>NC_035164.2:20061665-21427499 GCF_001659605.2 Manihot esculenta
TGTGCATGCACATAAACATATACATAAACATAAACATAAACCCCACACTGGAGCTCTCATCAAATGCTCCAATGGGGCATTTCATCATACACGAGCTTGGTGGAACATAAACATCATGAAACATAGATCATGTATACAAAAGGGATCACCATACACATAGGGTCAAGCACAACCTCTAATCCTCAATATCATTATTTTTACATAACATAACTATTCATAACTTTACATCATTTTACAATTTATCATGTCCACAGTCTATCTATTACATACTCATGACTTCCTCCATCTTAACTTCACTGTCTAGCCCGTACCTGCAACCCTGGGGGATTAGGGAAAAGGATGAGCTACTAGAGCCCAGTGAGCAGAATAATAAAACATTTAAAATACATGCTATCATGGAATGCATCACATCACAGGTAAATCACATCACGGATGGTATTGTCACCAATAGTCCTTTACATTCCAAAGTGCCGGGACGTAGAATGGGTCAACCGGTCTTTCTCTTAAACATATCATATCATAACATTTCCAAAGTGCCGGGATGTAGAATGGGTCAACCGGTCTTTCTCTTACATAGTATCATCATCATATCATATCATATGAGGACTAAAGGGTCATCCAATAACCAATCCACATCAACATCATAGAATGCAATGCAACATATTCGTGAATTCTAATGCAAACAACCTAAATCATCACATGGCATTCATGATGCATGAACATGCTCAAAACTTTATAATTGATTTGCTTTAAAACGTAAAGGTTTATTCTACTCACCTCAGCTAGCTCTGACAATGACTGAAGCAGCTGACTCACTGCTGGGGTCCTCGGTTCCTCGGGTCCGAACCTACACAGGTGGACTCAAATGAGGGACCAACCAACTAGAACATAACTCTAAAAACATCCCCCAAAAACCCCCTAAAAATACCTCAAAACAATCATGCAAAACATGCAAAGGAAGGCTGAACAGGGCACTTTCAGCGGCAGGTTCGGCGGCCGAAAGTCCCTCCAAAGCCGAAAGTCAGGCAGGTTCGGCGGCACCTTCGACGACCGAAACTCCCAGACAGAGGCGAAACTCATGCATGTTCGGCAGCCGAAACTACCCTCCAGAGACGAAAGTCCTCTTTCGAAGGCAGGCTTCAGCAGCCGAAAGGCTTGTCTCCCAGGTAAGTTCGGCGGCCGAAAGTCCTTCAGCTGCCGAACCTGGTTTCTGCCAAAAGGGCAGAAACTCGGCTCCTCATGCACATTTGCCTCCCAAAACCTTCAATCATGCATATAACTCAACCAAAACATGCATAAACACATACATAAGCTCCTAGGGGCTTCAAACTATCAAAAACCCCAACTACAACACATCAAGCATGTAACGACCCCAAAATGGACCGTCACCGGCGCTAGGATTCAGGTCGACTTAAGGCCGCCAGAACCCGTAGCAAGCCTGCTATACTCTCTGTGTACCTGTGAATCTCATACATGATCATACATTTTCTGTGAAAATAAAAACAACTATGTTCTGAACCAAAGCTTAACCTGTGCATGCACTATCTCTGTACTCTGTACCCCTGACTAGAGCTTGCTCTAGATGGGTTAACTCATACCTGTTAAGCTTGGTTTTGCACATACTCTGTAAAACATATACATATACAGATCATGTACATAACACAAGATTTACAACACAAAATACAAAATAACTAAGTCAAGCACAACTTTAAACGCAACTAGTACATCTCTTTAATATTACATGTCCACTCTAAGCTATTACACAACTCTTTTCTCTTCCTGTACTCTGCTGATTCCCATTGTTCACTGTATACTGAACCTGCAAGACTGGGGTTAAGAGAGTGGGATGAGCTCTATAGCCCAGTGAGTAGAACAGTAAAACATATCATTTAAACATGACCTTATGGAATGCATCATAACACAGACAATCCACAGCAAGGGTAAACCTGTCACCAAATAGTCCCAGTATCTCATACCAGGGCATAGTCAAAGGCACCTGGATTTCCTGTCTCATATATGTATATGTGTATATAACACCTGTACTTACCATTACTAGGGCGTAGTCAAAGGCTCCTGGACTTTACTATACCTGCCAGGGCGTAGTCAGAGGCTCCTGGACTTCTATACCTACCATGGCATAGTCAGAGGCTCCTGGACTTATCTCAGTGACTATTGGATCATTCAGCATTCACCCACATCAACAAATAACAATGCAATGCAACATATTCGTGGATTCTAATGCAATTAACCTACGGCATAACCATGATGCATGCAATATGCTAAAAACATTCCATTTCTCCATGAAAAGAATTAAGTTTAGTTCCACTCACCTCTGGCTATCTGGACTGACTCTGCAGGCTCGGTAATCTCGGGCGCAGTACTCACTGCTGCTCTCTCTGGTTCCTCTGGTCTGTGTAAGCACAGATAAACTCAAATGAGGGACCAAACTAGCTTATGACTAACTCTATTAAACTCCCCAAGAATCCCCTTAAACTCACTCAAACATCCATGCAAAGCATGCAAAGGAAGGCTGGACAGAACACTTTCGGCGGCAGGTTCGGCGGCCGAAAGTCCTCTCCAGAGACGAAACTCATGCACCTTCGGCGGTCGAATCTCACCTTTCGGCAGTCGAACCCTTTCGGGGGCAAGTTTTGGGGGCTGAAAGGCACTCCAGAGATGAAAGTCTCTAACCTTCGGCGGCACCTTCGGCGGCCGAACTCCCCTCCAGAGCCAAAAGTCCAAAGGCTCGGGGCAAGCTTGGGCAGCCGAAGTCACCTCCTCTCACCTCCTCAGGGGTTCGGCGGCCGAATGTACCTTCAGCTGCCGAACCTGAGTTCATCAGCAGGGCAGAAACTTGCCCTGCCTCTTGCCAAATGCATAAAACTCCCCCAAATGCAAACACCTCACTTCCTCAGCTTGCATACACCTAAGTATATGCTCAAAGGGGTCAAACACTACCTAAAAACCCCAACAACACAAAACACAACACATAAACAAGCTTTGCTCACAAAATCATCAAAAACTCTCTTTTAACCCTATTCATGCAACTCTACCCAAAACCTTCTAAAACCTTCAGAAAACATGAAAACAAGCTCAGGATCTTCACTTACCTCTTGAAACCAAGAAGATGAACGATCCTAACGTGGAGTTTTGGAGCAACTCTCCTTCAAACTCTCCAAACTTCAAAATCTCAAGTTTTAGCTCAAAACCTTCAAAAAACCATAAAAATCAATCAAATCTTTGCATGATTTGATGAAAACATGAAGAAAACTGAAAAAGGACAGGGTCTCACCTCAGAAAGTGAAAGAAAACGGCAAGAGTTATCCTTTCAACAGACTGAGGGCCTTTTATAGGTGGCTGGCCAGACCACCTTCGGCGGCCATACGTGAAACCGAAAGCCATGCATGTTCGGCGACCGAATGTCTCCTTCGACGGCCGAACCTGGCTTTTCTGCCTTGGTTCTTTTCTTTCAAAAACTCTTTTCATTTCAACTTTAACACATTAAAACATACTCTAGTACTGTAGAAAACCATAAATCTTACCCTTCTAAAGATTCCAACATCCTGGATTCCACCGGACGACAGGAATTCCGATGCCGGACTCTCGCCGGATATTACAAAGCAACTACAAACATCATACATTGCTCAAAAACTTAACATAACCCATAAAACCAACCAAAACCTACACATGTATTTCTACCCCAAGAATCAACTTAAAACTTGTTTAAAACATATAGTGAGCTCAAGATCGGCCTTTACCTCTTGAAGATCGAGAGGAAAATGACCCTAGCTCGGAGATGGGAGAGATTGAGTTTCTTGAACCTCAAAGCTCCAAAACTTGCTTTATACTCAAAAATCTTCAAAACAAAGTGAAAACTTGTGAAAATCGTGAAAGATTTGAAGGAAGAAACTCAAGATCGGTGAGGGACGGCGGAGAGCTCACCTTGGCCGAAAATGGGGAGAAAAGCTCGCCTATTTTCGGCTAAGGGACCCTTATATAGGTGGCTGGCCAGGCCACATTCGGGAGCCGAACATGCCTCCGCATGCATGCCATGTTCGGCGGCCGAACATAAGGTTCGGCGGCCGAACATAAGGTTCGACAGCCGAACCTGAACTTCCCTCACTTATGCTTTTGGGGGCCTAAAGCACTCCCGAAGCGCATGCATGTTCGGCGGCCGAACTTGAGGTTCGGCGGCTGAACCTGGGTCTTCCTCCAAGATCATTTTCAAGCAAAAACTCATTTTCTTTCTTGATTAAAAACATAAAACACATTAAAACATTTTATGAAAACATGCTTTTACCCTTCTAGAGGTCTCCGACACCCGAGATTCCACCGGACTGTAGGAATTCCGATATTGGAGTCTAGTTTGGTATTACAAGGCCAGCCAGAAAGGTGAAGGAAGCCAAAAGGAGCCAAAGCTGAAAGCACCAGTCTGCTACATTCAACAGATGGATTGCGACCAAATGCAGATGGACAGAGGACCACTCGTCCCACTTTAGACAGTGAAAGTCAAATCGCCCAAATAAGAGGATAAGGTAGAATTTGTTTTGCCCAAATTCAGTACCAAATTGCAGCCACCTATGGAGAAATATGAATCGGAGTTTGAAGTGCTGCCCAATCATCTCAAAAATACAAACATAAGGGCTAGAGGCACACATCACCTGAAAGAGGAGAAGCTAATCATGTTACTTCATGAGTACATGAAAGAAATAGGATGGGTTATGACCAAAACAAAAGGCGTGCTACACTTTTTACTTAATTTAGTTGGGACCCTTTTCCCTCCCCCAATTACTTGAGCCTTGATCAAATGGAGAAGGTCCAGCCCGTGACCTTAAACTAGGGTGCTCACAACCACACCAGGGGAGTACTCAGTTTCCTTTGAACTTTAATTTTTCCAATACATCGAGGACAATGCATGAATTAGATGTGGGGGTGCATATCTTTGAATCTTTATTTTTAGTCCATTTTTGCTTTAATTTTTAGTTTGAATAGCCACAGTCTGAATTTTTTTTCATTTTTGTTATTTTTGCTTTCAATACACACACATGTAGCCACAGTTTTTTTCCTTTTTTCTGTTCTGATATGCTTTACTCAAACACATAGACTATGTTGGATGAGCTTTCTTTCCATAACCCCATTGATGTGATGACTCTTTAAACCTAAGTTGAATCAATTGCAATGAGTTGTATTTATTTTTGGAAATTTCCTTTTGAATTGAATCTTTGAGCTTGCCATGGTGAAAAATATATATTACTCATTAGAGAAAATAAATTGAAAGATGTGTGAATAACTGAACATGGATTATTTTAGCAATTGGTGTTGATTTGCCCAATTCATTGAGAAAGAAATTCAGTAAAGGCAAGGACTTCAAAAGAACAAATGAAAAACTGTTCCAATGGTCAAAAGACTATGAACAGAGCTAGTAGCCACTTGGACAGGTGACCAACTGAGTAACTGAGGGTGGGTATCACAAATATATACCTTCACGTCAAAAGGTTGGTGACTTTTTCAAGCAAGATTAAAGTGCAAAAGGCTGAATAATGTGCTTCAAGTAAGGGCAAGTCACTCCGAAAGCTAGAAAGAGTCTTAACTGAACAAGCATATGAGCATGTATAATCTCTCTCTTGAGTAGAACAAATACTAGCCATGGTAGGTAAAGGGAGATAAGGAAAGAAGGTGAGTAACCTTGGTGCATACATTCTTCACTGCAATGCTTAAAAGTAGGGATCTAGAGAAAGAGCTTAAGTGAAAATAAAGGATCAAGTAGCAAAGAGAGCTTGTTTGACTAAGTTTATTTGCTTGAGGACAAGCAAAAGGCTAGGTGTAGGGGTATTTGATCAGTCTAAATTTAAACCATTTTATCATGACGTTATTGATGTTAATTTACACTTTTTCTGCCTAATTTTGTTATTTTGATCTTATTTTGCAGAAAATGGTGTAAAGAGGCAATTTGGAGAAAATGCCCTTAAAACTGCCTAAAATGGAACAAAGGGGAGCAAGCATGCCAAGTTGCAACTGAAGAGGAGATAAACAAGGAAAGTAATTTGAAATTCAAATTTCAAATCTCCAAGAGCATTCAAAATTCAAAATTCAAGATTCAGCTTATTAAGGAAAGTGCTAAATAAGGAAAGTGCAGTCAGCAAAGCAATTTGAAATTCAAATTTCAAATCTTCAAGAATCCCTTTCCTTATTGAGGAAGCCAAATCTCAAGAAGATGCACATTCAAAATTTGAAATTCAAAATTCAGCTTCTTAAGGAAGCCAAAGAAGACATACTTGCCCCCCAAGTCTTGCACATTCAAAATTCAAAATTCAAAAGGAGGCTCCACCTCATTAATGTACACTTATGCGGCAAGGGCAGCAACTTGGGCAGCAAGAAAGACCAACTTGGGTAGCAAGAAAGACCAACTTGGGCTGCAAGGAGACCTAAGGCAACACTTTCAACTATAAAAAGACACATAAGGAGCCTCCCCATGGTTTTTCTACTCTCCCTTGGACACACATACGGGATTGCAAATGGCCACATCTCTTCTTCATCTCTTTCTTTATTTTTGGTTTTTGTTTCAGCCATGAGTGGCTGAAACCTTTATTTCTAGTTGAAGATTGGTTGATACTTTAGTTGTTTTATGGATTAGGAGATCTGAACACACATTTTTTATCTTTTGTTTTTCAATATTCATGCAATCTCATGCTTAATTCCATTGTTGCTTTGTTATTTTGATCAATATGACCAATTGATTCTTGATTGCAAGGTAATAAATTGTTAGTTTGAATAGTTTTAAGTCCGTGATTGCTTGGATTGTTCAAACATAAGTAACTCTTGGTGTAAAAACTAAGGAAATTACATGATCTAGCGATATCACCATGCGTTTGGATAGCTAGAATTAGGTCTCTCTATTTCTTAATGCAATTGACAGTTGTTAGATGCCTAAGGCCCAAGGACGTTCCTTGACAACTTGTTGATTAGTGATTGATTAGATGATGTTCCCTAATTAATTTATGCTTAAGGAGAGATATGGTGGTAAGAAGCGTCTTCCATCTCCATAACTAATTTATTGAATCAAACAAAGGAACCTAAGTATCAATGATCAATCCCAACAACTGAAGTGGATCCAATTCTTCAACTAGAGCTTTTCTCATAATTGAATCTCTTTAGTTTTATTATTCACTTACTTTATTGCTTTCATCATTAGTTTAATTGAATCAATCTCAAACCCCACTTTTTACTTTACTTGCAGTTTACTTTTATTTTGCTTTCAGTTTGTTTTGTTAGTCTTGATAAGAAAGATAGGTAAGTATCAATTCCCTGTGGATTCGATCCTTTCACCACTATCTGCAGTTGTAAGATTGTTGATAACTGAAAAGGTTATTTTTGACCGGCTTCGATAACCGCACAGTCAATAAGGCAGAAGAAGTACAGAGGCAAAGGTACACTCTTTTGGAACCACTACATAAGTTCTAAGCCATTTACTACATTATCTCTATTCTTCAGTATATTGACTTGAGCGTCGGAGTGGCTGCCCACCACCTCACCTTCTTTTCTTTGCAGTCTAGCCAATCACAGCATAGTTTCATCTTTTGGCCATGTCATCAATCTAATCCACGCAGCATCATTCGGTTCCATTGCTGGAAATTTCCATTGAATTCTCTATGTTCCTTTGGAATAACACCAGACTCTTGTTTTTTTTCTCTAAAATAGGAACCTTTCCTCTTTATCTCTTGAAATGGCCGGAATCATACATGTCATTATAGGAGGACCTGATGAAGGCAAAAGAAAAAATAAGCATATAGCAGAAGACATTCTATCTATCTATCAAAGACCATAGACCAAGCAAGAGATAAGGTTCTATCCTATTGACAAAGCGATTGGATTTTTTCAAAATAATATGTTGATCATTAAGATCCTCCTGAACCTGTATAAAGTAAGGCGGGTATTGGTGGATATAGGTAGTTTTGTTAACCTTCTCATCTTAAATATTTTTAAAAAGTTAGGTTTAAATAAAAACAGTCTTGTTAGAGTTTTTCATCCTTTAGTAGGATTAGCATATAAGATTGTAGCAGTGCTGGATACCATCAACCTTCCCCTGGTACTAGGTGACGAAAAGTATAAGCGAGAGTTGTATGCAGAGTTCGCGGTGGTAGATATCCCATTTGCATACAATGTGATACTCGGCCGTCTAGTCCTAAACTGCCACAGTATCGCAATTAATATGGATTCTATGTGTCTTAAGCTTCCAACTCCAGGGGGAATAGAGGTGGTCTGATGCAATCCGAGGTTGGCAAAAGAAGGTTACAGATACCTAGCAAAAAGCCTCGAGAAATCAACCATGCATATCGACTTGCTGGAGAAATCAAAATTTCATATAAAGTCAGAATCGATAGACCCGGTAGAGGAGGTCCAATTAGAGAATGAGCAAAAGGTATGGTTCAACATTGCATTAATCGGTGAAATAAAGACTCGTCTAATAGAATTGCTAAAGAGTTGAGTAACCACTTTCGCTTGGTCTCCAAAAGATATAGCAAGTGTGGACCCGACTCTCATCGCCCATAAGCTATCTGTTGACAAAACCATCAAACCAGTCCAACAAAAGAAAATAAATTTTGCTCTAAAGAGGCAGCAGGCAATCAAAGAAGAGGTTGATAAGCTTTTGAGTGCAGGATTGATAAAGGAAGTCCAGTATCCCACATGGTTGGCCAACGTGGTCTGGTAAAGAAAGCTAATGGAAAGTGGAGGAAGTGTGTAGATTTCACTGACCTAAATAAAGTATGCCCAAAATATCATTACCCGCTACTGTCCATCGACAAATTAGTAGACTCAATCTCGAGTCACATAGTGATTCTCTTCCTTGATGTCATCTTAGGATACCACCAAATCATGATAGACATCGAGGACGTAGAGAAGACTACGTTCATAACATTCAAAGGAGTTTACTGCTACAAGGTAATGCCTTTTGATTTAAAAAATGCAGGGACGATATACCAAAGACTGGTGTCAGGAATCTTTGAGGACATGGTGCGATTAACCATCAAAGTGTATATAGACGATATGGTGTTAAAGAGCTGATCATTAGAAGACCATCCAGAAGACATCTAAAAAGTCTTTACTATCTTAGATAAGGTGGGTATGAAGCTAAACCTTGATACCTTTAGGTTAAAGGCTGATAAGTTTCTAGGGTATATCATCTCAAAAAGAGGCATAAAGGTGAACCCTGAGAAAATCAGCACTATCCAAAATATGAAAGCACCCAAAACCATTAATGAAGTGCAAAAGTTGAATGGGCGAGTCATTACCCTATGTCGTTTCATATCATGCTCGGCCAAAAGATGTCTTCTGATCTTTAAAGCCTTAAAAGGCAAAGGTAAGTTTGAGTGGGAGGAAGAGTGTGCAGAGGTATTTGTAAGTCTAAAAACCTTTTTACCATCTTCTCCATTGCTAAGCCCGCCAGTCAAAGGTGAAGTTTTGTTTCTCTACTTATCTGTGACATAGAAAATAGTTTGCTCAGTGCCCATTCATGAAAACAATGGGGAGCAAAGTCCAGTGTATTATGCCAGCCAAGTTTTGAAAGGGGCAGAGCTGAATTATTCTCCTATCGAAAAGTTAGCATTTGTAGTTCTAATGTCAGCTACCAAGCTACGACCATACTTCGAGTCGCACATCATCGAAGTTAGGACAGACCCTTTGCTAAAGGTTCCACATAGGCCGGAGTTGTCAAAGCGATTATCCATCTAGGCAGTAATATTGTCGGTCTATGACATCAAGTATGTTCTAAGAAAGATAATGAAAGCTTAGGTGCTAGCCGATTTTATTGTGGAAATGACTCCACCGATAGAACCTTCGGAGTCTCTTGAGTCAGCCATAGAGGAATGGAAAGTTTAGGCAGATGGAGCTCATGGAGCTAGGGGTTCGGGAATCGGGATCTGACTCGTGGTTGTCGAAGCCGGTAAAAAATAACCTTTCCAGTTATCAACAATTTTACAACTGCAGATAGTGGTAAAGGATCAAATCCACAGAGAATTATAAACTTATCTATTTTTCTCAACAAAACAAAGAGATTAAACTGAATGAGAAACTGAAAGCAAGTAACTGAAAGCGGAACAAAAGTAAAATGCAATAAAAGTAAAAATGGGGGGGGGGGTTTTGAGATTGATTTGATTAGCAAACTACTGAAAGCAATTAAATGAGCAAGTAATTAAAATAAAAGAGAAATTCAATATGAGAAAGGTCTAGTTGAAGAGATGGATCCACTTTGGTTGTTTGGATTGATCATTGAAACTTATATTCTCTTGATTGATTCAATAGATTAGTTATGGAGATGGAAAACGCTTCTCACTACCATATCTCTCCTTATGATTAAATCAATTAGGGAACGTCCTCTAATCAATTACTAATTAACAAATTACCAAGGAACGTCCTTGGGCCTTAGGCATCAAAACAATTGTCAATTGCATGAAGAAATAGAGAGATCCAATCCTAGCTACCCAAATGCATGGAGATGTTGCTAGATCATACAATTCCTTAGTTATTACACCAAGTGTTCTTATGTTAGAATAATTCCAGTAATTACGGACTAAAAATTATCCCAACTAATAATCAATTACCTTGCAATCAAGAATCAAGTGGCCAATTTGATCAAAACAACAAAGTAATCATAGATTCAAGCACCAAAATGTATGAATATTGAACAAATCAAAGACAAATAGTTTATGTTCAGATCTCACAATCCATAAAACAACCTTAGTTTCAACAAATATTCAACTAGAATAAAAGGTTTCAGCCACTCATGGCTGAAACAAAATAGAAAATAAAAGGGGAAAGCAAAAGATGAAGAACCGAAGATGGAGATGGAGAAGGGAGAGCGCTGGCCACTCCTCCTTGCCTTGGCCGAATGGTGTCTTCTTCCAATCTGCCTTGGATGGCCACTTTGAGATCTTTAAATATGTTTTAAGGTGATGTCTTAGGGTTTTAAGAGGCTGCCCACATTTTAAGAGGTTGCCCAAAATGCCCTTGGTCCAAGATGTGCCATCCATGCACATGTTTGAAGGGAAAAACGTGGGGCATGTGTGGCTTGTGCAAGAATGGGTCTTTTGGTCTTTGTTTGCTGCCCAAATGTCTTCAAGATGCTGCCCAAGGTGTCCAAGACTTGGCTTCACACTCTCCTTGCCGCCCATGCACTAATAAGGAAGGTGGAGCCTTCTTTGCAATTTGAATTTTGAATGTGCAAGGCATGAGGTGGCAAGCATGTGATCTTTGGATTTGGCTTCCTTAACAAGCTGGATTTTGAAATTCAAAATTTGAATATGAATCTTGAAGACTTGAAATTCAAAATACTTTCCTTATTTCGCTCTTTATTTATGGCAACTTGAGACTTGGCTTCTTGAATAAGGAAAAGGCTACTTGGAGATTTGAAATTTGAATTTCAAATTGCTTTGGCTGAATGTTCTTTCCTTCTTTGCCACTTTCCTTATTTAGAACTTTCCTTATTTAGCTTCACTTGAATTCAACTTGGCAGGCTTGCTCTCCTTTGCTCTAATTAAGGCAGTTTTAGGGGGATTTTCTCCAAAATGTCCTTTTACACCATTTTCTGCAAAATAATATCAAAAGCACTAAATTAAGCATAAATCATGTAAATAATCATCAATAATATCAAGATAAAATGGACTAAAATATATTCTATCAAATACCCCCACACCTAGCCTTTGGCTTGTCCTCAAGCAAATAAACATAATCAAATAAGCTTTCTTTGCTACTTGATCCTTATTTCCACTTAAGCTCTTACTCTAGACACCCATTTTGAATCATTGCAGTGAAGAATATACGCATGAAGGTTACTCACCTTCTTTCCTTGTTTTCCCTTACTTACCATGGCTAGGATTTGTTTTCCTCAAGAGAGAGATCATACATGCACATATTATTTGTTCAGATAAGACTCTTTTTAGCTTTTAGATTGACTTGCCCTTACCTTGAAGTACTTTATTCAGTCTTTTTGCACTTGAATATTGCTTGAAAAAGTCACCAACCTTTTGACGTGAAGGTACATATTGGTGATACCCACCTCCAGTTACTCAGTTGGTCACCTGTCCAAGTGGCTACTAGCTCTGTTCATAGTCTTTTGACCATTGAAACAATTTTGAATTTGTGCTTATGAGGTCTTTGCCTTTGCTGAATTTTCTTTCTCTCAATGATTTGGGCAAATCAACACCAATTGCTAAATCAAGTCATGTTAAGTTCATTCACACAATTTTCAATTTATTCTCTCTAATGAGTGTCATCAATATATTTTTCACCATGGCAAACTCAAAGATTCAATTCAAAAGACAATTCTCAAATATGAGAATAACTCACTGCTATTGATTCAACATAAGTTTAAAGAGTCATCATATCAATGGGGTCATGGAAAGAAAAGCTCATCTAACATAGTTCATCAGTTTGAGTAGAGCAAATCAAAAAGAAGAAGAAAGTTGTGGTTGTGTGTGTTTTATTGAAAGCATAAATTTAAACAAACTAAAGGGAAAACTGAAAGCAAAAAATCGCATGAACTGCATAACAGATTAAAGCAAAAATCGCAATTCTGAAAGAAAAATGAAAAAATTTCGTAGACTGAAAGGAAAAGAAGAAGAAAAGAAGAAGAGAAAGAAGAAGAGGAGATACGCACCCCCACACCTAAATCATGCATTGTTCTCAATGTATAAGAAAAATAAGAAAACAAAGGAAACTGAGTACTCCCCTGGGGTGTGGTGTGCATGGCATGATCACTTAGGCTGACTGAGATGGTTGATGTAGTGGAATTTCTTCCACTACTTGCACTGCAAATCCTTCATAGAAAGGTTTTAGATATGGTTCCTTCCAAACATCATGTTTTGCATTCTTCTTGTCTTTGTCCTTTGTGTGCTTGGGCCTATCAAAGGGAAAGTTGCTTCCTACACATTCAAGAGGTTGCCACATTGAGAGCTTTTGTTTGGACAGACAAGATTCTGCCTTATCTGGTGGCTTTGGCAGAAAGTGTTTCTCATGCCCCTTTGCTTTGGGCGATTGGAATTCCATTTGTTCCTTGTGTACATGGGTTGTTGGCTGTCTGGCTGAACTGGTTTCACCCTTTTCTTTCTGCGCAGAGCACATCTGAGGTGGAAGGTTCAGCGGCCGAAAGGTGGTGGAGTTCGGCGGCCGAAAGGTCATGGTTTCAGTTTGCGCAAGTCCTTGCTGAAGTGGTGCAACAATGTTTTCTTCATCCTGCGCTTGACTGCAATTTACCTGTTGGATGCTACAGACTGTCTCTTTCAGTTTTGGCTCTTTCTGGCTCTCATTCCTGCAAAGATCATCATTCAGAATACAATCTTGATTCTCATTAAATATTTTCTGGCTCAAGCAGTCAACAATATCAAGACCATAAACAGGGGACATATCATGTGGATATTTCATAGCATCATAGACATTATATTTAATGACTTCCCCTTCAAATTCCATAGTCAAAGTACCATCATGCACATCAATCTTAGTCCTAGCAATACTCAAGAAAGGACGTCCAAGAAGGATATCAGAACTAGTATTGCAACTATCTTCCTTAGTATCAATCACATAAAAATCTGCAGGAAAGACAAGTTCATCTACTTGAACTAACACATCTTCTAGAACACCTATGGGATATACCATAGATCTATCAGCTAATTGTATCACAACTCTTGTGTCTTTCAGTGCACATGCATTCAAAGATTTATAGATGGAGAGAGGCATAACATTTATAGATGCGCCAAGATCACACATAGCTTTCTTAATTCCAACATTCCCTATTTTGCAAGAAATAGCAACCATACCTTTATCTTTGGATTTAGTAGGGAGTTCTCTTTTAATCATAGCAATAACAACTTCACCTACACTTACTTTCTCTCTCTCAACAAGCTTTCTTCTATTGGTGCACAATTCTTTCAGAAATTTTGCATACCTGGGAATCTGCTTGACAGCATCTAGCAGGGGTATGTTGATTTCCACCTTTCTGAAAGTCTCAAGAATCTCCTTTTCTTCCTTTTCTTTTTGTGTTCTTTCAAATCTCTTTAGAAAAGGAGGTGGAATCTGAAAATGTACCTTTTGATCAGTCTTCTGCGCAGGAGGTGTTTCAGATGGGGCTCGGCTGGCTGGCTCAGGTGAGTGTTGCACAGGAGTTGTTTCAATTTGCGTAGGGGTGGTCTCAGATTGCGCAGGCTCTTGTGCAACTTGCTTCTCTTCCTCAAATCTGGCATCTTGAAGTTCTTTCCCACTTCTCAAGGTGATGGCACTCACATTCTGTCTGGGGTTAGTTTCAGTTTGGGAAGGAAGCTTACCTTGGGATTCAGATTTGCTCATTAGCTGTTCCACCTACCGTTGGAGAGTTTGCACAGAGTTTGTAAGTGTCTCTATCATTCTTTCAAGGTACTGATTGGGATTTGAAGGTGCTGGTTGGGCCTGATTCTTGTGGTAGTTCTGATAGTTCTGATTATTATTGGCCCTTCTATAGCTGAAATTGGGATGGTCTCTCCAGCCTGGATTGTATGTGTTGGAATATGGATCATGTCTAGGCTGTTTGTTATATCCTCCAATGGCATTAGCTTGCTGGTTGTCTTCTTGAAGAGTAGGACATTGATTAGTTAGGTGGCCTACATAAGAACAGATCCCACATGGCCTAGGTGGCTGGGCTGCCTGAATCTGTTGAACCAGTCCTATGGCAAAATCTTTCATAACAGATGTCAGTTCAGAAATAGAAGGTGAACTTACCTCATTGACTCCTCTCTGCAGTTGCTTTTCTTCTCCATATTGCCTAGATGAGGCTGCAAGTGTTGAAATCAACTCTCTCATCTCTCTAGGTGTCTTATCTGCAATGGATTCTCCACAAGCTACATCAATGAAATTTCTTTCTGATGAGAGCAATCCTCCATAGAAGAACTCTATGAGGGACTTATCTGACATATCATGTTGTGGACAATCTGTACACAGTCTTTCAAACCTTTCCCAATAATCATATAAATCCTCAATTGGTTTCTGTCTTATGCTAGTGATTTCTCTTATTATGCCAATGGCTTTAGATGTCGGGAAATATTTGTTCAGAAAAGTTATAACCATATTATCCCAAGAAATGATAGATCCAGGTGGCAAATAAAATAACCAATCCTTAGCATAGTCATCTAATGAAAAAGGAAAAGCTCTTAACTTAACATGATCTTCAAAAATACCTTGAGGTCTCATAGATGAACAGACAATATTGAACTCTTTCAAGTGCTTGTGTGGATTTTCATTTTGCAAACCTCTAAATTTAGGGAGAAGATGGATCAAACCTGTTTTCAGTTCAAAGGGAACTGTCAAAGGTGGATAGGTGATGCAAAGTGGTTCTTGATCGCCTTCAGGTGTTGCCAATTCTCTCATGGTTCTTTCTCTTGGCATTGGAGCTCTAATGGCTGGATTTTCCTGAATTATTTGGTCATAGACAGCCTATCCATTTTGGGCAGCATGTTGTGCATTAGGTTCAGCCATTGGTGCAAAGTTCGGTGGCTGGAGAAGGGAAGGTTCGGCGGCTGAATGTTGATGAAGTTCGGCGGCCGAATGTGTGGCAGAAGGTTTGCTTTCCTAGTCTCCTGATTGTGCGTTCAATTTCTGGATCGTAAGGCATAGTGTCCCTATGTTCAAATCTGGTCATGAAAGAAAAATAAGCAAGTTAGAACAATTTTCCGGCAACAGCGCCAATTTTTGACTCGCGGTTGTCGAAGCTGGTCAAAAATAACCTTTCCGATTATCAATAATTTTACAACTGGAGATAGTGGTAAAGGATCGAATCCACAGAGAATTGTAAACTTGTCTATTTTTCTCAACAAAACCAAGAGATTAAACTGAATGAGAAACTGAAAGCAAGTAACTGAAAGCGGAACAAAAAGAAAATGCAATAAAAGTAAAAAGAAGGGGTTTTGAGATTGATTTGATTAGCAAACTACTGAAAGCAATTAAATGAGCAAGTAATTAAAATAAAATAGAAATTAATATGAGAAAGGTCTAGTTGAAGAGATGGATCCACTTTGGTTGTTTGGATTGATCATTGAAACTTATGTTCTCTTGATTGATTCAATAGATTAGTTAAGGAGATGGAAAACGCTTCTCACCACCATGTCTCTCCTTATGATTAAATCAATTAGGGAACGTCCTCTAATCAATTGCTAATTAACAAATTGCCAAGGAACGTCCTTGGGCCTTAGGCATCAAAACAATTGTCAATTGCATGAAGAAATAGAGAGATCCAATCCTAGCTACCCAAACGCATGGAGATGTTGCTAGATCATACAATTCCTTAGTTATTACACCAAGTGTTCTTATGTTAGAATAATTCTAGCAATTACGGACTAAAAATTATCCCAACTAATAATCAATTACCTTGCAATCAAGAATCAAGTGGTCAATTTGATCAAAACAACAAAGTAATCATAGATTCAAGCACCAAAATGTATGAATATTGAACAAATCAAAGACAAATAGTTTATGTTCAGATCTCACAATCCATAAAACAACCTTAGTTTCAACCAATCTTCAACTAGAATAAAAGGTTTCAGCCACTCATGGCTGAAACAAAACAGAAAATAAAAGGGGAAAGCAAAAGATGAAGAACCGAAGATGGAGATGGAGAAGGGAGAGCATCGGCCACTCATCCTTGCCTTGGCTGAATGGTGTCTTCTTCCAATCTGCCTTGGATGGCCACTTTGAGATCTTTAAATATATTTTAAGGTGTTGTCTTAGGGTTTCAAGAGGCTGCCCATGTTTTCAGAGGTTGCCCAAAATGCCCTTGGTCCAAGATGCGCCATCCATGCAAATGTGTGAAGGGAAAAACGTGGGGCATGTGTGGCTTGTGCAAGAATGGGTCTTTTGGTCTTTGTTTGCTGCCCAAGTGTCTTCAAGATGCTGCCCAAGGTGCCCAAGACTTGCCTTCACACTCTCCTTGCCGCCCATGCACTAATAAGGAAGGTGGAGCCTCCTTTGCAATTTGAATTTTGAATGTGCAAGGCATGAGGTGGCAAGCATGTGATCTTTGGATTTGGCTTCCTTAACAAGCTGGATTTTGAAATTCAAAATTTGAATATGAATCTTGAAGACTTGAAATTCAAAATACTTTCCTTATTTGGCTCTTTATTTATGGCAACTTGAGACTTGGCTTCTTGAATAAGGAAAAGGCTACTTGGAGATTTGAAATTTGAATTTCAAATTACTTTGGCTGAATGTTCTTTCTTTCTTTGCCACTTTCCTTGTTTAGAACTTTCCTTATTTAGCTTCACTTGAATTCAACTTGTCAGGCTTGCTCTCCTTTGCTCCAATTAAGGCAGTTTTAGGGGGATTTTCTCCAAAATGTCCTTTTATACCATTTTCTACAAAATAATATCAAAAGCACTAAATTAAGCAGAAATCATGTAAATAATCATCAATAATATCAAGATAAAATGGACTAAAATATGTTCTATCAGGATCCTATTACAGTCTCAAACTAGTATAAAGTTTCAGTATATGATAAAGCTTGTTTTTAATGCCACGAATAATGTGGTCGAATATGAGGTTGTGATCATGGCCCTGAGGATCATCAAGAAATTATATATACAAAAATCCATTGTTTTTAGTGACTCATAATTAGTTGTTATTTAGTGCTAGGGATAATTTAAAGTTCGAGAATCAAATCTTGTCAAATACGAGGAAAAGGTTCGGTCCCTTATAGAGAAAATCAAAGAAGGATAGGGGAGCTACAAACTTTGCCATGTGGCTAGAGGCAACAAGGAAGAAGCGAATCTTTTGGCCAAAATGGTAGCGGTGAGAGAACAACACCTGACTCAACCATTTCAGTTCGAGGAATTACAAACTTAAGCAACAGAAGCGAAAGAGTCTTTTTCCATAGAAGAGTGGGAATCATGGATGACACTCGTATACAAATTTTTTATACAAGATGACCTTTCAGCCGATGAGTTATCGGCCAAATAGGTAATAAGAAAGTACGCACTAAGTGATGGTTGGTTATACATGAGTCTTAACACAGCCATAGCTACGTGGTGTGTTACAGAGGAGGAAGGCTAAAAAATCCTAAAGGATATCCATAAAGGTGATTGCGAGAGCCATGAAGGAGCTCAGAAAATTGCCTGGAAAGCATTCAGGAAAGGGTACTACTAGCCAATGATAATGCAAGATGCAAAGTGGCTTGTCCAGAAGTGTCAAAAATGACAAGTATATGCGAACATTCCAGGACCCCAAGAGAAATGAAAGCGGCCATTGGAAGTCCCTGGTCTTTCTTTCACTTAGGGATAGACATCCTTGGCCCATTCCCTAAAGCATCCGGATTAAAGAAGTTTGTAATCGTGGCAGTATATCATTTTAACAAATGGGTAAAAGCTGAGATAGTACAACCCATCAATACCTAATAGGTGATTTCTTTCATTAGCAAAAACATATTCACTCGATTCAGTGTCACATTCTAAAACCTATGGATAGAAATAGAGGAACTATTAGAGTAATTAGGAGGTGCTAGCTTAACATCGAGCTAATTAGGGGAGGTGCTAGTTTATCCATAGTCGCTTGATACACAATTCGCCTATAGGTAGAGTACTAAAAGTTGTGTTTAGAGGTTCAACTTGCATTTCATATAGAAATGCAAAGATAGAGTTAAAATAAGAATGACTAGTAATAGTATTTTAATATCTTTAAGCTGTAATAGCTGAATCATAGAAAGCTCATATAAGAAAACAGACATATCTCAAAATAAAGTATCTAATGTGATAAGCAGGTCGGAATCAAGTGACTATCGGGAGGTACTTAAGGGTTTTCCAATATGTTAGCTTGAGGTGCTTGTTAAAACCGACTTGCTTATTTAAATGAAATGAACTTCTAAAGGTTAAAAGTATAAACTTAGTAGGTCAACTTATGAATCTTGAAAGTTTAAAAAATAAATTGAAACATGTGAAAAAGTTTGAATTTGTATGCAAATATATGCATATGATATGTTTTGTTATATTAAAAACAGATACTAAAACTGTGCTGGATAGAACCTAATTGGGCAGTTTGTAAAGAAAAATTCATAATTTAAGTTAGAAAGGTCAGAATTAGATGTAATATATCTTGTTAGAAAGTTAAGACATAAATAAAAGTTCATGAAAAAATGTGAGTCTAATTATGTCCATAAGACACTTAGAAATGTGACACAATCTCAGGTAGAAATAAACTTAAATCTAAATATTGACTTAGAAGGGATTGACATGCTAGCTTTGCGGCCAAATTATGCACATGCTAGCTTGACGTGCCTGCTTTATGCAAGTGCTAGCTTAATAAACTAAAAATTTACGCGCATGTTCTTAATTAAATAGTAATATGTTTATGACTGAATATTTTATTCATGACTGAATATTTTATTCATGACTGAATATGGTCTATTACACACATATATATATGCTTTTAAGAACTCGTTTTATCGACATGTTTGCTCATGAATGTATAATTCGACATGCTTACTTGTTTCAACATGTTAAACATCTATATGAATAATTTTAGTATAAATAAATATTTAACATATAAATATACATTCTTGGCCTTAGGAAACCTCGATAAGAGTCATAGACAGAATAAGGGTATGGCATGCCATATACAGTTTAGTAGTACTACACCCTAATGGGTTACAGAATATGATATTTTTGACACATCATGTGTGATATAGTTTTTCGAATTTTTACTTGACTATGAAATTCTTATCCTATTTTGGATTTTTACTCAACAATAAGTGATAGAGCATAATTTAGACCATATTATCATGATATTATTGATGTTCATTTACACTTTTTCTGCCTAATTTTGTGATTTTGATCTTATTCTGTAGAAAATGGTGTAAAGAGACAATTTGGTGAAAATGCCCCTAAAACTGCCTAAAATGGAGCAAAGAAGAGCAAGCATGCCAAGTGCAACTGAAAGGAGCCAAATAAGGAAAGTAATTTGAAATTCAAATTTCAAATCTTTAAGAGAATTCAAAATTCAAAATCAAGATTCAGCTCATTAAGGAGAGTGCTAAATAAGGAAAGTGCAGTCAACAGAGCAATTGGAAATTCAAGATCTCCAAGAATCCTTTTCCTTATTGAAGAAGCCAAATCTTTAGAAGATGCACATTCAAATTTGAAATTCAAATTCAGCTTGTCAAAGAAGTCAAAGAAGTCACACATGCCACCTCAAGTCTTGCACATTCAAAATTCAAAATTCAAAAGGAGGCTCCACCTCATTAATGTACAAGATATGGGCGGCATGGACACAATATAGGCAGCCAAGAGCTCAACTTGGGCAGCAAGGAAGGCTAGGGCAGCATCTTAAATCCTATTTAAAGACAAGGTAAGGAGCTGGCCATCTCTCCTCTCCCACGCATTCTCCAAGCTTGGCCGGCGCTCCATCACTCCACCTCTCCATCTTCGGTTCTTCTTGTCTTCTTCTTCTTTTCTTTTATTTTTTGTTTTGGTTCATCCATGAGTGGCTTAAACCTTTTATTCTAGTTGAAGATTAGGTGATACTTTGGTTGTTTTATGGATTGTGAGATCTGAACATAAGTTGTTTATCTTTTCGTTATTCAATATTTATGCAATTTCATGCTTGATTCCATTATTGCTTTGTTATTATGATCAATGTGGCCACTTGATTCTTGATTGCAAGGTAATATATTGTTAGTTTGAATAATTTTGAGTCCGTAATTGCTTGGATTGTTCAAACACAAGAACACTTGGTGTAAAAACTAAGGAAGTTGTATAATCTAGCAATATCACCATGCGTTTGGGTAGCTAGGATTAGATCTATCTATTTCTTAATGCAGTTGACAGTTGTTTTGATGCCTAAGGCCCAAGGACGTTCCTTGGCAACTTGTTGATTAGTGATTGATTAGAGGACGTTTCCCAATTAATTTATGATTAAGGAGAGACATGGTGGTGAGAAGCGTCTTTCATCTCCATAACTAATTTATTGAATCGAACCTAAGAACTTAAGTATCAATGATCAATCCCAACAACTGAAGTGGATCCAATTCTTCAACTAGATCTTTCTCATTATTGAAATCTCTTATTTTTATTATTCGCTTTCTTTTATTGCTTTCAGGTATAGATCAATTCAATCAATCACAAACCCCCCCCCCTTTTTACTTCACTTGCACTTTATTTTTATTTTGCTTTCAGTTAATTCTCTTGGTCTTGACAAGGAAGATAGGTAAGTTTTCAGTTCCCTGTGGATTCGATCCTTTCACCACTATCTGCAGTTGTAATATTGTTGATAACCAAAAAGGTTATTTTTGACCGGCTTCGACAACCGCAAGTCAAAAATTGGCGCCGTTGCCAGGAAATTGATTTAACTGATTTATTTTTCTTTCATGACTAGATCTGGACACAAGGAGACTCTGCCTTACGATCCAGAAATTGAGCGCACAATCAAGAGATTAGGGAAGCAAGCAACTCGGCTTTGGAAGACAATTGAAGCTGAACCTGCGCAAGAAGAGCACCTCAACGCAGATCAACCATCAGAATCATCTGAATCGCACCATCAAGCCACTGAGATGGCTGAACACATGGCACAACCTGCTGCCCATGCTGGACATGCTGTCCATGATAAATTAATACAAGAAAATCCAGCCATGAGGGCCCCAATGCCAAGAGAAAGAACCATGAGAGAGTTGGTAGCACCTATAGGTGATCAAGCACCTCTTTGCATCACTTACCCACCTCTGACAATTCCCTTTGAACTGAAAACAGGTTTGATTCATCTACTCTCTAAATTTAGAGGATTAGAGAATGAAAATCCACACAAGCACTTAAAAGAATTTAACATTGTCTGTTCATCCATGAGGCCGCAAGGCATAACTGAAGAACATGTTAAATTGAAAGCTTTTCCTTTTTCACTTGATGATTATGCTAAGGATTGGTTATTTTACTTACCACCTGGATCTATCACTTCGTGGGATGATATGGTAATAGCCTTTCTGAACAAATACTTCCCAACTTCTAAAGCCATTGGCATAAGGAGAGAGATCAGTAGCATTAGGCAAAAACAATCTGAGGATTTATATGACTATTGGGAAAGGTTCAAAAGATTGTGTATAGGTTGTCCTCAACATGATATCTCAGACAAGTCACTCATAGAATTCTTCTATGGAGGTTTGCTACCAACTGAAAGGAGATTTATTGATGTGGCATGTGGAGGTTTCATTGCAGATAAAACACCTAGGGAGATGAGAGAGTTGATCTCAACACTTGCAGCCTCATCTAGGCAATATGGAGAAGAAAAGCAACTACAGAGAGGAGCCAATGAGGTAAGTACATCTGTTCTAGCCTCTCAGATTTCTGAACTGACCTCTGTTATGAAAAATTTTATCATAGGTCAAGCTCAACAGGCTCAGACACCTCAGCCACCTAGGCCATATGGGATTTGTGCATAAGTAGGACACCCAACTGATCAATGTCCTACTCTCTAAGAAGATAGCCAGCAAATGAATGCCATTGGAGGATATAATTGTAACGACCTAAAATCGGACCGCTACCGGCGCTAGGATCCGGGTCGACTTAAGGTCGCCGAGACCCGTAGCAAGCTTAACATCCTACCTGTCATACCTGATAATCCCATACATGATCATACATTTACATAAAATTTTAAACTTTTTCATTCACCAAGCTTAACCTGTGCATGCACCATAACCATAACATAAACCCCACACAAGAGCCCTCATCAAATGCTCTAGTGGGACATCATATCATACATGTCAAGCTGGTTTCATAACTCATAAAAAACATTATTAAAACCTTTACGATCATGTAGAAAAAGGGTATTAACCATAAACTAGGGCCAAGCACAATTCTATCCTCAATACAATACTGTATCATATCTTACATTATATTACATTATCTTTCATGTCCACAACTAACTATTACTGTAATACCCGGCTAGAATCCGGCACCAGAATTCCTGTCGTCCGGTGGAATCCGGGGTGTCGAAATTCTATAGGAGGGTAGGATTTATGTTTTCCTACAGTGTTATGATGTATGTTAAGGGTTTTAGTTAAATGGATTTGAGTTGGGTTGAGGTTGGAAGAGAAAAGTCTATGGAGACTTTTGCCAAGTTCGGCCGCCGAAGGTAAGTTCGGCCGCCGAAAGTGCCCAATGTTCGGCTTCCGCAGTTCAGGTTCGGCCCCCGAATGTTGCATGGTTTTGCATGCGATTCGGCAGCCGAAGCTGAGTTGCTCAGCCAGCTCTTGTGCAATCCTTAGTCAGCATTTTGGACAGGTGTTGGCTCCAAACCCTGTCCAGAAGATTAGCCACGTCTCCCATGCTTTATTTGCAAGCCCAGCTCATGCAGAGTGTGTGTTGGTTTTCAACAGTGTTTGAAGGTTTTGAAGTGAAAAAGCTTAGGTTAGAGTGTTTATGAGTTTGAAGAGAAGTTGATCCATTTCCTTTGGTCAGATCGTTCATCTTCGTGTTTACAAGAGGTAAGTGAAGATCTTGAACATGTTTTACTGTTTTATAGAAGTTTTATGAAGGTTTGGGTAGAGATGCATGCTTAGGTGACAAAGGGTGTTTTTTGATAGTTTAGCTTGTAAGCATGATTATGTGTTATGTTTGCTGTGTTTGTTGGGGTTTTTAGGTAGTTTTGGACCCCTTTGTACATATACATGACTATATGTGTGTTGAGGAGTTGAGTGTGCATGTTTGAGAGATTGAAAGGATGGAGAAGCTTGTTTGCCGTCGGGGCTGAGTTCTGGATGAACTCAGGTTCGGCAGCCGAAGGTTCATTCGACCGCCGAACCTCTTGCATGGTGGCTTAGGCTGCCACAGCTTGCCCCCGCGAGTTTTGCATGTTTGGTTCTGTTTGGGGGATACGGCCGCCGAAGGTGCCGCCGAAGGTTAGAGACTTTCGTCTCTGGAATGCCTTTTGGCCCCCGAAACTTGCCCCCGAAAGGGTTCGGCCGCCGAAGCTTGAGATTCGGCCGCCGAAGGTGCTTGAGTTTCGTCTCTGGAGAAGACTTTCGGCTGCCGAACCTGCCGCCGAAAGTGTTCTGTCCAGCTTTCCTTTGCATGCCTTGCATGAGGTTTAGAGTGAGTTTAAGGGGAGTCTTGGGAAGTTTAATAGAGTTGGTCAGCAGTTAGTTTGGTCCCTCATTTGAGTTTATCTGTACCTATATAGACCAGAGGAACCAGAGAGAGCAGCAATGAGTACTGCCCAGCGTTTTCAGAGCCTGCAGAGTCAGTCAGTCCAGTTAGCCAGAGGTGAGTGGAACTAAACTTAACTCTTTTAACTTGCACAATGGAATGTTTTAGCATATCCCATGCATCATGATTTTGCCATAGGTTGATTACATTAGTATTCACGAATATGTTGCATTGCATCGTTATTTGTTGATGTGGGTAAATGCTGAATGATCCCATAGTCGCAGACAGGAAGTCCAGGAGCCTTTGACTACGCCCTGGCAGGTATAGCAAGTCCAGGAGCCTTTGACTACGCCCTGGCAGGTATAGCAAAGTCCAGGAGCCTTTGACTACGCCCTGGCAATGGTAAGTACAGAGGTGTTATATACACATATACATATATGACAGGAAGACCAGGTGCTCGATTCTACGCCCTGGCACAGAGTTACTGGGACTATGTGGTGACAGGTTTACTCTTGATGTGGTTTGTCTGTGTTATGACGCATTCCATGAGAGCATGTTTTACTGAGATGTTTTACTGTTCTACTCACTGGGCTATAGAGCTCATCCCACTCCCTTAACCCCAGTTTTGCAGGTTCAGTGTACAGTGTACAGGGACAGTCCAGCAGGGTACAGAAAGAGTAAAGAGATTTGTAATAGCTTAGAGTGGACATGTAACATTAAAGAGCTGTAATAGTTGTGTCTAAAGGTAGAAATGTGCTTGACTTAGTGTTGTATGTGTTGTACATGATCTGGATATGTATATATGTTTAACTGTATGTGAAAAACCAGGCTTAACAGGTATGAGTTAACCCATCTAGAGCAAGCTCTAGTCAGGGGTACAGAGTACAAAGTACAGAGTACAGAGTACAGAGTACAGAGTACAGAGATAGTGCATGCACAGGTTAAGCCTTGGTACAGAGAAAAGAATTTTTATTTTTCACAGAAAATGTATGATCATGTATGAGTTTTACAGGTACACAGAGAGTATAGCAGGCTTGCTACGGGTTCTGGCGGCCTTAAGCCGATCTGAATCCTAGCGCCGGTGACGATCCATTTTGGGGTCGTTACAGATTGGTATCAGAGCCCTAGGTTCACATGATCGGACCTATAGAGACAGTGTCGGGCTCATAGAGGTTAGAAGTGGTCAAGCACAAAAGGAAATCATGTCCACTAGGATAGGGTGTTGAGTCCTATCTGTTTCATGCGATGAGTTATGCATGCGCCTTATTGCTATGTGTTGTTTATGTGCTAAAGTGATATGTTATGTGTTGTTTTCCAGAGAGTAAAGATGAGAGGAACTCGTCGATCAGCTCGATTGACTGGAGTCCCACCAGAGAATGAGAGACCAGCTGCTCGTCCTCCTGCATTGCCAAGGGCAAGGTCTCAGAGATCTAGCAGGGAAGGTACGTCAATAGACCCTAGAAGGTCTGTAGACGAGAGCAGAAGAGGAACAGTTAGGGGAGAAAGATCAGAGGAAAGGAGGGAAGCTATGGAGATTGATCAGTCTAGAGATGACAGCATGGGTATAGGCAGATTTGAGGAAGGTATGGGAGAGTCGCAGGGAGGTGCGCAGACCTCAGGTTTTGGCTATTCAGAGTATCCGATGGGAGGTATGTCGGAGTACTCTAGTTTTATGCCATATCCTTCTTACATGCCATATATGCCTTATCCTCCGTACTATCCACCATATCCTATGTATCCACCATCCCCTACCCATCCAAGTGCAGCACACTCAGAGCCAAATGACCCAGTACCACCATCCGAACCAGTAGCCCCTGTTGTTGACAGACATCAACCTAGCTCATCTGGAGGTAAAGTACAAATGACGGAGTACTTGAAATTGGATGCTCCTAAATACAACACGGGAGATGATCCATTTGATTACCTCAGAGCAGTTAGGATGATAACCAGTGAATTGGGAGCAGATGATAGGAGAGCCATTGAGATGGCAGGTTTCACATTAAAATGCAAGAAAGCCAGAGAATGGTTTAAGAATTATGTGGAACCCAGAATGGACAGCATGTCATGGGGAGAGTTCGCCAATGAATTTGCAGGGTGGGCTTTTCCTGACAGTTCTCGGGAGATGAAAGTAATAGAGTTTGAACAGTTGAGACAGACAGATGAGATGAGTGTTGATGAATTCACAGATAAGTTCCTGGATTTGCTTCAGTACGTGGGTCAAGCCTATGAGACTGATCAGAAGAAGGCAAGGAGATATACTATGAGATTGCATCCCAGGTATGCTTCCTTGATTCTTCCAGCCGAAAAGGAGAGTTTCCACACTATAGTGGACGCAGCCAGGAAAATGGAAGCTAGTGCCAATATTCAGAAACAGTCAAAGGCACAGGCTTCGGGTTCTAAAGCCCTTACTTCAGGCAGCAAGAGATGGGATAGAGCAAAAGGAACAAAGAGTAAGTTCTGGAGTAAAGTCAAGTCAGGTCTGGGAATAGGTAGTGGCTCAAGCTCTGGCACAGCTCCAGTCTGCAGAAGATGCGGAAAACCACATGGAGGAGTTTGTCAGTTGGGATCTACAGCTTGTTTTCGCTGTGGACAGGAAGGGCATATTGCTCGGAATTGTCCTCAGGTGACATTTGCACCATCCCAGCAGATGAGTTCAGGCAGTGTGGTACAGCCAGTTGTTCAGCCAGCAGCTCCAGTCATGCCTTAGAGTAGTGGCAGAGGTAGAGGGAGAGGGGCAGCCTCTACTTCAGCAGCAGGTTCCCGAGGTGGAAATCCGGTAGCCCCAGCACGGATTTTCACTGTGACACAGGAGGAGGCTAACACGTCGAACACAGTGGTGTCAGGTAATCTCATCATTGGGTGTTCAGATGTGTATGCTTTGATGGACCCCGGTGCTTCTCATTCCTTTATTGCATCGAGAGCCATAGAGAGATTGGGTTTGATCAGTTCTGAGTTAGAGTATCCTCTCTGGGTCAGTGGACCTAAATGTGACCCATCAGTGGCAGTGTCAGTCTGTCATTTCAGTCCAGTGTTCATAGAGGGTAGATGCCTTCCAGCTGACCTTATGGTTCTAGACTTGACAGATTTTGATGTCATTCTAAGGATGGATTGGCTATCTGCATATAGTGCTACTTTGGACTGTCGAGAGAAGCTAGTGAGTCTCAGAGACCAGGATGGGTCAGAGTGTGTCTTCAGAGGAGACAAGAGAGGTACACCCAGAGGTATGATTTCAGCCCTTCAGGCTCGTCGTTTGCTTAGGAGGGGTTGTCAGGGGTTTCTAGCTCATGTGAGAGAGCTAGATAGTCAGGTTAGGGAACCAGCCACAATACCAGTAGTTCGAGAGTTTCTCGATGTGTTCCCAGACGATTTACCAGGACTCCCACCTGATAGGGAGATAGGGTTTGAAATTGAATTGCTGCCAGGTACCAGACCTATCTATATTCCTCCCTACAGGATGGCACCAACAGAGTTAAAAGAGGTGAAAGAACAGTTGCAGGACTTGGTAGATAAGGGTTTCATCTGCCCTAGTACCTCACCTTGGGGTGCTCCAGTGCTCTTTGTCAGAAAGAAGGATGGATCCCTCAGACTTTGTATCGACTACAGACAGTTGAACAAGGTCACTATCAAGAATAGATATCTGCTACCTCGGATTGATGATCTCTTTGACCAGCTAGCTGGAGCAGGTTGGTTTTCGAAAATAGATCTGAGATCCGGGTATCATCAGTTGAGAGTCAGAGAGGCAGATGTGCCTACGACAGCTTTCAAGACTAGATATGGGCATTATGAGTTCTTAGTGATGTCGTTCGGGTTGACTAACGCCCCTGCAGCATTCATGGATCTCATGAACAGAGTTTTCAGTGAGTTTCTGGATCACTTTGTCATTGTTTTCATCGATGATATTTTAGTGTATTCCAGAGATGCAGAGGAGCATGCCCAGCATCTGAGGATAGTTCTGCAGACACTGAGAGAGCATGGTTTGTATGCCAAGTTCTCGAAGTGTGAGTTTTGGTTGAGGAGCATTGCCTTCTTGGGACACGTGGTATCAGCAGAAGGTATTGAGGTAGACCCCAAGAAGATAGAGGCTGTAGCTAACTGGCCCAGACCCACGACAGTGACTGAGATTAAAAGCTTTCTGGGACTGGCAGGTTACTACAGGAGGTTCGTTCAGAACTTCTCAAAGATAGCGGCTCCTATGACCAAATTGACTCAGAAGAACCAGACGTTTGTCTGGTCAGACCAATGTGAAGAGAGCTTTGAAGAGCTCAAAAAGAGATTGACAACAGCACCAGTGCTAGCTCTGCCTGTCAGTAATGAGGATTTCACAGTGTTCTGTGATGCATCTCGAGTGGGCTTGGGTTGTGTTTTGATGCAGAGTGATAGGGTGATAGCTTATGCTTCTAGACAGTTGAAGAAGCACGAGTTGAATTACCCTACCCATGACCTAGAGATGGCAGCAGTTATCTTTGCACTTAAGATGTGGCGGCATTACCTCTACGGGGTGAAATGCGAGATCTTCACTGATCACAAGAGTTTACAGTACATCTTGAGTCAGAAAGAGCTGAATTTGAGGCAGAGGAGATGGGTAGAATTGCTCAGTGATTATGATTGTAAGATCCAGTATCATCCGGGTAAGGCGAATGTTGTGGCAGACGCCCTTAGCCGGAAGTCACTAGGCAGTTTATCCCATATAGCAGCAGAGCGGAGACCAGTTGTGATGGAGCTTTACAAGCTTTTAGAAGAGGGGTTACAGTTGGAATTATCTGGTACAGGTGCATTGATAGCACAGATGAGAGTGACACCTGTGTTTCTGGAGCAGATAGCTCAGAGACAGCATGAGGACCCTGAGTTGATGAAAATTGCCAGGACTGTTCAGTCAGGCAACAGTGCAGAGTTCAGATTTGACAGCAAAGGGATCCTTCGTTATGGGAGTCGCCTTTGTGTACCAGATAGTAGCAGTGTGAAGGAAGACATTATGAGGGAAGCTCATAATGCGCGATATAGTGTTCACCCAGGAGCCACCAAGATGTATCAGGATCTGAAAAGGATCTATTGGTGGCCAGCCATGAAGAAAGAAGTGGCGCAGTTTGTGACAGCTTGTGCAGTTTGCCAGAGGGTGAAACTAGAGCATCAGAAACCAGCAGGAATGCTTAACCCATTGCCGATTCTAGAGTGGAAATGGGAGAATATAGCCATGGATTTTGTAGTGGGTTTACCAGCAGCGTCCAACAGGATAGACTCTATATGGGTGATTATGGACAGACTCACAAAATCTGCTCATTTTCTTCCAGTTCGGAGTACCTATTCTGTGGATAAGTTGGCACAAGTCTATCTGGATGAGATAGTGAGATTACATGGTGTTCCCGTGTCAATAGTTTCAGATAGAGGACCTCAGTTTACCTCTAGATTTTGGCGAAGTCTGCAGAGTGCGATGGGCACGAGATTAGAGTTTAGCACTGCTTTCCACCCACAGACTGATGGACAGTCAGAGAGGACCATCCAGACCATCGAGGATATGCTTCGACTGTGTGTGTTAGACTTTGGCGGTTCTTGGCGGCAGCATCTACCTTTGGTGGAGTTTGCCTACAATAACAGCCATCATGCTAGCATTGGGATGGCTCCTTATGAAGCTTTGTATGGGAGGAAGTGCAGATCCCCTGTTTGTTGGGAAGAGATAGGAGAGAAGGCTCTTGCAGGGCCAGAGTTAGTAGAGATTACTAGTCGAGTAGTGCCCGTGATCAGAGATAGAATCAGGACAGCTCAGAGTAGACAGAAAAGTTATGCAGACGTTCGCAGAAAACAATTAGAGTTTCAGGAGGGTAATTGGGTATTGCTAAAAGTGTCTCCAATGAAAGGAGTGGTTCGTTTTGGGAAGAAGGGTAAGTTAGCTCCACGATACATTGGACCCTTTGAGATTTTGCAAAGGATCGGAAATGTGTCGTATAAGCTGGATTTACCTGCTTCTATGGAGAGAATTCACCCGGTATTTCATGTTTCTATGCTACGGCAGTTTGTGTCAGATCCGAATCAGGTTCTGAGTGAGCCTGAGGTGGAGATGCAGACAGATCTCACCTATATAGAGCAGCCAGTTCGGATTCTGGACACACAGATCAGACAGCTAAGAAACAAGGGGATTCCGATGGTGAAAGTTCTATGGAACCACCATAACCTAGAAGAGTGCACCTGGGAGACGCGGGAGTCTATGCTCCAGCAGTATCCATATTTGTTTTGAGGTTAGTTTCCTCCGGTTTATGTGTTATTTGTTTTAGAATCATTCGAGGACGAATGTTTTTAAGGGGGGGAGAATGTAATACCCGGCTAGAATCCGGCACCAGAATTCTTGTCGTCCGGTGGAATCCGGGGTGTCGGAATTCTATAGGAGGGTAGGATTTATGTTTTCCTACAGTGTTATGATGTATGTTAAGGGTTTTAGTTAAATGGATTTGAGTTGGGTTGAGGTTGGAAGAGAAAAGTCTATGGAGACTTTTGCCAAGTTCGGCCGCCGAAGGTAAGTTCGGCCGCCGAAAGTGCCCAATGTTCGGCTTCCGCAGTTCAGGTTCGGCCCCCGAATGTTGCATGGTTTTGCATGCGATTCGGCAGCCGAAGCTGAGTTGCTCAGCCAGCTCTTGTGCAATCCTTAGTCAGCATTTTGGACAGGTGTTGGCTCCAAACCCTGTCCAGAAGATTAGCCACGTCTCCCATGCTTTATTTGCAAGCCCAGCTCATGCAGAGTGTGTGTTGGTTTTCAACAGTGTTTGAAGGTTTTGAAGTGAAAAAGCTTAGGTTAGAGTGTTTATGAGTTTGAAGAGAAGTTGATCCATTTTCTTTGGTCAGATCGTTCATCTTCGTGTTTACAAGAGGTAAGTGAAGATCTTGAACATGTTTTACTGTTTTATAGAAGTTTTATGAAGGTTTGGGTAGAGATGCATGCTTAGGTGACAAAGGGTGTTTTTTGATGGTTTAGCTTGTAAGCATGATTATGTGTTATGTTTGCTGTGTTTGTTGGGGTTTTTAGGTAGTTTTGGACCCCTTTGTACATATACATGAGTATATGTGTGCTGAGGAGTTGAGTGTGCATGTTTGAGAGATTGAAAGGATGGAGGAGCTTGTTTGCCGTCGGGGCTGAGTTCTGGATGAACTCAGGTTCGGCAGCCGAAGGTTCATTCGGCCGCCGAACCTCTTGCATGGTGGCTTAGGCTGCCACAGCTTGCCCCCGCGAGTTTTGCATGTTCGGCTCTATTTGGGGGATTCGGCCGCCGAAGGTGCCGCCGAAGGTTAGAGACTTTCGTCTCTGGAATGCCTTTTGGCCCCGAAACTTGCCCCCGAAAGGGTTCGGCCGCCGAAGCTTGAGATTCGGCCACCGAAGGTGCTTGAGTTTCGTCTCTGGAGAAGACTTTCGGCCGCCGAACCTGCCGCCGAAAGTGTTCTGTCCAGCTTTCCTTTGCATGCTTTGTATGAGGTTTAGAGTGAGTTTAAGGGGAGTCTTGGGAAGTTTAATAGAGTTGGTCAGCAGTTAGTTTCGTCCCTCATTTGAGTTTATCTGTACCTATACAGACCAGAGGAACCAAAGAGAGCAGCAGTGAGTACTGCCCAGCGTTTTCAGAGCCTGCAGAGTTAGTCAGTCCAGTTAGCCAGAGGTGAGTGGAACTAAACTTAACTCTTTTAACTTGCACAATGGAATGTTTTAGCATATCCCATGCATCATGATTTTGCCATAGGTTGATTACATTAGTATTCACGAATATGTTGCATTGCATCGTTATTTGTTGATGTGGGTAAATGCTGAATGATCCCATAGTCGCAGACAGGAAGTCCAGGAGCCTTTGACTACGCCCTGGCAGGTATAGCAAGTCCAGGAGCCTTTGACTACGCCCTGGCAGGTATAGCAAAGTCCAGGAGCCTTTGACTACGCCCTGGCAATGGTAAGTACAGAGGTGTTATATACACATATACATATATGACAGGAAGACCAGGTGCTCGATTCTACGCCCTGGCACAGAGTTACTGGGACTATGTGGTGACAGGTTTACTCTTGATGTGGTTTGTCTGTGTTATGACGCATTCCATGAGAGCATGTTTTACTGAGATGTTTTACTGTTCTACTCACTGGGCTATAGAGCTCATCCCACTCCCTTAACCCCAGTTTTGCAGGTTCAGTGTACATTGTACAGGGACAGTCCAGCAGGGTACAGAAAGAGTAAAGAGATTTGTAATAGCTTAGAGTGGACATGTAACATTAAAGAGCTGTAATAGTTGTGTCTAAAGGTAGAAATGTGCTTGACTTAGTGCTGTATGTGTTGTACATGATCTGGATATGTATATATGTTTAAATGTATGTGAAAAACCAGGCTTAACAGGTATGAGTTAACCCATCTAGAGCAAGCTCTAGTCAGGGGTACAGAGTACAGAGTACAGAGTACAGAGTACAGAGTATAGAGTACAGAGATAGTGCATGCACAGGTTAAGCCTTGGTACAGAGAAAAGAATTTTTATTTTTCACAGAAAATGTATGATCATGTATGAGTTTTACAGGTACACAGAGAGTATAGCAGGCTTGCTACGGGTTCTGGCGGCCTTAAGCCGATTTGAATCCTAGCGCCGGTGACGATCCATTTTGGGGTCGTTACAATTACACACTATTCCTTTACTCTTGCTGACCTCCTAATCTATCCCGAACCTGCAAACCTGGGGGTTAAGAGAAAGTGGTGAGCTACTAGAGCCCAGTGAGCAGAATAGAGAAAACAATATATTAAAATTTATGCTTTCATGAAATGCATCACATCACAAACAAATCACATCGAGGATGGACTTATCACCAATAGCCCTCTATACATTCCAATAGTGCCAGGGCGTAGAATGGGCCGCTGGTCTTTCCCTTAACATAACATTCCAATGTGCCAGGGGCGTAGAATGGGCCTCGACCTGGTCTTTCTCTTACTCTGTGCCAGGGGCATAGAATGGGCCTCGACCTGGACTTCCGTACCATACCATATCATATCGTATCAAGGACTAATGGATCATCCAATAACCATCCACATCAATAGTAATTAATGCAATGCATCATATTCGTGAATTCTAATGCAAACATCCTAATATATATAATATGGCATTCGTGATGCATGAACATGCTCTAAATTTATTTGCTTTGAAACATAAAGATCCATTCTACTCACCTCAGGCTGACTCTGAGAAGACTCTGAAGCAGCTAACTCACTGCTGGGGTCCTCGGTTCCTCGGGTCCGAACCTACACAGGTGGACTCAAATGAGGGACCAAACACACACTAACATGACTCTAAACATCTCCCCAAAAACCCCCCCAAAACATCATAAAACATACATAGAAAACATGCAAAAGAAGGCTGGACAGGGCACTTTCGGCGGCAGGTTCGGTGGCCGAAAGTGGTTCCAGAGCCAAAACTCATGCATGTTTGGCGGCACCTTCGGCGGTCGAAACTCCCCTCCAGAGCCGAAAGTCCAACTTTCGGGGGCGAGTTTAGGCGGCCAAACATGCCACCACAGGCAGGTTCGGCGGCCGAAAGCGCCTTCGACTGCCGAACCTGAGTTCTCCCAGAAATGGCAGAACTCAGCCTTCAATGCACATTCATGCCTCCTAAACCTTCCAAACATGCATTTGGCTATTCTACAACATGCATAAACACATACACAAGCATAAAGGGGTCTTAAACTATCCTAAACCCCAACAAATATCACAAGGCTTACACATTTTATATACATTCATCATTAAACTCACATAAACCCTAACATTTCTCAACTAACTTAATCATGCATTTATTACCCATAAAACCTTTTAAAACCTACTTAAAACATCAAAGGAGGTGAGGATCGACACTTACCTCTTGAAAATCGAGAGGAGAGACAATCCAAACTCAGAGATGGGAGAAATCAAGCTCCGGGGTCTCCAAGCTCCAAAACTTCGTTCTTAGCTCAAAAACTTCAAAACCAAGTTAAAACTTGTTAAAAACTAGTAGGATTTGAGGAGAAAACACAAGAACATCAAAGGGGTGGCGGAGACTCACCTTGCCCGAAAATAGAGAGAAAAAACTCGTCCATTTTCGGACAGGGGGCCTTTTATAAGTGGCTGGCCAGACCACCTTCGGAAGTCAAAAGTGCCTCCGCAACTCCACCAAGTTCGGCGGCCGAACATGAGGTTCGGAGGCCGAACCTGGATTTTCCTCCTTCGTCCATTTTCTTTCAAAACTCAATTTCTTTCTTTGCCAAAACCATAAAAACATGTAAAAACATTTATAAAAACATATTTTACCCTTCTAGAGGTTTCCGACATCCGAGATTCCACCGGAAAATAGGAATTCCGATGCCGGGGTCTAGCCGGGTATTACAACAATAGCCAGGTGAGACATGATCCCTATTCTAACACCTACAATCCAGGTTAGAGAGACCACCGCAATTTCAGCTATGGAAGGGCTAACAACAACCAGAGCTATCAGAATTATCAAAGAAATCAAGCCCAACCAGCACCTCCAAGTTCCAACCAGTACCTTGATGTAACGACCCGAAAACCGGACCGCTACCGGTGCTAGGATCCAGATCGACTTAAGGTCACCGGGACCCATAGCAAGCCTAACATACATCCTGCCATTCCTAATAAATTCCATACATGATCATACATATTCATAAAACTTTAAACTTTTCACATATACCAAGCTTGACCTGTGCATGTACCATAACTGTAAATGTAAAACCCCTTACTGGAGCCCTCATTAAATGCTCCAATTGGGTCAACATCTCATATGTCAAGCCTGGTTCAACATGTCTCATCATTAAACATTTACATCAAGATCATGTACAACAGGGATTTACAATAAACACTAGGGCCAAGCACAATACTAATCCTCATTACATTACTTTATATTACATCATTTTATATTTCATTACATTACATGTCCACTAACACTCTATTACATGACATAACCATGGCCATTACCCTTGCTGACTCCCTGTGCTATCTCTGGTCCTGCAAACCTGGGAGTTAGGGGAAGGGGGTGAGCTACTAAAGCCCAGTGAGCAGAACATTAAAATAGTTAATTAAACACATACTTTCATGAAATGCATCACATCACAAACAATTCATAACAAGGATAGATTTGTCGCCACTAACCCTCTACTTATCCAATTGTGCCAGGGGCGTAGAATGGGCCTCACTAGACTTTCTCTTAACATGACATAACATAACATATCCAATGTGCCACGGGCGTAGAATGGGCCTCACTGGTCTTTCTCTCACATCATGCCAGGGGCGTAGAATGGGCCTCACTGGACTTCCATACCATATCATAACATATCATATCGAGGGCTAGTGGGTCATCCAAAATCCATCCACATCAACATAATATTATGCAATGCATCAAGTTCGTGAGTGCTAATGCAAAACAACCTAGTATACATCATGACATTCGTGATGCATGAACATGCTAAAATTTCATTTACTTTAAAACATAGTTCAGTTCTACTCACCTCAGGCTGACGCTTTACTGACTCTGTAGCAGCTAGCTCACTGCTAATCACCCCGGTTCCTCAGGTCCGATCCTACACAGATGGGCTCAAATGAGGGACCAAACATACTCTAACATAACTCTAAACATCTCCCCAAAAACCCCCTAAAACATCACATGGCATCACATTAAGCATAATTCTAACATAAACCCTAACATTCTAGATCTACTCTAAAACATGCATCATATACCCTTAAAACCCCTCAAAACTTACTTAAAACATAAGAGAGGGTGGAGATCTACTCTTACCTCCTAAAGATCGAGAGGAGAGGCGATCCAAACTTGGAGATTAGGAGGAAAAGAGCTCCGGAGGTCTCCAAGCTTTAAAACCTTGATCTTAGCTTAAAATCTTCAAAACATGGTAAAAACTCATAAAAACTCTGGGAGATTTGAAGGAAAACATAAAATCAACCATGGAGGGTCAAGAACTCACCTTTGCCCGAAAATGGAGAGAGAAAAACTCGCCCATTTTCGGACATGGGGCCTTTTATAGGTGGCTGGCCAGACCACCTTCGGAGGCTAAAGGTGCTTCCACAACTCCACCATGTTCGGTGGCCGAACTTGAGGTTCGGCGGCAACAAAAGGGAGCCATCTTCGGCGGCCGAACCTGGTATTTCCCTTCAAAACTTTCTTTTCTTTCAAAACTCAATTTTCTTTCTTAATCAAACCATAAATACATGTAAAAACATTTTAGAAAACCTTTATTTTACCCTTCTAGAAGGCTTCTGACATCCGAGGAATTCTGGATTCCAACGGAGATTCCGTTGGAAGGTAGGAATTTCGATGCTAGGGTCTAGCCGGGTATTACATTCTTCCCCCCTTTAAGAACATTCGTCCCCGAATGTTCAACAAACAAGCATAGCATTAAGAGAAACACATAAAACCTATAACACTCACTTTAGAAGAGATAAAGATATCGCTGGAGTATGAACTCTCGAGTCTCCCAGACACACTCTTCCATTTTGTAGTGATTCCAAAGGACTTTCACCATCGGGATTTCCTTGTTCCTCAGCTTTCTGATCTGAGTGTCTATGATCCGTACTGGCTGCTCAACATAGGTGAGATCTCCTAGGATCTCTACATCTGACTCATTAAAACCTTGCCCGGATCTGACACAAACTTCCATAACATGGAAACATGAAAAACCGAATGGACTTCTCCATGGAAGCAGGTAAGTCTAACTTGTACGATACATTTCCAACCTTTTTGCAAGACCTCGAAGGGTCCGATGTATCGTGGAGCTAGCTTACCTTTCTTCCCAAAATGAACCACCCCTTTCATAGGAGACACCTTGAGCAACACCATATCTCCCTCCTGAAACACTACAAGCTTTCTATAGACATCTGCTTAACACTCCTACCGGCTCACAGCCATTTTGATTCTTTTTTTGACCACCGGCCTTCTCCATGCTGTAAATATGGGATAAACTGCCAAGCGATTTTCGGCTGAGGGCATTTGTCATAACATTTGCCTCACCCGGATGATACTGAAACTTGTAACCATAGTCACTAAGCAATTCTACCCATTTTCTCTGCCTCAGGTTCAACTCTTTTCGACTCAAGATGCACTGCAAGCTTTTATGATCTGTAAAGATCTCTCATTTTACCCTATAAGGTAATGCTTACACCTCTTGAGTGTAAAGGTCACAACTGCCATTTCTAGATTATGTTTAGGGTAATTCAACTCATGTTTCTTCAGTTGCCTAGAAGCATAAGCAATTACCTTCTCATACTACGTCAACACACAATCTAATCTCACTCGGAACGCATCACAGAACACTGTGAAGTCTTCATTACTGGTGGACAGAGCTAACACCGGTGTTGACGTCAACCTTCTCTTTGGCTTTTCAGAGCTTTCTTCACATTATTCTGACCAAACCAACCTCTGATTCCTTCTTGGTCAACCCGGTCATAGGAGTAGTAACTCTGGGGAAGTTCTGAATGAACCTCCTGTAGTAACCTGCCAAACCCAAAAGCTCCTAATCCACATTACTGTAGTGGGTCTGGGCTAGTTAGCTACAGCTTCAACTTTCTTGGGGTCTACCTCAAAACCCTTTTCTGACATATCATGACCCAAGAAAGATATGCTCCTTAACCGGAACTCACATTTGGAGAACTGGGCATCCAAGCCATGTTCTCTCAGGGTCTGCAACACTGTCCTCAGATAATGGGCATGCTCCTCTTTGTTCTGGAATACACCAAGATATCGTCAATGAAGACAATAATAAAGTGCTCCAGAAACTGACTAAAAACTCTGCTCATGAGGTCCCTGAATGCTACAGGGGCATTGGCTAGCCCGAACGGCATCACTAAGAACTCATAGTGCCCATATCTGGTTCTGAATGTCATCTTCGGCACATCTTCTTCCTCGATTCTTAGCTGGTGATACCCGAATTTCAGATCTACCTTGGAGAAACAACCGGCTCCTGCTAGCTGGTCTAAATAGATCGTCGATCCTAGGTAACAGATACATGCTCTTGGTAGTGACTTTGTTCAACTGCCTATAGTCGATACAAAGCCTTAAGGATCCATCATTTATTCTCATAAACAACTCTAGAGCACCCCAAGGTGAGGTACTCGGTCAGATGAAACCCTTGTCTACCAACTCTTGCAACTGCTCTTCAACTTCTTTAACTCTGCAGGTGCCATCCTGTAGGGAGGGGTAGAGATGGGTGTGGTTCCCATCATCACTTCAATTTCAAACTCTATCTCCCTAGCAGGTGATAAACCTGGCCGCTTGTCTGGAAAAATATCTAAAAACTCTCTGACTGCGGGCATTGAAGCTGGTTCCTTGACCTGACCGCTATGCTCTCTAACATGAGCAAGAAACCCCTAACAGCCTCTCATGAACAACCTACGAGCCTGTAGGGCTGATATCAAACCTCTAGGTATTCCCACACTGTCCCCTCTAAAGACTACCTTTGATCCATTCTGATCTCTGAACCTGACTACCTTGTCTCTACTATCCAAGGTAGCACCATGAGTAGAAAGCCAATCCATCCCTAGAATGACGTCAAAAATCAGTCAAATCTAGAACCACTAGGTCGGCTGGAAGGCATCTACCCTCAACATACTCTAAACTATATCAGCAGACTGACTCTGCCACCGACGGATCACACTTGGGTCCACTGACCCAAAGGGGACACTCTAACCCAGAAGCTATCAAACCCAACCTCTCTACGGCTCTCGGAGCATCAAAAGAAAGAGAAAAGCATCAAGGTTCATTAAAGCATACATATCAGAACATACAAGAGTGAGATTACCTGTCATCACCATGTCCAATGTGTCAGCCTCCTGCTGGGTCATGAAGAAAATCCGAGCTGGAGCTGATTGACCTTCTCCGCGGGAACCTGCTGAAGAAGGGGCTGTCCCCCTTCCTCTGCCTCTGCCACTGCTCTGTGTCATGGCTAGAGCTACTGGCTGAGCCACACTACCTGAAACTGTCTGCTGGGACTGTGCCAACAAGGTCGCAGTGGGACACTCACGTGCCATGTGTCCCTCCTGCCCACACCTGAAGCAGGCTGTTGTCCCAAACTGACATACTCCATTGTGTGGCTTCCCACACCTCATGCATTCTGAACCATCTGAACCTGAGCTCGAGCCACCACCTATTCCCAAGCCGGACTTCAAACGGTTCCAGAACTTATTCTTCTTTAGCTTTTTAGTGGTGCTGCCCCACTTTTTACTGCCTGAAGCTGCTGCACTCAGGGAAGAGGGATCTAACTTTTCCCTGCCTGGGGTCTTGAAACCCAAAGACTATGCCACTGATTGCTTAACTGACCCCTCAATGATGGCACTAGCCTCCATCTTCCATGCTGCATCCACAATAGTGTGGAAGCTTTCCCTCTCTGCTGCTAGGATCAGGGAGAAATACCTAGGGTGGAGCCTCATGGTATACCTCCTAGCTTTCTTCTGATCTGTGTCATATGCCTGACCCACATACTGCAGCAACTCCAGAAACTTGTCGGTGTACTCGTCTACACTCATATCCTCTGTCTGCCTTAGTTGCTCAAACTCAACAACCTTCAGCTCTCTGGAACTGTCTGGAAACGCCCATCCAGCAAACTCATTTGCAAACTCCTCCCAGGATAGACTGTCCAACCTTGGGTCCACATAATTTTTAAACCATTCTCGTGCTTTTTTGCATTTCAATGTGAACCCCGCCATCTGAATGGCTCTACTATCATCTACCCCCAACTCATCTGTTATCATCTTTACCGTTTTGAGGTACTCAAACGGATCATCACCTGTCTTGAACTTGGGAGCATCTAGCTTCAGGTAATCGGTCATCTTTACCTTGCTCCCCACAGATGAGCTAGGTTTAGGTGTTTGGACATCCGGGACTATAGGTTCTACTGGTGGAGGAGGAGGTGCAGCATTCCCTGGGTTAGGGTTTGTTGTGCATGGATAAAAGGGTGAGGGTGGAAACATAGAATACTGTGGATATGGCGGGTAAAAGGGAGAATAGGGCATAAAGGTGGGATATGGGTTGTAGCTAGAGAAATCCGATGTACCTCCCATCGGATACCCTGGCCCCAGTGGGTAGGGTGGATACTATGGTGGAACAAAACCCGAGGTCTGAGTTCCTCCTTAGAACTCTCCCATATCCTCTTCTAACATACTCATGCCCAGACTACTGTCTCTTCTCTAATTATCCTCCTCTGATCCCCTCACATCCGCTGACATAACACCCTGAACTGTTCCCCTCCTACTCACATCAAAAGACCTTCTAGGGTCCCTTGATGTTCCTTCTCTACTAGACCTACTAGACATTGCCCTTGGCAATGCAGGAGGACGGGCATCCATGCCCTCATTCTTTGGTGGGACTCCAGTCAATCATGCAGATCGACGAGTGCCTTACATTCTGTTTTCTGAAACACAACATATACACATAAACATCAACATCATATGGTTCATGTGGAACACATGAACCCGCATCACATACATCACATATCATTAATTCACATGCATATAATCATAGCATTTCACATCATTATCAAGACAAGACTCTACATCCTATCCTAGTGGACATGATTTTTTTCCTATTGTGCTTGCCCTTCTATGACATCTATGAGCCCAACACACTCTAGGTCCGACCATATGAACCTAGGGCTCTGATACCACTCTATAATGACCCGAAAACCGGACCGCTACCGGCGCTAGGATCCAGATCGACTTAAGGTCGCGGGGACCCGTAGCAAGCCTAACATACATCCTGCCATACCTGATAAATCCCATACATGATCATACATATTCATAAAACTTTAAACTTTTCACATATACCAAGTTTGACCTGTGCATGCACCATAACTGTAAACGTAAAACCCCTTACTGGAGCCCTCATCAAATGCTCCAATTGGATCAACATCTCATATGTCAAGCCTGGTTCAACATGTCTCATCATTAAACATTTACATTAAGATCATGTACAATAGGGATTTACAATAAACACTAGGGCCAAGCACAATATTAATCCTCATTACATTACTTTACATTACATCATTTTACATTTCATTACATTACATGTCCACTAACACTCTATTACATGACATAACCATGGCCATTACCCTTGCTGACTCCCTGTGTTATCTCTGGTCCTGCAAACCTGGGGGTTAGGGGAAGGGGGTGAGCTACTAAAGCCCAGTGAGCAGAACATTAAAACAGTTAATTAAACACATGCTTTCATGAAATGCATCACATCACAAATAATTCACAACAAGGATAGATTTGTCGCCACTAACCCTCTACTTATCCAATTGTGCCAGGGGCGTAGAATGGGCCTCACTGGACTTTCTCTTAACATGACGTAACATAACATATCCAATGTGCCAGGGGCGTAGAATGGGCCTCACTGGTCTTTCTCTCACATCATGCCAGGGGCATAGAATGGGCCTCACTGGACTTCCATACCATATCATAACATATCATATCGAGGGCTAGTGGGTCATCCAAAATCCATCCACATCAACATAATATTATGCAATGCATCAAGTTCGTGAGTGCAAATGCAAAACAATCTAGTACATATCATGGCATTCGTGATGCATGAACATGCTAAAATTTCATTTACTTTAAAACATAGTTCAGTTCTACTCACCTCAGGCTGACGCTTTACTGACTCTGTAGCAGCTAGCTCACTGCTAATCACCCCGGTTCCTCAGGTCCGATCCTACACAGATGGGCTCAAATGAGGGACCAAACATACTCTAACATAACTCTAAACATCTCTCCAAAAATCCCCTAAAACATCACATGGCATCACATTAAGCATAAAACTAACATAAACCCTAACATTCTAGATCTACTCTAAAACATACATCATATACCCTTAAAACCCCTCAAAACTTACTTAAAACATAAGAAAGGGTGGGGATCTACTCTTACCTCCTGAAGATCGAGAGGAGAGGCGATCCAAACTTAGAGATTAGGAGGAAAAGAGCTCTGGGGGTCTCTAAGCTTCAAAACCTTGATTTTAGCTTAAAATCTTCAAAACATGGTAAAAACTCATAAAAACTCTAGGAGATTTGAAGGAAAACATAAAATCAACCATGGAGGGTCAAGAACTCACCTTTACCCGAAAATGGAGAGAGAAAAACTCGCCCATTTTCGGACATGGGTCTTTTATAGGTGGTTGGCCAGACCCCCTTCGGAGGCCAAAAGTGCTTCCATAACTCCACCATGTTCGGCGGTCGAACTTGAGGTTCGGCAGCAATAAAAGGGAGCCACCTTCGGCGGCCGAACATGAGATTCGATGGTCGAACCTGGCATTTCACTTCAAAACTTTTTTTCTTTGAAAACTCAATTTTCTTTCTTAATCAAACCATAAAAACATGTAAAAACATTTTATAAAACTTTTATTTTACCCTTCTAGAAGGCTTCTGACATCCGAGGAATTTCGAATTCCAACGGAGATTCCGCCGGAAGGTAGGAATTCTGATGCCGGGGTCTAGCCGAGTATTACACTTGAGAAGATGATAGAGACTTTGGCAAAATCTGTGCAAACTCTCCAACAACAGGAGGGATAGATGGCCACATCTATGAGCAAGTCTGAATCCCAAGGTAAGTTACCTTCCCAAACTGAAATTAATCCTAGACAGAATGTGTGTGCTATCACATTAAGAAGTGGGAAAGAGCTCCAAGATGCCAAATCAGATGAAGAAAAGCCAAGGGCGCAATAACAAAGTGTTTCAGAAGACCAACCGGCGCACCACCTCTCCAAGCCGAATGAGCAAGCCAAACCGATTCAACAGTCAAATGCAAATCAACAGGTAAGTTTCAAAATTCCACCTCCTTTTTCAAAAAGATTTGAAAGGACACAAAAAGAAAAAGAAGAAAAGGAGATCCTTAAGACCTTCAAGAAATTGGAAATCAACATACCTCTGTTAGATGCTATGAAACAGATTTTTAGGTACGCAAAATTTCTAAAAGAACTATGTACCAACAGAAGAAAGCTTGCTGAGAGAGAAAAAGTAAGTGTAGGTGAGGTTGTTACTGCTGTGATTAAAAGAGAACTCCCAACCAAATGCAAAGATAAAGGAATGTTTGCTATTTCTTGCAAAATTGGCAATGTTAGGATAAAGAAAACTATGTGTGATCTAGGTGCATCCATTAATATTATGCCTCTTGCCATTTATAATTCTTTGAATGCAGGTGCACTAAAAGACACAAGAGTAGTAATTCAGTTGGCTGACAGATCTGTGATGTATCCAAAAGGAGTTCTAAAAGATGTTCTAGTACAAGTAGATGGACTTGTTTTTCCAGCAGACTTTTATGTGATTGATACAAAGGAAGACAATAGCAACACTACTTTAGACATCCTACTTGGACATCCTTTCTTAAGCACAGCCAGGACTAAAATATATGTGCATGATGGCACATTGACCATGGAGTTTGAAGGGGAAGTGATTAAATTTAATGTTTATGATGCGATGAAATATCCCTATGACATGTCCCCTATTTATGGTTTAGATATCATTGATTGTTTGAGCCAGGAAGTTTTTGATATGAATCAAGATGATATACTAAACAATGACCTTTGCAGGGAAGAGAGCCAGAAAGAGCTGAACCAAAAACCAAAAACAAGAAAGGAATCAATCACATCTCTTCAGATCAGTTCGCAGAAGGACCTTGCGCAAACAGAGGACATTCCAATCACACCTCTGTAGCTCCAATCGTAGATCACTCCCTCTAGTCTTGCGATCCATCCCTTTCAGACAAGTCTTGCGCAGAAGGAAGGAGTTGAAACCAGTTCAGCCAGACAACCAATGCAAACAGCCTATGCGCACAAGGAACAAATGGAATTCCAATCGCCCAAAGCAAAGGAGCATGAGAAACACTTTCTGCCCAAGCCACCAGATAAGGCAGAATCTTGTATGTCTAAATAGAAGTTCTCAATGTGGTAACCTCCTGAATGTGTAGAAAGCAACTTCCCATTTGATAGGCCCAAGCACACAAAAGTCAAAATCAAGAAGAATACAAAACATGATGTTTGGGAGAAACCATAACTGAAACCATACTATGAAGGATTCGCAGTGCAAGTGGTGGAAGAAATTCCACTACATCATCCCTCTCAGTCTGACTAGGTGATCGCACCATGCACACCACTCCAGGGGAGTACTCAGTTTCCTTTGATCTCTCATATTTCCTATACATTGAGGACAATGCATGATTTAGGTGTGGGGGTGCATATCTCTGAACTTTTATTTTCAGTATTTTTATTTTCAGTTATTTTTGTTTTCAGTTTTAGTTTGAATAGCCACAATTTGAATTTTTTTTCATTTTTGTTACTTTTGCTTTCAATAACACACACTTTAGCCATAGGTTTTTTTTTTCTCTTTTGTGTGTTTTGATTTGTTTCATTCAAACTCATAGACTATATTGGATGAGCTTTCTTTCCATGACCCCATTGATGTGATGAATATTTAAATTTGTGTTGAATCAATTACAGTAAGTTGTATTCATGTTTGAGAATTGCCTTTTGAATTGAATCTTTGAGCTTGCCATGGTGAAAAATATATATTGCTCATTAGAGAGAATGAATTGAAAGATGTGTGAATGAACTTAACATGACTTGTTTTAGCAATTGGTGTTGATTTGCCCAAATCCATTGAGATAGGAAATTCGGCAATGGCTTAGACTTCATGAGCACAAATTAAACTGTTCTAATGGTTGAAAGACTATGAACAGAGCTAGTAGTCACTTGGACAGGTGACCAACTGAAAATATATACTTTCACATCAAAAAGGTTGGTGACTTTTTCAAGCAAGATTTAAGTGCAAAGGCTGAATATAGTACTTCAAGGTAAGGGCAAATCACTCTGAAAGCTAGAAAGAGTCTTAATTGAACAATAATATATGCATATGTAATCTATCTCTTGAGCAAAATAAATACTAGCCATGGTAAGTAAAAGGAGACAAGGAAAGAAGGTGAATAACTTTGATGCATACATTCTTCACTGCAATGATTCAAAGTAAGTATTTAGAGTAAGAGCTTAAGTGGAAATAAGGATCAAGTAGTAAAGAAAGCTTGTTTGACTATGTCTATTTGCTTGAGGACAAGCAAAAGGCTAGGTGTGGGGGTATTTGATAGAGCATAATTTAGACCATATTATCATGATATTATTGATGTTTATTTACACTTTTTATGCCTAATTTTGTGATTTTGATCTTATTCTGCAGAAAATGGTGTAAAGAGACAATTTGGTGAAAATGCCCCTAAAACTGCCTAAAATGGAGTAAAGGAGAGCAAGCATGCCAAGTGCAACTGAAAGGAGCCAAATAAGGAAAGTAATTTGAAATTCAAATTTCAAATCCTTAAGAGAATTCAAAATTCAAAATCAAGATTCAGCTCATTAAGGAGAGTGCTAAAAAAGGAAAGTGCAGTCAACAGAGTAGTTGGAAATTCAAGATATCCAATAAATCTTTTTCTTATTGAAGAAGCCAAATCTTTAGAAGATGCACATTCAAATTCAGCTTGTCAAAGAAGGCAAAGAAGTCACACATGCCACCTCAAGTCTTGCACATTCAAAATTCAAAATTCAAAAGAATGCTCCACCTCATTAATGTACAAGATATGGGCGGCATGGGCAGCATATGGACAGCCAAGATCTCAACTTAGGCAGGAAGGAAGGCTAGGGCAGCATCTTAAATCCTATTTAAAGACAAGGTAAGGAGCCGGCCATTTCTCCTCACCCACGCATTCTCCAAGCTTGGTCGGCGCTCCATCACTCCACCTCTCCATCTTCGGTTCTTCTTGTCTTCTTCTTCTTTTCTTTTATTTTCTGTTTTGGTTCAGCCATGAGTGGCTTAAACCTTTTATTCTAGTTGAAGATTAGGTGATACTTTGGTTGTTTTATGGATTGTGAGATCTGAATATAAGTTGTTTATCTTTTGGTTATTCAATATTTGTGCAATTTCATGCTTGATTCCATTGTTGCTTTGTTATTATGATCAATGTGGCCACTTGATTCTTGATTGCAAGGTAATATATTGTTAGTTTGAATAATTTTGAGTCCGTAATTGCTTGGATTGTTCAAATACAAGAACACTTGGTGTAAAAACTAAGGAAGTTGCATAATCTAGCAATATCACCATGCGTTTTGGTAGCTAGGATTAGATCTCTCTATTTCTTAATGCAGTTGACAGTTATTTTGATGCCTAAGGCCTAAGGACGTTTCTTGGCAACTTGTTGATTAGTGATTGATTAGAGGACGTTCCCTAATTAATTTATGATTAAGGAGAGACATGGTGATGAGAAGCGTCTTTCATCTCCATAACTAATTTATTGAATCGAACCTAAGAACCTAAGTATCAATGATCAATCTCAACAACTAAATTTGATCCAATTCTTCAACTAGATCTTTCTCATTATTGAAATCTCTTTTTTTTATTATTCTCTTTCTTTTATTGCTTTCAGGTATAGATCAATTCAATCAATTACAAAACCCCATTTTTACTTCACTTGCACTTTATTTTTATTTTGCTTTCAGTTAATTCTCTTGGTATTGACAAAGAAGATAGGTGAGTTTTCAGTTTCCTGTGGATTCGATCCTTTCACCATTATCTGCAGTTGTAATATTATTGATAACCAGAAAGTTTATTTTTGACCGGTTTCGACAACTGCGAGTCAATAAGATCTTTAACCCATCCTTTTTCCACACCTACAATTCATTGTTATCAACTTACCTTCCAGTCCACCTACATTACTACTAGAAGCATAAGATATTTTAACTCCAAATGAGACCTAGGAAAGAAGATTATATCCAAACCTTTTCCTACACATCACTCCATATGAGAGCATCTATTTTGGAGGTAGTAGTCGGTTGCCACAGTGGGTTGGGAGAAAAAATTTAGGAATTTCACTTTAAGAATTATAAATATTATAAAAGGGTAATTTTGGGAGAAATTTTCTCCATACTATTCTGATATTAAATATCAAGGCATTAGCTAGAAAACAAGGACAAAATGTTACTAACAGATTTCGTAAAATTTCATGTACATTTTTAATTTATATTTAAAAAATTATTATTTAATTCTTATAATATAAAAAAATTTATTGATTATACTTTTAATTTTAAAAAATATATTAAAATATTTTTAATATTTTAAAAAGTTTAATAGTTAATCTTTTAATTATTTTTGTAATTAAATATTTCATTATCTAATCCTTATAATTTTAAAAAAATTTATTAATTAATTATTTAAATTTTAAAAAATTTATTAATTAATCCTTTTAATATAAAAGTATTTTAATTTTTTTATTATATTTAATAATTAAAATTAACAAAACCATCAATTAATAAATTTTTAAAAATATTAAAAATATTTTAATATACTTTTTAAAATAAAAAAATTAATTAATAAATTTTTTATATTATAAATGTTAAAAAATAAACACTAAAAGCTGAGTAGTAATTTTTGAATTATATTTCAAACCCGTGATCCAATTAGTAAGTTTTTAATAGGAGATGTATTAGCTACTAAATAATAATCTTTCATTTTTTATTTTGTTGAAACTCAAACGCAAGGAGCCTCTTCATTTCTCTAGAGCCTTCCCCCCTTCCCCCCCTTTCTGTAGGGTTCTTACTTTGAAGATTGCTTCTTACTCTCGCTTTTGCTCTTACCTTCCCTCGCTTGATTTAAATTTCACATTTCTTTTGTCCTAGTTACGGTTTTTCATCTTCCACTCTGCAAATCGATGGCGGCACCGGCTATCTCCCAGCCCAGATCCTCCAAGACCGAGTCCTACGTCGATAATAAACGCAAGGAGGATATACGCCACGCCAACATTGTGGCGGCCCGAGCTGTGGCAGACGCCGTGAGGACTAGTCTTGGCCCCAAAGGAATGGACAAGATGATTTCGACGGCAAGCGGCGAGGTTATTATCACCAATGACGGCGCTACCATTCTCAACAAAATGGAGGTTCTTCAGCCCGCTGCAAAGATGCTTGTCGAGCTCTCCAAATCACAGGACGCCGCCGCTGGTGATGGTACAACAACCGTTGTCGTTATTGCTGGGGCGCTATTGAAACAGTGTCTCTCACTCCTATTTAGCGGAATCCACCCCACGGTAATCTCCGATTCTCTTCATAAAGCTTCTACTAAAGCTGTTGATGTGTTAACTGCCATGGCTGTTCCCGTTGAATTGTCGGACCGTGAATCCCTAATTAAATCTGCAAGTACTTCGTTAAATAGTAAAGTAGTGAGTCAGTATTCGACGCTTCTTGCTCCATTGGCAGTTGAAGCGGTTCTCTCTGTAGTTGACCCTGCCAAGCCGGATATGGTGGACTTGAGGGATATTAAGATAGTGAAGAAGCTAGGAGGAACCGTGGATGATACTGAGATGGTTAAAGGGCTGGTGTTTGACAAGAAAGTTAGTCATGCCGCAGGTGGGCCAACAAGGGTGGAAAATGCCAAGATTGCTGTGATTCAGTTTCAGATTTCCCCTCCAAAGACTGATATAGAGCAGAGCATTGTGGTTTCTGATTACACACAAATGGATAGGATTTTGAAGGAAGAGAGAAATTATATTTTAGGTATGATTAAGAAGATTAAGGCAACTGGATGCAATGTTTTATTGATTCAAAAGAGCATCTTGAGAGATGCAGTCACAGATTTGTCCCTGCATTATCTGGCAAAAGCCAAGATTTTGGTGGTTAAGGATGTGGAGAGAGATGAAATTGAGTTCATAACTAAGACTTTAAATTGCTTGCCTATTGCAAATATTGAGCATTTCAAGGAGGAGAAACTGGGGCAGGCAGATCTTGTTGAGGAGGTTTCACTTGGCGATAGCAAGATTGTTAAGATTAGTGGAATTAGGAATATGGGAAGGACTACAACCGTGCTTGTGCGTGGATCAAATCAGTTGGTTATTGATGAGGCAGAACGAAGCTTGCATGATGCCTTATGTGTGGTTAGGTGTCTGGTGAATAAGCGATTTTTAATTGCTGGAGGTGGGGCTCCAGAGATAGAATTATCGAGGCAGCTTGGGGCATGGGCAAAGGTGCTACATGGGATGGAAGGATACTGTGTAAGGTCGTTTGCCGAGGCACTTGAGGTGATACCATATACTTTGGCTGAGAATGCAGGTCTGAATCCAATTGCTATTGTAACTGAGCTGAGGAATAGGCATGCTCAAGGGGAGATCAATGCTGGAATCAATGTCAGAAAAGGACAGATAACAAATATCTTGGAGGAGAATGTGGTGCAACCGTTGCTTGTGAGCACAAGTGCAATAACACTAGCAACTGAATGTGTACGGATGATTTTGAAGATTGATGACATTGTTACTGTTAGGTAGTTTCAAACCAGAGATGATATTTGTTTGTCTAGCAATGCTCTGTTTGTTTTGTGCTTCTTAGTTTATCGTATGCTTGAATTTAGCGTTATGGTTCCTTTGTTGCTGAAAATGTTTGTTTGTGTATCTGGATTTTTATGCCATTTTCATCTGGAGGTTTTTTAGGTTTTACTTTATATATTTGCTTAAAGTTGTTGATTAGCTGTTATGTGGCTCATGGAAATTACTTTACATGTGACGGCTATTGTTTTTCTGCAAGATGAAATTGAACTCTTCTATCGCTTTGTTTTCGATCAGATATTTGTTTTGAATAGTTCTGTCTGAGGGATCATGTCTACAGAGATTTATGCTGCAATGAGCATGATTTTTTTTTTTTTTTTGTATATTTACTTGTTTAGGTATTTTGTCCTTATTGGGGCATGTGAATTTAAGGCTGATGCATTTAGCAATACGAGGTTTGGACCTAGAGGCCTAGGTCTTATAATGCATTTATGGTGGTAGATGTTCCCCCATTGAATAATGATTCTCATCTATTTGCTGATAGTATTATGTCACGTATTTTAGGAAGAAATATAGAAATAAGAGGGATTTAAATGTATAGCAGGGAACATTACGGCTATTATAAGCTGTTATAGCTAGTAGTGAGGTTGTTGTAGCTACGAGTGTACAGCTATCAAGTTAGTTACGGAGAAATAATATAAATCTCAGCACAACATAGATGTAAGAGCATTCCATTTTTTCATCAATACACATACAGCTTACCCTGCTTCCCTCTAATGCAATCTTGGATGAGTTGCGATCATTATGATTAAGAATGTATTGGAGAAAGGGAAAGAAGCTAGTAGTTCCAGTGAGAGTGGAAACAGAGCATCACAAACAGTTTCTGGAAATGACAGAGTATTGCTGTCAGCCTAGAATCAGTCCAATCAAGCTAAAGAGAAAGGCATTTTAGGCTCTCAACCATTAATTTCTCTTTAATGATATGACACAAATGCTTCCTAAGATAGAGTTGGCCACATTTGAGGGAAAAGAGCCAAGGGCTTGGCTGAGGAAGTGTGTTAAGTATTTTGAGATCTATAGAGTCCCTGCTGAGCGAAGGGTACAATTAGCAAGCATATTCTTGATGGATAAGGCTGCATGGTTCCATAATTGGAACAGGGGAAGGGAGCCTAATTGGGATGAATTTGAAAGGGGAGTTTGCATTAGATTTGGAGATGAAGGCTTAGAAGATATAGTGGAAGGGTTTATGAAACTGAGGCAAGAAAACTCTGTTGAAGAATACCAAGACGAGTTTGAGGATATGATAATTAGATTGGAGAGGTTAATGCCAGAATTAAGTGAATCCTATTTTCTTTATGGGTTCATTGGAGGTCTCAAAGATGAAATTAGGCTTATGGCAAAAATGATGAAGTCTGTATCTCGGTGGATATAGCTAAATTGCAAGAGCACTTGTTAGAACAAAGTAAATTGAAGGGAAATCTCACCAATTCTTTCAAAGCTTACAAATGTCCTAACACTAGCCAAACAGCTCAATCTAATTCCACCCACTTACTCCAAATCAGACCAGCCTTATCAATACTTCTCTAAACCCAATAATACAGACCAGAAATCCACTCTGTCCAAATTTAAAGGACCTCCAGTCACCAATAGCAATTTACCGACCCCTAATAATATCAGTTCAGCATCTACAAATATAATTGCAGCCTCTAAAACTCTCTAAGCACCCACCAAAACCCTGCTTTAGATGTGGGGACATATTTTTTATATGAGTTCCGGTTTGATGTGAGGACATTGGAACTAGAGGGATTTGACATGATATTAGGAGAGGATTAGTTAAAATATCACAACTCTGTGTTGTTTGACTTTGAGGCCTCAACAATCACTATTATTAGGCAACAAAAACCTGTATTGTTTCATGGCATTGGTGAAGGAGCCTTGCAATCTGGATTATAGTATTCTGTAGATCTATTGTAGAGGAAGGGAGTGGACCTACAGACCTCTATTTTCTGTATTTGGCAATGCAAGGAGCAATCACAGGAGTCACAAATGCAACAAGGGCCTTTTGCACCTGTTTTGCATGTTATTACTCATGACAATGCAGATTTGAAAGGGTTGTTGCAACAATATCAATCCGTATTTGCTGATCCTCAAGGGTTACCACCCACTTGAAGCTATAATCATGCCATTCTACTTATGCCCAACACTCAGTCATTCAATGTGAGGCCCTACAGATACCCTCGATACCAAAATAATGAATTTGGGAGACCGGTAACTAATATGTTACAATCCCAACTCATTCAACCTAGCATTAGCTCCTATGCTTCTCCAGTACTCCTAGTAAAGAAAAAGAATGGGACGTGGAGATTTTGCATGGATTACAATAAGTTAAACGAGAGGTAACTATCAAAGACAAATTCCTTATACCCATTATTGATGACCTTTTAGATGAACTGAAAGGAGTTAAGGTGTTTTCTAAAAATAGATTTGAAAGCTGGATATCATCAAATCAGAATGGAGTAAGACATTTCTAAAACAGCATTCAAAACACACCATAATCACTTTGAATTCAGAGTTGTGCCCAATGCTCCTGCCACATTTCAAGCCCTAATGAACCAATTTTTTGATGATATCTTAGCCTACAGTAACAGCACGGCAGAGCATATTCAACATTTAGAAGCAGTGTTTAAGGTGTTACTAGACTAGCAACTGTTTGCCAAGTTATTTAAGTGTTTTTTTGGACAGAATCAGATTGAGTATTTGGAGCATATCATTTCTGAACAAGGGGTGAGTATATACCCTGTGAAAATTGAGGCTATGGTCCATTGGCTTGCACCACAGTCTCTTAAAGACCTCATAAGCTTCCTGGGACTCACAGTGTACTGCTGAAAGTTTATGAAAAATTGTGGGATTATTTGCAGACCCTTAACCTTCTGAAGAAAGATGCTTTTAAATGGTGTAAACGAGCTCAATTAGCATTTGATCAGCTTAAGCAGAAAATGACTGAGCCTCATGTAAGCAATTGGGGAATGGGAGCTGATTTGTAACAATAGGGACACCCCATAGCCGACATATCCAAGGCTTTTCGTCCCCGGAATCAGGCTTTATGGGTTTTTGTAAGGGAGTTGTTGGCTATTATTTTTGCAGTGAATAAATGGAGGCACTATCTAGAGCAAGGACCATGAAAGCATTAAATACCTTCTTGAACAGAGATTGCATACTAACCTGCAGGAGAGCAGCATTTCTAAACTACTAGGATTTGATTATAAGATATTATATCGAAAAGCGGTAGAAGATATTGTGGCTGATGCACTTTTCAGGAGATCTTGTTCAGACAACCATCAATTATACAACTTGCAGTCAGTAGTTATTCTCTATTGGATGCAGTATTTGGAGAACAGTTATGAAGCAATTAATTCAACTTTCAATTGCTTCTCCTACCACCACTCCTTACCAAGTGAAAAATGGAGTCATGTTATATAAAATCAGAATGTATGTGGGAGCAACTACAAATCTCATAGAGTAATTAATGGATGCTTATCACAATTCAGCAGTTGGTGGACATTCTGGAGTGCAAGACATTTATTTAAAGCTTAAAAGGTACTTATTATCATCTTTGTTTTTAATAAATAAAAAATCAATATTCGAGTCTCTTGTTCACTTATATGTTATTGATAATGCAACTTCTAGCATCAGTTTCTCTAGCTTCCATGTTCTTGTAATTGAAGTCATATTTGCTCCTGCTAATTTGAATATGCGGTTGCGCATTTCAAGCTTTTAGCAGGGTTTTTTTTTTTTTTTTTTTTTTTTTTTTTCCCCTCACACTTGAGCTTAAAGTCGCTTCCTTTGCAAGATGAGCATCTGATTGTTGAATCTACAGGATGTTGCCCATAGAACATAAATATTGAATTGCTTCTATAACCAATTACTGTCCATAACAACTTTTTTGCCCAGTTCTCTTATTTGACTTTCTAATTTCTGTGATTTTTGCCCTATATATCTAGACCTATTCTCACTAATTTCAAAACCTATACCCAATATATGTGACATTAAGCTTCTGACATACTCTGTAGCTCTTGATTCATTTATTTGTTCTTTTATTTTGGAGAAAATTAACAACTAGTTAATTTCGATGTTTTTGAAAATACATGAAATAGCCTCAGTGCTTTTGAAAACTCAATTAATAGGTTTCTCCCGTTAAGTTTATCATTAGTTTATAACTGTTACCGTTACTTTTTCTTCCTTCTAACTTTTTACTAATGACATGAATCTTTTAATTGAGTTTTCCACTAATGGCATCAAACTTTTTAATTGAGTTTTCAAAAACCTTGGAAACTATTTAGTGTATTGCATTAACATTATAGGGATAGGCAGAGAGCGTGAAAAATTTAAATCATCATAAACATGACTAGAAGACCAGAAATTGCCAAAGGCTTCGATATTGTTTTAATGAATGTTTAATATATTTTAGGCCAAGCATTAATTTGTTTTTTAATCTGAAATGTTATAATTGTTTCAATCTTCGGTGATATTTTAGTTAATTTTTAAATTCTGAATTTAATTGTCCAGCATGATATGCTGTGTAATTTTAGCTAATTTTTAGTAGTAAAATAATCCACATAAGAATTTTTTTTAACTCTCATTTAACACTAGTTAATTACTCCTTTATTTATAATCTTTAATTTAAACTAAACATAAATCATATACTCCAAAAATATTTATCGCCAGTGTTTGCAATATTGCGCGTTTGTCCTTCTGGAAAAAGATTTGAACTGCACTAGACCATGTCAAACAAGAATCAGCGCACAGTGGTTCCAAGCAAGTGAAGCCCATGCCTATAGGCAAACTGCTTAATGAAAAGACAAAATTAATTGGATGGCTCCGACCGAAAAAAAAAAAGAGAATGAATTGGATGGGTATTGAGATATCTGCTCTACCTTGTGCGCTTTTACCAAGGAAGAAGAGAAGGTTGCAAAGCCCAATAAACAACAAGCTAAAATAAAAGAGGTCAAGAAACATGGCCCAAGCCTACAAGCAAATCCAAGTCCAAGCAAAAAAAAAAAAAAAAAAAAACATTAGCTTGCACAGAAAAGAATGATCTAGAATCCTGCTATCGTCGGAAAGTATCCATTGAAAAGGCCAAGAGTTTGTCGAAAGCACAAGGAGAAATCAATGAAGCACAAGTAATACCTAAAACAATTTAGATCTAAGAGTAGTGACAAAAGCATACCTGTGAGATAATGCATCAACTACTATGTTATTTTTATCATGTTTGTACTTAACATTGGAATGATCCTATGAACTCTATCCATTTCACATGGCGTTTGTTTAGTTTTCCCATCCCTTTAAGTGTTTCAATAATTTATGGTAGGTAAGGATGACAAACTCTTTAGGGAAGAAAATAGTGTTGCCACACATCCAAAAATCTCACTAAGGCATGTAATTCTCTATCATATGTAGAGTAGTTCAATTACGCTCTGTGCAACTTCTCACTAAAGTATATTATGGGCATTTCTCTTGTATCAAAATCTCACCTATATCAATGTCTAACGCATTATGTTTAATCTAAAAAACTTTTGAAAAATCAGGTAAGCACAAATTAGGAACAACATAAAATTTTTCTTTTAAAGTTTGGAACACTTTCTCTTCCCATTTAAACTTTACATCTTTCTTGATGATTACTATTAACAACACCGCAATGGATGAAAAAACCTTCACGAACCTCCTGTAAAAGCGCTCGCAAGTCTATGGAAACTCCTTACCTTAGAGATGCTCTTAGGCATCAATCATTCTTGGATAGCATTAACATTCTTTTGATCCACTTCGATACCTTTCACACTAACTATAAAACTTAAAAAGCTCACTTTTTGCATGAAAAAAGTATACTTTTTCAAATTATCATACAATTGCTCCTTACAAAGCACAACTAAAATTGATTTAACATGCATTATATGTTCATAGTGAAACTTGTTGTAAATCAAAATCTCATCAAAATAAGCCATAACAAATTTCCCTTTAAATTTTCACAAGACATGATTTATCAAACCTATGAAAGTGCTAAGTGCATTGTTTAAACAAAAAAGCATGACTAACCACTCATATAAACCATTCTTTGTTTTAAATGTTGTTTTCCACTCATCATTAGATTTTACCCTTATTTGGTGATATCAACTTTTCAAGTCAATTTTAGTGAAAACACATACACCATGTAACTCATTTAGCATATCATCTAATCTAGGAATAAGATAGCGATACTTTACAGGGATTTTATTGACTACACGATAATCAATGCACATCTTTCAAGATCAATCTTTCTTTAGTATGAGTAGCACAGGTGTAGCACATGGGCTCATGCTTTCGTGAACATGACCTTTGCTAATAATTCTTCAACTTGCCTTTATAGCTCCTTCATTTTCTCAGGATTGCTCCTATAGGCTGGTCGATTTGGAATTGAAGCTCCTTATGTAAAATCTATTTGAAGCTTAATGCCTCACAGTGGTGGTAATCTTGTGGGCATCTCATCAGGGAACATATCTCTGTATTCCTGTCAAAGTGAAACAAATACACTAAGCAAATTTGGGTCAAGTTCAGCATTAGAAAACAAGCTTTCTCTAAATTAACACCAGTGGTTTGTAACCAACATAAGCTCTTTTCGGCTCTCTTCCTTTTCAAAGAAACTCACCTTATTTTCACTCTCCAAATTACTCTCTTTTGCACTTAATTTTTTTTTTTTTGCATAATTACTCACTTTTAGGCCTTTTTATTTATTCTTTTTGCTCACTGTCCTTTTACACTCTTTTATTTTCTCATCACTTTTCAAAGTCTCAGATTGAGATTTTATCATCTTGAGTTGGTCTTCATAGACTTCGGTAGCAGATAAGGGTACAAGAGTGTAATTTTTCCCAGTTTTGCCCATTAAAGTGGAATGAATATTGATTGCAGTACTCATCATTTTGTTGGGGGAAAAGCCTATATGAAGGCTGCCCAAGAATTAACCTGACATCACATTTTTCCCTCTCTCCCTCCTCTTCTCTTTAAGCCCCCCCTCCCCCTCTTCTTCTCCTCCTTCTTCTTCTTTTCTTCTTCTTTTCATCTTCTTTTCTTTAGTTTTTTTTGCAATTTTATTATGGCATCTAGAGGCTAAACAATTCTTTTCAGTTGAAAGTTAATCCAAATTGAGGTTTTATTCAAGTTGTGAGAATATGTGATTAAATTTTTTTCATCTTATTTCTATTTTCTATTAATTTATGTTTTTGAGGAACACCACCTCCATTGTTGTCCCCTTAGGATATCAAGGGGCCCATTGAATCTCTTGGGAAGACAATATATTACTAATTAACCCAATTAAATTCGTAATTATTTAATTGAGTTAATAACAAGTAGTAATTAGTATATTCGTTTATATTAAAGAATTAATAGATTTGATTTAAATAATTCATATATTTTTATTGATCAAGTTTAGGTTCTTCTCTCTTAATACAGTTGACTAATTAAATCTACATGTGTGTTGGGATTGTTAGTTAACTAGAAATTAATTTAAGCGCGAAGAGGATTGATTTAATCATAAGAAAGAATTGGTGAGATTCACGTGTTTGACCACTATAACCAAACAATAGATAATAAAATGAATTATTTTTCTAATCGATGATCAACTGCCAAACCCCTCAATTTGATCACCTTCAGCTGAATTTAATTTAATTATTTATTTCACGATCTCAATTGCATTGCTTATTTTTCTATTAAGTATTTTTGGTTTGCCCAAGGCAAAAAATAATTTTATCAAAAACTCTCTTTTTCTCACTTTTTGTATTAAAAGACTCTTCTATTTCAAGTAGTCATCTAAATTAAATAGAGTTACGGTCTCTGTGGGATTGATACTCACTTACCCTATATACAAGTTCTTATTAAATCAAGGAAAGGAAAGTAAATTTTAATTGACAGATTCAACAAGTTATAACGGTGGGCATATGGTGCCAAATGGTAAGTTCAAAGGTCAAAACTCTTATAGTAGGGTTCCGCAGCTATGCTTATGAAGTTTCTAACATGTAACCTCAAATATAGATTATGTATCGGTAGCAGTACTATGGACTCTATATATTTATATGGCATGTCATACCCTTAAACTAACATCGACGCCTATTAAGTTTACTAGGGCCAAATATCATTAATTTAATGTATCAATTTATTTAACATAAATATATGTCATTTGAAGCTATTTGAAATGATTTTTAGAGTACATTTGTCATATGCCAAGATTAACAAGATGAGAAACTCATGACAAATAGTGCAAAACTTTGTCAACTTAGTATTCCAATATTGCGTCATGTCAATTCACTTCTTGTATTTCATACCACTAACAAGTAAAGAATGGTAAGTTTTACTCAAATTATCATGCACAAACAATTTTTGTTATCAAGTACGTACGTGCAAAAATCAAGTATGACAATCAATCATGTGCATAATATTTACCGAATAAGTAAGCATGTCAATTTTTATGCATTCCAATTCAAGAGGGCTGCATTATGTCATATTTTATATCAACTTTTTAAGTACTTTAAAATTACAATTTAACTTAAGTTTCTTCATAACAAATATGTATTTATGTCTTATATTTCCAACAAGATATAATTGATGCAAATCTGATCACTCTAGTTTAAGTTATGAATTTTTCTTTACAAGCTACAAAATCTTAATCAGTCCAGTATTAGTACTTGTCTCTAGTATAAAAAACATATAAGATGCATGAATTTTCATGCAAATTTAGGTATACTTCTTAAGATTCATTTTGCACTAGTCTTAACTAATTCTATTGAGTATAGAATTAGTTATGGTATAATCAATACAATCCATTCTGGATACTCTATCACTGTATCTAGTTTAGGTTCACTTTCAATTTACATTATTTTAACTATAGATTCAAAAATTGGTTAACTCATGAAATTTTTAGCTCTTCGTCTCTACTTCCATTTGGTATATTTTAGGCCTAATTTCAATAACTACATGATGAGTTATGAGGCTGCTAACACATACTGCTCTGTTAAAACCTATCGTGCTAGGTTTGCACTTTTAACTCCCATGTTAAATTTCTTTATTTTAAACATTTCAAACACCATTCCAACATTTATATGACATATTTATACAATAAAAATAACATTTTTAACAAACAAAATCAATCCCTAATTTCACATATTCATGAGAAAACTAAAGGAAAATAAAAAATCATATAAACACTATATCTTTATTGAATTTCTCTTTTTTTTTTTTCACTTTTATACTCTGGCTATCTCCTTTCCCTTTGATATTCTTTCAACAATTTATGTCTTGGGAAGGTTTGAATAAATTGAAAATTGAAGCTTTATAATTAATTAGTTGCAAAACTCATTATTTTTTCCATATTAAATTCCATGATTTTGTTATGAATAATTGATTTTTACCTGGATTTTGATTTTGGACAGGTTTTGAGCTGAAAATGAGAAAAAGAACTAAAAGAGACTATTTTAGAGCTTTTTCTGACTGGAAAGTACAGTCTTACCCAATGCTGTAACCCAAGCCCGATGGACAAATTCAAGGATTACTGTTTTCCGAGCTGTACAGAGTTTAAAACTGTTTCAGATAGATGCAAATATAATCAGATCAGGATTAGGATAAGAGTCATCATAGGAGTAGTAGATTTATTATTATTTTTTATTTTTAATTGTGAATAATTATATTTTTATTTGGAAAAAACCTATATAAAGGCTGCCCTAGAAATAGAATCTATCATCTCTTCTCTTCTTCCCTATTCTCTTCTTTTTGGTCTCTTGTAGCCGAATCCCTTCCCTTTCTTTTATTTTTTGCAATTTTTGTTATGGTTTTTAAAGGCCAAACTCTTTTATTCAATTGAAAGTTAATCAAATAGAGGTTTATTTAAAATTGTGAGATTTTGTTCTAAATTTTTATTCATCTTATTTCTGTTTTCAATTAATTTCTATTTTCGAGGAACACCACATCCATTGTTGTCCTCTTAGAAATTCAAGAGATCTATTGAATCTCCTAAGAAGATAACATATTGCTAATTAACCCAAGTAACTATGTAATTTTTTAATTGGGTTAATATAAGTAACAATTAGCATATTCGTTTATGTTAAGTAATTAATTGATTTGGTTTAAATAATTCGCTTCTATTATTGACCAAGTTTGGGTTGTTCTCTCTTAAAGTAGTTAATTAATTAAATATATACACTTGATGGGATTATTAATTAACTAGAAATCAATTTAAACACTATGCAGATTAATTTAATCATAAGGAAGAATTGGTGAGATTTGCTTGTTTGAACACTATAACCAAAAAAGAGATAATTAAATAAATTATCTTTTTAATCAATGATCAACTGCAAACCTTTCAATTTTGATTACCTTCAGCTGAGTCTTTAATCTGATTATTTATTTCATCATCCAACCATTTTATTTCTTCTTTAGTTCTTTTAAATCAATTTCTCCAGTAGCAATTTTCTTCTTCTCTCTTTTGTTTTAAATTGTTTTTCTTATTCTACTTGTCATTTAATTTAAACAAAGTTAAGGTCTTTGTGGGATCGACACTGATATACCTTATTTGCAAAAACTTTTGATTCAAGAAAAGAGAAATCAGTTTTAAATTGATAGATTCGATGCCCATCAATAATTCAAATTCATGCATAAAGATATGAGAAGATGCTACTTCCTACACATTTCTATACTCACCTTTGATTTTCAAGCTTGGTGTATATGGAACCCTAAACTTTTCCTTCTTCAATTATTTCAATATATGTCTCTTTCTTTAGCTCTTGATCTTACGGTGAATTTTGGTTAAAGAAAGAAGTTGATTTGTTGAGAGATTGGCTTGAATTTGGTGGAAGAAAGAAAAATAAGATTTTTTTTTTCAATAGAATAAGCTTTGGCCATAAGGAGGGTGGAAGAAGACAACCCATTTTCATTTGCTTTGTCATTTCTTTCATATTTAGTTAAATGACATATGGAGGGTTTAAGTGAAGAGGTGAAAAAATGAAGTACCAAAGTTGAAATTTACTTTTAAATTTTCTATATTCACACTTTAACCTACTAAACTCTTAACCATGTTTCAATTTTCAAACTTTCAATATTCATAGATTGACCTACTAAATTATGGTTTTAGCATTTAGAAATCCATTTCACTTAGGTAAGCATGTTAAATTTTAACAAGCACCTCAAACGAGCACGTCGGGAAACCCTAAGCATCTCCCGAAAGCGACTCATTTAGAAATCCATTTTCATGTATGAATGTGTAGAACCAGGATCAATTAGTGCATAAACAAATTTACCAAAGATGAAAAATTTACTAGCTATAACATCTGGTTTGTCATGATCTTCCTTTGCACGAATAGCATATGCCCTGGTAGGTGCTCTAGTGTCTGGTCTCTCTACTGTCTCTGATACTCTGTGACTCTGAACATTGCTAGATTCACCTCTAGGACAACCACTCATAAAATGATATGTGCTTTCACATAGGTAGCAAGCCCCAATTAATCTCTTGCATACTTCGCTATGTCTCCTGCCACAATTCTCACATACTGGTGGCAACCCTCTACCTGGTCTTCCTGTACTAGATACCAACGTAGTCTGCTGTCCATACCTCATTATTGAACTCTGCTCAGGTATATGACTCTGCCTAGGTGGCTCTCTCTGCTCTATCTACTGAGAATCTCTCTGTCTCTTGCTAGTTGTTTGAGATGTAGAGGATTGTCCCTGATACTGGCTCTAACCTCTTTTCTGCTGCCCTTTCTACTTTATACTTTGCTCTTCTTTTTTAATTCGCTCCAAGCTATAGGCTATCTCAACTAAAACTGAAAATTTCTTGAAGTGTATAGCTGTGAGATATATCCTGATATCAGCGTGTAAACCTTGTTCAAAGCATTTACATCTTTCTTCTTCTGTAGAAACTATCTTTATGGCATATTTACTAAATCTGACAAATTCTCACTCATCCTCAGTTATTGTAAGTTGGCCCTGTTTGAGGTATAAGAACTCCATCCTTCTTTCCTCTATATATAAGATCCCAACATATTTCTTCTTAAATTCTATCAAAAAGAATTTCCAAGTCTTCCGCTCTAGTCGAACTGTCTATATTAATGTTGTCCACATCTATAGGCTTCATCTTTTAATAGCGATATTGCACACACTAAACTCTCTACTGGTGAACATTGTAACTGTTGTAAAACCCTTTCTATACTTTCTAACCAGAATTATGCAGCTGAAGATCATCTTTCTTTTTACCTCTAAATTATATAGCACCATACATTTAGAGTTTTTCGATTGAGGGCCTAAATTATGCCTAGGCTACAATAGGTGGGGGGACCTGAACTGCTACAAGTGGTTGCAACGACCCGAAAATCGGACCGCTACCAGCGCTAGAATCCAGATCGGCTTAAGGCCGCCGAGACCCGTAGCAAGCCTATCCTGAACTCTGTGTACCTGATAAATCCCATACATGAACAAACATAACTATAAAAACTGATACCAAGCTTGACTTGCATGCACTATGTCTAACACATAGAACCCACTCTCATGGGGTCAGCATATCACATGTCAGCCTTGGTTCAACACATTTCTCATCAAGAAATGTAAAACAGGATCCATGTACAAAGGGATTAATCACACACCAGGGCAAAGCACATCTCTAGCCATTACACGACATTACAAAACTATACATCATTTACATTACATCACTTGGATTACATCATGTCCACAACTAACTGTTACATACACTTCAACTTAGCTGCTATCCCGTGCTCACTCTGACTGGCCCTGCAAAACTGGGAATTTGGGAGAGGAATGAGCTACTAAAGCCCAGTGAGCAGAACTGTAATACCCGGCTAGATTCCGGCATCAGAATCCCTACCTTCCGGCGGAATCTCTGTTGGAATCTGGAATTTTGATGATGCCAGATCTTCTAGAGGGGTAAAATGTGGTTTCTAAAATATTTTTACTGATTTCATGGTTTTAAATGAGAAAGAATTGAGTTTTGAAAAGAAAAGACCAAGGAGGCATTTGCCAGGTTCGGCCGCCGAAAGTGAAGTTCGGCCGCCGAACATGGGAAGGTTTCGGGAGCGCTTTTGGCCTCCGAAAGCTTTGTTTGAATGAACCAAGGTTCGGCCGCTGAACCTCAAGTTCCGCCACCGAACATGCATGAGTTTAGGGGGCACGTTAGGCTGCCGAAGGTTATTGACCAGGCCACCTATAAAGAGCCCTCAGATCGGAAATGAGCGAGTTTTCTCCCCATTCTCGAGCTCAGGTGAGTTTATGCCCTCCTTTGGTCGTTTTCATGTTTTCTCTACCCATCCCTCAAGTTTTTCATGAGTCCTACCTTTGTTTTGAAGTTTTGAAGTGTAATACCCGGCTAGACTCCGGTATTGGAATTCCTACCGTCCGGTGGAATTTCGGATGTCGGAGACCTCTAGAAGGGTGAAACCATGTTTTCATGAAATGTTTTAATGTTTTTGATGATTTTAAGTAAAGAGGAAATGAGTTTTTGAATAAAAATACCCTTGGAGGAAACTCAGGTTCGGCCGCCGAAACTCAAAGTTCGGCCGCCGAACATGCATGCACTTCGGGAGTGCTTTAGGCCCCCGAAGGCATAAGTGAGGGAAGTCCAGGTTCGGCCGCCGAACCTCAAGTTTGGCCGCCGAACATGGCATGCATGCGGAGGCACTTTCGGCCTTCGAACGTGGCCTGGCCAGCCACTATAAAAGGGTCCCTTAGCCGAAAACGGGCGAGCTTTTCCCCATTTTCGGCTAAGGTGAGTCCTTCCGCCATTCCTCACCATCCTTGAGTTCTTTCCTTCAAATCTTTCAAGTTTTTCACAAGCTTTTGCTTTGTTTTGAAGATTTTCGAGTTTAAAGCAAGTTTTGGAGCTTTGAGGTTCAAGAACTCAAAATCTCCCACCTCCGAGTTTAGGACGTCTCTCTCTCGATCTTCAAGAGGTAAGAGCCGATCTTAAGCTCATTTCATGTTTAACGTAAGTTTTATGCAAGATCTATGGGGTAGAATGCATGTTTAGCTCATAGTTAGGTTTTTGAGTTAATGTTATGTTTTGAGCAATGTGGCTTGGATTGTGTTGTTGTTGTGTGTTGTAGTTGGGGTTTTAAGTTAGTTTGAAGCCCCTAGGAGCCAATGTATGTATATTTGCATGATTTGGATGAGTTATATGCATGTTGAGGGAATTGGGAGGCAAATGTGCATAAATGAGCCAAGTTTCTGCCCTTTGGCAGAAACCAGGTTCGGCAGCCGAAGGAACTTTCGGCCGCCGAACATGGCTGGGGAGGCAGGCCTTTCGGCTGCCGAAGTTGCCCCCGAAAAGAGACTTTCGTCTCTGTCTGGGACTTTCGGCCGCCGAAGGTGCCGCCGAACCTGCCCTGTTCTGCCTTCCTTTGCATGTTTTTGCATGATTGTTTTGAGGTGTTTTAGGGGGTTTTTGGGGGATGTTTTTAGAGTTATGTTCTAGTTGTTTGGTCCCTCATTTGAGTCCACCTGTGTAGGTTCGGACCCGAGGAACCGAGGACCCCAGCAGTGAGTTCAGCTGCTTCTGAGTCAGTAGAGCTTCGGCCAGAGGTGAGTAGAATAAACCTTTATGTTTTAAAGCAAATAAATTATAAAGTTTTTAGCATGTTCATGCATCATGAATGCCATGTGATGAATTAGGTTGTTTGCATCAGAACTCACGAATATGTTGCATTGCATTTATGATGTTGATGTGGATTGGTCATTGAATGATCCTTTAGTCCTCATATGGTATGATGATGCTACGGCATGAGATGGTATGGAAGTCCAGGTTGTACCCATTCTACGTCCCTGGCACTATGTAAGAGAAAGTCCAGGTTGTACCCATTCTACGTCCCTGGCACATTGGTATGTATGATATGCTATGTTAAGAGAAAGACCGGTTGTACCCATTCTACGTCCCGGCACTTTGGAAATGTAGAGGACTATTGGTGACAATACCATCCGAGATGTGATTAGTTGTGATGTGTTGCATTACATAATGGCATGAGATTTAAATATTGTTTTCTATTATTCTGCTCACTGGGCTCTAGTAGCTCACCCCTTTCCCTAATCCCCCAGGATTGCAGGTACGGGCTAGACAGAGAAGTCAAGAAGAGTAAAGTCTCATGTTTGTAATAGATAGAAAGTGGACATGATAAATTGTAAGATAAACGTAAAGTTGAATAGTCATGATATGTATATTGATATTGAGGATTAGAGGTTGTGCTTGACCATATGGATGTGTTATCCCTTTTAAATACATGATCTTAGATGTTTTATGATATAGATGCTTAGCCAACTCAACACATGTATATCGCCCATTGGGGCATTGATGAGATCCCACAGAGGGGTCAAGTTTATGTTTATGGTTATGTTCAGTGCATGCACAGGTTGAGTTTGGCGCATGATAGAATGTATGAAAGAAAAGTTTTAATTTTTATGTATGATTGTTGATCATGTATGGGATTAAACAGGTTTTCAGGATGTATGTTTGGCTTGCTACGAGTCCTGGCGGCCTTAAGTCGACCCGGATCCTAGCGCCGGTAGCGGTCCGATTTTTGGGTCGTTACAGAATGGTATCAGAGCCCTAGGTTCATATGGTCGGACCTAGAGTGTCGGGCTCATAGAGGTTATAGAAGGTCAAGCACAATAGGAAGATCATGTCCACTAGGATAGGATGTGGAGTCCTGTCTTGCATGATGATGTGAAATGCCATGATTATATACATGTGCATTAATGATATGAGATGAGGGTTCATGTGTGCCCACATGAACCATATGATGCTAATGTTTGCTTGTTATGTGATGCGTACTGTTTTTCAGAAAACAGGATGAGAGGAACTCGTCGATCTGCACGATTGACTGGAGTGCCACCTGAGGATGAGGGCATGAGCGCCCGTCCTCCTACATTGCCTAGGGCAATGTCAAGCAGGTCCAACAGGGACAGAACAGTAAGAGACCCTAGAAGGTCTTTGGATCTGGGTAGAAGCAGATCAGTCAGAGGAACAGTTCAGGGAGGAGCGTCAGAGGACATGGGGGATGATATGGATGTAGAGCAGAGAAGGGATGGCAGTTTGGGAGTTAGTATGTCAGAAGAGGGAATGGGAGAGTCCCAAGGAGGCACTCAGGCCTCGGGATTTGTTCAGCCACCCCACTACCCACACTTCTCACAAAATCTCGGGTATTCGATGGGAGGTACATCGGATTACCCTAGCTTCACCCCTTATCCCACACAGATGCCATACCCACCCTACTACCCACCATATTCACAGTATCCAATGTATCCACCCCCACCTTACTATCCAAACCCTACTACAGAAAATGTTGCACCACCTCCACCACCTACAGAACCAGCAGCCCCTGTTACCCAACCTTCTAGACCTAGCTCAGCCAGTGGGAGTAAGGTCAAGATGACCGACTACATGAAGTTGGATGCTCCCCAGTATGAAAAAGGGGATGACCCGTTTGTGTATCTTGAGAGGGTTAAGGTGATCACAGATGAGATTGGGGCTGATGACAGTAGAGCCATCCAGATGGCTGCGTTCACTCTTAAGTGCAAGAAGGCACGAGAGTGGTTCAAGAATTATGTGAACTCCAGAGTAGATAGCATGTCTTGGGAAGAGTTTGCAAATGAGTTTGCAGGATGGGCTTTCCCAGATAGTTCAAGGGAGCTGAAGATGATAGAGTTTGAGCAGTTGAGGCAGACCGAGGATATGGGTGTAGAGGAGTTCACAGACAGATTCTTGGAGCTGTTGCCATTTGCAGGGCAAAACCTTGACACAGATCAGAAAAGATCAAGGAGGTATATCATGAAACTCCACTCTAGATATTCCTCCTTGATCCAGTCAGCAGACAGGGAGAGCTTCCATGCCATAGTGGATATGGCCCGGAAAATGGAGGCCAGTGCCATCGTTCAGGGAACAGTTAAGCAGTCAGTGGCACAGCCTTCTGGTTCTAAGACCCCAGGCTCTTCTTCTTTCAGTGCAGCAGCTTCAGGTAGCAAAAAGTGGAATAACACCACTAGGAAGCCCAAGAAGAATAAGTTTTGGAACAAGGTCAAGTCTAGTCTGGGACTAGGGAGTGGCTCAAGCTCTGGCGCGGATAATGCAGTTTGTGCTAAGTGTGATAGGCCACACAGGGGTGTTTGCCGAGCTGGGACAACCGCCTGCTTCAGATGCGGGCAAGAGGGACACATGGCTCGGGAGTGTCCTAGGGCAGCTTTTGGAGCACAGTCTCAGCAGACAGCTTCTGGTAATGTGGCTCAGCCAGCAGCTCCAGCCATGACTCAGGCCAGTGGCAGAGGCAGAGGGAGAGGGGCAGCCTCTTCTTCAGCAGGTTTCAGAGGTGAAGGTCCATCAGCTCCAGCACGGATCTTCATGATGACTCAGCAGGAGGCAGACGCATCTAACACCGTGGTGGCAGGTAATTTAGTCATTGGTTGTTCAGATGTGTATGCCTTGATGGACCCTGGTGCATCTCATTCTTTTATTGCTCCGAGAGCCGTCCAGGGGTTGGGGTTGATGATCTCTGAGTTAGAGTGTCCTCTCTGGGTCAGTGGACCCAAGTGTGATCCATCAGTGGCAGAGTCAGTCTGCCAGTGTAGTCCTGTGTTTGTTGAGGGAAGATGCTTGTCCGCCGACCTAGTGGTTCTAGATTTGACAGATTTTGACGTCATTCTAGGGATGGACTGGTTATCTACCCATGGTGCTACCTTGGACTGCAGGGACAAGGTAGTCAGGTTCAGAGGTCAGGATGGGTCTGAGGTTGTCTTCAGAGGAGACAGGAGGGGTACACCTAGAGGTCTGATATCAGCTCTTCAGACTCGTAGGTTGCTTAGGAAGGGATGTCAGGGGTATTTGGCTCATGTGAGAGAGCTTAGCAGTCAGGTTAGAGAGCCCGCCTCGGTGCCAGTGGTTAGAGAGTTCCTAGACGTCTTCCCAGACGAGCTGCCAGGTTTACCACCTGCTAGGGAGATAGAGTTCGAGATAGAACTGATTCCTGGAACCCGACCGATCTCTATCCCTCCCTACAGGATGGCTCCAGCCGAGTTGAAAGAATTGAAGGAACAGTTGCAAGAGTTGGTAGAAAAGGGCTTCATCCGACCGAGCACCTCACCTTGGGGTGCACCAGTCTTGTTTGTCAGAAAGAAGGATGGATCCCTTAGACTTTGTATCGACTACAGGCAGTTGAACAAAGTCACTACCAAGAATAAGTACCCATTGCCAAGGATCGACGATCTATTCGACCAGCTAGCCGGAGCAGGTTGTTTCTCCAAAATAGATCTGAGATCAGGGTACCATCAGTTGAGGATCAGAGAAGAAGATGTGCCAAGGACAGCTTTCAGGACCAGATATGGGCATTTTGAGTTCCTTGTAATGTTGTTCGGGTTAACCAATGCCCCTGCAACATTCATGGATCTCATGAACAGAGTGTTTAGCCAGTACCTGGATCACTTCGTTATTGTCTTCATAGATGATATCTTGGTGTATTCCAGGAATGCAGAGGAGCATGCCCATCATCTGAGGTTGGTTCTGCAGACCTTGAGGGAACATGGCTTGTATGCCAAGTTCTCTAAGTGTGAGTTCTGGCTGAGGAGCATTTCGTTCTTGGGGCATGTAGTGTCAGAGAATGGGATAGAGGTGGACCCCAAGAAGACAGAAACTGTGGCTAACTAGCCTAGACCCACTTCAGTGACGGAGATCAGGAGTTTCTTGGGTTTGGCAGTTCAGGACTTCTCGAAAATAGCAACTCCTCTGACCAGACTAACCAGGAAGAATCAGAAGTTTCTGTGGACCGACCAGTGCGAAGAGAGTTTTGAAGAGCTTAAGAAGAGGTTGACTTCAGCACCAGTTTTAGCTCTGCCATCTAGTGATGAGGACTTTACGGTCTTTTGTGATGCGTCCCGTGTGGGACTGGGTTGTGTACTGATGCAGAATGAGAGGGTGATTGCTTATGCTTCTAGGCAGCTAAAGAAGCATGAGTTGAATTACCCCACACATGACCTTGAGATGGCAGCAGTAATCTTTGCACTCAAGATGTGGAGGCACTACCTCTATGGGGTAAAATGTGAGATCTTTACAGATCATAAATGCCTGCAGTACATCCTGAGTCAAAGAGATTTGAACTTGAGACAGAGGAGATGGGTGGAGCTATTGAGTGACTATGATTGCAAGATTCAGTACCATCCGGGAAAGGCGAATGTCGTGGCAGACGCCCTAAGCCGGAAGTCACTAGGCAGTCTATCCCACATCACGGCAGAGAGGAGACCAGTGGTGAAGGAGTTTTACAAGCTCATTGATGAAGGTCTACAGTTGGAGTTGTCTGGTACAGGTGCTCTAGTGGCCCTGATGAGAGTGGCACCCGTGTTTCTGGAGCAGGTGGCTCAGAAACAGCATGAGGATCCAGAGTTAGTGAAGATTGCCAGGACTGTTCAGTCAGGCAAAGACAGTGAGTTCAGATTTGACAGTAAAGGGATCCTCCGCTATGGGAGTCGATTGTGTGTACCAGATGACATAGGGCTAAAGGGAGACATTATGAGGGAGGCTCATAATGCAAGATACAGCATTCACCCCGGAGCCACCAAGATGTATCAAGATCTAAAGAAAGTTTATTGGTGGCCAGCGATGAAGAAAGAAGTGGCACAGTTCGTGTCAGCCTGCGAAGTGTGTCAGAGGGTGAAGCTGGAACATCAGAAGCCGGCTGGAATGCTTAACTCGCTACCTATTCCAGAGTGGAAATGGGAGAATATAGCTATGGACTTCGTAGTGGGGTTACCGGCGACGTCCAACAGATTGGACTCCATATGGGTGATGGTGGACAGACTTACCAAATCTGCTCACTTCATCCCTGTCAGGAGTGGCTACTCTGTGGACAAGTTGGCGCAGGTATATATGGATGAGATCGTCAGGCTGCATGGGGTTCCTGTTTCGATAGTGTCAGATAGAGGGCCCCAGTTCACCTCCAGGTTTTGGCGGAGTCTGCAGAATGCCATGGGTACTAGGTTGGATTTCAGCACTGCCTTCCACCCCCAGACTGATGGACAGTCAGAAAGGACCATTCAGACTATCGAGGATATGCTTAGAATGTGTGTACTGGACTTTGGCGATTCTTGGAGGCAACATCTACCTTTGGTGGAGTTTGCCTACAATAACAGCCATCATGCTAGCATCGGGATGGCTCCATATGAAGCTTTATATGGAAGGAAGTGCAGATCACCTGTTTGCTGGGAGGAAGTTGGAGAGAAGGCCTTGGCAGGGCCTGAGTTAGTAGAGATTACTAGCAGGGTGGTACCCATAATCAGAGAGAGAATCAAGACTGCTGCAAGCAGACAAAAGAGTTATGCAGACATCCGCAGACGACAGGTAGAGTTTCAGGAGGGGGATCTGGTATTGCTCAAGGTGTCTCCAATGAAAGGAGTGGTTCATTTTGGGAAGAAAGGTAAACTAGCCCCACGATACATCGGACCCTTTGAAATCTTGCAGAAGATTGGGAATGTGTCGTACAAGCTAGATTTGCCTGCTTCAATGGCAAGAATCCATCCGGTTTTCCATGTTTCCATGTTAAGAAAGTTTGTGTCGGATCCGAGCAAGGTTCTTAGTGAACCTGATGTGGAGATCCAAGAGGATCTCACCTATGTTGAGCAGCCAGTGCGGATCATAGACACCCAGATCAGAAAGCTGAGAAACAAGGAAATCCCGATGGTGAAAGTCCTATGGAACCACCACAATTTGGAAGAATGCACTTGGGAGACACGAGAGTCCATGCTCCAGCAATACCCCTATCTTTTCTAAGGTTAGTCCTTGTATGTTTCATGTATGTTATGTGTATGCCATGCTATGTGCTAGTTGAGGAACATTCGGGGACGAATGTTCTTAAGGGGGGGAGAATGTAATACCCGGCTAGACTCCGGTATTGGAATTCCTACCGTCCGGTGGAATTTCGGATGTCGGAGACCTCTAGAAGGGTGAAACCATGTTTTCATGAAATGTTTTAATGTTTTTGATGATTTTAAGTAAAGAGGAAATGAGTTTTTGAATAAAAACACCCTTGGAGGAAACTCAGGTTCGGCCGCCGAAACTCAAAGTTCGGCCGCCGAACATGCATGCACTTCGGGAGTGCTTTAGGCCCCCGAAGGCATAAGTGAGGGAAGTCCAGGTTCGGCCGCCGAACCTCAAGTTCGGCTGCCGAACATGGCATGCATGCGGAGGCACTTTCGGCCTTCGAACGTGGCCTGGCCAGCCACTATAAAAGGGTCCCTTAGCCGAAAACGGGCGAGCTTTTCCCCATTTTCGGCTAAGGTGAGTCCTTCCGCCATTCCTCACCATCCTTGAGTTCTTTCCTTCAAATCTTTCAAGTTTTTCACAAGCTTTTGCTTTGTTTTGAAGATTTTCGAGTTTAAAGCAAGTTTTGGAGCTTTGAGGTTCAAGAACTCAAAATCTCCCACCTCCGAGTTTAGGACGTCTCTCTCTCGATCTTCAAGAGGTAAGAGCCGATCTTAAGCTCATTTCATGTTTAAAGTAAGTTTTATGCAAGATCTATGGGGTAGAATGCATGTTTAGCTCATAGTTAGGTTTTTGAGTTAATGTTATGTTTTGAGCAATGTGGCTTGGATTGTGTTGTTGTTGTGTGTTGTAGTTGGGGTTTTAAGTTAGTTTGAAGCCCCTAGGAGCCAATGTATGTATATTTGCATGATTTGGATGAGTTATATGCATGTTGAGGGAATTGGGAGGCAAATGTGCATAAAGGAGCCAAGTTTCTTTCCTTTGGCAGAAACCAGGTTCGGCAGCCGAAGGAACTTTCGGCCGCCGAACATGGCTGGGGAGGCAGGCCTTTCGGCTGCCGAAGTTGCCCCCGAAAAGAGACTTTCGTCTCTGTCTGGGACTTTCGGCCGCCGAAGGTGCCGCCGAACCTGCCCTGTTCTGCCTTCCTTTGCATGTTTTTGCATGATTGTTTTGAGGTGTTTTAGGGGGTTTTTGGGGGATGTTTTTAGAGTTATGTTCTAGTTGTTTGGTCCCTCATTTGAGTCCACCTGTGTAGGTTCGGACCCGAGGAACCGAGGACCCCGGTAGTGAGTTCAGCTGCTTCTGAGTCAGTAGAGCTTCGGCCAGAGATGAGTAGAATAAACATTTATGTTTTAAAGCAAATAAATTATAAAGTTTTTAGCATGTTCATGCATCATGAATGCCATGTGATGAATTAGGTTGTTTGCATCAGAACTCACGAATATGTTGCATTGCATTTATGATGTTGATGTGGATTGGTCATTGAATGATCCTTTAGTCCTCATATGGTATGATGATGCTACGGCATGAGATGGTATGGAAGTCCAGGTTGTACCCATTCTACGTCCCTGGCACTATGTAAGAGAAAGTCCAGGTTGTACCCATTCTACGTCCCTGGCACATTGGTATGTATGATATGCTATGTTAAGAGAAAGACCGGTTGTACCCATTCTACGTCCCGGCACTTTGGAAATGTAGAGGACTATTGGTGACAATACCATCCGAGATGTGATTAGTTGTGATGTGTTGCATTACATAATGGCATGAGATTTAAATATTGTTTTCTATTATTCTGCTCACTGGGCTCTAGTAGCTCACCCCTTTCCCTAATCCCCCAGGATTGCAGGTACGGGCTAGACAGAGAAGTCAAGAAGAGTAAAGTCTCATGTTTGTAATAGATAGAAAGTGGACATGATAAATTGTAAGATAAACGTAAAGTTGAATAGTCATGATATGTATATTGATATTGAGGATTAGAGGTTGTGCTTGACCATATGGATGTGTTATCCCTTTTAAATACATGATCTTAGATGTTTTATGATATAGATGCTTAGCCAACTCAACACATGTATATCGCCCATTGGGGCATTGATGAGATCCCACAGAGGGGTCAAGTTTATGTTTATGGTTATGTTCAGTGCATGCACAGGTTGAGTTTGGCGCATGATAGAATGTATGAAAGAAAAGTTTTAATTTTTATGTATGATTGTTGATCATGTATGGGATTAAACAGGTTTTCAGGATGTATGTTTGGCTTGCTACGGGTCCTGGCGGCCTTAAGTCGACCCGGATCCTAGCGCCGGTAGCGGTCCGATTTTCGGGTCGTTACATGAAGCTTAAATAGGAGTTGATCCTCCACACTTCCGAGTTAGGGATCGCACCACCCCTCGATCTTCAAGAGGTAAGTGTAGATCCTTGCTTTCCTTGTGTTTTAATGAAGTTTTAAGTAAGTTTAATGAAGTTTTAATGGTTGAGCATGGGTAGATATGCATGTTTAGGTTTATGAGGGTTTTATGCCCAATGTGTGCTTATGTATGTTTAAATGATGTTATGTTGAAGGTTTAGGTTAGGTAATGCATGTGGGAGAGTGTATGCATGATTGGGAGAGAGAAAGTGAGGTTTGGAGTAGTTTTGGTGGTTTTGGCTTATGTGGGTCATAAGCTCTTTATGTATGCTCTATGATGTTTTTGTTGGAGTTTAAGCTTGTTTAAGCTCCTTTGTGCATGGTTAAGGGTTTATGCATGTTTTTATGAGGTTGGGTGCTTGTTTGGGGTGTTTGGTAAAGTTTTGGAGGCTGGTATGCACGAGAGGCTGAGTTCTGATGAACTCAGGTTCGGCCACCGAAAGTAGTTTCGGCCGCCGAACCTGCCTATGGATGCATGGATTGGCCGCCAAACCTTGCCCCCGAAAGTTGTGTTTCGGATCTGGAGCAGACTTTCGGCCGCCGAAGGTAATGTTCGGCCACCGAAAGTGCCTGACTTTCGGATCTGGAGAGAGGCTTCGGCCGCTGAACCTGCATGGCTTTCGGCTCTGGAAGGGACCTTCGGCCGCCGAAAGTGCCGCCGAAAGTGCCCTGTCCAGCCCTTTCATGGTTGTTTTCTATGCATGTTTTGAGGATGTTTTAGGGGGTTTTTGGGGAGTTGTTTATGAGTTGTTTAGAGTGTGTTTGGCACCTCACTGGAGTCCACCTGTGTAGGATTGGACCCGAGGAACCGAGGTGTTTGGCAGTGTTAGCTGCTTCAGAGTTAGTCCGGAGCTAGTCAAAGGTGAGTAGAACATAACTCTTTTAACATTAAAGAAATTAAATGTTTAAAGCATGTTCATGCATCACGAATACCATGTTATGTAATAGGTTGTTGCATTAGAGATCACGAATATATTGCATTGCATAATACGATGATGATGATATGGATGGATTTTGGATGATCCATTAGCCCTCAGTATGACATGATATGATACGATATGGCATGTATGACATGATATATGATGGAAAGACCAAGTGTGGTCGTATCGCCCCTGACATAGAGGAAGAGAAGTCCAGGTGTGGCCGTATCGCCCCTGGCATAGAGTATGTGAAGTCCAGGCATGGCCGTATCGCCCCTGGCATAGAGCATTTCTGAACTTGTTATGATATGACATCTATATGTAGAGGGCTAATGGTGACAAATTCATCCTTGATGTGTATTGTTTGTGATGTGATGCATGTCATGAAAGCATATGATCTAATAAATTGTTTTCCTATTTAGTTCTGCTCATTGGGCTTTTTAGCTCACCCCTCTCCCCTAACCCCAGGTTTGCAGGGACAGAGATAGTTCAGGAGGTCAGCAGGTTATGGCTATGGTCATGTTTATGTAATAGGATAGTAGTGGACATGATGTATTTGTAAAGTTATGAAATGATGTAAAAGTATGTATTGAAATGTAAGGCTATGTAATGATGTCATTGAGGTTTATAGTTGTGCTTGACCCTAGTTTGTATATTAATCCCTTTGTTTACATGATCTTTCAAATGTAACGGTTTAATGATGTTTTAAGTAAGCCAAACTCACTATACGTTATGTTACCCAATTGGAGCTTTGTTGAGGACTCCAGTGTGGGGTTGATGATTATGTATTTGAATAGTGCATGCATAGGTTGAGTTTGGTGATTGAATGAAATGAAAAGTTCAAAAAATTTTATGTATGTGTTGATCATGTATGGGATTAAATAGGTTTAAAGGATGAATATTTGGCTAGCTACGGGTCCCGGCGGCCTTAAGCCGACCTGGATCCTAGCGCCGGTAGCGGTCCAATTTTCGGGCTGTTACAAGAATAGTATTACAAATTCATTTAAAACATATGCTCTCATGGAATGCATCACATCACAAACATATCACATCAAGGATGATATTGTCACCAATAGCCCTCTACCTATCATAATATGTCCAACTACGCCAGGGGCGATACGGTCTCAACTGGTCTTCTCTTATATAACTCATATCATAATATGTCCGACTACGCTAGGGGCGATACGGCCTCACCTGGTCTTCTCTTACATATACATATAACATAGTGCCAAGGGCGACCTGGTCTTTCTATCTCATATCATGTCATCTCATCTCATATCAAGGGCTAAGGATCATCCAATATCCATCCACATCAACAACAAATTATGCAATGCATCATATTCGTGGCTTCTAATGCAAGAAAACCTAATACATATCATGGCATTTTATGATGCATGAATCATGCTCTAAAAGCATTTAATTTCTCAATTTAAAATATTAAGTTTAGTTCCACTTACCTTTAGCAACTGCTAGGCCAACTCAGGACCAACTAACTCTGCTAACCTTCTCGCTTCCCCAGGTCCGGTCCTACACAGGTGGACTCAAATGAGGGACCAAACAACTCTAAGATAATACTAAACATCTCCCCAAAAACCCCTCTAAACCTCCTCAAAACATGCATGCAAAACAGGCAAAGAAAGGCTGGACAGGGCACCTTCGGCGGCACATTCGGCGGCCGAACCCCCTCTCCAGAGACGAAACTCGGGTGCTTTCGGCGGCACCTTCGGCAGCCGAAAGTCCCTTCCAGAGCCGAAAGTCCCTTCCAGAGCCGAAAGTCCATTTTCGGGGGCAAGGTTAGGCGGCCAAACCAAGCATTCAAAGGCATGTTCGGCGACCGAAACCACCTTCGGTGGCCGAACCTGAGTTCATCCAGAACTCAGCCTCTCATGCATACAAGCCTCCCAAACCTTCCAACACCCACAACATGCCTTAACCCTCCTCCTAAACATGCATAACTCACACAACAAGCATATAGGGGTCTCAACCTAGCCTAAACCCCCCAACAAAACTCACATAGCATGCAAGAACATACTTTTGTCATAAAAGGGTATCCAAACCCTAAACATGCATACCATGCAACTCATGCATAAAACCCTCTTAACCCTTCATAAAACTCATTTAAAACCTCATAAAAACTAAGGATCTACACTTACCTCTTGAAGAACAAGAGTTGATACGACCTCAAACTTGAAGATATGGAGAATCCAAGCTCTAAAGTCTTCAAACCTCAAAATCTTGCTCAAAGCTCACAACTCTTCAAAACAAGGAGAAAACTCATGAAAACCTTGAAAGATTTAAAGAAACATCATGAAAAAACCAAAGGAGAGCATGAGCCTACCCTTTGCACGAAAAGAGAGTGAATGCTCACTCCATTTCCGGTCAATGGGGCTTTTATAGGTGGCCAACCGCCTTTCTTTCGGCGGCCAAAGCTGCATGCAAAACCATGCAACGTTCGGCGGCTGAACTTCACCTTCGGCGGGCGAAACCACGCAATGTTCGGCGGCCGAACTTTACCTTCGGCGGCCGAACCTGGCAAATGCCTCCTTGGTCTTTTCTCTTCAAAACCCAATTCCTTTGCAGTGAAAACCATTAAAACACTTAAAACACATTTTAGAAAACCCATTTACCCCTCTAGAAGACTCTGACATCTTCAGAATTCCAGATGCCAATGGAAACTCTGCTGGACGTTAGGGATTCCGATGCCGGAATCTAGCCGGGTATTACATTCTTCCCCCCTTTAAGAACATTCGTCCCCGAATGTTCCTCAACTAACACATGCATACATATAAAACACTTAAACTCTATTCTACAAAAAAAACACGGTACCACTAGAGCATGAACTTCCGGTCTCCTAGGTGCACTTTTCATCTTGTCGTGCTCTCAAGGAACCTTCACCATCGGGATATCCTTGTTCCTCAATTCTCTAATCTGTGTATCTGTGATCCATACTAACTGCGCAATATAGGTGAGATCCCCTTGCGATCTCTACCTCTGGTTCCTTAAGAACCTCCCTCGGATCCGACACGATTTCACATGTCTTAGGAACATGGAAAACTGAATGGAGCGCGTCCATTGAAGTAGGTACTTTAGCTTGTAGAATACATTCCCAATCCTTTGCAGAATGTTAAAGGATTCCATGTATCTTAGAGCTAATTTACCCTTCTTCCCATAACGGAGCACCCTCTCTCTAGGAGACACCTCCAGCAATACCACAACCTTCTCTTGCACCTTAACTAACTCCTGCTGCGCACTCTGATAAAACTTTTCTCCCTTTTGGAACTTTACACTCTTCCTGCGAACATCTACCTGACACTTCTGCTGACTCACAGCAGTTCTGATTGTTTCTCTGATCACCATCCTTGTCTCTACTGTAATACAGGATAAACTGTCAAGCGACTTCCGACTAAAGGCAGCTAACATCTCATTTGCCTCAACTGAAAAGTACTGAATCTTGAAGTTAGAGTCGCTAAACAGTGCTACCCCATACAGGTACTGCCTCCACATCGCGAGTGCAAAGGCTACAACTCGTTTGTCACACTGATGCTGACATCACCTTCTCTTCAGTTCTCCACAACTCATTTTCACACTGATCAGACCACACAACTTTTGGTCTTTATTGGTTAATTCTGGTCCTAGGAGTGGCAACTTCTCGAGGTGTCTTAGACTGACCTCCTTGTGGCAATTTGCAAAACCCAAAAACTACTTTGTCACTGAGGTGGGTCTAAGCCAGTTGCTATGGCTTTAACCTTCTTGGGGTCCACTTCGATTCCTTTCTCTGATACAACACACCTCAAGAATGTAATACTCCTAAACCAGAATTCACACCTAAAGAACTTGGCATACAAGCCATGTTCTTTCTAGGTCTGCAACACTATCTGCTGATAATGGGCACTCTCCTCTGTGTTTCTGGAACTCACCACGGTAGACCCGACGTGATCCAGAATCTCACGAAACACTCTGCTTATGAGATCCACGAATGCTATAGGGGCATTTATTAGCCCGTACGGCCTTACTAAGAACCCATAGTGCCCATATCTCATTCTGTACGTTGTCTTCAGCTCATCTTCTACTCTTATTCTTAATTGATCGTACCTGGATCTCAGATCTATCTTGGAAAAACATCCGGCTACTACTAGCTGGTCGAAAATAGATCGTCGATCTAAGGTAACAGAGACTTACTCTTGGTAGTGACCTTGTCCAACGACTTGCAGTCGATACAAAGCCTTACGGATTCATCCTTTATTCTCCGTAACAACTCTAGAGTACTCCAAAGGGAGGTACGCGGTCGGATGAAATCCTTGTCTACCAACTTTTACAACTACTCTTTCTACTTCTTTAACTCTGCAGGTGCCATTCTGTAGGGAGTGGTAAAGATGGGTCTGGTTCCCATCATTACTTTACTCTCCAACTCTATCCCCCTAGCAGGTGGTAAACCTGGCAGCTTGTCTAGGAAAACATCTAAACATTCTCTGATTGCGGGCACTGAAACTAGTTCCCCTCCTGATCTGCCTAACTGCTATACTCTCTGACACGAGTAAGAAACCCCTGACAACCTCTCCTGATAGCCTACGAGCCTATAGGGCTGATATCAAACCTCTAGGCATCTCTACACTGTCTCCGCAAAAGACTACCTCTGATCCATCCTGACCTCTGAACTCTCCTACCTTGTCTCTGCAGACTCAGGTAGTACCTCGAGTAGCTAGCCAATCCACCACTAGAATGACATCAAACCGTCACTCTAGAACCACTAGGTCAGCTGGAAGGCACCTACTCACAACAAACACTGAACTCTACTGGCAGACGAACTCTGCCACTGATGGATCATACTTGGGTCCACTGACCCAAAGAGGACACTCTAATCCCAGAGGCTATCAAACCCATACGCTCTACGGCTCTCAAAGCACTAAGGAATCAGAAACATCAGGGTTCCTAAAAGCAGACACATAAAAACATAAGGAAATGAAAACTACCTGTCACCGCCATGTCCGATGTGTCAGCCTCCTGCTGCGTCAAGGTGAAGATCCGTGCTGGAGCGGATGGACCTTCACTTGGGAAACCTGCGGAAGAAGGAGCTCTCCCTCTCCCTCTGCCTCTGCCCTGCGCCATGGCTAGAGCTCCTGGCTGAGCCACTCTGTCTGAAGCTGTTTGCTGGGACTGTGTCACCAAGGTCGCGGTGGGACACTCACGTGCCATATGCCCCTCCTGTCCGCACCTGACACATGCCGTTGTCCCCACTAGACAGACTCCCTTGTGCGGCCTTCCGCACCTCGGACATCTGGAGTCCTCCCAACCAGAGCTTGACCCATCACCTATTCCCAGACCAGACTTTCTTCTCTTCCAGAACTTGTTCTTCTTTGATCTTCTGAGGCCTCTGTCTCCTTTCTTACTCTTTGTGATAACCTCGTTAAGAGGAAAGAGATTAACATCACGTGTCCCCGGGATTTTAAAACCCGAAGACTGTGCCATAGACTGCTTAATTGTCCCATGAATGATGGCACTAGCCTCCATCTTCCGTGCCATATCCACTATAGCATGGAAACTCTCCCTTTCTGCTGACTGTATCAAGGAGGAATACCTGAAATGGAGCCTCATGGTATACCTCCTAGCCTTCTTCTGGTCTGTATCAAAACCTTATCCTGCAAATGGTAACAGCTCCAAAAACTTATCTGTAAACTCATCCACACTCATCTCTTCCGTTTGCCTTAACTGTTCAAACTCAATCATCTTAAGGTCCCTTGAACTGTATGGAAAAGCCCATCCTGCAAACTCATTAGCAAACTGCGCCCAGGATAAGCTTTCCAACCTTGGATCCACATAGTTTTTGACCCATTCCCTTGCCTTCTTGCATTTCAATGTGAACCCTGCCATCTGAATGGCTCTACTATCACTTGCTCCCAACTCATCAGTTATCATCTTTACCGTTTTGAGATACTCAAAAGGGTCATCACCCGTTTCAAACTTTGGGGCATCCAACTTTAAGTAATCCGTCATCTTCACTTCACCCCCAACTAATGAGCTAGGTTTGGGTATTTGGACATCAAGGACAATTGGTTCTGCTGGTGGTGGAGGAGGTGCAATATTCCCTGAGTTAGGGTTTGCTGAACTTGGGTAGAATGATGAGGGTGGAAACATGGGGTACTGTGGGTAAAAGGGAGGATAGGGCATGAAGGTGGAATATGGGTAATAACTGAAGTAATCCGATGTACCTCCCATCGGATACCCTGGGCCCTGAGGATAGGGTTGGTACTGGGGTGGGTGAACAAAACCCGAGGCCTGAGCGCCTCCTTGGGACACTTCCATACCCTCTGCTGACATACTCATACCCACACTACTATCTCTTCTCTGATTCTCCTCCTCTGACTCTCTCACATCAATTGACATTCTGCCAAGAATTGATTCCCTCCTGTTTGCATCAAAAGACCTTCTAGGGTCCCTTAACGTTCCTTCTCTGCTTATCCTACAAGACCTTGCCCTTTGCAGAATAGGGGGATGGGCATCCATGCCCTCATTTTCTGCTGGAGCTCCAGTCAATCTAGTAGATTGACGAGTTCCTCTCATCCTACTTCTGAAAAGCACAACAGCACACATAACATCAAAGGATCCATGTGAGAACACATGAATTCACAACACATACATATCATATCATTAATGCACATGCATCTCCTCATAGCATTTCACATCATCATGCAAGACAGGACTCCACATCCTATCCTAGTGGACATGATTTTTCCTAGTGTGCTTGCCCTACTATAACCTCTATGAGCCCGACACACTATAGGTCCGACTATATGAACCTAGGGCTCTGATACCAATCTTAACGACCCGAAAACCGAACCACTACCGGCGCTAGGATCCAGATCAGCTTAAGGCCGCCGAGACCCGTAGCAAGCATATCCTGAACTCTGTGTACCTGATAAATCCCATACATGAACAAACATAACTATAAAAACTGATACCAAGCTTGACCTGCATGCACTATGTCTAACACATAGAACCCACTCTCGTGGGGTCAGCATATCACATGTCAGCCTTGGTTCAACACATTTCTCATCAAGAAACGTAAAACAGGATCCATGTACAAATGGATTAATCACACACCAGGGCAAAGCACATCTCTAGCCATTACACGACATTACAAAACTATACATCATTTACATTACATCACTTGGATTACATCATGTCCACAACTAACTGTTACATACACTTCAACTTAGCTGCTATCCCGTGCTCACTCTGACTGGCCCTGCAAAACTGGGAATTTGGGAGAGGAAACCGGACCGCTACCGGCGCTAGGATCCAGATCGGCTTAAGACCGCCGAGAGCCGTAGCAAGCCTATCCTGAACTCTGTGTACCTGATAAATCCCATACATGAACAAACATAACTATAAAAACTGATACCAAGCTTGACCTGCATGCACTATGTCTAACACATAGAACCCACTCTCATGGCGTCAGCATATCACATGTCAGCCTTGGTTCAACACATTTCTCATCAAGAAACGTAAAACAGGATCCATGTACAAAGGGCTTAATCACACACCAGGGCAAAGCACATCTCTAGCCATTACACGACATTACAAAACTATACATCATTTACATTACATCACTTGGATTACATCATATCCACAACTAATTGTTACATACACTTCAACTTAGCTGCTATTCCGTGCTCACTCTGACTGGCCCTGGAAAACTGGGAATTTGGGAGAGGGATGAGCTACTAAAGCCTAGTGAGCAGAACAGTATTACAAATTCATTTAAAACATATGCTCTCATGGAATGCATCACATCACAAACATATCACATCAAGGATGATATTGTCACCAATAGCCCTCTACCTATCGTAATATGTCCAACTACGCCAGGGGCGATACGGCCTCAACTGGTCTTCTCTTATATAACTCATATCATAATATGTCCGACTACGCCAGGGGCGATACGGCCTCACCTGGTCTTCTCTTACATATACATATAACATAGTGCCAGGGGCGACCTGGTCTTTCTATCTCATATCATGTCATCTCATCTCATATCAAGGGCTAAGGATCATCCAATATCCATCCACATCAACAACATATTATGCAATGCATCATATTTGTGGCTTCTAATGCAAGACAACCTAATACATATCATGGCATTTTATGATGCATAAATCATGCTCTAAAAGCATTTAATTTCTCAATTTAAAATATTAAGTTTAGTTCCACTCACCTTTAGCAACTGCTGGGCTAACTTAAGACCAACTAACTTTGCTAACCTTCTCGCTTCCCGAGGTCCGGTCCTACACAGGTGGACTCAAATGAGGGACCAAACAACTCTAACATAATACTAAACATCTCCCCAAAAACCCCTCTAAACCTCCTCAAAACATGCATGCAAAACAGGCAAAGAAAGGCTAGAAAGGGCACCTTCGACGGCATATTCGGCGGTCGAACCCCCTATTCAGAGACAAAACTCGGGTGCTTTCAGCGGCACCTTCGGCGGCCGAAAGTCCCTTCCAGAGCCGAAAGTCCATTTTCAGGGGCAAGGTTAGGCGGCCAAACCAAGCATTTAAAGGCATGTTCGGCGACCGAAACCACCTTCGACGGCCGAACCTGAGTTCATCGAAAACTCAGCCTCTCATGCATACAAGCCTCCCAAACCTTCCAACACCCACAACATGCCTTAATCCTCCTCCAAAACATGCATAACTCACACAACAAGCATATAGGGGTCTCAACCTAGCCTAAACCCCCTAACAAAACTCACATAGCATGCAAGAACATACTTTTGTCATAAAAGGGTATCCAAACCCTAAACATGCATACCATGCAACTCATGCATAAAACCCTCTTAACCCTTCATAAAACTCATTTAAAACCTCATAAAAACTAAGGATCTACACTTACCTCTTGAAGAACAAGAGTTGATGCGACCTCAAACTTGAAGATATGGAGAATCCAAGCTCCAAAGTCTTCAAACCTCAAAATCTTGCTCAAAGCTCACAACTCTTCAAAACAAGGAGAAAACTCATGAAAACCTTGAAAGATTTAAAGAAACATCATGAAAACAACCAAAGGAGAGCATGAGCCTACCCTTTCCACGAAAAGAGAGTGAATGCTCACTCCATTTCCTGTCAATGGGGCTTTTATAGGTGGCCAACCGCCTTTCTTTCGGCGGCCAAAGCTGCATGCAAAACCATGCAACGTTCGGCGGCTGAACTTCACCTTCGGCGGGCGAAACCATGCAATGTTCGGCGGCCGAACTTTACCTTCGGCGGCCGAACCTGGCAAATGCCTCCTTGGTCTTTTCTCTTCAAAACCCAATTCCTTTGCAGTGAAAACCATTAAAACACTTAAAACACATTTTAGAAAACACATTTACCCCTCTAGAAGACTCTGACATCTTCAGAATTCCAGATGCCAACGGAAACTCCGCCGGACGTTAGGGATTCCGATGCCGGAATCTAGCCGGGTATTACAGTGGTGGTACCTCTAGCACATTTTGTGTACCTCCTAAGCAACTCAACTATTTCCTGAAACAGTGCATCCTGTCCTAGTCCGCCAGCAGGAGTAGGTGGAGGAGCAGCAGCAGGTGCAGTTGGCTTATAGGGAGCATGACTCTCTACCTTCATAGCACACTCTATTTAATATGTACATGATAAAATATAATTGTACTATGACTTGGAGACTCAAAATAATCAATTATGATAATGGTTTTGATGTCTGATGAACTCTACAGTGTTTACTTTATCTACAACCTATGTAAGGTAAAAATCAACATGCTGAGCTAATGCTCAGTGGGTGATTGCAAACAAATAATAAAATAAAGCAAGGATATTCATGCATATAAATAATTAAGTAAATAATTACAAGCATGTTAAGTGTAGTTAACATGATACAAAGCATACTTATCAAACTTATTGGTATAAGATAAGAGTGCCATATGTGTCCATGTGCACGCCAAGAATTTTCTTCAAATTTAATAAAATATCTTCTTTTGCTACTATTGCACATTATATATTCATAGCAAATCACCATAGCTTCATGTAAGTAATACATACAAACATGTTAACATTCATTCATAATTTCACAAAAATCGAGCATCAATCTTAATTAAGTTCTCAGCCTTTATAAATATATAGTAGCGTCGACTAGATAGATAAGGAGTTATAATAGTTGGAACATAGTGCCAAACGATATGCTCTAAGGCAAAAATTGTGATAGCAGGGCTCCGTGGCTATACTCATGAGGTATCTGATATCTAACCTCAAATATATATCATGTATCGATAACAGTACAGTGGACTCTGTATATTTATATGGCATGCCATACCCTTAAGCTAAACTCGACTCCTATTAAATTTACCAGGGCTAAATAGGATTAATTCAATGTATCAATTTGTTTAATGTAAATAAACCTCATTTGAAACTATTTGAAATCATTTCCAAAATACATATATCATATGTCAAGGTTAACAAGATGAGAAACTCATGACAAATAATACAAAATTTTATCAACTTAGCATTCCAATATTGTGTGAAATAAATTCACTTCTTGCATTTCATACTATTAACAAGTAAAGAATAGTAAATTTCACTCAAATCATTATGCACAAATAAGTTTTATTATCAAGCAAGCAAGTGCGAAAATCAAGTACAACAAGCAAGCACGTTCATAATTCTTATTGATTAAGCAAGCATGTCATTTTTTATGCATTCCAATTCAAGAGGGCTGCATTATGCCATAGTTTGCATTAACTTTTCAAGCACTTTAAAGTTACAAGTTGACTTAAGTTTCTTCATAATAAATATGTATTTATGTCTTATCTTTCCAATATAGTATAATTAATGCAAATCAGATCACTCTAGTTTAAGTTATGATTTTTCTTTACAAGCTGCTCAATAAGGTCTTAATCAGTTCAGTATTGGTACTTGTTTATAGTATAAAAAAACATATTAGATGCATGTATTTTCATGCAAATTCAGGCTTAAATGTCTTATACAATGTTTAATGTATACTGCTTAAGATTCATTTTGTACTGGTCTTAACTAATTTCATTGAGTATAAAATTAGTTATGGTATAATCAATACAGTCTATTCTGGATGCTCTATCACTATGTCCAATTTAGGTACACTTGCAATTTATATCATCTTACTTAAAAGTTCAGAATTTGGTAAATGTCTGAAAGTTTTAGTTCATTGTCTCAGCTTTCATCTCGTATATTTTAGGGCTAATTTCAATAATTACAAAATGAGTTATGAAGCTGCTAACACATGTTGCCCTATTAAAACCTATCTTGCCAAGCTTACACTTTTAACTCCCATGTTAAATGTCTTTGCTTTAAACCTTTCAAATAGTATTTCAACATTCATATTACATATTTATACAATCAAAGCAACATTTTCAGCAAATAAAATCAATCTCTAATTTCACATATTCATGAGAAAACCAAAGGAAAATAGAAAATCATACAAACACCAAACTTTTCTTGAATTTCTCTTTCTTTTCTACTTCTACACTCTAGCTATCTCCTTTCCCTTTGATGTTCTTTCACCTAAGTCAATTTATATCTTAGGGAAGGATTGAATAAATTGAAAATTAAAGGTTTGTAATTCAAATTCATGCATAGAGATATGAGAAGATGCTATTTCCTACACATTTGTATGCTCACCTTTGATTTTCAAGCTTGGTGCATATGGAAGCCTAAACTTTTCCTTCTTTAATTCTTTCAATATATGTCTCTTTCTTTCGCTCTTGATCTTAGAATGAATTTTGGCTAAAGAAAAAAGTTGATTTGATGAGAGATTGGCTTGGATTTGGTGGAAGAAAGAATAACAAGATTTTTGGTTTTCAATTGCATAAGCTTCGTTTATAAGGAGAGTGGAAGAAGACAACCCATTTTTTCATTTGCTTTATCATTTCTTTCATGCTTAGTTAAGAAACACAAGGAGGGTTTAGGTGAAGAGGTGGAAATATGGAGGACCAAACTTAAAATTTACTTTTAAACTTTTCTTATTCATACTTTAACCTCCTAACTCTTTACCATGTTTCAATTTAGTTTTCAAAATTTTAATATTCATAGATTGGCATACTAAATTATGCTTTTAGCCTTTAAAAGTCCATTTCACTTCGGTAAGTATGTCAAATTTTAACAAGCACCTCAAGCGACCACATCGAGAAATCCTAAGCACCTTCCGAAAGTGACTCATTTTCAACACTCTAATCACACTGTCTACTTTATTTCTAGATATATCCAATTATTTATTTGAATTTTCTATGATTAAAATATTAGCAACTTAGAATTATGCTAGCACCTCCCCTAAGTGGCTCGGGGTAAGTTAGCACCTCCCCTAATGCCACTTGCTCTAATAATGAAATAGCCTAACTCATACCTAATAATGTCTCTATTCCTAACTATAGGTTTGAGGATGTTACAATTAGACTTAAATTATACCTTTCTATAGTTAGGGTAAATAGCTTTAAGGGAGGTGCTCACTGAATCCCGAGCTAATTAAGGGAGGGGCTAGATTATCATAGGCACTTGACACACAATTCACTTATAGGTAGAACACTAAAAGTTGTGTTGAGAGGTCCAACTTGCATTTCATATAGAATTATACATGCAATGATAGAGTTAAAATAAGAATGACCAGTAATAATGTTTTAATATCTTTAAGTTGTAATAATTAAATAATAGGAAGTCCAAATAAGAAAATGGGCATATATTAAAATAAAGTAAATAATGTGATAAGCAAGTCAAAATCAAGTCACATTTGAAAGGTGCTTAAGGGTTTCACGACATGTTAGTTTAAGGTGCTTGTTAAATCCGATGCGCTTACCTAAATGAATTAAACTTCTAAATGTTAAAAGTGTAAGTTTAGTAGGTCAATCTATGAAAGTGAAAGTTTAAAAACTAAATTGAAATATAGAAAAAATTTTAGTAGGTTAAAGTGTAAATATGAAAAGTTTAAAAGTAAATTTCAAGTTTGGTCCTCCATTTTTTTCACATCTTCACTTAAATCCTCCATGTGTCACTTAAATATACAAAGAGAAATGACTAAGCATAAAAGAAAAAGGTGGTCTTCAATTTCCTTCATGTTAGTTGAACCTACACCAAAAGAAAAGAGAAATTAGTTTTTCTTTTTTTTTTTTCTTCCATTTCCACCTTATTTCTCCATGAAAACAAGATCTGCATTCATGCAAAATATTTTCTAAGTGAAATAACCAGCAAAGGAACCATAGAAAAGGAGGAAAGAAGGAGAGAATTTTAGGTGCTTAAGTGAAAAAATTATAAAAGAAGAAGGTATATCAAACGGCAAAGGCAAGGAAAGAGATTAACTAAGGTATACCTTAAATTTTTGAAAGGAATTGTACAATAGGTTTGGTGTTTGTATGAATTTCTATTTTCTTTTGATTTTTTCATGAATATGTAAAATTAGAAATTGGTTTTATTTTCTACAAATGATGTTTGGTTGTATAAATGTGTAATATGAATGTTGAAATGGTGTTCAGAAGGCTTAAACCAAACAAATTTAATATGGAAGTTAAAAGTGCAAAACTGGCATAATAGGTTTCATCAGGGCAGTCTGTGTTAGCAGCTTCATAACTTATTGTGTAATTGTTTAAATTAGGCCTAACATATACCAAAAAAAATATGAGACAAAAAGCTAAAATTTTTATAATCAAATTCTAAATTTGTAGCTAAGTGTATGTAAATTGCTAGTGAACATAAACTGGTCACAGGGATAGTGCATTCGAAATAGTCTGTATGACTTATACCATAACTAGTTATTTACTCACTGAAATGAGTTAAGATCAATGCCAAAAGAACCTTAAGAAGTATAATTAAAACTTTATAGAAGATACTTAAACTTGAATCTGTATGAAAATAAATGCATTTGATATATTTTTTTTAGACTAAAAATAGGTACTAATATTGTACTGGTTAGTACCTGATTGAGCAGGTTACAAAGAAAAATTCATAAATTAAGTTAGAAAGATCAGAATTAGATGTAACATGTCTTGTTATAAATATAAGACATAAATACACAATGTTCATGAGGAAAAGTTAATCCAATTTTGTCCTTAAGACATTTGGAAATATGACACGATCTCAGGCAAAAATAAATCTAAATTTGAATATTGACCTAAAAGGGATTGGCATGCTAGCTTTGCGGCTAATCATGGACATGCTAGCTTGACGTGTCTGCTTTATGCACATGCTATCTTAATAAACTAAAACTTTAAACACATGTTCTTAGTGATTTAGAAATATTCTCATGTCTGAATATGGTCTATTACACATACATGTATGCTTTTAAGAACTCATTTTATCGACATGCTTGCTTATGAATGTATAATTAGACATGCTTGCTTGTTTCAATATGTTAAGAATCTAAATGGATAATTTTAGTACAAATAAATATTTAACATATACATATGTATTCTTGATCATAGTAAACCTTGATAGGAGTCATAGAAAGAATATGGATATGACAAGCCATATACAGTTTAACAGTACTGTACTCTAATGGGCTACGTGATATGACATTTTCGACACACCATATGTCATATAGTTTCTCTGATTTTGAGCCATCCATGCATAGCATTTGGCCCCCAAGCTATATAGTTTGACACTTTATACTATATAGACACAATTTTCCCTTATCTACCTAGTCAATCCTACTAAGAGTTTATAGGGGCTAAAATTTAATTATTTGACTTGTTAATACCTTGTAAGCATGCATGCAAAATGGTCACCATAATATAAATGACCTTATATGTGTACAACTTCATAACTTAATTTGCTCATTTTTTGCCCATAGACACAGAAATTTTTCACATATTTTTATGAAATGATTTTGTTGTAATTGTCATGTGTATTTTTGTTTATACCTTGTATGAATATATTATTATTATTTACCCACTAACAACACTTTGGACTTTTCCATGCGGATAATAGACAAAGAAAGTGACAAACAAAAGGTATGGTTCTACATTAGCACAAAAAACATCATTATAACCAGTTAATCTCAAGTTTTATATAGAAGTTGTTTATGTTTAGAACGTACATAAGTAATCCATGATGAGTTTGTAAATGAGTTTTGAAAATAGTAAAAATGTAAATCAATATGTTCTATTTATGGATTTAATAGTGTGAATTGAGTCAATATTGAGAATTTATGACTGTTTGCCATAGGGATTGCTAATAAACAAGGGACACTCTTGCAGTTTCTCAATTTAAAATTAATTTTGTGAACTAACATATATTTAAATAAATTATATAAAAATTGATAATTTAAGTCCACATATGTAATTGCATATAGTATAGTATGTGGCATCCTTTACTCGGCTATTTTATAGACGAGTAAGGGGAGTTGCACATATGCTAAAATATAATTGGACAAGACACAAAGATTTCAAACAACCAACTAAGATAATGGCTTCTACGTCTAATGCTAATCTCTAATTAACTTTGCAATCTAAACTCTATTTAATACATTGAGCTTATACTGAGTAGGTGATTACAATACAAATAATAACTTGTACACATAGTAATAGAGAAGTATTTGCAACACTCACACCATTAACAAGTTAATTTCAAACAAGCATCATGCACTTATTAAGGCATATCTAGCAATAAGCATATAGTGAACATCAACAAGTGTAAGTACTTATCAAAATAACAAATAAGCATTTATCATGCAAGCACTATTATAAATCTGTAACAAATGATCATGGTTTCAAAGTGCAAAATTGTATGCTCGAAGGCTAAGATTATAATAGCAAGGTTTGAGGTCGTGCCTAAGGGGTATCTTGTTAGTGTATTTGCCCTAAGCCATTATCTTGGTGTTAGGAAACGCAGAGATTACTGCAACCCAAAACATATAGCGGAAAATAAAAATCTTTATTTTCCTACCATGATCTAAGTGTTTCGTTTATTTCAAAAAGAAGGATACAAGACTAACCTGTTAGACTCGATAAGAAGATACAATTATAGACTCAAGGAGCTGCTTTTGAAACGAACACCCTCAATGGTATCCATGCGAACGTCTTTTACCCTTCTAGAGTGCTAGCTCTCTCAAAGATGGATAAACTATGTGCTTTTCCAATCTGCAGCTCAAAAAGATTTCTCCAAAAATATTGTTACCCCCACAATTCACAGCAGGACTTTTATACGTTTTAAGTCTTTTTGTTTTTCCACAATTCTTTTCACAAAAGAGTTGTGTTTATCACCCACTATTACAATCTCGCAGATACTCAAATATCTTACGTGACAGTTTGTTTTGATAAGGAAAAATGAAAATCTTTTATCTGTAACAGTTACAAATAGACTGCAAATCTTTTAAATATTATTATCTTATAATAATAATTAATATTAATAATAATAACATCTTTATTATTATTAATTATACTAATGGGCTTTTAGCCCATTAATATAGCACATCAACAACATTCTTTTGTATGTGACCCAATAGGCTCACAATAATTGGCAATAGACCCAGTCCTACCAGACTCATAAATCATAAGTAGCCTCTAACAAGACCTTATGACTACCCAACTAATATGAGGATTGATAGTTCGATAAAGCCTAATAAATAGAACATGTATTAATCCCTTTGTCACACGATATCTAGTTTGAACATAAGTCATGGTCAATGTCAAACTTATAATGTTCAAACTTGTGATTACTCAATCTCTAAGTAGACTGATAAAATCAAATGATATTGATCACACTATCAATTCATTTGAGCACGGCTATGCATTTCTCAGTCTCACTTATCGAGGGGCCCAGAAGATATCTCTCTCAAAGAGAGGGACAAATTCTATCTTGATTATTTAAGACATAACTACTTTGAGATTCACTTATAATAATAACCCATGTAGTGATCTTAATGCGAGTCTATCCAATTCTTTGTTCTCTAACAAGTATCTATGATTATTGAATTATATCAACATATATATAATCATCTCATGATTATCAATCAATAATCATACTAGTTATATTTTATTATTATCAACATAATAATAAGTAACCGGGGATGTTAATCATTATTATGTAACATGCAAACAAATAATAATGATAATAAAACCTCTTTTTATTAATAACCAAAATGACATACAAAAAGGTCCAAGATAATGGCCTAAGGCAAATACACTAATACTTGGACATTTTTGTATGTCATTTTGTTTATTAATAAAAAAGGTTTTATTATTATTATTATTTGTTTGCATGTTAGATATAATAATTAACATTCCTGATTACTTATTATTATGATGATAATAATAAAATATGACTAGTATGATTATTGATTGATAATTATGAGATGATTATGTGTATGTTGATATAAATCAATAATCATAGATACTTGTTAGAGGACAAAGTATTGGATGGACCCACATTGAGATCATTATATAGATTATTATCATAAGTGAATCTCAAGATGTTTTAATCCTTTGACTTGAGATTGTCATAGTTTCCAACATAAGAACTGTTATGTTTTGACATAACTAAATATTGTCTTTAATCGGATAATCATAAAGGTTATGATTGAGTATAATAGAAATTATGTAGAGGATATTGAACAATCAAGATAGAATTTATCCCTCTCTTTGAGAGAGATATCTTCTGGGCCCCTCGATAAGTGAGACTAAGAAATGTATGGCCATGCTCAAATGAATTGATAATGTGATCAATATCATTTAGTTTTATCAGTCTACTTAGAGATCGACAAATTATAAGTTTGAATGTTATAAGTTTGATATTGACCATGATTGATGTTCAAACTAGATATCATGTGACAAAGGAATTAATACATGTTTCATTTATTAGACTTTATCAGACTATTGATTCTCATATTAATTGGGTAGTTATAACATCTTACTAGAGGCCGCTTATGATTTATGAGTCTTGTCGGACTAGGCCTATTGCCAATTAATGTAAGCCTATTAGGTCACACACAAAAGAACATCATTAATGTGTTATGTCATATTAATGGGCTAAGAGCCCGTTAGTATAATTAATAATAATAAAGATGTTATTATTAATATTAATTATTTGTTATTATAAGATAATAATATTTAAAACATCTGCAGTCTATCTGGAACTTTACAGATAAAGGATTTTTCGTGTTCTTTTGAAAATGACTTATCACATAGATATATTTGTATCTGCAATGTTGTTATAGTTGGGGATAAACACAACTCTTTTATGAAAAGAAGTATAGAAAAATGAAAAGACTGAGAAAAATGAGTGATCATAAAACACCTTCTTAGAGTTGCGTTATAGAAGGTTTTTGGTGATCGCTTTTCTGAGTTGCAGATTGGGAGCACATAGCTAATCCATCCATTGAGAGAGCTAGCACTCCAAACAGAAACGTTTGTATGGATACCATTGAGGGTGTTCATTTCAGAAGCAGCACCATCAATTTAGAACAGTTTCTTTTTGTCAAGTCTAAAAGGTTAGTGTTTTTATCATTCTTTTTGAGTTAAACGAAGCATTCAGATTCTGAAAGGGAAAACAAAGATCTTTTATTTTTTCGTTGCGTAATTGTGGATTGAAGTGATCTCTAGGTTTCCTTAAATATCTATCATAGCCCCAGAAATATATAATAATATCGATAGCAATGACGCAGGACCATAGTTAGCTCGGGAGGTCAGTAGTATTTTATGGTATAGTTCTGATGTAAAAGTATAGTTGTGGACATGTAATATATTGTAGTTTAGAATTGTTCGTTGTTTGAGCTTTCTTTTATGATCCTTTGTTTATGATTTTGTTGTATAAAAGTTTTAAATTTAAGCTTTGTTTGTGTAACGACTCGGAAACCGGACCGCTACCGGCGCTAGGATTCAGATCGACTTAAGGTCGCTATAACCCGTAGCAAGCCTACTATGCATCCTATGTACCTGATAAAATTCCATACATGAACATATATTTTCATAAAAATTTTAAACTTTTCATATACCAAGCTCGACCTGTGCATTCATCATAAACTGTAAACATAAAACCCACACTAGAGTCCTCATCAAATGCTCTAGTATGGTCAACATCATATACATCAAGCTTGGATCAACATAACTTATTATAAAACTTTCACATAAAAACATGTTCATTGGGATAAACAAACATAAACTAGGGCAAAGCACAAATCTAATCCATTACATATTACATGTCCACTACTATTCTATTACATTAAACTTATACCAGCCTCTAGCCGACTTTCTGAGCTATTCTTGACCCTGCAAACCTAGGGTTAGGGGAAAGGGATAAGCTATAAGAGCCTAGTGAGCAAAACCATAAAAACAGTTTAATAAATATATGCTCGTATGAAATGCATCACAACACAAACAATACACATCAAGGATGGACTTGTCACCAGTAACCCTCTACATATTCCAAATAATGCCCGGCCCTCGACGGAGCTCTTCAGGACTTCCTCTTAAATATAACATAATATATCCAACTGTGCCAGGGGCGTAGAATGGGCAGCCCTGGTCTTTCCCTTACATAGTGCCAGGGCGCGTAGAATGGGCAGCCCTGGTCTTCCGTATCCGTATCATATTATAAGCTGCTCGAGGGCTGGTGGGTCATTCAACATCCATCCATAACAACAATAAATATGCAATGCATCATATTCGTGAATTCTAATGCAAAACAACCTGATACATATCATGGCATTCGTGATGCATGAACATGCTTAAAGATTCAATTACTTTAAAAAATATAGTTCAGTTCTACTCACCTCTGGCTGACGCTTTACTGACAATGGAGCAGCTGACTCACTGCTGGCTTCTATGATCTCTCGGGTCCAAACTTACACAGGTGGACTCAAATGAGGGACCAAACATAACTCTATCAAGACTCTAAATAACTCACCAAAAACCCCCTAAAACATCATAAAACAAGCAAAATAAGGCTGGGCAGGGAACTTTCGGCGGCAGGTTCGCTGGCCGAAGGTCTCCACAGATCCAAAAGTCACCAACCTTTAGGGGCAGGTTAGGCGGCCAAAGACTGCCTCAACAGGCAGGTTAGGCGGCCAAAGACTGCCTCAACAGGCAGGTTCGGCGGCCGAACCTTGCTTCGGTTGCTGAACCTGGATTCTCCAGAATGGCAGAACCCGATTACGCCCTAAGCATTTCAGCTCTAAAACTCTCAAATCCTCACACCCAACTTCCTACAATATGCATACTCACTCCAACATGCATAAGGGATATAAAAACTAGCCTAAACCCCAACAAACAACAATAAAACATAAAAGGGGGCATACATTCATCAAAACCCAAACTCAAAGCCTATAATCTTTGATCTAGCCATTTCATGCATTTATTACCCTTAACCATTTTTTAAAACTTACTTAAAACACAATAAAAAATAAGGATGTACACTTACCTCTTGAAGATCGAAGGTAGATGTGACCTAAACTTGGAGATGAGGAGGAAAACGGTCTCCGGAGGTCTCCAAGCTTTAAAACTTGGATTCAAGCTTAAAACTTCAAAAACAAGCGAAAACTCATGAAAATTTGAATGGAAAACATAAAATCATCAAAAGGAGGGCAAAAACTCACCTTTTCCTGAAAATGGAGAGAGAAAACTCTCCCATTTTCGGACTAGAGGCCTCTTATAGGTGGCTGGCCAGACCACCTTCGGAGGCCGAAAGAGAGCTCTCGTAGCAGCACCATGTTCGGCGGCCGAACCTGGGCTTGTCCCTCTAAAACGTTTTTCTTTCAATTTAAAACTTTAACTCAAAACCAATCAATAAAACCATGAAAATCATTTTGTAAAAACATATTTTACCCTTCTAGAGGTTCCGGTATCTGAAATTTTGGATTCCAACGGAGATTCCATCAGAAAGTTGGAATTCCGACGCCGGAGTCTAGCCGGGTATTACAATTTGAACCAAACTGAGGCATGTAACGATTACCATATTAGAGCATTTGATGAGGGTTTTGGTATAAGTTTATGTTTTCAGTTATGTTTATATGCATATATCGTATTTTGGTTCATGAGATGGAAATATTTTTTGTATGTTTTTAAGATAATGGTTGAAATTATATCAGTTGTAACAGGATGTATAGTAGGCTTGCTATGGACTAGGGTGATCTTAAGTCGATCTGAATCCTAGCGCTAGTGGCAGTCCTGTTTCCGATGCATTACAATGAAAATTAACTGAGGGAAAGGAAAGCACCAAGAGAGATGCTTTTGTTCAAATCCAGAGTTTGTATATATCTTATTTGTTTTCAAAAATTAGTTTTTCCTGCATCCATAGCTTTTAGAAAGATAAAAGAAGAAAAGAAGAGAAGCAAAGGAAAAGAAAAAGAAAAAATAAGAATAATAAAAATAATAAGGAAAAAGGAAAGAAGAAAAAAAAAAGAAAAAGAATAAGAAAAGAAAGAGAAAGGAAAGAACAAAATTTTTTTTTTCAAAATATCCCAAAAATCTAATTTTCTCATACAAATTGCATTTATGTTTTATAGTAAGACCAGAGACAAGTCTGAAGCATAGGATATATTGTATAAGCCGTAGAACATGCAATAACATATCACCTATAGATGTAGATATCATAAAAAGCATACATCATTATAGGATTTTAATTGTACTTTTAAGGCTAGAAGGCATGCATGCAGCAACCAAGTCCAGAAGAGTGAGTGGCATCTAGTCAAACTACCTAAGACTATGATTCTCCTTCATAGGAGATATGTAGGAAGTTTAAGCTTCGCTCAAATTTGAATCCTCCAAACTAAAAATTATCTCATATCACAATTTTGTCAAACTATGTGAAGGTTTGATTTTTTTCAGAATAGGGAATATGTAGGAAGTTCAAGTTTGCTCAAATTCACATCATCAAAATCTCAAAATCATATCATATTGCATTTTTTTTTAGTTTTAGGATACAAAGTATGCCCTAAAGCCTCTCCACTAGATTCAATAAATGTAGTCTAGTTCTTTCAAATGATTCTCCTTTAGAGGATATACATAGAAATTATAAAAAAATCTAGGTGAAAACCTCAAAATCATAACCACAATCACAATTCATATTGTACAAGTCCTAACTTGGTTCAAGTAAACAAAGTAAATTATAGAATGTGCCAATTTCAAATCGAGCAAGTAATAGAAAGTGACAAGCTCAAACCTCATACTGCATAAGGGTGTTTTTGTACCACGTGAGAGGCAAATTATTGATCCCTATTTTTGTATCACGTGTACATACACATTTGAAGCAATAAGGACCTGATGATGAATTATATATGTTAGTGTATTTACCTTAGGCCATTATCTTGGACCTTTTATATGTCATTTTGTTTATTAATAAAAGAGATTTTATTATCATTATTATTTGTTTGCATTTTACATAATAATGATTAACATCCCTGGTTACTTATTATTATAATGATAATAATAAAAATATGACTAGTATGATTATTGATTGATGATCATGAGATGATTATGTGTATGTTAATATAAATCCATAATCATAGATACTTATTAGAGAATAAACTATTGGATAGACCCACACTGAAATCACTACATGGGTTGTTGTCATAAGTAAATCTCAAGATAGTTATGCTTTAATCATTTGACTTGAGATTGTCATAATTTCCAATATAAGGACTGTTATGTTTTGACATAACCAAACATTATCTTTAATCGGATAATCATAAAGGTTATGATTGAGCATAATAGAAATTATGTAGAGGATATTAAACAATCAAGATAGAATTTGTCCCTCTCTTTGAGAGGCCCCTCGATAAGTGAGACTGAAAAATGCATGGTCGTGCTCAAATAAATTGATAATGTGATCAATATCATTTGGTTTGATCAGTCTACTTAGAGATCGAGAAATTATAAGTTTTAACACTATAAGTTTGACATTGATCATGACTTATATTCAAACTAGATATCGTGTGACAAAGGGATTAATACATGTTCTGTTTATTAGACTTTATTGGACTATTGATCCTTATATTAATTGGGTAGTCATAATATTTTGCTAGATGCCATTTATGATTTATGAGACTTGTTGGACTGGGCCTATTGCCAATTAATGTGAGCCTATTGGGTCACACAAAAAAGAACGTCATTGATGTGCTAGGTCATATTAATGGGCTAAGAGCCCATTAGTATAATTAATAATAATATTAATAAAGATGTTATTATTATTATTATTAATAATTATTTGTAATTATTATAAGATAATAATATATGCAGCCTATCTGTAATGGTTACAGATAAAAGGTCTTTTCATTTTATTTTGAAAATGACTTATCACACAGATATATTGGTATCTGCGATTGTGTGCCTGTTACGATTACCACAACTCTTTTATGAAAAGAAAAGTGTGAATGAAAAGCTTGTAAGAGAAAACATGTGAACAGAAAACACCTTCTTTGAGAGCTTTATAGAAAGTGTGAGGAGAGTTTTTGTAATCGTTTTCTGTGTTGCAGATTTGGAGCACATAGTTAATCCATCTGTTCAGAGAGCTAGCACTCTAGACGGAAACGTTCGTGTGGATACCATTGAGAGTGTTTGTTTCAGAAGTAGCACCATCAGTCCTAATAGGATTTTGAAAATCTAAAAGGTTAGTTTCTTTATCATTTCTTTCGAATTAAACGAAACACTTGGATCCTAAAAAGGAAAACAAAGATCTTTTATTTTTCTGCTGCGTATTTTTGGGTTGCAGTAATCTCTGAGCTTCGTTACAATATCTTTGTGTTAGTGTATATGCCCTAGGCTATTATCTTGGACCTTTTTATATGTCATTTTGGTTATTAATAAAAGAGGTTTTTATCATTATTATTTGTTTGCATGTTACATAATAATGATTATCATCCCTGGTTACTTATTATTATGTTGATAATAATAAAATATAGCTAGTATGATTATTGATTGATAATCATGAGATGATTATGTATATGTTGATATAATTCAATAATCATAGATACTTGTTAGAGAACAAAGTATTGGATGGACCCGCACTGAGATCACTACATGGGTTATTGTCATAAGTGAATCTCAAAGTAGTTATGTCTTAATCCTTTGACTTGAGATTGTCATAGTTTCCAACATGAGGACTATTATGTTTTGACATAACCAAACATTGTCTTTAATCGGACAATCATAAAGGTTATGATTGAGCATAATAGAAATTATGTAGAGGATAATGAACAATCAAGATAGGATTGTCCCTCTCTCCGAGAGAGATATCTTCTGGGCCCCTCGATAAGTGAGACTGAGAAATGCATGGCCGTGCTCAAATGAATTGATAGTGTGATCAATGTCATTTGATTTTTATCAGTCTACTTAGAGATCGAGAAATCATAAGTTTGAACATTATAAGTTTGACATTGACCATGACTTATGTTCAAACTAGATATCGTGTGACAAAGGGATTAATTCATATTCTATTTATTAGGTTTTATCGGACTATTGATCCTCATATTAGTTGGGTAGTCATAATGTCTTGCTAGAGGCTACTTATGACTTATTGGCCTTGTGGGACTGGGCCTATTGCCAATTAATGTGAGCCTATTGGGTCACACACAAAAGAACATTGTTGATGTGTTATGACATATTAATGAGCTAAAAGCCCAAAGCTCATTAATATAATTAATAATAATAAAGTATGATTATTATTAATTATTAATATAATTAATAATAATAAATTGTTATTATTATTAATATTAATTGTTAATATAATTAATAATAATAAGTGTTATTATTATCAATATTAATTATTAATATAATTAATAATAATAAAGTGTTATTATTATTAATTATTTATTATTATGAGATAATAATATTTAAAAGATCTGCAGTCTATCTGTAACTGTTACAGATAAAGGACTCTATCACATAAGATATTTGAGTATCTGTGAGATTGTGATAGTGGGTTATGAACACAACTCCTTTTAGGAAAAGGAGTTGTGGGAAAAGCAAAAGACTGAAACGTATAAATACTCCTTCTATGAATTATGGAAGGAAGATGTTAATTTTTGAGAAAAATTCAGTCTAACTATTGCAGATTGTGGAGCACATAATCTATCAATCCTTGAGAGAGCTATCACTCTAGAAGGATAGAAGACGTTCATGTGGATACCATAAAGGGTGTCCGTTTGAAAAAGCAGTACCATCAGTCTGCCATTGTATCTTTTAGACGAGATTAACAGGTTAGTCTCATATCCTTCTTGTGAATTAAATGAAGCACTCGGATTATGGGAAAAGGAAATCAGAGAAATTTTATTTTTCCGCTGTGCCTTTGGATTGCAATAATCTTTAGATTTTTCAACAATGGTATCAGAGCCAACCTGTGCTTTTCCTTTAAATTAATTATGCCATGATTGATATTATATATGCGATATATGTTTATTAGAATAGCATGATAATTATGGATGAATAATTGGATCTTTTAGGTAATTTTAATTTTTGTTAGAAAAATTAAATTAATAAAAAAAATTGGATTCACGATGAATAGTCATCGTGAACCCAGAAAATGCTAAGGACCAGACCATCACATGTGAAGGCCACATGCGAGCACGCGATATGAGGTGGTCATGTGTGTTGGCATGACCCACCGTTGATGCATGCCCGAAGCAACAATGGGAAGTGGCCACTTCTGTGGCTGCTGAGCTCATCGTCGGACATGGCGGCGATTGCATGGGCTGCTGCTTGGTGAAGAAGCGGCAACTAAGGCTTTTTCCTGAGGAAGAAGATAATGCCCTAATTACAAATCTGCCCCTGAAAATAAAAAAAAATTAATAAGAAAATAAATTTTAAATTATTTTCTTTTAGTCTTTAAATCAGATTTAAATGACTATAATTTATTATTTTATATTAGTATGAGATACTATGCATTATTGTCTATTGTATGCATATAATATATATGCAAGACAAAGATCACCAAAATGCAGGTTTTGCCAAAGCAAAGTGCTTAGGTTATCCTAGTAAGATAGGATGAGTAATAGTTACTCATTTATTTAATTTTGATTGAGATTAATTAGGCTATCAAAACGGTTTTGGACCTAAGGCATTAGATGGGGTATAACATGCATTTGACATATGATGTCAACACCTCATAATCTAAGAGTTACATTAGATGTAATTGGTAAGGAGTTACCTACCTAAATAACTTAGTTCTAAGCATCATGCCAAAGCTGACTTAGAATTAGGTAAAATATGGATTTTAGCCCACTAAAATATTATTATTTTTGAGGGTTATATTTTAGTGGGAGATTATTATCACCTCAATATTAATTTACTAAATTGATTATATTTGCATATTTTGTAGATAATTATGGCTGCTAATAACAATTCCACCTTATCACTGCGATCCATCCTTGAGAAGGATAAACTGAAAGAAAATGGGACTAATTTTGTTGACTGGTTTATAAACTTCAGAATTGTTCTCAAGCAAGAGAAAAAGTCCTACGTGCTTGATGAAGCTATCCCAGAACCACCTCCTCCTGATGCTACTATTGCTGTTAAGAACAAGCATAAGAAGCATATGGATGATTCTAATGACATTGGATGCCTTATGTTGGCAACTATGTGCCCAGAACTTCAAAAGGATCTGGAGCACCTTGAGGCCTATGAGATGAGTGTCCATCTCAAACAGGCTTTCCAACAGCAAACTAGGCAGGATAGGTATGAAACTACCATTGCATTGCATGATTGCAAAATGGCTGAAGGTGAATCAGTTAGTGCTCATGTTTTGAAGATGAAAGGCTACATTGATCACCTTGCTAGGCTTGGCTATCCTCTGAGTTTAGAACTCTCTACGGATTTGATCCTATATTCTTTACCTAGCAGTTTTTCTCAGTTTGTCATGAACTGTAATACCCGGCTAGAATCCGGTATTGGGATTTCTGCCTTCCGGCGGAATCTAGGGTGTTGGATCTCTCTAGAAGGGTAGAATGTGTTTTCTAAAATGAATTGAGTTTTGAAGAGAAAAGACCAAGGAGGCGTTTGCCAGGTTCGGCCGCCGAAAGTGAAGTTCGGCCGCCGAACATGGAAAGGCTTCGGGAGCGCCTTTGGCCTCCGAAAGTCTTGTTTGAACGAGCCAGGTTCGGCCGCCGAAAGTCAAGTTCGGCCGCCGAACATGCATGAGTTTAGGGGGCACGTTAGGCCGCCGAAGGTCTTCGACCAGGCCACCTATAAAAGGCCCTCAGATCGGAAATGGGAGAGTTTTCTCCCCATTCTCGAGCTCAGGTGAGTTTATGCCTTCCTTTGGTCGTTTTCGTGTTTTCTCTACCCATCTCTCAAGTTTTTCATGATTTCTACCCTTGTGTTTGAAGATTTAAAGCTTAAAAGGAGTTTTGGGAGCTTGGGGCTTTTGGAGCTTGGATTCTCCACACCTCCGAGTTAGGGATTACACCACCCTCGATCTCCAAGAGGTTAGTGTAGATCTCTGCTTTTCTTTATGTTTTAATGAGTTTTAAGCAAGTTTTATAGAGCTTGATGGTTGAGTTTGGGGTAGAAATGCATATTTAAGGGTTATGTGGATTTTGTGCCAATGTATGTTGTGTGTATGTTTATATGATGTATTGTTGGGGTTTTAAGTTAGTTTATGCCCCTTTATGCTTGTGGGAGTGAGTATGCATGTTTGGGAGAGAGTATGTAAGGATTTGGGGTGTTTTGAGTTTGGTTTTTGGCTTGGCAGAATCGGACCTGTCGTCCAGAGGGGACCAGGTTCGGCCGCCGAAAGGAGTTTTGGCCGCCGAACCTACCGCCGAACCTACCCGAGTTTCGTCTCTGGAAGGGACTTTCGGCCGCCGAAGGTGCCGCCGAAAGTGCCCTGTCCAGCCATTTCTTGGTTGTTTTCTATGTATGTTTAAGTGATGTTTTAGAGGGTTTTTGGGGAGTTGTTTATGAGTTATTTAGAGTGTGTTGGCACCTCATTCGAGTCCACCTGTGTAGGATCGGACCCGAGGGATCGAGGAGGCCATCAGTGTTAGTTGTTGCCGAGTCAGTCAGCATCGGCTACAGAGGTGAGTGGAACTAAACTTAACCTTTTGAATTAAGAAATGAAATGCTTTTATCATGCTTCATGCATCATGATCATATTATAGGTTGTTTGCACTAGTTACACGAATAAGAAGCATTGCATTACTTATTGTTGATGGGGGTTGGACCAAGGATGACCCCACTAGCCCTATGGATAAGACCTGGCTGGGCCAGGCATTACAAAGTCCTGTGGTGCCCTCTATGGTGGCCGGGCAAATAGCTTAGGGAGGTTTTGGGGTTGGGTCCAATCCGTGATATGACTTGTTTGTGCTGTGACGCATTTCATGAAAGCATGTAATTAATGAACCGTTTTCTCTGTTTCTACTCACTGGGCTTTTTAGCTCACCCCTCTCCCCTAACCCCAGTTTTGCAGGTTAGAAGTAGTCCAGGAGGACGTCAAGGGTAAAGGTTATGGTTATGTAATAGATTAGTAAGCTTTTAGTGTGGACATGTATTACGATTCGATATCCTTTTTGTAAGATGTTATGTATTGTAAGAGTTATGTTTATGGATTAGAAATGTGCTTGGCCCTAAGACTTGGTTAGTCCCTGTTCAATACATGATGTATGTTATGCTAGATGTTGAGTGGAGTTTGAACTAATCTTGTGGCATGTGTTGTTTACCACGTTATGTTATGGATGAGGACCCTAGTGGAGGTCTTATGTTTGTGGTTTGATGCATGCACAGGTTAGGTTCTAGTTCTTTGGATGTATCCCAGCTTGATGTATGTTATGTTGACCCAGCTAGAGTTTTGAGGGCTCTAGTAGAGTGGGTTTCTTTATGTTTTCAGTTATGTCGCATACAGGTCAGGCTCGGTTTGTACATCAGATGTTTAAGTTTTTATGTTAAAGTTTTGATCATGTATGGGATTCGACCAGGTGATAGGAGGTATGTTTGGCTTACTACGGGTCCCGGCGGCCTTAAGCCGATCTGGATCCTAGCGCCGGTGGCGGTTCGGGCCATTACGGTAGGGTATCGGTTTTCGGGCTGTTACAGAATGGTATCAGAGCTTTGGGCCTCGAGAGTACGGTGTGTTGCGCATCGGAAAGAGGTTGGTTTAGATGTCATAGAAGGGCAAGCACAATAGGAGGAATCATGTCCACTAGGATAGGATGTTGAGTCCTGTCTTGTAGGATAATGTGATATGCCATGATGTTATGCTATGCATGCATGTATGTTGCAGGTTCATGTGTTTTCATATGAACCGTATGATGCTAATGATTGTTTATATGCTTATGTGTTGTTCTTCAGAGGAGCCAGAATACGAGGTGCTCGTCGATCTGTGGAATCGACTGGAGTTCCATCTGAGAGGGAAGGTTTGGACACCTTTCCCCCTGCTCTGCCGAGAGCGCAGTCGTGGGGAGTCAGCAGATGGGGAACATCAAGGGACCCTGGAAGGTCTTTTGATGTAAGCAGAGAAGCGATGGCTCCGAGGAGGATGTCAGCTAGTATTAGGGAAGTAGAGATGGATATGCAGAGAAGAGATTTCAGCTTGGGAATCAGAGTGCCAGAGGAAGGCATGGGAGATTCTCAGGAGGATGCTCAGACTCGGGATTCCAGAATCTCAGGTTCAGGAGGGATTGATCCCTCCACTTTGAGTACAGCCTCCACGAAAAGCAAGAAGTGGGGCAGAACCCTGAGGGGGAAGAAGAAGAAGTTGTGGAGTCGGTTGAAGGCTAGTCTGGGATTAGGTGGTGGTTCGAGCTCTGGCTCAGGCAGTTCAAGATGCATGAGGTGCGGAAGACCGCACAAGGGAGTCTGCCGTTATGGGACGACAGCTTGTTTTCGGTGTGGACAGGAAGGACACATAGCACGTGAGTGTCCTACTGTGCCCCGTTTAGTACAGTCTCAGCCAGTAGCTCCAGCCGTGTTTCAGGTTAGTGGTCGAGGCAGAGGAAGAGAGTCATTCCCTCGTTCTTCTGAAGGTTCCCGTGGAGAAGGTCCGTCAGCTCCAGCTCGGATCTTCACCCAAGCTCAGCAGGAGGCAGACACATCAAACATGGTGGTGTCAGGTACGCTCACTTTTGAATGTTCTGATGTGTGTGTTTTTGTGAACCCTGGAGTTTCTCTTTCTTTAGTTGCTCTAGGAGCCGTCGAGAGGTTGAGTTGATAGCTTCTGGGCTAGAGTGTTCTCTTTGGGTCAGTGGACTCACGTGTGATCCATCTGTGGCAGAGTCAGTCTGCCGGTTCAGTTCTGTGTCAGTTGAGGGTAGATGCCTTCCACCCGAGTTTGAGGTCCTAGACTTGATTGTCTGGACGTCAGTTTAGGGTTGGACTGGGTTTTTCTACTCGTGGTGCTATCTTGGTCTGCAGAGACGAGGTAGTCAAGTTCAGAGGACAGGATGGGTCAGAGGTAGTTGTTGAGGGAACACAGTAGGGATGCCTAGAGGTTTGATGTCAGCCTGTCAGGTTCGTAGGGTGCGTAGGAGGGATTGTCAGAGGGTTCTAGCTCTTGTTTGAGAGTTTAGCCGTCAGGTCAGGGAACCAGCCTCAGTGTTAGTTGTTAGAGAGAGAATTCGTAGATGTATTCCCAGGCGAGTTGTCAGGTTTACCATCTGTTAGGGAATGGAGTTGAGCATAGGAGTGGTGTCTGGACCCGGAACCATTTCTATTCTCCCCTATAGGATGGCACCTGTAGTTGAGAGTTGTCAGAATAGAGGTGAGGCTTGGTAGATAAGGGTTTTATCCGACCTAGTACCTCACTCTGGAGTGTTCCAGTGTGGTTGTGGGAAAAGAAGGATGGATCCTTGAGACCTTGTAACGACTGTAAACAGTTAAACAAGGTCACTACCAAGAGCAGGTATTCCCATGCAGGATGGATGATCTATTGGGACAGCTAGTAGGAGCTATTTGTTTTCCAAGATAGATCTGAAATTCGGGTACTACCTGTGAGAGTTAGAGTTAGTTTGGGTTAGCAGTGAAAAGAAGCCAGTTAGTAAAGATGAGAAGAGAAGAGAAGAGTAAGGATCAGAGTAGCGCAGTGGAAGCGCTGAGTTTCAGAGGAAGTTGGGTATTGCTAGAGGTGTCTCCTATTGGAAGAGTGTTCTTAGGAGAACCGGGAGTTTTGACTCCGGCGGTGCCGTGTCTCTCTTTTAGGAGAGAGGTGTTTTAGGTTTTGCTTGCTTAATTGCTTGCTTGTTTATGTATGATTGATGCTATGTTTCAGATGCCTGTTTGTTTGTGGAACATTCGGGGACGAATGTTCTTGAAGGGGGGAAGAATGTAATACCCGGCTAGAATCCGGTATCGGGATTTCTGCCTTCCGGCGGAATCTAGGGTGTTGGATCTCTCTAGAAGGGTAGAATGTGTTTACTAAAATGAATTGAGTTTTGAAGAGAAAAGACCAAGGAGGCGTTTGCCAGGTTCGGCCGCCGAAAGTGAAGTTCGGCCGCCGAACATGGAAAGGCTTCGGGAGCGCCTTTGGCCTCCGAAAGTCTTGTTTGAACGAGCCAGGTTCGGCCGCCGAAAGTCAAGTTCGGCCGCCGAACATGCATGAGTTTAGGGGGCACGTTAGGCCGCCGAAGGTCTTCGACCAGGCCACCTATAAAAGGCCCTCAGATCGGAAATGGGAGAGTTTTCTCCCCATTCTCGAGCTCAGGTGAGTTTATGCCTTCCTTTGGTCGTTTTCGTGTTTTCTCTACCCATCTCTCAAGTTTTTCATGATTTCTACCCTTGTGTTTGAAGATTTAAAGCTTAAAAGGAGTTTTGGGAGCTTGGGGCTTTTGGAGCTTGGATTCTCCACACTTCCGAGTTAGGGATTACACCACCCTCGATCTCCAAGAGGTTAGTGTAGATCTCTGCTTTTCTTTATGTTTTAATGAGTTTTAAGCAAGTTTTATAGAGCTTGATGGTTGAGTTTGGGGTAGAAATGCATATTTAAGGGTTATGTGGATTTTGTGCCAATGTATGTTGTGTGTATGTTTATATGATGTATTGTTGGGGTTTTAAGTTAGTTTATGCCCCTTTATGCTTGTGGGAGTGAGTATGCATGTTTGGGAGAGAGTATGTAAGGATTTGGGGTGTTTTGAGTTTGGTTTTTGGCTTGGCAGAATCGGACCTGTCGTCCAGAGGGGACCAGGTTCGACCGCCGAAAGGAGTTTCGGCCGCCGAACCTGCCGCCGAACCTACCCGAGTTTCGTCTCTGGAAGGGACTTTCGGCCGCCGAAGGTGCCGCCGAAAGTGCCCTGTCCAGCCATTTCTTGGTTGTTTTCTATGTATGTTTAAGTGATGTTTTAGAGGGTTTTTGGGGAGTTGTTTATGAGTTATTTAGAGTGTGTTGGCACCTCATTCGAGTCCACCTGTGTAGGATCGGACCCGAGGGATCGAGGAGGCCATCAGTGTTAGTTGTTGCCGAGTCAGTCAGCATCGGCTACAGAGGTGAGTGGAACTAAACTTAACCTTTTGAATTAAGAAATGAAATTCTTTTATCATGCTTCATGCATCATGATCATATTATAGGTTGTTTGCACTAGTTACACGAATAAGAAGCATTGCATTACTTATTGTTGATGGGGGTTGGACCAAGGATGACCCCACTAGCCCTATGGATAAGACCTGGCTGGGCCAGGCATTACGAAGTCCTGTGGTGCCCTCTATGGTGGCCGGGCAAATAGCTTAGGGAGGTTTTGGGGTTGGGTCCAATCCGTGATATGACTTGTTTGTGCTGTGACGCATTTCATGAAAGCATGTAATTAATGAACTGTTTTCTCTGTTTCTACTCACTGGGCTTTTTAGCTCACCCCTCTCCCCTAACCCCAGTTTTGCAGGTTAGAAGTAGTCCAGGAGGACGTCAAGGGTAAAGGTTATGGTTATGTAATAGATTAGTAAGCTTTTAGTGTGGACATGTATTACGATTCGATATCCTTTTTGTAAGATGTTATGTATTGTAAGAGTTATGTTTATGGATTAGAAATGTGCTTGGCCCTAAGACTTGGTTAGTCCCTGTTCAATACATGATGTATGTTATGCTAGATGTTGAGTGGAGTTTGAACTAATCTTGTGGCATGTGTTGTTTACCACGTTATGTTATGGATGAGGACCCTAGTGGAGGTCTTATGTTTGTGGTTTGATGCATGCACAGGTTAGGTTCTAGTTCTTTGGATGTATCCCAGCTTGATGTATGTTATGTTGACCCAGCTAGAGTTTTGAGGGCTCTAGTAGAGTGGGTTTCTTTATGTTTTCAGTTATGTCGCATACAGGTCAGGCTCGGTTTGTACATCAGATGTTTCAGTTTTTATGTTAAAGTTTTGATCATGTATGGGATTCGACCAGGTGATAGGAGGTATGTTTGGCTTACTACGGGTCCCGGCGGCCTTAAGCCGATCTGGATCCTAGCGCCGGTGGCGGTTCGGGCCGTTACGGTAGGGTATCGGTTTTCGGGCTGTTACATGAACTATAACATGTACAACATAGAGAAATCCATTATTGAGTTGCATGGGATGCTAAAGACAGCTAAGGTAAATATAAAAAAAAGGTCTACCCAAATTTTGAATGTCAATAAGAGTAAGCCCATGAAAAATAAGGGGAAGCCCAAGTCTAAAGGTGGTAATGGACCTAAGGGACGAGGCAAGTCTAAATGGCAATCCAAGGCAAAAGTTCCTAAGGAAATAGTTCCTAAGGAAGGAGTCTGCTTCCATTGCAAGGAACCAAGGCATTGGAAGAGAAATTGCAAACTCTATTTGGATGAGTGCAAGAAGAAGAAGAGTAGTGAGACTACGACTTCGGGTATTTATGTTATAGATATTAATTTATCTATTTCTACTTCATGGGTATTAGATACTGTATGTGGTTCTCACATTTGTACAAATGTGTAGGGTCTCAAAAGGAATAGAAAACTGAAAAAGGGCGATGTGGACCTATATGTAGGCAATGGAGCAAGAGTTGCTGCCTTAGTTGTAGGGGCATATGAACTTGTGTTGCCTAATGGGCTTTTGTTAGTTTTGAACGATTGCTTTTATGTTCCTACTTTGAGTAGGAATATTATTTCAGTTTCTGTTTTGGACGATGAAGGTTTTTTATTTCTTATTAAGAATAAGAAATACTCCTACTCCATTAATAAAGATGATTTGCTTTATTGTATTGCAAATTCATATGATGGCCTTTATGTCCTTAATCTAGATGATTCTAGAGACAATAATATCTATAACATAACTTCTAAGAAAACTAAGCCAAATGAGTTAAACCCAACATATTTATGGCACTGTCGTCTTAGCCATATAAATGAGAATCGCATATCTAAGCTCCATAAAGATGGTTTATTAGATCCATTTGATTTTGAATCATTTGAAAATTGTGAATCTTGTTTGCTTGGTAAGATGACAAAGGACCCTTTTACTAGACAAGGTCAAAGGGTTTCAGACTTATTGGGCTTAATACATACAGATGTATGTGGCCCACTAAGCATTAGTGCCAGGGGAGGTTATCAGTACTTCATTACATTCATTGATGATTTCAGTAGGTATGGCTATGTCTACCTAATGAAACATAAGCATGAATCTTTTGAAATGTTTAGAACTTTTCAAAATGAAGTACAAAATCAACTGGGTAGAACTATTAAGATGCTTCGATCTGATCGAGGTGGTGAATATTTGAGCCAAGAGTTTGATGAACATCTTAGAAACTGTGGCATTGTTTCACAATTGACTCCTCCAAGAACTCCACAATGAAATGGTGTTTCTGAAAGGAGAAATTGAACTTTATTAGATATGGTTCGGTCTATGATGAGTCAAACAAATCTCCCTTTATCGTTTTGGGGTTATGCCTTGGAAACAGCTACATTCATTTTAAACCGAGTACCATCAAAAGCGGTTGAAAAGACACCATATTAGTTATGGACTGGCAAAATGCCCAGTTTGTCTTTTCTTAAGATTTGGGATTGTAAGGCTTATGTGAAACGCCCAATTTCAGATAAGCTAGCTCCAAAATCTATCAAGTGCAATTTTGTGGGGTATCCTAAGGAAACCAAATGATACTATTTCTATATTCCCTTAGAGAACAAAGTGTTTATTGCTCGAAATGGTACCTTTTTTTGAAAAAGGAATTTTTCTCTCAGAGATTCAGTGGGAGTATAGTGCAACTTGAGAAAACTCAAACACCACAAGAGAGCATTGAACCGCCGATAGAACCACTTTCAGAACCACAAACAGTTGTGGAAACTGAAAGGGTGACACAAGTCCCACGCAGATCTGATAGGACACGTCATCAGCCTGAGAGATATGGATTTCTCATGACTGATAGTCGTGAACTTTTGCTCATTGATCAAGATGAGCCTACTACCTATTAAGAGGCTGTGTCAGGTCCAGATTCTGAGAAATGGCTTTTCGCCATGAAATCTGAAATGCAATCCATGTATGACAATCGAGTTTGGTCATTAATTGATTCCCCTGAGGGTGTTAAGACCATTGGTTGTAAATGGGTTTTCAAGAAGAAAACTGACATGGATGGAAATGTGCATACCTACAAAGCAAGGCTTGTTGCAAAAGGTTTCAAGCAAACTCATGGTATAGACTATGATGAGACCTTTTCGCCAGTTGCAATGCTTAAGTCGATTAGAATTCTCATTACCATTGCTGCGTACTATGATTACGAGATATGGCAAATGGATGTCAAAACAGCTTTCCTTAATGAAAACTTGCTCGAGGATGTGCACATGAGACAACCTGAGGGTTATGTAATCCCTGAGAATTCTGGAAAGATTTGCAAGCTTCAGAGATCCATTTATGGCTTGAAACAAGTTTCTCGGAGCTGGAATCTTCGTTTTGATGAGACAGTCAGGGACTTTGGATTCATCAAAAATGAAGATGAACCATGTGTTTACAAGATGGTTAGTGGGAGTGCAGTTGTGTTTCTAGTCCTATATGTGGATGACATATTGCTCATTGGAAATGATATCCCTACTTTGCAAAAGGTTAAGACCTGGTTAGGGAATTCTTTTTCAATGAAGGACTTAGGTGAGGCTGCATATATCCTTGGTATTAAGATCTATAGGGATAGATCCAAGAGGATAATCGGTCTAAGTCAAAGTACTTATATTGACAAGGTGCTGAAAAGGTTCAGCATGCAAGATTTCAAAAGAGGATTCTTGCCCATGTCTCATGGTATTCATCTCAGCAAGAATCAATGTCCTATGACATCTGATGAGCGAGAACGAATGAATAAGATTCCTTATGCTTCTGCTATTGGATCTATCATGTATGCCATGTTCTGTACTAGACCAGACGTCTCATATGCATTAAGCACAACAAGCAGATATCAGGCAGATCCCGGTGAAAGTCACTAGACAGCTGTTAAGAATATCCTAAAGTACCTTAGAAGGACTAAGGATGCATTCCTAGTGTATGGTGGTTTGGAAGACGAGCTAGTTATAAATGGTTACACAAATGCTAGTTTTCAAACCGACATAGATGACTTCAGATCACAGTCAGGATTCGTATTCACTTTAAATGGTGGAGCTGTTAGCTGGAAAAGTTCCAAGCAGAGCATTGTAGCAGATTCTACAACAGAAGCTGAGTATATAGCAGCATTAGATGTAGCTAAAGAGGCAGTCTGGTTGAAGAAATTCATCACAGAGTTGGGAATGGTTCCCAGTATTGCAAATCCTATAGACCTTTATTGTGAAAATAATGGTGCCATAGCACAGGCAAAGGAGCCCAGATCTCATCAGAGATCTAAACACATACTCAGGCGATATCACCTTATTCGAGAAATCATTGATAGAGGAGATATCAAAATATGCAAAGTAGATACAAATGATAACATTGCAGATCCACTAACCAAGGCTCTTTCACAAGTCACGCATGATCAGCACACTAGGTCTATGGGTATTAGATACTTGTATGATTAGGCCTAGTATAAGTGGGTATTAGACACCCTGGTTACTTATTATTATATTGATAATTGTAATACCCGGCTAGACCCCGGCATCAGAATTCTCACTTTCCGGCAGAATCTCTGTTGGAATTTGGAATTTTAGGATGTCGAAGTTTCCTAGAAGGGTAAAGGAAAGGTTTCTAAAATGTTTTTCAATGATTTTAATGTTTTGATTACGAAAAACTTGAAGTTTTAGAGAGAAAAGACCAAGGAGGGAAATGCAAGGTTCGGCTGCCGAACCTCACTTTCGGCCGCCGAAGATGGCTAGCTTTTGTTGCCACCGAAGCCCAAGTTCGGCTTTCGAAAGTGGTGGAGCTGTGAAGGCAGCTTTGGCTGCCGAAGGTGGTTGACCGGCCACCTATAAAAGGGCCCCTTATACGGATTTGAGGTGAGTTTTCTTCCTCTTTTCGGGTATAGGTGAGTTCTTGATCTTCCTTGGTTGATTTCTTGGTTTTCTTGCAAGTTGAGCAATTTTTAAATAGTTTTCATGTTGGTTTTGAAGTTTTTGAGCAAAGAAGCAAAGTTGTGAGGCTTGAAGGTTCTAGATCTGTTTTCCCTTGCATCTCCGAGTTTAGACCATCAATCCTCTCGATCTTCAAGAGGTAAGCATGGATCCTCACTTTTCTTGATGTTTTAAGTGAGTTTTGACGAGTTTTTGCATGGTTTTTGCATGGTTTGCATGGATAGGGTTTATGTTGATCATAAGCCATATATGTGTATATGTGTTGTTTTTGGGGGTTTGAGCTAGTTCTAAGCCCCTATATGCCTTAAGAAGGGTATATGCATGTGTTTAATGAGTTGTGCATGTTTTGGAGAGGTTTTGGAGGCTGGAGACTTGAGGATGAATCGGGTTCTGCCTCTTTGGAGAACTCAGGTTCGGCCGCCGAACCCCTTGAGGAGGTTGTTTTGGCCGCCTAAACCCGCCCCTGAAAGTTTAGACTTTCGGCTCTGGAGTGGAGTTTCGGCCACCGAACATGCCGCCGAAGGTTATGACTTTCGGTTGCCGAACCCACCTCCGAAAGTGCATGACTTTCGGCTTTGGAGGGACCTTCGGCCGCCGAAAGTCCCCTGTCCAGCCTTCCTTGGCTTGTTTTTTCATGCATGTTTATGATGTTGTAGGGGGTTTATGGGGGAATGTTGAGAGTTATGATAGAGTATGTCGGTACCTCATTTGAGTCCTCCATTATAGGAACGGACCCGAGGAACCAAGGAGGCCCTCAGAGTTAGCTGGTTCAGAGGTATTCCAGCGTTTACTAGAAGTGAGTAGAAATGAACTATGTTTTCAATAAAATGAAATGTTTTAGCATGACTCATGCATCATAAATGCCATGTATATGTTAGGGTGTATACATTAGTATGCATGACTCATGCACTATCAATGCCATGTTTATATATTAGGCTGCTGCATTAATATTCACGAAGATGATGCATTGCATAATACGTTGTTGATGTGGATGGATATTAGAGGATCCTTTAGCCCGCAATATGGTATGAGAAGACCAGGTGTGGCCGAATCGCCCCTGGCACAGAGTTTGTGATATATAGAGGGTTATTGGTGACAAGTCCATCCGTGATATGAGTTATTTATGATGTGATGCATTTCATGGAAGCATGTTTTATTGATTTTATTAGTGCTCTACTCACTGGGCTCTAGTAGCTCACCCCTCTCCTTAACCCCCAGGTTTGCAGGGCCAGAGATAGCATGGGATAGCTACAGGAGATGAGTTTATGTAATAGCGATGGTGGACATGTATTGTAAAAGTGATGTAAAGTCATATAATGTATAGTGATGATAGAATTGTGCTTGGCCCTAGAGTTAGTAGATCCTTGTTGTACATGATCTGTATATAACTCTGTTTCATAATGATATATGATGAGAACCAAGCTTATTATATGAAATGATGACCCAACTAGAGTGTTTAATGTGGGCTCTAGTTTGGGGTTTGATGTTTACAGAGTTTGTGTGCATGCACAGGTTAAGCTTGGTAGATGTAAAGTTTCAATTTTTATGGAAATTGTTGATCAGGTATGGGATTTACAGGTTTACAGAATGCATTGCAGGCTTGCTACGGGTCCCGACGGCCTTAAGCCGATCTGGATCCTAGCGCCGGTAGCGGTCCGGTTTCCAGATCGTTACAGATTGGTATCAGAGCTCTAGGTTCATATGGTCGGACCTAAAGAGTGTTGGGCTCATATATGTCATAAAAGGGCAAGCACAATAGGCAAAATCATGTCCACTAGGATAGGATGTAGAATCATGTCTTGCTGATGATGTGAAATGCCATGACTTTTATGCATGTGCATTCATGACATGTTATGTTTGTTATGGGGTTCATGTGTTTTCATTTGGACCATATGATGCTAATGTTTATGTTATGTGTTATGCTTTCAGAAGTCAGAATGCGATGTACTCGTCGATCTGCACGATTGACTGGAGTTCCACCTGAGGATGCAGGCATGAGTGCCCGTCCTCCTGCTTTTCCAAGGGCAAGGTCTAGCAGGTCAAGCAGAGAAGGTACATCAAGGGACACTAGAAGGTCTTTTGATACACGCAGAAGAGGAACAGTGCAGGGTGAAGAGCCTGAAGATGTACGGGAGGCTATGGATGTGGACCAGAGAGAAGGAAGTGTGGGTGTTGGCATGTCTGAAGAGGGTATGGGAGAGTCTCAGGGAGGCGCCCAGGCCTCGGGGTTTGGTTATCCACCCCAATATCAGCCTTTCTTTTAGGGCACAGGGTATTCGATGGGGGGTACATCGGATTACTCTAACTTTAACCCATATCCCACCTTCATGCCATATCCTCCTTTTTACCCACCACCATATCCACGGTACCCTATGTATCCACCCTCACCCTTCTACCCAAGTCCAGCAACTCCTTATCCAGGAAGTGTTGTACCTCCTCCTCCGGCACCAGCAGAACCAGTTGTCCCTGTTATCCAAACACCTCAACCTAGCTCGCCGAAGAGGAGCAAGGTAAAGATGACAGACTACTTAAAACTGGATGCTCCTAAGTTCAAAACAGGAGGTGATCTATTTGAGTATCTGAAGACGATGAAAATGATAGCAGATGAGCTGGAGGCAGATGATACTAGAGCCATTCAGATGGCGGGATTCACTCTGAAGTGCAAGAAAGCAAAAGAGTGGTTCAATAATTATGTGGAACCTAGGATGGATAACATGTCTTGGGAGGAGTTTGCTAATGAATTTACTGGGTGGGCTTTTCCAGATAGTTCCAGAGAGCTGAAGATGATAGAGTTTGAGCAGCTGAGGCTGTAACGACCCCAAAATGGACCGTCACCGGCGCTAGGATTCAGGTCGGCTTAAGGCCGCCAGAACCCGTAGCAAGCCTGCTATACTCTCTGTGTACCTGTACAACTCATACATGATCATACATTTTCTGTGAAAATAAAACTCTTTTCTGAACCAAGGCTTAACCTGTGCATGCACTATCTCTGTACTCTGTACTCATGTACTCTGTACTCTGTATCCCTGACTAGAGCTTGCTCTAGATGGGTTAACTCATACCTGTTAAGCCTGGTTTTCACATACAGGAAAACATATATACATATACAGATCATGTACAAAACATACATCACTAGGTCAAGCAACAACTATTACATCTCTTTCATATTACATGTCCACTCTAAGCTATTACAGATCTCTTTACTCTTCCTGTACTCTGCTGGACTGTCCCTGTCCACTGTACACTGAACCTGCAAAACTGGGGTTAAGGGAGTGGGATGAGCTCTATAGCCCAGTGAGTAGAACAGTAAAACATCTCAGTAAAATATGATCTCATGGAATGCACCACTTCACAGACAAGCCACATCAAGAGTAAACCTGTCACCACATAGTCCCAGTAACTCTGTGCCAGGGCGTAGAATCGAGCACCTGGTCTTCCTGTCATATATGTATATGTGTATATAACACCTGTGAACTTACCATTGCCAGGGCGTAGTCAAAGGCTCCTGGACTTTGCTATATACCTACCAGGGCGTAGTCAAAGGCTCCTGGACTTTGCTATACTTGCCAGGGCGTAGTCAAAGGCTCCTGGACTTCCTGTCTGAGACTATTGGATCATTCAGTATTCACTCACATCACCAAATAACAATGCAATGCAACATATTCGTGAATACTAATGCAATCAACCTATGGCATAAACATGATGCATGAGATATGCTAAAAGCAGTTTGTGGTTCAATTAAAAGTCATCAGTTTAGTTCCACTCACCTCTGGCTATCTGGACTGACTGACTTTGCAGGTTCTGAACCTCTGGAGCAGGACTCACTGCTGCTCTCTCTGGTTCCTCTGGTCTGTATCAGCACATAAAGACTCAAATGAGGGACCAAACTATCATAAGACTACCTCTCTTAAACTACCCAAGAAACCCCTTCATCTCACTTTAAAACTCATGCAAAACATGCAAAGGAAAAGCTGGACAGAACACTTTCGGCGGCAGGTTCGGCGGCCGAAAGTCCTCTCCAGAGACGAAACTCAAGCACCTTCGGCGGCACCTTCGGCGGCCGAATCCCCCAAACAGAGCCGAACATAGAAAAACACTCGGGGGCAAGCTGTGGCAACCAAGCCACCATGCAGGAGGTTCGGCGGCCGAATGAACTTTCGGCTGCCGAACCTGAGTTCATCCAGAACTCAGCTTCAACGGCAAACCATCTCCTCCTTCCCTTCAAGCTCTCCAAACATGCCTACCTCCTCTACTCAACTCACATATACTCATGTATATGTCCACAGGGGTCCAAAACTAGCTAATAACCCCAAACAACAAAACAAACATAACACATCAACATGTATACATACATAAATCATCAAAAACTACCATGAATAACCTAAGCATGCTTCTCCTTCCTTTCACTCTTCAGAAAACATATAAACAGGGTCTAAAACTGCCCTTACCTCTGGAAACAGGAAGATACACACACTGAACAAAGGAAAAACAGATCAACCTCTCTTCAAACTCTCAAAATCTCAAAAGCGTAACTTTTGTTTCTCTCAACTCTCAACACCTTTGCAAGCACCTCAAACTGCTGTAAGAACAACCAAAAACCTGTACAGATGAGTCATAAGAGACGTGGTCATTCCATGGCAAGAATCTGAGGCCAACACTTGTCAAAAAAAAAACATGACTCAGCTCACTAGCCAACTCAGCTTCGGCTGCCCAATCGCATGCGAAACCATGCAACATTCGGGGGCCGAACTTGAATTTCAGAAGCCGAACATTGGGCACTTTCGGCGGCCGAACTTGGCTGAAGTCTCCATGAACTCTTTTTTCTTCAAAACTCAAAACTATATAACTTATAAACCTTAAAACACATCATAACACTTAGAAAACAAAACTCCTACCCTTTTCTCGAATCCCAGCACCCCGGATTCCACCAGACAATAGGAATTCCGGTGCCGGATTCTAGTCGGGTATTACATTCTCCCCTCCTTAAGAACATTCGTCCTCGGATGTTCCTAAAACACACAATTAACACATGAAACGGAGAAAACGAACCTCAAAACAAATATGGATACTGCTGGAGCATAGACTCCCGCGTCTCCCAGGTGCACTCTTCTAGATTATGGTGGTTCCATAGAACTTTCACCATCGGAATCTCCTTGTTCCTTAGCTGTCTGATCTGCGTGTCCAGAATCCGTACTGGCTGCTCTATATAGGTGAGATCCGTATGAATCTCCACCTCAGGCTCACTCAGAACCTGATTTGGATCTGACACAAACTGTCGTAGCATAGAAACATGAAATACCGGGTGAATTCTCTCCATAGAAGCAGGTAAATCCAGCTTATACGATACATTTCCGATCCTCTGCAACACCTCAAAGGGTCCAATGTACCGTGGAGCCAATTTACCTTTCTTCCCAAAACGAACCACTCCTTTCATTGGAGACACTTTCAGCAATACCCAATTACCCTCTTGAAATTCTAACTGCTTTCTGCGAACGTCGGCATAACTTTTCTGTCTACTCTGAGCTGTTCTGATTCTCTCTCTGATCATGGGCACCATTCTACTGGTAATGTCTACTAACTCTGGCCCTGCAAGAGCCTTCTCTCCTACCTCTTCCCAGCAAACAGGGGATCTGCATTTCCTCCCATACAAAGCTTCATAAGGAGCCATCCCGATGCTAGCATGATGACTGTTATTGTAGGCAAACTCTACCAAAGGTAGATGCTGCCTCCAAGAACCGCCAAAGTCTAATACACATAGGCGAAGCATATCTTCTATGGTCTGGATGGTCCTTTCTGACTGTCCATCAGTCTGTGGGTGGAAAGCAGTACTAAAATCTAACCTTGTGCCCATTGCACTTTGCAGACTCCGCCAAAAGCGGGAGGTAAACTGAGGTCCTCTGTCTGACACTATAGACACTGGAACTCCATGTAATCTCACTATCTCATCCAGATAGACCTGTGCCAGCTTATCCACAGAATAGTTACTCCGTACTGGAAGAAAATGAGCAGATTTCGTGAGTCTGTCCACAATCACCCATATCGAGTCTATCCTGTTGGACGCTACTGGTAAACCCACTACAAAATCCATGGCTATGTTCTCCCATTTCCACTCTGGAATCGGTAATGGGTTAAGCATTCCGGCTGGTTTCTGATGCTCTAATTTCACCCTCTGACAAACCTCACAGGCTGTCACAAATTGCGCCACTTCTTTCTTCATGGCTGGCCACCAATAGACCCTTTTTAGATCCTGATACATCTTGGTGGCTCCTGGGTGAACACTATACCTCGCATTATGAGCTTCCCTCATAATGTCTTCCTTCACACTGCCCCTATCTAGTACACAAAGTCGACTCCCATAGCGAAGGATCCCTTTGCTGTCAAATCTGAACTCTACACTATTGCCTAACTGAACAGTCCTGGCAATTTTCATCAACTCAGGGTCCTCATGCTGTCTCTGAGCTATCTGCTCCAGAAACACAGGTGTCACTCTCATCTGTGCGATCAACGCTCCTGTACCAGACAATTCTAGCTGTAAGTCCTCGTCAAAGAGCTTATAAAGCTCCATCACAACCGGTCTCCGCTCTGCTACTATATGGGATAAACTGCCTAATGACTTCCGGCTTAGGGCATCTGCGACAACATTCGCCTTACCTGGATGATACTGGATCTTACAATCATAATCACTGAGCAATTCTACCCATCTCCGCTGCCTCAAATTCAGCTCTCTCTAACTTAAGATGTACTGTAAACTCTTGTGATCAGTGAAGATCTCGCATTGAACCCCGTAGAGGTAATGCCGCCACATCTTAAGTGCAAAGATCACTGCTGCCATCTCTAGGTCATGGGTAGGGTAATTCAACTCGTGCTTCTTCAACTGTCTAGAAACATAAGCTATTACTCTATCACTCTGCATCAATACACAACCCAATCCCACTCGAGATGCATCACAGAACACTATGAAATCCTTGTCACTAACAGGCAGAGCTAGCACTGGTGCTGTAGTCAGTCTCCTCTTGAGCTCCTCAAAGCTCTCTTCACACTGGTCTGACCAGATAGACTTCTGGTTCTTCTGAGTCAATTTGGTCATAGGAGCTGCTATCTTTGAGAAGTTCTGAACGAACCTCCTGTAGTAACCTGCCAGTCCCAGAAAACTTTTAATCTCAGTCACTGTCGTGGGTCTGGACCAGTTAGCCACAGCCTCTATCTTTTTGGGGTCTACCTCAATACCCTCTGCTGATACCACATGTCCCAAGAAGGCAATGCTCCGTAACCAAAACTCACACTTCGAGAACTTGGCATACAAACCATGCTCTCTCAGTGTCTGCAGAACAATCCTCAGATGCTGGGCATGCTCCTCTGCATCTCTGGAATACACTAAGATATCATCGATAAACACAATGACAAAGTGATCCAGAAACTCACTGAATACCCTGTTCATGAGATCCATAAATGCTGCAGGGGCGTTAGTCAATCCGAACGGCATCACTAAGAACTCATAATGCCCATATCTGGTCCGGAAAGCTATCTTAGGCACATCTGCCTCTCTGACTCTCAACTGATGATACCCAGATCTCAGATCTATTTTCGAGAAACAACCTGCTCCAGCTAGCTGGTCAAATAGATCATCAATCCGAGGTAAGGGATACCTATTCTTGATAGTGACCTTGTTCAACTGTCTGTAGTCGATACAAAGTCTAAGGGATCCATCCTTCTTTCTGACAAAGAGCACTGGAGCACCCCAAGGTGAGGTACTAGGGCGGATGAAACCCTTATCTACCAAGTCCTGCAACTGTTCTTTCAACTCTGTTAACTCAGCTGGCGCCATCCTGTAGGGAGGAATAGAGATAGGTCTAGTACCTGGCAGTAATTCAATTTCAAAACCTATCTCCCTATCAGGTGGTAGTCCTGGTAAATCGTCTGGGAACACATCGAGAAACTCTCGGACTACTGGTACTGTGGCTGGTTCCCTCACCTGACTGTCTAGCTCTCTCACATGCGCTAGAAACCCCTGACAACCCCTCCTAAGCAAACGACGAGCCTGAAGGGCTGAAATCATACCTCTGGGTGTACCTCTCCTGTCTCCTCTGAAGACACACTCTGACCCATCCTGGTCTCTGAGACTCACTAGCTTCTCTCGACAGTCCAACGTAGCACTATATGCAGATAGCCAATCCATCCCTAGAATGACATCAAAATCTGTCAAGTCTAGAACCACAAGGTCAGCTGGAAGGCATCTACCCTCTATAAACACTGGACTGAAACGACAGACTGACACTGCCACTGATGGGTCACATCTAGGTCCACTGACCCAGAGAGGATACTCGAACTCAGAACTGATCAAACCCAACCTCGCTATGGCTCTCGAAGCAATAAAGGAATGAGAAGCACCGGGGTCCATCAAAGCATACACATCTGAACACCCAATGATGAGATTACCTGCCACCACTGTGTTCGACGTGTTAGCCTCCTCCTGTGTCACTGTGAAAATCCGTGCTGGGGCTACCGGATTTCCACCTCGGGAACCTGCTGCTGAAGTAGAGGCTACCCCTCTCCCTCTACCTCTGCCACTAGTCTGAGGCATGACTGGAGCTGCTGGCCGTACAACTGGCTGTACCACACTGCCTGAACTCATCTGCTGGGATGGTGCAAAAGTCATCTGCGGACAATCCCGAGCAATATGCCCTTCCTGTCCACATTGAAAACAAGCTGTAGATCCCAACCGACAAACTCCTCCATGTGGTTTTCCGCATCGTCTGCAGACTGGAGCTGTGCCAGAGCTTGAGCCACTACCTATTCCCAGACCTGACTTGACTTTACTCCAGAACCCTTTCCTTGTTCCTCTCGTTCTATCCCATCTCTTACTGCCTGTAGAACCTGAACTGGGGGCCTTAGAACCCGAAGCCTGTGCCTTTGACTGTTTCTGACTATTAGCACTAGCTTCCATCTTCCTGGCTGCATCTATAATAGAGTGAAAACTCTCCTTTTCTGCTGGAAGGATCAAAGAAGAATACCTGGGATGAAGTCTCATGGTATATCTCCTCGCCTTCTTCTGATCAGTATCATAGGCCTGACCCACGTACTGAAGCAAATCTAGGAACTTATCTGTGAACTCATCCACAGTCATCTCATCTGTTTGTCTCAACTGTTCAAACTCAATTATCTTCAGCTCTCTGGAACTATCAGGAAAAGCCCACCCTGCAAACTCATTAGCGAACTCTCCCCATGACATGCTGTCCATTCTAGGCTCCACATAATTCTTAAACCATTCTCTGGCTTTCTTGCATTTTAATGTGAAACCTGCCATCTCAATGGCTCTCCTATCATCTGCTCCCAATTCACTGGTGATCATCCTAACTGCTCTGAGGTAATCAAATGGATCATCTCCCGTGTTGTATTTCGGAGCATCCAATTTCAAGTACTCTGTCATTTGGACTTTACCTCCAGATGAGCTAGGTTCATGTCTGTCAACAACAGGGGCTACTGGTTCTGGTGGTGGTACTGGGTCATTTAGCTCTAAGTGTGCTGCACTTGGATGGGTAGGGGAAGATGGATACATCGGATATGGTGGGTAATAGTGAGGATATGGCATATATGGCATGTATGTAGGATATGGGTCAAAACGAGAGTATTCCGACATACCCTCCATCGGATACTCTGGCTCCTGAAACAAGGATGGATAGCCATAACCTGAGGCCTGAACGCCTCCCTCGGATTCTCCCATACCTTCATCCATAGACGGATCAGTCTCCATAGCCTCCCTCTCTTCCTCTGATCTACCTCCTCTAGCTGTTCCTCTTCTGCTCTCGTCGACAGACCTTCTAGGGTCTATTGACATACCTTCCCTGCTAGATCTCTGAGACCTTGCCCTTGGCAAGGTAGGAGGACGAGCAGCTGGTCTCTCACTCTCTGGTGGGACTCCAGTCAATCGAGCTGATCGACGAGTTCCTCGCATCTTTATGCTGGGAAACACAACATATAACATACCACTTTAGCACATAAAGATCACATATCAATCATACACATACAACACTCATAGCATATCATAGCAGATAGGACTCAAGCCCCTATCCTAGTGGACATGATTTCCTATTGTGCTTGACCACTTCTAACCTATCTGAGCCCAACACTATCTCTATAGGTCCGATCATATGAACCTAGGGCTCTGATACCAATCTGTAACGACCCCAAAATGGACCGTCACCGGCGCTAGGATTCAGGTCGGCTTAAGGCCGCCAGAACCCGTAGCAAGCCTGCTATACTCTCTGTGTACCTGTACAACTCATACATGATCATACATTTTCTGTGAAAATAAAACTCTTTTCTGAACCAAGGCTTAACCTGTGCATGCACTATCTCTGTACTCTGTACTCATGTACTCTGTACTCTGTATCCCTGACTAGAGCTTGCTCTAGATGGGTTAACTCATACCTGTTAAGCCTGGTTTTCACATACAGGAAAACATATATACATATACAGATCATGTACAAAACATACATCACTAGGTCAAGCAACAACTATTACATCTCTTTCATATTACATGTCCACTCTAAGCTATTACAGATCTCTTTACTCTTCCTGTACTCTGCTGGACTGTCCCTGTCCACTGTACACTGAACCTGCAAAACTGGGGTTAAGGGAGTGGGATGAGCTCTATAGCCCAGTGAGTAGAACAGTAAAACATCTCAGTAAAATATGATCTCATGGAATGCACCACTTCACAGACAAGCCACATCAAGAGTAAACCTGTCACCACATAGTCCCAGTAACTCTGTGCCAGGGCGTAGAATCGAGCACCTGGTCTTCCTGTCATATATGTATATGTGTATATAACACCTGTGAACTTACCATTGCCAGGGCGTAGTCAAAGGCTCCTGGACTTTGCTATATACCTACCAGGGCGTAGTCAAAGGCTCCTGGACTTTGCTATACTTGCCAGGGCGTAGTCAAAGGCTCCTGGACTTCCTGTCTGAGACTATTGGATCATTCAGTATTCACTCACATCACCAAATAACAATGCAATGCAACATATTCGTGAATACTAATGCAATCAACCTATGGCATAAACATGATGCATGAGATATGCTAAAAGCAGTTTGTGGTTCAATTAAAAGTCATCAGTTTAGTTCCACTCACCTCTGGCTATCTGGACTGACTGACTTTGCAGGTTCTGAACCTTTGGAGCAGGACTCACTGCTGCTCTCTCTGGTTCCTCTGGTCTGTATCAGCACATAAAGACTCAAATGAGGGACCAAACTATCATAAGACTACCTCTCTTAAACTACCCAAGAAACCCCTTCATCTCACTTTAAAACTCATGCAAAACATGCAAAGGAAAAGCTGGACAGAACACTTTCGGCGGCAGGTTCGGCGGCCGAAAGTCCTCTCCAGAGACGAAACTCAAGCACCTTCGGCGGCACCTTCGGCGGCCGAATCCCCCAAACAGAGCCGAACATAGAAAAACACTCGGGGGCAAGCTGTGGCAACCAAGCCACCATGCAGGAGGTTCGGCGGCCGAATGAACTTTCGGCTGCCGAACCTGAGTTCATCCAGAACTCAGCTTCAACGGCAAACCATCTCCTCCTTCCCTTCAAGCTCTCCAAACATGCCTACCTCCTCTACTCAACTCACATATACTCATGTATATGTCCACAGGGGTCCAAAACTAGCTAATAACCCCAAACAACAAAACAAACATAACACATCAACATGTATACATACATAAATCATCAAAAACTACCATGAATAACCTAAGCATGCTTCTCCTTCCTTTCACTCTTCAGAAAACATATAAACAGGGTCTAAAACTGCCCTTACCTCTGGAAACAGGAAGATACACACACTGAACAAAGGAAAAACAGATCAACCTCTCTTCAAACTCTCAAAATCTCAAAAGCGTAACTTTTGTTTCTCTCAACTCTCAACACCTTTGCAAGCACCTCAAACTGCTGTAAGAACAACCAAAAACCTGTACAGATGAGTCATAAGAGACGTGGTCATTCCATGGCAAGAATCTGAGGCCAACACTTGTCAAAAAAAAAACATGACTCAGCTCACTAGCCAACTCAGCTTCGGCTGCCCAATCGCATGCGAAACCATGCAACATTCGGGGGCCGAACTTGAATTTCAGAAGCCGAACATTGGGCACTTTCGGCGGCCGAACTTACCTTCGGCGGCCGAACTTGGCTGAAGTCTCCATGAACTCTTTTTTCTTCAAAACTCAAAACTATATAACTTATAAACCTTAAAACACATCATAACACTTAGAAAACAAAACTCCTACCCTTTTCTCGAATCCCAGCACCCCAGATTCCACCAGACAATAGGAATTCCGGTGCCGGATTCTAGCCGGGTATTACAGAGGCAGTCTGAGGATATGAGTGTCGATGAGTACACTGATAAGTTCTTGGAGTTGTTGCAGTATGCGGGTCAGGCTTATGACTCAGATTAGAAGAAAGCAAAGAGGTATACCATGAGGCTTCATCCCAGGTATTCCTCCCTGATCCTAGCAGCAGAGAGGGACAGTTTCCACGTCATAGTGGATGCAGCGAGGAAAATGGAGGCTAGTGCCATTATTCAGGGGACAGTTAAGCAGTCCAGGGCACAGTCTTCAGGTTCCAAAATCCCAGGGGAAAGCTCGATCCCTCTTCTCAGAGTGCAGCGGCTTTAGGCAGTAAAAAGGGAGATAGAGGCCTCAGAAGATCGAAGAAGAACAAGTTCTGGAACAAGTTAAAGTCAGGTCTAAGTTTGGGGAGTGGCTCGAGCTTAGGTTCAGGTATTGCAGAGTGTTCGAGGTGCGGTAGGCCACACAAGGGAGTGTGTCGATTTGGGACTACAGCCTGCTTCCGGTGTGGGCAGGAGGGACACATGGCTAGGGAGTGTCCGAGGGTCCTTTCATGGCACCGTCCCAGCAGACAGCTCCAAGCAGTATAGCTCAGCCAGCAGCTCCAGCCATGACTCAGGGCAGTAGCAGAGGCAGAGGGAGAGGAGCAGCCTCTTCTTCAGCTGGTTCTCGAGGTGAAGGTCCATCAGCTCCAGCTTGGATCTTCACTCTGACACAGCAGGAGGCTAACGCATCAAATACCGTGGTGTCAGGTAATCTCATCATTGGGTGTTCTGATGTGTATGCTTTGTTGGACCCTGGTGCTTCTCATTCCTTTATTGCACCGAGAGCCGTAGAGAGAGTGGATTTGATGGCTTCTGGGTTAGAGTGTCCCCTTTGGGTCAGTGGGCCCAAGTGTGATCCATCAGTGGCAGAGTCAGTCTGCCGGTTTAGTCCTGTGTTCATTGAGGGACAATGCCTTCCAGCTGACCTTGTGGTTCTAGATTTGACGGATTTTGATGTCATTCTAGGGATGGATTGCCTATCCGCTCATGATGCTACCTTGGACTGTAGAGACAAGGTAGTTAGGTTCAGAGATCAGGATGGATCGGTGTTTGTCTTCAGAGGAGACAGGAGGGGTATGCCTAGAGGTTTGATATCAGCCCTGTAGGCTCGTAGGTTGCTTAGGAGGGGTTGTCAGGGGTTTCTAGCTCATGTGAGAGAGCTTGACAGTCAGGTTAAGGAGCCCACCTCAGTGCCCGTAGTCAGGGAGTTTCCAGATGTTTTCCCAGACGATCTTCCAGGACTACCACCTGTTAGGGAGATAGAGTTTGAAATAGAAGTCATACCTGGAACCAGACCGATCTCTATTCCTCCCTACAGGATGGCCACAGCAGAGTTGCAAGAATTAAAGGAGCAGTTGCAAGAATTGGTAGATAAGGGTTTCATCCGACCGAGTACCTCACCTTGGGGCGCTCCAGTGCTGTTTGTAAAGAAGGATGGATCCTTGAGACTTTTTATCGACTACAGGCAGTTAACAAAGTCACTACCAAGAATAGGTATCCTCTACCCAGGATCGATGATCTATTTGACCAGCTAGTAGGAGCAGGTTGTTTCTCCAAAATAGATCTAAGATCTAGGTATCATCAGTTGAGAATCAGAGAAGAGGATGTACCTAAGACAGCTTTCAAGACCAGATATGGGTATTATGAGTTCCTAGTGATGCCGTTTGGATTAACTAATGCCCCTACAGCATTCATGGATCTCATGAACAGAGTTTTCAGTCAGTATCTGGATCACTTCGTTATTGTCTTCATTGATGATATCTTAGTGTATTCCAGGAATGCAGAGGAGCATGCCCATCATCTGAGGTTAGTGTTGTAAACCTTGAGGGAACATGGCTTGTATGCCAAGTTCTCCAAGTGTGAGTTCTAGTTAAGGAGCATTTCTTTCTTGGGACACGTTGTATCAGACCAAGGCATTGAAGTGGATCCCAAGAAGATAGAGGCTGTAGCTAGCTGGCCTAGACCCACTACCGTGTCAGAGATTAAGAGTTTTCTGGGTTTGGCAGGCTATTACAGGAGGTTCGTTCAGGACTTCTCGAAGATTGGTACTCCTATGACCAGATTAACCAAGAAGAATCAGAATTTTGTGTGGTCTGACCAATGTGAAGAAAGTTTCGAAGAACTTAAGAAGAGGTTGACTTCAGCACCGGTGTTAGCTCTGCCTGTCAGTAATGAAGACTTCACAGTGTTTTGTGATGCGTCCCGAGTGGGACTGGGTTGTGTGTTGATGCAGAATGAGTGGGTAATTGCGTATGCTTCTAGGCAGTTGAAGAAGCATGAGTTGAATTATCCTACACATGACCTAGAAATGGCAGCTGTGATCTTTGCACTCAAGATGTGGAGGCATTACCTTTATGGGGTGAAATGTGAGATCTTCACAGATCATAAAAGCTTGGAGTACATCTTGAGTCAGAGAAAGTTGAATTTGAGGCAGAGGAGATGGGTAGAACTGCTTAGTGACTATGATTGTACGATTCAGTACCATCCGGGTAAGGCAAATGTTGTGGCAGATGCCCTAAGCCGGAAATCACTTGGTAGTTTGTCCCACATTGCAGTAGAGAGAAGACCGGTGGTGAGAGAATTTTATAAGCTCCTTGATGAGGGGCTGCAGTTAGAGTTGTCTGGTACAGGTGCCTTAATCGCTCAGATGAGAGTGACGCTTGTGTTTCTAGAGCAGGTGGCTCAGAAACAGCACGAGGACCCAGAGTTGGTAAAGATTACCAAGACGGTTCAGTCAGGCAGCAATGAAGAATTCAGATTTGACAACAAAGGGATCCTCCGCTATGGAACCAGGTTATGTGTACCAGATGATGTAAGCCTGAAAGGAGACATTATGAGGGAAGCTCATAATGCTAGGTACAGTGTTCACCCTGGAGCCACCAAGATGTATCAGGATCTGAAAAGAGTTTATTGGTGGCCAACCATGAAGAGAGAAGTGGCATAGTTTGTGTCAGCTTGCGAGGTATGTCAGAGGGTGAAGCTGGAACATCAGAAGCCAGCTGGAATGCTTAACCCATTGCCGATTTCAGAGTGGAAATGGGAGAATATAGCTATGGATTTTGTAGTGGGGTTACCGGCAGCGTCTAACAGACTAGTCTCCATATGGGTGATTGTGGACAGACTGACCAAATCTGCTCATTTCATCCCTGTCAGGAGTGGCTACTCTGTAGACAAGTTGGCTCAGGTGTATGTTGCTGAAGTGGTCAGGTTGCATAGGGCTCCTGTTTCAATTGTGTCCGATAGAGGACCCCAGTTCACCTCCAGATTTTGGCGGAGTCTGCAGAATGCTATGGGCACAAGGTTGGACTTTAGCACTGCTTTCCATCCACAGACTGATGGACAGTCAGAGAGGACCATCCAGACTATTGAAGACATGCTCAGAATGTGTGTGCTAGATTTTGGCAGTTCTTGAAGGCAGCATTTACCTTTGGTGGAGTTTGCCTACAATAACAGCTATCATGCTAGCACAGGGATGGCTCCATATGAAGCTCTTTATGGGAGGAAGTGCAGGTCACCTGTTTGCTGGGAAGAAGTGGGAGAAAGGTCCTTAGCAGGGCCTGAGCTGATTGAGATCACCAGCAGGGTAGTGCCTATGATCAGAGAAAGAATCAGAACTGCTGTGAGTCGGCAGAAAAGCTATGCAGATGTTCGCAGGAAGCATCTAGAGTTTCAGGAGGGAGATTTGGTATTGCTCAAAGTGTCTCCAATGAAAGGGGTGGTTTGTTATGGGAAGAAAGGTAAGCTAGCTCCATGGTACATCGGACCCTTCGAGATCTTGCAAAAGATTGGGAATGTATCGTATAAGTTAGATTGACCTGCTTCTATGGAGAGAATTCATCCGGTTTTCCACATTTCTATGCTACGAAAGTTCGTGTCAAATCCGGGCAAGGTTCTTAGTGAGCCTGATATAGAGATCCTCGGAGATCTCACCTATGTTGAGCAGCCAGTGCGGATTCTAGACACGCAGATCAGAAAGTTGAGAAACAAGGAAATTCTGATGGTGAAAGTCCTTTGGAACCACCACAATATCGAAGAATGTACCTGGGAGACGTGGGAGTCTATGCTCCAGCAATACCCTCATCTCTTTTAAGGTTAGGTTTGAGTGTTCTTTTTGGGCCTTTTGTGTTTATGTGCTTTTTGCTTATGTGTTTACATTCTTCCTTTGCATGTGTTAGTTGAGGAACATTTGAGGACGAATGTTCTTAAGGGGGGAGAATGTAATACCCGACTAGACCCTGGCATCGAAATTCTCACTTTCGGGCGGAATCTCCGTTGGAATTTGAAATTTTAGGATGTCGGAGTTTCTTAGAAGGGTAAAGGAAAGGTTTCTAAAATGTTTTTGAATGATTTTAACGTTTTGATTACTAAAAACTTGAAGTTTTGGAGAGAAAAGACCAATGAGGGAAATGCAAGGTTCGGCCGCCAAACCTCACTTTCGGCCGCCGAAGGTGGCTAGCTTTTGTTGCCACTGAAGCCCAAGTTCGGCTTCCGAAAGTGGTGGAGCTGTGAAGGCAGCTTTGGCTGTCGAAGGTGGTTGACCGGCCACCTATAAAAGGGCCCCTTATCCGGATTTGAGGTGAATTTTCTTCCTCTTTTCGGGTATAGGTGAGTTCTTGATCTTCCTTGGTTGATTTCTTGATTTTCTTGCAAGTTGAGCAAGTTTTAAATAGTTTTCATGTTGGTTTTGAAGTTTTTAAGCAAATAAGCAAAGTTGTGAGGCTTAGAGGTTCTAGATCTGTTTTCCCTTGCATCTCCGAGTTTAGACCATCAATCCTCTCTATCTTCAAGAGGTAAGCATGGATCCTCACTTTTCTTGATGTTTTAAGTGACTTTTGACAGATTTTTGCATGGTTTTTGCATGGTTTGCATGGATAGGGTTTATGTTGATCATAAGCCATATGTGTGTATATGTGTTGTTTTTGGGGGTTTGAGCTAGTTCTAAGCCCCTATATGCCTTAAGAAGGGTATATGCATGTGTTTGATGAGTTGTGCATGTTTTGGAGAGGTTTTGGAGGCTGGAGACTTGAGGATGAATCGGGTTCTGCCTCTTTGGAGAACTCAGGTTCGGCCGCCGAAGCAAGGTTCAGCCGCCGAACCCCTTGAGGAGGTTGTTTTGGCCGCCTAAACCCGCCCCTGAAAGTTTGGACTTTCGGCTCTAGAGTGGATTTTCGACCGCCGAACATGCCGCCGAAGGTTGTGACTTTCGTCTCTGGAAAGGACTTTCGGTTGCCGAACCCGCCTCCGAAAGTGCATGACTTTCGGCTCTGGAAGGACCTTCAGCCGCCGAACCTGCCGCCGAAAGTCCCCTGTCCAGCCTTCCTTGGCTTGTTTTTTCATGCATGTTTATGATGTTTTAGGGGGTTTATGGGGGAATGTTGAGAGTTATGATAGAGTATGTCGGTACCTCATTTGAGTCCTCCATTGTAGGAACGGACCCGAGGAACCAAGGAGGCCCTCAGGGTTAGCTGGTTCAGAGGTATTCCAGCATTTACTAGAAGTGAGTAGAAATGAACTATGTTTTCAATAAAATGAAATGTTTTAGCATGACTCATGCATCATAAATTCCATGTATATGTTAGGGTGTATACATTAGTATGCATGACTCATGCACCATCAATGCCATGTTTATATATTAGGCTGCTGCGTTAATATTCACGAAGATGATGCATTCCATAATACGTTGTTGATGTGGATGGATATTAGAGGATTCTTTAGCTTGCAATATGGTATGAGAAGACCAGGTGTGGCCGAATCGCCCCTGGCACAGAGTAAAGAAGACCAGGTGTGGCCTAATCGCCCCTGGCACAGAGTTTGTGATTTATAGAGGGTTATTGGTGACTAGTCCATCCGTGATATAAGTTATTTATGATGTGATGCATTTCATGGAAGCATGTTTTATTGATTTTATTAGTGCTCTACTCATTGGGCTCTAGTAGCTCACCCCTCTCCTTAACCCCCAGGTTTGCAGGGCCAGAGATAGCATGGGATAGCTACAGGAGATGAGTTTATGTAATAGCGGTGGTGGACATGTATTGTAAAAGTGATGTAAAGTCATGTAATGTATATTGATGATAGAATTGTGCTTGGCCCTAGAGTTAGTAGATCCTTATTGTACATGATCTGTATATAATTATGTTTCATAATGATATATGATAAGAACCAAGCTTATTATATGAAATGATAACCCAACTAGAGTATTTAATGTGGGCTCTAGTCTGGGGTTTGATGTTTACAGAGTTTGTGTGAATGCACAGGTTAAGTTTGGTAGATGTAAAGTTTCAATTTTTATGGAAATTGTTGATCATGTATGGGATTTACAGGTTTACAGAATGCATTTGTAACAGCCCGGCCCTTTCACCGGCACTGTTACCGTTCACGGCCCAAGGCTATCCCTCGCCTGGCCTCGTGCCACCTCGGGCTTTCCACTGGCGTCGTGAACAGCTTTTAACATCCATTCACCCTCACGGGTTCGTGGCAGGATTTGTCCCCTTGGGTTCTTGCATCGCATCCTTCTCCAAGTGGATTTGGCCCAAATTTCCCTTTGGAAATTAGGTCGCCTCCCCCATTACTCGAACCCTTGACCTCCCACTTTAAGGGAATAGTCTGGTGAGAGTGAGTAGTGGGAGGTCAAGGGTTCGAGTAGTGGGGGAGGCGACCTAATTTCCAAAGGGAAATTTGGGCCAAATCCACTTAGGGAAGGATGTGATGCAAGAACCCAAGGGTACAAATCCTGCCAGGAACCCGTGAGGGTGAATGGATGTTAAAAGCTGTTCACGACGCCAGTGGAAAGCCCGAGGTGGCACGAGGCCAGGCGAGGGATAGCCCTGGGCCGTGAACAGTAAATGTAATACCCGGCTAGACTCCGGTATCAGAATTCCTACCGTCCAGTGGAATCTCGGATGTCGGAAGCCTCTAGTAGGGTAGGAACATGTTTTCATAAAATGTTTTGATGTATTTAATGGTTTTAAGTAAAAAGGAAATGAGTTTTTGCATGAAAACAACCTTGGAGGAAAACTCAGGTTCGGCCGCCGAACATGCATGCGTTTCGGGTGTGCTTTAGGCCCCCGAAAGATAAGTGAGGGAAACCAGGTTCGGCCGCCGAACCCTATGTTCGGCCACCGAACATGGCATGCATGCGAAGGCACTTTCGGCTCCCGAACGTGGCCTGGCCAGCCACCTATAAAGGGGTCCCTTAGCCGAAAACGGGCGAGCTTTTCTCCCCATTTTCGGCCAAAGTGAGTTCTCCGCCATCCCTCGCCGGTTTTGAGTTCTTTCCTTCAAATCCTTCTCAATTTTCATTAGTTTTACCTTTGTTTTGAAGATTTTGAGCTTTTGAGCAAGTTTTGGAGCTTGGAGGTTCAAGGAACTCTCTCTCTCCCATTTTCCGAGCTAGGGTCGTTCTCCTCTCGATCTTCAAGAGGTAAGGGCCGATCTTGAGCTTATGGCATATTTTAAGTAAGTTTTAAGTAGATCTATGGGGTAGAATGCATGTTTAGCTTATGGTTAGGTTTATGGGTTTATGTTATGATTTTGGACAATGTGGATGTTTGATGTATTGTAGATGGGGTTTAAGATAGTTTGAAGCCCCTAGGAACTTGTATGCTTGAGTATGTATGTTGTAGATTAGGAAAAATGCATGTTTGGTAGGATTTGGGAGGCAAAAATGCATGAGGAACCAAGTTTCTGCCCTTTGGCAGAAACCAGGTTCGGCAGCCGAAGGACCTTCGGCCGCCGAACCTGCCTGGGAGGCAAGCCTTTCGGCTGCCGAAGCCTGCCCCCGAAAGAGGACTTTCGTCTCTGGAGGGCAGTTTCGGCCGCCAAAAGTGCCGCCGAACATGCATGAGTTTCGTCTCTGTCTGGGAATTTCGGCCGCCGAAGGTGCCGCAGAACCTGCCTGACTTTTGGCTCTAGAGGGACTTTCGGCCGCCGAACCTGCCACCGAAAGTGCCCTGTCCAGCCTTCCTTTGCATGTTTTTCTATGATTGTTTCATGATGTTTTAGGGGGTTTTTGGGGAGTAGTTTAGAGTTATGTTCAGGTATGTTTGGTCCCTCATTTGAGTCCACCTGTGTAGGTTCGGACCCGAGGAACCGAGGATCCCAGCAGTGAGTCAGTTGCCCCAGTGTCTGGTCAGAGCTATCCAGAGGTGAGTGGAATAACTCTTATGCTTTAAAATAAATAAACCAGTCTTAGCATGATTCACGCATCATGAATGCCATGAGATATACTAGGTTGTTGCATTAGAATTCACGAATATGTTGCATTGCATACTCTACTGTTGTTGTTGTGGATGAATGTTGGATGATCCATAGCCCTCGATCTAGGATGTGACGATGTGATATGTACGGTACAGAATGTAAGACCAGTGGGACCCATTCTACGTTCGCTGGCACTATGTAAGAGAAAGACCAGGACCCATTCTACGTTCTGGCACAGTTGGAATGTTATGTTATGCCATGTAAGAGAAAGACCAGGACCCATTCTACGTTCTGGCACAGTTGGACCATGTAGAGGACTATTGGTGACAACTTCATCCTTGATGTGATTAGCTGTGATGTGATGCATTCCATGTTATCATATGTTTAAATGTTTTATTATTCTGCTCACTGGGCTCTAGTAGCTCACCCCTCTCCCTAATCCCCCAGGTTTGCAGGTACAGGGTAGACCAGGAGGTTAGCAAGAGTATTGAAGTCTTGTCTATGTAATAGATAGTGTGGACATGATAAATTGTAAAATAATGTAAAGTTATGAATAGTAATGTATGTATTGATATTGAGGATTAGAGATTGTGCTTGACCCAATGTGTAAGGTATCCCTTTTATACATGATCTTAGATATTTTATGATGTTCATGTAAACCAACTCAACATATGTTACATCGCCCGTTGGGGCACTGATGAGATCCCACAGGTTGGGGCACTTATGATTATGACTATGTTCAGTGCATGCACAGGTTGAGTTTGGTGTATGAGAGAATGTATGAAAGAAAAGTTTTAATTTTTATGTGTTTTCTTGATCATGTATGGGATTAAACAGGTTTACAGGTTGTATGTCAGGCTTGCTACGGGTCCCGGCGGCCTTAAGCCGACCTGGATCCTAGCGCCGATAGCGGTCCGATTTTCGGGTCGTTACAGCATTGCAGGCTTGCTACGGGTCCCAGCGGCCTTAAGCCGATCTGGATCCTAGCGTCGGTAGCGGTCCGGTTTCCGGGTCGTTACAATAATAATAAAATACAACTAGTATGATTATTGATTGATAATCATGAGATGATTATGTATATGTTGATATAATTCAATAATCATAGATACTTGTTAGATAACAAAGTATTGGATGGACCCGCACTGAGATCACTACATGGGTTATTGTCATAAGTGAATTTCAAAGTAGTTATGTCTTAATCCTTTGACTTGAGATTGTCATAGTTTCCAACATGAGGACTATTATGTTTTGACATAACCAAACATTGTCTTTAATCGGACAATCATAAAGGTTATGATTGAGCATAATAGAAATTATGTAGAGGCCAATGAACAATCAAGATAGGATTTGTCCCTCTCTCCGAGAGAGATATCTTCTAGGCCCCTCAATAAGTGAGACTGAGAAATGCATGGCCGTACTCAAATGAATTGATAGTGTGATCAATGTCATTTGATTTTTATCAGTCTACTTAGAGATCGAGAAATCATAAGTTTGAACATTATAAGTTTGACATTGACCATGACTTATGTTCAAACTAGATATCGTGTGACAAAGGGATTAATTCATGTTCTATTTATTAGGTTTTATCGGACTATTGATCCTCATATTAGTTAGGTAGTCATAATGTCTTGCTAGAGGCCACTTATGACTTATGGGCCTTATGGGACTGGGCCTATTGCCAATTAATATGAGTCTATTGGGTCACACACAAAAGAATGTTGTTGATGTGCTATGACATATTAATGGGCTAAAAGCCCATTAATATAATTAATAATAATAATGTATTATTATTATTAATATTAATTGTTAATATAATTAATAATAATAAGTTTTATTATTATCAATATTAATTATTAATATAATTAATAATAATAAAGTGTTATTATTATTAATTATTTATTATTATGAGATAATAATATTTAAAAGATCTGCAGTCTATCTGTAACTGTTACAGATAAAGGACTCTATCACATAAGATATTTGAGTATCTGTGAGATTGTGATAGTGGATTATGAACACAACTCCTTTTAGTTGTGGGAAAAACAAAAGACTGAAACGTATAAATACTCCTTCTATGAATTGTGGAAGGAAGATGTTAATTTTTGAGAAAAATTCAGTCTAACTACTGCAGATTGTGGAGCACATAATCTATCCATCTTTGAGAGAGCTAGCATTCTAGACGGATAGAAGACGTTCGTGTGGATACCATAGAGGGTGTTCGTTTGAAAAAGCAGTACCATCAGTATGCCATTGTATCTTTTGGACGAGATTAACAGGTTAGTCTCATATCCTTCTTGTGAATTAAACGAAGCATTCGGATTCTGGGAAAAGAAAATCAGAGAAATTTTATTTTTCCGCTGTGCCTTTGGGTTGCAATAATCTCTAGATTTCTCAACATTTTGTCCCAACACATTTGAGGTAATTTAAGGAGACTCTAGGATATATTCTATGCTATGAAAAAAAATAAAAATAAAAAATAATGAAAATAATAAAATGATAAAAATTAAAATTTTTTTAAAAAAAGTGGAAGAATTAAAGAAAAGGGAGAATTGGATCTTAATATTGAGCCATTTGAATCCATGTGCCTCTTTAATTTTTCTATGCCTTTTCCATGAGGTTTAAGGTTTATCTGATGCTTAGAAAGAATGAATTTGGACTTAAAAAATTAGGTTGATCGAATGAGCTTCCTCTTTTGGCCCATTCAGCAATCATGAGGTGCATGGGTAATTTTTGTAATTCTTAAAATTCATGAGAGATCCTAAACAAATAATTATAATTTAAATGAATCAAAATAAGCACCAAATCAACCCATTGAACAAAACCAACTGGCCATACGAAGGAGAGAAGGAATTTGCTTCCTCCTTTTTTTTGTCTTTTAATTTGGCTTTTTCCAATTTATTCATCTCTTTCTCTCCTAAAATCCTAACTTTTGACTTCCATACTCTCATTCTCTCTTGAAAATAGGACATAACCTCTCCTAACTCTGAAAATTCTCTTAATTTTACTCAAAATATTCAAGAAGCCAACCATTCTCTAAAAAACCTAGTCACCCCTCCACTCTTCTTCTCCTTCTTTCCATTTCTTTGTTCAATACAAGGTAAAAAAAACTTAAAAAGTTTTCTCATGGCATAAAAACACTCTTTTATATGTTTTTTTTTTTGTTTATTTTAGTGTATTGATCAACTTCCATATAAATTTTGATGTGAAATTTAAGGGTAAAACACTTTTATGCATAAAGTGTTATTGAGTAACCTTTTTTGTTCAAGTTGACAACCTCGAATGAAAGAGATTCTAATCGTAAAAATTTTTTTATTGTATTCTTTACAAAATTTTCTAAAATTTTCATATATTATTTTCTTTAATATGACATTTCTAAAATTAGTTATAAATTTTTAAATTCTAAAGAGGCAATCAAGTCACACTCAACTATTTTTGCATGTGACGTGACTTCAAGAACCTGTAGCATAATCTTCTGATTACCATATTAGGTGATTCTTAAGCCTAAAAATAAGTTTGAAAAATGAAATAAAATTTTTATTCTTTTGAGTTTTTCACATTTAGTCCTTTAAATTAGTATCGTGTTGTATACAAAATTAGTTTCAAAAGTCTATCAATTTACAGGACAACAATGTTGTAGGGCTATATCTAACGTTTAGTTAATGATTTTGAGTTGATTTTTTTATTATTTAATTTTAAAGTTTATTTTTGTAAATATTGATATTTTTTTCTATAATTTTAAATCTTGGTACTAGAATTTGCCATAATCCGGTATACAATTTCAGTAGACTGTTTTAGTTCTTTTTGTGTTCTTTTGATTTTACTTTTATGTTTTAGTGTTTTTATCTTATTTTTGTGTTAAGAGGAGGTAGATGGAAGTTAGAGTTCCATTGTTTGTTCTAGATTGAACAAAATTCCCTTCCTAAAAATGAGAGATTTTGGTTTGCTTATTTACTTAGGATGACTCTTTCTTTTATTTTTAGATTTGATTATTTTATTTTATTTTCTGAAATTTTATTTTATTTTATTTATTTTTTGTCTATTTTTTTTTTATATTGTTGTAATTTAATTTTGGTAAGTGAGCACCAAAGAAGGGAAAAAAAAAAAAAAAGCAATCCTTTGCCTAAGCTTGACACAATAGTCGACACCTTCTCTCTTATTTGATTTGAGTAGTTTGCTTTGGTGGATCACTAGACCAACCCTAAGAGCCTATGATGGAGCCCAATTTCCTTTTATAGCCCAAAAGGATACATTGAAGGCCTAACGCAAAGAGTAATAAGCTCAAAGGCCTTGTAAGAGGAATTAGATTTTTTATTTTTTATTTATATTATTTAAATTAATTTTTAGAATATAATATAATTCTTATCTCCTCCCTCTTTCCTTTAGTTGTGGAATTATGGTACTAATTCTTTTCTCCTTCCCCATTCTTTGGATTCTATAATTTTTGCACCTCACCATTTATGCATGAAAATTGAAAGTATTAACTTAGATTAAAAATTCACTTGATAAGTTAAAAGTAAATTTTGCATGATAAAAATATGGTTGGTATGCTAAAGGCTTTTTTTATATTTTGATATGAAAATGACTAAGTAGTAATTACCTTAAGGTAAGTTAACCATAAAATTGAACTTAAAAACATAATGCATCCTTTGCTATTATGTGCCGATTTGAACATAGAAACCATGAATGTTTAGGGACCCACATTTGTATGGAAATAAACCATGGCATGTAATCAACTAAGAAACATGACGAATATGACAACTTCATAATCGTCTCACATAAAGGCCAAGTAAACATCTCAGACACTTAGGCTTAATGGATGCATATGAAATGAGTGCTAATGTAATTTATGCGAGTGAAGCTTTAGTTTGCATATGCTTAAGTAAAGATTTCCTAACTAATACATTAAGATAGAATATAAAAAAATGCATGTAGGAGGCTAGTGCTCATTTTGAGCAATAAATCCAAGTGAGAAGGGTGCTTAACACTTTCCCTCTCTCGTGCTCATTGTCCCGACCATTAGGTAATGCATTATAAAGGATAGTGGACCTCTACCAGCGTAAGTCACTCAACTATGTCCATCACTTTTGTCTCTATTCTTATCAGGGTAGTGACTTCTACATATCGCTGCTCTTCACTGAACAAGTAAAATATTCCGGTCCCATGGTAGTGTTATGGACTAATGAGACCCTAACCAATTGGAGCGTACAAAACTACTATACATAGAAAAAGGTCCATCCACACTAGCAAATTTCTTCACCATGGCACTGTAAAAGGCTGACACATCTAACATTGTGATGTTGAGTAAACTTAGTATTGGTTGTTCAAATGTATATGATCTTATGTGCTCTAGTACCTCTCATTCTTTTATCTTTCAATGATCATAGTAATATTGTGATTAGTAAATTCCAATTGACTTTGCAGTTCTAGAGTTTATGGACTTTGATGTATTATAGGGAATGATTAACTCTCCATTCATTATGTTACTTTAAATTATAAAAACAAGATAGTTAAGTTTAAAGGAAATGATCGGTCAAAAGACATGTTTCAACGAGACAAGATAGCATGTCTAAGCAATTAACATTTGCAATGCAAGTTGTATGTATCTCAATAGGGTTTCAAAAGTTCCCAGCTCATGTAAAAGAACTCAATGATTAATGTCAGATAACTAATGTTAATGCTACTAGTGAGAGAGTTTCTAGATGTGCTTCTAAAAGACTTACTAAGATTACCTCCTTAAAGGTATATAGAGTTTGAAATTAATTTACTAATAGGTATTAAAGCCATCTCTACCTCTTCTATCAGGATGGCACTTATAGACTTGAAGGAGTTAAAAGAGTAGATTTAAGACTTGATAGATAAGGTTTTCATTTGACCTAGTACCTCTCCATAGGGTGCTTTACTTTTATTTATTAAGAAGAAGGATGGATCTTGATGGCTTTATATCAACTATAAATAATTCAATAAAGAGACTATCAAGAACAAATATATGTTGCCTAGGACTGATGATCTATTTGATTAGCTAACAAGAGCTTATTGATTTTTCAAAATAAATCTAAGGTTAGGATACGTCCAATTGAGAATAAGAGAGGAAGATATAGAAAAGAATGCTTTTAGAATTAGATGTGTGCATTATGAGTTTTTAGTAATATAATTCGAGTTGATAAACTCCTAAGTAAAATTCATGGATCTCATAAACAGGATATTCAAACAACTTTTGGATGACTTTGTTACCATCTTCACTATTAATATGCAGTTTTTTTATAAGAATCCAAAGGATCATGCTCATCATCTAAGAAAAGTCTTTCAAAATCTAAGAAAACATAGGTTGTATGCTAGGTTTTCCAAGTGTAAATTCTGATTGAGGAGTATATCTTTCTCTGGCCATATGGTGTTAGAAAATAAGTTTGAAGTATACCTTGAGAAAGTTGAAGTAGCAGCAAATACCAACATTGGTGAAAAGAATCAAGAGTTTCTTGGGCTTTGAAGGTTATTGCCATATGTTTATTTGTGACTTCTCAAAAATAGTTATTCCTATGACTAAAAAGAATTAAAAGTTTGTGTGATCATATTATTGTGAAGAAAGTTTTCAAATTAAATAAGTGGTAATCATTGCATTAGTATTAGCACTGCCTTTGAGTAATGAAACTTCCATAATGTTTTGTGATGCATCTAGAGTAGAACTAGGTTGTTATGCTCATGCAAAATGACACTGTATTAAATTATGCTTCTAGAGGATTGAAGAAACATGAGTTAAATTACCTCACACATGATATAGAAATAATAGTTGTGATCTTTGCTCTTAAAATATGAAGGCATTGTCTCTATAAAGTAAAATGTGAGATTTTCACTAATTATAAAAGCCTACAATATGCTTTGAGTGGAAAAAAAAAAAAGAATTTGAGGCAAAAGAGAAAGGTAGAGTTGTTTAGTGACTATAATTGTAAGATTTAGTATCATATAAGTAAGGTAAATATGGTTGTAAATGCTCTTAGCTAGTAATCATTTGCCAATTTGTTCCATATTACAATAGGTAGAAGACTAGTTGTGAATGAATTCTATAGATTAGTCTATAAGGGCATGTAGTTAGATTTGTTTAGTGCATGCACTCAAATGTCACATATGAAGGAGACATTTGTGTTCCTAAAAGATGTGGCCTAAAAATAAATGAGGATTTAGAATTAGTCTGTAACGACCCCAAAATGGACCGTCACTGGCGCTAGGATTCAGGTCGGCTTAAGGCCGCCAGAACCCGTAGCAAGCCTGCTATACTCTCTGTGTACCTGTAAAACTCATACATGATCATACATTTTCTGTGAAAAATAAAAATTCTTTTCTCTGTACCAAGGCTTAACCTGTGCATGCACTATCTCTGTACTCTATACTCTGTACCCCTGACTAGAGCTTGCTCTAGATGGGTTAACTCATACCTGTTAAGCCTGGTTTTTCACATACAGTAAAACATATATACATATCCAGATCATGTACAACACATACAGCACTAAGTCAAGCACATTTCTAACTTTAGACACAACTATTACAGCTCTTTAATATTACATGTCCACTCTAAGCTATTACAAATCTCTTTACTCTTTCTGTACCCTGCTGGACTGTCCCTGTACACTGTACACTGAACCTGCAAAACTGGGGTTAAGGGAGTGGGATGAGCTCTATAGCCCAGTGAGTAGAACAGTAAAACATCTCAGTCAAACATGATCTCATGGAATGCGTCATAACACAGACAAACCACATCAAGAGTAAACCTGTCACCACATAGTCCCAGTAACTCTGTGCCAGGGCGTAGAATCGAGCACCTGGTCTTCCTGTCATATATGTATATGTGTATATAACACCTCTGTACTTACCATTGCCAGGGCGTAGTCAAAGGCTCCTGGACTTTGCTATACCTGCTAGGGCGTAGTCAAAGGCTCCTGGACTTGCTATACCTGCCAGGGCGTAGTCAAAGGCTCCTGGACTTCCTGTCTGCGACTATGGGATCATTCAGCATTTACCCACATCAACAAATAACGATGCAATGCAACATATTTGTGAATACTAATGTAATCAACCTATGGCAAAATCATGATGCATGGGATATGCTAAAACATTCCATTGTGCAAGTTAAAAGAGTTAAGTTTAGTTCCACTCACCTCTGGCTAACTGGACTGACTGACTCTGCAGGCTCTGAAAACGCTGGGCAGTACTCACTGCTGCTCTCTCTGGTTCCTCTGGTCTGTATAGGTACAGATAAACTCAAATGAGGGACCAAACTAACTGCTGACCAACTCTATTAAACTTCCCAAGACTCCCCTTAAACTCACTCTAAACCTCATGCAAAGCATGCAAAGGAAAGCTGGACAGAACACTTTCGGCGGCAGGTTCGGCTGCCGAAAGTCTTCTCCAGAGATGAAACTCAAGCACCTTCGGCGGCCGAACCCTTTTGGGGGCAAGTTTCGGGGGCCAAAAGGCATTCCAGAGATGAAAGTCTCTAACCTTCGGCGGCACCTTCGGCAGCCGAATCCCTCAAACAGAGCCGAACATGCAAAACTCGCGGGGGCAAGCTGTGGCAGCCTAAGCCACCATGCAAGAGGTTCGGCGGCCGAATGAACCTTCGGCTGCCGAACCTGAGTTCATCCAGAACTCAGCCCCGACGGCAAACAAGCTCCTCCATCCTTTCAATCTCTCAAAACATGCACACTTCAACTCCTCAACACACATATACTCATGTATATGTACAAAGGGGTCCAAAACTACCTAAAAACCCCAACAAACACAGCAAACATAACACATAATCATGCTTACAAGCTAAACCATAAAAAAAACACCCTTTGTCACCTAAGCATGCATCTCTACCCAACCCTTCATAAAACTTCTGTAAAACAGTAAAACATGTTCAAGATCTTCACTTACCTCCTGTAAACACGAAGATGAACGATCTGAACAAAGAAAATGGATCAACTTCTCTTCAAACTCATAAACACTCTAACCTAAGCTTTTTCACTTCAAAACCTTCAAAAACTTTTGAAAACCAACACACACTCTACATGAGCTGGGCTTGCAAATAAAGCATGGGAGACGTGGCCAATCTTCTGGACAGGGTTTGGAGCCAACACCTGTCCAAAATGCTGACTAAGGATTGCACAAAAGCTGGCTGAGCAACTCAGCTTCGGCTGCCGAATCACATGCAAAACCATGCAACATTCGGGGGCCGAACCTGAACTGCGGAAGCCGAACATTGGGCACTTTCGGCGGCCGAACTTACCTTCGGCGGCCGAACTTGGCAAAAGTCTCCATAGACTTTTCTCTTCCAACCTCAACCCAACTCAAATCCATTTAACTAAAACCCTTAACATACATCATAACACTGTAGGAAAACATAAATCCTACCCTCCTATAGAATTCCGACACCCCGGATTCCACCGGACGATAGGAATTCCGGTGTCGGATTCTAGCCGGGTATTACATTCTCCCCCCCTTAAAAACATTCGTCCTCGAATGATTCTAAAACAAATAACACATAAACCGGAGGAAACTAACCTCAAAACAAATATGGATACTGCTGGAGCATAGACTCCCGCGTCTCCCAGGTGCACTCTTCTAGGTTATGGTGGTTCCATAGAACTTTCACCATCGGAATCCCCTTGTTTCTTAGCTGTCTGATCTGCGTGTCCAGAATCTGCACTGGCTGCTCTATATAGGTGAGATCTGTCTGCATCTCCACCTCAGGGTCACTCAGAACCTGATTCGGATCTGACACAAACTGCCGTAGCATAGAAACATGAAATACCGGGTGAATTCTCTCCATAGATGCAGGTAAATCCAGCTTATACGACACATTTCCGATCCTTTGCAAAATCTCAAAAGGTCCAATGTATCGTGGAGCTAACTTACCCTTCTTCCCAAAACGAACCACTCCTTTCATTGGAGACACTTTTAGCAATACCCAATTACCCTCCTGAAACTCTAATTGTTTTCTGCGAACGTCTGCATAACTTTTCTATCTACTCTGAGCTGTCCTGATTCTATCTCTGATCACGGGCACTACTCGACTAGTAATCTCTACTAACTCTGGCCCTGCAAGAGCCTTCTCTCCTATCTCTTCCCAACAAACAGGGGATCTGCACTTCCTCCCATACAAAGCTTCATAAGGAGCCATCCCAATGCTAGCATGATGGCTGTTATTGTAGGCAAACTCCACCAAAGGTAGATGCTGCCGCCAAGAACCGCCAAAGTCTAACACACACAGTCGAAGCATATCCTCAATGGTCTGGATGGTCCTCTCTGACTGTCCATCAGTCTGTGGGTGGAAAACAGTGCTAAACTCTAATCTCGTGCCCATCGCACTCTGCAGACTTCGCCAAAATCTAGAGGTAAACTGAGGTCCTCTATCTGAAACTATCGACACGGGAACACCATGTAATCTCACTATCTCAGCCAGATAGACTTGTGTCAACTTATCCACATAATAGGTACTCCGAACTGGAAGAAAATGAGCAGATTTTGTGAGTCTGTCCACAATCACCCATATAGAGTCTATCCTGTTGGACGCTGCTGGTAAACCCACTACAAAATCCATGGCTATATTCTCCCATTTCCACTCTGGAATCGGCAATGGGTTAAGCATTCCTGCTGGTTTCTGATGCTCTAGTTTCACCCTCTGGCAAACTGCACAAGCTGTCACAAACTGCGCCACTTCTTTCTTCATGGCTGGCCACCAATAGACCCTTTTCAGATCCTGATACATCTTGGTGGCTCCTGGGTGAACACTATATCTTGCATTATGAGCTTCCCTCATAATGTCTTCCTTCACACTGCTCCTATCTGGTACACAAAGTCGACTCCCATAACGGAGGATCCCTTTGCTATCAAATCTAAACTCTACACTGTTGCCTGACTGAACAGTCCTGGCAATCTTCATCAACGCAGGGTCCTCATGCTGTCTCTGAGCTATCTGCTCCAGAAACACAGGTGTCACTCTCATCTGTGCTATCAACGCACCTGTACCAGACAACTCTAACTGTAACCCCTCTTATAAGAGCGTGTAAAGCTCCATCACAACTGGTCTCCGCTCTGCTGCTATATGGGATAAACTGCCTAGTGACTTCCGGCTAAGGGCGTCTGCCACAACATTCGCCTTACCCGGATGATACTGGATCTTACAATCATAATCACTGAGCAATTCTACCCATCTCCTCTGCCTCAAATTCAACTCTCTCTGACTCAAGATGTACTGTAAACTCTTGTGATCAGTGAAGATCTCGCATTTCACCCCGTAGAGGTAATGCCGCCACATCTTAAGTGCAAAGATAACTGCTGCCATCTCTAGGTCATGGGTAGGGTAATTCAACTCGTGCTTCTTCAACTGTCTAGAAGCATAAGCTATCACCCTATCACTCTGCATCAAAACACAGCCCAATCCCACTCGAGATGCATCACAGAACACTGTGAAATCCTCATTACTCACAGGCAGAGCTAGCACTGGTGCTGTTGTCAATCTCTTTTTGAGCTCTTCAAAGCTCTCTTCACATTGGTCTGACCAGACAAACTTCTGGTTCTTCTAAGTCAATTTGGTCATAGGAGCCGCTATCTTTGAGAAGTTCTGAACGAACCTCCTGTAGTAACCTGCCAGTCCCAGAAAGCTTTTAATCTCAGTCACTGTCGTGGGTCTGGGCCAGTTAGCTACAGCCTCTATCTTCTTGGGGTCTACCTCAATACCTTCTGCTGATACCACGTGTCCCAAGAAGGCAATGCTCCTCAACCAAAACTCACACTTCGAGAACTTGGCATACAAACCATGCTCTCTCAGTGTCTGCAGAACTATCCTCAGATGCTGGGCATGCTCCTCTGCATCTCTGGAATACACTAAAATATCATCGATGAAAACAATGACAAAGTGATCCAGAAACTCACTGAAAACTCTGTTCATGAGATCCATGAATGCTGCAGGGGCGTTAGTCAACCCGAACGGCATCACTAAGAACTCATAATGCCCATATCTAGTCCTGAAAGCTGTCGTAGGCACATCTGCCTCTCTGACTCTCAACTGATGATACCTGGATCTCAGATCTATTTTCGAAAAACAACCTGCTCCAGCTAGCTGGTCAAAGAGATCATCAATCCGAGGTAGCGGATATCTATTCTTGATAGTGACCTTGTTCAACTGTCTGTAGTCGATACAAAGTCTGAGGGATCCATCCTTCTTTCTAACAAAGAGCACTGGAGCACCCCAAGGTGAGGTACTAGGGCGGATGAAACCCTTATCTACCAAGTCCTGCAACTGTTCCTTCAACTCTTTCAACTCTGTTGGTGCCATCCTGTAGGGAGGAATAGATATAGGTCTGGTACCTGGCAGCAATTCAATTTCAAACCCTATCTCCCTATTAGGTGGGAGTCCTGGTAAATCGTCTGGGAACACATCGAGAAACTCTCGAACTACTGGTACTGTGGCTGGTTCCCTAACCTGACTGTCTAGCTCTCTCACATGAGCTAGAAACCCCTGACAACCTCTCCTAAGCAAACGACGAGCCTGAAGGGCTGAAATCATACCTCTGGGTGTACCTCTCCTGTCTCCTCTGAAGACACACTCTGACCCATCCTGGTCTCTGAGACTCACTAGCTTCTCTCTACAGTCCAAAGTAGCACTATATGCAGATAGCCAATCCATCCCTAGAATGACATCAAAATCTGTCAAGTCTAGAACCACAAGGTCAGCTGGAAGGCATCTACCCTCTATGAACACTGGACTGAAACGACAGACTAACACTGCCACTGATGGGTCACATTTAAGTCCACTGACCCAAAGAGGATACTCTAACGCAGAACTGATCAAACCCAATCTCTCTATGGCTCTCGATGCAATAAAGGAATGAGAAGCACCAGGGTCCATCAAAGCATACACATCTGAACACCCAATGATGAGATTACCTGACACCACTGTGTTCGACGTGTTAGCCTCCTCCTGTGTCACAATGAAAATCCATGCTGGGGCTACCGGATTTCCACCTCGGGAACCTGCTGCTGAAGTAGAGGCTGCTCCTCTCCCTCTACCTCTGCCACTACTCTGAGGCATGACTGGAGCTGCTGGCTGAACAACTGGTTGTACCACACTGCCTGAACTCATCTGCTGAGATGGTGCAAATGTCACCCGAGGACAATTCCGAGCAATATGCCCTTCCTGTCCACAGCGAAAACAAGCTGTAGATCCCAACTGACAAACTCCTCCATGTGGTTTTCCGCATCTTCTGCAGACTGGAGCTGTGGCAGAGCTTGAGCCACTACCTATTCCCAGACCTGACTTTACTTTACTCCAGAACTTATTCTTTGTTCCTTTTGCTCTATCCCATCTCTTGCTGCCTGATGAAGTGCCTCCACTGGGGGCCTTAGAACCCGAAGCCTGTGCCTTTGACTGTTTCTGAATATTGGCACTAGCTTCCATTTTCCTGGCTGCGTCCACTATAGTGTGGAAACTCTCCTTTTCGGCTGGAAGAATCAAGGAAGCATACCTGGGATGCAATCTCATAGTATATCTCCTTGCCTTCTTCTGATCAGTCTCATAGGCTTGACCCACGTACTGAAGCAAATCCAGGAACTTATATGTGAATTCATCAACACTCATCTCATCTGTCTGTCTCAACTGTTCAAACTCTATTACTTTCATCTCCCTGGAACTATCAGGAAAAGCCCACCCGGCAAACTCATTGGCGAACTCTCCCCATGACATGCTGTCCATTCTCGGCTCCACATAATTCTTGAACCATTCTCTGGCTTTCTTACATTTTAATGTGAAACCTGCCATCTCAATGGCTCTCCTATCATCTGCTCCCAATTCACTGGTTATCATCCTAACTGCTCTGAGGTAATCAAATGGATCATCTCCCGTGTTGTATTTAGGAGCATCCAATTTCAAGTACTCCGTCATTTGCACTTTATCTCCAGATGAGCTAGGTTGATGTCTGTCAACAGGGGCTACTGGTTCTGGTGGTGGTACTGGTTCATTTGGCTCTGGGTGTGCTGCACTTGGATGGGTAGGGGAAGATGGATACATAGGATATGGTGGATAGTACGGAGGATAAGGCATATATGGCATGTAAGAAGGATATGGCACAAAACTAGAGTACTCCGACATACCTCCCATCGGATACTCTGGATAGCCAAAACCTGAGGTCTGCGCACCTCCCTGCGACTCTCCCATACCTTCCTCAAATCTGCCTATACCCATGCTGTCATCTCTAGACTGATCAATCTCCATAGCTTCCCTCCTTTCCTCTGATCTTTCTCCCCTAACTGTTCCTCTTCTGCTCTCGTCTACAGACCTTCTAGGGTCTATTGACGTACCGTCCCTGCTAGATCTCTGAGACCTTGCCCTCGGCAATGCAAGAGGACGAGCAGCTGGTCTCTCACTCTCTGGTGGGACTCCAGTCAATCGAGCTGATCGACGAGTTCCTCTCATCTTTACTCTCTGGAAACACAACATATAAGATAGCACTTTAGCACATAAACATCAATAAAACACATGCATAACTCATGGTATATCACAGATAGGACTCAAAACCCTATCCCAGTGGACATGATTTCCTATTGTGCTTGACCACTCTCTATGAGCCCGACACTGTCTCTATAGGTCCGATCATGTGAACCTAGGGCTCTGATACCAATCTGTAACGACCCCAAAATGGACCATCACCGGCGCTAGGATTCAGGTCGGCTTAAGGCCGCCAGAACCCGTAGCAAGCCTACTATACTCTCTGTGTACCTGTAAAACTCATACATGATCATACATTTTCTGTGAAAAATAAAAATTCTTTTCTCTGCACCAAGGCTTAACCTGTGCATGCACTATCTCTGTACTCTGTACTCTGTACTCTGTACTCTGTACCCCTGACTAGAGCTTGCTCTAGATGGGTTAACTCATACCTGTTAAGCCTGGTTTTTCACATACAGTAAAACATATATACATATCCAGATCATGTATGTAACGCCCCGGAAATCCGGACCGCTACCGGCGCTAGGATCCGGGTCGACTTAAGGCCGCCGGGACCCGTAGCAAGCCTAACATAACCTGTAAACATGTTTAATCCCATACATGATCAACCATATTCATAAAAAGATAAAACTTTTCTCCATACATACTGTCATCAACTAACTCAACCTGTGCATACTCTGTACATATACATAACATAGTCCCTCTGTGGGATCTCATCAAGCCTCAAAGGCAAAACAACCTGTGTTGAGTTAGTTTACATAAACATCATAACATAAGATCATGTAAATACAAAAGGGATTAACAATATATTATGGTCAAGCACAACTCTATCCTCAATAACCTCATTACATAACATCCTGAATATTTTTACATTTCATCATAATACATTTGTCATGTCCACAAACTAACTATTACATACATATGACTTTTTCTCTTCTTGCCTTCTCTATCTATCCCGTACCTGCAAACCTGGGGGTTAGGGGAGAGGGGTGAGCTAGATGCCCAGTGAGTAGAACTATAAAAAGATTATTTAAAACATGCTATCATGAAATGCGCCACTGCACAAACAAATCACACCACGGATGGACTGATTCAAAAATCCCTCAACTCCATGCCCGGCCCTATTATGGGCACCACAGGACTTCGTACTCGGAGTTATTGCCCGGCCCTATTATGGGCACCACAGGACTTCGTATTGCCCGGCCCTATTATGGGCACCACAGGACTTCGTATTCAGAAGGCTAATGAATCATCCTAATGTCCATCCACTATCATCTATCACAACAATACAATGCGGCATAGTCGTGAATTCTAATGCAAACAACCTATAATATGATCATGATGCATGAAGCATGATAAAAGCATTTCATTTCTTAATTTAAAAAGGTTAAGCTTAGTTCCACTCACCTCTGGCTGACTCTGACAAACTCTGTAGCAGCTGGCTCACTGCTGGGGTCCTTGGTTCCTCGGGTCCGAACCTACACAGGTGGACTCCAATGAGGGACCAAACATACACAAACATAACTCTAATATATTCCCCAAAAACCCCCTAAAGCATCCTGAAAATATCACATAGAGATATGCATGAAGTGGCTGAACAGGGTACTTTCGGCGGCACCTTCGGCGGCCGAAAGTCCTGGACAGAGACGAAACTCAGGTAGGTTCGGCGGCACCTTCGGCGGCCGAAAGTGTCAGACAGAGACGAAAGTCTCTTTTCGGGGGCAACTTCGGTAGCCGAAAGGCCTGCCTCCCCAGCCATGTTTGGCGGCCGAAAGTACCTTCGGCTGCCGAACCTGGTTTCTGCCAAAGGGCAGAAACTTGGCTCTTTTGTGCATTTTCGCCTCCAAACTCTCAAATCATGCATATATCTCAACCAAAACATGCATACAAGTTCCTAGGGGCCTCAAACAAACAAATGCCCCAACTACAACACTTCAATCACACACAATCAAGCTACATTGCTCAAAAAGTCATCAAAAACCCATAGGTTCAACATATACCCTAACATGCATTCTACCCCTTAAAACTTCATAAAACTTGTTTAAATCATACATTGAGCTTAAGATCGGCTCTTACCTCTTGAAGATCGAGGGTTGAGGAGATCTAAACTTGGAGATGGGAGAAGTTCCAACTTTTGGTCTCCAAGCTCCAAAACTCGTTCTAAGCTCAAAGATCTTCAAAACCAAAGTTATAAACTTGTAAAGATCATGGAAAAAGGAAGGAAAAACTCAAGATTGGGGAAGGATGGCGGAATGCTCACCTTGGCCGAAATGGGGAGAAAAAGCTCGCCCATTTTCGGCTAAGGGACCCTTTTATAGTGGCTGGCCAGGCCACGTTCAGGGGCCGAATGTGCCTCCGCATCCATGCAATGTTCGGCGGCCGAACATGAGGTTCGATGGCCGAACCTAGACTGCCCTCACTCATGCTTTCGGGGGCCTAACGTGCCTCCAGAACGCATGCACGTTCGGCGGCCGAACTTGACTTTCGGCGGCCGAACCTGGGTTTTCCTCCAATGCTATTTTCATGCAAAAACTCATTTAATTTCATACTTTAAAACCATTAAAAACATGAAAACATTTTTATAAAACATGTTTCTACCCTACTAGAGGCTTTCGACATCCGAGATTCCACCGGACGGTAGGAATTCCGATACCGAAGTCTAGCCGGGTATTACAATGTACAACACATACAGCACTAAGTCAAGCACATTTCTAACTTTAGACACAACTATTACAGCTCTTTAATATTACATGTCCACTCTAAGCTATTACAAATCTCTTTACTCTTTCTGTACCCTGCTGGACTGTCCCTGTACACTGTACACTAAACCTGCAAAACTGGGGTTAAGGGAGTGGGATGAGCTCTATAGCCCAGTGAGTAGAACAGTAAAACATCTCAGTCAAACATGATCTCATGGAATGCGTCATAACACAGACAAACCACATCAAGAGTAAACCTGTCACCACATAGTCCCAGTAACTCTGTGCCAGGGCGTAGAATCGAGCACCTGGTCTTCCTGTCATATATGTTTATGTGTATATAACACCTCTGTACTTACCATTGCCAGGGCGTAGTCAAAGGCTCCTGGACTTTGCTATACCTGCCAGGGCGTAGTCAAAGGCTCCTGGACTTGCTATACCTGCCAGGGCATAGTCAAAGGCTCCTGGACTTCCTGTCTGCGACTATGGGATCATTCAGCATTTACCCACATCAACAAATAACGATGCAATGCAACATATTTGTGAATACTAATGTAATCAACCTATGGCAAAATCATGATGCATGGGATATGCTAAAACATTCCATTGTGCAAGTTAAAAGAGTTAAGTTTAGTTCCACTCACCTCTGGCTAACTGGACTGACTGACTCTGCAGGCTCTGAAAACGCTGGGCAGTACTCACTGCTGCTCTCTCTGGTTCCTCTGGTCTGTATAGGTACAGATAAACTCAAATGAGGGACCAAACTAACTGCTGACCAACTCTATTAAACTTCCCAAGACTCCCTTTAAACTCACTCTAAACCTCATGCAAAGCATGCAAAGGAAAGCTGGACAGAACACTTTCGGCGGCAGGTTCGGCGGCCGAAAGTCTTCTCCAGAGACGAAACTCAAGCACCTTCGGCGGCCGAATCTCAAGCTTCGGCGGCCGAACCCTTTCGGGGGCCAAAAGGCATTCCAGAGACGAAAGTCTCTAACCTTCAGCGGCACCTTCGGCGGCCGAATCCCCCAAACAGAGCCGAACATGCAAAACTCGCGGGGGCAAGCTGTGGCAGCCTAAGCCACCATGCAAGAGGTTCGGCGGCCGAATGAACCTTCGACTGCCGAACCTGAGTTCATCCAGAACTCAGCCCCGACGGCAAACAAGCTCCTCCATCCTTTGAATCTCTCAAAACATGCACACTTCAACTCCTCAACACACATATACTCATGTATATGTACAAAGGGGTCCAAAACTACCTAAAAACCCCAACAAATACTGCAAACATAACACATAATCATGCTTACAAGCTAAACCATAAAAAAAACACCCTTTGTCACCTAAGCATGCATCTTTACCCAACCCTTCATAAAACTTCTGTAAAACAGTAAAACATGTTCAAGATCTTCACTTACCTCCTGTAAACACGAAGATGAACGATCTGAACAAAGAAAATGGATCAACTTCTCTTCAAACTCATAAACACTCTAACCTAAGCTTTTTCACTTCAAAACCTTCAAAAACTTTTGAAAACCAACACACACTCTGCATGAGCTGAGCTTGCAAATAAAGCATGGGAGACGTGGCCAATCTTCTGGACAGGGTTTGGAGCCAACACCTGTCCAAAATGCTGACTAAGGATTGCACAAGAGCTGGCTGAGCAACTCAGCTTCGGCTGCCGAATCGCATGCAAAACCATGCAACATTCGGGGGCCGAACCTGAACTGCGGAAGCCGAACATTGGGCACTTTCGGCGGCCGAACTTACCTTCGGCGTCCGAACTTGGCAAAAGTCTCCATAGACTTTTCTCTTCCAACCTCAACCCAACTCAAATCCATTTAACTAAAACCCTTAACATACATCATAACACTGTAGGAAAACATAAATCCTACCCTCCTATAGAATTTCGACACCCCGGATTCCACCGGACGACAGGAATTCCGGTGCCGAATTCTAACCGGGTATTACATTGTCAAAATAGCAGGAACAAATCAGTAGGGAGAAATGGTGAGTTATTTGTTGATAGATTGGTCCTCCATCATGAAGCAAATTGTGTGCCCTATGAAATAGGGCTGACGGCAAATGTTATTTGGGAAGCTTATAATGCAATGTCCAATGTCCACCTTGGAGCTATAAAGATGTATCATAACCTAAAGAAGGTGTATTCCCTCCATGAGGGGAGAGATTGCAAAATTTTTGTTTGCTTGTGAAGTATGTCAAAAGGTGAAATTAGAGACTAGAAGCTAGTTTGAATGCTTAATCCATTATCATTTTAGAGTGAAAATGAGAAAATATGGCAATAAATTTTATAGTCGGATTATAAGTGACTTCTAATAGACATGACTGAATATAGGTGATAATTGACAAATTAACCAAGTCAGCTCATTTCATCTTTATTAGAAGCATTACTATGTGGACAAGTTAGCATAAATCTATATGGAAGAGATCAACATGCTTTGTGGATCTCTAGTATCAATAGTGTTAGATAATGGACTCTAATTTACCTCTAGATTTTGTAAAGTTTATAGAATGCTTTAGGAATAAGGTTGGATTTCAACACTCCCTTCCATCTCTAAAATGGTGGACAATCTAAAAGAGCATCCAAACTATAAAGAACATGATTATCAAGTTGTGTGTTCTAGATTTTGGCGATTTTTGAAAGCAACATCTGCTAGTACTAGAGTTCTATTTACAATAATAGTATTGGGATGACACCATACAAAACTTTGTATGAGAGAAAATGCAGATTACCAGTATGTTGGGAGGAAGTAGATGAACAAGCTCTAGTAGGGCCTGATATAGTAGAGATCAACAATTAGGTGATGCCTATAATTAGAGATAGACTCAAACTAGTAACTAGTATATATAAGAGTTATGCAAATGTCTGTCGAAAACAAGTGGACTTTCAAGAAGGTAATATGGTATTGCTTAAGGTTCTTACAATGAAAAGGGTGATTCATTTCAGAAATAAGGGTAAATTAGCTTCAAGATGCAAATGATCCTTTGAAATCTTGTAAAAGATTGAAAATATATCTTACAAGCTAGATTTATAAGCTTCAATGGAGAAAATCCATTATGTGTTTCTATGTTGAGAAAGTTTGTGTTTGATCCAAATAAGATTCTCAGTAAGCTTGATGTGGAGATATTGGAGGATCTCACCTATGTAGGGCTACCAGTGTAGATCCTAAACACTTAGATCAAGAGGTTAAGAAATAAGGAAATCTGGATAGTAAGGTCATTTAGAATCACCAAAATGTAAAAGTGTACATGAGAAATAAGGAAATCAATCCTAAAGTAATACCCTCATCTCTTATAAGGGATGTTGTTTTATGTGTTGTGTTCTTGTGTGAAATTTTATGAATAGTGTGCTGCTTTTGTTGGGTATTTCTCTATATTTAGTAAAAAATTTGAGAACAAAAGTTCTTAAAAGGGGGATAAATGTGATACCGTTTGAATTTTAGCGCTAAATTTTCCAATTCCGATGGACTATTTGTTGAAATTTTAATTATCGGAGTTGGAGATTCTAAACAATAGTAAAATGGTTTTTTCAAAATTTTTAAAGGTATTTAATTAATAAAATGACTTTTTTAATACATAAAATGAACTTTAAGCTAACAAAAATCCATTAGACATCAAAGGTGTAAAAGCAACTTAAGGACAAAATAGGAGTTCAAAACTCACCATTTTGGTTGACCAAGGTAAGCCAGTCCTTGATTTTTCACACCTTTAATATATCCTCTTCAAATCTAACTAAGTTTCTTAATTATCGCTTTTTATCATGAATAACAAGTTTGAAATTAAGGATACACGAAGTTGAGGATTGTAATTGGACTTTATCTATAAAAGGTAAGTACCAATTTCTCTTACTTTTGGTTTTAGATCTTTAAATCATTGTCTTCCTAAGAATAAAAGTTTTAAAGTGAAAGATTGCATGCAAAGTGTGACAATTATTAGTATAATTATCAACAATTTAAAATTGAAAAGTATTACTTGTCTTCTATCCTGATCCCTTTTCGCATGTGTTATTAGATGGTAACTTTAGGCTTGTTAAGCATCGAAAAAGGGCTTAGACCATTGATGGAACAATGATCCACTATGTCTAATGCATGTCAAGTTTCAAGCCATTCTATGTTGAGTTAAATATATGGGTCTTGAAAGTTAATCCTAAATGCATGCGTACTTTTGGTTTTACATGGAGTTGTCTTGAGGTTACTATACAAATCCTAAGAAGTTTTATGAGTTTGATGTTGTTTCGAACCTATTTGAAGCTGAACAAAAACCTTTAGAATTGGATTTTGGCATTTTTTTGAAATCTAGGTTTGGCCGCTCAATCTCTCTTTTAAAGGGAGCAAGTTTAGAAACTAAAGGTGCTACTGAAAGGGGACTTTTTAGCTTAATTTGTATCAAATACTATTAGCAACTAAAGGTATTATAAAAAATCCTTTATTGGATATTTTTAGAAGTTTCTTAAGGTAGTTTGAGGATGTATAAAATATATTAAAAGGTTAATTTGGATCTCTCATTTATGTCCATCAATGTAGATCAAAAGGACACAAAGAGACAAGGATTGAAGAGCTCATAGTAGTTGTAAAACTGAACTTCTCTTTATTTAAGTTGTAATATGTCTTTAGCATCTCAAGTATCATGAAAATTATTATGAAAGTTTAGGTTGTATGTGTCTAAGAGCAGAAATATGCTACATTGTATTACTTTATATTCAATAGTCGATAGATGTTTCGATGACCTACTGATCAAACATAAATTAGCCACATTTTTATTATCTTTATTATTGCTTATTTACACATTTTTTAGCTTAATTTATGGTTTTTATCTTGTTTTTACAGAAAAGGAAGAAATTGGAAAATTGGAGAAAAAGTGCAGAAAAGGCTGAAAAAATGATGGGGTTAGAGTGATTTGACCAAATCACTCGCAGAGACTGGCCAAATCACTTGCAGAGACAGAAAAACTAGACCGACTCACAGAAAGCGATTGGGGCAAGTGATTTGCCCAAATCACCCGCCCCAATGACATTGACAGCAGAAATTGACAATAGAGCGGGAAAAAGGGAAAAATCAGATTTAAAAGGAAAAGAAGCCCAAAACCACTTCAAACACTGCCAGCTCAAATCCAAAAGCCACAAGGATGTCCTTCCACAAAGAGAATTCCATCTACAATAAAATACAAGAAGAAAAAGAGGAATCAAAGACCACAAAGACCAAGTCAAAAGAGGGATTCCAAACCCTAATTGAACTTGGACTCTCCAGCTATAAGAAGACAGCCTCCAAACCAGCAAAATCATCTTCTTCCACCTTCGAAAATCTGCAGAATTCAGCAGGAAGTCTGCGGCAATCCCTTCTTCTCTTCCTTTCTTCTTTCTTTTGTGTATTTTGCCCACCATGAGTGGCTAATTTCCTTCTTTTCTAGTTGAAGTTGAGGAAATTCAGATTTGTGATGAATTGGGAGATTTAAAACTCCATTGTTAAACTCTTATTTGCTTTCAATATTTATGCAATTTGATGTTTTCTATAATTGTTACTTTGCTTTTAGAATCAATAAGGGCCCATTGCTTTTAAATTGCTTGAGTAATAAATTGTTTGAATGATTTAAGTCCATAATTGCTTATATTATTTGAACACAAATATAATCAGTTGCATGATCTAGACTTGACCACGTGGTTGGAAAGAATATAATTGGGTTTCTCTAAGTCTTAATGCTGTCAACAGTTGTTCGATGCTAAATGCCCCAAGGACGTTCCTTGGCAACTTGTTGACTAGTGTTTGATTGGCGAACGTTTTCTAATCGAACTAGAACTAAGGAGGAATTTGGTTGTGAGAAGCGTCTTCCACAACTAAAACCAATTTATTGAAATAAAATAGGAGTCTTAAATAGTCAATGATCAATTCTGAACAAGCTGAATTAAACTCATATTTCAACTAGAATCCCTTTCCCATTGAAATTCTTATTTATTTAAATTATTGCTTTCTCTTGCTTTCTAGATTTAATTCATCAAAACAAAACCCCCCTCTTTTATTTATTTGTCATTTATTTGCCTTAGTCATTATTAGGAAAATCTTTGGTGTCAATTCCCTGTGGTTCGACCCTATTGCCACTATCTGCAAGTTAATTGTTGATTGTTTAATAGGTTTATTTTTTACGGCTTCGACAATGGCTATCAAAAATTAGCGCCGTTGCCGGGGATTTAATTTAAACTAACGTATTTTCCCTTTATGACCAGGGCTAGCCGTAAAGAAAATCTTCTTTACGATCTTGAGATAGAACGCACCGCCAAGAGCTTAAGAAAGCAAGCAAATTTGAGGAACCAAGCCTCAAGAGCATCTTCATCTTCACCAGCAACAAGTCTGGAGTCTACCATTCGATCTGCCACTGCACCAGCAAACAGAACACCTACTGCCCCTGCTGCTATTGAAATTTCTGCACTAGGAAATTCACCTACTGCCGCACCTGCTACTGCTGAAATTGCACCAGAAACTGAGTTCCAGGTTGCTGCAGAAAATCCAGCAATGGCAGAACCTCCTGCTGCACGTGAAGAAGCTGAAATTCTAGCTAGAAACCTGCCTGTCCAAGCACCACAGCCATGGGAGAGAACACTCCGAGAGCTGGACATGCCAGCTGAAGACCAAGCACCATTATGCATAACTTATCCCCAACTGACAGCACCTTTTGAATTGAAGACAGGTCTGATCCATCTCCTTCCCAAATTTAGAGGCCTTGAAAATGAGGATCCTCTCAAGCATTTGAAGGAATTCCATATTGTCTGCTCAACCATGAGACCTCAAGGAATTTCAGAAGACCATGTCAAACTTAGAGCTTTTCCTTTCTCTCTTGAAGACTATGCCAAGGATTGGCTATTCTACTTGACACCCAGATCCATTACATCATGGGCCGATATGGCAAGAGCATTCTTGAGCAAATTCTTTCCAACATCGAAAGCCATTGGTATCCGTCGAGAAATAAGTGGTATAAGGCAAAAGCATTCTGAAGACTTATATGAATACTAGGAGAGGTTCAAAAGGCTGTGCACAAGATGCCCTCAGCATGATATTTCTGACAAGTCTCTCATAGAGTATTTCTATGGAGGTTTACTACCTGCAGAAAGGAAGTTTATAGATGCAGCATGTGGAGGATCAATTCGAGATAAATCACCTCGAGATATGAGGAACTTAATTTCCACCATGGTAGCCGCATCTCAACAGTTCGAAGATCAAGAGCAGCCACCAAGAAGGGTGAATGAGGTGAGTACATCCATTTTGGCATCCCAAATCTCTAATCTCACCAGTGCTGTCCATAGCCTTGTTGTGGGTCAAGCCCAACAAGTCCAGCAAATTCAGCAACCAAGGCCATGTGGGATATGTGCAAACATAAACCACCCAACTGATCTATGTCCATCCCTTCAAGAAGAGGACCAGCAAATCAATGTTGTTGGAGGCTTCAATGGGCAAAGAAGGTATGATCCCTATGCAAACACCTATAATCCAGGTTAGAGGGACCATCCAAATTTCAGTTATGCAAAGGGCAATCAATATCCAAGCTACCAGCAGAGGAATCAAACTCAAGCTGCACCTCAAAAGACCAATGCACCCCTTGAATAGATTGTGAAGACCTTAGCAAATACTGTGCAAAATCTTGAGCAACAAGTGAGCCAAATGGCCACTTCTATGAGCAAATTGAAGTCACAAGGGAAGCTACCATCCCAAACTGAGATAAATCCAAGGCAAAATGCTAGTGCTATCACATTGAGAAGTGGAAAAGAGTTGCAAGACAGTAGGGATGAAAAATTAAAAAAACAGGCTATGGAAGAAAATCTGCCAAAAAGTGATCAGGGCAGTCGATCTGCCCAAATCACTGACCAAATCGCTAGGCAGACTGAGCTGCCCTGTAGTGATCTACCCAAATCGCCAGAGAAGGCAGAATCTGATCTGCCCAAATCAATAGATCAAGCAGAGTCCAGTCAAAGGCAGAAACAACAACCAGCAGAAAAATTCAAGGTACCTCCTCCCTTCCCCAAAAGATTTTGCAAGATCTCAAAAAGAAAAAGAGGAAAAAGAAATACTTGAGACACTTCGCAAGGTGGAAATCAACATACCTCTACTTGATGCTGTCAAACAAATACCAAGGTATGCTAAATTTCTCAAAGAGCTATGCACCAACCGAAGGAAACTTGCTGAACGTGAAAAGGTAAGTGTGGGGGAGTGTGTCTCAGCTGTCATTCAAAGGAAGCTTCCAACCAAATGCAAGGATAGAGGGATGTTCGCAGTTTCATGCAAAATAGCCAATATGGGGATAAGAAAGGCCATGTGTGACCTTGGGGCTTCAATCAATGTCATGCCCCTTTCCATTTTTAACTTGTTGAATGCAGGTACACTCAAGGGCACCAGCATTGTGATCCAATTGGCTGACCGATAAGTTGTCTACCCTAAGGGAGTGCTTGAAGATGTGTTGGTGCAAGTGGACCAACTAGTCTTCCCAGCAGATTTTTATGTAATAGACATGGAGGAAGAAAAGAGCAACACCACCTCTGACATCCTACTTGGAAGACCATTCTTGAGCATGGCTAGAACAAAAATTGATGTGCATGATGGCACATTAACCATGGAGTTTAAAGGGGAAGTAATCAAGTTTAATGTTTATGATGCCATGAAATTCCCCAATGATATTTCTCATGTTTATAGCCTTGATATTATTGATGATTTAAGTCAAGAAATTTTTTATTTTGATCAAGAAAACTTACTCTATGATGGTCTTTGCAGGAAAGGAGAAGAAGACAACAGTTGTGCTAAGACAGAGGCAGTGAAGACAGCAGACTGTTGTACATTGCTGGTAGCAGATGATCTGCCCAAATCACCTAGACAAGCAGATTCTGATTTGCCCAAATCACTGGAGCAGACAGACAAGGCCAGACTAAATTTGACCACATCACCAGAATCAATAACAGATGATCTGCCTAATTCACTGCGACAGACAGACAGATATGACAGAAGGTGATTTGGCCAGTCCACCCAAACAGACAGCAGGCAATCTGCCCAAATCAGTAAACCAGCAACAATCTGTAAATAAGACAGCAAATGCACCAGATCTGAAGCCCTTACCAGAACACCTCAAATATGCCTTCTTGGGAGCTGGAAATACACTTCCAGTTATAATTTCCAACCAGCTCAGCCCACAAGAAGAAGAAAAGCTCCTAGAGGTGTTGGGAAAACACAAGAAGGCAATTGGGTGAACCTTAGAAGACATCAAAGGCATATCACCCTCAACATGCATGCATCGGATACTTATGGAGAATGAGTGCAAACCTGTTCGTGAGGCATAAAGAAGGCTGAACCCACCAATGTTGGAGGTTGTGAAGAAAGAAATTGTGAAACTCTTAGACACTGGAGTCATTTACCCCATCTCTGACAGCAAATGGGTGAGTCCCATCCATGTAGTACCAAAGAAGACTGGGATTACCATTGTTCCTAATTCTGAAGGAAAGCTAGTACCCACTCGTGTACAAAATGGGTGGAGAGTTTGCATGGATTACAGGAAGCTCAACACAGCCACAAGGAAGGACCACTTTCCCTTGCCCTTCATGGATCAAATGCTTGAGAGACTTGCTGGAAAGAGCCATTACTGCCTCCTAGATGGATATTCGGGATTTTATCAAATCCCTATTGCACCTGAAGATCAAGATAAGATCACTTTCACCTGCCCATTTGGCACCTTCACATTTAGGAGGATGCCCTTCGGTCTTTGCAATGCACCAGCCACCTTCCAAAGGTGCATGATGAGCATTTTTTCTGACTATGTGGAGAAGATTATTGAAGTCTTCATGGACGATTTCACGGTGTATGGCAACTCATTCTATGAATGCCTAGCCAACTTGGAGAAAATACTTCAAAGATGCTTGGAGTCAAATCTAGTTCTCAACTACGAAAAATGCCACTTCATGGTCAGCCATGGCTTAATCTTGGGCCATATTATTTCAGCAAAAGGGATTGAGGTGGACAAAGCGAAAATTGACACCATAAAAAATCTACCCTATCCAACCAGCATTAGGGAGATTAGATCTTTCCTTGGCCATGCTGGTTTTTATAGGAGTTTTATTAAAGATTTCTCCAAAATAACCCAGCCTTTATGCAGATTATTACAGCAGGATGTGCCATTTGAGTTTGATGACAGCTGCTAAACAGCTTTTGATTTGGTCAAATCACTGCTGGTTACTGCCCCAGTCATCCAGCCACCTGATTGGACCCTGCCATTTGAGATCATGTGTGACGCCAGCAACTTTGCTGTGGGTGCAGTGTTGGGACAGTGAAAAGGTAACTCTCCTCATGTCATACACTATGCCTCACGCACCCTAGATGCTGCACAATGCAATTATTCCACCACAGAAAAAAAGTTGCTAGCTGTTGTGTTTGCATTGGAGAAATTTCGGTCCTATCTACTTGGGACAAAGGTTGTAATACCCGGCTAGACTCTGGTATCGGAATTCCTACCGTCCGGTGGAATCTCGGATGTTGGAGACCTCTAGAAGGGTAAAACCATGTTTTCATGAAATGTTTTAATGTTTTTGATGATTTTAAGTAAAGAGGAAATGAGTTTTTGGAATAAAAAAACACCCTTGGAGGAAACTCAGGTTCGGCCGCCGAAACTCAAAGTTCGGCCGCCGAACATGCATGCTTTTCGGGTGAGCCTTAGGCCCCCGAAGGCATAAGTGAGGGAAGCCCAGGTTCGGCCGCCGAACCTCATGTTCGGCCGCCGAACATGGCATGCATGCGGGGGCACGTTCGGCTCCCGAATGTGGCCTGGCCAGCCACTATAAAAGAGCCCCTTAGCCGAAATGGGCGAGCTTTCTCCCCATTTTCGGCCAAGGTGAGCCCTTCCGCCATTTCTCACCATCCTTGAGTTCTTTCCTTCAAATCTTTCAAGATTTTCACAAGTTTTTGCTTTGTTTTGAAGATTTTCGAGTTTAAAGCAAGTTTTGGAGCTTTGAGGTTTAAGAACTCAAAATCTCCCACCTCCGAGTTTAGGACGTCTCTCCCTCGATCTTCAAGAGGTAAGAGCCGATCTTAAGCCCATTTCATGTTTAAAGTAAGTTTTATGCAAGATCTATGGGGTAGAATGCATGTTTAGCTCATAGTTAGGTTTTTGAGTTTATGTTGTGTTTTTGAGCAATGTGTTGTTGTTGTGTGTTGTAGTTGGGGTTTAAGTTAGTTTGAAGCCCCTAGGAGCCAATGTATGTATATTTGCATGATTTGGATGAGTTATATGCATGTTGGAATGGAAAGGAGAAGTTTTTGTGCAAAGGGAGCCAAGTTTCTGCCCTTTGGTAGAAACCAGGTTCGGCAGCCGAAGGACTTTCGGCCGCCGAACATGGCTTGGGAGGCAGGCCTTTCGGCTGCCGAAGTTGCCCCCGAAAAGAGACTTTCGTCTCTGTCTGGGACTTTCAGCCGCCGAAGGTGCCGCTGAACCTGCCTGGGTTTCGGCTCTGGAGGGACTTTCGGCAGCCGAAGGTGCCGCCGAACCTGCCCTGTTCAGCCTTCCTTTGCATATTTTTGCATGATTGTTTGAGGTGTTTTAGGGGTTTTTTTGGGGGATGTTTTTAGAGTCATGTTCTAGTTGTTTGGTCCCTCATTTGAGTCCACCTGTGTAGGTTCTGACCTGAGGAACCGAGGACCCCAGCAGTGAGTACAGCTGCTTCTGAGTCAGTAGAGCTTGAGCAAGAGGTGAGTAGAATAAACTCTTATGTTTTAAAGCAAATGAATTATACAGTTGAGCATGTTCATGCATCATGAATGCCATGTGATGAATTAGGTTGTTTGCATTAGAAATCACGAATATGTTGCATTGTATTTATGATGTTGATGTGGATTGGTTATTGGATGATCCTTTAGTCCTCATATGGTATGATGATGTTATGGCATGATATGGTATGGAAGTCCAGGTTGTACCCATTCTACGTCCCTGGCACTATGTAAGAGAAAGTCCAGGTTGTACCCATTCTACGTCCCTGGCACATTGGTATGCATGATATGTTATGATTAAGAGAAAGACCAGTTGTACCCATTCTACGTCCCGGCACTTTGGAATGTAGAGGACTATTGGTGACAATACCATCCGAGATGTGATTTGTTGTGATGTGTTGCATTACATGATGGCATGAGATTTAAATGTTGTTTTCTATTATTCTGCTCACTGGGCTCTAGTAGCTCACCCCTTTTCCCTAATCCCCCAGGATTGCAGGTATGGGCTAGACAGAGAAGTCAAGAAGAGTAAAGTCTTGTAAATTGTAATAGTTAGAAGGTGGACATGATAAATTGTAAGATAAATGTAAAGTTGAATAGTCATGATATGTATATTGATATTGAGGATTAGAGGTTGTGCTTGACCCTATGGATGTGTTATCCCTTTCAAATACATGATCTTAGATGTTTTATGATATAGATGCTTAGCCAACTCAACACATGTATATCGCCCATTGGGGCATTGATGAGATCCCACAGAGGGGTCAAGTTTATGATTATGATTATGTTCAGTGCATGCACAGGTTGAGTTTGGCGTATGATAGAATGTATGAAAGAAAGGTTTTAATTTTTTTTATGTATGTTGTTGATCATGTATGGGATTAAACAGGTTTACAGGTTACATGTCAGGCTTGCTACGGGTCCCGGCGGCCTTAAGCCGATCTGGATCCTAGCGCCGGTAGCGGTCCGATTTTCGAGTCGTTACAGAATGGTATCAGAGCCCTAGGTTCATATGGTCGGACCTAGAGTGTCGGGCTCATAGAGGTTATAGAAGGTCAAGCACAATAGGAAGATCATGTCCACTAGGATAGGATGTGGAGTCCTGTCTTGCATGATGATGTGAAATGCCATGATTATATACATGTGCATAAATAATATGTGATGTATGTGATGAGGGTTCATGTGTGCCCACATGAACCATATGATGCTAATGTTTGCTTGTTATGTGCTGCCTTTCAGAAAACAGGATGAGAGGAACTCGTCGATCTGCACGATTGACTGGAGTGCCACCTGAGGATGAGGGCATGAGCGCCCGTCCTCCTACATTGCCTAGGGCAATGTCTAGTAGGTCTAATAGAGAAAGAGCAGTAAGAGACCCTAGAAGGTCTTTGGATCTGGATAGAAGCAGATCAGTCAGAGGAACAGTTCAGGGAGGAATGTCAGAAGGCATGGGGGATGATATGGATGTAGAGCAGAGGAGGGATGGCAGTTTGGGAGTTAGTATGTCAGAAGAGGGAATGGGAGAGTCCCAAGGAGGCACTCAGGCCTCGGGATTTGTTCAGCCACCCCACTACCCACACTTCTCACAAAATCCCGGGTATTCGATGGGAGGTACATCGGATTACCCTAGCTTCACCCCTTATCCCACACAGATGCCATACCTACCCTACTATCCACCATATTCACAATACCCAATGTATCCACCTCCACCTTACTATCCAAATCCAGCAAACCCTACCTCAGAAAATGTTGCACCACCTCCTCCTCCAGCAGAACCAGCAGCCCCAACTACTCAACCTCCTAGACCTAGCTCAGCCAGTGGGAGCAAGGTCAAGATGACAGACTACATGAAGTTGGGTGCTCCCCAGTATGAAAAAGGGGATGACCCATTTGTGTATCTTGAAAGGGTTAAGGTGATCACAGATGAGATTGGGGCTGATGACAGTAGAGCCATTCAGATGGCTGGGTTCACTCTTAAGTGTAAGAAGGCGCGAGAGTGGTTCAAGAATTATGTGAACCCTAGAGTAGACAGCATGTCTTGGGAGGAGTTTGCAAACGAGTTTGCAAGATGGGCTTTCCCAGATAGTTCAAGGGAGCTGAAGATGATAGAGTTTGAGCAGTTGAGGCAGACTGATGAGATGAGTGTAGAGGAGTTCATAGACAGATTCTTGGAGCTGTTGCCATTCGCAGGGCAGAATCTTGACTCAGACCAGAAAAGGTCAAGGAGGTATATCATGAAACTCCACTCCAGATATTCCTCCTTGATCCAGTCAGCAGATAGGGAGAGCTTCCATGCCATAGTGGATATGGCCCGGAAAATGGAGGCCAGTGCCATCGTTCAGGGGACAGTTAAGCAGTCAGTGGCACAGCCTTCTGGTTCTAAGACCCCAAGCTCTTCTTCTTTTAGTGCAGCAGTTTTAGGTAGTAAAAAGTGGAGTAACACCACTAGGAAGCCCAAGAAGAACAAGTTTTGGAACAAAGTCAAGTCTAGTCTGGGACTAGGGAGTGGCTCAAGCTCTGGCGCGGATAATGCAGTTTGTGCAAAGTGTGGTAGGCTACACAAGGGAGTTTGCCGGGCTGGGACAGCAGCCTGCTTCAGATGCGGGCAAGAGGGACACATGGCTCGGGAGTGTCCTAGGATAGCTTTTGGAGCATAGTCTCAGCAGACAGCTTCAGGTAGTGTAGCTCAGCCAACAGCTCCAGCCATGACTCAGGCCAGTGGCAGAGGCAGAAGGAGAGGGGCATCCTCTTCTTCAGCGGGTTTCAGAGGTGAAGGTCCATCAGCTCCAGCACGAATCTTCACAATGACTCAACAGGAGGCAGATGCATCTAACACCGTGGTGGCAGGTAATTTAGTCATTGGTTGTTCAGATGTGTATGCCTTGATGGACCCTGGTGCATCTCATTCTTTTATTGCTCCGAGAGCCGTCCAGAGGTTGGGGTTGATGATCTCTGAGTTAGAGTGTCCTCTCTGGGTCAGTGGACCCAAGTGTGATCCATCGGTGGCAGAGTCAGTCTGCCAGTGTAGTCCTGTGTTTGTTGAGGGAAGATGCTTGTCTGCCGACCTGGTGGTTCTAGATTTGATAGATTTTGACGTCATTCTAGGGATAGACTGGTTATCTACCCATGGTGCTACCTTGGACTGCAGGGACAAGGTAGTCAGGTTCAGAGGTCAGGATGGGTCAGAGGTTGTCTTCAGGGGAGACAGGAGGGGTACACCTAGAGGTCTGATATCAGCTCTTCAGGCTCGTAGGTTGCTTAGGAAGGGATGTCAGGCGTATTTGGCTCATGTGAGAGAGCTTAGCAGTCAGGTTAGAGAGCCCGCCTCTGTGCCAGTGGTTAGAGAGTTTCTAGACGTCTTTCTAGACGAGCTGCCAAGTTTACCACCTGCTAGGGAGATAGAGTTCGAGATAGAATTGTGACAGAGCGTATTTTGGGCCATATTATCATGATCTTAATGATAATTATTTGCACGTTTTCTGCCTAATTTGGTTGTTTTGTTCATGTTTTGCAGGAACTAGGTGTGAAAAGACATTCTGGAGAAAATGTGGTTAAAACTGCCAAAAAGTGCCAAATATGGAAAGTTCCAGAAAAGGAAAGTTTCATATATGGAAAGTGCCAAACAAGGAAAGAGTCAAAGAGCGCAGCCAGCGAACTGTCCGAAATTCAAACTGCAGAATCCTTCCTGCCTTGTTTAGAACGTGTGCCAAGAAAGGAAAGTCTTCAAATAAGTCAAGTTTTCAGAAAAGGAAAGTCTTCAAATGAGGAAAGTGCAGAGGCAAAAGCAAATAAGGAAAGCTCAGTCAGAGGATTATTTAAAATTCAAATCACAGATATTTCTTTCCTTATTCAAAGATGTGCACATACTGCAGCAGTCATATCTTCCAATTTAGGCAGCAAGATCTCATGAAAGCACACTTGCCTCTTCTACGTTCAGCGTTTAAAATTCAAACGAAGGCTCCACCTGAAAAGGAAAGACTTGGCAGATCCACTTTCCCTCTTGCATTCAATGACTGCGCACTACTTGCCTTCTGCAACATGATCTGCGCACCACTCTCTATTCAGGAAGGAGATCTCTATGCACTTGGCCTTCATTCAGTCCAGATTCATAATTCAATAGAGGATCCATCTAAATAGGAAGTTTGGACAGCAAATATTTCCTATACAGAAGCATCCGCGCGCCTACCTCTTCTGCAAAGCCTGATCCGCGCGCCTCCTGCCCTTTCAGTGCTATCCGCGCGCATGCCTCTCTTCTGCAGAGCAACCCACGACTTTTCTTCCTCTATTGGCATCCTTGGATCGCTCTTCCTTCCTTTTCAGACACAAGGTATGCTCCTTTCCTATTCTGAAAGCCATCTGCGCGCACCTGCCTTCTGAAGTGCATGCACTACGATTCTTTCCTCTTCTGCAACAACTTGGGCAGCAATTTGAGTTTGGGCAGCAACTTGGGCAGCCTCTACACTAATAAGGAAGACCTAGGCAGCATCAAAACTATATAAAAAGGTACTCTATTTGGCAGCCACGAAAATTTTTGGACACTTTCAGACTCATCTTCTCCTTCTCCATCCGGATCAAGCAAGGCCGCGCCTCCACCACCTTCGGCTTCTTCTTTTCTTCTTCTACCTTTCTTTATGGTTTTTGTTTCAGCCATGAGTGGCTGAAACCTTTCATTCTAGTTGAAGATCAAGTGAAGCTTTAGTTGTATTGTGGATTGAGAGACTTGGACATTCATTGTTTTACCTTTTGTTATTCAATATTCTTGTGATTTCATGCTTAAGGATATTATTGCTTTGTTATTTAAGATCTCCATTGATTTTTGTTGCAAAGTGATATATTGTTGTTTTGAATGATTTTAAGTCCGTATTTGCTTGAATCGTTTGAACATAAGAACACTTGGTGCACAACCAAGGAAATTGCATGATCTAGTGTTGTCTCCATGCATGTGGGTGACTAGAATTGGTTCTCTCCATTACTTTATGCGATTGACTTTTGCAAAAGGCCTAAGGCTCAAAGACGTTCTTTGGCAATTGTTAATTAGTAATTGATTGGTGGACTTTCCCTAATTAATTTAATCTAAAAGAGAGACTATGGATGTGAGAAGCTTCTTCAATCTCCATAGCCAATTTATTGAATCAACAAAGGAACATTTAAGTCAATGATCAATCCCTTCAACTAAAGTGAATCTAAATATTCAACTAGAGCTTTTACCATCATTGTTTTACCCTCAATTTACTTTCTGCTTACTTTTAATTGCTCTTTTCTTTAGCTTAATCAAATCAATCTTGAAACCCCCATTTTTTACTTTACATGCACTTGCACTTTCTTTTCTTTTCTGCTCTCTTTAATTTGGTCTATTCAAGGAAGGTAAACGAGTATCAATTCCCTGTGGATACGATCCTCTTACCACTGTCTGCAATTTTAATATTGTTGGTAGTTAAACAGGTTATTTATTTTGACCGGCTTCGACAACCGTTCTGTCAAAATTGGCGCCGTTGCCGGGGAGTTGTCTAACTTGTTTATTTTCTTTCTTTTATGACCAGATCTGGACGCGAGGAAATTCTACCTTACGATCCAGAAATTGAGCGCACAATCAGGAGATTAGGTAAGCAAACAGGTACACATTTGAGGACTGCGCAATCCGAATCTGCGCAAAGACACCTTGAAATCGCAGATCAGCCTTCTGAAACCACTCCAACGCATCCTGAACCATCTGAAATGGCTGAAAACGTGGCACCACCTGCTGTAGATGCTGAACATGCTGTCCGTGAGGAAATACCTCAAGGAAATCCAGCCGTAAGGGCCCCAGAGCCAAGAATAAGAACCATGGGAGAATGGGCAGCCCCAACAGGTGATCAAGCACCTCTGTGCATCAATTATCCACCTCTGACCGTTCCTTTTGAGCTCAAAACAGGTTTGATTCATATTCTCCCAAAATTTAGAGGATTAGAAAATGAAAACCCACACAAGCACTTGAAGGAATTCACCATTATTTGTTCATCCATGAGACCTCAAGGAATTACTGAAGAACATGTTAGATTAATAGCTTTTCCTTTCTCTCTTGAGGACCTTGCTAGAGATTGGTTATTCTATTTGCCACCTGGATCTATAAATTCTTGGGAAGAAATGGTTCAAACTTTTTTGAACAAATACTTCCCAACATCTAAATCAATTGGCATAATAAGAGAAATAACTAGCATAAGACAGAAACCTGCTGAAGATTTATATGACTATTGGGAAAGGTTTGAAAGGCTTTGTACAGGTTGTCCACAACATGATATGACAGACAGGTCCCTTATACAATTTTTCTACGGAGGATTGTTGTCATCAGAAAGGAGATACATCGATGTAGCCTGTGGGGGATCCATCAAGGACAAGACACCTGGAGAGATGAGGGAGCTGATCTCCACTCTTGCAGCCTCATCTAGGCAATATGGGGAGGAAAAGCAGATGCAAAGAGGGATCCATGAGGTAAGTAATTCTGATTCTCAAGTTTCAAAGCTAACTTGTCTTGTGGAAAAGCTTCTCCTTAGCCAAGCTCAACAAGTTCATCAAGTCCAACAGCCTCAGCAACTTCGACCATGTGGTTTATGTGCCTATGTGGGACACCCAACTGATCAATGTCCCACACTTCAAGAAGAGGACCAGCACGTTAATGCAATTGGAGGGTACAACAATCAGGTAAGACGTGATCCTTATTCTAACACATATAACCCAGGTTGGAGAGACCACCCCAATTTCAGCTACGCCAGGACAAACAATCAGATCAGCCCCAGGAATCAAGTCCAACCAGCACCTGCAAATTCAGACCATGCCATTGGTGAGTTGACAAAGACGATACAAGTGCTGCAACTGCAAATCGAGGAATTGGCCTCCGCAATGAACAGATCTGGCATTCAAGGTAAGTTACCTTCTCAAACAGAAGACAATCCTAGAGAGAATGTGAATGCTATAACACTGAGAAGTGGGAAGGAGCTCCAACATGCCAAGACAGATGAGCCAGAAACCATTCCTGCGCAAGAATCAGAGGTTTCAGCTGAAACCACCCCTGCGCAACATCCACCTGAGCCAGCTAGCCATCCTCCTGCACAAACTGAAGCACCTTCTGCGCAAAAGGATGACCCCCAGGTACGTTTTCAGATCCCTCCCCCTTTTCCGAAGAGATTTGAGAAAGCACAGAAAGAAAAAGAGGAAAGGGAGATCCTTGACACCTTCAGGAAGGTGCAGATCAACATACCTCTGCTAGATGCTGTGAAGCAGATTCCCAGGTACGCGAAATTTTTGAAAGAACTATGTACCAACAGAAGGAAGCTGGCAGAGAGGGAAAAGGTAAGTGTAGGTGAAGTTGTGACAGCTGTCATTAAAAGAGAACTTCCAGCCAAGTGTAAGGACAAGGGCATGTTTGCAATCTCTTGTAAGATAGGAAATGTTGGGATTAGAAAGGCTATGTGTGATCTAGGTGCATCGATAAATGTTATGCCCCTGTCCATTTACAATTCTTTGAATGCAGGTGCACTGAAGGAAACTAGAGTTGTAATTCAACTAGCTGACAGATCCGTGGTATACCCAAAAGGTGTGCTCGAAGATGTTCTAGTGCAAGTAGATGAGCTTGTCTTCCCAGCAGACTTTTACGTGATTGACACTAAGGAAGACCGCTGCAGCACATCTTCAGACATCCTTCTTGGACGTCCTTTCTTGAGCACTGCCAGAACCAAAATAGATGTGCACGATGGTACCTTGACCATGGAATTTGAAGGGGAAGTAATCAAATTTAATGTCTATGATGCAATGAAATTTCCCCACGATTTTTCCCCTGTTTATGGTTTAGACATGATTGATTGTTTGAGTCAACAGATTTTTAATGAGAATCATGCTGATGTGCTAAACCGTGACTTTTGCAGGGAATCTGATCTGAAAAATGAAGAGCCAGAATTGACAGAAACCGTCTGCAGCATTCAAGAGCTGAGCTGCAAACCACTGCAGGAAGAACAGGTGGAAATCGCACCACTCCAGAAAGGACTACAGGACCAATCGCAGAAGACCTTTCAGCTTCCGCAGAAAGGCATCCTTAGGCCGCCGAACTCCTCAATGCCTCAATCGGCGCCTCCTGAGCCACTTCCGCAACATCTTCTGCCTCCAGATCCAGCGCAAATGGTCCAGGTGCAACAAGCAAAATCTAGTTTGACAGGACAACAGGCAACAGAACAAGGAACTTCAGAGTCAGACCTGAAACCTCTTCCGAGTCACTTGAAATATGCATTCTTGGGAGCAGGAAAGACACTCCCGGTGATCGTGTCTAATCGATTGAGCCAACTTGAAGAAGAAAGCCTGCTGAAGGTACTGAGAAAGCACAAGCAAGCCATGGGTTGGACCATAGATGACATCAAAGGTATTTCACCCACCACGTGCATGCATAAAATACACCTCGAGGAGGAAAGCAAGCCAGTCAGAGAAGCACAAAGAAGACTGAATCCACCCATGATGGAGGTGGTGAAGAAGGAGATAATCAAGCTCCTAGATGCAGGAATCATCTACCCTATCTCTGATAGCAAATGGGTAAGTCCTGTACATGTGGTTCCTAAGAAAACTGGGATCACCATTGTGCCAAACGCTGAGGGAGAACTCGTTCCAACTAGAGTTCAGAATGGATGGAGAGTTTGTATGGATTACAGAAAGCTAAATGCAGCCACGAGGAAAGATCACTTTCCTCTGCCTTTCATTGATCAGATGCTCGAGAGACTCGCAGGTAAGTCCCACTACTGTTGTCTTGATGGTTATTCAGGTTTTTACCAGATTCCAGTGGCCCCAGAAGATCAAGAAAAGACGACATTCACCTGTCCTTTTGGCACTTTCGCCTTCAGAAGAATGCCCTTTGGACTTTGCAATGCTCCAGCCACCTTTCAGCGATGTATGATGAGCATATTTTCTGATTATGTTGTGAAAATCATTGAGGTATTTATGGATGATTTTACAGTTTATGGCAACTCTTTTGAAGAATGCCTTACTAATCTTGAAAAGATCCTACAGAGATGCATTGAATCGAATCTTGTTCTGAACTATGAAAAATGTCACTTTATGGTGAACCAAGGTTTGGTTTTAGGCCATGTTGTCTCAGCTGAAGGCATTGAAGTAGACAAAGCAAAGGTGGACACCATCAAAGATCTACCCTACCCCACCAATGTTAAAGAGATTCGCTCTTTCCTTGGTCATGCAGGGTTCTATAGGAGATTTATAAAAGATTTCTCTAAAATCACTTTGCCTTTATGCAGGTTGCTCCAACAAGATGTAACTTTTGCCTTTGATGCAGATTGCAAGAAAGCCTTTGACTTGATAAAAGAACTGCTTGTGACTGCCCCAATCATTCAGGCTCCTGACTGGAATTTGCCCTTTGAGATCATGTGTGATGCAAGCAATTATGCTGTGGGAGCAGTCTTGGGGCAACGTGTGGGGAACTCACCCCATGTGATCCAATACGCCTCTCGTACACTGGATGCCGCCCAAAGCAACTACTCAACAACAGAAAAAGAGTTCCTAGCTGTTGTATTCGCCTTAGAGAAATTCAGACCATATCTCTTGGGAACTAAGGTCACCATCTACTCCGACCATGCTGCCTTGCGATATCTGCTCAAGAAAAAGGAATCCAAACCGAGACTCATTCGGTGGATTTTGTTGTTGCAAGAGTTTGACCTTGAGATCCGAGATAAGAAAGGGAAAGAGAATCTGGTGGCTGACCACCTCAGCCGATTCCCTTCTAGCTCTGTGCCATGTCCAGTCAAGGAGGACTTCCCAGACGAACACCTGTTCGTCACTCACTCTGAATAGGCTCATCGCACCATGCCAACCACACCAAGGGAAGTACTCAGTTTCTTTGTTCTTTTATGTTTCTATTACATTGAGGACAATGTATGATTTAGGTGTGGGGGTACGGCATTTTAATTTTTGCTTTAGACACATTTTTCCCTTTCAGATTGCGTTTTTTTTGCTTTCAGATTTCCTTTCAGATTCATGCTTTGCGTTTTGCTTTCAGTTTTTTTTTTAAATTTTTCGTTTTTTCTTGCTTTCAATAACACACTCATCCATAATCTTCTTCTTGATTTGCTTTACTCAAACTGAACAAACTATGTTGAATGAACTTTCTCTCCATGGCCCCATTGATGTGATGACTCTTTAAACCTAGGTTGAATCAATTGCAATAAGATGTATTCATGTTTGGGAATTGCTTTTGAATTGAATCCTTGAGCTTGCCATGGTGAAAAACATACTGATGACCCTCAACTGATGAGAATAAATTGAAATTGTGTGAATGTACTTAATGTGACTTGTTAGCAATTGGTGTTGATTTGCTCAAATCATTGAGAAAAGAAATTCAGAAAAGGCCTAGACTTCATAAGCACAATGTGAAAACTGTTCCAATGGTCAACAAACTATGAACAGAGCTAGTAGCCACTTGGACAGGTGACCAACTGAGTAACTGGGGGTGGGTATCACCAATATGTACCTTCACATCAAAAGGTTGGTGACTTTTCCAAGCAAGTTTAAAGTGCAAAAAGGCTGAATTAAGTACTTCAAGGTAAGGGCAAGCCACTCTGAAAGCTAGATTAAGTCTTTGAATGAACAAGAACTAATGCATGTATGATCTCTCTCTTGAGGAAAACCAATCCTAGCCATGGTAAGTAAAGGGAAACAAGGAAAGAGGTAAGTAACCTTGATGCATACATTCTTTATTGCAATGATTCAAAATAGGGGTCTAGAGTAAGAGCTTAAGTGGACATAAAGGATCTAAGTGAAGAGAGTTTGTTCAATTGTGTTTGTTTGCTTGAGGACAAGCAAAAGGTTAGGTGTGGGGGTATTTGACAGAGCGTATTTTGGGCCATATTATCATGATCTTAATGATAATTATTTGCACGTTTTCTGCCTAATTTGGTTGTTTTGTTCATGTTTTGCAGGAACTAGGTGTGAAAAGACATTCTGGAGAAAATGTGGTTAAAACTGCCAAAAAGTGCCAAATATGGAAAGTTCCAAAAAAGGAAAGTTTCATATATGGAAAGTGCCAAACAAGGAAAGAGTCAAAGAGCGCAGCCAGCGAACTGTCCGAAATTCGAACTGCAGAATCCTTCCTGCCTTGTTTAGAACGTGTGCCAAGAAAGGAAAGTCTTCAAATAAGTCAAGTTTTCAGAAAAGGAAAGTCTTCAAATGAGGAAAGTGCAGAGGCAAAAGCAAATAAGGAAAGCTCAGTCAGAGGATTATTTAAAATTCAAATCACAGATATTTCTTTCCTTATTCAAAGATGTGCACATACTGCAGCAGTCATATCTTCCAATTTAGGCAGCAAGATCTCATGAAGGCACACTTGCCTCTTCTGCGTTCAGCGTTTAAAATTCAAACGAAGGCTCCACCTGAAAAGGAAAGACTTGGCAGATCCACTTTCCCTCTTGCATTCAATGACTGCGCACTACTTGCCTTCTGCAACATGATCTGCGCACCACTCTCTATTCAGGAAGGAGATCTCTATGCACTTGGCCTTCATTCAGTCCAGATTCATAATTCAATAGAGGATCCATCTAAATAGGAAGTTTGGACAGCAAATATTTCCTATACAGAAGCATCCGCGCGCCTACCTCTTCTGCAAAGCCTGATCCGCGCGCCTCCTGCCCTTTCAGTGCTATCCGCGCGCATGCCTCTCTCCTGCAGAGCAACCCACGACTTTTCTTCCTCTATTGGCATCCTTGGATCGCTCTTCCTTCCTTTTCAGACACAAGGTACGCTCCTTTCCTATTCTGAAAGCCATCTGCGCGCACCTGCCTTCTGAAGTGCATGCACTACGATTCTTTCCTCTTCTGCAACAACTTGGGCAGCAAGTTGAGTTTGGGCAGCAACTTGGGCAACCTCTACACTAATAAGGAAGACCTAGGCAGCATCAAAACTATATAAAAAGGTACTCTATTTGGCAGCCACGAAAATTTTTGGACACTTTCAGACTCATCTTCTCCTTCTCCATCCGGATCAAGCAAGGCCGCGCCTCCACCACCTTCGGCTTCTTCTTTTCTTCTTCTACCTTTCTTTATGGTTTTTGTTTCAGCCATGAGTGGCTGAAACCTTTCGTTCTAGTTGAAGATCAAGTGAAGCTTTAGTTGTATTGTGGATTGAGAGACTTGGACATTCATTGTTTTACCTTTTGTTATTCAATATTCTTGTGATTTCATGCTTAAGGATATTATTGCTTTGTTATTTAAGATCTCCATTGATTTTTGTTGCAAAGTGATATATTGTTGTTTTGAATGATTTTAAGTCCGTATTTGCTTGAATCGTTTGAACATAAGAACACTTGGTGCACAACCAAGGAAATTGCATGATCTAGTGTTGTCTCCATGCATGTGGGTGACTAGAATTGGTTCTCTCCATTACTTTATGCGATTGACTTTTGCAAAAGGCCTAAGGCTCAAAGACGTTCTTTAGCAATTGTTAATTAGTAATTGATTGGTGGACTTTCCCTAATTAATTTAATCTAAAAGAGAGACTATGGATGTGAGAAGCTTCTTCAATCTCCATAGCCAATTTATTGAATCAACAAAGGAACATTTAAGTCAATGATCAATCCCTTCAACTAAAGTGAATCTAAATCTTCAACTAGAGCTTTTACCATCATTGTTTTACCCTCAATTTACTTTCTGCTTACTTTTAATTGCTCTTTTCTTTAGCTTAATCAAATCAATCTTGAAACCCCCATTTTTTACTTTACATGCACTTGCACTTTCTTTTCTTTTCTGCTCTCTTTAATTTGGTCTATTCAAGGAAGGTAAACGAGTATCAATTCCCTGTGGATACGATCCTCTTACCACTGTCTGCAATTTTAATATTGTTGGTAGTTAAACAGGTTATTTATTTTGACCGGCTTCGACAACCGTTCTGTCAAATTGATGCCTGGAACCCGACCGATCTCTATCCCTCCCTACAGGATGGCTCCAGTCGAGTTGAAGGAATTGAAGGAACAATTGCAAGAGCTGGTAGAAAAGGGCTTCATCCGACCGAGCACCTCACCTTGGGGTGCACCAGTCTTGTTTGTCATAAAGAAGGATGGATCCCTTCGACTTTGTATCGACTACAGGCAGTTGAACAAAGTCACTACCAAGAACAAGTACCCTTTGCCAAGGATCGACGATCTATTCGACCAGCTAGCAGGAGCGGGTTGTTTCTCCAAAATAGATATGAGATCTGGGTACCATCAGCTGAGGATCAGAGATGAGGATGTGCCAAATACAGCTTTCAGGACCAGATATGGGCATTTTGAGTTCCTTGTAATGCCGTTCGAGTTAACCAACGCCCCTGCAACATTCATGGATCTCATGAATAGAGTGTTTAGCCAATACCTGGATCACTTCGTTATTGTCTTCATAGATGATATCTTAGTGTATTCCAGGAATGCAGAGGAGCATGCCCATCATCTGCGGTTGGTTTCGTAGACCTTGAGGGAACATGGCTTGTATGCCAAGTTCTCTAAGTGTGAGTTCTGGCTGAGGAGCATTTCATTCTTGGGGCATGTAGTGTCAGAGAATGGGATAGAGGTGGACCCCAAGAAGACAGAAACTGTGGCTAGCTGGCCTAGACCCACCTCAGTGACGGAGATCAGGAGTTTCTTGGGTTTGGCAGGTTACTACAGGAGGTTCGTTCAGGACTTCTCAAAAATAGCAGCTCCTCTGACCAGACTAACTAGGAAGAATCAGAAGTTTCTGTGGACCGACCAGTGCGAAGAGAGTTTTGAAGAGCTTAAGAAGAGGTTGACTTCAGCACCAGTGTTAGCTCTGCCAACTAGTGATGAGGACTTTACAGTCTTTTGTGATGCGTCCCGTGTGGGACTGGGTTGTGTGCTGATGCAGAATGAGAGGGTGATTGCTTATGCTTCTAGGCAGCTGAAGAAGCATGAGTTGAATTACTCCACGCATGACCTAGAGATGGCAGCAGTAATCTTTGCACTCAAGATGTGGAGGCACTACCTCTATGGGGTAAAATGTGAGATCTTTACAGATCATAAGAGCCTACAGTACATCCTGAGTCAAAGAGATTTGAACTTGAGACAGAGGAGATGGGTAGAGCTGCTGAGTGACTATGATTGCAAGATTCAGTATCATCCAGGAAAGGCGAATGTCGTGGCAGACGCCCTAAGCCGGAAGTCACTAGGCAGTCTATCCCACATAACGGCAGAGAGGAGACCAGTGGTGAAGGAGTTTTACAAGCTCATTGATGAAGGTCTACAGTTGGAGTTGTCTGGTACAGGTGCTTTAGTGGCCCTGATGAGAGTGGCACCCGTGTTTCTGGAGCAGGTGGCTCAGAAACAGCATGAGGACCCAGAGTTAGTGAAGATTGCCAGGACTGTTCAGTCAGGCAAAGATAGTGAGTTTAGATTTGACAGTAAGGGGATCCTCCGCTATGGGAGTCGACTATGTGTACCAGATGACATAGGGCTAAAAGGAGACATTATGAGAGAGGCTCATAATGCAAGATACAGCGTTCACCCCGGAGCCACCAAGATGTATCAAGACTTGAAGAAGGTTTATTGGTGGCCAGCTATGAAGAAAGAAGTGGCACAGTTTGTGTCAGCCTGCGAAGTGTGTCAGAGGGTGAAGCTGGAAAATCAGAAGCCGGCTGGAATGCTTAACCCGCTACCTATTCCAGAATGGAAATGGGAGAATATAGTTATGGACTTCGTAGTGGGGTTACCGGCAGCGTCCAACAGATTGGACTCCATATGGGTGATTGTGGACAGACTCACCAAATCTGCTCACTTCATCCCTGTCAGGAGTGGCTACTCTGTGGACAAGTTGGCGCAGGTATATGTGGATGAGATCGTCAGGCTGCATGGGGTTCCTGTTTCAATAGTGACTGATAGAGGGCCCCAGTTCACCTCCAGGTTTTGGCGGAGTCTGCAGAATGCCATGGGTACTAGGTTGGATTTCAGTACTGCCTTCCACCCCCAGACTGATGGACAGTCAGAAAGGACCATCCAGACTATCGAGGATATGCTTAGAATGTGTGTGCTGGACTTTGGCGGTTCTTGGAGGCAGCATCTACCTTTGGTGGAGTTTGCCTACAATAACAGCCATCATGCTAGCATCGGGATGGCTCCATATGAAGCTTTGTACGGAAGGAAGTGCAGGTCACCTGTTTGCTGGGAGGAAGTTGGAGAGAAGGCCTTGGCAGGGCCTGAGCTAGTAGAGATCACCAGCAGGGTGGTACCCATAATCAGAGAGAGAATCAAGACTGCTGCAAGCAGACAGAAGAGTTATGCAGACATTCGCAGAAGAAAAGTAGAGTTTCAGGAGGGAGATCTGGTATTGCTCAAGGTGTCTCCAATGAAAGGAGTGGTTCGTTTTGGGAAGAAAGGTAAACTAGCCCCACGATACATCGGACCCTTTGAGATCTTGCAGAAGATTGGGAATGTGTCGTACAAGCTAGATTTGCCTGCTTCAATGGTGAGAATCCATCCGGTTTTCCATGTTTCAATGTTGAGGAAGTTTGTGTCAGATCTGAGCAAGGTTCTTAGTGAGCCTGATGTGGAGATCCAAGAGGATCTCACCTATGTTGAGCAGCCAGTGCGGATCATAGACACCCAGATCAGAAAGCTAAGAAACAAGGAAATCCCGATGGTGAAAGTCCTGTGGAACCACCACAATTTGGAAGAATGCACTTGGGAGACACGGGAGTCCATGCTCCAGCAATACCCTTACCTTTTCTAAGGTTAGTTCTTGTATGTTTCATGTGTGTTATGTGTATGTTGTGATGACTCTATGCATGTGCTAGTTGAGGAACATTCGGAGACGAATGTTCTTAAGGGGGGGAGAATGTAATACCCGGCTAGACTCCGGTATCGGAATTCCTACCGTCCGGTGGAATCTCGGATGTCGGAGACCTCTAGAAGGGTAAAACCATGTTTTCATGAAATGTTTTAATGTTTTTGATGATTTTAAGTAAAGAGGAAATGAGTTTTTGGAATAAAAAAACACCCTTGGAGGAAACTCAAGTTCGGCCGCCGAAACTCAAAGTTCGGCCGCCGAACATGCATGCTTTTCGGGTGAGCCTTAGGCCCCCGAAGGCATAAGTGAGGGAAGCCCAGGTTCGGCCGCCGAACCTCATGTTCGGCCGCCGAACATGGCATGCATGCGGGGGCACGTTCGGCTCCCGAATGTGGCCTGGCCAGCCACTATAAAAGAGCCCCTTAGCCGAAATGGGCGAGCTTTCTCCCCATTTTCAGCCAAGGTGAGCCCTTCCGCCGTTCCTCACCATCCTTGAGTTCTTTCCTTCAAATCTTTCAAGATTTTCACAAGTTTTTGCTTTGTTTTGAAGATTTTCGAGTTTAAAGCAAGTTTTGGAGCTTTGAGGTTCAAGAACTCAAAATCTCCCACCTCCGAGTTTAGGACGTCTCTCCCTCGATCTTCAAGAGGTAAGAGCCGATCTTAAGCCCATTTCATGTTTAAAGTAAGTTTTATGCAAGATCTATGGGGTAGAATGCATGTTTAGCTCATAGTTAGGTTTTTGAGTTTATGTTGTGTTTTTGAGCAATGTGTTGTTGTTGTGTGTTGTAGTTGGGGTTTAAGTTAGTTTGAAGCCCCTAGGAGCCAATGTATGTATATTTGCATGATTTGGATGAGTTATATGCATGTTGGAATGGAAAGGAGAAGTTTTTGTGCAAAGGGAGCCAAGTTTCTGCCCTTTGGCAGAAACCAGGTTCGGCAGCCGAAGGACTTTCGGCCGCCGAACATGGCTTGGGAGGCAGGCCTTTCGGCTGCCGAAGTTGCCCCCGAAAAGAGACTTTCGTCTCTGTCTGGGACTTTCAGCCGCCGAAGGTGCCGCCGAACCTGCCTGGGTTTCGGTTCTGGAGGGACTTTCGGCCGCCGAAGGTGCCGCCGAACCTGCCCTGTTCAGCCTTCCTTTGCATGTTTTTGCATGATTGTTTGAGGTGTTTTAGGGGTTTTTTTGGGGGATGTTTTTAGAGTCATGTTCTAGTTGTTTGGTCCCTCATTTGAGTCCACCTGTGTAGGTTCGGACCTGAGGAACCGAGGACCCCAGCAGTGAGTTCAGCTGCTTCTGAGTCAGTAGAGCTTCAGCAAGAGGTGAGTAGAATAAACTCTTATGTTTTAAAGCAAATGAATTATACAGTTGAGCATGTTCATGCATCATGAATGCCATGTGATGAATTAGGTTGTTTGCATTAGAAATCACGAATATGTTGCATTGTATTTATGATGTTGATGTGGATTGGTTATTGGATGATCCTTTAGTCCTCATATGGTATGATGATGTTACGGCATGATATGGTATGGAAGTCCAGGTTGTACCCATTCTACGTCCCTGACACTATGTAAGAGAAAGTCCAGGTTGTACCCATTCTATGTCCCTGGTACATTGGTATGCATGATATGTTATGATTAAGTGAAAGACCGGTTGTACCCATTCTACGTCCCGGCACTTTGGAATGTAAAGGACTATTGGTGACAATACCATCCGAGATGTGATTTGTTGTGATGTGTTGCATTACATGATGGCATGAGATTTAAATGTTGTTTTCTATTATTCTGCTCACTGGGCTCTAGTAGCTCACCCTTTTTCCCTAATCCCCCAGGATTGCAGGTACGGGCTAGACAGAGAAGTCAAGAAGAGTAAAGTCTTGTAAATTGTAATAATTAGAAGGTGGACATGATAAATTGTAAGATAAATGTAAAGTTGAATAGTCATGATATGTATATTGATATTGAGGATTAGAGGTTGTGCTTGACCCTATGGATGTGTTATCCCTTTTAAATACATGATCTTAGATGTTTTATGATATAGATGCTTAGCCAACTCAACACATGTATATCGCCCATTGGGGCATTGATGAGATCCCACAGAGGGGTCAAGTTTATGATTATGGTTATGTTCAGTGCATGCACAGGTTGAGTTTGGCGTATGATAGAATGTATGAAAGAAAGGTTTTAATTTTTTTATGTATGTTGTTGATCATGTATGGGATTAAACAGGTTTACAGGTTACATGTCAGGCTTGCTATGGGTCTCGGCGGCCTTAAGCCGATCTGGATCCTAGCGCCGGTAGCGGTCTGATTTTCGGGTCCTTACAAAGGTGATCATTTATTCAGACCATGCTGCATTGAGATATTTAATCAAGAAAAAGGAGTCCAAACCAAGGCTGGTACGATGGATATTGCTGTTGCATGAGTTTGACTTGGAGATCCGTGACAAGAAGGGAAAAGAGAACCTTGTAGCTGATTACCTCAGCAGAATTCTAACCGAGATGGAGACATATCCCATCAATGAAAAATTCCCTGATGAGCACCTCTTTGCTGTCCAAGAAGAGGAACTATGGTATGCTGATATTGTTAATTTCCTTGCCACAGGTGATTTGCTTACTGATTTGCCCAAACACTTGAGAGACAAGATCAAGAAAGATGCAAGGTATTATGTGTGGGATGAGCCTTACCTATGGAAGCATTATGCAGACCAAGTCATAAGGAGATGCATCCCGGATCAAGAAGTACATTCTGTCCTAGCCTTCTGCCACTCATATGGCTGTGGAGGACACTTGAAAATTCTTGAAAGTGGGCTATTTTGGCCTAACATATTTAGAGATTCTTATTTATTTTGTAAGTCATGTGCAAGATGCCAACAAACGGGAAACCTTGGCAACCGAAGTGAAATGCCATAAGCACCCATCATGGTGTGTGAAATCTTTGATATTTGGGGCATTGACTTCATGGGGCCATTCCCACCTTCCTTTGGCAACACCTACATACTTCTAGCCGTGGATTATGTGTCCAAGTGGATTGAGGCCAAGGCAACAAGGGCTGATGATGCAAAAACAGTTTGTGACTTTGTGAAATCACAAATATTCTCAAGATTCGGTCTGCCCAAAACCATTATCAGTGACCGAGGCACCCATTTTTGCAACAAGGTAGTAGAGACTCTCCTCAAAAAGCACCATGTCATCCATAGAACCTCTACTGCTTACCATCCTCAAACAAATGGGCTAGCCGAAGTATCAAATAGGGAGATCAAGTCAATCTTGGAGAAAATAGTCTGCCCAAATCGCAAGGATTGGAGTGTGCGCCTCAATGATGCCTTATGGGCATATAGGACAGCCTATAAAACTCCAATTGGAATGTCTCCATATAGGCTGATTTATGGGAAAGCTTGCCATCTGCCCGTAGAACTTGAGCACAAAGCTTATTGGGCTGTCAAGAGGTGTAATCTTGATGAAAAAGAAGCTGGAGTCCATAGAAAATTGCAACTTCAAGAGCTTGAGGAGATCCGGCGTGATGCATATGAAGTTTCATGGGAGTACAAAGCAAAGACCAAAGCCTTCCATGACAAAAATATCTCCAGAAAACACTTCCAGGTTGGTGATAAAGTTTTGCTTTTTGATTCAAGGTTCAAATTATTCCTTGGGAAGCTTCGGTCTAGGTGGATAGGACCATTTGTGGTTGAGCATGTCTATCCACATGGGGCTATTGACATACGGAGTCCACAAACAAGCAAAGTTTTCAAAGTTAATGGACATCGTTTGAAGAAATTTTATGAAGAATTTACTGTTCATCTTGTGGAAGAGATCCCCTTGGATCCCCCTTCCCTAGACTGTTGATCAACTCAAGGAAGTCCAGCCCAAGACAGAAAATAGGGCGCTACTGGGAGGCAACCCAGCTGAAGCAATCTGCCCAAATCACAGCCCAGTCTGGGGCAAATCGCCTGCATGCACCATAGTCACAAGTAATTGGGGCAAGTGATCTGCCCAAATCGATATCCCAAATCGACAGGGTTCACCCCACTAAGAACAAGATCAAACCAGGCAGTTGCACCAAAGAAGTGATTTGCCCAGGTGATTTGACCAAATCACCAAGCCAAATCAACAACTCCGCCTACCAATAGCAAAAGGCGTGAACAGTACCAGCCATGCAACAGTAAGAAAGAAAGTGATTTGGCCAAGTGATTTGCCCAAATCACTTACCAAATCACCCTGTCAAGAAATCAGAGACTCAGCATTTAATGATCAGGGCAGTTCAACTACCCCAAATCACCTTAAATAATTTTTATTTTATTTTCTTCCTTTTCACGCTATCTCTTTCTGTTTCATCTCCTCCTTCTCTTTCATGTCTTCCCTCACCGACGACCACCGGCGACACCAAACCACCATGGCCAAAACAAAGATGAAAGTCACCGGCGGCCCCAGAATATGGAGGCGGCGCGGGATGCCTAGACTGGTACGCATTCCCACCGACAGTGATGAAGAAGCAATGGAAAACCCACCACCCGTCCCCAACGACGTCGACACTGAAGATGCCGACGAAGCAAGAAACACCGCCAGTCCAGCAACCCAGACCTATCGCCGTCGGACTAGGGCGTCGTTGATTACACCACCACCTTCCTCACCATCAGTCACGACAGACACCCAGGGAGGCAACACACCTCAAGAAACCACGCCGTCCACCAGTCATGGTCAGAAACGGCCAAGAACACCATCACCACCACCATCACCAAGCCCGGAACGACAACAAGAGACACCCAGTGCCACACCTCCCACAAGCTAAGAAGAAGGCGAATTGCCCAGCGATTTGCCCAAACCAACCCACCCTGATCACATCACTCAGACTCTGATGTTCAACAAGGTGTCCGAAAGGGCCAGGCTAGACAGAGTTTCCTCTACACTCTACCACCCAGGTAAGTACATTCACCTTGGCACTCTTGAAGAACTGAGACTCCAACGCCAGGTACGTACCTTCATCTCTGCCATTGGTTGGGACAAATTCTTCTTCCTCCACCTTCCATCCTTCACTGAGCTCACTCATGAGTTCTTCACTACTTTCTATTTTGATAGACCAGCCATGCACAACCTACACACACCAGACATCATTGGATTCAGTCTATTAGGACAGTGATTTCGCTTGTCCCTGCAAGAGTTTGGCACTACCATGGGCTGTGAATGCCCTGACTCAACCTGTGATTTTTCTGCAGAATTCAAACCCAGCACTGCATATCTGGAATTATGTGATAATCCCCCTGACTCTTACTCACCCACCAGGTCTAAGGACCTGTACCTCAATAATCCAAGCTTGAAATACATTCACAGGTTTATGGCCTACACATTTTCTGGGAGGAAGGATGCACACAACATCCTGACCAGAACGGAGCTATACATACTGTGGTGCATGCACCACCACCAGAAACTACACTTTGGTTATTGGGTTGCAACCCAATTATCCAGCATTATCTAGTACCACCGCCCCCTGATCCTTGGGCACTTGATCATTGCCATTGCAGTGAACCTGAAACTTTTACACCCTGCCCATACTGACCTCACCCCCACTACCAAGCCAACCCCCCTGGACCTTCGATCTTTAGATGATATGGGGTTGCTTTGCAAAGTGGGGGACATTTTTTCTCTTTCACCTGCAGGACCTCTAACACCACGCCATGAGCGTGTATTCAGAAAGAAGAAGGCACAGCCTACCCCAGCAGATGGGACAGTAGGGGAAACAGAGCAGGCACCCCCAGCAAATGAACCACCTCCTGTGGCACCACAACAGGAAGCACATCAAGACCCTGAAGACGTAGCCCCAAACCAGACAGTTGAGGCTCGTCTTAGCAGAATTGAGACCAGAATGCACAACATGGAGCACCTGTTGCAACTGCTAGTGAACTATTTTCTGCCTGCAGACCAGGACAGGCAGTGATTTGGCCGGGTGATTTGCCCAAATCACCCACAGGCCAGGAAGTCCCTTTCCTTTTTCTTCTTAATTTTTATATAAATATGTTTACACATTGAGGACAATGTTTGCAATAGGTGTGGGGGTACTGTTAGGTTATTTTTGCATTGATTACATTATTTTTTGCTTTCTTTTTGTTTCTTTTTGCATCTTTTTACCCTATAACACACACCAAAAATTTTTTTTCTTTCAACACATTTTTTCACTTTCTGCACACACACATAGAATTTTGTCTTAGCTTTTGCTCTACTCAGCATAGATGACAAGGTTAAAAGAGCTTCCTATCTCATGACCCCATTGATTTTCCACCCCTTTAAGCCTAAATTGAATTACTTACAGTATGCTACCTTCACTTAGGAAGTTCTTTTCTTGAATTAAATCTCTAAATTTACTATGGTCAAGGGAAATAAAAACATAAACACATGCAAATAAAAGTTGGTGTAACTCCCTATGAGCTGATTTCCCCAAACTGTTAGGAAAAGAAAAAGAAAAAGAAAAAAACCAGCACAAATCTTAAAACCTGTTCCTATGGCCAAATAAGCTATGAACAGAGCTAGTAGCCACTTGAACAAGTGACTAACTGAGTAACCGGGGGTGGGTATCACCAATATGCACCTTCGCGTAAAAAGGTTAGTGACTTTTTCAGGCAAGAATAAAAAAGTGCTGCTGAATAAAATAAAATAAAATGCTCAAAGAAGGGCAAATCACTCTTAGAGGTTGCATTGAGCTTATACAAAGAAAATAAGCATGATTGAATCAAAAACCTTTCCTTTGACCATGGTAGGTAAGGGGAAACAAAGAAAAGAGAGAACAACCTTAATGCATGTACTCTATACTGTGATACTTCAATTTGGGAGTCTAGGAGGGGCTGATTAAGTGGTACTTAGGCTCTGAAGAAAAAGGGGCTTGATTAACTAAGTTGTTTGTTGCTTGAGGACAAGCAAAAAGCTAGGTGTGGGGGTATTTGATCAAACATAAATTAGCCACATTTTTATTATCTTTATTATTGCTTATTTACACATTTTTTAGCTTAATTTATGGTTTTTATCTTGTTTTTACAGAAAAGGAAGAAATTGGAAAATTGGAGAAAAAGTGCAGAAAAGGCTGGAAAAATGATGGGGTCAGAGTGATTTGGCCAAATCACTCGCAGAGACTGGCCAAATCACTCGCAGAGACAGAAAAACTGGACCAACTCACAGAAAGCGATTGAGGCAAGTGATTTGCCCAAATCACCCATCACAATCACATTGACAGCAGAAATTGACAACAGAGCGGGAAAAAGAAAAAAATCAGATTTAAAAAGAAAAGAAGCCCAAAACCACTTCAAACACTGCCAGCTCAAATCCAAAAGCCATAAGGATGTCCTTCCACCAAGAGAATTCCATCTACAACAAAATACAAGAAGAAAAAGAGGAATCAAAGACTACAAAGACCAAGTCAAAAGAGGGATTCCAAACCCTAATTGAACTTGGACTCTCTAGCTATAAGAAGGCAGCCTCCAAACCAGCAAAATCATCTTCTTCCACCTTCAGAAATCTGTAGAATTCAGCAGGAAGTCTGCGGCAGTCCCTTCTTCTCTTCCTTTCTTCTTTCTTTTGTATATTTTGCCCACCATGAATGGCTAATTTCCTTCTTTTCTAGTTGAAGTTGAGGAAATTCAGATTTGTGATGAATTAGGAGATTTAAAACTCCATTGTTAAACTCTTATTTGCTTTCAATATTTATGCAACTTGATCTTTTCTATAATTGTTACTTTGCTTTTAGAATCAATAAGGGCCCATTGCTTTTAAATTGCTTGAGTAATAAATTGTTTAAATGATTTAAGTCCGTAATTGCTTATATTATTTGAACACAAATATAATCAGTTGCATGATCTAGACTTGACCACGCGGTTGGCAAGAATAGAATTGGGTTTCTCTAAGTCTTAATGCAGTCAACAGTTGTTCGATGCTAAATGCCCCAAGAACGTTCCTTGGCAACTTGTTGACTAGTGTTTGATTGGCGAACATTTCCTAATCGAACTAGAACTAAGGAGGAATTTGGTTATGAGAAGCGTCTTCCACAACCAAAACCAATTTATTGAAATAAAATAGGAGTCTTAAATAGTCAATGATCAATTCTGAACAAGCTGAATTAAACTCATATTTCAACTAGAATCTCTTTCCCATTGAAATTCTCATTTATTTAAATTATTACTTTCTCTTGCTTTCTAGATTTAATTCATCAAAACAAAACCCCCTCTTTTATTTATTTGTCATTTATTTGCCTTAGTCATTATTAGGAAAATCTTTGGTGTCAATTCCCTGTGGTTCGACCCTATTGCCACTATTTGCAAGTTAATTGTTGATTGTTTAATAGGTTTATTTTTTACGGCTTCGACAACCGCTATCACCTACTAATGTCTCCTAGGATATGTCCATGATATATGAGACGAGACCAAATCAAGGCTCATTTTACGCCCTTACAATATGTTAAAAGAAAGTCTAAATCGAGAAGGCCCATTCTATGCTCTATATTATTTGGAATATATGTATATTTTAGGAGAAATTTTTGAGGAGCCTTGTGAGGATCAAGCTTATGGAATGTTAGATGCTATTAGTGACAAGTCTGCCTTGATATGAATTTTTTGCAACAAGTAATATTCACTATAAATGCAATTTAAATTGAAAATATAATGATGTCTTTCTACTCACTAAGTTATGTGTAATAACTTACCTCTTTTCCCTAAGCCTAATAATCCAGTTTTAAGAAAGTAGAGTAAAGTCCGGTACTGGATCTATTTTCACATATTCATGTGAAAATAAAAAAAATAGAAAATCATACAAATACCAAACCTTTCTTAAATCTCTCTTTTTTTTCCACTTCTACACTCTAACTATCTCCTTTTCCTTTGATGTTCTTTCATCTGAGTCAATTTATATCTTAGGGAATGATTGAATAAATTGAAAATTAAAGCTTTATAATTCAAATTCATGTATGAAGATACGAGAAGATGCTATTTTCTATACATTTCTATGCTCACCTTGATTTTCAAGCTGGGTGCATATGGAATCCTAAACTTTTCCTTCTTCAGTTCTTTTAATATATGGCTCTTTCTTTAACTCTTGATCTTAGGATGAATTTTGGTTAAAGAAAGAAGTTTATTTGGTAAGAGATTAGCTTGGATTTGACGAAAGAAAGAAAAATAAGATTTTTTGATTTTCAATAGCATAAGCTTCTGCCATAAGGATGGTGGAAGAAGACAACCCATTTTTCATTTGCTTTGTCAATTCTTTCATACTTAGTTAAGTGACACATGGAGGGTTTAGGTGAAGAGGTGAAAAAATGAAGGACCGAACTTGAAATTTACTTTTAAACTTTCTATATTCACACTTTAACTTACTAAACTCTTTACCATATTTCAATTTAGTTTTCAAATTTTTAATATTCATAAATTAACCTATTAATTATGCTTTTAGCCTTTGAAAATCCATTTCACTGAAGTAAGCATGTTGAATTTTAACAAGCACCTCAAGCGAGCACGTTACGAAACCCTAAGCACCTCCCGTAAGTGACTCATTTCTGACTCATTAATCATACTATCTACTTTATTTCTAGATATGTCCATTTTTTATTTGAATTTTCTATGATTTCGTTATTAATAGTTTAGAGTTATGCTAGCACCTCACCTAAGTAGCTCGAGGTAAGTTAGCACCTCCCCTAATGCCACTTGCTCTAATAGTGAAATAGCCCAACTCGTACTTAGTGATGTCGCTATTTCTAACTATGGGTTTGAGGATGTTACAAATAATTGAATTGTGATCTTCATGTCTAGTTTATATAATTTATATTATGATAGTTGAACATGTAACTATGTTATGATTTAGAATATATGTGCTTGACCTTTTAGAATTTGTCATTTTATGTGATCCTAGAAAATTGTATGACCTTTTAGTATATGTTAATTTAAAACAAATATTTGTAATTAAACACAGATGCATGTGTGTGTGTGTGTTTTTTTTTTTTTTTGGTTATATGTCTAAAAATGCTCATATATATGAATGGTGATTTATGTTTTAGGCATGTATTAATTTTAAATTACGAGGTTAAAATATTGAAATTATTGACATGTAATAATGTAAATAATATGCAGGACATACTTATTTTGTGTCCCAACAACTTTAAATTAATTTGAACTGTAGCGCCTATAACGATTTCAAATTGGTATTGTTATAGGTATTTGTTAATACTCTTACATAGCACACGTATAACAAATTTTAATCCATGATAACACGTTAGCTAACATCCTAGGCCAATAAAAGTGCCTTTGTATTCTCAAATAAATGCGATTTGAATCTGAGAGATCTCCAAGAATTGAATCATGGCATAAACCAATTAGTTTTGACTCAATTCAGCACCATTCTTTACATACAACCTATTTTTATAATCAAACAAGCCTCGTCTATAAACACGAACCATTGACATTTGCCATTGTTAAAGTTATATGATAAATATGATTACCTTTCTATGTAGGAATCATGATTTTCTATGAATAAAATGAAAATGATATCACTAGCTTCAATTAATACAAGTTAAGAATTAAATGTACTAGTGTCACAATATGTCTAACTAGGCCTATCGCTCTTTGATCGAGGTCAGAGTTGGCCTACCACTAGTAACTCTGGCAATACCCTTTCTTGGGTTATCTAAATGCAAGTACCCGGATAAGGTAATGTGTCTTCCTTATTCGGGTTGCTTACATTGATTGGGCCAATTAAGATTTTATTTAAGTCGTGTTAAATTTGGACCAGACCTAATCCACCCCAAAAGCTAGATCAAAGGGCACGTTATCCCTTTTCACAACTGATATGGGATTCAACACACCCCACTCATACCTGTAATTTTTTTTGGGATTCAACACACCCCACTCACGCCTATAATTTTACTGGTACGTGATATATTTATGGGAGGCCCAACATCGGATGGGACTCTGATACCATATTAAATTTGGGTCAAGCCTAACTCACTCCAAAAACTAGCTCAAGGGGGAGGAGTGCTTATGGCCCATATAAGGGGCACGTTATCCCTTTCCACAACTGATGTGGGATTCAACACACCCACTCATGCCTATAAATTTACTGGTGCATGAAATATTTATGGGAAGACCAATATCGGATGGGGGCTCTGATACCATGTTAAATTTGGGTCAGGCCTAACTCACTCCAAAAGCTAACTAAAAGGTAACTCAAAGGGAGGAGTGCCTATGGCCCATATAAGGGGCACATTACCCCTTTCCACAATCGATGCGGGATTCAACAACTCGGATAGTAAGTGCAGAACCAGATAGTACACGTATTTTCATCTTAGGAATCGACAATATTTGAGTGTATGAAATGGATATTGACTCGCGGTTGTCGCAGCCGGTCAAAAATAACCTTTCCGGTTATCAATAATTTTACAACTGCAAATAGTGGTAAAGGATCGAATCCACAGAGAATTGAAAACTTATCTATCTTTCTCAACAAGACCAAGAGATTCAGCTGAATGAGTAACTGAAAGCAAGTAATTGAAAGCGGAACAAAAGTAAAGTGCAATAAAAGTAAAAAGGGGGGTTTTTGAGATTGATTTGATTAGCAAACTACTGAAAGCAATTAAATGAGCAAGTAATTAAAATAAAAGAGAAATTCAATATGAGAAAGGTCTAGTTGAAGAGATGGATCCACTTTGGTTGTTTGGATCGATCATTGAAACTTATGTTCTCTTGATTGATTCAATAGATTAGTTATGGAGATGGAAAACGCTTCTCACCACCATGTCTCTCCCTATGATTAAATCAATTAGGGAACGTCCTCTAATCAATTACTAATTAACAAATTGCCAAGGAACGTCCTTGGGCCTTAGGCATCAAAACAATTGTCAATTGCATGAAGAAATAGAGAGATCCAATCCTAGCTACCCAAACGCATGGAGATGTTGCTAGATCATACAATTCCTTAGTTATTACACCAAGTGTTCTTATGTTAGAATAATTCCAGCAATTACGGACTAAAAATTATCCCAACTAACAATCAATTACCTTGCAATCAAGAATCAAGTGGCCAATTTGATCAAAACAACAAAGTAATCATAGATTCAAGCACCAAATTGTATGAATATTGAACAAATCAAAGACAAATAGTTTATGTTCAGATCTCACAATCCATAAAACAACCTTAGTTTCAACCAATCTTCAACTAGAATAAAAGGTTTCAGCCACTCAAGGCTGAAACAAAACAGAAAATAAAAGGAGAACACAAAAGATGAAGAACTGAAGATGGAGATGGAGAAGGGAGAGCGCCGGCCACTCCTCCTTGCCTTGGCCGAATGGTGTCTTCTTCCAATCTACCTTGGATGGTCTCTTTGAGATCTTTAAATATGTTTTAAGGTATTGTCTTAGGGTTTCAAGAGGCTGCCCACATTTTAAGAGGCTGTCCAAAATGCCCTTGGTCCAAGATGTGCCATCCATACACATGTGTGAAGGGAAAAACGTGGGGCATGTGTGGCTTGTACAAGAATGGGTCTTTTGGTCTTTGTTTGTTGCCCAAGTGTCTTCAAGATGCTGCCCAAGGTTCCCAAGACTTGCCTTCACACTTTCCTTGCCGCCCATGCACTAATAAGGAAGGTGGAGCCTTCTTTGCAATTTGAATTTTGAATGTGCAAGGCATGTGGTGGCAAGCATGTGATCTTTGGATTTGGCTTCCTTGACAAGCTGGATTTTGAAATTCAAAATTTGAATATGAATCTTGAAGATTTGAAATTCAAAATACTTTCCTTATTTGGCTCGACTTGAATTCAACTTGGCAGACTTGCTCTCCTTTGCTCCAATTAAGGCAGTTTTAGGGGGATTTTCTCCAAAATGTCCTTTTACACCATTTTCTGCAAAATAATATCAAATGCACTAAATTAAGCAGAAATCATGTAAATAATCATCAATAATATCAAGATAAAAAGGACTAAAATATGTTCTATCAAATACCCCCACACCTAGCCTTTTGCTTGTCCTCAAGCAAATAAACATAGTCAAATAAGCTTTTCTTGCTACTTGATCCTTATTTCCACTTAAGCTCTTACTCTAGACACCTATTTTGAATCATTGCAGTGAAGAATATATGCATGAAGATTACTCACCTTCTTTCCTTGTTTCCCTTTACTCACCATGGCTAGGATTTATTTTACTCAAGAGAGAGATCATACATGCACATTTATTTGTTCAGATAAGACTCTTTTTAGCTTTCGGATTGACTTTCCCTTACCTTGAAGTACTTTATTCAGTCTTTTTGCACTTTAATATTGCTTGAAAAAGTCACCAACCTTTTGACGTGAAGGTACATATTGGTGATACCCACTCCCAGTTACTCAGTTGGTCACCTGTCCAAGTGGCTACTAGCTCTGTTCATAGTCTTTTAACCATTGGAACAGTTTTGAATTTGTGCTTATGAGGTCTTTGCCTTTGCTGAATTTTCTTTCTCTCAATGATTTGGGCAAATTAACACCAATTGCTAATCAAGTCATGTTAAGTTCATTCACACAAATTTCAATTCATTCTCTCTAATGAGTGTCATCAATACATTTTTCACCATGGCAAGCTCAAAGATTCAATTTAAAAGGCAATTCTCAAACATGAATATAACTCACTACAATTGATTCAACATAAGTTTAAAGAGTCATCACATCAATGGAGTCATGGAAAGAAAAGCTCATCTAACATAGTTCATTAGTTTGAGTAGAGCAAATCAAAAAGGAGAAGAAGGTTGTGGTTGTGTGTGTTATTGAAAGCAAAAATGAAAAAAATTTCAACTGTGGCTATTCAGAACTAAGAAAATCGCAAAAATGGAATTGAAAGAAAGAAAAACGCAAAAAATGGAACTAAAATTAAAAGACTGACTGAAAATAAAAGTTCAGATATGCACCCCCACACCTAAATCATGCATTGTCCTCAATGTATAAGAAAAATAAGAGAACAAAGGAAACTGAGTACTCCCCTGAGGTATGGTGTGCATGGCATGATCACTTAGGTTGACTGAGATGGTTGATGTAGTGGAATTTCTTCCACTACTTGCACTGCAAATCCTTTATAGAAAGGTTTTAGATGATGGCCATTCACCTTGAAGATTTTTCCTGTCTCTATACTGTGAATGTCTACAGCTCCATGTGGGTAAGCATGCTCTATAATGAATGGTCCAATCCACCTAGACCGTAGCTTCCCTGAAAATAATTTCAAATGAGAGTCAAAGAGTAAGACTTTATCACCAACCTCAAATTGTTTTCTTGAAAGCTGACTGTCATGGGAGGCTTTGGTTTTTGCTTTGTAGTTCCAAGAAGTCTCATAAGCATCTCGTCTTATTTCCTCTAGCTTTTGCAGTTGTAATTTGCGATGGTAGCCAACTTCCTTAAGGTCCATATTGCAACTCTTTACAACCCAATATGCCTTGTGTTCAAGCTCAACTAGAAGGTGACAAGCTTTTCCATAGACCAATCTATAAGGAGACATACCTATGGGAGTCTTGTAGGCTGTTCTGTAGGCCCATAAAGCATCTTCTAATCTTGCGCTCCAGTCCTTTCGGTTGGGAGACACTGTCTTTTCAAGGATGGCCTTGATTTCTCTAATGGACACTTCAGCTTGCCCATTTGTCTGAGGGTGGTAGGCTGTGCATGTCCTATGTATGACATTGTGCTTTCTAAGAAGGCTTTCCACTACCTTATTGCAAAAATGGGTCTGTAACGACCCGAAAATCGGACCGCTACCGGCGCTAGGATTCAGGTCGGCTTAAGGCCGCCAGAACCCGTAGCAAGCCAAACATACATCCTGTGAACCTGTTTAATCCCATACATGGTCAACAACATACATAAAAATTAAAAACTTTTCTTTCATTTAAACATTTCTTTGCCAAGCCTAGCCTGTGCATGCACAAACATAACATAAACCCCTCATTGGAGTCCTCATCAAATACTCCAATGGGGTAACATAACGTAACATAGGCTTGGATTACATAGGCATCATAAAAACATTATATCTCATACAAGACCATGTGTACAGGGAATACAACAGACTCTAGTCAAGCACACTATCAAACTTACATTACATTACATCTCATACTTTTACATTACCAACAAATCATGTCCACAGCTAAGCTATTACATAAACTTCTCTTACTCTGCTGACTTCTCTATCTACTCTGCACCTGCAAGACTGGGGTTAGGGGAGAGGGGGTGAGCTATAAAGCCCAATGAGCAGAAACTAAAAACATTTGCTTTAATTCCTCCATTTTTAGGTATATTATTATTCATTTTATTATTATTATTATTATTATTATTATTATTATTATTTTATTTTATCATATTATTTAACTTTTTCTTATTCATGCTTTCATGAAATGCAACACATCACAGCTAATCACATAAAGGATGGTATTGTCACCATTAGTCCTCAACATCTCCAAATGCCAGGGGCGTAGAATGGGCCTCACTGGTCTTTCTCTTACATAACATAACATTCCAAAGTGCCAGGGGCGTAGAATGGGCCTCGCTGGTCTTCCATAACATATCATCATAACATAACATCAGAGGACTATGGATCACTCAACAACCATCCACATCAACATCAATTTATGCAATGCAGCATATTCGTGAATTCTAATGCAAACATCCTGAAGTATTGCATGGCATAATGATGCATGGGCAATGCTTTATGATTCATTCATTTATTCATTTACTTTACTTTAAAACTTAAGGGGTTGTTCCACTCACCTGGTGACTGAAGCTTTAACAACGAACTCGGAACGACTATCTCACAACCGGGGGTCTCGGTTCCTCGGGTCCGAACCTACACAGGTGGACTCAAATGAGGCACCAAACAACAAGAACATAACTCTAAACATACCCCCAAAAACCTCCTAAAAACACCTCAAAACATTCCTAGGAAACATGCAAGAAAAGGCTGGACAGGGCACTTTCGGCGGCACCTTCGGCGGCCAGAAGTCCCTCCAGAGCCGAAAGTCAGGCAGGTTCGGCGGCACCTTCGGCGGCCGAAACTCCCAGACAGAGGCGAAACTCATGCATGTTCGGCGGCACCTTCGGCGGCCGAAAGTCCCAGACAGAGACGAAAGTCTCTTTTCGGGGGCAACTTCGGCAGCCGAAAGGCCTGCCTTCCCAGCCATGTTCGGCGGCCGAAAGTGCCTTCGGCTGCCGAACCTGGTTTCTGCCAAAGGGCAGAAACTTTGGCTCCTCTATGCACATTTGCCTCCCAACTCTCAAATCATGCATAAACTTGTTCTAAAACATGCATAAACACCATTCATCACACCTAGGGGTCTTAAACTATCAAATACCCCAACTACAACACTTCAACACACAAAATCAACATACATTGTTCATCAAAACATCAAAACCCATAAACTCATCAACAAGCCTAAACATGCATCTCTACCCATAAAACAACTTAAAACTTACTTAAAACATATAAGGAACTTAAGATCGGCTCTTACCTCTTGAAGATCGAGAGGGAGACGACCTAAACTTGGAGATCCACGAAAATGAGCTCCTGAGTTCCCAAAGCTCCAAAACTTGGTTTAAATGCTCAAAACTTGCAATGTGAGTTTAAAACTCAAGGAAAATGGAAGAGATTTGAAGGAAGAACACTAGATTTGCAAAGGGAAGGTCGGAAGCTTGCTGTGGTCGAAAATGGGAGAAAGCTCGCCCATTTCGGCTAAGTACCCCTTTTATAGGTGGCTGGCCAGGCCACATTCGGGGGCCGAATGTGCCTCCGCATCCATGCAATGTTCGGCGGCCGAACTTGACTTTCGGCGACCGAACCTGGACTTCCCTAACTCATGCTTTCGGGGGCCTAACGTGCCTCCAAAACGCATGCATGTTCGACGGCCGAACTTGACTTTCGGCGGCCGAACCTGGGTTTTCCTCCAAAGAATTTTCATGCAAAAACTCATTTAATTTTCATACTTAAAATCATGAAACACCTTAAAACATTTTATGAAAACATGTTTCTACCCTACTAGAGGCTTCCGACATCTGAGATTCCACCGGACGGTAGAAATTTCGATACCGGAGTCTAGCCGGGTATTACATTCTCCCCCCCTTAAGAACATTCGTCCCCGAATGTTCACCAAACAACACATAACATGGCAAACATACAATATACATATATAGCACATCAACACATAGGGGTCTAACCTTAAAAGAGATGAGGGTACTGCTGGAGCATAGACTCTCGTGTCTCCCAAGTGCATTCTTCCAAGTTGTGGTGGTTCCATAGGACTTTCACCATCGGGATTTCCTTGTTTCTTAACTTTCTAATCTGGGTGTCTATGATCCGTACTGGCTGTTCAACATAGGTGAGATCCTCTTGGACCTCCACATCAGGCTCACTAAGAACCTTGCTCGGATCTGACACAAACTTCCTCAACATGGAAACATGGAAAACCGGATGGATCCTTTCCATTGAAGCAGGCAAATCCAGCTTGTACGACACATTCCCAATCTTTTGCAAGATTTCAAAGGGTCCGATGTATCGTGGGGCTAGTTTACCTTTCTTCCCGAAGCGAACCACTCCCTTCATTGGAGACACCTTGAGCAATACCAGGTCCCCCTCCTAAAACTCTAACTGCCTTCTGCGGATGTCTGCATAACTCTTCTGTCTGCTTGCAGCAGTCTTGATTCTCTCTCTGATTATGGGTACCACCCTGCTGGTAATCTCTACTAGCTCAGGCCCTGCCAAGGCCTTCTCTCCAACTTCCTCCCAGCAAACAGGTGATCTGCACTTCCTTCCGTACAAAGCTTCATATGGAGCCATCCCGATGCTAGCATGATGGCTGTTGTTGTAGGCAAACTCCACCAAAGGTAGATGCTGCCTCCAAGAACCGCCAAAGTCCAGCACACACATCCTAAGCATATCCTCTATAGTCTGGATGGTCCTTTCTGACTGTCCATCAGTCTGGGGGTGGAAGGCAGTACTGAAATCCAACCTAGTACCCATGGCATTCTGCAGACTCCGCCAAAACCTGGAAGTGAACTGGGGCCCTCTATCAGACACTATAGACACTGGAACCCCGTGCAGCCTGACAATCTCATCCACATACACCTGCGCCAACTTGTCCACAGAGTAGCCACTCCTGACAGGGATGAAGTGAGCAGATTTGGTGAGTCTGTCCACAATCACCCATATGGAGTCCACTCTGTTGGACGTCGCCGGTAACCCTACTACGAAGTCCATAGCTATGTTTTCCCATTTCCATTCTGGAATCGGTAGCGGGTTAAGCATTCCAGCTGGCTTCTGATGTTCCAGCTTCACCCTCTGACACACTTCGCAGGATGACACGAACTGTGCCACTTCTTTCTTCATCGCTGGCCACCAATAAACTTTCTTCAAATCTTGATACATCTTGGTGGCTCCGGGGTGAATGCTGTATCTTGCATTATGAGCCTCTCTCATAATGTCTCCTTTTAGCCCTATGTCATCTGGTACACATAATCGACTCCCATAGCGGAGGATCCCCTTGTTGTCAAATCTAAACTCATCATTCTTGCCTGACTGAACAGTCCTGGCAATCTTCACTAACTCGGGGTCCTCATGCTGTTTCTGAGCGACTTGCTCAAGGAACACGGGTGTCACTTTCATCTGAGCCAACAAGGCACCTGTACCCGACAACTCTAACTGTAGCCCTTCTTCGATGAGCTTGTAGAACTCCTTTACTACTGTTCTTCGTTCTGCTGTGATGTGGGATAGACTGCCGAGTGATTTTCGGCTTAAGGCATCAGCTACAACATTAGCCTTACCCGGATGATACTGGATTTTGCAATCGTAGTCACTGAGCAGTTCTACCCATCTTCTCTGTCTCAAATTCAAATCTCTTTGACTCAGGATGTACTGCAGGCTCTTATGATCTGTAAAGATCTCACATTTTACCCCATAGAGGTAGTGCCTCCACATCTTGAGTGCAAAGATTACTGCTGCCATCTCCAGGTCGTGTGTAGGGTAATTCAACTCATGCTTCTTCAGCTGCCTAGAAGCATAAGCAATCACCCTCTCATTCTGCATCAGTACACAACCCAGTCCCACACGGGACGCATCACAAAAGACTGTAAAGTCCTCACCACTAGATGGCAGAGCTAAAACTGGTGCTGAAGTCAACCTTTTCTTAAGCTCTTCAAAACTCTCTTCGCACTGGTCGGTCCACAGAAACTTCTGATTCTTCTTGGTTAACCTGGTCAGAGGAGCTGCTATCTTTGAGAAGTCCTGAACGAACCTCTTGTAGTAACCTGCCAAACCCAAGAAACTTCTAATCTCTGTCACTGAAGTGGGTCTAGGCCAGTTAGCCACAGTTTCTGTCTTCTTGGGGTCCACCTCAATACCATTCTCTGACACTACATGCCCCAAGAACGAAATGCTCCTCAGCCAGAATTCACATTTAGAGAACTTGGCATACAAGCCATGTTCCCTCAAAGTCTGCAAGACCAACCGCAGATGATGGGCATGCTCTTCTGCATTCCTGGAATACACTAAGATATCATCTATGAAGACAATAACGAAATGATCCAGGTATTGGCTAAATACTCTGTTCATGAGATCCATGAATGCTGCAGGGGCGTTTGTTAACCCGAACGGCATCACTAGGAACTCAAAATGCCCATATCTGGTCCTGAATGCTGTCTTTGGCACATCTTCATCTCTGATCCTCAGCTGATGATACCCAGATCTCAGATCTATTTTGGAGAAACAACCTGCTCCTGCTAGCTGGTCGAATAGATCATCGATCCTAGGCAACGGGTACTTGTTCTTGGTAGTAACCTTGTTCAACTGTCTATAGTCGATACAAAGTCTAAGGGATCCATCCTTCTTTTTCACGAACAACACTGGAGCACCCCAAGGTGAGGCACTCGGTCGGATGAAACCCTTGTCTACCAGCTCTTGCAACTGTTCTTTAAGCTCTTTCAGCTCTGCTGGCGCCATCCTGTAGGGAGGGATAGAGATCGGTCTTGTTCCTGGCATCAATTCTATTTCGAACTCTATTTCCCTAGGAGGCGGTAAACCTGGCAGCTCGTCTGGGAAAACATCTAAGAACTCTCTAACCACAGGCACCGAGGCGAGCTCTCTGACATCTCTGTCTAGCTCTCTCACATGAGCTAGATAACCCTGACAACCCCTCCTGAGCAGCCTATGAGCCTATAGGGCTGATATCAAACCTCTAGGTGTCCTCCCCCTGTCTCCTCTAAAGACAACCTCTGACCCATCCTGACATCTGAACTTAACTACCTTGTCTCTGCAATCCAAGGTAGCACCATGGGTAGATAGCCAATCCATCCCTAGAATGACGTCAAAATCTGTCAAGTCTAGAACCACTAGGTCGGCGGATAGGCATCTTCCCTCTATGAAAACTGGACTGTACTGGCAGACTGACTCTGCCACTGACGGGTCACATTTGGGTCCGCTGACCCATAGGGGACACTCTAACCCAGAGACCATCAAACCCAACCTCTCGACCGCTCGCGGAGAAACAAAAGAATGGGATGCACCCGGGTCCATTAAGGCATAAACATCTGAACAACCAATGATGATATTACCTGACACCACGGTGTTGGATGCGTTTGCCTCCTGCTGCGTCATTGTGAAGATCCGTGCTGGAGCTGACGGACCTTCCCCTCTGTAAACTGATGAAGAAGAGGCTGACCCTCTCCCTCGGCCTCTGCCACTAGCCTGTGTTGCGGCTGAAGCTGCTGGCTGTGCTACGCTACCCGAAGTTGTCTGCTGGGGCTGTGCCGTAGGAACTGCTCTCGGACATTCCCAAGACATCTGTCCCTCTTGCCTACACCTGTAGCAGGCTGTCGTCCCAAACCGGCATACCCCCCTGTGTAGCTTACCACACCTTGCACACACTGCATTATCAGCACCAGAGCTTGAGCCACCTCCTAATCCCAAACCTGATTTGATCTTGCTCCAGAACTTATTCTTCTTTGGTTTCTTAGTGGTACTGCTCCACTTTTTACTAGCTGAACTCAAGGATGAAGGGTCTATCCTTCCCCCACCTGGGGTCTTAGAACCAGAAGGCTGTGCCACTGACTGCTTGACCTTTCCCTCTATTACGGCACTAGCCTCCATTCTCCTGGCCATGTCTATAATGGCATGGAAACTTTCTCTATCAGCTGACTGAATCAAAGAGGAATACCTGGAATTGAGCCTCATGATATACCTCCTCGACTTCTTCGGATCTGTGTCCAGATGTTGCCCAGCAAACGGCAACAACTCTAAGAATCTATCGGTGTACTCATCGACACCCATCTCATCTGTCTGCTTCAGCTGTTCAAACTCAATCACCTTCAGCTCCCTGGAACTGTCAGGGAAAGCCCATCCTGCGAACTCATTCGCAAACTCCTCCCATGACAGACTGTCCACCCTTGGTTTCACATAGTTCTTGAACCACTCTCGTGCCTTCTTGCATTTCAAAGTGAAACCAGCCATCTGAATGGCTCTACTGTCATCAGCCCCTATCTCATCTGTAATTGTTTTGACCTTCTCCAGGTACACAAACGGATCATCACCAGTATCAAACTGGGGAGCACCCAACTTCATATAGTCGGTCATCTTGGCCTTGCTCCCTCCAGATGAGGTAGGTTGAGGTCTTTGGGTTTCTGTAACTGCGGTTTCTGCTGGTGGTGGAGGTGCGGCATCCCCTGGGATAGGGTTTGCTGTGCCTGGATGGAAGGATGGAGGTGGGTACATAGGGTACTGTGGATACTGTGGGTAGAAAGGTGGGTATGGCATGTGAGAAGGGTAAGGATGAAAACTGGGGTAATCCGATGTACCTCCCATCGAATACCCGGGATATGGTGAAAAAGGTGGGTACTGGGGTGGTGGAACAAACCCCGAGGCCTGCGTGCCTCCCTGAGACTCACCCATGCCCTCTTCTGGCATGCTCACACCAAGACTACCATCCCTCCTCTGGTCCACATCCATCTCTTCTCCCACATCCACTGACCTGCCTCCTTGAACCGTTCCTCTTACTGATCTGTTTCTACCCAGATCCAGAGATCTTCTAGGGTCTCCCACTGCTCTGTCCCTGTTGGACCTACTTGACATTGCCCTTGGCAATGCTGGAGGACGGGCGCTCGTGCCCTCATCCTCCGGTGGTACTCTGGTCAATCTAGCTGATCGACGAGTTTCTCGCATTCTGTTTACTGAAAACAGCACAGATAACAAAACATTAGCATCCAATGGTTCACGTGGAAACACATGAACCCATATCATATACATAGCATATCTCATGGCATATCATACTTTCATTCTAGACAGGACTCTACATCCTATCCTAGTGGACATGATTTCCTATTGTGCTTGACTTTCTATCACATCTATGAGCCCGACACTCTAGGTCCGACCATATGAACCTAGGGCTCTGATACCACTCTGTAACGACCCAAAAACCGGACCGCTACCGGCGCTAGGATTCAGGTCGGCTTAAGGCCGCCAGAACCCGTAGCAAGCCAAACATACATCCTGTGAACCTGTTTAATCCCATACATGGTCAACAACATACATAAAAATTAAAAACTTTTCTTTCATTTAAACATTTCTTTGCCAAGCCTAGCCTGTGCATGCACAAACATAACATAAACCCCTCATTGGAGTCCTCATCAAATACTCCAATGGGGTAACATAACGTAACATAGGCTTGGATTACATAGGCATCATAAAAACATTATATCTCATACAAGACCATGTGTACAGGGAATACAACAGACTCTAGTCAAGCACACTATCAAACTTACATTACATTACATCTCATACTTTTACATTACCAACAAATCATGTCCACAGCTAAGCTATTACATAAACTTCTCTTACTCTGCTGACTTCTCTATCTACTCTGCACCTGCAAGACTGGGGTTAGGGGAGAGGGGGTGAGCTATAAAGCCCAATGAGCAGAAACTAAAAACATTTGCTTTAATTCCTCCATTTTTAGGTATATTATTATTCATTTTATTATTATTATTATTATTATTATTATTATTATTATTTTATTTTATCATATTATTTAACTTTTTCTTATTCATGCTTTCATGAAATGCAACACATCACAGCTAATCACATAAAGGATGGTATTGTCACCATTAGTCCTCAACATCTCCAAATGCCAGGGGCGTAGAATGGGCCTCACTGGTCTTTCTCTTACATAACATAACATTCCAAAGTGCCAGGGGCGTAGAATGGGCCTCGCTGGTCTTTCTCTTACATAGTGCCAGGGGCGTAGAATGGGCCTCGCTGGTCTTCCATAACATATCATCATAACATAACATCAGAGGACTATGGATCACTCAACAACCATCCACATCAACATCAATTTATGCAATGCAGCATATTCGTGAATTCTAATGCAAACATCCTGAAGTATTGCATGGCATAATGATGCATGGGCAATGCTTTATGATTCATTCATTTATTCATTTACTTTACTTTAAAACTTAAGGGGTTGTTCCACTCACCTGGTGACTGAAGCTTTAACAACGAACTCGGAACGACTATCTCACAACCGGGGGTCTCGGTTCCTCGGGTCCGAACCTACACAGGTGGACTCAAATGAGGCACCAAACAACAAGAACATAACTCTAAACATACCCCCAAAAACCTCCTAAAAACACCTCAAAACATTCCTAGGAAACATGCAAGAAAAGGCTGGACAGGGCACTTTCGGCGGCACCTTCGGCGGCCGGAAGTCCCTCCAGAGCCGAAAGTCAGGCAGGTTCGGCGGCACCTTCGGCGGCCGAAACTCCCAGACAGAGGCGAAACTCATGCATGTTCGGCGGCACCTTCGGCGGCCGAAAGTCCCAGACAGAGACGAAAGTCTCTTTTCGGGGGCAACTTCGGCAGTCGAAAGGCCTGCCTTCCCAGCCATTTTCGGCGGCCGAAAGTGCCTTCGGCTGCCGAACCTGGTTTCTGCCAAAGGGCAGAAACTTTGGCTCCTCTATGCACATTTGCCTCCCAACTCTCAAATCATGCATAAACTTGTTCTAAAACATGCATAAACACCATTCATCACACCTAGGGGTCTTAAACTATCAAATACCCCAACTACAACACTTCAACACACAAAATCAACATACATTGTTCATCAAAACATCAAAACCCATAAACTCATCAACAAGCCTAAACATGCATCTCTACCCATAAAACAACTTAAAACTTACTTAAAACATATAAGGAACTTAAGATCGGCTCTTACCTCTTGAAGATCGAGAGGGAGACGACCTAAACTTGGAGATCCACGAAAATGAGCTCCTGAGTTCCCAAAGCTCCAAAACTTGGTTTAAATGCTCAAAACTTGCAATGTGAGTTTAAAACTCAAGGAAAATGGAAGAGATTTGAAGGAAGAACACTAGATTTGCAAAGGGAAGGTCGGAAGCTTGCTGTGGTCGAAAATGGGAGAAAGCTCGCCCATTTCGGCTAAGTACCCCTTTTATAGGTGGCTGGCCAGGCCACGTTCGGGGGCCGAATGTGCCTCCGCATCCATGCAATGTTCGGCGGCCAAACTTGACTTTCGGCGGCCGAACCTGGACTTCCCTAACTCATGCTTTCGGGGGCCTAACGTGCCTCCAAAACGCATGCATGTTCGGCGGCCGAACTTGACTTTCGGCGGCCGAACCTGGGTTTTCCTCCAAAGACTTTTCATGCAAAAACTCATTTAATTGTCATACTTAAAATCATGAAACACCTTAAAACATTTTATGAAAACATGTTTCTACCCTACTAGAGGCTTCCGACATCTGAGATTCCACCGGACGGTAGAAATTCCGATACCGGAGTCTAGCCGGGTATTACAGGGTCCCTCTATCACTGATGATTGCCTTTGGTACTCCATGTTTGGCAAAGATGTTGGTCTTCACAAAGTCTACTACTGCCTTGGCATCATCAGTCTTTGTTGCTCTAGCTTCCACCCACTTGGACACATAATCCACTGCAAGGACAATGTAGGTGTATCCAAAGGATGGGGGAAATGGGCCCATGAAGTCTATGCCCCAAACATCAAATACCTCACAGACCATGATGGGATTCTGTGGCATTTGATTTCTTTTGCTTGGATTTCCAGTCTGTTGACACCTAGCACATGATCTGCAAAACAGAAAAGCATCTCGAAAAATAGTGGGCCAAAACAGGCCACTTTCAAGTATTTTATGAGCAGTCTTTCTTAGACCAAAGTGTCCACCACAGCTATATGAATGACAAAAAGTAAGTACAAAAGCTATTTCTTGGTCTAGAATACATCTCCTTATCATTTGGTCAGCACAATGTTTCCACAAATATGGCTCATCCCACACATAATATTTGGCATCTTTCTTTATCTTATCCTTGGTGTGCTTTGGCATGTCAGAAGGTAAGTTACCTATGGCTAAGTAGTTCACCATATCTGCATACCATGGCTCATCAAATTGGACAAGGAAGATTTGTTCAAGGAGGTCATTCTTACATTCTTCAAATTCTGAAAGGTGTTGCAAAGATGTCTGTGTAGAAATGGTTTCAGAAGTCTCCTTCTGCGTAAGATCTGACTGCAAAGGCGGGCTAGAAGAGCTTGCCTGGGCTGGAGGATGAAGGGTTGCACCGAAGATGGTTCAGTCTGTGATGGGAGCTGAGGTGAAGGGTTCAGCGGCCGAAAGATGGTGGAGTTCGGCGGCCGAAAGGTCATGGCTTCAGTTTGCGCAAGTCCTTCCTGAAGTGGTGCAATAGAGTTTTCTTCATCCTGTGCTTGACTGCAATTTACCTGTTGGATGCTACAGACAGTCTCTTTTAGTTTTGGCTCTTTCTGGCTCTCATTCCTACAAAGATCATCATTCAGAATACAATCTTGATTCTCATTAAATATTTCATGGCTCAAGCAGTTAACAATATCAAGACCATAAATAGGAGACATATCATGTGGATATTTCATAGCATCATAGACATTATATTTAATGACTTCCCCTTCAAACTCCATAGTTAAAGTACCATCATGCACATCAATCTTAGTCCTAGCAGTACTCAAGAAGGGACGTCCAAGAAGGATGTCAGAACTAGTATTGCAACTATCTTCCTTAGTATTGCAACTATCTTCCTTAGTATCAATCACATAAAAATCTGCAGGAAAGACAAGTTCATCTACTTGAACTAACACATCTTCTAGAACACATATGGGATATACCACAGATCTATCAGCTAATTGAATCACAACTCTTGTGTCTTTCAGTGCACATGCATTCAAAGATTTATAGATGAAAAGAGGCATAACATTTATGGATGCACCAAGATTACACATAGCTTTCTTAATTCCAACATTCCCTATTTTGCAAGAAATAGCAAACATACCTTTATCTTTGCATTTAGTAGGGAGCTCTCTTTTAATAACAGCAGTAACAACTTCACCTACATTTACTTTCTCTTTCTCAGCAAGCTTTTTTCTATTAGTACACAATTCTTTCAGAAATTTTGTGTACCTGGAAATCTGCTTGATAGCATCTAGCAGGGGTATGTTGATTTTCACCTTTCTGAAAGTCTCAAGGATCTCCCTTTCTCCCTTGTATTTTTGTGTTCTTTCAAATCTCTTTGGAAAAAGAATGTGAAAATGTACCTTTTGATCAGTCTTTTGCGAAGGAATGGCTTCAGATGGGGCTCGGCTGGTTGGCTCAGGTGAGTGTTGCACAGGAGTTGTTTCAAATTACGCAGGGGTGGTTTCAGATTGTGCAGGAGTGTGTGCAACTTACTTCTCTTCCTCGAATCTGGTATCTTGAAGTTCTTTCCCACTTCTCAATGTGATGGCACTCACATTCTGTCTGGGGTTAGTTTCAGTTTGGGAAGGAAGTTTACCTTGGGATTCAGATTTGCTCATTAGCTGTCCCACCTGTTGTTAGAGAGTTTGCAAGTGTCTCTATCATTCTTTCAAGGTGCTGATTGGAATTAGAAGGTGCTGGTTGGGCCTGATTCTTGTGGTAGTTCTGATAGTTCTGATTATTGTTGGCCCTTCCGTAGTTGAAATTGGGATGGTCTCTCTAGCCTGGATTGTATGTGTTGGAATATGGATCATGTCTAGGCTGGTTGTTATATCCTCCAATGGCATTAGCTTGCTGGTTGTCTTCTTGAAGAGTGGGACATTGATCAGTTGGGTGGCCTATATAAGAACAGATCCCACATGGCCTAGGCGGCTGGGCTGCTTGAATCTGTTGAACCAGTCCTATGGCAAAGTCTTTCATAACAGCTGTTAGTTCAAAAATAGAAGGTGAACTTACCTCATTGACTCCTCTCTGTAGTTGCTTTTCTTCTCCATATTGCCTAGATGAGGCTGCAAGTGTTGAGATCAACTCTCTCATCTCTCTAGGTGTCTTGTCTGCAATGGATCCTCCATAAGCTACATCAATGAACTTCCTTTCTTATGAGAGCAATCCTCCATAGAAGAACTCTATGAGGGACTTATCTGACATATCATGTTGTGGACAACCTGTACACAGTCTTTCAAACCTTTCTCAATAATCATATAAATCCTCAGTTGATTTCTGTCTTATGCTAGTGATTTCTCTTATTATGCCAATGGCTTTAGATGTTGGGAAATATTTGTTCAGAAAAGTTATAACCATATCATCCCAAGAAGTGATAAATCTAAGTGGCAAATAAAATAACCAATCCTTAGCATAGTCATCTAATGAAAAAGGAAAAGCTCTTAACTTAACATGATCTTCAGAAATACCTTGAGGTCTCATAGATGAACAGACAATATTGAACTCTTTCAAGTGCTTGTGTGGATTTTCATTTTACAAACCTCTAAATTTAGGAAGAAGATGGATCAAACCTGTTTTCAGTTCAAAGGGAACTGTCAGAGGTGGATAGGTGATGCAAAGTGGTGCTTGATCGCCCATAGGTGTTGCCAATTCTCTCATGGTTCTTTCTCTTGGCATTGGAGCTCTAATGGCTGGATTTTCTTGAATTATTTGGTCATGGACAGCATGTCAATTTTGGGCAGCATGTTGTGCATTAGGTTCAGCCATTGGTGCGAAGTTCGGCGGCTAGAGAAGGGAAGGTTCGGCGGCAATGTTGATGAAGTTCGGGTTATCTAAATGCAAGTACCCGGATAAGGTAATGTGTCTTCCTGATTTGGGTTGCTTGCATTGATTGGGCCAATTAAGATTTTATTTAAGTCGTGTTAAATTCGGACCAGACCTAATTCACCCCAAAAGCTAGATCAAAGGGCACGTTACCCCTTTTCACAATCGATATGGGATTCAATACCCCACTCATACCTGTAATTTTTTGTGGGATTCAACACACCCCACTCACGCCTATAATTTTACTGGTGCGTGATATATTTATGGGAGGCCCAACATCGGATGGGACTCTGATACCATATTAAATTTGGATCAGGCCTAACTCACCCCAAAAACTAGCTCAAGGGGGAGGAGTGCTTATAGCCCATATAAGGGGCACGTAATCCCTTTCCACAACTGATGTGGGATTCAACACACCCACTCACGCCTATAATTTTACTGATGCATGACATATTTATGGGAAGGCCAACATCGAATGGGGGCTCTGATACCATATTAAATTTGGGTCAGGCCTAACTCACTCCAAAAGCTAACTAAAAGGTAACTCAAAGGGAGGAGTGCCTATGGCCCATATAAGGGGCACATTAACCCTTTCCACAATCGATGTGGGATTCAACAAGTCGGATAGTAAGTGCGGAACCAGATAGTACACATATTTTCATCTTAGGAATCGACAATATTTGAGTGTATGAAATGGATATTGACTCGCGGTTGTCGAAGCCGGTCAAAAGTAACCTTTCCGGTTATCAACAATTTTACAACTGCAGATAGTGGTAAATGATCGAATCCACAGAGAATTGAAAACTTATCTATCTTTCTCAACAAGACCAAGAGATTCAGCTGAATGAGTAACTGAAAGCAAGTAACTGAAAGCGAAACAAAAGTAAAGTACAATAAAAGTAAAAAGGGGGGGTTTTGAGATTGATTTGATTAGGAAACTACTGAAAGCAATTAAATGAGCAAGTAATTAAAATAAAAGAGAAATTCAATATGAGAAAGGTCTAATTGAAGAGATGGATCCACTTTGGTTGTTTGGATTGATCATTGAAACTTATGTTCTCTTGATTGATTCAATAGATTAGTTATGGAGATGGAAAATGCTTCTCACCACCATGTCTCTCCTTATGATTAAATCAATTAGGGAACGTCCTCTAATCAATTACTAATTAACAAATTGCCAAGGAACATCCTTGGGCCTTAGGCATCAAAACAATTGTCAATTGCATGAAGAAATAGAGAGATCCAATCCTAACTACCCAAACGCATGGAGATGTTGCTAGATCATACAATTCCTTAGTTATTACACCAAGTGTTCTTATGTTAGAATAATTCCAGCAATTACGGACTAAAAATTATCCCAACTAACAATCAATTACCTTGCAATCAAGAATCAAGTGGTCAATTTGATCAAAACAACAAAGTAATCATAGATTCAAGCACCAAATTGTATGAATATTGAACAAATCAAAGACAAATAGTTTATGTTCAGATCTCACAATCCATAAAACAACCTTAGTTTCAACCAATCTTCAACTAGAATAAAAGGTTTCAGCCACACATGGCTGAAACAAAACAGAAAATAAAAGGAGAACACAAAAGATGAAGAACCGAAGATGGAGATAGAGAAGGGAGAGCGCCGGCCACTCCTCCTTGCCTTGGCCGAATGGTGTCTTCTTCCAATCTGCCTTGGATGGTCTCTTTGAGATCTTTAAATATGTTTTAAGGTACTGTCTTAGGGTTTCAAGAGGCTGCCCATGTTTTAAGAGGCTACCTAAAATGCCCTTGGTCCAAGATGTGCCATCCATGCACATGTGTGAAGGGAAAAACGTGGGGCATGTGTGGCTTGTACAAGAATGGGTCTTTTGGTCTTTGTTTGCTGCCCAAGTGTCTTCAAGATGCTGCCCAAGGTGCCCAAGACTTGCCTTCACAATCTCCTTGCCGCCCATGCACTAATAAGGAAGGTGTGTGGTGGCAAACATGTGATTTTTGGATTTGGCTTCCTTGACAAGCTGGATTTTGAAATTCAAAATTTGAATATGAATCTTGAAGATTTGAAATTTAAAATACTTTCCTTATTTGGCTCGACTTGAATTCAACTTGGCATACTTGCTCTCCTTTGCTTCAATTAAGACAGTTTTAGGAGGATTTTCTCCAAAATGTCCTTTTACACCATTTTCTGCAAAATAATATCAAAAGCACTAAATTAAACAGAAATCATGTAAATAATCATCAATAATATCAAAATAAAAAGGACTAAAATATGTTCTATCAGATATGTACTCTTGTTGACAATGTTTATATAAAAGATCCAAAATTGTTGAGGAGAAATGAAGAGGAAGAAGCTAAAATTGAAGTGCAGAGTAAGAAAGAAATTAAACCTTTGACGAAAAAGTTACAAGGGAAGGAGCTGCAAGGGCTATTTAAAGAGGAAGTTTGGAAAGAGATGGACTTGTAGATTATTAGACCAATAGTCAAGATGAGAAGCGATAGGTTTTTGGAAAGAGAAGAATGTTTTTTAATTACTTGGTCTTGTGGTCAAATTTTGAGTTTGTACGTTCAAGACCCTTTTTTTTTTTACTTGAACCATTTAATTAATGATGTAAATGACCATTTGATTTGATTAGGATTTCCAATGGATATCGATCTCAAAGCCTAATTACACCTTTTGCATATTTTAACAAGAATTAAAAAGAAAAGGGCTGCAGAGTAATAAAACAAGAATGGAGATTGAAGAAGCAACTCCAATCTTTATTATGCTCCAAATTTAAAATTTGCTTGTCTAGTCTAACATATTGGTTTTCGGCTGTTAGTTACATATGTTCTAAAAAGACACTACGGTCTCTTTCCTTCTTTCAGTCAAAACCATTCGTCCCTTTTAGATGATCAATTTTTTCTTCATTTTAGGATTAAACTTGGCAAAATTCTTGGAGAACTTGGCGAAATTCAATATGCTATTTCTGAAGTCTCACTTCCAATGAGCATAACTAAATCAAATGCCAGACTTGGCTATCCATCTGTCATTGGAATGGGCTTCTCCATATTCAAAGGCCATATACGTACATGCATATAAAAACAAAACACAAAATTTCACGTGGATATACATGTGAAGAAGCTGGGCACTCTGTGTTTTTCCAGCAGGGAGTTCTTTACTTGAAATTTGAAACATTTTTTTTTTTCATCTTGGAAGCTGTGGGCTCGTCATGGTATGTCAGACCCTTCTTTTGCTCCTCTAATCTCATCTTCAAGAAGGCTTTTAGTCAAGGTTTCAAGCTTGTCTTCAGCTGCTACTACTCTTTTCTCTTCGCTTTTACCCCACAGAACAGAATATAGACCCAGCATGATGAGAATTGCACCAATAATCCTGAATTACCAACACTTTTTTATCAATAAATTCCAAGATTTATAATTTTTCTTTCAATTTCTGTCAGGTAAATTTCTACATACCCGCCTGCATATAACTGATCACCAAGAATCAGAGAATCCAAAATAGCAACCAAAAGTGTCTGCATAGGCTGGAAGACAGCAACAAAGACAGGACCACCCTTCTGAATGCACCATGTTTGGAGGGAAAACACAATACCAGAGGCTACAATTCCCTTAAATATATTAAAACAAAAAAGGGATAAATAATTAGCTGTTAGTATAAAACATAATTTTTTTTATGAATTTATTTTTAGAAAGTTAAAAAAAAAAATTGAAATGAACGATATGTAGAGTAACCTGATAAAACCAATGTTTAATGGTAAATAAAATAGGAGGGGGGAGAGGCAAGTAAAAGAAGTGACAGAGAGTTATTTACAGCATATAGTATAGTGAAAAGCTCTTCTCCTGATTGGATTTTCCAGTTATTGAAATCAGTCTCTACAAAAGCTGATATGATCAAGAACTGGATTAATCCAAAAAAGCATGTAAAAGAAGTCACTGTGAGTTTGGCAGGATACTTCTTCAAAACTGGAGCCTGCAACATTTAAATCTTCACATTTTAGCTCAATTAATGATTTTGCTATTATTAATGTGGAATAATTAAATGCTAAATATATACTTATACCTCTATGCCAGTTATCATTGAATATTTAAATTAAAATTTTAATATATTTGTACGAAAATTATTTTAATCATAATAATAAAAAGTTAATCCATTCCATAATTTTCATATATATTAAGAAAAAAAATTATTAACTTTCTAATTATATTTGATTTAAATACATCAAATTTTATTAATTATTAAGAGATGTTTTGAATATTCATTTATAAAAATAATAATTAATAAAAGATTATATTAGAAATAAAATTAAATTAAATCGGATTATAATAGTTAATTTATATGTTATTGTAATATGAAAAATAAAGATAAACAATAATTTAAAGACAACCAAAAACAAAAGATGATAAAAATTATAGAACGAAAAGAATAAAATTAATAACATATATTGCTAACTGTACACTAAATTTTATCGATTATATTTTAAATTTTTATAAATTCATAAAATTAGACGAAAATAATTTATCATTTTGTACAAATATTTAAAACATAAACATTAAAATCTAGAGTGTTGTCAACAATAAGAGGTTTTGTTTTACAAGTTATCAATAATATGGATAATTTATGTTTATTTGTTATAATTTTTGTATATTTTATGCATTCAATGGTAACAATTTTAGTTAAGATGTTTCCTGGATTAATCACAAATAGTACATGGGCGCGAATATGTATTTGGCTAATAAAGGCATCAACTTTGGCTTTCTAGGATTATGTAGTTGTCATATACCTGAAGGACCATCCAAGCAGCCCATGAAAAGCAGTGCCCAAGCAGGTAGACACATCCCCATGTCCAGTTCTGCAATTTCTTGGAAGACAATTCCTCTTCAAATGCATTGGCTGCTGGTGTTTGCTCATGTGTCTGTTGCAGAAGAGGAGGGCCTTTGTAGAGAGTAATTACTGTGGCACCCGCTATACTTGCAATTGTTCCTACAACTTTTGCCAACCCATCTCTCCTTGCTATGTTAACTTGCTCAAGCCTGAAATAGAGAGATGAAATCATCAAAGTGCATCATGTGTTTTCTTTTTTACTTTAAACAATTGGCTTCGACTATGATCAAACGCAAAAAGCTTAGTAGTGATTTTTTTTTTTTGAAACACAAAAATGTATTAACTTGGAAGATTGTTAACTCATCTTAAAAAGTGAAATTAGTGTATAAATTACCCTAGAGCAGCAGCCATGACAAAAGTAATTGCAGGAACTGAGTTTTGCATTGCTGAAGCAAAAGTTGGAGATCCATAATTCAATCCCAGGAGATAAAATCCTTGGTTTGCAGTGATTCTGAGACAATGAAAAAGGGAAAGTAAAAAAAAAATAAAATTACAAAGCAGTAGTGAAACACAGATTATATGAATCATACCTTTTGATGATTCATGTAAATCTTTACTTACCCCAGCAATGCGAGGAGGAAGAACTGGACCAACAAATGAAAAGTAAGAGGTGGTCTTTCCTTCCTGAAAATACATAAGCATAGGACACAAGAATAATGCAATAAGCTACACAAACAATAAGCATGATGAACCATTCTGTCCAAATTAATACATTATATTTTCATTATCAGGAGGAATTCAATCACGTTATGCTACACATGCAATGATAAAATGAACTAGATTCATGATACCAGACTGAAAAAAGAAAAAAAGAAACTTACTTCTCTAAGAAATAAGCAAAAGGACCCAACAAGAGCAAAGCAATGATGTTCCTATAAACTGGGTAAACAACCTTGCTAATACCAATGTTTAATGCAACCCTTGAAACAATGTGAAACCCTGAAAAACAAAACTGCAAGGCAAATAATGCCAAAAGAAGTTTCATTCTCTCAGACGAAACACTCTCATTAGCCATGTTAACCACTGCTATAAGCTTTGGGTAGTGAAGTACAATTACACTCTAAAAGGCTACTTATATAGTCACTTGTGGGTTGAGATGAATACATGATTTCCCTTTATTTAAATAAATAAATAAAAGAGATTCTTCTGATTGGAGGATTTAAAATATGGTATGCGAAATATTTACAAGTTGGGAAGTCTCCCTCTCTGTATCTGTGGCTTGCATTCTTTGAAATCGGCAATTTGGCATGAACCTGTTAAATATTGAGTGGTTGAGGTACATGTACCTCTTTTTTTTTATTAAGCTAAATTATTGAATTGTTTTTGGGTAAGAAAAAAGGATTTGAAATTTTAATGGGGAGACAATGTTGACGTGGAGCATCCTGGCCAGGTCCGTTAGAGAGTGGACAACCTGATTTTCAATCATTAACTGGGTCATGAATCCCCCCACATATAAATTTTCTCTAGATGTTTTGTTTTCGTTTATCCTCTTTTATTAAATATATAACTAAAATAATAGACCATTATCGATATCAGCTCACAATTTTTAAAAGTAGTGTTAATTAAATTATTATTTTAATAATACTGAAATAACAGTTTAATATTAATTTAAAATTATTATAAAAATTTTAAATAATTTTATAATATATTAATATATTTTAATAAATAATTTATTATATATTTTATAGAGAGATTTATTATTTAGTTTTTGGATATTGTTATTGTGAAAATATAATTTAATAAATTTTTAAAAATATAATAAACTTATTAATAATGTTAATATTCAGAAATTAAATTATAAATTTTTTTATTTTATATTAATATAAATAATTTATTATATATTTAAAAATTATAACTTTAACGGTAGTTTTAATTTATTGGTATGTAATAGTTTTTTAAATCTTTAGCATTAATTTAAAGTTGTAGTTTAAAATTTCAATGATATCAAAATGCAAAGTTTATGTTTTTAAATAAATTCTCATATATGATCTAATGAAAAATAAATTTGAAAATGTTAATTTTCTCATTGACTTAATTAAATAAAAAAATAATAATAAACCCATATTTTTTGGCAATATAGTTTTGATAACCTGATGGTTTACATTTAATATTTCCTTTAAAATAAAAGAAATAATTTTTTTACACATAAATCTAAATATCACGTATGTGGTTCCAATCTTTCTAAATGTAAATACTGCTAATCAATTCTATAAATATGCATATTAATATATATTAATCATATTTACATTCGTACTGTATGCATGAATTTGTAATTTTATTAACAACTTAAAAAAAAATTTATTGAAAGTTGATCAACTATTGATTATATATTATAATGCACAGGTTGGCACTGAATATTTTTCAACATATTTTTATGGTAAAAGAAAATTGGAGTGTTTCTAAATGGGAAGTTTGTCTCTTTCATATAATTGTTAGGTAGATATATGGACATAATAATTGAGAGATTGGTTGAAAATTATGGTTGAGTTTGTTATTGACAATATGATTGGCAATTGAAAGGAATCAAAAGTGGCATGTGATACTCATGATTTGGGTATATGCAATACAAGTGGGTAGTCATCAGCACATGCCTTCCAATAAAAATTTATCCTAAAGTATCTAAACAGTTAATGGAACACAATAATAATAAAAGAAATCTTCTCTATTTTCCTAATTTTTCTACTCAATGAAAAGTTACGGTTCAATTTCAACCGTTCTTAATATTTTTTTAAAAGTATAATTGACGCTCCACAAGATTCGTACAAAGTAGTAGACGGTAAATTGTCACCCTAAAACTGGATCACGTGGCAAGAATTTGGAAAATCAATACGTAGTTCTACCCGTGAAAAAAAAAACTCGGATGACCATAGTACCTGGAATCAAGAGAAGAAGAGATTATGACGCTTTAGGACAGGTCGGTCTTAGGTCGAATAAGACTTGCTCGCTTAGTTTCAGGGTGAGGCTCCATAAGGGAGTTACTATTAACAGTTACAATCCAGCAGATTTTGTTTACTCCTTCGATCACCGGATTTCCGAACAGTTGGCCGGTAAATATCATTTACCAGCAAGCCGTCCACATCATTGTCGGATTATCAGAAAATACTATATTACCCATATTTTTACAATATAAAAGGGAAACGATCACAGAGACAAAGGTACGCTATTCTTAAACACTATTCAAGTTCTAGGCAATTCGTTGTATTCTCTTTATTCTTCAGTACACTGATTTGAGCATCGAAGTGACTGCTGTGGGAATCCACCACCACTCCACGTTCTCTTCCTTGCAGGTTTATCTAATCGCAGCACAGCTTCGTTTCGACCATGTCATCATTTCATTTTTAGCAACATCATTTGGTTTCGCTGCTGGGAGATCCGTTGAATTCTCTCTGTTCATTTTGATTAAAATCAAACTCTTATCCCTTTTCTCTAAAAAATAAATCTCTCTTTTATCTCTCGAGATGGCTGACATCTCACGAGCTGCTCTTAAGGTTGCTACCAATGAGGATGCTATCATTTCTTCCACTCTTGACAGAGGGCAAAACACGGCCTCTATGGTCAACAAAGCAGATGTTAACAATTTGAGCATTGAGTAAATACTCTAGTACGTTAAAAGATTACAGGTTATTTTCAAGCAATACAAAACTCGGGAAAAGGCGCACTCGTGGCTCCCAGGAGAAGGGAAGAAGTCTCCGAACATACCCCAGGGACTCGGACAGAGACAATCCAAACATGATCCAAAGGAAAGGATAAGTTTGAGGAAGGAGAGCCTTCAGGTGATATTTCCAAGGACGCTGGCTGGAAGCTGGGACGGGCTGCCCAAAGGTGCCAATAAGGATAGCAAGAGAATAAAAGAACGAGTCAAAAGTGAGGCCAAAAGCTGGAGAAGCAAGGGTATGAGATTTAGACCACAGAAGTTATTCGGTCTCCCAAGGAAGGAACAACCGAGGCAAGTATAAAAAAATATCCCCCTTGAATGACTCACGAATGCATATCCTTATGTGGATTAGAAAAAATAATAAGAGGATCAGGTGGCTTCTCAAACTCAAACCTAAGAAAGTTAAAAAAACGAGATAGAACTAGGTACTGCCATTTTCATGAAGTCCACGGACATGTGACAGAGGAGTGCCAGCAATTGAAAGACGAGATCGAAAGGTTAGTAGGGAACGATACACTTAGAAAGTTCATCAGAAATAGTAGAAAAGATAAGAGGTCCGAGCTCGAGGTAATAATTTCCAAAATTGCTACTAGTAGTGAACCTATGGGAAATCATCCATATGATTATAGGAGGACTGAGTGTTAATAGGGGGTGAAAATTAGGAGAATATCACATATATCCAGCTTCTAAGCCAAACTCTGAGTTTTGAAATTGGTCAAGTTAGACGACCGAGTATTTTATTTTATCTTTAGAAAAATATTTGTGGTTTATAAAAATATTATAAAACTAATATGCATCCTTCAAGATTCCTTTATGGAAAAATCAAAATCGTTGGATGAATGAAAAAGTGGAGACAAGAATAAAAGCCACAAGGCAATCGCCAGGCCATCCAAGCACGGGCCCCGAAGATAATCCGGGCATGGGTTCCGTATTATAATCTGGGTACTCATATGTGGAAACAAATTCATAAAAGTCCACAAGACTATCCAGGAATGGGTCTCGTATTATAATCTGAATGTCAATCCATGGAAATTAATTCATAAAAGGCTATAAGGCCATTCGAGTATGGATCCCGAAGATAAACTGGGAATGGGTCCCGCATTATAACCCTGGTGTTGGTCCGCAAAAACTGAATCGTAAAAGGCCATAAGGCCATCTAGGCATGGGTCCTAAAGGTAATCTTGGCATGGGTCCTAAAGGTAATCCAAGCATGGGTCCCACATTATAACCCGGGTGCTGGTCTACAGAAAAAAATTCATAAAAGGCCATAAGGCCATCTGGGTATGGGTCTCTAAGATGAAGGCGGTGTACAAGCCAGACTGACCTATCGGGTGTTAGTCCTACATCACGAGAGCTAAGGCATTGAATGCCAGGCCTGAAGGCAGGTATAAATCAGACTGACCTACCGAGTGTTAGTCCCACGTCAAGAAGAAGATCATCAGGCATTTAATGCTAGGTCTAAAGGCGGGTACACACCAGGCCGACCTACCGGGTGTTAGTCCCGCATCACGAAAAGTTTCTAAGGCATTGAATGATAAGCCTGAAGGTAGATATAAGTCAGTCCGACCTACCGGGTGTTAGTCCCACGTCATGAAGAAGATCCTAAGGCATTTAATGCCAGGCTTGAAAGAGAGTACACATCAGGCTGACCTACCGGGTGTTAGTCCAGCATCACAAGAAGTTTTCAAGGTATTGAATGCCAGGCCTGAAGGCGAGTATAAGCCAGGCTGACCTACTAGGTGTTAGTCTCGCATCACGAAGAAGATTCTAAGGCATTTAATGCTAGGTTTGAAGGCAGGTACACGCCAGGCCGACCTACCAAGTGTTAGTCCTGCTTCAAGAGAAGTTTCTAAAATATTTAATGCCAGGTTTGAGGCAGGTACACGCCAGATCGACCTTCCAGGTATTAGTCTAGCTTTATGAAGAAGATTCTATGGTATTTGATGTTAGGCCTGAAGGCGGATACACACTAAGCCGACCTATCAGGTATTAGTCCCGCTTCACGAGAAGATTCTAAGGCATTAAATGCCAGACTTGAACGCGAGTACACGCTAGGCTGACCTACTACGTATTAGTCCCGCTTAACGAGAAGATTCTAAGGCATTGAATACCAAGCCTAAAGGCGGGTACATGCCAAACTGACCTACTGGGTACTAGTCTCGCTTCATGAAGTAGATTCTAAGACATTTGATGCCAAAAAGCTCACCAAGAAAAATCCAAGAAGCTCATAGGGGCTAAAAAATGCTCGAATGCTCGCAAAGGTATTTGATGCCAAGAAGCTCGTTAAGGACTAGAAAAAGCCAAGGAACTTGTAAGGGCTAGAATAATGCATGGAAGCTTGCAAAAGCATTTGGTGCCAGAAAGCTTGTCAGGGTTAGAAAAAGAAACACGCCAGGGTTGAAAAATGCTCAAAAACTCGTCAAAACATTATTACATCAATCGGCTCAATTTTTTCCAAGACAATATCTTAAACCTTACTGGTTGACAAAGCAAGTAAGAAGAAAGCATAGACATCATTTGCTTAGCCCAAAAAAAAAAAAGCCCCATGACCCAGATCATGAAGACAATTATCACCTTTGCATCTAAAGAATCGAAAACTAGTGGGGGGACCTTTAATGCTACATGAGATTCGCCCAAAATAAGCAGTGAGCTATCACCCTAAGACTGGACCACGTATCAAAGGTCTTATAAATCAATATACAATCTCACCCATGGGAAGGAAGGCTCGAATGACCATGGTGCCCGGAACTAAGAGAAAAAGAGACCCGGACGTTTTAGAACAGGTTGACCTCAGGTCGAACCCCTCTTAGCTTCAGGCCGAGGCTCCGTAAGAGAGTTACCATTAATAATTACAATTCAGCAGATCCCCTTTACTCCTTCGATCATGGGATTCTCGACCAGTTAGCTGGTAATAATCCTTTACTAGCAAGCTGGCCACATCTTTGTCGAATTATCAAGAAATACTATATTTATCCAATTTTTTACAATATAAAAGGGGAATAATCACATAAATAAATGTATGTTATTCTTAAACACTATTCAAATTTTAAGCAGTTCATTGCATTCTCTCCATTCTTTAGTATACTGATTTAAGTTTCAGAGTGCCTGCTATCAGCACCTACCACTACTTCACGTTCTCTTCTTTGCAGATTTAGCTAATTGCAGCATAATTTCATTCTGCCCAAGTCATATTTTATTTTCAGCGACATCAACAACAAGCTTGTGACATTATTACTCTCCACTACTATATTTTGAATTTTAGATAGCAGTGTATACGAAGTATGAAATTATTATTTTAATTATATTAAATTAATAGTATAATAATAATTTAAAATTATTACAAATTCAATTTTTTAACTGTGTATATAATAATGTATTATAAGAATGTCTTATTTTATGTTTTAAAAAACTTTATATTTTTTGTATTATAAGAATGTCTTATTTTATGTTTTAAAAAATTTTATAATTTTAGTAGTAATTTTTAACTTTTTAGTGAACAAGAATAACTTATATTAAAAAATATCGTCACATACTAATGACATAAAATATATTGAAAGGTTGGATCTTCTTTATTATAATACCCCTAATTAACTTGTAACTAAGAATATAAATAATGAAGGATAAAGCAAAGCACTCACATACTTAGCCTGGAAGTAAGTGTATTTGAGTAAATCTGAGATGTTTCAAGTTCTAATCCTTCAATTTCCAATTCCCATCTCAAAAAAATAAGGATAAAGCAAAAATCCAATTGTTACGAACTAATCTCGATAAGAACACAAGTACTTGCTGAAAACAAAAGAATAATTTATCTCAATTATATTAAGAATTATCAATAAATGTCAAGAATAAATACTAGAGCCGGCCAGCCTTTAACATTGTGTATTTATAGCTAAAATCTAGTTATATTTAAATTAGAAATAAAACTCCAACCTTGACTAGAAATACTTTATCTAGCTATTCCTAATAAAACAAGGAAAATCACTACAATTAAATGTGGGTTGGACCTAATTATTAAATCATAACATTAATTAAGTCCAACATAAATAAAAAAAGAAAAAAGAAATCAGAGAACTGCCCTTCAAGTCACAGGTCATGAAAGGGATTGCACGACCTAATGCACAAGTGGTTGTGTGATTGGAGCCGTGTGTTCCATTTGAACCTTCATTCTGGATTTTCAAGTTGAACAAATAGCTCCTTTCTGGCTGCCGTCTTGACTTTTAAACTTGGCATCTTCTTTATAAACATTAATTCCTTCGAGAATAGATTGTTTTTTTTTTTAGCTAAACTTTTGAAGTGCAACTTTACGTCTCTTAGCTCTTGCACTCATGACTGAATTAAGTGGTAATGCAATGTCCTCGTCTATTCTAGAAAAATGTATGATAACATGTCTTATGCTCCCATCAAAGTAAATAAAATGTTGCTCTTCGCTATAACAGCAAAGTTAGATATAACAATTTTCAAACTACTATCCTTAAATTATCGTTGCAAGTTAAGTATATATGTTAGTAATTTCTATCCATTTACTTGAATCAATTTTGTAATAGTGTTAGGTTTAAAGCACTTAAATTTTTTAGATGCTTGTAAATGCAATATCTTTCCTTTTCTTTTATTTATTTATGTATTTTTTCAATGTGCAAGGAAAATATGCCTTGCCTATTAGTTAGTTCTCATGAAAGGTAGACAGTCAAAGAGCGTTTTTTGGATGGTCCACTGTTATGATAGGAAGCTATCTTTTAATACAACCATGAACCATGGGTTTTGACTCAAGGAATATGGATATAGGAACTACGGTAGTTTAGTTTTGAATTTCGAGTCTACCTTTGTATTATTACTACCAGCACGTTCTTAGACTTATTGGAGATGTCATCTGCTCAATGGTCAAACTAGACTATAATACTAGTGATTAATTAGTTGTGGAAAATTTGCCAAAATCACTATAAATCTGAAGGATCCTTTGGTATCCAAGTTTCTACTAAACGAAAAATTTCATAGTATGGATTATAAGTATGTGCCTGAAATTTTTTCTGTTTTGATCTGTGGCCTGATAGGGCATAGAGATTCTTATTGTCCTAGCCAACAAATGGAAGATACGGTGAACGGTGAGGACACTGCTAACTACCACGAGAATACATAGGAAATTAGTGGAGATAAATGTTAGTAATATGTTATAAAGCCAATGCGTTGGTTATACTTTAATTTTATTTTTTATATATATTTTAAGTATTTAAATAAAAACTTATTCATTTTTAGTATTGATTTAATTGAATTTCAAGTAAAAATAAAGTTTACGGAACTATATTACTATATAAAAGAAATTATAATATAATTATAATTGTAAGTTTGTTATTGCATTTAAGTAATATCTTTAAATATTTCTAATTGATATTTTTATCATGATTTATAAAACGACTATAGTTGTTAAAATGGGTATATATTATGTTTTTTTTTTCTAGATGAAGCCGTTAATCTCTTAAGTTGAAAAATGTGATCTATAACTAATATATAGGTGCTCATTTTATAAATAAGTGCACTAAACTGATCCAGAAAGAAATCGATATGGAAAATAATATGTATCTATGAATTACTCAACTGATAGGGGTATAAGTGATCCTTTGACTTAAGATCAATAAATAATCTTATATAGGGATTTATATATTTTAATTCATTTTACATGTTACTTGGTTCATGAGTAACGAATGAGAATAAATGGGATATATTAAGAACTATATAAATGTATTTATATGATTGAGATAGGATTTATCACATTAAAGAATATCTCATTTGTTTTCTGCTAGCATTGATCATGAAATACTTGCGCAAGGTGGAATGAAATTAGCAAATGAGATTTAGAATTTTATTTAATCGGTCAACGACTAATAGATGAGATCTAATATAATTTAACGTTGCAGACACATTTCATGTATTAAATGTTATACGAAAATTTGTGATGAAAGGATATTAACTATACTAAAAACCATACACTGAAAAGTGAAGTCAAATCATTTTTTGACATTTCTAATAATTGGATAGTTTTTGACAAATTGATAGACAATGTTCTTCACCTTTAATTAATTAATTAATTATATTTATTGCCAATTCATTAAAATCGGTAGAAATATAATATTTTATTATATTTCACAATAGATATTACAACCTATTTATACATGAGAGACAGTATCTAAATAGGAAGAAAAATCAAACCTATAATTATACAATCCCTACAATCCCTAAGATTAAGTAACTAATCCATCTATTAATATTTATTTTCTATATTAACATATTTACTTCCTTTATAACCTGTAACACTCCCCATCAAGTTGGATCATAGATATTTATCATGCCCAACTTGTTAGAAAAATATTCTATTCGAGGCCCATTAAAGTTTTGGTGAATAGATCACTCGATTGCTCTCCTGTCTTCACATAACTAGTGGAGATTAAATTTTCTTAACTCTTCTCACAGATGAAATGACAGTCAACTTCAATATGCTTAGTCCGTTCATGGTATACTGGATTGGAAGCAATGTGAAGAGCAGCCTGATTATCACACCAAAGTTTCGCGGGTGATTCAACATCCATACCAACTTCCTTCAGTAGATGATTTATCCACAAAATCTCACAGGTCGATTGAGCCATGACCCTATATTCTGACTCGGCACTGGATCTGGATACCACATTTTACTTCTTACTTTTCCAAGACACTAAGTTTTCTCCAACAAATACACAGTAGTCTGTAGTCGACCTTCTATCACTTTTAGATTCCGCCCAGTCAGCATCAGAAAAATACTCAAGTGCAGTATGCCCATGATCTCTGTAGAGTATACCAAGTCCAAGAGTCCCTTTTAGATAACATAGAATTTGTTCTAGAGCGGCTCAATGTTTCACCGTAGGTACAAACATGAACTGGCTTACAACACTTACTGCAAAAGCAATATCTGGCCGAGTCATTACCATAAGGTAGTTCAGCTTTCCAAACTATGCACGGGGACTCTGCTTCAAACCATACAAAGATTTCTTCAAATGGCAGACTTTCCCATACTCCCTCTGAGCAAGAAACCCTGGTGGTTGCTCCATATACACCTCCTATTGGAGATCACCATGTAAAAATGCATTTTTGATATCTAATTGGTGTAAAGGCTAATACTGAGAAGCAGCTAAGGAGATAAACAAACGGACTAAGGTCATTTTTGCCACAGGAGAAAAAGTGTCAAAATAGTCAACACCATAGGTTTGGGCTTAAGCCTCGCTATGGAGCCATCTGGATTGACTTTGACGGCAAAAACCCATTTACAGCCCATAGCCTTAACTAGTTTCCAAGTATGATTTTCATCTAGAGCCTTGCTCTCCTCAAACATTGCATCACGCTATCTAGAATGAGCCAGGGCCTCTTTAACTGTCTTAGGCAAAGAAATGGAATCTAAAGAGACAATTAAGGAGGTAGAAGAAGGAGACAGGTGATCATAAGACAGAAAATTAGCAACATAATAGATAGATTTACACTATCGTTTACCTTTACGAAGACTAATGGGGAGGTCAAGGTCAATCGGTGGTGGATCTGATGGCAAAGAAGATTCTGGTTCAGGACAAGTATCATTGATACTGGTCTCTGAGAGTAAACTTGAACAATTGATGGGTTAATAGGAGGCTAAGTATTAAGAGAAGTATTACCATTAGATTATGCAGCAGAAGGCATACTCGAAGAGGTCCCACCATCAGATATGATTCTATAGATGAGCCACTCATCATCATCATCCTCTTGATCAGGAGAGATTTGTGCAACAGGATAAAAAGGAACTTTCTTAGAAAAGACTACATCTGTTGAGACCAGATACTTGTTGAGGTCTGGAGAGTAACAACGATACCCCTTTTGAAGGCGAGAATATCCTAAGAAAACACACTTCAAAACTTTAGTATCAAATTTAGTCACATGAGGTCTAACATCCCAAACATAGCAAGTACTGCCAAACAGTCGTGGTTCGAGAGAAAATAATAGCTTCTTAGGAAAGAGGACATCATAAGGAGTATTACCGTCTGCGGAGGGAATGCGATTAATGAGAAAGCATGCAGTAGAGACAGCATCAGTCCAAAATTGTTTAGGAACTTGCATTTGAAACAATAGAGCTCTAGTAGTCTCAAGAAGATGTTGATTCTTCCTTTCAGCTACCCCATTTTGAGTAGGTGTATCAACACATGACAATTAGTGAAGAATATCATGTTGAGTCATATAAGCCTGAAATGATTCTGACATATATTCTTTAGCATTGTCGCTCCGCAAAATTTTCACAAAAACGTTAAATTGAGTCTTGATTTCAGCACAAAAGGCAGAAAAATGAGAAAACACTTCTGAACGATACTTCATAAAATAAATACAAGTCATTCTAGAGTAATCATCCACAAAAGTGATAAAATATCTGAATTCAGTCTTAGATTCAACCGGACATGGGCCCCAAACATCTGAATGAACTAATTCAAAAGTAGACTCAGCTCGTTTATTGACTCTAGGACTTAAAGAGATTCAATGATGCTTTGCAAAATGACATGACTCACATTCTAGTAAAGATACTTCATGAAATTGAGAGCATAACTTCTTCAAAATCGGTAACGAAGGGTGTCCCAACCGACAATGTGCTTCAAACGGAGACAAGACACTGGAGCAGGCAACAAGCTGAGGCACCCATGCATCCAAAATGTAGAGACCCCCAGATACATGTCATTTACCAATAATCTGCTTCGTCACAAGATCTTGAATGAGACTATGATCAGGAAAAAAGGAAACACAACAATTTAGGTCTTTGGTAAGTTCACTCACAGAGATTAAATTAAAGGCAAGATTAGGTAAACTTAGCACATATGATAGGGTAATAGAAGGAGTAGGTTTGACAGTCCCAGAACCCTCAACATTATAGGTTGATCCATCAGCTATAATAACAGGAGAATATGTTTTATGAGATCGAAAGCTAGTAAAAATATGAGGATTACCTGTCATGTGATCTGTGGCACCAGAACCAATGACCCATTTATGTGAAGAGGAAATAAGACACGTTTTACCTGTTTTAGTCGCTACTGAAGATGTTAGGATAATTTTAATAATATGGGTCTTACTGTCAAAAACCATTTCAACCAAAACTCTATACTCCTTTACCTTCAAACGAATTAAAGAAAAATAACCCAACACCCAAACAGCAAACGAACCACAGATCTGACAAGCGGGTTGCAAGGCAACTAAACGCCTCCACCCAACACCCAAACGACAAACGAACCACAGATCTAACAAGCGGGTTGCAAGGCAACTTCGGCGTATTCTCTAGGTGGACGATGAGAGACAAATATTACCCTAGATGGGTAACACAAAAGAATAGGAGCCCTAAGTCTCCAAAAATTTTAAAACTTGACAAGAGAGAAAAAAAATAGATCTCTACGAGAATGACTCTAATACCATGTACAAATATAATATTTTGTTATATTTCATAATAGATATTACAACATATTTATACATGAGAGACAATATCTAAATAGGAAGAAAAATCAAGCCTATAATTATATAATCCCTGAGATTAAGTAACTAACTCATCTATCAATATTTATTCCTTATATTAACATATTTAGTTCCTATATAACCTGTAACAAAATCTAATCTTCACCTTTAAATTAATTAATTAATTATATTTATTGCCATCATATTAGAATCTAATAGATCACATGTATAAAAAATTGCATCAAAAAATAAAATAAAAAGTTAAATCAAGACTTAATTGCATATAAATTGATATTGGTATATAATTATAATTTAAAAGAATTACAATTTTGATTTAATTAATTAAGTAGAGACTTAATTAAAATTGTTTAAAATTTATATAGCCTGTTTATTAAAATTCTGGATCATAATTATAATTTATTTATTTAATTAGTTAAATAAATAAATAAATATTATTATATTTAAATCTTAGAGTTTTAGTATAAAAAATCTCTTATAAAATCCGAGGAAACACTTTTTAGAATTTCTAGAATTTCTTATAAGATGGTAGAGAGTTAGCACTCAAATCTCTTCCCTTTTAAATTCTTTAAAACAGTTCTAAAGTTTTTCGATCGCACTACTCTATGTAGATATTGTTAAATGCTGAACACTTAGACGATTTGTAGTTTGTAAAAATTTAATTAAAACAAATAATTTTATATTTTTATTATAAAAAAAGAAAATATATTTATTTTTCTTTAATATTATTTTTTTATTACACGTGATTTATATTTATATAAAATTTTATTTTTCTATTTTCTCATTGTATTTTATACGATTGAAACCAACGGTGATATTAGAGTTTTATCTAAATGATTAAAGTGTAATAGTTAATTATATTTATTATTGAATTAATTTAATTAAATTTTATGTACTGAAATTTAGTGTTCATAAATATTTGTCTAAATTTACTATTTTTTTATCTGAAATCGAAATAGTTTTGTTTTCTTTGTTAAATATAATTTTATTTTAGTTAAAATTAAATAACAAAAAAAGTTAAAATTGAAATTTGGACATCGCGTGAACTGAAAAGTTTGGCCCACGATCAACATGCCCAATATTGAAGCCCCGGTCGGCGTGCATCAGCGAGGCGTGCTGTCCTTGCGCTCTCGTCATGCGATGGCCGACTGTGAGGTCTCCATGGCGTGGCTGAAGCAACGCACAGGCAGGCATTGGTCTGCAGGTGGAGAAGGCCGAAGCAATTCCTCGCGATGGCGTCGATCTTCGGCTCGTCGGCACTGGTTCGCTATGTCGGAAAACACGCAACTGTTGCGCGTTGAGCTAGTGGCGGAGCAGGTAGTCGGGTGGTCAGCTGTGTAGAAAAGTGAGGGGCGCTGGCTAGGGCATCTTCCTAGGGAGAAGATGAAGTCAAATTACATTTTGGTCCCTGTAACTTTTTAAAATTTTTGAAAGTTGTCTTTTTAGCTGAAAATTTTAATAATTTTTTGGGTCTATAAATTAAATGGCTATTTAATTTAAAATAGTCATTATTAATTTCAACCATTTAAATATTTTGAGAGTAATTAAAATTAATTTTTATGTATTAACATGAATATATTTTTTATTTATTAAATTAATTTTGAAAATTAATGACATTATATTTAATTCAATAATTTACTATTAAAATTTATTTTATAATTAGAAATCGGAATAAAATTATTTTATTTATAAATTATTTTTCGTTGATATCAAAATTAAAATATTAAATTGTTTAATTTTAATTTTAATATATAAAATCAATAATAAATATAACATAAATAAATGGTTTAATTTATTTAACATGATTTTTTTATATTATAGATGGTTATGGACAAATTTTGAATAACTCAATATGTATGGATGGATGATTGGATTGTTTTGATAATTTTTAAATAGGGCAAGGGTGTTTTGTTTTTTTTTTTCTTATTTTAGATTGTAAAATTTTCTTTTCATTTAACTTTTTTTTAATATAATTCAAAGGTTTTTTTTCCAAGTTACGTAATTGTTTATATAATTAAAATATGTAGATAGGATTAATTTTGTAAACTCAATAAGAAAAGAAAATGTTGAAAAATTACATAAAACATTAGACGTGATGTATTAAAGAAGTCCTTTTCGACTTTTGAAGATAAAAGAAGCTGCCACCTATATTTTTAAACCATTAAATTCCCTTTATAATTTAAGAATATTATTTTTAAAATATACATAATTATCTAATTAGAATAGCATGTTAGAGACGTACAAACTGCAACTCCAAGTTAAAATATGTTTTAAAATATTGATGTGCTAGCTTTACGATGAAATTATGCACATACTTGCTAATGTACTTGTTTAATAAACTAAAATTATACATATTAACTTAGTTGATTCATGTTATTTTCATGATTGAATATGCACTATCAATGAATATATTTGCTTTCGAGACTAATTTTACACGTATGCTTGCTTGTAAATAGATTATCGACATGTTTATTTATTTGAACACATTAAACGTGCATATCAACACTTTCAACATAAATAGACATTAAATATATGTATAAATATTCTTGACCTTAATAAACTCTATTAGAAATTAAATAAATTGAGCATAGCATACTATATACAGTTTGATGTTATTGCGCTCTTTTGAGCTATATGATATATTGATTTTTAACACACTATGTATCATATAATATTTCAGCTTTCGAGCCATACCGTTATAGCTTCCTATCCTAATACTATACATTTTAGCATTTTGTATTTAATTAAATGATTTATTTTTACTACGTAACCATGTTCACTGCCTACTTACAGATATAAATCATGTTTGCTTTTGTTATATGTTACTGATAAGTTTGACACGTATAATTTTGTTATACTTTTTACTTGGATGTTATTATACACTCATTAGATGTAAATTCAACACATTTGATTTTTTTTTTTTTGTATGCGCAGATCGTAGACAAGAGTAGTAGACGAGAAGTTAAGGTTCTATATCAACACAAAATCATTATCATTAATCAATTAACCTCGTAAATATATCATCATCATTAATCAATTAACCTCGAGTCTATGTATTTACATCATCTCTATTTAGTATAGTATATACACAAAGTGGTTCACCAAGGGTCTATAACATGAATTTGTTTATTAGTATGTTCAATATCCTTATTGAAATGTGCTAAATAAGGGTTTAAATATTATAAAATGAGTAATTATTAAAATATAATGATTATTTTTCATAAGTTTACACACTGATAAAACAGAAGAAATTTCAGATATTTTTCTATTTAAAATTTTATACAGTAAAATAAAGTAATTTATATTAAATTAAGTACAACTAATAATGGAAAGACTAACCTAAACCCAGATATGTAAATGTACATAATATGATGTGGCATTCCTTAGATGAATAAGGAGTACTACAATATTAATATAGACATGCTTATTTTAAATTATAATAGTAATTGTGATAATATGTATTAGTGCTAAATATAAATGAAATTATTAAAGAAAATATTAATTTTATTAATTAATTGAATAAATAACGATATGCGTTTATCTTAATTGCAGACCTAAAAGAATTTATTAAAGATGTGAAAATTCTTTAAATTTTATTATGCATTTTATTTTAAATGAGGGTAATTATTATATGAATAACCATCACTATTATGATAAAAATAATTAGCTTTTGTTAATTAATTGTATAAATTACAAATGTATTAATTTTAATAATTAACTTAAACGATAGACTATAATAAAATATTAAATAATAACATTAATTATAATATAGGTGATGATTAGTAGACTACAACATCTATTAATCTAAAAAGTTAAAACAACATAACAAATATATATATATATATAATTTTTAAGACTAGCCTAATCAGGAATTAATTGAAAAAGATTTATTGCAGCCCTAACTTTTAATCAACATAGCGCTTTATCTTTTTATTTTAGATTCGTTTCCCCATTAACTTGTAATTTTACACCAAGTTCTACACGGAAATACACCAAGCAGTGATGCTCAATTAACTAGGCATGCATAATAACATTCAATCAAAAACAGTCATATGCCATAACCATGTGGGGAGTTTCTACAGCCAAACAAAAGATTTGAGAACCTCTTGTCAAGTGATGGGGCGAAACAGGTGACTTCGGAGTTACTCGCGCCTGAAAACAATCACTATAGCAGTGCAATTGTCTTTGCAACGTCTTTCAATTACAGCTTCCCTTATGAGACGGCGACTCACAGAAGTAACAGCTAAGCCCTCCTGCGAAACATATGTACCCCTTGTAATTAATCATTCAAGATAAAGGGTGCAAGTAAAATGTGAGTGGAAAACAAATGGTAACAGCAGCATAAGTTCAGCGAAACATTTTTCATCCTCAATTTTTCCTTTAAGATGGAGAGTCGATATGAAACAATTTGCCTCCGTAGCTTGGAAAAGGCGTAACTATTTTTTTGACAAATTATGCTACAAAGGAGACCCAAACATAAAATTCACTCATCTTAATGCTAAGAGAAATGATCAAGAGACAAACTGTGGTGTGATGTTCTAACTTTGAAACCTGGCATGCCATTATTGAGAACAATTTCAATGAGAAAGAAATAAATTCAAGTGAAGACGATGTTTGCATGGGCTAATTCAAGTCCCATAGAAGTAAAATAGTGTTTAAATTCTAAATGAAATGCAATTTTACCTTCAATAATCTCTGAACAAATTCAACAGCATCACTTGGCCCAAATACCTGAAAGAATAGCGAACAAAAACTGTTATCATGTTTTCAAAATAAGTCAAAGAAGATCAAATGACAGACAAACTTTATATCATATTATATTATATTATATTATATTATATTATTATTTGTAATACTTACCCCCCACAAGCCGTCACAACCAAGAATGATGAAGTGTTCTCTGCCTGTAAGGTCAAAAGAATGGATATCTGGAGTTGCAACAACGCCAACCTGCAATTCATTTTCTTATTTTAGAATTTAGATAGCAACATATAATAAATTATCAGTTGCTTAATATCATTTTCTGACCAACAAAAATTCAGGTTCACAAGCTGAAAAGCACGCTAAAATGAAATGTATGTAGTGAGTGGGATGGACATGAAATAAAACATATAGACCAGACACAAGAAATACATTATGTTAAAGAAGTTACTTTATCAAATTCATGGCGCAACCTGCACCGTCATATTAGATTTGACGTCCAACAAGATTCATTTATCTCTCTCCTGTTCTAATCTTCAGTTTGACTAAATCAACCACCGATTTACTTGTCAATAGTTTACCTAATGCATTATTGAGCTGTAATGCGAGAACATTAATCCAAACTTCAACATATATTCAAGTTTCAGAATATGCATCTCTGCAGAAATTTCCTCAAGACAGTTTCAGTTCCTCTGTTTTTTTTTTTTTTCCACATTTCAGGGGAAAACAACAAAGTTATAAAATTAAATCCTTATCAGCACACACACCCCCCCCCCCCCACCCCAAAAAAAAAAACCCACAATTTTAGAGTACCCTTTCCTCCTGCATAACAATAACATGCAAAATGGTACACAAATGACGAACACATTGAAAACTTCTGGCACAGTCTCAGATGCAAAATGTACACAAAGGATGCAACACAATAGAACTTCGGCACCCTCTCAGAACAGAAACCTCAACTTTTTTGCAAATAAAAAACTGCAGTGTCAATTATGAGAAAGTACTTTGAACCTTCTTGAATTGGCGATCTCCAAAGGCCCTGGAAACTTCAAGGCGACCCTGTAATCGTCCATTTGAAGTTATGCTTCCACCAGCCTGGAATGGGAAAGGAATGTCATCAAAAGATCAAGGAGGATATGGTAAGCAGATTCACACACACAACACATCAGTATATATATTAATAGGCAAAAACCCATCTCCAAGCCTCCTAAACCTGTTGGTTTTGTTTAGTAATAACCCATAAATTTTCCAATTTAAAAAGAATGTGTTATTTAATAGTGCAAATAAATAAAAAATGAGAAATCCATCAATGGCAATTTAAAAGATATTAAAAGTTTGGGTAATTTACAAGAAAGTCTATAAGATTTGACAAACCCCACATAGTAGTCCATTAAACTTTTGGTAACAAGTTAATCCACCTAGAGTTTAATTTCCATCTAACAGAATAGTCCTTCTGTTAACAAAAGAGATAGATTGATGTTTCTTGACTATTGACTAGAGGTTCAATATTTTTTAATTATCAAAATTCCACTTTATAATTAATTATTATTATTATAATCATCATTCAAAATGAATTTTTGCAACTGTGGAAAAGGGTATTTTTCTCTAAACTCCTTGTTTATATACGCTAAGCAAATTTAATCCTAAATTAATTCTTTACTACATATTATAGATGATGAACCCATGGAAACTAAATCTTCTATAGTGTCACGGTTTCAGATTTTGACACTGGTCTGGAACTGTACGGCACTTGGTTTGAACTCTTTTCAAGCCAAGTCAGCCAAGCTCTCTAACAAAGGAACGTAATGGTTAGGACTTCCTGCCCGATTCCCATAAAAATGGGAAAAGCCACAGTTATCATGTGAAAACATGATAACTGTAGCAATACATGCACATCAACAAGCAACCAAGCATAGAGATTTAGTGAATGGGCTGCTTATTTTATTCCAGGGGCAAAATAGTCATTACACAATCATGGCAACGATCCTCCTCTCCCACCGTGCAGACAGGGGGAACGCCTGTAAGGAGAGAGGGCACACTCCAGGGACTCAACAAGACTACGGTGGCCGGTCGGGCCCAGCCCTCGCTGGTGGCCAACTAGTCACTCCCCCCCCCCTAAAGAGCCTTAAGAACAAGTAGAACTATGGTGGGAGGAGACATCAATATGTCTGAGGTGATACCCCCTTAATAAATAAATAAAAAGGAATTACAAGAAACTGACACGGCCCTTTTCTTATTATTAATTTCTACTAATTTATCCCAATATTGGTTCCTGGGAATTTCAATATTGAAAAATTACAGTTTTGGTCCCTGAAACTCTATGACCCTGACACATAGCATGCCTGGTAGTTTCCAAGGATACAGTTGTGTCTATATCCAGCAACCCATCCTCGTCCAATGCTTTGCTAGTTGTACCAACTCCAATATGCTTTCTGGCAATGGGAAGGTGAACAAGGTAGGGATCCAAATAATCAAGCTGAAGCTTTTTTAAGACTAGCTTTGCAGGCCTCAATAACATGTCCATGGTCTGAACTCCACAGCTCGATGGTAATCAAAAGGCCCTCCCTTTTGACAAACCCAATATGAAAAGCTTCAACAAGTGTTCCCCTACTTCTGCTTCATTATGGGAATCAGCAACACAGTCAAATTGGCGATAACCAATCTTGATGGCATTAATAATTGGTGTCTAATCTCTTCCTTTCAATATGCCATGCACCCAAACCGATATGGGCATTTCGAATTCATTTTGCTCAACTTGTCTGCTCAATAAAAGGTTTCAGTAGATGAACCTCACCTCTACTCAACTAGTGCTCTGCAAATGGTCTGCTCAACCTCATGTCTGCTCTAGGTGAGGTGGGTCAACCTCACGTATGCTCTAGTGCATCTGCCAACCTCGCATGAAGTGAATCCATCTCCACAGCATGCGTTCGCCCCGAAAGAGGAGAAACTTCACTATTTCCAATCTTTGGTTTATGTCAAATTCTAGAGTCTTTTTTAATTAAAGGGCAAACTTGTCATTTTCCAATAAAGTGATGACAATTTCACTCTATATTTAACATAAACATCATTTAATTATGTTAATCTAAATTTTGGACTTGGTTGTTACATAAAGTTTAACGAGAGACTATTCTGTGAGTTTTCTCAAAGTTCAGGGACTTCCCCATAAATTACCCTAAAAACTTATAATGCTTTTGCAGTATGAAAATTATCAAAGATAGATAAAAAGTTGTTATAGTAAGTAAATATGAATAGATTTGCTAGTTGCTTAATCTTAAGGATTGCATGATCACAGGTTTGATAAAAGGATTCTCTTTTCTTTCTAGATAGGTTTTTTACATATAAATATGTTGTAATCTCTATTGTAATAAACACAAAAAATATTACTTTTCTTATCATAGCCTTGTAAACAAAAGATTTGAATTTTTTCCTCTATTCTATTTAGAGACTTAGGGCTCCATTTGTCCTGTTCTTTTAGGTCACCCCTATAGGGTGACGTTTGTCTCTCACTGCCCACCGGGAAGGATGCCGGAGAGCCGGCGATGCTACCCTGAAGAGATGAAAACTGTCCAACCGGCAAGTGACCCTCACGCGCTGTAAATTGTTTTTGACGCCGTCCCACTCGCTGGCGCGTGGAGGCGCATCGCTTGTCCACCTGTGCTCTGGTCACCATCGCTGATGTCACCCCGAGGTCTTCTCTTCAGTTCTTTGGTCAGTTTGCCATTTGGGTGTTTTGTGGAGGTATTTTTGGATTGAATTGCATTTTGGGTACTGTTCACTCCTAGTACTGTTCACATCTTTTTTTATTTTTTCCCGTGCCTTCTATTGCTATTAATTTGGATGGGCTGTTTCCATGGCTGACATTAAAAACAATGTAGCTGAAGTAATTTCTATGATGACTAAAATCACAAAACACAAATTAAATGGATTTAATTTTCTGAATTAGAGTAAAACTATCCGTATTTATTTACGAAGATTCTTCAACTAATGACACTAGGAAAAATTGGATGAGAGATGATGCTCGATTATATTTGCATATCCGAAATTCCATTCATAGTGAGGTAATCAGTCTCATTAATCACTGAATTTGTTAAAAAATTAATGAATTATTTGGAGTTTTTATACTCATGCAAAGGGAATATTTATCACATTTATGAGGTGTGTAAGGCGTTTTATCGGGCTGAGAAACAAGATAGAACTATGATCTCATATTTTATAGATTTTAGAAGAGTTTATGAGAAACTTAATGTTTTGATGCCTTTTAGCATAAATGTGAATACTCAACAAGCTCAACGAGAGCAAATGGTTGTTATGAGCTTCCTTGCAGGTCTCCCTCCAAAGCTTGAGACAGCTAAATCTCATTCTTTCTGACTCTGAAATATCATCATTATATGATGCTTTTACTAGGGTGTAGGGTACAAAATCTTCCTCTCCAGTTCCTTCACACACCACTAGTGCCTTTATCAGTCGTAATGACAGTGCAGACAGAATAACAGAGGTGGGTACAAAATCTTCCTCTCCAGTTCCTTCACACACCACTAGTGCCTTTATCAGTCGTAATGACAGTGCAGACAGAATAACAGAGGTGGGAACAGGGGAGGCTTTAATGATATTATAATCATCAATGTGATGGGAACTCCTTGAAATTACTGTTGGAAAAGACTATTATCATCATCAATGTGTTCACCCCAAGTAGGTTTGCATAAAGAAGCTAAAACCATGTTTTGGAAAGATATGGATGCTTTGGTTCAAGTGATTCCAATGACTGGATTTTTGTTAGGGGAGATTTCTACAGACATGTGAGTAGTAGCTCGTGTTATGGAAAGATATGAATGCAGTGGTTCAAGTGATTCCAATGATTAAAAGATTTTTGTTGGGTAGATTTGGATAGACATGTGAGTAGCAGCAACAATGGTTTTTCATGGGTACATAGAAGGTTTAATATAAAAGAGGTATGAGGAAGGGAAGCCCATTTGATTTGGTTTTGGCAACTAATCAAGGGAAGCACACTTGATTACCTTCAAGAATCGAGTAATCATAGCCAAATAATCTTCTTCCGCATTAGAAGAAGGGACAGGGCTCTATATAGAATTGCATAATTATCCCTTGTGACACTATAACTACTCAGCATGTACTAGTTGTTTTAGATGAAGATGAAGAGCGAAGTGTAGAGGGAAAATTGATTTATGCAACCTAGAATGTTGGAACCTAAAAAGCACAAACCAAATAGCATTTTAGGAGAAGCTAAGCTACTGATAGAAGATGTATGAGATGATAATGTTGATATCACATGAAGAGCAATGGCAAGCTGCATTGAGAAAGTAGTAATGGGTATAAGCATATCTAAAGATGGAGGATCATGCCTACAAGAGTCTTGGTGGACGGTTGAGGCATGGTTTTAAATAATGCTACATAACGGCCATTATTTACCAGTTTCAAAAGGGGTTGTGGCTGTTAAGGCCGATAAATAATGGTGAAGAAGAAATGGTTACGGCGGTTATGCAACGGTCACTACCATTGCAAGCCGTGACTTAATGGCTATTACTTTGACTTTTGTTCATGAACCGTCAAACTTCAGAATTTTGTCTCCAGAGCAACCTTGTTCTCGTGAAAGTTGAATCATTGGAGTGCTTCTCACAGCAGATTGCATTTTTACAAAGGCAAAAACTCGAAAAAAATTCAGATTTCTCTCAAGTTTCACCGACTCTTCAAACTTGTTTTTATCTTTTTTTCTCAAATTTCTCCCAAAACTTCACTACTCTTCAAGTGCTATAATCAAATAAGTGCAGATTTTTGTGTTAAAGAGCTTTAAATCATGAAGTGGTTCCAAAAGATATCATGTAAAAGGTTAGTTTTTATTACTTTTCAACCAAATTTGAGATATTTGTTGAATATTTTTCAGTAAATACATAAATAACAATAATTAAAAGTTAGAATATTAGATAACTAAATTAGAAATTTAAAATAAGAGAAAGTTATCACTCAACTTATTTACAATCATAATTTGATTGTAAATTACATAAAGAAATTCACTAATGGTGAGGATATAATTCGCCCTAAGATTACCAGTTTGCAATTAATTTTATTGCATTGGAAAGTCTTCTCCGATGTAGGATAAAGTTAAGAAATATGTTTGAATCGAAGCAATGAGTAGCAAGTAAATATGGCCAAGCTATCAGTGGACATGCTAATAAATCTAAGAAAATTGTTTTATCTTGGGTAGAAAGAGAAGAAATTTTTTGGAGAAAGCCAAGCAAATCATGAAGATTTAAGAGTCATTGCTTAAAGTGTTGATAACAGTGGACAGTGATAAAAAACCAACAAATGAGATTTATTTACGAAGCAATGAAACGAGCAAAATTGCTCATTCAGCAAAATTCCATAAGCTACATAGACTATTAAAAAATTATTGATGTTTTTTGCAATTTTCAAATTACACCATGATTTGCATGTAGTTGGAAAGCACATAAAGTTAAGGCCTAATACTTTACTAATTTCTATAACTTATAAATTTTAATCATAACTTTATAATTTATAGGCTATTTTTTAAATCTTTAATGTCGGTATGGTCCACGTGATATTGGGAATGACAATAAAATCATGGCGGACCTTAAAAATGCTATTTAGAGACTAGAAAGTGATTTTGTCAATTAACACCATGTATTAAACCAAGTATGTGTATATCCCTAATTCGAGTAATTTTAATAAACAGGTTTAAACCAAGTATGTGTACATCCACTACCTACCACCCGCAAAAAAACGGGCAAGCTGAAGTTTTAAACAGGGAGATCAAGGCCATTCTGGATAAAACAGTCGGCCCTCACAGGAAAGACTAGAGTTTGCGCCTAGATGACGTTCTATAGGCCTATCGGACTACATACAAAATGCCTATAGGAATGTCTCCATGCCGTCTGATTTATGGAAAAGCATATCACCTCCCTGTTGAGCTAGAACACAAGGCTTACTGGGCTGTTAAAAGCTACAATCTCAGCATTGACGAAACAGGTTTACATAGAGGATTACAACTTCAAGAATTGGAAGAATTAAGGCATGATGCATATGAGAATTCCAATATTTACAAAGCCAAAACAAAGGCTTTACATGACAGCCTTATCTCCCGGAAATAGTTTAATGTTGGCAATAAAGTTTTACTTTTTGATTCACGTTTAAAACTATTTCCAAGAAAACTGAGATCCCGTTGGATAGGATCTTTTGCTGTTGAAACATTGTTCCCCATGTGAAAATTCAAAATTCGGACACAAGGAAAGTTTTTAAATTCAACGGTATCGCTTGAAACCATTTTATGAAAAGTTTGCGATTCAAGTTATTGAGGACATCCGCCTGGATGGTTCCCTCTTTTCGGTTTGATCAAATCAAGACTGTCCAGCCCATGACTTTAAACTAGGGCGCTTTCTGGAAACAACCCAGTGGAGGAGATTTGCCCATCGATTTACCCAAATCACAGCTCACATCTCACTATCTGATAGTTGTGTGGTTACTCTTCAGGATCCCGGGCAAACCTCTCGCCTCACTCTTTTATTATTCAATTTTATTATGTTTTCTTTTTATCTGATTCACTTTTACCTTTTTACCCTTTGCACTAGTTCTCTCTCAAGATATACCTCTGACCGCTAGATGGTTCGATGGAAGATGGCGATCCTTTAGCTCCGCCTTGGCCCCTTGAAACCGATGCGAGAATACACTAAGAGCAACGATGAGCCCATCGTCAACCCTCCTCCAATCGAAGACATTGCCGCTGACACCCAATCACCGGTCGTTCCACTGTTGCACACCACACCGCCGCAACTCCCCATCACCAACACTTATCAGCGCCATCCACATGCACCGCCTAAGGCACCACCTTCTGACCTTCAAACCAATGGCACAGAAACGCACCAGGAGACACCATTACCTTCACCTCCACTTTCATCCCCTCGCGGACGGAAGCGTCTTGCTCCAACATCTTCACCACAATGCCTTAACACTAGGCGTTGTGCAAACCCCTCCACCAGCAGTCCAACTACATCTTTTGGTAACCGCCATGTCCCCAATTCTGATAGAGGTTTGCCCAAATCACCACCTCCTTGCAATTCTTCGCGTACCCTGGATATTAACAAGCAAACTGAGCACACCAGGTACAACGCTATCTCCTCACTCCCATACGGGTAAGCATTTTTACCTTGACACATTGCATGCACTGGGTATTCGAGAAGAGATTGCTGCTCTAATCGGTGGCATTGGTTGAATTACATTTTTTCACATGCTCATGCCTATTTTCATTGAGCTTGTTCTCGAATTCTATTGCACTTTCTTCTTTGTTTCCCCCAGAGTTTGATACTACATTTGTTTATGCTGACCTCTGATAATCCCCTTGATACATATTGTGCCAACAAGTCCAAGAATTTGTTTCTGCGCAACCCCTGCCTTAAATTCCTACACACTTTCTTGGCATATGCCTTCTCTGGTCGAAAGGATGCCTCGAATATTTTGACCAGAACAGAACTCTTTTTCTTGTGGTGCATGGTGTCTGGGCACAAGCTCAACTTTGGGTTATGGCTTGTTACCCAGGTCTCTAGTGTCCTATCCTATAGCCGCACCCTTATTATTAGCTCAGTTATTACCTCGTTATCTGTTAATTTGCACCTTTTTTATCCGGAGCATATTGACCTCCACCATACCAGTGAACCAACCCTCATGGATTTATGTGTCTTAGATGACATGGGATTGCTTCGCAAGGGTTGTGGTGTTTACTCTTTGACCCCTGCAAGACCAATTGTACCACGCAATGAGCGTGTGTTTCGTCAAGGTCAACCAGCATCTCCAGCACCAACAGAGGTACCTCCAGCAGCAACACCCTCATCAACAGCAACCAAAGAAGCACAATCTGCAGCTCCTTCCAATTCCTCTATTGATGCTCGCTTAGACAGAATTGACACTCACATCCAACAAATGGAGAGCATACTGCAACTCTTAGTTGCCCACTTCCTGCCTAACTATGGCTAGCAACTCTGAGGCTCCACCCATCGATTTGCCCAAATCCACACGCCCTGGGAAGTTACTCTCTCCCCTTATATCTTTTTCCATTGAGGATAATGTCTGACATAGGTGTAGGGGTATTGGTACTAGTTCTGGCACACTGTACAGTCTTTCTCACATATCATCACATATCATTTTTTTTTCTTTTTCTTTTCACATATTCTACACTGATTCTTTTTTACACATACACCAAGCATGATAATAAAGTCATCAAAGTCTCTCTCTTGACCCCATTTGTTTGCTCACCCTTGAAACCTTTATTGAATCACTTACGGTGATTATGCATTCATTATTGGGAGTCGCTTCCTATTTGATTTTTTGCGCACCGTGATTTAAATGGTGGTTGTTAATCATTAGTGAGATGAGCAAATCTGATAATTGTGTGTGTTAGGAATGGCATATGTAGTGATTGCTGCACAGACTTGGCTGTACCATGACAGTCAAACGAAAAAAAAAAAAAAAAAAAGAAGAATTAGAGAAGAAAGCGAAAAAAGAAAAGAGAAGTGTGGAGCATAAATTAAAACTTGCACCGCTGGTCAAAGACAATGAGCAGAGCTAATAACCACTTGAACCATGTGACCAACTGAGTAACCAGGAGTGGATATCACAAATATTCACGTTCGCGTAAAAAGGTTGATGACATTTTAAGCAAAAACAAGTTCTTCAAATTGAAAGTATTGGTAAAGGCAGGTTGTGTCAAATGTTGCATAGTCAAACCCAAAGATATTTATGCTTGAATGAAAACATTAACTCTCTCTCTCTTGAGGAAAGCACCTTTGAGCCACAGTTGGTAAAAAGAAACAAAAGAGGGAAGGGATCACCTCGGTGCATGCTAGTTACACTGTAATACTTCAATTTAGGAGTCTAGAGTGGTGAACTAAGTAGAAAACAGGATCAAATAGAAAAAGATTTGATTGTCTCTTTTATCATATGCTGACAAACAAAAGGCTAGGTGTGGAGGTATTTGATAGAACACAATTTCAGCACATATATCATACTGTTCTCAACATTGAATCGAGTACTTTTCTGCTTAATTTTATGTTTCTTAGTGATCTTTCACACAAGCAAAAGAGAGATGAATTTGATGAAAAGGGTGAAAAAGTGTTGAAATTGACTTGACCAACAATTTGGGCAAACCTGCCCACTAATCTTGCTTCATAGAACCAAGACTTGCCCATAATCTCTAGCTGAGTTGATTACATTCCAATTGAAAGATTGGAGCAATGGTTTACCCAAACCACTGGGCAAATCAACAGTCTACGCTGAGACCTGATAGTGAGTGGGAAACCAATTCAAATTTGAAATAAAAAGATCAAGTTTCCTCATTCAAAGCCGCAGGACATCACGCGATTCTCACTCCTTCAGCGCGGCATAATATCCTCCTTGAATCAAGGAATCTTCTCCCGAATGGAAATAAATTAAAAGAGGATCCTCCAATCGAAGCAATCAAGATCTCTTATTTTCGGAGGGATTAGGAAGGATTTTGCTAAGGTTCAGCACCTATTTAATCTGGTTTTTGTGGACAGTCGCATATCATCTTCTCTCTCTTCCAATCTTCTCTCTCTTCCAGCTGAGAGTCGACTCAACTTTTTCTTCAGCCATTCTCTTTTCTTTTCTTTTGTATTTTCTTTAAGCCATGAGTGGCCAAACTCTTTATTTCTAGTTGACGTTAAGTTGAAGTTTTAGTTTCTTCATGAATTGTGAGATCTAAACATCATTGTTTATCTTTTATTCTTCCAATATTTAAACAATTTCAGTTCTTAATATTATTATTGTTTTGCTATTTGATCAATAGGGCTCATTGCTCATATTTTCAAAGTAATATATTGTTAGTTTGAATACTTGAAGTCCGTAATTGCTTGAGCTTCGTAACTGTTTGAGGTATTCAACAAGAATTAAGGAATTGCATGATCTAGTTTGAACTCACTACGCGGTTTGCTTTGTTGGTTAGAATTAGGTATCTCTAAATTTTAAGGCGGTTGATAAATTAAATCGAATAGATATTCTTTGGGTTGTTTGTTGACTAGAATTAATTAGCGAACGTTTTCTAATTAATTTTCTCCTAGCGTCTTCCATAACTAGAACTAATTTATTGGAATGCATAAAGGTATTTTTATTTCTATGATCAATTTTCACAACCGAAATGGATCCTAAATTTGGACTAGAATTTATTTGCATTGATTTGATTTCCCTTTGATTATTGCTTCCTTTAATCGTCTTGATTTCTATTTTATCTTCTCCCTTCATCAAACCCCCTTTTTTTACTTTTATTATTTATTTTTCTAGTTTATGACCGGAAGTTTTTAGTGTCAATTCCCTGTAAATTCGATTTTATTCGCCCTATACGCAATTTATATTTATTTTGGATAGGTTTTTTTTATGGCTTCAACCATAAAAAATTGGCAGGTTTATGACTGATACATCCTTTTTCCATTACCCGCAACCGCGATTTGAAACCATAGTGCTTAGTATCTACATGCAAATCATAATATGATTGAAAATTCCAACGGGAATCAATAATTTTCCAGTAATCTATATAATTTCTGAAATTTTGCTTCATAGCCAATTTCAGTCTTAGATAAAGCCCATAGGTTTCTTGTCACCATCCACTAATCTCAAAATTTTAAGCAATGACTCTTGAATTTTTATAATTTATTCGATTTCCTGACAAAAGTTTCTTCCTCCTTTATCCAAGCCAAAAATAATTTTCTTAGCTTTAGAAGCAGATTCATTAGTAAGTTGGTCATATTTAGTTGTTATCCATTGCTCCAACTCAAACATGTTTCTCAATCCCATATTGGATAAAACTCTACAATGCAATAAAATTTGTTGAAACCTATTAATTTCGAAACGAATTATATCTCTTCTATCAATGAATTTGTTCATATAATTTATCACTCAATTATTATTGTAGATAAATTGGATGATAATTTTTCCTTGTTTAATGATGGCTTTTATACCTCTCTTCTTTCCAAAATTTTCTAAAATTAAATTAATGTGAAATGCATTATAGGCCATTCAATACAAATTTAGAAATTTTTTCATCAACTTCTCGCCACCACATTTGATAACAACTTCGTTACCAGTCACTACTTGGACAACCTCCCTCGTGCCAATTTCATCGACTACCTTTTTTATGATTTTGAAGTAATAATATTTTCTTTCAATATTACTTGGATCTATGGATTTGAGAAACAATATATCCTGAGGTGAGTATACCAAAAAATTAATTAGTCTCATTCTAGTTGGTCCACTCCATCCATCATGGTAACTCTCCTCTAGTTTCACATGTCCTCAAATGAATCAATATTTTTTTTATTTCTTTGCATTCATTTTTCAAACACACTTTAGAAATCTAATGTGCCAAAGGTGATGATACATTAAACCTAACTTCACCAGCTTTTCAGAGCAATGGTCTAGTCCATGGTGACTCAACCATACTGAAAAGCTATATGTTGTGAATGACAAAATACCAAAGGGTTTTGAGCAACTTTCCTTTTGCAACTTAAGCCATTTGGTTTTAGTTTTTTATTGTTTCATAATTCTATTCTTTTCTAATTCAATTTCAGCCATTGTTAATCTAAAAACACGTGTTGGCGCTTGCTCAACAAATCTTGATGTAGAATTCAAACTCAACCAAAACACTAGAAACATGAAAAAATAAATAAATAAATGTAGAATTCAGCAAAACACTAGAAACAAAAAAAAAAAGCAACGATTTAGAAGCATATACATCAGGAAAACTCAACCAAAATAAAGCCACAGATTTCAATGCAAAAAAGCCCAGCGGATTCATGCATAGATTTGGCTAAAGAAATAGAACTAAATTCAAACTCAAGAATCATCAACAACCATTCATCTTTGCTAAAATAGGACAATGTGGCAGATCACAAGAAGCTCAACGAATTGAATAATTGCTCCTTTTCTATGAACTTTTGCTCCAACTAATGAAGATTGTAACTTAACATCTTATATCATTACTCCATTAATTTTTCAACTTAATAAATCAATAATTTTACCTAATGTTTAAAAAAGCATTTCAAGAAGAGATGGAGAGAAGGTGGTGGAACATAATTTTGAACTGAAATTTTTTCAGTCAGTACCTTCTGTATGCGTGCACGTTCCTGTGGATATATAGCTTTATGTTCCCTAGTCAAAACAATGGCTTTCAACAGTCTTTCACCATCTGAATGATTTAGTGATCCACCAGCTTCAGATGACCGAGCTAAAACTGCTTTAGCATCCCCAATGTTAGCGATAAAAACCTGCAATATCAATTTAATCAATGATCCAAGACAAAAAGACCCTAACATCCCTAATGCAAATTGAGCATATAAATTCCACTAAAGAGAAATACTCTGCCAGCTTTTTTTAATTATAAGATCCTTTCCTTTTAATAAGTTTCAAAACTTTAAAAATTGATATCCTCTTTTAAAATGTTTTCCAAAATCATTTTCCATGAAGATTACTTGGGGTGTATTCACTTATGGAAAACAATTTTCTGTTTTTCCATTTTCCAATTTCTAAGAAAACTCTAGTTTTCATTTCTATTGAAAACAAGAAAAAACATCAAAATGCATCATTCCCTGTCAATAATAAAAAAAAAAAAAAAAAAAAAAAAATCATTTTCTAATTCAAAATAATAAAAAAAATCATAACTTTTTAATTAAAAAATAAATCATTAAAAATATATTTAGAAACTTAATTATTTTACTTTTAGAAGCTTTTACCTTGTATTATTCATTTGTTTCATAATATTATAAATAATTTTTCAAATTATACATAAATATTTTTTAAATAATTATTTAATTTTAATTATGAGAAATTGTAATATAATTTTTTGTTATAAAGAATCATTGTTTTCCATTTAAAATAGTTAGAAAACATAATTTTTATTATAAAGGAAAACAGTGAAAAATAACCTGAACTTATTTTTCATATCTTAGCTAAATTTTAAAAAGCTGAAAAGTTAGTTTCCAACTCTCCATTTGAAAAACTAGCAGACATGAATCTGAAACTTTTTTTTTTATTTTCTTAGAGAACTTTTACAAAAAAACTACTCTAGTTTTCTACAAGTGAACCGGCCCTTAGCTTTGACCAATTTTTGCAAGTGTCCAAAACGCTAAAAGATCCAGAAATGTTTTCCAAGAAAGTTTTAATTTTCCAACAACCGACTTACATTTTTCTTTCTAGTGTTCATACCCCCGAAACTGGTAGGTTGCATCCTTTGATGCTTTTAAATTTTTGTTAGAAAAGGATAGTCATTCACGCCCTCAGGTTTTACCTTAATTTTACAGGCTCCTCCAATAGCCGTAAACAACACTTCCATTTGTAATGAGTAGACATGATACAAAAACATTAAATTAAAATTTTGAGATTGCTTTTGTTTTCTAATTGCAGCCATAGCTAATTCCTTCTCCACTGCTTATTTGCACCCATGACCTCATTGCTTTACCAAACCATCTCTTCCTTCCACAAAATATTCTTAATCTTAATTATAAACTAACTGTAGATAATACTATGGAGCTTGCAGTCCTTAAAAATGAAATTTTAACGCATTCAATAAACAGTCCTCAAACTCAACAAAGAAAAGTTAACCAACTTCAAGAGCATCAAAATTATCATCAACTTTTTACAAAAGCATCAAAATATAACTTTATTTTATTTGCAGAGACAGAGAATTATCAAGTCAATTAACATAATAGCAAAGATATTTCTATTTGCTGTTTTGACAAATACTTGGTCATTGCATAGAAACTTCTATCATTATATTTCATAATGTTCTCTTGTTATTCTTTAAATAAAATAAATAAAAATCTTCAAAGAGTATCATCACACTTACTGTTTGCCCCAATACCCAGACACATACAGCTGTAGCACCATCCTGCCATCCCCCTAATAAGAACATGGAGTGAGTTCTTAGGTGAAACTTGAAATTTCCTAACAAATTTCTGCTGCCTCCTCAAATTTTTAATTGGAAGAGAAGGAAAAGGAAAGGAGGAGAGTTCTACAAAGAAAAATCAGACAAGACTAGATGTTGCAAGAGCATAAAACCAAAAACAAAGAGTTGATTAATTAAAAATAGAATCTAGTCAAAAGCTGTTGAAATATGCCAAATTTGATTAATTTAAGACTAGTACAACAGACTAGATTTACAAGCAAAGGTTCCCGATGCAGACTCTAATACGTTTAGTACAAATTTGAATGGTCCTATGTATTATGTTCAACCTTCTAATACATTGTGTTGGTACCTAATCCAAAGTTTCCAAGTTGTTAAACATTGAACTGTAGACAACAAATGCAAACAGAGTAGCATAAAGCATCCAGATATTGGAGACTTGATTCTAACATTTACCTGAAGCACTTTCATGTAGGAGAGATTCATCTGTTTTTCGAAAACCTAAAACACTGAGTGTTAAATATATGCCTAGAAAATATGATAATGCAAAAAATAACCAGCAAGAGAGATGTGCAATAAATTAATACCATCTAGTATGGCCTTTTTCGCAGCTTTCACATCCAACTGCAACACAAAAAATTAAATAAGGTATTATGATACAAAAGAAGAAAAGTTGATTTTACTGCATTCAGTAAGGGAACTACAACATAAGGTGCTCACTGAAAAATAAGTAAATATAAAATGTTAAAGAGTACCAATACCATATAATTGGTGGAAAAACAAAAGAAATACAGAAATAAAAGATCAATGTATTAATTGAAAAACAAAACAATTAGAAACACATAGGTACTAGAAACAATTTTTCTTGAAGAATCATTGTGCATTTAACTAATAAGCTAGGAGATGTTAATAGACTAGAGCATAATTACATGGTGCAAATCTCAGAGAAGCACTAGAACCAAAATTGATAAAAACATTGAGAGCAAAAGCAAATAAAATTTGTAGAGAGGCCACTGTTTATAAACTCTAAATATAGGAGGAATTTATTACTGATGACATGGCAATAGACACAAGGAAAAAAACTTGCCTAAACTTGGTTTATATGGACCCAAGACATAAAATTACTTCAGGGTCCACATAAAAATCATCATACCCCATGTATTTACACTTTGGATCCATGTTAAAATGTAGAACTGGTCTAGACAAGAATCGCCCCTGATACAAACACAAAATTAATAGAGTTTTCAAGGCCAAAATCCACTGCTCTTCTGAAAGTAATTCCATACAGAATAAGTTTGATGCTCTTAGAGATTAGTCATAGAAATGTGATTTCATCTTGAAACTTTAAAATGCTATAAGTTTTTAAAAGAACAAAAAGAAAAGGGGCATTCCCAGTGCACATCAAAAGGCTAGATGATGTACATCATGGTGAAGGTGAAGAAACATCCCCAAGTTGTCCAAAGCATGACATATCATCAAGTCAAGGGGTAAAATGGTCATTTTGCTGAGTTGTGAAGAAACTTCCAAGTGTGCAAGGAATTCTTTGTGTGAGCATGAAAATAGGTAGAATTTTGTTTCAAGAGGCATGTGGATAAGAGGAAGTGAGTTAGGGTTACTTTGCAAAGTCCTAAAACCCTATGTTGCGTATGCATCCTTATGGCAGCCAAAAGAGTTTTATTTTATCTATTATTTACTTAGTTATGTACAACTAGGATTTAAGTGTGTTTGCCAATGACAACTATTAAGTACAAGTAGGACTCTATGTAAACCCATAAAATAGCTCTTTGTTTCACAATTTTCGGCTGCCCATCAATAATATTTCATATTGCAATTTATCCTATTCTTATCATTTCTATCAAGTGTGGCAAATATTGCCTTATCATCCTACTATAAGGGTGCAGCCCCCTGGGGATGCTTAATATCAAAAGAGAGTTAATTACCTATCTATCTTTCTTTTCCTTTCTATTTCTCACCTTCATTTTTAAATGGTATGATAGAGTTAAGAACAGAGTTAGCTTGAAAAATGAGAAAAGCAATAAAGTGAAAATTAAATTGTGATGAAAACTTGTATTAATTGGCAAACTCACACACAACTAGAAATCAGAACAATAAAAGAACCAAGCAAATAAAATGACTCCTAAGACCCCAGGAAAAGCTTCCCATAAAGAGAAGAACCCTGCCCTTCAAAACAGAGAAATAACAGATACCTTTTCAGATCCCCTTTTCATTCTCCTCTTCTTCTCTTTATACTACTTTTTTGTCCTCTTTGCCAATAATCTTGTCACATGTTTCCACCCCCAATTCTCTCCAATAAACCTTATCCTTTCTGTCACGACATACTCTAGAATACTACATATTCCTATCATTACTATCACCAAAAAAAATTAGCCTTGTCCTCAAGGCTGAATGAATGAAATTCATTTATCTAATGAGCTCTCCCATCCACATTGCTATAATAGCAGATTGAACCATCGACATAATGAAAAATGAGGGAATACTGGATGTGATGTAGCATGATGAAAGGGAAATAATTGTGACTGGATAAGTGGTGACACTAACATATGCAATCCTCACTTGCAGACTACCACCATAACAATAACAAATTGTATAATGTCGGTGGAGAAGAATTTTCACACAACCTAAAGCCCACTGAAGCACTTGGTTCAAATGCTCAAAAAAATTGATAGGAGTAACAATAATGAGCCTTGAAACTATCCCCACTATATCATTACCAATGAATTTTGACAAATCACATTGGTTGAATCCCTCTGTATTATTTATACAACTCCTTTGCAAAATTCCGATCATTTACCATAGAATGGAGAAACAACTTTTCTCATTCAAGAGTAGTAAAGAAAACTGCATTTTCATTTGTTGACATCACCAATTCAACCAGTTTGAAGGGAAAAATAGCCACAGACCCATCAAATAATTTTTCCTCATAGAACTTACTAGCAATCCTCTGTGTTGATCTCGATGGAAAGTCAATTAAATGTAAACCGTCGCTAGACAAAAATGCAACGAATGATGAAGCCCACCAAATCTGGCTGCTAACTTGAGATGGAGATTCTTCATTGTTGCACCTCTTTGGTTGCAGCGTTTTTATAAACTTCAGGTCTCCTTTCCCTTCACCAATGATGAAAATATGAAAAAAATTCACTGAAACACTTATGAGATGTGGAAGTGAACGCTGATGGTTGATTGAAGTGAATATTTATGATTCCAGTATTTTCAGATGGGAAAAAAAAACCCAATTTTCTAAGGCAGTATAAGGACCCAAATTAAGAATAACATTACACAAGCCAAATCTTAGACCCATTGAGAAGTGAGAATACAATAAAGGAGTCCACCACAATCCAAAACGCAAATAATGGAAAAATAACTCAATGTGCTCACTTCGAATAGTTGAAATAAATTGTCCCCAAATCGTTGAATCTTTTATGCATGTCAAACCAAAAAAATCCTGACCTTCTTAATTCACCATGCACCTGTTTGCAAGACAAACTTGTGACAATGGAGACAAAATAACTTCACGCATAGATGACAGCCCAATCCTCCTATCATGAAGAACAAAACAACAATCCTAGGAAGCTTCTACAGAGTCTGGAATCTGCCCTGCTACTGATGGAAGAAAATGCATATAGTGGACCGGATCTGAGGGCTTAGGAGAAGGCCTATTAAAATTTTGTGGACCGGATAAAAATGGGCTGGCTAAGAAGTTATTTTCATAGGAAATAACAGGCCTTATTGCAAGCAAATCAATTCCCAGCCCAAGTCCACCACCATCCTCCATCTTTCTCAGCAAATTCCCAAACAAAGAGAAACAATGGGATCTCAACTGCGTTGTATCCAAAAAATGTCGGTCAGTCATTACAGTGAAATTTTTTGCACAACACATCTCAGGGTCCTCCCGCAATCCATTAGCCAAACAACTCCAGCAGTCATCTTCAAAGAGATTTAACTCCTTTGTTGCATTGGAGTCAGAACCTTCCTCAATCTCTATTCTCGAACCTATTAATTCATCAACGACAAAATCTTTAGTGGATCTGCTATTGTTAGCTTCACCAAAATTTTGTAACAACTCATTTTTTAATCGTTCCCAAGAAGGATGTGGATCCTATTGTCGAAGCCCACAAAACCAGTCAAGAGAAGGCCCCTCCATGCTAGAAGGAACCTTGTAGATCTTCTTGTTGTCATGAGTGCAAAATTTTTCAAAGTATTGCTCTACATGAACAATCCACTCTTTTGGATCTTCTCCATGGAATTTAGGAAATTTGATGCTGCCTGCAATGGACTATTCGTCCCTTCAAAACAGAACTCCATCACACGCGTGAGCAGTCACAAAGTCACTACTGGGCTACTGTGGATGAAGATATAGATGAAGAGCTTCTTCATTTCCAGCTGTTGCTTCCTTCAATAACAGTTCAGTAAGTAAGGGATCCTTGATTCTATTAAATTTTTGTTCTAGCTCATAATGGTAGGTGTTTAGATTTTCTTGGAAGTTTGTCATGTTCCTTTCTATCTTCTCTAATCTCTTCTCTATCTTCTCTATTCTATTTTCCATTGTGGATTTGGAGTAGCTAGTAGTGGCAGATCGGACCAATTGATAGAGTTAGGAACAAAGTTAGCTTGAAAAATGAGAAGAGCAATGTTAGCTTGAAAAATGAGAAGAGCAATAAAGTTAACATGAAACTGTGATGAAAACTTGTATTGATCGGCAATGGAAGAAACTACAAGTTTGTTACTGCAACACTCTCACACAACTAGAAATCAGAACAATAAAAGAATCCAGCAAAAAAAGTGACTCCTAAGAGCCCTTCTCTTGCAGAGAAGAACCTTGCCCCTCTAAATAGAGAAATAAAAGATACCTTTTCAAATCCCCTTTTCATTCTCCTCTTCTTCTCCTTATACTACTTTTTTGTCGTCTTTGCCAGTTGTCTTATCACAGGCTTCCACCTCCAATCCTCTCCAATAAACCTTATCCTTTCTGTTACGATATACTCTAGAATAATCCATATTCCTATCATCGAATGACCACCATTATTCAATTTAGTGTGGCCAAACCTGTTGGAATTATGTGGGACGTGTACTTCAGCTTAAATCAAGTTGATTTATTTGTTTTCTTGCTGTTTAAGACTTGCCATTTTGTTGGCCAGATTTCTTCTTACTTACCTTTAACAAAGTGTTGCTTGCTTATTTGCTTGCATTTTCAAGGTACATCACTAAACAAAAATAAAATAAAAAGAACATGCAAAATTAATAAATAAACGAATAAACAAGAAAGCTTCAAGGTATTGAAGTAGAAACTTATGAAGAAAAAGTAAGGGAGACAAAGCCTTCTTAATGCTTAATTATTCACACCATTTTATAATTACAAGAGGAACTTCGGCTTAAAGGCTAGAAAAGTTATGCTAAATAAGGCACAAACAATACAAAACCAAATCAGTTAGGTTCTATCCTGATATTGTAATACTTCAATTTATAACACAAAAACCCATCACGCATCAATCAAACCCAAAACAATCCAAATTTCAAAACTATCATCATTGATTCACACGCTCCATCTTCCTGACCAAACTTACCATGAACCAATCAATCCACTCATTGTCCAATTTTACTGTCATTGAACCTTTATTCACAATCAATTCATCCACCTTATACAACTCGACCCAACAAATAATTCACTCAGTACAATGAGGGAACAATTTGTTGAATCTCAGCATTCATAGATCCTATATTGAGACATGACTCACTGATTCAATATTGAAAATTGTTTAATCATTAGTAGTAAGATTCACCTCTAAACTAATGATGCCCAGAATATTGACTCGAGAAAAACATACAAATTGTAATAATGGAAACTCAAATTTAGGTGTAATAGAACAACCAAGCTTTAAATAACAGCTTTTGCACATCAGTTTTTTCAGCCAACCATTAAATTACAGGCCAATTCATGATAGATATTTAAGAATCACAGGTGAAAGTCTTGCATAACTGTAAATGGCCGTTACATTTCACCAGTACATTCATTTCAAGAAATTACTGAAAAAGAAGAAAAGAGGTGGCTGGCTGGGGAGGAAAAGTACAGTGGCATCCTGACCCACCATTTGACTTTGGCCACAGCAGCCTGAAATGGACTCACGGGAACTGCTCTCTAAATCCGTGAGAAGAACTAGTGTAAGCTGAGTCATAATAAGCTACTCAAAGGGACAAAAGGAGAAAAAAAGAATACGAACCTAACTTTCCAATTATAAAAAAGAATCCAGTGCACCTAAATGAGTTTTGCAAGACTGATAAACTGAAATAAAGCATTTGATAATTGATGAATATGAGATTCAGGGGTAGCCGGATTTTGACACCTGGAATGATAGTTTGATTTAGTGAAGAAGTCAAGGAACTGAGATTGGCTCAAAGAGAAATAAATAAGGGTGCTAAATGTGAGTGATAGAGCCTGAGTTGAGTTTGGTGAGGTTAAGGTTTTTCAGGAATGCAAAATGGTGGTTTTTGTGTGGTTCCAGAGTGAAAATTGTCCCCCTTTCGAGTATGTCAGGCTATAATATACCCCTCGTCGTTCTGACCACCTCTGTAACACGTCCCATCGGACTAGACAGGAATGCCTTTTACAAGCTTGTCAAGCGGCTCATTAATGGTGAGCAGTTGATTAATAAATGCAAAGCTGGCTAGTCCATATCTTGTCTATTTCGCGCACCACATTTGTCTTGTTCATCGCACATGCATTTATGGCCTCGGAGACGTGCCGAGGAGAAGGCCAGGTCTTTAGGAGGTCAGCACTCAACCCCATTTCATTTGGGTCATGCCTAGCTTGCCCTGTCCATATCATTATGGGACCGCTCGGTTAAAAGCCGGTTGGATTGTGGACACGTGTCTTGATCAGAAGGATGTCTATGCTTTATACGTTATTAATAGTATAAGGAACATTTGGCCTAGCAAGTAAATGAATCTTCCAAGTTCCATGAAGTAGCATTATGTAGATGGTCCATAATAATTAATAAGTCATCGGTAGAATCTAGAAGCTTTTGAGTTTGCTCCATTTGCAGTACCACAAATAATACAAGTATGAATAAGACCATAGGGAAAACAGTAGAAAGTAAATTCTCCACGTTGAATTCCTTATGTACAGGAGCTTCCTGAATCCCTAAGAAATATTTAAAAGCACCCAAATATTTCATGTGAATCATTTCAATGGAAATTGCTCTGCATGATCAATAAGTTGTAACATTCAACAGGGATGCATCAAACCAATTTCTCCCAGCATATTTCAAGCCATAAAATGATTTAGTTAGTTCACAGACATAAAATGATTTGGTTAGTTCATAGCCATAAAATGACTTGGTTAGTTCATAACCAATTTCTACGTCTAAGGAACCATTTAGAAAGGCATCTTTCATGTTATACGATGGAGAAATCATTGTCTGACTGCATCAGCAGGTAAATAAACACAGAGTCACTATCACCAATAGCTAATACCTTTTCCACAAAGGCAAAAGTATCAAAGTAATAAAATCATTCAGCTTCTGCATGTCAATTAGCAACCAACCATACCTTACAGGTTAGAGCACTAATACAACAGGATGCCATATGTACAAGGAGTCCATTTGAAAACACGTGTGAAGATTATGCCCAGACTGACAATAACTTATGTATGTAATTATGTATCCGTAACATTTAGCTCAGATGTCCTGTTAAGCTACAAACAAATTGCATTGTCATGCGATATCCATGAGTTAACACCTCTTGCAACAAAAGCAGACAGATAAAAGCACACAAGAAATTAGACCAAGCAAACACACCAACTCACGTGGTAAGCCAGCTGAAAGGACATTTCTATGTAAATGCTTCTTAGCATATTCAGCAGCCAACCGCCCTCCATGCCCATCATAAATTGCAAAATGAGCACACCTATTTCAAAATTAGCAGAACAGCAACCACAAATTAGGTTTTTCGTTCGCTTCCTTAATTGGGGAAGAAAATAAGAAAATAACCTCAAAGTGCCAGGAGAATCAAAACTCGCGTCCGGGAGCAATACCCAAGCATCCTCCATGGAATGCCTAGAACCTTTATCTTCGGCAGCGTCAGCTTCGATATGGAATCCCTTCTTCCCCTCCATACTCTGTTTCGCTTCTTTCAAACAAACATTTTTGTTAGTTTCTTCTTCACTCACCTTATCCACATCCGAATCCCTCCTTGTCGCTTGCTCCTCCATTGCATTTTCTGCAGTTCTCTGCTTCTTTGCTAACCCCAAATTTGATTCCTCGAAATCGTCCTCGCGCTTGTGTTTGTCGTATGAGCACTCAGTGTCAGACATTGAATTGCTGCTCTGCGTCGTTGTTGCCATTGATTTATTTTGAAGACTTGAGAATGATTATTGCTTGGATATTTGAGAAGAGAAAGGAGTGGAGAATCCCTTTGGCTCCTCAGAAAAAGGGTACGAAATTGAAAGAACATGCACGGAAAATTTCAATATTTTCCAACGGTGGAAAATATTTTTTATCAATAATTTATTAAACAATATTTTATTAAATTTCAATATTTTATTTTTTAAATTAAAATTTAAATTACTTTATTAAAAATAAAAAAATATTTTCTAAATACAACTACTAAATAAATTATTTTTAAAAAATATTTAAATTATTTTCTAAAATTTTTTTTACATAAAAAAATACACTATAAATCTTTTAAATACAGCAAAGAAATATTATTACAAAAATTGCTATAATTTAAATAGTCGATAACCCAGAAAAAGTACTACAGATAACGCAAATATGAATAAGATCACAGGTTAATAGGTCATGACTTCTAAAATTTTTTAGAAAAAGTTTAGCACTATATTAATTAAGCAATTGGTTAGAAGAGTAATATGCTTAAATACGACAATACGTACTCTGGAAACTAAAAAATAATATAGTTGTTACTGTCATATTAATTGTAAATTAAAGAGAATATCTACATACTCAGTACATTATATAATAATAAAGAGTTTTTTGTATACTTAAGTGAATGTCTATATCAAAAACCTATTTAATACCTATAAAGATAGATCGAGTTTTATTGTAGACGTAGACCAACAAATCTTACAAATAATGCCATGACCTACTAACTTTTCACTGTCAACAGTAATGACAGCAATAGCGGCTAAGAAAAATTAATCCCGTCAATATCACACATAAACCTAATAACCCAAACAAAGGTGGACTCCAACTAAAGTTATGTAAGCCACTAGATGAAGCTAGTATAAAAGTAGAGGAATCGGCAAAAACACTCATAAGTCGGCAGATATTTGTCATGTAACTGTAGGATCAGGGTCAATTGTCAAATTATGCATATGTAACTAAGATTACAAGTAATGAATTATCTAAATCTAAGTGTGAACCATCAAAACTTCCCATTATATCAAAAAACTAGGAAAACCCTCCATACATGATATATACTCAAAGGACGAATAAACCAAACCAACCACTTTAACACAAGGACACCAAAGAGAATATGTATCCTAAAGTTTTTGGTTGAGACAAACAAATAGTCAATAGTAAGCTACAATTCTTTGAGTTGCAAAATTGTTCAAAATAAGCAAAGCAATATAGAGATAGCGTTAAAGAAAAATTTTAAATTTGGACATAACATGAAGGAACCATATATTATTTCACACCCCTGGAACAAGAGAAACTGAAGAAGAGGCCTGGTATACTATATCTTGCATCATCATTTTGTTCATTAGAAACTTATAATCCGAATGAACTGTATATTGACCATTTCTTGTAAAATACCAATTGCAAGAAATTGAAATGTCAAATGCGAGAATCAAACGGTTGATAAATCAACTAATGATTCTAATCAAAAGTATTATTGTAACGACCCGAAAATCGGACCGTTACGGGCACTATGATCCAGATCGGCTTAAGGCCGCCGGGACCCGTAGCAAGCCTGACATGCAACCTGTAAACCTGTTTAATCCCATACATGATCAACAATCATACATAAAAATTTAAAACTTTTCTTTCATACATTCTATCATACACCAAACTCAACCTGTGCATGCACTGAACTTATACATAATCATAAACTTGACCCCTCTGTGGGATCTCATCAATGCCCCCAATGGGGTGACATAACAAGTGTTGAGTTGGCTAAACATGGACATCAATAAACATTAAGATCATGTATCAAAAGGGATTACAATACACTATGGTTAAGCACACTTCTAACCTCAATATCGTTACATTACATATCTATGCATCATTACACAATTTGTCATGTCCACATTCTAACTATTACATACATAAGACTTCCTTACTCCTCTTGACTTCTCTGTCTAACCCGTACCTGCAAACCTGGGGAAAATTTGGGAGAGGGGTGAGCTACTAGAGCCCAGTGAGCAGAATAGTAAAGCATTTAAAACATATGATAACATGAAATGCATCACATCACAACTAATCATATCAAGGATGAACTTGTCACCATTTAGCCCTCTATATAATCCAATCATGCCAGGGGCGTAGTGCAGGCCACACCTGGTCTTTCTCTTATACATAACATAACATAACATACATAATCCATAGTGCCGGGGGCGTAGTGTAAGCCACGTCCGGTCTTTCTCTTACATAGTGTCAGGGGCGTAGTGCAGGCCACACCTGGACTTCCATACCATATCATCATATCATAACATATGAGGGCTAATGGATCATTCAACATTCATCCACATCAACAACATATTATGCAATGCAACATATTCGTGATTTCTAATGCAAGCATCCTAAAATATCACATGGCATCCGTGGTGCATGAACATGCTCAACATTGATTTATTTATTTATTTAAAAGCATAAGAGTCATTCCACTCACCTCTGGCTAGCTCTGACACTGACTGAAGCAGCTGACTCACTGCTGAGGTCCTCGGTTCCTCGGGTCCGAACCTACACAGGTGGACTCAAATGAGGGACCAAACAACTAGAACATAACTCTAAAAACATCCCTCAAAAACCCCCTAAAACACCTCAAAACAATCATGTAAAAACATGCAAAGGAAGGCAGAACAGGGCAGGTTCGGCGGCACCTTTGGCGGCCGAAAGTCCCAGACAGAGACGAAAGTCTCTTTTCGGGGGCAACTTCGGCAGCCAAAAGGCCTGCCTCCCCAGCCATGTTCGGCGGCCGAAAGTTCCTTCGGCTGCCGAACCTGGTTTCTGCCAAAGGGCAGAAACTTGGCTCCTTCAAGCACATTTGCCTCCAAAACTTCCAATCATGCATTTAGCTCAACCAAAACACGCAAATATACATACATTGGCTCCTAGGGGCTTCAAACTAACTTAAACCCCAACTACAACACACAACAACAATACAAATCCAACATACATTGCTCAAAACATAACATTAACTCAAAAACCTAACTATGAGCTAAACATGCATTCTACCCCATAGATCTTGCATAAAACTTACTTTAAACATGAAATGAGCTTAAGATCGGCTCTTACCTCTTGAAGATCGAGAGAGAGACGTCCTAAACTCGGAGGTGGGAGATTTTGAGTTTTTGAACCTCAAAGCTCCAAAACTTGCTTTAAACTCGAAAATCTTCAAAACAACGTAAAAACTTGTGAAAATCTTGAAAGATTTGAAGGAAAGAACTCAAGAATGGTGAGGAACGGCGGAAGGGCTCACCTTGGCCGAAAATGGGGAGAAAGCTCGCCCATTTCGGCTAAGGGACTCTTTTATAGTGGCTGGCCAGGCCACATTCGGGAGCCGAACGTGCCCCCGCATGCATGCCATGTTCGGCGGCCGAACTTGAGGTTCGGCGGCCGAACCTGGGCTTCCCTCACTTATGCCTTCGGAGGCCTAAGGCTCACCCGAAAAGCATGCATGTTCGGCGGCCGAACTTTGAGTTTCGGCGGCCGAACCTGAGTTTCCTCCAAGGGTGTTTTTATTCTAAAAACTCATTTCCTCTTTACTTAAAATCATCAAAAACATTAAAACATTTCATGAAAACATGGTTTTACCCTTCTAGAGGTCTCCGACATCCGAAATTCCACCGGACGGTAGGAATTCCGATACCGGAGTCTAGCCGGGTATTACATTCTCCCCCCTTAAGAACATTCGTCCCCGAATGTTCCTCAACTAGCACATGTAAGGTACACAACATATCATACACATAAAACTCATAAGGAACTGACCTCAGAAAAGATAAGGGTACTGCTGGAGCATGGACTCCCGTATCTCCTAAGTGCACTCTTCCATATTGTGGTGGTTCCAAAGGACTTTCACCATCGGGATTTCCTTGTTTCTTAGCTTTCTGATCTGGGTGTCTATGATCCACACTGGCTGCTCAACATAGGTGAGATCCTCTTGGATCTCCACATCAGGCTCACTAAGAACCTTGCCCGGATCTGACACAAATTTCCTTAACATTGAAACATGGAAAACCAGATGGATTCTTGCCATTGAAGCAGGCAAATCTAGCTTGTACGACACATTCCCAATCTTCTGCAAGATTTCAAAGGGTCCGATGTATCGTGGAGCTAGTTTACCTTTCTTCCCAAAGCGAACCACTCCTCTCATTGGAGACACCTTGAGCAATACCAGATCCCCCTCCTGAAACTCTACCTGTCTTCTGCGGATGTCTGCATAACTCTTCTGTCTGCTTGCAGCAATCTTGATTCTCTCTCTGATTATGGGTACCACCCTGCTGGTGATCTCTACTAGCTCAGGCCCTGCCAAGGCCTTTTCTCCAACTTCCTCCCAGCAAACAAGTGACCTGCACTTCCTCCCATATAAAGCTTCATATGGAGCCATCCCGATGCTAACATGATGGCTGTTATTGTAGGCAAACTCCACCAAAGGTAGGTGTTGCCTCCAAGAACCGCCAAAGTCCAGCACACACATTCTAAGCATATCCTCGATAGTCTGGATGGTCCTTTCGGACTGTCCATCCGTCTGGGGGTGGAAGGCAGTACTGAAATCCAATCTAGTACCCATGGCATTCTGCAGACTCCGCCAAAACCTGGAGGTGAACTAGGGCCCTCTATCCGACACTATCGAAACCGGAACCCCATGCAGCCTGACGATCTCATCCACATATACCTGCGCCAACTTGTCCACAGAGTAGCCACTCCTGACAGGGATGAAGTGAGCAGATTTGGTGAGTCTGTCCACAATTACCCATATGGAGTCCACTCTGTTGGACGCTGCCGGTAACCCCACTACGAAGTCCATAGCTATATTCTCCCATTTCCACTCTGGAATAGGTAGTGGGTTAAGCATTCCAGCCGGCTTCTGATGTTCCAGCTTCACCCTCTGACACACTTCGCAGGCTGACACAAACTGTGCCACTTCTTTCTTCATCGCTGGCCACCAATAAACTTTCTTCAAATCTTGATACATCTTGGTGGCCCCGGGGTGAACGCTGTATCTTGCATTATGAGCCTCCCTCATAATGTCTCCTTTTAGCCCTATGTCATCTGGTACACACAATCGACTCCCATAGCGGAGGATCCCCTTATTGTCAAATCTGAACTCACTGTCTTTGCCTGACTGGACAGTCCGGGCAATCTTCACTAACTCTGGGTCCTCATGCTGTTTCTGAGCCACTTGCTCCAGAAACACAGGTGTCACTTTCATCTGGGCCACTAAAGCACCGGTACCAGACAACTCCAACTGTAGACCTTCATCCATGAGCTTGTAAAACTCCTTCACCACTGGTCTCCTCTCTGCCGTGATGTGGGATAGACTGCCTAGTGACTTCCGACTTAGGGCGTCTGCCACGACATTCGCCTTACCCGGATGATACTGAATGTTGCAATCATAGTCACTCAGCAGCTCCACCCATCTCCTTTGTCTCAAGTTCAAATCTCTTTGACTCAGGATGTACTGCAGGCTTTTATGATCCGTGAAGATCTCACATTTTACCCCATAGAGGTAGTGCCTCCACATCTTGAGTGCAAAGATTACCGCTGCCATCTCAAGGTCATGTGTGGGGTAATTCAGCTCATGCTTCTTTAGCTGCCTAGAAGCATAAGCAATCACCCTCTCATTCTGCATCAGTACACAACCCAGTCCCACACGGGACGCATCACAAAAGACTGTAAAGTCCTCATCACTAGATGGCAGAGCTAAAACTGGTGCTGAAGTCAACCTCTTCTTAAGTTCTTCAAAACTCTCTTCGCACTGGTCGGTCCACAGAAACTTCTGCTTCTTCCTGGTTAACCTGGTCAGAGGAGCTGCTATCTTTGAGAAGTCCTGAACGAACCTCCTGTAGTAACCTGCCAAACCCAAGAAACTTCTAATCTCTGTCACTGAAGTGGGTCTAGGCCAGTTAGCCACAGTTTCTGTCTTCTTGGGGTCCACCTCAATACCATTTTCTGACACTACATGCCCCAAGAACGAAATGCTCCTCAGCCAGAATTCACATTTAGAGAACTTGGCATACAAGCCATGTTCCCTCAAAGTCTGCAAGACCAACCGCAGATGATGGGCATGCTCTTCTGCATTCCTGGAATACACTAAGATATCATCTATGAAGACAATAACGAAGTGATCCAGGTATTGGTTAAATACTCTGTTCATGAGATCCATGAATGCTGCAGGGGCGTTTGTTAACCCGAACGGCATCACTAGGAACTCAAAATGCCCATATCTGGTCCTGAATGCTGTCTTTGGCACATCTTCATCTCTGATCCTCAACTGATGATACCCAGATCTCAGATCTATTTTGGAGAAACAACCTGCTCCTGCTAGCTGGTCGAATAGATCATCGATCCTAGGCAACGGGTACTTGTTCTTGGTAGTAACCTTGTTCAACTGTCTATAGTCGATACAAAGTCTGAGGGATCCATCCTTCTTTTTCACGAACAACACTGGAGCACCCCAAGGTGAGGCACTCGGTCGGATGAAACCCTTGTCTACCAGCTCTTGCAACTGTTCTTTAAGCTCTTTCAGCTCTGCTGGCGCCATCCTGTAGGGAGGGATAGAGATCGGTCTGGTTCCTAGCATCAATTCTATTTCGAACTCTATCTCCCTAGGAGGCGGTAAACCTGGCAGCTCGTCTGGGAAAACATCTAAGAACTCTCTAACCACAGGCACCGAGGCGGGCTCTCTGACATCTCTGTCTAGCTCTCTCACATGAGCTAGATAACCCTGACAACCCCTCCTGAGCAGCCTACGAGCCTGTAGGGCTGATATCAAACCTCTAGGTGTACTCCCCCTGTCTCCTCTAAAGACAACCTCTGACCCATCCTGACATCTGAACTTAACTACCTTGTCTCTGCAATCCAAGGTAGCACCATGGGTAGATAGCCAATCCATCCCTAGAATGACGTCAAAATCTGTCAAGTCTAGAACCACTAGGTCGGCGGATAGGCATCTTCCCTCTATGAAAACTGGACTGTACTGGCAGACTGACTCTGCCACTGACGGGTCACATTTGGGTCCGCTAACCCATAGGGGACACTCTAACCCAGAGACCATCAAACCCAACCTCTCGACCGCTCTCGGAGAAACAAAAGAATGGGATGCACCCGGGTCCATTAAGGCATAAACATCTGAACAACCAATGATGATATTACCTGACACCACGGTGTTGGATGCGTTTGCCTCCTGCTGCGTCATTGTGAAAATCCGTGCTGAAGCTGACGGACCTTCCCCTCTGTAAACTGATGAAGAAGAGGCTGACCCTCTCCCTCGGCCTCTGCCACTAGCCTGTGTTGCGGCTGAAGCTGCTGGCTGTGTTACGCTACCCGAAGTTGTCTGCTGGGGCTGTGCCGTAGGAACTGCTTTCGGACATTCCCAAGACATGTGTCCCTTTTGCCCACACCTGTAGCAGGCTGTCGTCCCAAACCGGCATACCCCCCTGTGTAGTTTACCACACCTTGCACACACTGCATTATCAGCACCAGAGCTTGAGCCACCTCCTAATCCCAGACCTGATTTGATCTTGCTCCAGAACTTATTCTTCTTTGGTTTCTTAGCGGTACTGCCCCACTTCTTACTAGCTGAACTCAAGGATGAAGGGTCTATCCTTCCCCCACCTGGGGTCTTAGAACCAGAAGGTTGTGCCACTGACTGCTTGACTTTTCCCTCTATTACGGCACTAGCCTCCATTCTCCTGGCCATGTCTATAATGGCATGGAAACTTTCTCTATCAGCTGACTGAATCAAAGAGGAATACCTGGAATTGAGCCTCATGATATACCTCCTCGACTTCTTCGGATCTGTGTCCAGATGTTGCCCAGCAAACGGCAACAACTCTAAGAATCTATCGGTGTACTCATCGACACCCATCTCATCTGTCTGCTTCAGCTGTTCAAACTCAATCACTTTCAGCTCCCTGGAACTGTCAGGGAAAGCCCATCCTGTGAACTCATTCGCAAACTCCTCCCATGACAGACTGTCCACCCTTGGTTTCACATAGTTCTTGAACCACTCTCATGCCTTCTTGCATTTCAGAGTGAAACCAGCCATCTGAATGGCTCTACTGTCATCAGCCCCTATCTCATCTGTAATTGTTTTGACCTTCTCCAGGTACACAAACGGATCATCACCGGTATCAAACTGGGGAGCACCCAACTTCATATAGTCGGTCATCTTGGCCTTGCTCCCTCCAGATGAGGTAGGTTGAGGTCTTTGGGTTTCTGTAACTGCGGTTTCTGCTGGTGGTGGAGGTGCGACATCCCCTGGGATAGGGTTTGCTGTGCCTGGATGGAAGGATGGAGGTGGGTACATAGGGTACTGTGGATACTGTGGGTAGAAAGGTGGGTATGGCATGTGAGAAGGGTAAGGATTAAAACTGGGGTAATCCGATGTACCTCCCATCGAATACCCGGGGTATGGTGAAAAAGGTGGGTACTGGGGTGGTGGAATAAACCCCGAGGCCTGAGTGCCTCCCTGAGACTCACCCATGCCCTCTTCTGGCATGCTCACACCAAGACTACCATCCCTCCTCTGGTCCACATCCATCTCTTCTCCCACATCCACTGACCTGCCTCCTTGAACCGTTCCTCTTACTGATCTGTTTCTACCCAGATCCAGAGATCTTCTAGGGTCTCCCACTGCTCTGTCCCTGTTGGACCTACTTGACATTGCCCTTGGCAATGCTGGAGGACGGGCGCTCGTGCCCTCCTCCTCCGGTGGTACTCGAGTCAATCTAGCTGATCGACGAGTTCCTCGCATTCTGTTTACTGAAAAACAGCACAGATAACAAAACATTAGCATCCAATGGTTCATGTGGAAACACATGAACCCACATCATATACATAGCATATCTCATGGCATATCATACTTTCATTCTAGACAGGACTCTACATCCTATCCTAGTGGACATGATTTCCTATTGTGCTTGACTTTCTATCACATCTATGAGCCCGACACTCTAGGTCCGACCATATGAACCTAGGGCTCTGATACCACTCTGTAACGACCCGGAAACCGGACCGCTACCGGCGCTAGGATTCAGGTCGGCTTAAGGCCGCCAGAACCCGTAGCAAGCCAAACATACATCCTGTGAACCTGTTTAATCCCATACATGGTCAACAACATACAAAAAAAAAACTTTTTCTTTCGTTCCAACATTTCTTTGCCAAGCCTAGCCTGTGCATGCACAAACATAACATAAACCCCTCATTGGAGTCCTCAACAAAAAAAAACTCCAATGGGGTAACATAACATAACATAGGCTTGGATTACATAGGCATCATAAAAACATTATATCTCATACAAGACCATGTGTACAGGGAATACAACAGACTCTAGTCAAGCACATTATCAAACTTACATTACATTACATCTCATAATTTACATTACCAACAAACCATGTCCACAGCTAAGCTATTACATACTTCTCTTACTCTCCTGACTTCTCTATCTACTCTGCACCTGCAAGACTGGGGTTAGGGGAGAGGGGGTGAGCTATAAAGCCCAATGAGCAGAAACTAAAAACATTTGCTTTAATTCCTCCATTTTTAGGTATATTATTATTCATTTTATTATTATTATTTAACCTTTTCTTTCTTTTTCTTATTCATGCTTTCATGAAATGCAACACATCACAGCTAATCACATAAAGGATGGTATTGTCACCATTAGTCCTCAACATCTCCAAATGCCAGGGGCGTAGAATGGGCCTCACTGGTCTTTCTCTTTCATATCATAACATTCCAAAATGCCAGGGGCGTAGAATGGGCCTCGCTGGTCTTTCTCTTACATAGTGCCAGGGGCGTAGAATGGGCCTCACTGGTCTTCCATAACATATCATCATAACATAGCATTAGAGGACTATGGATCACCCAACAACCATCCACATCAACATCAATTTATGCAATGCAGCATATTCGTGAATTCTAATGCAAACATCCTGAAATATTGCATGGCATAATGATGCATGGGCAATGCTTTATGATTCATTCATTTATTCATTTACTTTGCTTTAAAACTTAAGGGGTTGTTCCACTCACCTGGTGACTGAAGCTTTAACAACGAACTCTGAACGACTATCTCACAACCGGGGGTCTCGGTTCCTCGGGTCCGAACCTACACAGGTGGACTCAAATGAGACACCAAACAACAAGAACATAACTCTAAACATACCCCCAAAAACCTCCTAAAAACACCTTAAAACACTCCTAGGAAGCATGCAAGAAAAGGCTGGACAGGGCACTTTCGGCGGCACCTTCGGCGGCCGGAAGTCCCTCCAGAGCCGAAAGTCAGGCAGGTTCGGCGGCACCTTCGGCGGCCGAAAGTCTCGGACAGAGCCGAAACTCCAACTTTCGGGGGCAAGCTTCGGCAGCCTAAAGCTGCCTCTCAAGCCATGTTCGGCGGCCGAAACTCCCTTCCGCTGCCGAACCTGGTTTCTGCCAAAGGGCAGAAACTTGGCTCCCTAAAACATTTTGCTTTCAAACTCCCCAATCATGCATAAAGTTGTTCTAAAACATGCATAAACACCATACATCACACCTAGGGGTCTCAAACTATCAAATACCCCAACTACAACACTCACAAGCAACATACATTGTTCATCAAAACATCAAAACCCATAAACTCATCAACAAGCCTAAACATGCATCTCTACCCATAAAACAACTTAAAACTTACTTAAAACATATAAGGAGCTTAAGATCGGCTCTTACCTCTTGAAGATCGAGAGGGAGATGACCTAAACTTGGAGATCCACGAAAATGAGCTCCTGAGTTCCCAAAGCCCCAAAACTTGGTTTAAATGCTCAAAACTTGCAATGTGAGTTTAAAACTCAAGGAAAATGGAAGAGATTTGGAAGAAAAACACAAGATTTGAAAAAGGGAAGGTCGGAAGCTTGCTGTGGCCGAAAATGGGAGAAAGCTCGCCCATTTCGGCTAAGTGCCCCTTTTATAGGTGGCTGGCCAGGCCACGTTCGGGGGCCGAATGTGCCTCCACATCCATGAAATGTTCGGCGGCCGAACTTGGCTTTCGGCGGCCGAACCTGGACTTCCCTAACTCATGCTTTCGGGGGCCTAACGTGCCTCCAAAACGCATGCATGTTCGGCGGCCGAACTTGACTTTCGGCGGCCGAACCTGGGTTTTCCTCCAAAGACTTCTCATGCAAAAACTCATTTAATTTTCATACTTAAAACCATGAAATGCTTTAAAACATTTTATGAAAACATGTTTCTACCCTACTAGAGGCTTCCGACATCCGAGATTCCACCAGACGGTAGGAATTCCGATACCAGAGTCTAGCCGGGTATTACACACATGAACCCGCATCACACATCATAGCATATCATTCATATCATAGCATTTCACATCATCATGTAAGACAGGACTCCACATCCTATCCTAGTGGACATGACCTTTCCTACTGTGCTTGACCTTCTATAACATCTATGAGCCCGACACTCTAGGTCCGACCATATGAACCTAGGGCTCTGATACCATTCTGTAACGACCCGAAAATCGGACCGCTACCGGCGCTAGGATCCAGATCGGCTTAAGGCCGCCGGGACCCGTAGCAAGCCTGACATGCAACCTGTAAACCTGTTTAATCCCATACATGATCAACAATCATACATAAAAATTTAAAACTTTTCTTTCATACATTCTATCATACACCAAACTCAACCTGTGCATGCACTGAACTTATACATAATCATAAACTTGACCCCTCTGTGGGATCTCATCAATGCCCCCAATGGGGTGACATAACAAGTGTTGAGTTGGCTAAACATGGACATCAATAAACATTAAGATCATGTATCAAAAGGGATTACAATACACTATGGTCAAGCACACTTCTAACCTCAATATCGTTACATTACATATCTATGCATCATTACACAATTTGTCATGTCCACATTCTAACTATTATATACATAAGACTTCCTTACTCCTCTTGACTTCTCTGTCTAACCCGTACCTGCAAACCTGGGGAAAATTTGGGAGAGGGGTGAGCTACTAGAGCCCAGTGAGCAGAATAGTAAAGCATTTAAAACATATGATAACATGAAATGCATCACATCACAACTAATCATATCAAGGATGAACTTGTCACCATTTAGCCCTCTACATAATCCAATCATGCCAGGGGCGTAGTGCAGGCCACACCTGGTCTTTCTCTTGTACATAACATAACATAACATACATAATCCATAGTGCCGGGGGCGTAGTGTAGGCCACGTCCGGTCTTTCTCTTACATAATGCCAGGGGCGTAGTGCAGGCCACACCTGGACTTCCATACCATATCATCATATCATAACATATGAGGGCTAATGGATCATTCAACATTCATCCACATCAACAACATATTATGCAATGCAACATATTCGTGATTTCTAATGCAAGCATCCTAAAATATCACATGGCATCCGTGGTGCATGAACATGCTCAAAACTGATTTATTTATTTATTTAAAAGCATAAGAGTCATTCCACTCACCTCTGGCTAGCTCTGACACTGACTGAAGCAGCTGACTCACTGCTGAGGTCCTCGGTTCCTCGGGTCCGAACCTACACAGGTGGACTCAAATGAGGGACCAAACAACTAGAACATAACTCTAAAAACATCCCTCAAAAACCCCCTAAAACACCTCAAAACAATCATGTAAAAACATGCAAAGGAAGGCAGAACAGGGCAGGTTCGGCGGCACCTTCGGTGGCCGAAAGTCCCAGACAGAGACGAAAGTCTCTTTTCGGGGGCAACTTCGGCAGCCGAAAGGCCTGCCTCCCCAGCCATGTTCGGCGGCCGAAAGTTCCTTCGGCTGCCGAACCTGGTTTCTGCCAAAGGGCAGAAACTTGGCTCCTTCAAGCACATTTGCCTCCAAAACTTCCAATCATGCATTTAGCTCAACCAAAACACGCAAATATACATACATTGGCTCCTAGGGGCTTCAAACTAACTTAAACCCCAACTACAACACACAACAACAATACAAATCCAACATACATTGCTCAAAACATAACATTAACTCAAAAACCTAACTATGAGCTAAACATGCATTCTACCCCATAGATCTTGCATAAAACTTACTTTAAACATGAAATGAGCTTAAGATCGGCTCTTACCTCTTGAAGATCGAGAGACAGACGTCCTAAACTCGGAGGTGGGAGATTTTGAGTTTTTGAACCTCAAAGCTCCAAAACTTGCTTTAAACTCAAAAATCTTCAAAACAACGTAAAAACTTGTGAAAATCTTGAAAGATTTGAAGGAAAGAACTCAAGAATGGTGAGGAACGGCGGAAGGGCTCACCTTGGCCGAAAATGGGGAGAAAGCTCGCCCATTTCGGCTAAGGGACTCTTTTATAGTGGCTGGCCAGGCCACATTCGGGAGCCGAACGTGCCCCCGCATGCATGCCATGTTCGGCGGCCGAACTTGAGGTTCGGCGGCCGAACCTGGGCTTCCCTCACTTATGCCTTCGGGGGCCTAAGGCTCACCCGAAAAGCATGCATGTTCGGCGGCCGAACTTTGAGTTTCGGCGGCCAAACCTGAGTTTCCTCCAAGGGTGTTTTTATTCTAAAAACTCATTTCCTCTTTACTTAAAATCATCAAAAACATTAAAACATTTCATGAAAACATGGTTTTACCCTTCTAGAGGTCTCCGACATCCGAAATTCCACCGAACGGTAGGAATTCTGATACCGGAGTCTAGCCGGGTATTACAATTATAATCTATTAGATCCACTACTATTAGAGGTCTTGCAAGGCAATTGTTAGGTGTGGGGACTAGGGGAAAGTAATTTTTTATTTTAACCGAAAATCGAACTAAACCAAACCAAACCACTCGATTTATTTTTTGATTCATTCGATTATCAATTTTAGATATTTTCGATTTTCAGTTCGGTTCAATTAAATAACCAAAATCAAAAGGAAAAACCGAACCAAACCGACAATATAAATATGAACTTAAAACAAACCCTAAGCCCTACGTCTAATTCAGTAGCCCCTTGCTCACTCATCACTCTCTCTCTCAGACATGAGTTTCTCTCAATCATGTCTCTCTCAATTGCGATCTCTCCCTTTCCAAGTTTGTCTATCAATAATCGCGATCAACAAGGAAGGTAAGGAAGACGAGGAAGACGGTAGATGTAGGTGATAAATGTAGATCAACGTCCCTCATCCTCATCCACTAATGTCATAAGTCAAATAGCAATTGGTGCTTCAGCCCTGCCAGCATGGGATTTGTCACCTCTTGCATCTCAGATCACAGCTCCATTGCGTTTAGTGCAGTTAGTTGCATCGATTCCCATTAGAGTTATCGTTGCCCTTCTTTATTCTTTTTTCTCACCTTAATTTCTTCGTCTCCATCGCTAGCTATCCACAAATCTAAGGCCATTTGCTTTTTTTCTTTGTAAAAAAAAATTCTAAATTATTGATTTATATATGTGACTCGCGGTTGTCGAAACCGGTCAAAAACAACCTTTCCGGTTATCAACAATATTACTACTGCAGATAGTGGTAAAGGATCGAATCCACAGAGAATTGAAAACTTATCTATTTTTCTTAACAAGACCAAGAGAATTAACTGAATGAGAAACTGAAAGCAATTAACTGAAAGCAAAATGAAAATAAAGTGCAATAAAATTAAAATGGGGGGTTTTGAGATTGATTTGATTAAGCAACTACTGAAAGCAATTAAATAAGCGAATAATAAAATAAAAGGGAAATCAATAATGAGAAAAGTCTAGTTGAAGAGTTGGATCCACTTTAGTTGTTTGGATTGATCATTGAAACTTATGTTCTTTAGATTGATTCAATAGATTAGTTATGGAGATGGAAAACGTTTCTCACCATCATGTCTCTCCTTATGATTAAACCAATTAGGGAACGTCCTCTAATTAATTACTAATTAACAAATTGCCAAGGAATATCCTTGGGCCTTAGGCATCAAAACAATTGTTAATTGCATGAAGAAAAAGAGAGATCCAATCCTAGCTACTCAAACGCATGAGATGTTGCTAGATCATACAATTTCTTAGTTGTTACACCAAATGTTCTTATGTTTGAACAATTCAAGCAATTACGGACTTAAAATTATCAAAACTAACAATTAATTACTTTGTAATCAAGAATCAAGTGGCCAATTTGATCAAAACAACAAAGCAATAATAGATTCAAGCACCAAATTGTATGAATATTGAACAAACCAAAGACAAACAGTTTATGTTCAGATCTCACAATCCATAAAACAACTTTAGTTTCAACCAATCTTCAACTAGAATAAAAGGTTTCAGCCACTCATGGCTGAAACAAAAACCAAAAAATAAAGAAAGGAAGAAGAAGAGATGGTGTCACTTGCAATCCCGTAGATGTGTCTAAGGTAGAGTTGAAAAGCTGTGGGGAGGCTTCTTATGTGTGTTTTTATAGTTGAAAGTATTGCCCTAGGTCTCCTTGCTGCCCAAGTTGCTACCCAAGAGGTGCTTGCTGCCCAAGTTGTGTCTGAAAAGGAAAGAATCGCGTTGCAAGCTCTTCAGAAGGAAGGAGGCGCGCGGATGCTCTGCAGAGGGAAGTTGGTGCGCGCGGATGGATGTGCAGAAGGGAAAGTGAATCTGTCCAGTCTTTCCTTTTTAGGTGGAGCCTTCGTTTGAATTTTGAATGCTGAATGCAGAAGAGGCAAGTGCGTCTTCATGAAATCTTGCTGCCTAAATAAGAAGATATGACTGCTGCAATGTGTGCACATCATTGAATAAGGAAAGAAAGATCTGCAATTTGAATTTCAAATAATCTTCTGACTGAGCTTTCCTTTTTTGCTTTTGCTTCTGCACTTTCCTTATTTGAAAACTTTCATTTTCTGAAAACTTTCCTTATTTGAAAACTTTCCTTTTTTGAAACTTTCCATATTTGACACTTTTTGGCAGTTTTAAGAGCATTTTCTCCATATTATCTCTTTACACCTAATATCTGCAAAACATGATTAAAACCACAAAATTAAGCAGAAAAGATGTAAATAAACATCAAGATCATAATAATAAAATGGGCTAAAATATGCTCTATCAATATAATTCAATGCATGTTAGATTTGCTATTGTGTTGGGTTTTGATTTACTTATTTCTGTTGCTCTTTTCTTATTGAGTTTTCGTATGTGATGGTTTGTTAATGCAATTAGATTGAAGTTTTGAATGACTTCTAAATGGTTTTGCATTGTTGATGCAATGTCGTTTCTAGATTATTTTTGGAAATTTGGAAGTTGGGGATTATTCGTGAAATAAGACTGTTTAGACTCTGTTAGGATTTTTAAACAATAATGTTTGATTAAGATGAAATTTAGAAAACAAAAGGCTAGAAGCTAAAATTTGTTATTGAATTCTCAAAAATTGAAAACAGCTAAAAAAATGGTTATTTATAATAATAAAAAGGGTAATTTACGATTTAGTCCCTAGGTATTGCCATTATTAACAAGTCAGTCCCTGTATTTTCAGAAACCTATTAAAACATCCTTATGTTTTCTCTCCGTCAACGAAATAGTCCTTCTGTCTATTTTTGCCGTTAAAAATATAGTAAAAGACTAAATTACCCCCCAATTATTTTTCTCCTCCTCCTCCTTCCTTTTCTTCTTCATCAATTCTTCTTCCTTTTGCTTCTTCTTCTTCTGCTTCTTCTTCTTCTGCTTCTTCTCCTTTTTCTTCTTCAGTTTCTGTTTTTTCTCCTTCTTCTTCTGCTTCTTCTCCTTTTTTTTCTTTTGCTTCTTTTTCTTCTTTTTCTTCTTTATTTTCTTCTTCTTCTTCTCATTCTTCTCCTTCTTCTTCTTCTTTTTCTTCTTTCTCTCCTTCTTCTTCTTCTTCTCCTTCTTCTTCTTTTTCTTCTTTCTCTTCTTCTTCTTCTTCTTCTTCTTTTTCGGAGGAGGAGGAGGAGGAGGAGGAGGAGGAGGAAGAGGAAAGAAAAGATAGTGACTATTTTGTTGATAAAAAGAAACAATAAGGATGTTTTAATAGATCTGAGAAAAGATAGGGACTATTTCGTTGATAAAAAGAAATAATAAGGACGTTTTAATATATTTCTAAAAATATAGGGAGAGACGATTTCGTTGACAGAAAGAAACGATGAGGAGGGACTATTTCGTTGACTTAAATAAACGATAAGGATGTTTTAATATATGTGAGAAAAGATAGGGACTATTTCACTGATGGAAAAAAATAATAAGGACGTTTTAATAGATATGAAAAAAGATAAAAATATTTTAATAGATTTTTGAAAATGTAAGGACTAACTTGTTAATAATTACAATATACAAGGACTAAATAAATGGTTTTATTTGAGGATAAAATTGGATTTTAAAAATGTTCTCTCTCCTCCTTTATCTAATTTTAACGGAAAATAGGACGGAAGGACTATTTCGTTGACGGAAATAAAACATAAGGACGTTTTAATAGATTTCTGAAAATACAGGGACTGACTTGTTAATAATGGCAATACCCAGGGACTAAATCATAAATTACCCTAATAAAAATCCTAATGTGAAAAATTATAAAAAAAAAATTAAAAAATAATTAAAATGCAAAATTGATCTTCTAAACGATTGAATTTGGGTCTCGAACTTTGTGACAGGCCTATGGCCTTTGTTACATTTTTGAAAATCGTCGGCTTCGAAATTTTATTTTCAGAAAGCTACTGTGGGCCTCCAACGGACGTCGGCAACAGAAGTTAAGTCCAATCTAAATCTTCCACAAAATCCAAGACTAATTGCGCTGCATCATTTCCTTCCACTTGTAAAGAATTCAACCTCGAATTGTCATCAGTAGGGTAGTACTTAAACTGATCCACTATGTTAAACATCTTGGAAATTTTCATATAATTTGGGAGGTTAAGTACATAGTGTTAGTGTATATGCCTTAGGCCATTATCTTGGTCCTTTTTGTATGTCGTTTTGGTTATTAATAAAAGAGGTTTTTATCATTATTATTTATTTGCATGTTACATAATAATGATTATCATCCCTAGTTACTTATTATAACGACCCGGAAACCGGACCGCTACCGGCGCTAGGATTCAGATCGACTTAAGGTCACCAGAACCCGTAGCAAGCCAAACATACATCTTGTTATACTTAGATGAAATCCCATACATGATCATACATTTTCATAAAAACTTAAACTTTTCATATACCAAGCTTGACCTGTGCATGCATCATAACTGTGAACATAAAAACCCCATACTAGAGCCCTCATCAAATGCTCTAGTAGGGTTAACATCTCATACATCAAGCTTGGTTCAACATATCTCATCATTAAAAACATTTACATAAAGATCATGTACAAAAGGGATAACAATCTATCAATAGGGCCAAGTACAATGCTATCCATAATACATTACATGTCCACTACTAATCTATTACATAGACATAACCATTACCCTTGCTGACCTCCTGAGCTATCTCTGACCCTGCAAACCTGGGGGTTAGGGAAAAGGGGTGAGCTACTAAAGCCTAGTGAGCAGAACAGTAAAAACATTTTAAATAAACAAATGCTCTCATGGAATGCATCACAACACAAACAATTTACATCAAGGATGGACTTATCACCAATAACTCTCTACATAATTCAATGTGCCAGGCCCACCACGGGAGCTCCTCAGGACTTTCGCTTAAACATAACATAACATGTCCAACTGTGCCAGGGGCGTAGTGCAGGCCACACCTGGTCTTTCCCTTACTCTGTGCCAGGGGCGTAGTGCAGGCCACACCTGGACTTCCATATCATATCATATCATATCATATCGTATCGAGGGCTAATGGATCATCCAATATCCATCCACATCAACAATAATTTATGCAATGCATCATATTCGTGAATTCTAATACAAGCATCCTATAATCATGGCAATCGTGATGCATGAACATGCTTAAAATTTGATTATTTTAAAAATAAAAGGAGTTCTGTTCTACTCACCTCTGACTGGTACTCAACTAACTCTGAAGCAACTATCTCATTGCTGGTCTCCTCGGTTCCTCAGGTCCGATCCTACACAGGTGGACTCAAATGAGGGACCAAACATACTCTATTAAGACTCTAAATAACTCCCCAAAACCACCTAAAACATCACAAAATATGCATAGAAAACAGGCAAAGGAAGGCTAGGCAGGGGACTTTCGGCGGTAGGTTCGGCGGCCGAAGGTCCCTACAGATCCGAAAGTCAGGCACTTTCGGGGGCAAGGTTTGGCGGCCGAAAGCCTTCACAGACCCGAAGGTCACCCACCTTCGGTGTAACGACCCGAAAATCGGACCGCTACTGTAATACCCGGCTAGACTCCGGTATCGGAATTCCTACCGTCTGGTGGAATCTCGGATGTCGGAAGCCTCTAGTAGGGTAAAACCATGTTTTTATGAAATGTTTTAATGTATTTTATGTTTTAAGCATGAAAGAAAATGAGTTTTTGCATGAAAATAGCATTGGAGGAAAACTCAGGTTCGGCCGCCGAACCCTAAGTTCGGCCGCCGAACATGTATGCACTTCGGGAGTGCTTTAGGCCCCCGAAGGGCATAAGTGAGGGAAGTCCAGGTTCGGCCGCCGAACCCCAAGTTCGGCCGCCGAACATGGCATGCATGGGGAGGCACATTCGGCCCCCGAACGTGGTCTATCCAGCCACTATAAAAGGGTCCCTTAGCCGAAAACGGGCGAGCTTTTTCCCATTTTCGGCCAAGGTGAGTCTCCGCCGCCCCTCACCCATCTTTGACGTCTTTCCTCTAGATCTTTCAAGATTTTCATTTGTTTTAACCTTGTTTTGAAGATTTGAGCTTTTGAGCAAAGTTTTGGAGCTTGGAGGTTCAAGAACCCAATTTCTCCCAACTTCGAGTTTAGGTCGTCTCTTTCTCGATCTTCAAGAGGTAAGAGCCGATCTTAAGCTCATTGCATGTTTTAAGTAAAGTTTTAAGTAGATCTATGGGATAGAATGCATGTTTAGGTTATGGTTATGCTTTTGGAGTTTACGGGTATAAATGTATGTTCATGAACAATGTGAGCTTCTTGATGTGTTGTAGATGGGGTTTATGTTGGTTTGAGACCCCTAGGAACATGTATGCTTGTGTTTGTGTGTTGTAGAATAGGTTTGATGCATGTTGGAAAGGTTTGGAGGCGAAATGTGCATAGGGAGCCAAGTTTCTGCCCTTTGGCAGAAACCAGGTTCGGCAGCCGAAGGACTTTCGGCAGCTGAACATGGCTGGGGAGGCAGCCTTTCGGCTGCCGAAGCTTGCCCCCGAAAGGAGACTTTCGTCTCTGTCTGGCAGTTTCGGCCGCCGAAAGTGCCGCCGAACATGCATGAGTTTCGTCTCTGTCTGGGAGTTTCGGCCGCCGAAGGTGCCGTCGAACCTGCCTGACTTTCGGCTCTGGAGGGACTTTCGGCCGCCGAACCTGCCGCCGAAAGTGCCCTGTCCAGGCCTTCCTTGCATGTTTTTGTATGGTTGTTTCAGGATGTTTTAAGGGGTTTTTGGGGAGTAGTTTAGAGATATGTTCTAGTATGTTTGGTCCCTCATTTGAGTCCACCTGTGTAGGTTTGGACCCGAGGAACCGAGGACCCCAGCAGTGAGTTCAGCTGCTTCGGTGTTGTCAGAGTCAGCCAGAGGTGAGTGGAACTAAACTTAATCTTTTAAATTAAATGTTTTATCATGTTTCATGCATCATGATTATGCAATAGGATGATTGCATTAGTTTCCACGAATATGCCGCATTGCATCAATTGTTGTTGATGTGGGTGAATATTGGATGACCCAATTAGTCCATGACAGGAAGACCAGGACCCCATTCTACGGCCTGACACTATGTAAGGAAAGACCAGGACCCCATTCTACGGCCTGGCACAGTTATGGGACTCGAAGACCAGGAGCCCAGAGGAGGCCCTGGGGCAAATGGTAAGTAATGTATGTTATGACAGGAAGACCAGGACCCCATGCTATGGCCTAGCACAATGTTAGCTTGGACTAATTGGTGACAAGTTCACCCAACCCTTATGTGAATTGTCTATGTTATGATGCATTTCATTGGAGCATAGTATTAATATGTTTTATAGTTCTACTCACTGGGCTTTTAGCTCACCCCTCTCCCTTTTACCCCCAGGCTTGCAGGTACAGGATAGAAGAGGAGGTCGGTTAGAGTAAAGCTTGTTTGTGTAATAGATAGAATGTGGACATGACAAATCGTAGTATGATGTAATGTAATAGTACAGTATAGTTATGTAATGATGTTTATGGATTATTAGAGGTGTGCTTGACCATAGATTGTTGTTATCCCTTTTTAATACATGATCTTAGAGATTTTTATGATGTTTATGTAAACCAACTCAACATATGTTATGTCACCCATTTGGGGGCACTGATGAAATCCCACAGAGGGATCAATGTTTATGAGTTATGTTGTATATAGTGCATGCACAGGTTGAGTATGGTTGATGTATATGGAAAGAAAAGTTTTAATTTTTATGTATGTTGTTGATCATGTAGGGGATTAAGCAGGTTCACAGGATGCATGTTAGGCTTGCTACGGGTCCCGGCGGCCTTAAGTCGACCCAGATCCTAGCGCCGGTAGCGGTCCAATTTTCGGGTCGTTACAGAATGGTATCAGAGCCCTAAGTTCATATGGTCGGACCTAGAGTGTCGGGCTCATAGATGTTATAGAAGGTCAAGCACAATAGGAAAAATCATGTCCACTAGGATAGGATGTGGAGTCCTGTCTTGATTAATGATGTGAAATGCCATGATGATATGCTATGATATGTGATGTTTGATGCGGGTTCATGTGTGCCCACATGAACCATATGGTGCTAATGTTTGTGCTATGTGTGCTGTTTTTCAGAAAACAGGATGAGGGGAACTCGTCGATCAGCGAGATTGACTGGAGTACCACCTGAGGATGAGGGCATGAGCGCCCGTCCTCCAGCATTGCCTAGGGCAATGTCTAGTAGGTCTAGCAGAGAAAGGGCAGCAAGAGACCCTAGGAGGTCTTTGGATCTGGGTAGGAGCAGATCAGTTAGAGGAACAGTTCAGGGCGGAATATCAGAGGAAGTGGGGGACCAGATGGATGTAGGGCAGAGGAGGGATGGCAGTTTGGGAGTTAGCATGTCGGAAGAAGGTATGGGAGAGTCCCAAGGAGGCACTCAGGTCTCGGGATTTGTTCAGCCACCCCACTACCCACACTTCTCACAACATCCCGGGTATTCGATGGGAGGTACATCAGATTACCCTAGCTTCACTCCTTATCCCACACAGATGCCATACCCACCATACTACCCACCATATTCGCAATACCCAATGTATCCGCCCTCACCTTACTATCCAAATCCAGCAAACCCTACCTCAGAAAATGTTGCACCACCTCCACCACCTACAGAACCAGCAGCCCCAGTTGCTCAACCTTCTAGACCTAGCTCAGCCAGTGGGAGCAAGGTCAAGATGACTGAATATATGAAGTTGGGTGCTCCCCAGTTTGAGTCAGGGGATGACCCGTTTGTGTATCTTGAGAGGGTCAAGACTATTATAGAGGAGTTAGGGGCGGATGACAGTAGAGCCATCCAGATGGCTGGGTTCACATTAAAATGCAAGAAGGCCCGTGAGTGGTTTAAGAATTATGTGAACCCGAGGGTGGACAGCATGTCTTGGGAAGAGTTTGCAAACGAGTTTGCAGGATGGGCTTTTCCCGATAGTTCAAGGGAGCTGAAAATGATAGAGTTCGAACAGTTGAGGCAGACAGAGGAAATGAGTGTAGAGGAGTACACCAACAGATTCTTGGAGCTATTGCCTTTTGCTGGGCAGAGTCTGGACACAGATTCGAAGAGGTCAAGGAGGTATGTCATGAAACTTCATTCCAGGTATTCCTCCTTGATTCAGTCCGTGGACAGGGAGAGCTTCCATGCCATAGTAGATATGGCTAGGAAAATGGAGGCCAGTGCCATCATTCAAGGGACAGTTAAGCAGACAGTGGCATAATCTTCTGGTTCAAAAACTCCGGGTGGGGGAAGGTTAGATCCCTCTACCTTGAGTGTAGCTGCTTCAGGCAGTAAAAGATGGGGTAAGCCCAAGGGTAAGAAGAATAAGTTCTGGAATAAAGTCAAGTCCAGTCTGGGATTTGGGAGTGGCTCAAGCTTTGGTGCGGACAATGCAGTTTGTGCGAAGTGTGGTAAGCCACACAGGGGAGTATGTCGGTTTGGGACGAACGCCTGTTTTAGATGTGGTCAGGAGGGGCATATGGCTCGAGAATGTCCAAGAGCAGTCCCGATGGCTCAGTCCCAGCAGACAGCCTCAGGCAGTGTAGCGCAGCCAGCAGCTCCAGCCATGACTCAGGCTAGTGGCAGAGGCAGAGGGAGAGGAGCAGCCTCTTCTTCAGCGGGTTTCAGAGGTGAAGGTCCATCAGCTCCAGCACGGATCTTCACAATGACACAGCAGGAGGCAGATGCATCTAACACCGTAGTGGCAGGTAACTTAATCATTGGTTGTTCAGATGTGTATGCCTTGATGGACCCTGGTGCATCTCATTCTTTTATAGCTCCGAGAGCCGTGGGGAGGTTAGGTCTGATGACTTCTGGGTTAGAGTGTCCTCTCTGGGTCAGTGGACCCAAGTGTGATCCATCAGTGGCAGAGTCAGTCTGCCAGTGTAGTCCTGTGTTTGTTGAGGGAAGATGCTTGTCCGCCGACCTAGTGGTTCTAGATTTGACAGATTTTGACGTCATTCTAGGGATGGACTGGTTATCTACCCATGGTGCTACCTTGGACTGCAGGGACAAGGTAGTCAGGTTCAGAGGTCAGGATGGGTCTGAGGTTGTCTTCAGAGGAGACAGGAGGGGTACACCTAGAGGTCTGATATCAGCTCTTCAGGCTCGTAGGTTGCTCAGGAGGGGATGTCAGGGGTATTTGGCTCATGTGAGAGAGCTTAGCAGTCAGGTTAGAGAGCCCGCCTCAGTGCCAGTGGTTAGAGAGTTCTTAGATGTGTTCCCAGACGAACTGCCAGGTTTACCACCTGCTAGGGAGATAAAGTTCGAGATAAAAGTAATGCCTGGAACCCGACCGATCTCTATCCCTCCCTACAGGATGGCGCCAGCAGAATTGAAAGAGTTGAAGGAGCAGTTACAGGAGTTGGTAGACAAGGGCTTCATCCGACCGAGTACCTCACCCTGAGGTGCTCCAGTTTTGTTTGTGAGAAAGAAGGATGGATCCCTTAGGCTTTGTATCGACTACAGGCAGTTGAACAAAGCCACTACCAAGAACAAGTACCCTTTGCCAAGGATCGACGATCTATTCGACCAGCTAGTAGGAGCGGGTTGTTTCTCCAAAATAGATCTGAGATCTGGGTACCACCAGCTGAGGATCAGAGATGAAGATGTGCCAAAGACGGCTTTCAGGACCAGATATGGGCATTTTGAGTTCCTTGTAATGCCGTTCGGGTTAACCAACGCCCCTGCAGCATTCATGGATCTCATGAAAAGAGTGTTTAGCCAGTACCTGGATCACTTCGTTATTGTCTTCATAGATGATATCGTAGTGTATTCCAGGAATGCAGAGGAGCATGCCCATCATCTGAGGTTGGTTCTACAGACCTTGAGGGAATATGGCTTGTATGCCAAGTTCTCTAAGTGTGAGTTCTGGCTGAGGAGCATTTCGTTCTTGGGGCATGTAGTGTCAGAGAATGGGATAGAGGTGGACCCCAAGAAGACAGAAACTGTGGCTAACTGGCCTAGACCCACTTCAGTGACGGAGATCAGGAGTTTTTTGGGTTTGGCAGGTTACTACAGGAGGTTCGTTCAGGACTTCTCGAAAATAGCAGCTCCTCTGACCAGGCTAACCAGGAAGAATAAGAAGTTTCTGTGGACTGACCAGTGCGAAGAGAGTTTTGAAGAGCTTAAGAAGAGGTTGACTTCAGCACCAGTTTTAGCTCTGCCATCTAGTGATGAGGACTTTACAGTCTTTTGTGATGCGTCCCGTGTGGGACTGGGTTGTGTACTGATGCAAAATGAGAGGGTGATTGCTTATGCTTCTAGGCAGCTGAAGAAGCATGAGTTGAATTACCCCACACATGACCTTGAGATGGCAGCAGTAATCTTTGCGCTCAAGATGTGGATGCACTACCTCTATGGGGTAAAATGTGAGATCTTCACAGATCATAAAAGCATGTAGTACATCCTGAGTCAAAGAGATTTGAACTTGAGACAGAGGAGATGGGTAGAGCTGCTGAGTGACTATGATTGCAAGATTCAGTATAATCCGGGTAAGGCGAATGTCGTGGCAGACGCTCTAAGCCGGAAGTCACTAGGCAGTCTATCCCACATCACGGCAGAGAGGAGACTAGTGGTGAAGGAGTTTTACAAGCTCATTGAGGGAGGTCTACAGTTGGAGTTGTCTGGTACAGGTGCTTTAGTTGCTCAAATGAAAGTGACACCTGTGTTTCTGGAGCAAGTGGCTCAGAAACAGCATGAGGACCCAGAGTTAGTGAAGATTGCCAGGACTGTTCAGTCAGGCAAGGACAGTGAGTTCAGATTCGACAATAAGGGGATCCTCCGCTATGGGAGTCGATTGTGTGTACCAGATGACATAGGGCTAAAAGGAGACATTATGAGAGAGGCTCATAATGCAAGATACAGCATTCACCCCGGGGCCACCAAGATGTATCAGGATCTGAAAAAGGTTTATTGGTAGCCAGCTATGAAGAGAGAAGTGGCACAGTTTGTGTCAGCCTGCGAAGTGTGTCAGAGGGTGAAGCTGGAACATCAGAAGCCGGCTGGAATGCTTAACCCGCTACCTATTCCAGAGTGGAAATGGGAGAATATAGCTATGGACTTCGTAGTGGGGTTACCGGCGACGTCCAACAGATTGGACTCCATATGGGTGATTTTGGACAGACTCACCAAATCTGCTCACTTCATCCCTGTCAGGAGTGGCTACTCTGTGGACAAATTGGCGCAGGTGTATGTTGAAGAGATAGTCAGACTGCATGGGGTTCCTGTTTCTATAGTGTCAGATAGAGGACCCTAGTTCACCTCCAGGTTTTGGCGGAGTCTGCAGGATGCCATGGGTACCAGGTTGGATTTTAGCACTGCCTTCCATCCACAGACAGACGGACAGTCAGAGAGGACCATCCAGACCATAGAAGATATGCTAAGAATGTGTGTGCTGGACTTTGGCGGTTCTTGGAGGCAGCATCTACCTTTGATGGAGTTTGCCTACAATAACAACCATCATGCTAGCATCGGGATGGCTCCATATGAAGCTTTATATGGGAGGAAGTGCAGGTCACCTGTTTGCTGGGAGGAAGTTGGAGAAAAGGCCTTGGCAGGGCCTGAGCTAGTAGAGATCACCAGCAGGGTAGTACCCTTAATCAGAGAAAGAATCAAGACTGCTGCAAGCAGACAGAAGAGTTATGCAGACATCCGCAGAAGGCAAGTAGAGTTTCAGGAGGGGGATCTGGTATTACTTAAGGTGTCTCCAATGAAAGGAGTGGTTCGATTCGGGAAGAAAGGTAAGCTGGCTCCGTGGTACATCGGACCCTTTGAAGTCTTACAAAAGATTGGGAATGTATCGTACAAGCTGGATTTACCTGCTTTAATGGAGAGAATCCATCCGGTTTTCCATGTTTCTATGTTGAGAAAGTTCGTGTCAGATCCGAGCAAGGTTCTTAGTGAGCCTGATGTGGAGATCCAAGAGGATCTCACCTATGTTGAGCAGCCGGTACGGATTCTGGACACTCAGATCAGAAAGCTAAGAAACAAGGAAATCCCGATGGTGAAAGTCTTATGGAACCACCACAATATGGAAGAATGTACTTGGGAGACACGGGAGTCCATGCTCCGGCAATATCCTCATCTCTTTTAAGGTTAGTCTCTATGTGTTTTATGTATATGTTGTGATGACTCTATGCATGTGCTAGTTGAGGAACATTCGGGGACGAATGTTCTTAAGGGGGGGAGAATGTAATACCCGGCTAGACTCCGGTATCGGAATTCCTACCGTCCGGTGGAATCTCGGATGTCGGAAGCCTCTAGTAGGGTAAAACCATGTTTTTATGAAATGTTTTAATGTATTTTATGTTTTAAGCATGAAAGAAAATGAGTTTTTGCATGAAAATAGCATTGGAGGAAAACTCAGGTTCGGCCGCCGAACCCTAAGTTTGGCCGCCGAACCCTAAGTTCGGCCGCCGAACATGTATGCACTTCGGGAGTGCTTTAGGCCCCCGAAGGGCATAAGTGAGGGAAGTCCAGGTTCGGCCGCCGAACGCCAAGTTCGGCCGCCGAACCCCAAGTTCGGCCGCCGAACATGGCATGCATGCGGAGGCACATTCGGCCCCCGAACGTGGTCTGGCCAGCCACTATAAAAGGGTCCCTTAGCCGAAAACGGGCGAGCTTTTTCCCATTTTCGGCCAAGGTGAGTCTCCGCCGCCCCTCACCCATCTTTGACGTCTTTCCTCTAGATCTTTCAAGATTTTCATTTGTTTTAACCTTGTTTTGAAGATTTGAGCTTTTGAGCAAAGTTTTGGAGCTTGGAGGTTCAAGAACCCAATTTCTCCCAACTTCGAGTTTAGGTCGTCTCTCTCTCGATCTTCAAGAGGTAAGAGCCGATCTTAAGCTCATTGCATGTTTTAAGTAAAGTTTTAAGTAGATCTATGGAATAGAATGCATGTTTAGGTTATGGTTATGCTTTTGGAGTTTATGGGTATAAATGTATGTTCATGAACAATGTGAGCTTCTTGATGTGTTGTAGATGGGGTTTATGTTGGTTTGAGGCCCCTAGAAACATGTATGCTTGTGTTTGTGTGTTGTAGAATAGGTTTGATGCATGTTGGAAAGGTTTGGAGGCGAAATGTGCATAGGGAGCCAAGTTTCTGCCCTTTGGCAGAAACCAGGTTCGGCAGCCGAAGGACTTTCGGCCGCCTAACATGGCTGGGGAGGCAGCCTTTCGGCTGCCGAAGCTTGCCCCCGAAAGGAGACTTTCGTCTCTGTCTGGCAGTTTCGACCGCCGAAAGTGCCGCTGAACATGCATGAGTTTCGTCTCTGTCTGGGAGTTTCGGCCGCCGAAGGTGCCGCCGAACCTGCCTGACTTTCGGCTCTGGAGGGACTTTCGGCCGCCGAACCTGCCGCCGAAAGTGCCCTGTCTAGGCCTTCCTTGCATGTTTTTGTATGGTTGTTTCAGGATGCTTTAAGGGGTTTTTGGGGAGTAGTTTAGAGATATGTTCTAGTATGTTTGGTCCCTCATTTGAGTCCACCTGTGTAGGTTCGGACCCGAGGAACCGAGGACCCCAGCAGTGAGTTCAGCTGCTTCGGTGTTGTCAGAGTCAGCCAGAGGTGAGTGGAACTAAACTTAATCTTTTAAATTAAATGTTTTATCATGTTTCATGCATCATGATTATGCAATAGGATGATTGCATTAGTTTCCACGAATATGCCGCATTGCATCAATTGTTGTTGATATGGGTGAATAGTGGATGACCCAATTAGTCCATGACAGGAAGACCAGGACCCCATTCTACGGCCTGGCACGGTTATGGGACTCGAAGACCAGGAGCCCAGAGGAGGCCCTGGGGCAAATGGTAAGTAATGTATGTTATGACAGGAAGACCTGGACCCCATGCTACGTCCTGGCACAATGTTAGCTTGGACTAATTGGTGACAAGTTCACCCAACCCTTATGTGAATTGTCTGTGTTATGATGCATTTCATTGGAGCATAGTATTAATATATTTTATAGTTCTACTCACTGGACTTTTAGCTCACCCCTCTCCCTTTTACCCCCAGGCTTGCAGGTACAGGATAGAAGAGGAGGTCGGTTAGAGTAAAGCTTGTTTGTGTAATAGATAGAATGTGGACATGACAAATCGTAGTATGATGTAATGTAATAGTACAGTATAGTTATGTAATGATGTTTATGGATTATTAGAGGTGTGCTTGACCATAGATTGTTGTTATCCCTTTTTAATACATGATCTTAGAGATTTTTATGATGTTTATGTAAACCAACTCAACATATGTTATGTCACCCATTTGGGGGCACTGATGAAATCCCACAGAGGGATCAATGTTTATGAGTTATGTTGTATACAGTGCATGCACAGGTTGAGTATGGTTGATGTATATGGAAAGAAAAGTTTTAATTTTTATGTATGTTGTTGATCATGTAGGGGATTAAGCAGGTTCACAGGATGCATGTTAGGCTTGCTACGGGTCCCGGCGGCCTTAAGTCGATCCGGATCCTAGCGCCAGTAGCGGTCCGATTTTCGGGTCGTTATAGCTACCGGCGCTAGGATCCAGATCGGCTTAAGGCCGCCGGGACCCGTAGCAAGCCAACATTCATCCTGTGAACCTGTTTAATCCCATACATGATCAACAACATACATAAAATTTTGTACTTTTCTTTCATTCATTCATTCACCAAACTCAACCTGTGCATGCACTATACATAAACATAACCATAAACATTAACCCCTCTGTGGAGTCTCATCAACGCCCCAATGGGGTAACATAACATGTATTGAGTTTGGTTACATAAGCATTATAAAAATCATGTACTCTACGGGATTAACAACATACTAGGGTCAAGCACCACTATAAACCTCAATAGACATCATTACATTACAATACTATACTTTTTCATTACATTAAATTCATGTCCACAGATAGCTATTACATCATATAAAACTCTACTCCTGCTGACCTCCTGGTCTACCCTGTACCTGCAATCCTGAGGGTTAAGGGAGAGGGGTGAGCTATAAAGCCCAGTGAGCAGAATAATTAAACATTCAATTTAAATTTCATGCTTTCATGAAATGCAACATATCACAAACAATTCACATCAAGGATGAACTTGTCACCAATAGCCCACTACTCATTCCAATAGTGCCAGGGGCGTAGACTAGGCCTCACTGATCTTTCTCTTACATTACATTCATAACATAACATTCCAATGTGCCAGGGGCGTAGAATGGGCCACACTGGTCTTTCTCTTACATGGTGCCAGGGGCGTAGAATGGGCCTCACTGGTCTTCCGTACCGTATCACATCATATCATAACGTAGTGCGGCTATAGGATCATCCAACATTCATCCACAATAACAACATATTATGCAATGCAACATATTCGTGAATTCTAATGCAAGCACCCTAGTATATCTTATGGCATTCATGATGCGTGTATCATGCTCAGAATTAATTTATCTACTTTGAAATGAAGTAAGATATTCCACTCACCTCTGGTTGAAGCTCTAACAGACTCAGAAGCAGCTGAACTCACTGCTGGGGTCATCGGTTCCTCGGGTCCGAACCTACACAGGTGGACTCAAATGAGGGACCTAACATACATAAACATGACTCTAAAATACTCTCTAAAAACCCCCTAAAACACCTTAAAATAATCATAGAAATCATGCAAAGGAGGGCTGAACAGGGCACTTTCGGCGGCAGGTTCGGCGGCCGAAAGGCCTTCCAGAGCCGAAAGTCATGCACCTTTGGCGGCACTTTCGGCGGCCGAAGGTTCCCTCCAGAGACGAAACTCATGCATGTTCGGCAGCACCTTCGGCGGCCGAAACTCCCTTCCAGAGCCAAAAGTCCTCTTTCGGGGGCAGGGTTCGGCAGCCGATACATGCTACCAATGGCAGGTTCGGCGGCCGAAAGAACCTTCGGCCGCCGAACCTGAGTTCTTCCCAAATGGCAGAAACTCAGCTCAACATGCATAAACGCCTCTCAACTCGTTCAATCATGCATTCTCCTATTCTACAACATGCATACTCAAGCATACAAGCTCCTAGGAGCTTCAAACTATCCTAAACCCCATCTACAACACATCAAACATGTATATCCAACATACATTGCTCACAAACACACATTTAACCAAAAACTCAACATAAACCTATACATGCATTTCTACCCCAAGAAACTTCATAAAACTTACTTAAAACATGAAAGGAACTATGGATCTACTCTTACCTCTTGTAGAACGAGAGGAGAGATGATCCAACTCGGAGATGGGAGAGATCCGCTCTTTGATCTCCAAGTTTTCCTAAACTTGCTCTTTTTGCTCAAATCTCTTCAAACCAACATAAAGCTTGTTAAAACATGAAAGATCGGAGGAAAAAACATAAAAAACGAACCATAGGAGAGCATGAACTCACCGTGGCCGAAAATGGGGAGAAAACTCGCCCGTTTCGGCCATGGAGCTCTTATATAGGGCTGGCAGACCACCTTTCGGCAGCCGAACGTGCCCCCACATCTCATGCAAGTTCGGCGGCCGAACCTTTGAGACTTGCGGAAGCCTAACTTGCCCCCCTAAACCATCCAATGTTCGGCGGCCGAACTTGAGGTTCGGCGGCCGAACCTGGAAATGCCTCATTGGTCTTATTTCATTCAAAACTCAATTCCTTTCTTACTTAAAATCATTAAATACATTAAAATATTTTATGAAAACATGATTTTACCCTTCTAGAGGTCTCTGACATCCGAGATTCCATCGGACGGTAGGAATTTTGATACCGGAGTCTGGCCGGATATTACATTCGGGGGCAGGTTCGGCGGTCGAAACTCCCCTCCAGAGCCGAAAGTCCATCTTTTGGGGGCGAGTTTAGGCGGCCAAAATTGCCTTCCCTAGCAGGTTCGGCGGTCGAACCCTGCTTCGGCGGCCGAACTTGGATCTTCCTAGGTGATAGAACCTGATTCTGCCTTGCCCATCCAGCCACCAAAACTCTCCAAAACACACATCAAACTATTCTAAAATATGCATACACATTCATTCATGCATAAGGGGTATAAAACTAGCCTAAACCCCTACAAACATCAATATAGCATCACATTTATCATTAAACTAACATAAACCCTAACATTTTAGATCTAACCAAAACATGCATCAATACCCCTTAACCCTTCATAAAACTTACTTAAAAACATAAGAGAAGATGAGGATCTACACTTACCTCTTGAAGACCAAGGGTAGATGCGACCCAAACTTGGAGATGAGGAGGAAACGAGTTCCGGAGGTCTCCAAGCTTCAAAACTTTGGATTAAGCTTAAAATCTTCAAAAACAAGATAGAAACTCATAAAAATCATGAGAGACTTGAAGGAAAAGCACAAGATCGACAAGGGGTGGCGGAGACTCATCTTGCTCGGAAATAGAGAGAGAAAACTCGCCTATTTTTGGACAGGGGGCACTTTATAGGTGGCTGGTCAGACCATCTTCGGGGGCCAAAGGTGCCTCCGCATCCGCCCCATGTTCGGCGGCCGAACATAAGGTTCGGCAGCCAAACCTGGGCCCTTCCCTCAATATCTTTTCTTTTATTCTTTAAAACTTTAACTCAAAACTAACCATTAAAATCATGAAAAACATTTTGTAAAAGCATGTTTTACACTTCTAGAGGTCCCGACATCTGAGATTTCGGATTCTAACGGAGATTCCATCGGAGGGTTGGAATTTCGACGCCGGAGTCTAGTCGGGTATTATATTCTTCCCCCTTTAAGAACATTCGTCCCCGAATGTTCAACAAACAAACATAAGCAACAAGGAAGCACACATAAAACATAAAACACTAACCTCAGAAGAGATAAGGGTATTGCTGGAGCATGGACTCCCGTGTCTCCCAGGTGCACTCTTCCATGTTGTGGTGATTCCAAAGGACCTTCACCATCGGGATTTCCTTGTTCCTCAGCTTTCTGATCTGCGTGTCTATGATCCGTATTGGTTGCTCAATATAAGTGAGATCTCCTAGGATCTCTACATCAGGCTCATTAAGAACCTTGCCCGGATCTGACACGAACTTTTGTAACATGGAAACATGGAAATCCAGATGGATTCTCTCCATGGAAGCAGGTAAGTCCAACTTGTATGATACATTCCCAATCCTTTGCAGGATTTCAAGGGGTTCGATGAACCGTGGGGCTAGCTTACCTTTCCTCCCAAAATGAATCACACCTTTCATAGAAGACACCTTGAGCAACACCATATCTCCCTCCTGGAACTCTACATGCTTCCTGCGGACATCTGCATAACTCTTCTGCCGACTCACAGCAGTTCTGATTCTTTCCCTGATAATGGGCACTACTCTACTGGTAATCTCTACCAACTCTGGCCCTGCCAAGGCCCTTTCTCCTACTTCTTCCCAACAGACAGGTGACCTGCACTTCCTCCCATAAAGAGCTTCGTAAGGAGCCATCCCTATACTAGCATGATAGCTGTTATTGTAGGCAAACTCCACCAAAGGTAGATGCTACCTCCAAGAACCGCCAAAATCTAGCACACACATTCTGAGCATATCTTCAATAGTCTGGATGGTTCTCTCTGACTGTCCATCAGTCTGTGGATGAAAAGCAGTGCTAAAGTCTAACCTGGTGCCTATAGCATTCTGCAGACTCCGCCAAAACCTGGGGGTGAACTGGGGTCCCCTATCGGACACTATTGATACTGGAGCCCTATGCAACCTCACAACCTCTTCCATATACACTTGTGCCAATTTGTCCACAGAATAGTTACTCCTGACAGGGATGAAGTGAGCAGATTTGGTCAGTCTGTCTACAATCACCCATATGGAATCTAGTCTGTTGGACGTTGCCGGTAACCCCACAATGAAATCCATTGCAATATTCTCCCATTTCCACTCTGGAATAGATAGTGGGTTGAGCATACCAGCTGGCTTCTGGTGCTCTAGCTTCACCCTTTGACATACCTCACAGGCGGACACGAACTGTGCCACTTCTCTTTTCATAGCTGGCCACCAATAGACTCTTTTCAAATCTTGTTACATTTTGGTGGCTCCAGGGTGAACATTGTACCTTGCATTATGAGCTTCTCTCATAATGTCTCCCTTCAGACTCACGTCATTTGGTACATGATAGAGCATATTTTAGTCCATATTATCATGATCCTATTGATGTTTATTTACACCTTTTCTACCTAATTTTGTGGTTTTAATCATGTTTTACAGATATTAGGTGAAAAGAGACAATCAAGAGAAAATGCTCTTAAAACTGCCAAAAAGTGCCAAATCTGGAAAAGCCACCTTCGGCGGCCGAAAGCCTCGTCCAGAGCCGAAACTCAGCCATCTTCGGCGGCACCTTCGGCAGCCGAAAGTCTCCTCCAGAGCCGAAAGTTCAACTTCCGGAGGCAAGCTTAGGTGGCCGAAACACTCCCCAAATTGCCTCTTCCTTATTCAAGAAGCCAAATCTTGAAGATCACATGTTTCCCACTTCATGCCAAGCACATTCAAAATTCAAAAGGAGGCTCCACCTTCCTTATTAGTGCATGGGCAGCAAGGGGAATTCAAAGAGACTTCTTGGACACCTTGGATAACTTCTTGAAGACCTTGGACAGCAATTAAAAGACCAAAGAGCCCCCCATTTGCAACTCCACACATGCTCCACGTTTTTGCCTTCACCCATGCACAAAGAAGGCACATATTGAACCAAGGACACTTTGGACAGCCTCTAAAAGACTCATGGACTGCCATCAAACCCTAGGGAGCCTCTCAAGACTTATTTAAAGACCTCAAGAAGACCAAGATTAGAGCAGAATTCAATCCCCCAACCTCTCCAAGGTTCGGCTCCCGCTCCACCTCCACCTTTGCCACCGCCGGTTCACCTCCTCCCTCTCTTCTCTTCTATTTTCTGTTTTGGTTCAGCCATGAGTGGCTGAAACACTTAATTCTAGTTGAAGATTGGTTGAAACTATGGTTGTTTTATGGATTGTGAGATCTGAACATAAACTATTTGTCTTTGATTAGTTCAATATTCATGCAATTGTGTACTTAAATCTAAGATTGCTTTGTTGTTTTGATCAAATTGGCCATTTGATTCTTGATTGCAAAATTAATTGATTGTTAGTTGGGATATTTCTTAGTCCGTAATTGCTGGAAATATTCTGACCTAAGAACACTTGGTGTAAAAACTAAGGAATTGTATGATCTAGCAACATCTCATGCGTTTGAGTAGCTAGGGTTGGATCTCTCTCTTTCTTCATGCAATTGACAATTGTTTTGATGCCTAAGGCCCAAGGACGTTCCTTGGCAATTTGTTAATTAGTAATTAATTAGAGGACGTTCCCTAATTAATTTAATCATAAGGAGAGACATGGTAGTGTGAAGCGTTTTCCATCCCCATAACCAATCTATTGAACCAATTAAGAGAACATAAGTTTCAATGATCAATCCAAGCAACCAAGGTGGATCCATATCTTCAACTAGACCTTTCTCATATTGATTTCTTCTTTTATTTTAATTACTTGCTGATTTAATTGCTTTCAGTAGTTGTTAGTCAAATCAATCTCAAACCCCCCCTTTTTACTTTATTGCACTTTACGTTTATTCTGCTTTCAGTTACTTGCTTTCAATTGTGCTTTCAGTTGATTCTCTTGATCTTGTTGGGAAAAATAGATAAGTATTCAATTCTCTGTGGATTCGATCCTTTACCACTATCTGCAGTTGTAAAATTGTTGATAACCGGAAAGGTTATTTTTGACCGGCTTCGACAACCGCAAGTCAAAAATTGGCGCCGTTGTCGGGGAATTGATTTTACTTGTTTATTTTTCTTTCATGACCAGATCTGAACACAGGGACACTCTGCCCTTTGATCCAGAAATTGAACGCACCCTCAGAAGATTAGAAAAGCAAGCTGCCGAGCATTCTGCCATACCTTCGGCCGCCAAACCCCATCAACCTTCGGCCGCCGAACCTTCCCTTCTCCAGCAGCCGAACACCTCACCAAATGGCACAGTCACCATCGCAGATCTAAATCATGGATGAGGTAAGTACATATAATCTCCCTCCTCAAATTCCTGACCTAACCTCTATTGTGGAAAGCTATGTCATAGCTCTACAGGCTCGACGACTTCAGCAATCTCGGCCATGTAGGATCTGTGCATATGTAGGACATCCAACTGCTCAATGTCCTACACTTTATGAGGATGACCAACAAGTACATGCATTTGGAGGATACTACGAACAGCCAGAATATGATCCCTACCATCACACATACAATCCAGATTGGAGAGACTATCCAGACTTCAGTTATGCAGAGGCTAACGACTACCAGGACTATCAAGGATATCAAGTCCAACCAACACCTCCAAATTCCACCCAGCACCTTGAAAAGATGATGGAGTCCATGGTAAGTGCTTTACAAAACCTCGAACAGCGGATTGCCACCGCAGAAAATGCAAACATATTGAGAAGAGAGGAAGAGTTTCAAGATGATGAGACAGATGATGAAGGTTGGCAAGTACAAGAACAAGCTACTAAAGAGAAACAACCAGAAAACTGTTTGTCCAAACATACTGGTCAAATAGAACCTATTGATAGTTTAGATGTCATTGATTATTTGAGCAAAGATGTTTTTTATATAAATCAAGATGATATACTAAACAATGATCCTTGCAGGGAAGAGAGCCATAAAGAGTCAGAACTGAAAGAAACTGACTGTTGCTTCCAACAGGTGGACTACAACCATGCGCAAAACAAGGGGGAGCCAATCGCACCTCTTCAGACCAATCTTGCGCAAGAAGGAGTACCTGAAAGCCTTTCAGATGCGTCCTTTCAGCTTCAATCGCAGATCAGTCCTCTTCAGCTCCCCTTTTAGTCAGATCGTGCGCAAAAGGAGTAATCTGAAACCAATTCAGCCATAGTTCCAACGCAAACAGCCCTTGCTCACAAGGAACAAGTGGAAGTTCAAGAGCCCAAACCAAAGGACCATGCGGACCAATGCCTTCCCAAACCTCCGGATAAGGTAGAATTTGTTTTGCCTGAACTTGATGCCAAATTGCAGCCACCTATGGAGAAGTATCAATCAAAGTTGGAAGTGCTAAAAAATGCAAACATAAGGGCTAAAGGCACACCTCATCTGAAAGAAGAGAAGCTAATCATGTCACTTCATGAGTACATGAAAAAAATAGGATGGGTTATGACCAAATCAAAAGGAGTGCTACACTTTTTGCTCAATGCAGTTGGGACACTTTTTCCTTTCCCAATTACTTGAGCCTTGATCAAGTGGATCGCACCATGCACATCACACCCAGGAGAGTACTCAGTTTCCTTTGTTCTTTTATGTTTCTTATACATTGAGGACAATGCATGATTTAGGTTTGGGGGTGCATATCTCTGAATTTTTACTTTTAAGTTTATTTTTGCTTTAATCTTTAGTTTGCTTGCATTAGGCAAAATCTTTTCAATTTTTGTTATTCTTGCTTTCAATAACACACACACAACCACAACCTTCTTTTTGTTTTTGTTTTGCTCTACTCAAACTGATGAACTATGTTGGATGAGTTTTTCTTTCCATGACCCCATTGATGTGATGACTCTTTAAACTTATGTTGAATCAATTGCAGTGAGTTATATTCATGTTTGAGAATTGCCTTTTGAATTGAATCTTTGAGTTTGCCATGGTGAAAAATATATTGATGACACTCATTAGAGAGAATAAATTGAAAGTTGTGTGAATGAACTTAACATGACTTGATTTAGCAATTGGTGTTGATTTACCCAAATCATTGAGAGAAAGAAAATTCAGCAAAGGCAAAGACCTCAAAACCACAAATCAAAAAACTGTTCCAATGGTCAAAAGACTATGAACAGAGCTAGTAGCCACTTGGACAGGTGACCAACTGAGTAACTGGGGGTGGGTATCACAAATATGTACCTTCACGTCAAAAGGTTGGTGACTTGTTCAAGCAAAAATTAAAAGTGCAAAAGCCTGAATAAAGTACTTCAAGGTAAGGGCAAGTCACTCCGAAAGCTAGAAAAAGTCTTAACAAATTAATGTGCATGTATGGTCTCTCTTGAGGAAAACAAATCCTAGCCATGGTAAGCAAAGGGAAACAAGGAAAGGAGGTAAGTAATCTTCATGCATATATTCTTCACTGCAATGATTCAGAATAGGTGTCTAGAGTAAGAGCTTAAGTGGAAATAAGGATCTAGAGCAAAGAAAGCTTATTTGACTATGTTCATTTGCTTGAGGACAAGCAAAAGGCTAAGTGTGGGGGTATTTGATAAAGCATATTTTAGTCCATATTATCATGATCTTATTCATGTTTATTTACACCTTTTCTACCTAATTTTGTAGTTTTAATCATGTTTTACAGATATTAGGTGAAAAGAGACAATCTAGAGAAAATGCTCTTAAAACTGCCAAAAAGTGCCAAATCTGGAAAAGCCACCTTCGACAGCACCTTCGGCGGCCGAAAGCCTCGTCCAGAGCCAAAACTCAGCCATCTTCAGCGGCACCTTCGGCAGCCGAAAGTCTCCTCCAGAGCCAAAAGTCCAACTTCCGGAGGCAAGCTTAGGCTGCCGAAACACTCCGCTAATTGCCTCTTCCTTATTCAAGAAGCCAAATCTTAAAGATCACATGTTTCCCTCTTCATGCCATGCACATTCAAAATTCAAAAGGAGGCTCCACCTTCCTTATTAGTGCATGGGTAGCAAGGGGAATTCAAAGAGACTTCTTGGACACCTTGGATAACTTCTTGAAGACCTTGGACAACAATTAAAAGACCAAAGAGCCCCCCACTTGCAACTCCACACATGCTCCACGTTTTTGCCTTCACCCATGCACAAAGAAGGCACATATTGGACCAAGGGCACTTTGGACAGCCTCTAAAAGACTCATGGACTGCCATCAAACCCTAGGGAGCCTCTCAAGACTTATTTAAAGACCTCAAGAAGACCAAGATTGGAGCAGAATTCAATCCCCCAACCTCTCCAAGGTTCGGTCGCCGCTCCACCTCCACCTTTGCCACCGCCGGTTCACCTCCTCCTTCTCTTCTCTTCTATTTTCTGTTTTGGTTCAGCCATGAGTGGCTGAAACACTTAATTCTAGTTGAAGATTAGTTGAAACTAAGGTTGTTTTATGGATTGTGAGATCTGAACATAAACTATTTGTCTTTGATTAGTTCAATATTCATGCAATTGTGTACTTAAATCTAAGATTGCTTTGTTGTTTTGATCAAATTGGCCACTTGATTCTTGATTGCAAAGTTAATTGATTGTTAGTTGGGATATTTTTTAGTCTGTAATTGCTGGAAATATTCTGACCTAAGAACACTTGGTGTAAAAACTAAGGAATTGTATGATCTAGCAACATCTCATGCGTTTGAGTAGCTAGGGTTGGATCTCTCTCTTTCTTCATGCAATTGACAATTGTTTTGATGCCTAAGGCCCAAGGATGTTCCTTGGCAATTTGTTAATTAATAATTGATTAGAGGATGTTCCCTAATTGATTTAATCATAAGGAGAGACATGGTGGTGAGAAGCGTTTTCCATCCCCATAACCAATCTATTGAACCAATTAAGAGAACATAAGTTTCAATGATCAATCCAAGCAACCAAGGTGGATCCATATCTTCAACTAGACCTTTCTCATATTGATTTCTTCTTTTATTTTAATTACTTGCTGATTTAATTGCTTTTAGTAGTTGTTAGTCAAATCAATCTCAAACCCCCCCCTTTTTACTTTATTGCACTTTACTTTTATTCTGCTTTCAGTTACTTGCTTTCAATTGTGCTTTCAGTTGATTCTCTTGATCTTGTTGGGAAAAATAGATAAGTATTCAATTCTCTGTGGATTTGATCCTTTACCACTATCTGCAGTTGTAAAATTGTTGATAACCGGAAATGTTATTTTTGACCGACTTCGACAACCGCGAGTCAATACACATAACCTGTTCCCATAATGGAGGATCCCTTTGTTGTCAAACCTGAACTCATCATTCTTGCTTGCCTGGACAGCTCTGGCTATCTTCACCAACTCTGGGTCCTCATGCTATTTCTGTGCCACTTGCTCCAGAAACAAGGGTGTCACTCCCATCTGAGTCATTAGTGCACCTGTACTAGACAACTCTAACTGCAACCCTTCATCAATGACCTTGTAGAATTCCCTCATCATCGGTCTTCTCTCCGCTGTAATATGGGATAAACTGCCAAGTGATTTTCGGCTTAGGGCATCTGCCACAACATTTGCCTTACCCGATTGATACTGAATCTTGCAATCATAGTCACTAAGCAGTTCTACCCATCTTCTTTGCCTTAGGTTCAACTCTCTTTGACTCAAGATGTACTGCAAACTCTTATGATCTTTAAAGATCTCACATTTAACCCCATACAGGTAATGCCTTCACATCTTGAGTGCAAAGATCACAGCTGCCATCTCTAGGTCATGTGTAGGATAATTCAACTCATGTTTCTTCAGCTGCCTAGAAGCATAAGCAATTACCCTCTCATTCTGTATCAACACGCAACCTAGTCCCACACGGGATGCATCACAAAACATTGTGAAATCTTCATCACTGGTAGGCAAAGCTAACACCGGTGCTGACGTTAACCTTTTCTTCAGCTCTTCAAAACTTTCTTCACACTGATCAGACCACATAAACCTCTGATTTTTCTTGGTTAATCTGGTCATAGGAGCGGCAATTTTGGAGAAGTCCTGGACGAACCTCCTGTAGTAACCTGCCAAACCCAAAAAGCTTTTGATCTCTGTTACTGTAGTAGGTTTGGGCCAGTTAGCTACAGCTTCTACTTTCTTGGGGTCCACTTCAATTCCCTTTTCTGACACAACATGCCCCAAGAATGAGATGCTCCTCAACCAGAATTCACACTTGGAGAACTTGGCATACAAGCCGTGCTCCCTCAGGGTTTGTAACACTATCCTCAGATGATGGGCATGCTCCTCTGCATCTCTGGAATACACTAAGATATTGTCAATGAAAACGATAACAAAGTGGTCCAGGTACTGGCTAAAAACTCTATTCATGAGGTCCATGAATGCTGCAGGGGCATTGGTTAGCCCGAACGGCATCACTAGGAACTTATAGTGCCCATATCTAGTTCTGAATGCCATCTTCGGCACATCTTCCTCTCTGATTTTTAGCTAGTAATACCCGGATCTCAGATATATCTTGGAAAAACAACCCGCTCCTACTAGCTGGTCAAATAGATCATCAATCCTGGGTAGAGGATACTTGTTCTTGGTAGTGACTTTGTTCAACTGCCTTTAGTCGATACAAAGTCTCAAGGATCCATCCTTCTTCTTTACAAACAGCACTGGAGCACCCCAAGGTGAGGTACTTGGTCGGATGAAACCCTTGTCTACCAACTCTTGCAACTGCTCTTTCAACTCCTTCAGCTCTGCAGGTGCCATCCTGTAGGGAGGAATAGAGATCAGTCTAGTTCCAGGCATCACTTCAATTTCAAACTCTATCTCCCTAGCAGGTGGTAAACCTGGCAGCTCGTCTGGAAAAACATCTAGGAACTCTCTGACTACGGGCACTGAGGCTGGTTCCCTAACCTGACTGTCAAGCTCTCTAACATGAGCTAGATACCCCTGACAACCCCTCCTGAGCAACCTACGAGCCTGTAGGGCTGATATCAAACCTCTAGGCATCTCTACTCTGTCCTATCTGAAGACTACCTCTGATCCATCCTGATCTCTGAACCTGACTACCTTGTCTCTGCAGTCCAAGGTAGCACCATGAGCAGATAGCCAATCCATCCCTAGAATGACGTCAAAATCGGTCAAATCTAGAACCACAAGATCAGCTGGAAGGTATCTACCCTCAACAAACACTGAACTAAATCGGCAGATTGACTCTGCCACAGATGGATCACACTTGGGCCCACTGACCCAAAGAGGACACTCTAGCCCAGAAGCTATCAAATCTAACCTCTCTACGGCTCTCGGAGCAACAAATGAATGAGAAGCACTAGGGTCCATAAGAGCATACACATCAGAACAACCAATAGTGAGATTACCTGACACCACGGTGTTTGACATGTTAGCCTCCTGCTGAGTCATAGTGAAGATCCGAGCTGGAGCTGATGGACCTTCACCGCGGGAACCTGCTGAAGAAGAGGCTGTCCCTCTCCCTCTACCTCGACCACTGCCCTGTGTCATGGTTGGAGCCACTGGTTGTGCCACACTGCTTGAAGCTGTCTGCTAGGACAGTGCCATCATGGCTGCATTAGGACACTCCCGTGCTATGTGCCCCTCCTGTCCGCACCTGAAACATGCTGTTGTCCCAAACCGACAGACTCCTTTGTGCGGTTTACCGCACCTCATACATTCGGAGCCATCTGAACCAGAGCTCGAACCACCACCTATTCCCAGACCAGACTTCAACCGGTTCTAGAACTTGTTCTTCTTGGGCTTTCTGGGGTCTCTGTCCCACTTTTTGCTACCTGAGACTGCTGCACTCAGATAAGAGAGATCAAACTTTCCTCTGCTTGGGGTCTTAGAACCCGAGGGCTGTGCTACCTGCTGTTTCACAGTTCCTTGGATGATGGCACTAGCCTCCATCTTTCTGGCTGCATCCACTATGGCGTGGAAGCTCTCCCTCTCTGCTGCTAGGATTAGGGAGGAATACCTTGTTAGTGTATATGCCCTAGGCCATTATCTTGGACCTTTTTGTATGTCGTTTTGGTTATTAATAAAAGAGGTTTTTATCATTATTATTTGTTTGCATGTTACATAATAATGATTATCATCCCTAGTTACTTATTATTATGTTGATAATAATAAAATATAACTGGTATGATTATTGATTGATAATCATGAGATGATTATGTATATGTTGATATAATTCAATAATCATAAATACTTGTTAGAGAACAAAGTATTGGATGGACCCGCATTGAGATCACTATATGGGTCATTGTCATAAGTGAATCTCAAAGTAGTTATGTCTTAATCCTTTGACTTGAGATTGTCATAGTTTCCAACATAAGGACTATTATGTTTTGACATAACCAAACGTTGTCTTTAATCGGACAATCATAAAAGTTATGATTGAGCATAATAGAAATTATGTAGAGGATAATGAACAATCAAGATAGGATTTGTCCCTCTCTATAAGAGAGATATCTTCTGGGCCCCTCGATAAGTGAGACTGAGAAATGCATGGCCATGCTCAGATGAATTGATAGTGTGATCAATATCATTTGAATTTATCAGTCTACTTAGAGATCGAGAAATCATAAGTTTGAACATTATAAGTTTGACATTGACCATGACTTATGTTCAAACTAGATATCGTGTGACAAAGGGATTAATTCATATTCTATTTATTAGGCTTTATTGGACTATTGATCCTCATATTAGTTGGGTAGTCATAATGTCTTGCTAGAGGCCACTTATGACTTATGGGCCTTGTAGGACTGGGCCTATTGCCAATTTGTAATACCCGGCTAGACTCCGGTATCGGAATTCCTACCGTCCGGTGGAATCTCGGATGTCGGAGACTTCTAGAAGGGTAGAAATATGTTTTCATAAAATGTTTTAATTTTTTTCATGGTTTTAAGTAAAAAGGAAATGAGTTTTTGCATGAAAACAACCTTGGAGGAAAACCCAGGTTCGGCCGCCGAACCTCAAGTTCGGTCGCCGAACATGCAGGCATTTCGGGTGTGCCTTAGGCCCCCGAAGGCATAGGTGAGGGAAGTCCAGGTTCGGCCGCCGAACCTCAAGTTCGGCCGCCGAACATGGCATGCATGTGGAGGCACGTTCGGCCCCCGAACGTGGCCTGGCCAGCCACTATAAAAGGGTCCCTTAGCCGAAAACGGGCGAGCTTTTCTCCCCATTGTCGGCCAAGGTGAGTTCTCTGCCGTTCCTCACAAATCTTGAGTCTTTTCCTTCAGATCTTTCAAGATTTTCACAAGCTTTTACCTTCTTTTGAAGATTTTCAAGTTTTGAGCAAGTTTTGAACTTGGAGACCCAAGGAGCTAAATCTCTCCCCAACTCCAAGTTAGATCGCCTCTACTCTCGATCTTCAAGAGGTAAGGGTCGATCTCTAGCTTACATTATGTTTTAAACAAGTTTTATGCAAGTTCATGGGGTAGAAAATGCATGAGTAAGCTTATGTTGAGTTTATGGGTTTTTGATGAGTTTTTGAGCAATGTGACTTGTAAATGTATGTTTGATGTGTTGTAGTTGGGGTTTAAGGTAGTTTGAGACCCCTAGAAACTTATATGCATGTTTTGGTTGAGCTAAATGCATGATGGTATGAGTTTGGAGGCATTGTGCATGTTTGAACCAAGTTTCTGCCCTTTGGGAGAAACCAGGTTCGGCAGCCGAAAGGACTTTCGGCCGCCGAACCCTTTTGTGGAAGCAGTCTTCGGCTGCCGAAGCTTGCCCCCGAAAGGAGACTTTCGTCTCTGTCTGGGAGTTTCGGCCGCCGAAAGTGCCGCCGAACCTGCCCGACTTTCGGCTCTGGAGGGACTTTCGGCAGCCGAACTTGCCGCCGAAAGTGCCCTGTCCAGCCTTCCTTTGCATGTTTTTGCATGGATGTTTTGAGGTGTTTTAGAGGGTTTTTGGGGGATGTTTTCAGAGTCATGTATAGTATGTTGGTCCCTCATTTTAGTCCACCTGTGTAGGTTCGGACTCGAGGAACCGAGGACCTCAGCAGTGAGTCAGCTGCTTCAGTCAGTGTCAGAGCTAGCTAGAGGTGAGTGGAATAACTCTTATGCTTTTAAATAAATAAATCAGTTTTGAGCATGTTCATGCATCACGGATGCCATGTGATATTTTAGGTTGTTTGCATTAGAAATCACGAATATGTTGCATTGCATAATATGTTGTTGATGTGGATGAATGTTGAATGATCCATTAGCCCTCATATGTTATGACATGATGATATGATATGGAAGTCCAGATGTGGCCTGCACTACGCCCCTGGCACTATGTAAGAGAAAGACCGGACGTGGCCTGCACTACACCTCCAGCACCATGGATTATGTATGTTATGTTATGTATAAGAGAAAGACCAGGTGTGGCCTGCACTACGCCCCTGGCATGATTGGAATATGTAGAGGGCTAAATGGTGACAAGTTCATCCTTGATATGATTAGTTGTGATGTGATGCATTTCATGATAGCATATGTTTTAAATGCTTTATTATTCTGCTCACTGGGCTCTAGTAGCTCACCCCTCTCCCAAATTCCCCAGGTTTGCAGGTACAGGGTAGACCAGGAGGTCAGCAAGAGTATTGAAGTCATTTGTATGTAATAGATAGAATGTGGACATGATGAAATTGTAAAGTTATGAATAGTTATGTAATGTAATGGTATTGAGGATTAGAGGTTGTGCTTGACCTATGTGTAATGTATCCCTTTTAATGCATGATCCTAGATCTTTTATGATGTTTATGTAAACCAACTCAACACATGATGTATTTGCCCATTGGGGCATTGTTGGGATCCCACAGAGGGATCATGTTTATGAGTATGTTCAGTGCATGCACGGGTTGAGTTTGGTGTTTGAAAGACAGAAAAGTTGAATTTTTATGTATGTTGTTGATCATGTATGGGATTAAACAGGTTTACAGGTTGCATGTCAGGCTTGCTACGGGTCCCGGCGGCCTTAAGCCGACCTGGATCCTAGCGCCGGTAGCGGTCCGATTTTCGGGTCGTTACACAATTAATGTGAGCCTATTGGATCACACACAAAAGAACATTGTTGATGTGCTATGTCATATTAATGGGCTAAAAGCCCAAAGCCTATTAATATAATTAATAATAATAAAGTGTTATTATTATTAATCATTAATATAATTAATAATAATAATAAAGTGTTATTATTATTATTGATATTAATTATTAATATAATTAATAATAATAAAGTGTTATTATTATTAATTATTTATTATTATGAGATAATAATATTAAAAAGATCTACAGTCTATCTGTAAGTGTTACAGATAAAGGACTCTATCACATAAGATATTTGAGTATCTGCGAGATTGTGTTAGTGGGTTCTGAGCACAACTCTTTTAGGAAAAGAGTTGGTGGAAAACAAAAGACTAAAATATATAAATACTCCTACTACGAATTGTGGGGGTTGACGACGTTTTAAGAAAACTCAGTCTAATAGCTGCAGATTGTGGAGCACATAATCTATCCATCTTTGAGAGAGCTAGCACTCTAGAAGGATAGAAGACGTTCGTGTGGATACCATAGAGGGTGTTCGTTTGAAAAAGCGGCACCATCAGTCCAACTTTGTATCTTCTCAACGAGATTAACAGGTTAGTTTCATATCCATCTTTAGAATTAAACGAAGCACTCGGATTCTGGGAAAGGAAATCAGAGAAATTTTATTTTTCCGCTGCGCCTTTGGGTTGCAATAATCTCGGGATTTCCCAACATACCTAGGGTGGAGCCTCATGGTATACCTCCTAGCTTTCTTCTAGTCAGTATCATATGCCTGACCCACATACTGCAGCAACTCTAGAAATTTATCCGTGTACTCATCCACACTCATGTCCTCCATCTGCCTCAGCTGCTCAAACTCAACAACCTTCAGCTCCTTAGAACTGTTTGGAAAAGCCCATCCAGCAAACTCATTGGCAAACTCTTCCCAGGATAGGCTATCCAGCCTTGGGTCCACATAGTTTTTGAACTACTCCCTTGCTTTCTTACATTTCAATATGAACCCCGCCATCTGAATGGCTCTATTGTCACTGGCTCCTAGCTCATCCGTTATCATTTTCACCGTCTTGAGATACTCAAACGGGTCATCACCTGTTTTGAACTTCAGAGCATCCAACTTCAGATAATCTGTCATCTTTACTTTGCTCCCCACAGATGAGCTAGGTTTGGGTGTTTGAATATCAGGGACTATAGATTTTGCTGGTGGAGGAGGAGGAGGAGGTGCAGCATTTCTTGGGTTAGGGTTTGCTAGATTTGGATAGAAGGGTGATGGTGGAAACATGGGGTACTAGGGATATGGTGGGTAAAAGGGAGGATAAGGCATGAAGGAGGGATATGGGTTAAAGCTGGAGTAATCCGATGTACCCCCCCATCGGATACCCTAGGCCCGGTGGGTAGGGTGGATACTGTGATGGGTGAGCAAAACCCGAGGCCTGAGCGCCTCCTTGTGACTCTCCCATACCCTCTTCTGACATGCTTACACCCAAAATCCCATCCCTTCTCTGGTTATAATCCACTGATTCCCCCACATCAGCTGACATTCTTCCTGGATCCGTTCTCCTCCTATTCACATCAAAAGACCTTCTAGGGTCCCTTGACGTTCCTTCTCTGCTTGATCTGCTTGATCTACTTGACCTTGCCCTTGGCAGAGCAGGGGGAAGGGCATCCATGCCCTCATTCTCAGGTGGAACTCTAGTCAATCGTGCAGATCGATGAGTGCCTCGCATTCTGTTTTCTGAGAAACAACATGCATCACATAAACATTAGCATCATATGGTTCATGTGGAAACACATGAACCCACATCACATACATTACATATCATTAATGCACATGCATATAATCATGGCATTTCACAATATCATCAAGACAGGACTCTACATCCTATCCTAGTGGACATGATTTTTCCTATTGTGCTTGCCCTTCTATAACCTCTATGAGCCAGACACTCTAAGTCCGACCATATGAACCTAGGGCTCTAATACCACTCTGTAATGATCCGAAAACCGAACTGCTACCGGCGCTAGGATTCAGATCGACTTAAGGTCGCCGGAACCCATAGCAAGCCAAACATACATCCTGTTATACCTGATGAAATCCCATACATGATCATACATTTTCATAAAAACTTAAACTTTTCATATACCAAGCTTGACCTGTGCATGCATCATAACTGTGAACATAAAAACCCCATACTAGAGCCTTTATCAAATGCTCTAGTAGGGTTAATATCTTATACATCAAGCTTGGTTCAAAATATCTCATCATTAAAAACATTTACATAAAGATCATGTACAAAAGGGATAACAATCTATCAATAGGGCCAAGCACAATGCTATCCATAATACATTACATGTCCACTACTAATCTATTACATAGACATAACCATTACCTTTGCTGACCTCCTGAGCTATCTCTGACCCTGCAAACCTGGGGGTTAGGGGAAAGGGGTGAGCTACTAAAGCCTAGTGAGTAGAACAGTAAAAACATTTTAAATAAACAAATGCTCTCATGGAATGCATCACAACACAAACAATTCACATCAAGGATAAACTTGTCACCAATAACTCTCTACATAATCCAATATGCCCGGCCCACAACGGGAGCTCCTCAGGACTTTCGCTTAAACATAACATAATATGTCCAACTGTGCCAGGGGCGTAGTGCAGGCCACACCTGGTCTTTCCCTTACTCTATGCCAGGGGCGTAGTGCAGGCCACACCTGGACTTCCATATCATATCATATCATATCATATCGTATCGAGGGCTAATGGATCATCCAATATCCATCCACATCAATAATAATTTATGCAATGCATCGTATTTGTGAATTCTAATGTAAGCATCCTATAATCATGGCAATCGTGATGCATGAACATGCTTCAAATTTGATTGCTTTAAAACTAAAAGGAGTTCTGTTCTACTCACCTCTGGCTGGTACTCAACTAAATCTCAAGCAGATATCTCACTGTTGGTCTCCTCGGTTCCTCAGGTCCGATCCTACACAGGTGGACTCCAATGAGGGACCAAACATACTCTATTAAGACTCTAAACAACTCTCCAAAAACCCCATAAAACATCACAAAACATGCATAGAAAACAGGCAAAGGAAGGCTGGGCAGGGGACTTTCGGCGGTAGGTTCGACGGCCGAAGGTCCCTACAGATCCGAAAGTCAGGCACTTTCGGGGTCAAGGTTCGGCGGCTGAAAGCCTTCACAGACCCGAAGGTCGCCCACCTTTGGAGGCAGGTTCGGCGGTCAAAACTCCCCTCCAGAGCTGAAAGTCCATCTTTCGAGGGCGAGTTTAGGCGGCCAAAACTGCCTGCCCTAGCAGGTTCGGCGGCCGAACCCTGCTTTGGCGGCTGAACCCGGGTCTTCCTGGGTGATAGAACCCGATTCTGCTTCGCCCATTTAGCCACCAAAACTCTCTAAAACACACATCTAACTATTCTAAAACATGCATACACATTCATTCATGCATAAGGGGTATAAAACTAGCCTAAACCCCTACAAACATCAACATAGCATCACATTTATCATTAAACTAACATAAACCCTAACATTTTAGATCTAACCAAAACATGCATCAATACCCCTTAACCCTTCATAAAACTTACTTAAAAACATAAGAGAATATGAGGATCTATACTTACCTCTTGAAAACCAAGGGTAGATGCGACCCAAACTTGGAGATGAGGAGGAAACGAGTTCCGGAGGTCTCCAAGCTTCAAAACTTTGGATTAAGCTTAAAATCTTCAAAAACAAGATAGAAACTCATAAAAATCATGAGAGACTTGAAGGAAAAGCACAAGATCGATAAGGGGTGGCAGACACTCACCTTGCCCGAAAATGGAGAGAGAAAACTCGCCCATTTTCGGACAGGTGGCCCTTTATAGGTGGCTGGCCAGACCACCTTCGGGGGCCAAAGGTGCCTCCGCATCCACCCCATGTTCAGCGGCCGAACCTGGGCTCTTCCCTCAATCTCTTTTCTTTTATTCTTTAAAACTTTAACTCAAAACTAACCATTAAAATCATGAAAAACATTTTGTAAAAGCATGTTTTACTCTTCTAGAGGTCTCGGCATCCGAGATTCCGGATTCCAACGGAGATTCCGTCGGAGGGTTGGAATTTCGACACTGGAGTCTAGCCGGGTATTACACTTATTATTATGTTGATAATAATAAAATATAGCTAGTATGATTATTGATTGATAATCATAAGATGATTATATATATGTTGATATAATTCAATAATCATAGATACTTATTAGAGAATAAAGTATTGGATAGACCCGCACTGAGATCACTACATGGGTTATTGTCATAAGTGAATCTCAAAGTAGTTATGTCTTAATCCTTTAACTTGAGATTGTCATAGTTTCCAACATAAGGACTATTATGTTTTGACATAACCAAACATTGTCTTTAATCGGACAATCATAAAAGTTATGATTGAGCATAATACAAATTATGTAGAGGATAATGAACAATCAAGATAGGATTTGTCCCTCTCTCCGAGACAGATATCTTCTGGACCCCTCGATAAGTGATGTAACGATCCGAAAATCGGACCGCTACTGGCACTAGGATCCAGGTCGGCTTAAGGCCGCCGGGACCGTAGCAAGCCCAACATACGTCCTGTGAACCTGTTTAACCCCATACATGATCAACAACATACATAAAAATTTAAAACTTTTCCTTTCATTCATACACCAAACTCAACCTGTGCATGCACTATACATAACATAATCATAAGCATTGACCCCTTAGTGGGATCTCATCAGTGCCCCAAAGGGTGGCATAACATGTGTTCAGTTGGTTTACATAAACATCATAAGACATCTAAGATCATATATTAAAAGGGGTACCATACACATAGGGTCAAGCACAATCTCTAATCCTCAATATCATTACATTACATAACTATTCACAACTTTACATTATTTTACAATTTATCATGTCCACATTCTATCTATTACATACATATGACTTCATTACTCTTGCTGACCTCCTGGTCTACCCTGTACCTGCAGACCTAGGGGTTAAGGGAGAGGGGTGAGCTACTAGAGCCCAGTGAGCAGAATAATAAAACATTTAAAACATATGATAACATGGAATGCATCACATCACAGCTAATCACATCAAGGATGAACTTGTCACCAATAGCCCTCTACATATCCAATAGTGTCAGAACGTAGAATGGGTCCTGGTCTTTCTCTTACATAGCATAACATAACATTCCAATGTGCCAGAACGTAGAATGGGTCCTGGTCGTTCTCTTACATAGTGCCAACGAACGTAGAATGGGTACCACTGGTCTTTCCTTTCCATACCGTACATATTATATCGTCACATCATAGGTCAAGGGCTATGGATCATTCAACATTCATCCACATCAACAATAAATTATGCAATGCAACATATTCGTGAATTCTAATGCAACAACCTAATATATCTCATGGCATTAATGATGCGTGAGTCATGCTAAAAAAATGTCCATTATTTGCTTTAAAACGTAATAAGTCATTCCACTCACCTCTGGATAGCTCTGACCAGACACTGGAGCAGCTGACTCACTGCTGGGGTCCTCGGTTCCTCGGGTCCGAACCTACACAGGTGGACTCAAATGAGGGACCAAACATATATAAACAAAACTCTAAACTACTCCCCAAAAACCCCCTAAAACATCATGAAACAACCATAGAAAAACATGCAAAGGAGGGCTGGACAGGGCACTTTCGGCGGCAGGTTCGGCGGCCGAAAGTCCCTCTAGAGCCGAAAGTCAGGCAGGTTCGGTGGCACCTTCGGCGGCCGAAACTCCCAGACAGAGACGAAACTCATGCATGTTCGGCGGCCGAAACTGCCCTCCAGAGACGAAAGTCCTCTTTCGGGGGCAGGCTTCGGCAGCCGAAGGCTGCCTCCACAAGCGGGTTCGGCGACCGAAAGTTCCTTCGGCGGTCGAACCTGAGTTTCTCCAAAGTGGCAGAAACTCAGCTCCAACATGCACAAACGCCTCCTAAACCTTTCAAACATGCATAAACCTATTCTACAACACTCCCAACATACACAATCAAGCATACAAGTTCATAGGGGTCTCAAACTAGCCTAAACCCCAACTACAACACATCAACATACCCATATTGCTCAAAAACACTCATTAAACCCATAAACTCAAAACAACCTAAACATGCATTTCTATTCCATAAACTTGTATAAAACTTGTTTAAAACACTTCATAAGCTAGAGATCGATTCTTACCTCTTGAAGATTTAGAGTAGAGGCGATCTAACTTGGAGTTGGGAGAGATTTTAGCTCCTTGGGTCTCCAAGCTCAAAACTTGACCTTTTGCTCAAAAATCTTCAAAACAAGGTGAAAACTAGTGAAAATCGTGAAAGATTGGAAGGAAAGAACTCAAGATCGGTGAGGGACGGCGGAGAGCTCACCTTGGCCGAAAATGGGGGAAAAGCTCGCCCGTTTTCGGCTAAGGGACCCTTTATAGGTGGCTGGCCAGGCCACATTCGGGAGCCGAACGTGCCTCCGCATGCATGCCATGTTCGGCGGCCGAACCTGGACTTCCCTCACTTAAGCTTTCGGGGGCCTAAAGCACTCCCGAAGTACATGCATGTTCGGCGGCCGAACTTGAGGTTCGGCGGCCGAACTTGAGGTTCGGCGGCCGAACTTGAGGTTCGGCGGCCGAACTTGAGGTTCGGCGGCCGAACCTGAGTTTTCCTCCAAGGCTATTTTCATGCAAAAACTCATTTCTTTCTTGATTAAAAACATAAAACACATTAAAACATTTTATGAAAACATGCTTTTACCCTTCTAGAGGTCTCCGACACCCGAGATTCCACCGGACGGTAGGAATTCCGATACCGGAGTCTAGCCGGGTATTACATTCTCCCTCCCTTAAGAACATTCGTCCCCGAATGTTCCTCATCTAGCACATGCAAAGCATACAACATAACATACACATAAAACACACATAAAACTAACCTCAGAAGAGATAAGGGTACTGCTGGAGCATGGACTCCCGTGTCTCCCAAGTGCATTCTTCCATATTGTGGTGGTTCCAAAGGACTTTCACCATCGGGATTTCCTTGTTCCTTAGCTTTCTAATCTGGGTGTCTATGATCCGTACTGGCTGTTCAACATAGGTGAGATCCTCTTGGACCTCCACATCAGGCTCACTAAGAACCTTGCCCGGATCTGACACAAACTTCCTCAACATCGAAACAAGGAAAACAGGATGGATTCTTTCCATCGAAGTAGGTAAATCCAGCTTGTACGACACATTCCCAATCTTTTGCAAGATTTCAAAGGGTCCGATGTATCGTGGGGCTAGTTTACCTTTCTTCCCAAAGTGAACCACTCCTTTCATAGGAGACACCTTAAGCAATACCAGATCCCCCCTCCTGAAACTCTACTTGCCTTCTGCGGATATCTGCATAACTCTTCTGTCTGCTTGCAGCAGTCTTGATCCTTTCTCTGATTATGGGTACCACCCTGCTGGGGATCTCTACTAGCTCAGGCCCTGCCAAGGCCTTCTCTCCAACTTCCTCCCAGCAAACTGGTGACCTGCACTTCCTTCCATATAAAGCTTCATATGGAGCCATCCCGATGCTAGCATGATGGCTGTTATTGTAGGCAAACTCCACCAAAGGTAGATGCTGCCTCCAAGAACCGCCAAAATCCAGCACACACATTCTAAGCATATCCTCTATCGTCTGGATGGTCCTTTCTGATTGTCCGTCCGTCTGTGGATGGAAGGCAGTGCTAAAATCCAACTTGGTACCCATGGCATTCTGCAGACTCCGCCAAAACCTGGAGGTGAACTGGGGCCCTCTATCTGACACTATCGAAACAGGAACCCCATGCAGTCTGACGATCTCATCAACATACACCTGCGCCAACTTGTCCACATAATAGCCACTCCTAACAGGGATGAAGTGAGCAGATTTGGTGTGTCTATCCACAATCACCCATATGGAGTCCAATCTGTTGGACGTCGCCGGTAACCCCACTACGAAGTCCATAGCTATATTCTCCCATTTCCACTCTGGAATAGGTAGCGGGTTAAGCATTCCAGCCGGCTTCTGATGTTCCAGTTTCACCCTCTGACACACTTCGCAGACTGACACAAACTGTGCCACTTCTCTCTTCATAACTGGCCACCAATAAACTTTCCTCAAATCTTGGTACATTTTGGTGGCTCCGGGGTGAACGCTGTATCTTGCATTATGAGCCTCTCTCATAATGTCTCCTTTTAGCCCTATGTCATCTAGTACACACAATCGACTCCCATAGCGGAGGATCCCCTTGTTGTCGAATTTGAACTCACTATCTTTGCCTGACTGAACAGTCCTGGCAATCTTTACTAACTCTGGGTCCTCATGCTGTTTCTGAGCCACCTGCTCCAGAAACACGGGTGCCACTCTCATCTGAGCAACTAAAGCACCTGTACCAGACAACTCCAACTGTAGACCTTGCTCTATGAGCTTGTAAAACTCCTTCACCACTGGTCTCCTCTCTGCAGAAATATGTGACAAACTGCCAAGTGATTTTCGGCTTAAAGCGTCTGCCACAACATTCGCCTTACCTGGATGGTACTGTATTTTGCAATCATAGTCACTAAGCAGTTCTACCCACCTTCTCTGCCTCAGATTTAGATCCCTCTGACTCAAGATGTACTGCAGGCTCTTATGATCTGTGAAGATCTCACATTTAACCCCGTAAAGGTAGTGCCTCCACATCTTGAGTGCAAAGATCACTGCTGCCATCTCCAGGTCATGTGTGGGGTAATTCAACTCATGCTTTTTCAGCTGTCTAGAAGCATAAGCAATCACCCTTTCATTCTGCATTAGCACACAGCCCAGTCCCACACAGGACGCATCACAGTAGACTGATAAGTCTTCATTACTAGATGGCAGAGCTAACACTGGTGCTGAAGTCAACCTCTTCTTAAACTCTTCAAAACTCTCTTCGCACTGGTCAGTCCATATAAACTTTTGATTCTTCCTGGTTAGTCTGGTCAGAGGAGCTGCAATCTTTGAGAAGTCCTGGACGAACCTCCGGTAGTAACCTGCCAAACCCAAGAAACTCCTGATTTCTGTCACTGAAGTGGGTCTAGGCCAGTTAGCCACAGCTTCTATCTTCTTGGGGTCCACCTCTATCCCGCTCTCTGACACTACATGTCCTAAGAATGAAATGCTCCTCAGCCAGAACTCACACTTTGAGAACTTGGCATACAAGCCATGTTCCCTCAAGGTCTGCAGAACCAACCTCAGATGATGGGCATGCTCCTCTGCGTTCCTGGAATACACCAAGATATCATCTATGAAGTCAATAACAAAGTGATCCAGGTATTGGCTAAACACTCTGTTCATGAGATCCATGAATGCTGCAGGGGCGTTGGTTAACCCGAACGGCATCACAAGGAACTCATAATGCCCATATCTGGTCCTGAAAGCTGTCTTTGACACATCTTCCTCCCTTATCCTTAGCTGATGGTACCCCGATCTCAGATCTATTTTGGAGAAACAACCCGCTCCTGCTAGCTGGTCGAATAGATCGTCGATCCTTGGCAGAGGGTACCTGTTCTTGGTAGTGACTTTGTTCAACTGCCTGTAGTCGATACAAAGTCTAAGAGATCCATCCTTCTTTCTCACAAACAAGACTGGAGCACCCCAAGGTGAGGTACTCGGTCGGATGAAGCCCTTTTCTACCAGCTCTTGTAACTGCTCTTTCAACTCCTTCAACTCGGCTGGAGCCATCCTGTAGGGAGGAATAGAGATCGGTCTAGTTCCAGGCATCAATTCTATCTCGAACTCTATCTCCTTAGCAGGTGGTAAACCTGGCAGCTCGTCTGGGAAGACATCCTGAAATTCTCTGACAACTGGCACTGAGGCGGGCTCCCTGACCTGACTACTAAGCTCCCTCACATGAGCCAAATACCCCTGACATCCCTTCCTAAGCAACCTACGAGCCTGAAGAGCTGATATCAGACCTCTAGGTGTACCCCTCTTGTCTCCTCTGAAGACAACCTCTGACCCGTTCTGATCTCTGAACCTGACTACCTTGTCTCTGTAGTCCAAGATAGCACCATGGGTAGATAGCCAATCCATCCCTAGAATGACGTCAAAATCTGTCAAATCTAGAACCACAAGGTCGGCAGAAAGGCATCTTCCCTCAACGAAAACTGGACTGTACTGGCAGACTGACTCTGCCACTGACGGGTCACACTTGGGTCCACTGACCCATAGGGGACACTCTAACCCAGAGACTATCAGACCCAAACTCTCAACGGCTCTCGGAGCAATAAAAGAATGAGATGCACCCGAGTCCATTAATGCATACACATCAGAACACCCAATGATGAGATTACCTGACACCACGGTGTTGGATGTGTTAGCCTCCTGCTGAGTCATGGTGAAGATCCTGGCTGGGGCTGATGGACCTTCACCTCGGGAACCAGAAGAAGAGGCTGCCCCTCTCCCTCTACCTCTACCACTGCCCTGAGTTGTGGCTGGAGCTGCTGGCTGTGCCACACTACCAGAAGCTGTTTGCTGGGGCTGACCCATAAAAGGTGCTCTAGGACACTCCCGAGCCATGTGTCCCTCCTGTCCACATCTGAAGCATGCATTAGTCCCAGCCCGACACACTCCCTTGTGTGGCTTCCCACACCTTAGACATTCTGTACCATCTGAGCCTGAGCTCGAGCCACCGCCTAATCCCAGACCGGATTTCAACTTACTCCAGAACTTGTTCTTCTTCGGCTTCTTGGTGGTGTTACTCCACTTCTTGCTAACTGAACTCTGAGAAGAGAGACCTGGCCCTCCTCTGCCTGGGGGTCTTAACCCCTGAAGACTGGGTCACTGACTGCTTCACTGACCCCTCAACTATAGCACTAGCCTCCATCCTTCGTGCCATATCCACCATAGTATGGAAACTTTCCCTCTCAACTGACTGAATCAAAGAGGAGTACCTAGAATGCAGTTTCATAACATATCTCTTGGCTTTCTTCGAATCTGTATCTAGAGCTTGCCCTGAAAAAGGCAATAGCTCCAAGAATTTATCCGTGTACTCCTCTATACTCATGTGTTCTGTCTGCCTCAGCTGCTCAAACTCAATCATCTTCAGTTCTCTGGAACTGTCTGGAAAAGCCCATCCAGCGAACTCATTTGCAAACTCCTCCCATGTCATGCCGTCTAGTCTTGGGTCCACATAACATTTGAACCATTCCCGTGCCTTTTTGCACTTTAAGGTGAACCCTGCCATCTGAATGGCCCTGCTGTCATCTGCCCCTAGCTCATCGGTTATCGTCTTCACTACTCTCAGGTATTCAAAGGGATCATCCCCTGACTTGTACTTGGGAGCATCCAGCTTAAGGTAATCTGTCATCTTCACTTTGCTCCCACCGGCTGAGCTAGGTCTAGAAGGTTGAGTAACTGGGGCTGCTGGTTCTGTAGGTGGTGGAGGTGGGGGTGCAGCATTCCCCGAGGTGGGGTTTGCTGGGTTAGGATAGAAGGGTGAGGGGTGGATAAGCTGGGTACTGTGGGTAAGGTGGATAGAAAGGTGGATAAGGCATGTAGGTAGGGTAGGGGTTAAAGCTGGAGTAATCCGATGTACCTCCCATCGGATACCCTGAACCCTGCGGGAAGGGTGGATAATGGGGTGGAAAACCATACCCCGAGGCCTGAGCGCCTCCCTGTGACTCTCCTGTCCCTTCTTCCGTCATGCTGACATCCAGATTCCCATCCCTCTTCTGATCCTCTTCCATAACCTCCCTCACATCTGAAGAACTCCCTCCTCTATCTGTCCCCCTTCTGCTAGCATCAAAAGACCTTCTAAGGTCCCTTGACACTCTTTCTCTGTTTGATCTACATGACATTGCCCTAGGCAATGCAGAAGGACGGGCGCTCGTGCCCTCATCCTCAGGTGGCACTCCAGTCAATCTTGCCGATCGACGGGTTCCTCTCATCCTGTTTTCTGAAAAACAGCACACAACACTAAAAACATTAGCATCATATGGTTCATGTGGAAACACATGAACCTGCATCACATACATATCATTCATATCATAGCATTAATGCACATGTATATAATCATGGCATTTCACATCATCATACAAGACAGGACTCAACATCCTATCCTAGTAGACATGATCTTCCTATTGTGCTTGACCTTCTATAACATCTATGAGCCCGACACTCTAGGTCCGACCATATGAACCTAGGGCTCTGATACCATTCTGTAACGACCCGAAAATCGGACCGCTACCGGCGCTAGGATGCAGTCGGCTTAAGGCCGCCGGGACCCGTAGCAAGCCCAACATATGTCCTGTGAACCTGTTTAACCCCATACATGATCAACAACATACATAAAAATTTAAAACTTTTCCTTTCATTCATACACCAAACTCAACCTGTGCATGCACTATACATAACATAATCATAAGCATTGACCCCTCAGTGGGATCTCATCAATGTCCCAAAGGGTGGCATAACATGTGTTGAGTTGGTTTACATAAACATCATAAGACATCTAAGATCATGTATTAAAAGGGGTACCATACACATAGGGTCAAGCACAATCTCTAATCCTCAATATCATTACATTACATAACTATTCACAACTTTACATTATTTTACAATTTATCATGTCCACATTCTATCTATTATATACACATGACTTCATTACTCTTGCTGACCTCCTGGTCTATCCTATACCTGCAAACCTGGGGGTTAAGGGAGAGGGGTGAGCTACTAGAGCCCAGTGAGCAGAATAATAAAACATTTAAAACATATGATAACATGGAATGCATCACATCACAGTTAATCACATCAAGGATGAACTTGTCACCAATAGCCCTCTACATATCCAATAGTGCCAGAACGTAGAATGGGTCCTGGTCTTTCTCTTAAATAGCATAACAAAACATTCCAATGTGCCAGAACGTAGAATGGGTCCTGGTCTTTCTCTTACATAGTGCCAGCGAACGTAGAATGGGTCCCACTGGTCTTTCCTTTCCATACCGTACATATCATATCGTCGCATCATAGGTCGAGGGCTATGGATCATTCAACATTCATCAACATCAACAATAAATTATGCAATGCAACATATTCGTGAATTCTAATGCAACAACCTAATATATCTCATGGCATTAATGATGCGTGAGTCATGCTAAAAAAAATGTCCATTTGACAGAACGGTTGTCGAAGCCGGTCAAAATAAATAACCTTTGTAACTACCAACAATATTAAAACTGTAGACAGTGGTAAAAGGATCGAATCCACAGGGAATTGATACTTACCTATCTTTCTTGTCAAGACTAAATAAACAAACAGAAAACAAAATAAAAATAAAATGCATGTAAAGTAAAAATGGGGGGGGTTTTGAGATTGATTTGTTTAAACTAATGAAAAGAGCAATTAAAAAGAAAGCAGTTGGCAAATTAAGAGTAAAACTATGATAGTAAAAGCTCTAGTTGAAGATTCAGATTCACTTTAGTTGATGGGATTGATCATTGACTCATATGTTCCTTTGTTGATTCAATAAATTGGCCATGGAGATTGAAGAAGCTTCTCACATCCATTATCTCTCTTTAAGATTAAATTAATTAGGGAAAGTCCTCCAATTAATTACTAATTAACAATTGCCAAAGAACGTCTTTGAGCCTCAGGCCTTTTACAATAGTCAATTGCATAAAGATATAGAGAGAACCAATTCTAGTCACCCATATGAATGGAGACAACACTAGATCATGCGATTTCCTTGGTGATGCACCAAGTGTTCTTATGGTTGAACAAATCAAGCAATTTCGGACTTAAAATCATTCAAACCAACAATATATTACCTTGCAACAAAAATCAATGGAGATCTTAAATAACAAAGCAATAATGTCCTTAAGCATGAAATCACAAGAATACTGAATAACCAAAAGATAAACAATGTAGTCCAAGTCTCTCAATCCACAATACAACTAAAGCTTCACTTATTCTTCAACTAGAATGAAAAGGGTTTCAGCCTCTCATGGCTGAAACAAAAATAAAATAAAAAAAATAAAGAAAGGAAGAAGGAGAGATGGTGTTGCTTGCAATCCCGCAGGTGTCTCCCAAGGGGAGTGTAAAGACCCTATAGAGGCTTCTTATGTGGCTTTTTATAGTTGAAAAGTGTTGCCCTAGGTCATACTTACTGCCCAAGAGGTATTTTCTGCCCAAGATGTGTCTGAGAAGGAAAGAATCGCGCTTTTCGGCTTCAGAAGGAAGGCTGCGCGAAAATGCACTGCGGAAGGAAGTTGGTGCGCGCGGTTTGGTCTCAGAAAGGGAAGGAGGCGCAGATTGTGCTTCCTAAATAAGTTTAGATGCTGACCTTGCTTCCTAATTAGTGTAGAGGTTGCCCAAGGTGCTGCCCATGTGCAACTTGCTGCCCAAGTTGTTGCAAAAGAGGAAAGAATCGGACTGCAAGGCTTGAGAAGGAAGTTGGCGCGCAGATTGCCTTCAGAATAGGAAAGGAGCGTACCTTGTGCTTGAAAAGGAAGGAAGAGCGATCCAAGACTGCCAATAGAGGAAGAAAAGTCGTGGCTTGATGTTCATAAGGAAATATGCACGTACCAAGGCCTTCAGAAGAGGAAGGACGCGCGGATCATGCTTCCAGAAGAGGTGGCGCGCGCATGGATTGCAAAAGAGGCAGGAGAATGCAGTCATTAATGTACAGAAGTGGAAAGATATCTGTCTAGTCTTTCCTTTTTAGGTGGAGCCTTCGTTTGAATTTTGAATGCTGAATGCAGAAGAGGAAGAGCATCTCCTTGAGATCTTGCTGCCTAAACAGGAAGATATGACTGCTGCAGTGTGTGCACATCTTTTGAACAAGGAAAGAAAGATCTGCGATTTGAATTTCAAATAATCTTCTGACTGAGCTTTCCTTATTTGCTTTTACTTCTGCACTTTCCTCATTTGAAGACTTTCCTTTTCTGACAACTTGCCTTATTTGAAAACTTTCCTTTTTGGCTTCATGTTCTAAATAAAGCAGGAAAGATTCTGCAGTTTGAATTTCGAACAGTTTGCTGACTGTGCTTTCTGATTCTTTCCTTTTTTGGCACTTTCCATATATGAAAACTTTCCTTATTTAGAACTTTCCATATATGAAAACTTTCCTTTTTTGGAACTTTCCATATTTGGCACTTTTTGGCAGTTTTAAGAGCATTTTCTCCGGATTGTCTTTTCACACCTAATTTCTGCAAAACATGAACAAAACCATAAAATTAGGCAGAAAAGGTGCAAATAAACATCATTAATATCATGATAAAGTGGGCTAAAATATGCTCTGTCAAATACCCCCACACCTAACCTTTTGCTTGTCCTCAAGCAAACAAACATAGTTAAACAAACTCTCTTTGCTTTGATCCTTTATGTCCACTTAAGCTCTTACTCTAAACCCCTATTTTGAAGCATTGCAATGAAGGATATATGCATCAAGGTTACTTACCTCTTTCCTTGTTTCCCTTTACTCACCATGGCTAGGATTGGTTTTACTCAAGAGAGAGATCATACATGCACATTTCATTTGTTCAGTTAAAGACTTATTCTAGCTTTCAGAGTGACTTGCCCTTACCTTGAAGTACTTTATTTAGCCTTTTTGCACTTTATTCTTGCTTGGAAAAGTCACCAACCTTTTGACGTGAAGGTACATATTGGTGATACCCACCCCCAGTTACTCAGTTGGTCACCTGTCCAAGTGGCTACTAGCTCTGTTCATAGTCTTTTGACCATTGGAACAGTTTTCAATTTGTGCTTATGAAGTCTAGGCCTTTTCTGAATTTCTTTCTCTCAATGATTTGGGCAAATCAAAACCAATTGCTAACAAGTCACATTAAGTTCATTCACACATCAATTAATTCATTCTCTCAAATGAGTGTCATCAATATATTTTTCACCATGGCAAGCTCAAAGATTCAATTCAAAAAGCAATTCCCAAACATGAATATATCTCATTGCAATTGATTCAACCTAGGTTTAAAGAGTCATCACATCAATGGGGTCATGGAAAGAAAGCTCATCCAACATAGTTCATCAGTTTGAGTAAAGCAAATCAAAACAAAACTGAAAACAAAATCAAACGCAAACTGAAAGGAAAAAAACTGAAAGGAAAATGCAAACTGAAAGGAAAAATGTGTCTAAAGCAAAAAATTAAAAATTTCAGAGATCCGCACCCCCACACCTAAATCATGCATTGTCCTCAATGTATAGAAAACATAAAAGAACAAAGGAAACTGAGTACTCCCCTGGTGTGGTGTTGTATGGTGCGATCCACTTGGTAAGTTGCCTCAAGTAATTGGGGGAGGAAAAAGGGTCCCAACATAATTAAGTGAATAGTGTAGCGCGCCTTTTGATTTGGTCATAACCCATCTTATTTCTTTCATGTACTCATGAAGCAACATGATTAGCTTCTCCTCTTTCAGATGAGGTGTGCCTCTTGCCCTTATGTTTGCATTTTTGAGATGATTGGGCAGCACTTTGAACTCCAGTTCATATTTTTCCATGGGTAGCTGCAATTTAGTACTGAATTCAGGCAAAACAAACTCTACCTTATCCGGCGGTTCGGGCAGGCATAGATCTACATGCTCCTTTGGTTTTGGATCTTGGATTTCCACTTGTTCATTGTGTGCATGGGCTTTCTGCGATGGAGGAATAGCTGAATTGGGTTCAGCTTCCTCTTTCTGCGCTGAAGGCTGAAGGTGCTGCGATGGAAGCTGTAGTGAGAGGTTCGGCGGCCGAATTGTGGTGAAGTTCGGCTTCCAAAAGGTGGTGAAGTTTGGCAGCCAAAAGGTGGTGGTTTTAGTCTGCGCCAGGCTGATCTGCGCACCGAGCTGAAGTGGTGCGATCTGCTCCTGTTCATTCTGCGCATGGCTGCAGTCCACCTGTTGGATGCAACAGTCAGTTTCTTTCAGTTCTGGCTTTTTCTGGCTCTCTTTCCTGCAAAGATCATTATTTAGTATATCGTCTTGATTTACATGAAAAACATCTTTACTCAAACAATCAGTGATATCTAAATCAACAACAGGTTCTGTTTGATCAGTTGGGTTAAGCAAACAGTTTTCTGGTTGTGCCTCTTCAGCAGCTTGTTCTTGTACTTGCCAACTTTCATCATCTGTCTCACCATCTTGGAGCTCTTCCTCTTTTCTTACCATGTCTGCTCTCCATTTGGCGGCTATTCGATCCACTTCCTGTTGGAAATTATGCAAAGTCTCCAACATCTTATAAAGATTAGTTCTGGTATCTTCTGGTATTGCATATCTCGGCTGTCCATAGAATCTTTCACATGCATGTACTTGTTGGAGTTGTTCTTCAAAAGCTTGTTCAGCTTGGTCTATAACAAAACTTCTCATAGCAGCGATTTGTTCGTAAAGTTCCGCTAGGCGAAAAGGTGTACTTACCACGTCTTGTTCTATGGTTAAATCTTTCAATAAAGATGTTAGAAAAGAAAGATCAGATCTACTTACCTCATCCATGATTCAGATGTGCAATTGAGATGTTTCAGAAGATGGTTCTGCGCAGAGTGCTCTCTTTTTTTTTTTTTTTCCAGATCTGGTCCTGAAAGAAAAACAAATGAGTTAAATCAATTCCCCGGCAACGGCGCCAATTTTGACAGAACGGTTGTCGAAGCCGGTCAAAATAAATAACCTTTGTAACTACCAACAATATTAAAACTGCAGACAGTGGTAAAAGGATCGAATCCACAGGGAATTGATACTTACCTATCTTTCTTGTCAAGACTAAATAAACAAACAGAAAACAAAATAAAAATAAAATGCATGTAAAGTAAAAATGGGGGGGGGTTTTGAGATTGATTTGTTTAAACTAATGAAAAGAGCAATTAAAAAGAAAGCAGTTGGCAAATTAAGAGTAAAACTATGATAGTAAAAGCTCTAGTTGAAGATTCAGATTCACTTTAGTTGATGGGATTGATCATTGACTCATATGTTCCTTTGTTGATTCAATAAATTGGCCATGGAGATTGAAGAAGCTTCTCACATCCATTATCTCTCTTTAAGATTAAATTAATTAGGGAAAGTCCTCCAATTAATTACTAATTAACAATTGCCAAAGAACGTCTTTGAGCCTCAGGCCTTTTACAATAGTCAATTGCATAAAGATATAGAGAGAACCAATTCTAGTCACCCACATGAATGGAGACAACACTAGATCATGCGATTTCCTTGGTGATGCACCAAGTGTTCTTATGGTTGAACAAATCAAGCAATTTCGGACTTAAAATCATTCAAACCAACAATATATTACCTTGCAACAAAAATCAATGGAGATCTTAAATAACAAAGCAATAATGTCCTTAAGCATGAAATCACAAGAATACTGAATAACCAAAAGATAAACAATGTAGTCCAAGTCTCTCAATCCACAATACAACTAAAGCTTCACTTATTCTTCAACTAGAATGAAAAGGGTTTCAGCCTCTCATGGCTGAAACAAAAATAAAATAAAAAAAAATAAAGAAAGGAAGAAGGAGAGATGGTGTTGCTTGCAATCCCGCAGGTGTCTCCCAAGGGGAGTGTAAAGACCCTATAGAGGCTTCTTATGTGGCTTTTTATAGTTGAAAAGTGTTGCCCTAGGTCATACTTACTGCCCAAGAGGTATTTTCTGCCCAAGATGTGTCTGAGAAGGAAAGAATCGCGCTTTTCGGCTTCAGAAGGAAGGCTGCGCGAAAATGCACTGCGGAAGGAAGTTGGTGCGCGCGGTTTGGTCTCAGAAAGGGAAGGAGGCGCAGATTGTGCTTCCTAAATAAGTTTAGATGCTGACCTTGCTTCCTAATTAGTGTAGAGGTTGCCCAAGGTGCTGCCCATGTGCAACTTGCTGCCCAAGTTGTTGCAAAAGAGGAAAGAATCGGACTGCAAGGCTTGAGAAGGAAGTTGGCGCGCAGATTGCCTTCAGAATAGGAAAGGAGCGTACCTTGTGCTTGAAAAGGAAGGAAGAGCGATCCAAGACTGCCAATAGAGGAAGAAAAGTCGTGGCTTGATGTTCATAAGGAAATATGCACGTACCAAGGCCTTCAGAAGAGGAAGGACGCGCGGATCATGCTTCCAGAAGAGGTGGCGCGCGCATGGATTGCAAAAGAGGCAGGAGAATGCAGTCATTAATGTACAGAAGTGGAAAGATATCTGTCCAGTCTTTCCTTTTTAGGTGGAGCCTTCGTTTGAATTTTGAATGCTGAATGCAGAAGAGGAAGAGCATCTCCTTGAGATCTTGCTGCCTAAACAGGAAGATATGACTGCTGCAGTGTGTGCACATCTTTTGAACAAGGAAAGAAAGATCTGCGATTTGAATTTCAAATAATCTTCTGACTGAGCTTTCCTTATTTGCTTTTACTTCTGCACTTTCCTCATTTGAAGACTTTCCTTTTCTGACAACTTGCCTTATTTGAAAACTTTCCTTTTTGGCTTCATGTTCTAAATAAGGCAGGAAAGATTCTGCAGTTTGAATTTCGAACAGTTTGCTGACTGTGCTTTCTGATTCTTTCCTTTTTTGGCACTTTCCATATATGAAAACTTTCCTTATTTAGAACTTTCCATATATGAAAACTTTCCTTTTTTGGAACTTTCCATATTTGGCACTTTTTGGCAGTTTTAAGAGCATTTTCTCCGGATTGTCTTTTCACACCTAATTTCTGCAAAACATGAACAAAACCATAAAATTAGGCAGAAAAGGTGCAAATAAACATCATTAATATCATGATAAAGTGGGCTAAAATATGCTCTGTCACCATTATTTGCTTTAAAACGTAATAAGTCATTCCACTCACCTCTGGATAGCTCTGACCAGACACTGGAGCAGCTGACTCACTGCTGGGGTCCTCGGTTCCTCGAGTCCGAACCTACACAGGTGGACTCAAATGAGGGACCAAATATACATAAACAAAACTCTAAACTACTCCCCAAAAACCCCCTAAAACATCATGAAACAACCATAGAAAAATATGCAAAGGAGGGCTGGACAGGGCACTTTCGGCGGCAGGTTCGGCGGCCGAAAGTCCCTCAAGAGCCGAAAGTCAGGCAGGTTCGGCGGCACCTTCGGCGGCCGAAACTCCCAGACAGAGACGAAACTCATGCATGTTCGACGGCACTTTCGGCGGCCGAAACTGCCCTCCAGAGACGAAAGTCCTCTTTCGGGGGCAGGCTTCGGCAGCCGAAGGCTGCCTTCACAAGCAGGTTCGGCGGCCGAAAGTTCCTTCGGCGGCCGAACCTGAGTTTCTTCAAAGTGGCAGAAACTCAGCTCCAACATGCACAAACGCCTCCCAAACCTTTCAAACATGCATAAACCTATTCTACAACACTCCCAACATACACAATCAAGCATACAAGTTCATAGGGGTCTCAAACTAGCCTAAACCCCAACTACAACACATCAACATACCCACATTGCTCAAAAACACTCATTAAACCCATAAACTCAAAACAACCTAAACATGCATTTCTATTCCATAAACTTGTATAAAACTTGTTTAAAACACTTCATAAGCTAGAGATCGACTCTTACCTCTTGAAGATCTAGAGTAGAGGCGATCTAACTTGGAGTTGGGAGAGATTTTAGCTCCTTAGGTCTCCAAGCTCAAAACTTGTCCTTTTGCTCAAAAATCTTCAAAACAAGGTGAAAACTAGTGAAAATCGTGAAAGATTAGAAGGAAAGAACTCAAGATCGGTGAGGGACGGCGGAGAGCTCACCTTGGCCGAAAATGGGGGAAAAGCTCGCCCGTTTTCAGCTAAGGGACCCTTTATAGGTGGTTGGCCAGGCCACATTCGGGAGCCGAACGTGCCTCCACATGCATGCCATGTTCGGCGGCCGAACATGAGGTTCGGCGGCTGAACCTGGACTTCCCTCACTTATGCTTTCGGGGGCCTAAAGCACTCCCGAAGTGCATGCATGTTCGGCGGCCGAACTTGAGGTTCGGCGGCCGAACCTGAGTTTTCCTCCAATGCTATTTTCATGCAAAAACTCATTTCTTTCTTGATTAAAAACATAAAACACATTAAAACATTTTATGAATTTCTTGATTAAATACATAAAACACATTAAAACATTTTATGAAAACATGCTTTTACCCTTCTAGAGGTCTCCGACACCCGAGATTCCACCGGACGGTAGGAATTCCGATACCGGAGTCTAGCCGGGTATTACAAGTGAGACTGAGAAATGCATGGCCGTGCTCAAATGAATTGATAGTGTAATCAATATCATTTGATTTTTATCAGTCTACTTAGAGATCGAGAAATCGTAAGTTTAAACATTATAAGTTTGACATTGACCATGACTTATGTTCAAATTAGATATCGTGTGACAAAGGGATTAATTCATATTCTATTTATTAGGCTTTATCGGACTATTGATCCTCATATTAGTTGGGTAGTCATAATGTCTTGCTAGAGGCCACTTATGACTTATGGGCCTTGTGGGACTGGGCCTATTGCCAATTAATGTGAGCCTATTAGGTCACACACAAAAGAACATTGTTGATGTGCTATGTGATATTAATGGGCTAAAAGCCCAAAACCCATTAATATAATTAATAATAATAAAGTGTTATTATTATTAATATTAATCATTAATATAATTATTATTAATATTAATCATTAATATAATTAATAATAATAAAGCGTTATTATTATTAATATTAATTATTAATATAATTAATAATAATAAAGTGTTATTATTATTAATCATTTATTATTATGAGATAATAATATTTAAAAGATCTACAGTCTATCTGTAACTATTACAGATAAAGGACTCTATCACATAAGATATTTGAGTATCTGTGAGATTGTGATAGTGGGTTATGAACACAACTCCTTTTAGGAAAAGGAGTTGTAGGAAAAACACAACTCCTTTTAGGAAAAGGAGTTGTGGGAAAAATAAAAGACTGAAACATATAAATACCACTTCTACGAATTGTGGATGGTAGATTTTTGAGAAAATTTAGTCTAAAAGCTGCAGATTGTGGAGCACATAATCTGTCTATCTTTGAGAGAGCTAGCACTCTAGAAGGATAGAAGACGTTCGTGTGGATACCGTAGAGGATGTTTGTTTGAAAAGGCAGCACCATCAGTCCAACATTGTATCTTCTCGACGAGATTAACAAGTTAGTCTCATATCCTTCTTGTGAATTAAACGAAGCACTCGGATTCTGGGAAAGGAAATAAGAGATTTTTATTTTTCTGCTGCGCCTTTGGGTTGCAATAATTTCTGGATTTCCCAACAGTAGTATTAGAGCCAACCTGTGCTTTTCGTTTATGTTAATTATGCCATGATTGATATTATATATGCGATATATGTTTATTAGAATGGCATGATAATTGTGGATGAATGATTGGATTATTTAGATAATTTTAATTTTTGTTAGAAAAATTAAATTAAAAAAAAAATGGATTCACGATGAATAGTCATCGTGAACCTAGAATTTGGAAAGGACTAGCTACTGCTAACCATCACACATGATGGCCACAACGCAGCTACCTTGTGCACATGAGCGTGCGATGGCAGATGGTGAAGTAGCAGATGGCGGCGGATAGGGCTTCTTGAGGAAGAAGATAATGCCTGAATTACAATTCTGCCCTTGAAAATAAAATAAAAAAAATATTAATAAGAAAATAAATTTTAAATTATTTTCTTTTAGTCTTTAAATCAGATTTAAATGAGTATATTTTATTATTTTATCATATATTAGTATGAGATACTATGCATTATAGTCTATATATATATATATATATATATATATGCATATAGGATGCTATAATATATATATGCAAGACAAAATAATTAAAATTAAAAGTTGAACCCTCACTTTAAAATTTTAACTTTTAATGCCACCCATATATTAAATGCCTATCAAGACTAAGATCACTAAAATGCAGGTTTTGCCAAAATAAAGTGCTTAGATTATCCTACTAAGATAGGATGAGTAATAATTTCTCATTTATTTAATTTTGGTTGAGCTTAATTAGGCTATTAAAACGGTTTTGGGCCTAAGGCATTAGATGAGGTATAACATGCATTTGACATATGATGTCAACACCTCATAATCTAAGAGTTACATTAGATGTAATTGGTAAGGAGTTGCCTACCTAAATAACTTAGTTCTAGGCGTCATGCCAAAGCTGACTTAGAACTAGGTGAAATATGGATCTTAGCCCACTAAAATATTATTATTTTTTAGAGTTATATTTTAGTGGGAGATTATTATCACCTCAATATTAATTTACTAAATTGATTATATTTGCATATTTTGTAGATAATTATGGCTGCTAATAACAATTCCACCTTATCACTGCGATCCATCCTTGAGAAGGATAAACTAAAAGAAAATGGGACTAATTTTGTTGACTGGTTTAGAAACTTGAGAATTGTTCTCAAGCAAGAGAAAAAGTCTTATGTGCTTGATGAAGCTATCCCAAAACCACCTCCTGCTGATGCTACTAATGCTGTTAAGAACAAGCATAAGAAGTATATGGATGATTCTAATGACATTGGATGTCTTATGTTGGCAACTATGTGCCCAGAACTTCAAAAGGATCTGGAGCACCTTGAGGCTTATGAGATGAGTGTCCATCTCAAACAGGCTTTCCAACAACAAGCTAGGCAGGATAGGTATGTAACCACCATTGCATTGCATGATTGCAAAATGGTTGAAGGTGAATCAGTTAGTGCTCATGTTTTGAAGATGAAAGGCTACATTGATCACCTTGCTAGGCTTGGCTATCCTCTGAGTTTAGAACTCTCTACGGATCTGATCCTACATTCTTTACCTAGCAGTTTTTCTCAGTTTGTCATGAACTATAACATGAACAATATGGAGAAATCCATTCCTGAGCTACATGAGATGCTAAAGACAGCTGAGGTAAATGTCAAGAAAAGGCCTACCCAAATTTTGAATGTCAATAAGGGTAAGTCCATTAAAAATAAGGGGAAGCCCAAGTCTAAAGGTGGTAATGGGCCTAAGGGATGAGGCAAGCCTAAATGGCAACCCAAGGCAAAAGTTCCTAAGGAAATAGTTCCTAAGGAAGGAGTCTGCTTCCATTGCAAGGAACAGGGTATTGGAAGAGAAATTGCAAACTCTATTTGGATGAGTGCAAGAAGAAGAAGAGTAGTGAGACTACGACTTTAGGTATTTATGTTATAAATATTAATTTATCTATCTCTACTTCATGGGTATTGGATACCGGATGTGGTTCTCACATTTGTACAAATGTGCAGGGTCTCAAAAGGAGTAGAAAACTGAAAAAGGGCGATATGGACCTACATGTAGGCAATGGAGCAAGAGTTACTGCCTTAGCTGTAGGGACTTATGAACTTGTGTTGCCCAATGGGCTTTTGTTAGTTTTGAATAATTGCTTTTATGTTCCTACTTTGAGTAGGAATATTATTTCAATTTCTGTTTTGGACGATGAAGGTTTTTCATTTCTTATTAAGAATAAGAAATGCTCCATTAATAAAGATGATTTGCTTTATTGTATTGCAAATTCATATGATGGCCTTTATGTCCTTAATCTAGATGATACTAGAGACAACAATATCTATAACATAACTTATAAGAAAGCTAAGCCAAATGAGTTAAACCCAACATATTTATGGCACTGTGGTCTTAGCCATATAAATGAGAATCGCATATCTAAGCTCCATAAAGATGGTTTATTAGATTCATTTGATTTTGAATCATTTGAAAATTGTGAATCTTGTTTGCTTGGTAAGATGACAAAAGACCCTTTTACTGGACAAGGTCAAAGGACTTCAGACTTATTGGGCTTAATACATACAGATGTATATGGCCCACTAAGCATTAGTGCCAGGGTAGGTTATTAGTACTTCATTACATTCACTGATGATTTCAGTAGGTATGGCTATGTCTACCTAATGAAACATAAGCATGAATCTTTTGAAATGTTTAGTACTTTTCAAAATAAAGTACAAAATCAACTTGGTAGAACTATTAAAGTGCTTCGATCTGATCGAGAAGGTGAATATTTGAGCCAAGAGTTTGATGAATATCTTAGAAATTGTGGAATTGTTTCACAATTGACTCCTCTAGGAACTCCACAATGGAATGGTTTTTCTAAAAGGAGAATCGAACTTTATTAGATATGGTTCGATCTATGATGAGTCAAACAAATCTCCCTTTATCGTTTTGGGGTTATACCTTGGAAACAGCTGCATTCATTTTAAACCGAGTACCATCGAAAGCAGTTGAAAAGACACCATATGAGTTATGGACTGGCAAAATGCCCAGTTTGTCTTTTCTTAAGATTTGGGGTTGTGAGGCTTATGTGAAACGCCCAATTTCAGATAAGCTAGCTCCTAAATCTATCAAGTGCAATTTTGTGGGGTATCATAAGGAAACCAAAGGATACTATTTCTATATTCCCTCAGAGAACAAAGTGTTTGTTGCTCAAAATGGTACCTTTTTAGAAAAAAAATTTATTTCTCAGAGATTCAGTGGGAGTACAGTGCGACTTGAGGAAACTCAAGCACCACAAGAGAGCATTGAACCGCCGATAGAACCAATTTCAGAACCACAAACAGTTGTGGAAACTGAAAGGGTGACACAAGTCCCACGCAGATCTGATAGGACACGTCATCAGCCTGAGAGATATGGATTTCTCATGACTGATAGTCGTGAACTTTTTCTCATTGATCAAGATGAGCCTACTACCTATCAAGAGGTTGTGTCAGGTCCAGATTTCGAGAAATGGCTTTCTGCCATGAAATCTGAAATGCAATCCATGTATGACAATCGAGTTTGGTCATTAATTGATCCCCCTGAGGGTGTTAAGACCATTAGTTGCAAATGGGTTTTCAAGAAGAAAACTGACATGGATGGAAATGTGCATATCTACAAAGCAAGGCTTGTTGCAAAAAGGTTTCAAACAGATTCATGGTATAGACTATGATGAGACCTTTTTGCCAGTAGCAATGCTTAAGTCGGTTAGAATTCTCATTGCCATTGCTGCGTACTATGATTACGAGATATGGCAAATGGATGTCAAAACAGCTTTCCTTAATGGAAACTTGCTCGAGGATGTGTACATGACACAACCTGAGGGTTTTATAATCCCTGAGAATTCTGGAAAGATTTGCAAGCTTCAGAGATCCATTTATGGATTGAAGCAAGCTTCTCGGAGCTGGAATCTTCGTTTTGATGAGACAGTCAGGGACTTTGGATTCATAAAAAATGAAGATGAACCTTGTGTTTACAAGATGGTTAGTGGGAGTGCAGTTGTGTTTCTAGTCCTATATGTGGATGACATATTACTCATTGGAAATGATATCCCTACCTTGCAAAAGGTTAAGACTTGGTTAGGGAATTCTTTTTCAATGAAGGACTTAGGTGAGGCTACGTATATCCTTGGTATTAAAATCTATAGGGATAGATCCAAGAGGATAATCGGTCTGAGTCAAAGTACTTATATTGACAAGGTGCTGAAAAGGTTCAACATGCAAGATTCCAAAAGAGAATTCTTGCCTATGTCTCATAGTATTCATCTCAGCAAGAATCAATGTCCTATGACATCTGATGAGCGGGAACGGATGAATAAGATCCCTTATGCTTCTGCTGTTAGATCTATCATGTATGCCATGTTATGTACTAGACCAGACGTCTCATATGCCTTGAGCACAACGAGCAGATATCAGGCAGATCCCGGTGAAAGTCACTGGATAGCTGTTAAGAATATCCTAAAGTACCTTAGAAGGACTAAGGATGCATTCCTAGTTTATGGAGAATTGGAAGACGAGCTAGTTGTAAATGGTTACACAGATGCTCGTTTCCAAACCGACATAGATGACTTCAGATTGCAGTCAGGATTTGTATTCACTTTAAATGGTGGAGCTGTTAGCTGGAAAAGTTCCAAGCAGACCACTGTAGCAGATTCTACAACAGAAGCTGAGTATATAGCAGCATCAGATGCAGCTAAAGAGGCAGTCTGGTTGAAGAAATTCATCTCAGAGTTGGGAGTGGTTCCCAGCATTGCAAATCCTATGGACCTTTATTGTGATAACAACGGTGCCATAGCACAGGCAAAGGAGCCCAGATCTCATCAGAGATCTAAACACATACTCAGACGATATCACCTTATTTGAGAGATCATTGATAGAAGAGATATCAAAATATGCAAAGTAGACACAAATGACAACATTGCAGATCCACTAACCAAGGCTCTTTCACAGGTCAAGCATGATCAGCACACTAGGTCTATGGGTATTAGATACTTGTATGATAAGGCCTAGTGCAAATGGGAGATTGTTAGTATATATGCCCTATGCCATTATTTTGGACCTTTGTGTATGTCGTTTTGGTTATTAATAAAAGAGGTTTTTATCATTATTATTTGTTTGCATGTTACATAATAATGATTATCATCTCTGGTTACTTATTATTATGTTGATAATAATAAAATATAGCTAGTATGATTATTGATTGATAATCATGAGATGATTATGTATATGTTGATATAATTCAATAATCATAGATACTTTTTAGAGAACACAGTATTGGATAGACCCGCACTGAGATCACTACATAAGTTATTGCCATAAGTGAATCTCAAAGTAGTTATATCTTAATCCTTTGACTTGAGATTGTCATAGTTTCCAACATGAGGACTATTATGTTTTGACATAACAAAACATTGTCTTTAATTGGACAATCATAAATGTTATGATTGAGCATAATAAAAATTATGTAGAGGATAATGAACAATCAAGATAGGATTTGTCCCTCTCTCCAAGAGAGATATCTTCTGGCCCCTCGATAAGTGAGACTGAGAAATGCATGGCCATGCTCAAATGAATTGATAGTGTGATCAATATCATTTGATTTTTATCAGTCTACTTAGAGATCGAGAAATCATAAGTTTGAACATTATAAGTTTGACATTGACCATGGCTTATGTTCAAACTAGATATCGTGTGACAAAGGGATTAATTCATGTTCTATTTATTAGACTTTATCGGACTATTGATCCTCATATTAGTTGGGTAGTCATAATGTCTTGCTAGAGGCCACTTATGACTTATAGGCCTTGTGGGACTGGGCCTATTGCCAATTAATGTGAGCCTATTGGATCACACACAAAAGAACGTTGTTGATGTGCTATGTCATATTAATGGGCTAAAAGCCCAAAGCCCATTAATATAATTAATAATAATAAAGTGTTATTATTATTAATCATTAATATAATTAATAATAATAAAGTGTTATTATTATTAATCATTTATTATTATGAGATAATAATATTTAAAAGATCTGCAGTCTATCTGTAACTGTTACAGATAAATGACTCTATCACATAAGATATTTGAGCATCTGTGAGATTGTGATAATGGGTTATGAATACAACTCCTATTAGGAAAAGGAGTTGTAGGAAAAACACAACTCCTTTTAGGAAAAGGAGTTGTGGGAAAAACAAAAGACTGAAACATATAAATACCCCTTCTACGAATTGTGGAAGGTAGATTTTTGAGAAAACTCAGTCTAAAAGCTGCAGATTGTGGAACACATAATCTATCTATCTTTGAGAGGGCTAGCACTCTAGAAGGATAAAATACGTTCGTGTAGATACCATAGAGGGTGTTCGTTTAAAAAGGCAGCACCATCAGTGCAACATTGTATCTTCTCGACGAGATTAACAGGTTAGTCTTATATCCTTCTTGTGAATTAAATGAAACACTCGGATTCTGGGAAAAGAAATCAGAGATTTTTATTTTTCCGCTGTGCCTTTGGGTTGCAATAATATCGGGATTTCCTAATACATAGGTATTATTATTAATCTTCTGAATAATCCGAAATGGACCAATCTTTTTTGGGTCAAGCTTTTTCTGTCTTTCGTCACGTTCCTTGTGCAAATACACCATAACTTGATCATCGACATTGAAGGACTTGAAACACCTATGTTTATCAGCTACAATTTTATACTTGTCATTGATTTCCGTAAGACATTATTATACCTGTTTGAAAACATCCACATACTGATTTGCCAAGTTGTTTGCTGCAATACTGTTATAAAAATTTGTAGAAAGGGCAATAAGATCACTATGTGCACTGAAATTTTTCTATTCACAACTGTAAAGAGTAACATCTTCATAGAGCTATGGACAGAGCTGTTATAAGCAAATTCTGTTTGGGCAAGAGCAAGATCCCAAGCAGTTTTCTTATCACTGCAGATGCAACACAGAAGTTTACTAAGAGTGCGGTTCACCATTTTAGTTTGGCCATCAGTTTGAGGATGAGCAGCACTACTCTATCGAAGTTCAGTCCCAAAACACTTCCATAAAGTCACCCGAAAGTGAGCTAGAAATTTCACATCTCTATCAAAAGTAATGGTCTTAGGAATGCCATGTAAATGAACAACCTCCTGAAAAAATAGTTTTGCAATATGAGAAGCATCATTAGTTTTCTTGCAAAGAATGAAATACACCATTTTGGAGAATCTGTCAATGACAAAAAGAAATGGAATCATATCCACGTTGAGTACGTAAAAAACTAGGAACAAAATCTATAGACAAGTCCTCCCAAGGATATTCTGGAATGAGTAATGGAGTGTGTAAGCTTGTATTTTGTGAATAACCCTTCCAAGTTTGACAAACTGGGCACTTCTGGACCATCCAACCTGTATTATTTTTTAATTGTGGCCAATAAAAATGCTCCTCTAAACTAGTAATAGTCTTATCATGCTAACTCGCGGTTGTCGAAGCCGGTAAAAAATAACCTTTCCGGTTATCAACAATATTACTACTGCAGATAGTGGTAAAGGATCGAATCCATAGAGAATTGAAAACTTATCTATTTTTCTCAACAAGACCAAGAGAATTAACTGAAAGCGCAACTGAAAGCAAAATAAATTGAAACGAGATAAATCTGAAACCAAATAACTGAAAGTAAAATGGGGGGTTTTGAGATTGATTCAATTAAACTACTACTGAAAGCAATAAAAGAAGTGAATAATAAAATAAAGAGAAATCAAATATGAGAAAGATCTAGTTGAAGAGTTGGATCCACTTCAGTTGTTGGGATTGATCATTGAAACTTATGTTCTTTTGATTGATTCAATAGATTAGTTATGGAGATGGAAGACGCTTCTCACCACCATGTCTCTCCTTAAGATTAAACCAATTAGGGAACGTCCTCTAATTAATTACTAATTAATAAATTGCCAAGATACGTCCTTGGGCCTTAGGCATCAAAACAATTGTTAATTGCATGAAGAGATAGAGAGATCCAATCCTAGCTACTCAAATGCATGAGATGTTGCTACATCATACAATTTCCTTGGTTTTTACACCAAGGGTTCTTATGTTTGAACAATTCAAGCAATTACGGACTTAAAATTATCCAAACTAACAATTAATTACCTTGCAATCAAGAATCAAGTGGCCAATTTGATCAAAACAACAAAGCAATAGTAGAATCAAGCATGAAATTGTATGAATATTGAACAAACCAAAGACAAACAGTCTATGTTCAGATCTCACAATCCATTAAACAACTTTAGTTTCAACCAATCTTCAACTAGAATAAAAGGTTTCAGCCACTCATGGCTGAAACAAAAACCAAAAATAAATAAAGGAAGAAGAAGAGATGTGGTCACTTGCAATCCCGTAGGTGTGTCTAAGGGAGAGTTGAAAGAGCATGGGGAGGCTCCTTATGTGTCTTTTTATAGTTGAAAGTGTTGCCCTAGGTCATACTTGCTGCCCAAGTAGTTGAGAGGCTACCCAATGATGCTGCCCTTGCAAGACTTGCCGTCCAAGTTGCTTCAGAAGGTGAGAGGCGTGCAGCTTGCTTCCTGAATAGGAATAGGGCGCATGGCTTGCTGCCTTAGCCTTTACTTGCTACCCAAGTGTCTTCAAAATGCTGCCCAAAGTCTTACTTGCTGCCCAAGTTGTGACTGAAAAGGAAGAAATCGCGTTGCAAATTATTCAGAAGGAAAGAGGTGCGCGACATGCACTGCAGAAGGAGGTTGTGTGCGCGGCAAGGATGTGCAGAAGAGGAAGGATATTTGTCCAGTCTTTCCTTTTTAGGTGGAGCCTTCGTTTGAATTTTGAATGCTGAATGCTGAAGAGGCAAGTGCGTTTTCTTTAAATCTTGCTGCCTAAATAGGAAGATCTGACTGCTGCAGTGTGTGCACATCTTTGAACAAGGAAAGAAAGGATATCTATCCAGTCTTTCCTTATTTGCTTTTGCTTCTGCACTTCCCTTATTTGAAAACTTTCCTTTTTTGGCACTTTCCATATTTGACACTTTTTGGCAGTTTTAAGAGCATTTTCTCCAGATTGTCTCTTTACACCTAATATCTGCAAAATATGATTAAAACCACAAAATTAAGCAGAAAAGATGTAAATAAACATCAAGAACATAATGATAAAATGGACTAAAATATGCTCTATCACATGCCCTAAATGACCACTCAAACCTCCTCAATGGACCTCTCGAATCAATTTTTTCTGCAGAGAAGAATGAGGAATGCATAACCTGTTCTCATTAAAAAGAAATCCAACATGTATCAAAAACCCATCAGCAGGCTGGCAAGCCTGGATCTTCGCCCATATATCAACAAAATCATCATCTGTAGCATATAAATTCTTCAAAAATTCAAAACCGACGACCTCTTCACTAACTGTAATCAACAAAGCACCCCTCCTACTTAAAGCGTCTGCTACCTTGTAACTATGGTCAGCCTTATATTTTATGATATAATAAAAAGCTCCAAAATAAGCTGCCCATCGAACATGCATCTTATTCACATATTTTTTAGTCTTAAAATAAATCAAAGATTGATGATCTGTGTGAATAATGAACTCCCGCCCCATTATATATTGTTCCTAAGTCTTAAAGGCCCGAAACACTGCATACAGGCCTACTAGATTGCGATAACACACCACCAATTCTAACTCCACAAGCATCACATTCAATCTCAAACAATTTATCAAAATCAGGTAGAGCAAGAATAAGGGTAGAAGTAAGTTTATCTTTATCTCCACAAAGCTTTTGTTGGCAGTTTCAGTCCAAGTAAATTTCTGAACTCTCTCTTTCTTCAAAAAATCTGTGATAGGGACAATGATGCTGCTAAAATTTCTGATAAACCGCCGATAGAAAATAGCAAGTCTTATAAAACTTCTGAAATATTTTTGGGAATGGGTCAGTTCCTTATTGCTTCTACCTTCTTCTCATCAACATGTATCCCTTCTGGACTAACAACAAATCCAAGAAACAAAACACGTTTCATTATATAAATATATTTTTTAAAATTAATAACCAGCTTATTTTCTTGCAAGGCTATCATGACTTGATAGAGGTACTGTAAATATTCTTCTTCATTGTGACTAAACATCAAAATATTGTCAAAATAAACAACCACGAATTTGCATAAGGAAGGGCATAAAACCTGTTCATAAGTTGCATGAACATGCTAGGTACAAACATTTGTCAAACCAAACGGCATAACCAGCCACTCATACAAACCTTTCTTAGTTTTGAAGGCTGTTTTCCATTTATCTCCCTCCTTAATTCGAACTTAGTGGTAGCCACTTTTAAGGTCAATCTTAGAGAAAACTTTAGACCCTAATAACTGATCCAACATGTCATCCAGGCAAGGAAAAGGAAATCAATACTGAACTGTAATCTTATTGATGGCTCTGCTATCTACACACATTCTCAAAGTTCAATCTTTCTTTGAAATCAACAAGGCAGAGACTCTGCAAGGGCTAATGCTCTCCTAAATGTGCCCCTTCTTCAATAACTCTTCAACTTGTTCTTGAAGGATTTTGCTCTCCTTTGGGCTCATCTTATAATGAGACAGATTCGGTAATTTGGATCCAAGAATAAGATCAACCTGATATTGAATATCCCACAAAGGTGGAAGCTTTGAAGGCTCCTCCACTACCCTAAAAAACTTCTCCAACAGCTTTTTGACGGGTGGTAAAGATGGTGCATCCTCTACTTTACCTTTTTCTCTCACTAATAAAGCCAGTGTGCCTCTAGATTTCTCAATTACGCCTAATAGCCTTTGCACTCCCATAGAGATAGCAACAACAATTTTTCCTTCCACTTTAGAATGTTTCACAGAATCAGAAGGCAAAATAGTTGTAACGATCCGAAAACTGGACCGCTACCGGCGCTAGGATTCAGATCGACTTAAAGTCGCCGGAACCCATAGCAAGCCTACTATACATCCTGTATACCTGATAAAATCCCATACATGAACATACATTTTCATATACCAAGCTCGACCTGTGCATTCATCATAATCTATATACATAAAACCCATACTAGAGCCCTCATCAAATGCTCTAGTATAGTCAACATCACATACATCAAGCTTGGTTTAAAATAACTCATCATAAAAACTTTTACATAATAACATGTTCATTGGGATTACAAAACATAAACTAGTGCAAAGCACAAATCTAGTCAATTACACATTTCATGTCCACTACTATACTAATATATAACTTATACCAGCCTCTAGCCGACTTCTCGAGCTATTCTTGATCCTGCAAACCTGGGGTTAGGGGAAAGGGATAAGCTACAAGAGCCTAGTGAGCAGAACATAAAAACAGTTTAATAAACATATGCTCTCATGGAATGCATCATAACACAAACAATACACATCAAGGATGGACTTGTCACCAGTAGCCCTCTACATATCCAATGTGCCCGGCCCTCGACGGAGCTCCTCAGGACTTCCTCTTAAACATAACATAACATATCCAACTGTGCCAGGGGCGTAGAATGGGCAAGCCCTGGACTTCCATATCATATCGAGGGCTAGTGGGTCATCCAATATCCATCCACAACAACAATAAGTTATGCAATGCATCATATTCGTGAATTCTAATGCAAACATCCTATAACATGGCATTCGTGATACATGAACATGCTCAAAAGTTTGATTACTTAAAAACAATAGTTTAGTTTAGTTCTACTCACCTCTGGCTGACGCTTGACTACAACTGTAGTAGCTGACTCACTGCTGGGTTCTACGATCTCTCGGGTCCGATCCTACACAAGTGGACTCAAGTGAGGGACCAAACACATCTCTAACAAGACTCTAAATAACTCCCCAAAAACCCCCTAAAACATCACAAAACAAACATATAAAATAAGCAAAGAAACGCTGGGCAGAGGACTTTCGGCGGCAGGTTCGGCGGCCGAAGGTTCTCTATAGATCCATAAGTTGGGGTCCTTCAGGGGCAGGTTCGACGGCCGAAGGTCCTCCACAGATTCGAAAGTCAAGGAATTTCGAGGGCAGGTTCAGCGGCCAAAACTCCCTTCCAGATCTGAAAGTACATGCTTTCGGGGGCATGTTAGGCGGCCAAAAGACTGCCTTCCATGCAGGTTCAGCGGCCAAACCCTACTTCGGCGGCCGAATCTGGGCTTTCCAGAATGGCAGAACCCGATTCTGCCTTATGCATTTCAATTCCAAAACTCTCAAATCCTCACACCCAACTTCCCACAGCAAGCATACTTACTCCAACATGCATAAGGGGCATAAAAACGAACCTAAGCCCCAACAACAACAACAAAAACATCACATAAGCATACATTCATCAAAAACTCTACTCAAAGCCTATAACCTTAGATCTAGCCATTTCATGCACTTTTTACCCTTAACCCTTTTTAAAAGTTACTTAAAATATAATAAAGAGTAAGGATCTACGCTTACCTCTTGAAGATCGAAGGTAGATGTGATCCCAAACTTGGTGCTGAGGAGAAACGGTCTCCAAACTTTAAAATCTTGGATTCAAGCTTTAAAACATCAAAATAGGAGAAAAACTCATGAAAATTTGAAGGAAAAACATAAAATCATCAAAGGAAGGGCAAGAACTCACCTTTGCCCGAAAATGGAGAGAGAAACTCTCCCATTTTTGGACTGGAGGCCTCTTATAGGTGGCTGGCCATACCACCTTCGGGGGTCGAAAGAGAGCTCCCGTAGCAGCACCATTGTAACGACCCGAAAATCGGACTGCTACCGGCGCTAGGATCCAGGTCGGCTTAAGGCCGCCGGGACCCGTAGCAAGCCTGACATACATCCTGTAAACCTGTTTAATCCCATACATGGTCAACAGCATACATAAAAACTTGAACTTTTCTTTTCCTTTACCAAGCTCAACCTGTGCATGCACATAAACATATACATAAACATAAATATAAACCCCACACTGGAGCTCTAAACAAATGCTCCAATGGGGCATCTCATCATACACAAGCTTGGTGGAACATAAACATCATAAAACATAGATCATGTATACAAAAGGGATCACCATACACATAGGGTCAAGCACAAACTCTAATCCTCAATATCATTTTTACATAGCATAACTATCTAAAACTTTACATCATTTTACAATTTATCATGTCCACATTCTAACTATTACATACACATGACTTCATCCATCTTGACTTCTCTGTCTAGCCCGTACCTGCAAACCTGGGGGATTAGGGAGAGGGGTGAGCTACTAGAGCCCAGTGAGCAGAATAATAAAACATTTAAAAATCTCATGCTCTCATGTAATGCAACACATCACAGACAAATCACATCACGGATGGTATTGTCACCAATAGTCCTCTACATTCCAAAGTGCCGGGATGTAGAATGGGTCAATCGGTCTTTCTCTTAAACATATCATAACATAACATTTCCAATGTGCCGGGACGTAGAATGGGTCAACCGGTCTTTCTCTTACATAGTGCCGGGACGTAGAATGGGTCAACCGGACTTCCATACCATGACATACCGTACCATATCACATCATATCATATGAGGACTAAAGGATCATCCAATAACCAATCCATATCAACATCATAGAATGCAGTGCAACATATTCGTGAATTCTAATGCAAACAACCTAGGATATCACATGGCATTCATGATGCATGAACATGCTCAAACTTTATAACTTATTTGCTTTAAAACATAAAGGTTTATTCTACTCACCTCTGGCTAGCTCTGAAAAAGACTGAAGCAGCTGATTCACTGCTGGGGTCCTCGGTTCCTCGGGTCCGAACCTACACAAGCGGACTCAAATGAGGGACCAAACAACTAGAACATGACTCTAAAAACATCCCCGAAAAACCCCCTAAAACACCTCAAAACAATCATGCAAAACATGCAAAGGAAGGCTGAACATGGCACTTTCGGCGGCAGGTTCGGCGGCCGAAAGTCCCTCCAGAGCCGAAAGTCAGGCAGGTTCGGCGGTACCTTCGGCGGCCGAAAGTGCCCTCCAGAGACGAAAGTCTCTTTTCGGGGGCAGGCTTCGGCAGCCGAAAGGCTTGCCTCCCAGGCAGGTTCGGCGGCCGAAAGTCCTTCGGCTGCCGAACCTGGTTTCTGCCAAAGGGGCAGAAACTCGGCTCCTCATGCACATTTGCCTCCCAAAACCTTCAATCAAGCATACAACTCATCCAAAACATGCATAGATACATACATCAGCTCCTAGGGGCTTCAAACTATCCTAAACCCCATCTACAACACATCAAACATGCATATCCAACATACATTGTCCATAAAACACATAAAACCTAACAATGCTCAACTAACATAAACATACATTTCTACCCCATGAAACAACTTAAAACTTGTTTAAAACATATAGTGAGCTCAAGATCGGCCCTTACCTCTTGAAGATCGAGAGGAAAACGACCCTAGCTCGAAGATGGGAGAGATTGAGTTTCTTGAACCTCAAAGCTCCAAAACTTGCTTTATACTCGAAAATCTTCAAAACAAAGTTGCAAACTCATAAAAATCATGAAGAATGGAAGGGAGAGACTCAAAATCGGTGAGGGAGAGACTCCAAAACTCACAAAGTTGCAACCTGGGTCTTCCTCTAAGATTATTTTCATGCAAAAACTCATTTTCCTTCTAGCTTAAAAATATAAAATACATTAAAACATTTTCTAAAACATGATTTTACCCTTCTAGAGGTCTCCGACACCCGAGATTCCGCCGGACGGTAGGAATTCCGATACCGGAGTCTAGCCGGGTATTACATTCTCCCCCTTAAGAACATTCGTCCCCGAATGTTCCTCAACTAGCACATAGCAAGGCATACACATAACATACATATAGAACACATGAACTCACAAGGAACTAACCTTAGAAAAGATAAGGGTATTGCTGGAGCATGGACTCCCGTGTCTCCCAAGTGCATTCTTCCAATTTGTGGTGGTTCCACAGGACTTTCACCATCGGGATTTCCTTGTTTCTCAATTTCCTGATCTGGGTGCCTATGATCCGTACTAGCTGCTCAACATAAGTGAGATCTTCTTGGATCTCCACATCAGGCTCACTAAGAACCTTGCCCGGATCTGACACAAACTTCCTCAATATGGAAAGATAGAAAACCGGATGGATTCTTTCCATTGAAGCAGGTAAATCCAGCTTGTACGACACATTCCCAATCTTTTGCAAGATTTCAAAGGGTCCGATGTATCGTGGGGCTAGTTTACCTTTCTTCCCAAAGCGAACCACTCCTTTCATAGGGGACACCTTGAGCAATACCAGATCTCCCTCCTGAAACTCTACTTGCCTTCTGCGGATGTCTGCATAACTCCTCTGTCTGCTTGCAGCAGTCTTGATCCTTTCTCTGATTATGGGTACCACCCTGCTGGTGATCTCTACTAGCTCAGGCCCTACCAAGGCCTTTTCTCCAACCTCTTCCCAGCAAACAGGTGATATGCACCTCCTCCCATACAAAGCTTTATATGGAGCCATCCCGATGCTAGCATGATGGCTGTTATTGTAGGAGAACTCCACTAAAGGTAGATGCTGCCTCCAAGAACCGCCAAAGTCTAGCACACACATTCTGAGCATATCCTCTATTGTCTGGATGGTCCTTTCTGATTGTCCGTCCGTCTGTGGATGGAAAGCAGTGCTGAAATCCAACCTGGTACCCATAGTATTTTGCAGACTCCGCCAAAACCTGGAGGTGAACTGGGGTCCTCTATCGGACACTATTGAAACAGGAACCCCATGCAGCCTGACGATCTCATCAACATACACCTGCGCCAACTTGTCCACAGAATAGCCACTCCTGACAGGGATGAAGTGAGCAGATTTGGTGAGTCTGTCCACAATCACCCATATGGAGTCCAATCTGTTGGACGTCGCCGGTAACCCCATTACGAAGTCCATAGCTATATTCTTCCATTTTCACTCTGGAATGGATAGCGGGTTAAGCATTCCAGCCGGCTTCTGATGTTCCAGCTTCACCCTCTGACACACTTCGCAGGCTGACACAAACTGTGCCACTTCTCTCTTCATAGTTGGCCACCAATAAACCTTCTTCAGATCTTGATACATCTTGGTGGCTCCGGGGTGAACGCTGTATCTTGCATTATGAGCCTCTCTCATAATGTCTCCTTTTAGCCCTATGTCGTCTGGTACACACAATCAGCTCCCATAGCGGAGGACCCCCTTGTTGTCAAATCTGAACTCAATATCTTTGCCTGACTAAACAGCCCTGGCAATCTTCACTAATCCTGGGTCCTCATGCTGTTTCTGAGCCACCTGCTTCAGAAACACGGGTGCCACTCTCATCCGAGCAATCAAAGCACCTGTACCATACAACTCCAATTGTAGACCTTCCTCAATGAGCTTGTAAAACTCCTTCACCACTGGTCTCCTCTCCGCCATGACGTGGGATAGACTGCCTAGTTATTTTTTCGGCTTAGGGCGTCTGCCACAACATTCGCCTTACCCGGATGGTACTGAATCTCGCAATCATAATCACTCAGCAGCTCTACCCATCTTCTCTGTCTCAAGTTCAAATCTCTTTGACTCAGGATGTACTGCAGGCTCTTATGATCTGTGAAGATCTCACATTTAACCCCATAAAGGTAGTGCCTCCACATCTTGAGTGCAAAGATTACTGCTGCCATCTCCAGGTCATGTGTGGGGTAATTCAACTCATGCTTCTTCAGATGTCTAGAAGCATAAGCAATCACCCTTTCATTCTGCATTAACACACAACCCAATCCCACTCGGGATGCATCACAGAAAACTATGAAATCCTCATTGCTAGCTGGCAAAGCTAACACTGGTGCTGACGTTAACCTCTTCTTAAGCTCTTCAAAACTCTCTTCGCACTGGTCAGTCCACACAAACTTCTGATTCTTCCTGGTTAGTCTGGTCAGAGGAGCTGCAATTTTTGAGAAGTCCTGAACGAACCTCCTGTAGTAACCTGCCAAACCCAAGAAACTTCTAATCTCTGTCACTGAAGTGGGTCTAGGCCAGTTAGCCACAGCTTCTATCTTCTTGGGGTCCACCTCTATCCCATTTTCTAACACTACATGCCTCAAGAATGAGATGCTCCTCAACCAGAACTCACATTTGGAGAACTTGGCATATAAGCCATGTTCCCTCAAGGTCTACAGAACCAACCTCAGATGATGGGCATGCTCCTCTGCATTCCTGGAATACACTAAGATATCATCTATGAAGACAATCACAAAGTGATCCAGGTATTGGCTAAACACTCTGTTCATGAGATCCATGAATGCTGCAGGGGCATTGGTTAACCCGAACGGCATAACAAGGAACTCAAAATGCCCATATCTGGTCCTGAAAGCTGTCTTTGGCACATCTTCCTCTCTTATCCTCAGCTAATGGTACCCAGATCTCAGATCTATTTTGGAGAAACAACCCGCTCCTGCTAGCTGGTCGAATAGATCATCGATCCTTGGCAAAGGGTACCTATTCTTGGTAGTGACTTTGTTCAACTGCCTGTAGTCGATACAAAGTCTAAGGGATCCATCCTTCTTTCTCACAAATAGCACCGGAGCTCCCCAAGGTGAGGTACTTGGTCGGATGAAACCCTTGTCTACCAGCTCTTGTAACTGCTCTTTCAATTCCTTCAACTCAGCTGGAGCCATCCTGTAGGGAGGGATAGAGATCGGTCTGGTTCCAGGCATCAATTCTATCTCGAACTCTATCTCCCCAGCAGGTGGTAAACCTGGCAGCTCGTCTGGAAACACATCTAAAAACTCTCTGACTACTGGCACCGAGGCGGGCTCTCTAACCTGACTGCTAAGCTCTCTCACATGAACCAAATACCCTTGACATCCCTTCTTAAGCAACCTACGAGCCTGAAGAGCTGATATCAGACCTCTAGGTGTACCCCTCCTGTCTCCCCTGAAGACAACCTCTGACCCATCCTGACCTCTGAACCTAACTACCTTGTCCCTGCAGTCCAAGGTAGCACCATGGGTAGATAACCAGTCCATCCCTAGAATGACGTCAAAATCTGTCAAGTCTAGAACCACAAGGTCGGCGGAAAGGCATTGTAACGACCCGAAAATCGGACCGCTACCGGCGCTAGGATCCGGGTCGGCTTAAGGCCGCCAAGACCCGTAGCAAGCCTGACTTACAACCTGAAAACCTGTTTAATCCCATACATGATCACAACATACATAAAAATTTAAAACTTTTCTTTCATACATCCAACTCAACCTGAACATGCACTGCACATAGCCATAATCATAAACATGATCCCTCTGTGGGATCTCATCAATGCCCCAATGGGCGATACATCATAAGATGAGTTGGCTTTCATAAACATAATAAAACATTTTGATCATGTAATAAAAGGGATACCTCATACACAATGTCAAGCACAATATCTAATCCTCAATATCATTACATGACTGAAACTGTACTTTTACATAACATTAATACATCTATCATGTCCACACTAACTATTACATACACGTGACTTCATTACTCTTGTAAACCTCCTGGTCTACCCTGTACCTGCAATCCTGGGGAAATTGGGAGAGGGGTGAGCTACTAGAGCCCAGTGAGCAGAATAATAAAACACTTAAAACATATGATAACATGAAATGCATCACATCACAGCTAATCACATCAAGGATGAACTTGTCACCAATAGCCCTCTACATGGTCCAACTGTGCCAGAACGTAGAATGGGTCCTGGTCTTTCCCTTACATATCATAACATAACATGGTCCAACTGTGCCAGAACGTAGAATGGGTCCTGGTCTTTCCCTTACATAGTGCCAGCGAACGTAGAATGGGTCCCACTGGTCTTACTTTCCGTACCGTACATATCATATCGTCATATCATAGATCGAGGGCTATGGATCATTCAACATTCATCCACATCAACATCAAAATGTGCAATGCAACATATTCGTGAATTCTAATGCAAGCAACCTAATTCATCACATGGCATTCATGATGCATGAACAATGCTCAAAACTTTGAAATTTATTTACTTTAAATGTAAATGTTTATTCCACTCACCTCTGGATAGCTCTGACCAGACACTGGGGCAACAGACTCACTGCGGGGGTCCTCGGTTCCTCGGGTCCGAACCTACACAGGTGGACTCAAATGAGGGACCAAACATACGTGAACATAACTCTAAACTATTCCCCAAAAACCCCTTAAAACATCATGGAATAATCATAGAAAAACATGCAAGAAAGGGCTGGACAGGGCACTTTCGGCGGCAGGTTCGGCGGCCGAAAGTCCCTTCAGAGCCGAAAGTCAGGCAGGTTCGGCGGCACCTTCGGCGGCCGAAACTCCCAGACAGAGGCGAAACTCATGCATGTTCGGCGGCACCTTCGGCGGCCGAAAGTCCCAGACAGAGACAAAAGTCTCCTTTCGGGGGCAAGCTTCGGCAGCCGAAGGCTACCTCCACAAGCATGTTCGGCGGCCGAAAGTTCCTTCGGCTGCCGAACCTGGTTTCTCCCAGAATGGCAGAAACTCAGCTCCCCTATGCATTTATGCCTCCAATCTCATCCAAACATGCATAAACCTATTCTACAACATTCCTCAATCATACACAAGCAAACATACAAGTTCCTAGGGGCATCAAACCATCAAAACCCCAACTACAACACACAAGCAACTCACATTGTTCAAATATTACATCAAAAACCCATAAGCTCAACATATGCTACACATGCATTTTCTACCCCATGAACTTGCATAAAACTTGCTTAAAACATAAAGTAAGCTAGAGATCGACTCTTACCTCTTGAAGATCGTGCGCGGAGGCGATCTAACTTGGAGTTGGGAGAGATTTGAGTTTTTGAACCTCAAAGTTCCAAAACTTGCTCAAAACTTGAAAATCTTCGAAACAAGATGAAAACTAGTGAAAAACTTGAAAGATCTGAAGGAAAAGACTCAAGATCGGTGAGGGATGGCGGAGGACTCACCTTGGCCGACAACGGGGAGAAAAACTCGCCCGTTTTCGGCTAAGGGACCCTTTTATAGTGGCTGGCCATGCCACGTTCGGGGGCCGAACGTGCCTCCGCATGCATGCCATGTTCGGCGGCCGAACTTGAGGTTCGGCGGCCGAACCTGGACTTTCTTCACTTATGCTTTCGGGGGCCTAAAGGCGCTCCCGAAGGCCTGCATGTTCGGCGGCCGAACCTGAGGTTCGGCGGCCGAACCTGAGTTTTCCTTCAAGGTTGTTTTCATGGAAAAACTCATTTCCATTATACTTAAAACCATGAAATACCTTAAAACATTTTATAAAAACATGATTCTACCCTACTAGAGGCTTCCGACATCCGAGATTCCACCGGACGGTAGGAATTCCGATACCAGAGTCTAGCCGGGTATTACATTCTCCCCCCTTAAGAACATTCGTCCCCGAATGTTTCTCAACTAGCACATAGCATGGCATAAAACATAACATACATACATACATAACACATAAACACATAGAGATCTAACCTCAAAAGAGATGAGGGTACTGCTGGAGCATAGACTCCCGTGTCTCCCAAGTGCATTCCTCCAAATTGTGGTGGTTCCACAGACTTTCACCATCGGGATTTCCTTATTCCTTAACTTTCTGATCTGGGTGTCTATGATCCGTACTGGCTGTTCAACATAGGTGAGATCCTCTTGGACCTCCACATCAGGCTCACTAAGAACCTTGCTCGGATCTGACACAAACTTCCTCAACATTGATACATGGAAAACCGGATGGATTCTTTCCATTGAAGTAGGTAAATCCAGCTTGTACGACACATTCCCAATCTTTTGCAAGATTTCGAAGGGCCCGATATATCGTGGGGCTAGTTTACCTTTCTTCCCAAAGCGAACCACTCCTTTCATAGGAGACACCTTGAGCAATACCAGATCCCCCTCCTGAAACTCTAACTGCCTTCTGCAGATGTCTGCATAACTCTTTTGTCTACTTGCAGCAGTCTTGATCCTTTCTCTGATTATGGGTACTACCCTGCTGGTAATCTCTACTAGCTCAGGTCCTGCCAAGACCTTTTCTCCAACCTCTTCCCAGCAAACAGGTGATCTGCACTTCCTTCCATATAAAGCTTCATATGGAGCCATCCCGATGCTAGCATGATGGCTGTTATTGTAGGCAAACTCCACCAAAGGTAGATGCTGCCTGCAAGAACCGCCAAAGTCCAGCACACACATCCTGAGCATGTCCTCTATGGTCTGGATGGTCCTTTCTGATTGTCCGTCCGTCTGTGGATGGAAAGCAGTGCTAAAATCCAACCTAGTACCCATGGCATTCTGCAGACTCCGCCAAAACCTGGAGGTGAACTGGGGCCCTCTATCTGACACTATCGAAACAGGAACCCCATGCAGTCTGACGATCTCATCGACATACACCTGCGCCAACTTGTCCACAGAATAGCCACTCCTGACAGGGATGAAGTGAGCAGATTTAGTGAGTCTGTCCACAATCACCCATATGGAGTCCAATCTGTTGAACGCTGCCGGTAACCCCACTACGAAGTCCATAGCTATATTTTCCCATTTCCATTCTGGAATAGGTAGCGGGTTAAGCATTCCAGCCGGCTTCTGATGTTCCAGCTTCACCCTCTGACACACTTCGCAGGTTGACACAAACTGTGCCACTTCCTTCTTCATAGCTGGCTACCAATAAACCTTCTTTAGACCTTGATACATCTTGGTGGCCCCGGGGTGAACGCTGTATCTTGCATTATGAGCTTCTCTCATAATGTCTCCTTTTAGCCTTATGTCATCTGGTACATATAGTCTGCTCCCATAGCGGAGGATCCCCTTGCTGTCGAATCTGAACTCACTATCATTGCCTGACTGAACAGTCCTGGCAATCTTTACTAACTCTGGGTCCTCATGCTGCTTCTGAGCCACCTACTCCAGAAACACGGGTGCCACTCTCATCTGGGCCACCAAGGCACCTGTACCAGACAACTCCATCTGTAGACCCTCCTCAATGAGCTTGTAAAACTCCTTCACCACTGGCCTCCTCTCTGCCGATATGTGGGATAAACTGCCGAGTGATTTCTGGCTTAAGGCGTCTGCCACAACATTCGCCTTACCCGGATGGTACTGAATCTTGCAATCATAGTCACTCAGCAGCTCCACCCATCTCCTCTGTCTCAAATTCAAATCTCTTTGACTCAGGATGTACTGCAGGCTTTTATGATCTGTAAAGATCTCACATTTAACCCAATAGAGGTAGTGCCTCCACATTTTGAGTGCAAAGATTACTGCTGCCATCTCCAGGTCATGTGTGGGGTAATTCAACTCATGCTTCTTCAGCTGCCTAGAAGCATAAGCGATCACCCTCTCATTCTGCATTAGTACACAACCCAGTCCCACACGGGATGCATCACAAAAGACTGTAAAGTCCTCATCACTAGATGGCAGAGCTAAAACTGGTGCTGAAGTCAACCTCTTCTTAAGCTCTTCAAAACTCTCTTCGCACTGGTCGGTCCACACAAACTTCTGATTCTTCCTGGTTAGTCTGGTCAGAGGAGCTGCAATCTTTGAGAAGTCCTAAACGAACCTCCTGTAGTAACCTGCCAAACCCAAGAAACTTCTAATCTCTGTCACTGAAGTGGGTCTAGGCCAGTTAGCCACAGTTTCTGTCTTCTTGGGGTCTACCTCTATTCCATTCTCTGACACAACATGCCCCAAGAACGAAATGCTCCTCAGCCAGAACTCGCACTTAGAGAACTTGGCATACAAGCCATGTTCCCTCAAGGTCTGTAGAACCAACCTCAGATGATGGGCATGCTCCTCTGTATTCCTAGAATACACTAAGATATCATCTATGAAGACAATAACAAAGTGATCCAGGTATTGGTTAAATACTCTGTTCATGAGATCCATGAATGTTGCAGGGGCGTTGGTTAACCCGAACGGCATCACAAGGAACTCAAAATGCCCATATCTGGTCCTGAAAGCTGTCTTTGGCACATCTTCATCCCTTATCCTTAGCTGATGGTACCCCGATCTTAGATCTATTTTGGAGAAACAACCCGCTCCTGCTAGCTGGTCGAATAGATCATCGATCCTTGGCAGAGGGTACCTATTTTTGGTAGTGACTTTGTTCAACTGCCTGTAGTCGATACAAAGTCTGAGGGACCCATCCTTCTTTCTCACAAACAAGACCGGAGCACCCCAAGGTGAGGTACTCTGTCGGATGAAGCCCTTTTCTACCAGCTCTTGCAATTGCTCTTTCAATTCCTTCAACTCGGCTGGGGCCATCCTGTAGGGAGGGATAGAGATCGGTCTAGCTCCAGGCACCAACTCTATTTCGAACTCTATCTCCCTAGCAGGTGGTAAACCTGGAAGCTCGTCTGGAAAGACATCCTGAAACTCTCTGACAACTGGCACCGAGGCTGGCTCCCTGACCTGACTGTCTAGCTCTCTCACATGAGCTAAGTACCCCTGACATCCTTCCTAAGCAACCTACGAGCCTGTAGAGCTGATATCAGACCTCTAGGTGTGCCCCTCTTGTCTCCTCTGAAGACGACCTCTGACCCGTTCTGATCTTTGAACTTGACTACCTTGTCTCTGCAGTCCAAGGTAGCACCATGGGTAGATAGCCAATCCATCCCTAGAATGACGTCAAAGTCTGTCAAATCTAGAACCACAAGGTCGGCGGAGAGGCATCTTCCCTCAACAAAAACTGGACTGTACTGGCAGACTGACACTGCCACTGACGGGTCACACTTGGGTCCGCTGACCCATAGGGGACACTCTAACCCAGAGACTATCAGACCCAACCTCTCAACGGCTCTCGGAGCAATAAATGAATGAGATGCACCCGGGTCCATTAATGCATACACATCAGAACACCCAATGACGAGATTACCTGACACCACGGTGTTGGATGTGTTAGCCTCCTGCTGAGTCATGGTGAAGATCCTGGCTGGAGCTGATGGACCTTCACCTCGGGAACCAGAAGAAGAGGCTGCCCCTCTCCCTCTACCTCTGCCACTGCCCTGAGTTGTGGCTGGAGCTGCTGGCTGTGCCACACTACCAGAAGCTGTCTGCTGGGGCTGGCCCATTAAAGGTGCTCTAGGACACTCCCGAGCTATGTGTCCCTCCTGTCCGCATCTGAAACATGTATTAGTCCCAGCTCGACACACTCCCCTATGCGGCCTTCCACATCTCTGGCATTCTATACCATCTGAGCCTGAGCTCGAGCCACCGCCAAATCCCAGACCGGATTTCAACTTATTCCAAAACTTATTCTTCTTCGGCTTCTTGGTGGTGTTATTCCACCTCTTCTTACTTGAGCTCTGAGAAGAGAGACCTGGCCCTCCTCTGCCTGGGGTCTTAACCCCTGAAGACTGGGTCACTGACTGCTTCACTGACCCCTCAACTATGGCACTCGCCTCCATCCTTCGAGCCATATCCACCATAGTGTGGAAACTTTCCCTCTCAACTGACTGAATTAACGAGGAGTACCTAGAATGCAGCTTCATAACATATCTCTTGGCTTTCTTCGTATCTGTATCTAGAGCTTGCCCTGAAAAAGGCAATAGCTCCAAGAATTTATCCGTGAACTCCTCTACACTCATGTTTTCTGTCTGCCTCAGTTGCTCAAACTCAATCATTTTCAGTTCTCTGGAACTGTCTGGAAAAGCCCATCCAGCAAACTCATTCGCAAATTCCTCCCATGTCATACCGTCTAGTCTCGGGTCCACATAACACTTGAACCATTCCCGTGCCTTCTTGCACTTTAAAGTGAACTCTGTTGATAGAGCATAATTTAGTCCATTTTATATTAATATTATTGATGAATATTTATATGATTTCTACTTAATTTATTGTTTTTAATATTATTTTGCAGAAAATAGTGTAAAAGGACAATTTGGAGAAAATCCCCTAAAACCGCCTTATTTGGAGCAAAAGAGAGCAAGTCTGTCAAATTGAATTCAAATCAAGCAACTTGGACACATGGACAGCCCATGGACCCGCCTTCACGCAACCCACGCACTTGGGCAGCCCATTTAACAATCACGCGCACATGAATCGAGCCCACTGCACATGGACCGGCGCCCTTCATCAATCTCGCGTACGTGGACAAGCCCATCCACGCACGCATGGACCGCACGATCAGCTCGCTCCAATTCTAGCGCTTCAAATCAATTCCCGCACGTCCATGCAACCATCACTCACGTGGGCCCAGCGCTCATCTTCCGTGGACCGCTCATGGCCAGCACTCACGGGCCAAGCATCCTCCGCATGGATCGATCACGCACACGGGCATTCACAGCCCGTCCACACCCACGCTTCATGCAATTGGGCCCCACCACAGCAACACTTCAATTCATCCAAGCAAGCGGCCTGCACTTCACACTCCAGCTTCACGTGGACATCAGCACACTCAATCCACTCCCAGGACAGTATTTCCTAAATAGTGCGCCCCTCTGCACCTATAAATAGAGCATTCAGTGGCCGAATAAAAGGACTCGAATTCCAATTTTCAATTCGGCGATTTCCGCAGCCGGGCACAGAATTTCTTAGGTTTTATTTTTCTTTTCCCTTTTATTTATTTTTCTGTTTTTTTAATTCAGCCAATGAGTGGCTGATTTTCTTCATCTAGTTGAATATTGGTTGAAATTTTAGTTGGTGAGACTTGATCAAATATTATTTAATTTTTGGAAATTCAATATTTATGCAATTTCATATTTAATCTTCATATTATTTTGTAATTGAAATCTACGTTGATTTTTTTATTGCAAAATAATTATTTGTTAGTTTGAATAATTTAAGTCCGTAATTGCTTGGGTTATTTTTACCCAAGGAAATTGCATGATCTAGCGTTATCTCCATACATTTGGGTAGCTAGGATTGGGTCTCTCTTTTTCTTAATGCAATTGACAATTATTTTGATACCTAAGGCCCAAGAACGTTCCTTGGCAATTTGTTAATTAGTAATTAATTAGAGGACGTTCCCTAATTAATTTATTCCTAAGGAGAGATAATGGTGGTGAGAAGCGTCTTCCATCTCCATAACTAATCTACTGGGTCAACCCAAAAGAGCAAAGTGTCTGTGATCAACCCCAACAACTAAAGTGGATCCAATATTTCAACTAGAGCTTTCTCATTATTAATTACTTTTTACTTAATTATTTGCTTTCTATTATTATTCTCATTATTAGTTACTACAATCAATCTCAAAACCCCCCATTTTACTTTTACTGCAATTTATTTTTATTCAGCTTTCAGTTTATCTCATTTGATCCCACTTTCAGTTTTTATCTCATTTTTTGTTTATCTCATTGTTTCAGTTAATTTTATTGGTCTTGTTGAGAAAAATAAATAGGTAATCAATTCTCTGTGGATTCGATCCTTTCACCACTATCTGCAGTTGTAAATTGTTGATAACCAGAAAGGTTATTTTTGGCCGGGTTCGACAACCGCACTGTCACCTGTGGAAAGGGTGGATAATGGGGTGGAAAACCATACCCCGAGGCCTGAACGCCTCCCTGAGACTCCCCTGTCCCTTCTTCCTCCATGCTCACATCCAGGTTCCCATCCCTCCTCTGATCCTCTTCCGTAACTTCCCTCACATCTGAAGAACTTCCTCCTCTATCTGTCCCCCTTCTGCTAGCATCAAAAGACCTTCTAGGGTCCCTTGACACTCTTTCTCTATTTGCTCTACATGACATTGCCCTAGGCAATGTAGGAGGACGGGCGCTCGTGCCCTCATCCTCAGGTGGTACTCCAGTCAATCTTGCAGATCGACGGGTTCCTCTCATCCTGTTTTCTGAAAAACAGTACACATCATACAAACATCAGCATCATATGATTCATGTGGGCACTCATGAACCCTCATCACATAAACATATCATTCATATCATAGCATCAATGCACATGTATATAATCATGGCATTTCACATCATCAAACAAGACAGGACTCCACATCCTATCCTAGTGGACATGATCTTCCTATTGTGCTTGACCTTCTAGAACATCTATGAGCCCGACACTCTAGGTCCGATCCTATGAACCTAGGGCTCTGATACTATTCTGTAACGACCCGAAAATCGGATCGCTACCGGCGCTAGGATCCGAGTCGGCTTAAGGCCGCCAAGACCCGTAGCAAGCCTGACTTACAACCTGAAAACCTGTTTAATCCCATACATGATCACAACATACATAAAAATTTAAAACTTTTATTTCATACATCCAACTCAACTTGAACATGCACTGCACATAGCCATAATCATAAACATGATCCCTCTGTGGGATCTCATCAATGCCCCAATGGGCGATACATCATAAGATGAGTTGGCTTTCATAAACATAATAAAACATTTTGATCATGTAATAAAAGGGATACCTCATACACAATGTCAAGCACAATATCTAATCCTCAATATCATTACATGACTGAAACTGTACTTTTACATAACATTAATACATCTATCATGTCCACACTAACTATTACATACACGTGACTTCATTACTCTTGTAAACCTCCTGGTCTACCCTGTACCTGCAATCCTGGGGAAATTGGGAGAGGGCTGAGCTACTAGAGCCCAGTGAGCAGAATAATAAAACACTTAAAACATATGATAACATGAAATGCATCACATCACAGCTAATCACATCAAGGATGAACTTGTCACCAATAGCCCTCTACATGGTCCAACTGTGCCAGAACGTAGAATGGGTCCTGGTCTTTCCCTTACATATCATAACATAACATGGTCCAACTGTGCCAGAACGTAGAATGGGTCCTGGTCTTTCCCTTACATAGTGCCAGCGAACGTAGAATGGGTCCCACTAGTCTTACTTTCCGTACCGTACATATCATATCGTCATATCATAGATCGAGGGCTATGGATCATTCAACATTCATCCACATCAACATCAAAATGTGCAATGCAACATATTCGTGAATTCTAATGCAAGCAACCTAATTCATCACATGGCATTCATGATGCATGAACAATGCTCAAAACTTTGAAATTTATTTACTTTAAACGTAAAGGTTTATTCCACTCACCTCTGGATAGCTCTGACCAGACACTGGGGCAACAGACTCACTGCGGGGGTCCTCGGTTCCTCAGGTCCGAACCTACACAGGTGGACTCAAATGAGGGGCCAAACATACGTGAACATAACTCTAAACTATTCCCCAAAAACCCCCTAAAACATCATGGAATAATCATAGAAAAACATGCAAGAAAGGGCTGGACAGGGCACTTTCGGCGGCAGGTTCGGCGGCCGAAAGTCCCTCCAGAGCCGAAAGTCAGGCAGGTTCGGCGGCACCTTCGGCGGCCGAAACTCCCAGACAGAGGCGAAACTCATGCATGTTCGGCGGCACCTTCGGCGGCCGAAAGTCCCAGACAGAGAAGAAAGTCTCCTTTCGGGGGCAAGCTTCGGCAGCCGAAGGCTGCCTCCACAAGCATGTTCGGCGGCCGAAAGTTCCTTCGGCTACCGAACCTGGTTTCTCCCAGAATGGCAGAAACTCAGCTCCCCTATGCATTTATGCCTCCAATCTCATCCAAACATGCATAAACCTATTCTACAACATTCCTCAATCATACACAAGCAAACATACAAGTTCCTAGGGGCATCAAACCATCAAAACCCCAACTACAACACACAAGCAACTCACATTGTTCAAAAATCACATCAAAAACCCATAAGCTCAACATATGCTACACATGCATTTTCTACCCCATGAACTTGCATAAAACTTGCTTAAAACATAAAGTAAGCTAGAGATCGACTCTTACCTCTTGAAGATCGAGGGCGGAGGCGATCTAAATTGGAGTTGGGAGAGATTTGAGTTTTTGAACCTCAAAGTTCCAAAACTTGCTCAAAACTCGGAAATCTTCAAAACAAGATGAAAACTAGTGAAAAACTTGAAAGATCTGAAGGAAAAGACTCAAGATCGGTGAGGGATGGCGGAGGACTCACCTTGGCCGACAACGGGGAGAAAAACTCGCCCGTTTTCGGCTAAGGGACCCTTTTATAGTGGCTGGCCAGGCCACGTTCGGGGGCTTAACGTGCCTCCGCATGCATGCCATGTTCGGCGGCCGAACTTGAGGTTCGGCGGCTGAACCTGGACTTTCCTCACTTATGCTTTCGGGGGCCTAAAGGCGCTCCCGAAGGCCTGCATGTTCGGCGGCCGAACCTGAGTTTTCCTTCAAGGTTGTTTTCATGCAAAAACTCATTTCCATTATACTTAAAACCATGAAATACCTTAAAACATTTTATAAAAACATGATTCTACCCTACTAGAGGCTTCCGACATCCGAGATTCCACCGGACGGTAGGAATTCCGATACCGGAGTCTAGCTGGGTATTATAGGCATCTTCCCTCAACAAAGACTGGATTGCACTGGCAGACTGACTCTGCCACTGATGGATCACACTTGGGTCCACTGACCCAGAGAGGACACTCTAACCTAGAGATCATCAGACCCAACCTCTCTACGGCTCTCGGAGCAATAAAAGAATGAGATGCACCAGGGTCCATCAAGGCATACACATCTGAACAACCAATGACTAAGTTACCTGCCACCACGGTGTTAGATGCATCTGCCTCCTGCTGAGTCATCGTGAAGATCCGTGCTGGAGCTGATGGACCTTCACCTCTGAAACCCACTGAAGAAGAGGCTGACCCTCTCCCTCTGCCTCTGCCACTAGCCTGAGTCGTGACTGGAGCTGCTGGCTGCGCTACACTACCTGAAGCTGTCTGCTGGGACTGAGCCATAGATACTGTCCTAGGACACTCCCGAGCCATGTGTCCCTCTTGCCCGCATCTAAAGCAGGCTGCTGTCCCAGCCCGGCAAACTCCCTTGTGTGGTCTACCACACTTTGCACAAACTGCATTATCCGCACCAGAGCTTGAGCCACTCCCTAGTCCCAGACTGGACTTGATCTTGTTCCAGAACTTGTTCTTCTTGGGCTTCCTAGTGGTGTTACCCCACTTCCTGCTGCCTGAAGCTGCTGCACTCAAGGATGAGGGATCTGGCCTTCCCCCACCCGGGGTCTTGGAACCAGAAGACTGTGCCACTGACTGTTTGACTGTCCCCTGAATGATGGCACTGGCCTCCATTTTTCGGGCCATATCCACTATGGCATGGAAGCTCTCCCTATCTGCTGACTGGATCAAGGAGGAATATCTGGAGTGGAGTTTCATGATATACCTCCTTGACTTCTTCTGGTCTGAGTCAAGATTTTTCCCTGCAAATGGCAACAGCTCCAAGAATCTGTCTGTGAACTCATCCACACTCATATCATCAGTCTGCCTCAACTGCTCAAACTCGATCATCTTCAGCTCCCTTGAACTATCAGGGAAAGCCCATCCTGCAAACTCGTTTGCAAACTCTTCCCAAGACATGCTGTCCACCCTCGGGTTCACATAATTCTTAAACCACTCTCGTGCCTTCTTGCACTTAAGCGTGAACCCAGCCATCTGAATGGCTCTACTGTCATCAGCCCCAATCTCATCTGTGATCACCTTGATCCTTTCAAGATACACAAACGGGTCATCTCCTTTTTCATACTGAGGAGCACCCAGCTTCATATAGTCGGTCATCCTGACCTTGCTCCCACCAGATGAGCTAGGCTTAGGTACTGGGGTTTCTGGAACTGTGGGTTCTACTGGTGGAGGAGGAGGTGCAGCATCCCCTGGGGTAGGGTTTGCTGGATTTGGATAGTAGGGTGGAGGTGGGTACATGGGGTACTGTGGGTATGGTGGGTAGTAAGGTGGGTATGGCATCTGTGTGGGATAAGGGTTAAAGCTATGGTAATCCGATGTACCTCCCATCGAATACCCGGGATTTTGAGAAAAGGGTGGGTAGTAAGGTGGCTGAACAAATCCCTAGGCCTGAGTGCCTCCTTGGGACTCTCCCATTCCCTCTTCTGACATGCTAACTCCCAAACTGCCATCCCTCCTCTGGTCCACATCCATATCGTCCCCCATGTCCTCTGACATTCCTCCCTGAACTGTTCCCCTCACTGATCTGCTTCTACCCAGATCCAAAGACCTTCTAGGGTCTCTTACTGCTCTTTCTCTACTGGACCTACTTGACATTGCCCTAGGCAATGCAGGAGGACGGGCATCAGTGCCCTCGTCCTGGGGTGGTACTCTAGTCAATCGTGCAGATCGACGAGTTCCTCTCATCCTGTTTTCTGAAAACAGTACACATCACATAAACATTAGCATCAAATGGTTCATGTGGAAACACATGAACCCGCATCACATACATCACATATCATTAATGCACATGCATATAATCATGGCATTTCACATCATCATTCAAGATAGGACTCTTTATCCTATCCTAGTGGACATGATCTTCCTATTGTGCTTGACCTTCTAGAACATCTATGAGCCCGATACTCTAGGTCCGACCATATGAACCTAGGGCTCTGATACCATTCTGTAACGACCCGAAAATCGAACCGCTACCGGCGCTAGGATCCAGGTCGGCTTAAGACCGCCGGGACCTGTAGCAAGCCTGACATACATCCTGTAAACCTGTTTAATCCCATACATGGTCAACAACATACATAAAAACTTGAACTTTTCTTTTCCTTTACCAAGCTCAACCTGTGCATGCACATAAACATATACATAAACATAAACATAAACCCCACACTGGAGCTCTCAACAAATGCTCCAATGGGGCATCTCATCATACACAAGCTTGGTGGAACATAAACATCATAAAACATAGATCATGTATACAAAAGGGATCACCATACACATAGGGTCAAGCACAACCTCTAATCCTCAATATCATTTTTACATAGCATAACTATCTATAACTTTACATCATTTTACAATTTATCATGTCCACATTCTAACTATTACATACACATGACTTCATCCATCTTGACTTCTCTGTCTAGCCTGTACCTGCAAACCTGGGGGATTAGGGAGAGGGGTGAGCTACTAGAGCCCATTGAGCAGAATAATAAAACATTTAAAAATCTCATGCTCTCATGTAATGCAACACATCACAGACAAATCACATCACGGATGGTATTGTCACCAATAGTCCTCTACATTCCAAAGTGCCGGGACGTAGAATGGGTCAATCGGTCTTTCTCTTAAACATATCATAACATAACATTTCCAATGTGTCGGGACGTAGAATGGGTCAACCGGTCTTTCTCTTACATAGTGCCGGGACGTAGAATGGGTCAACCGGACTTCCATACCATGACATACCGTACCATATCACATCATATCATATGAGGACTAAAGGATCATCCAATAACCAATCCACATCAACATCATAGAATGCAGTGCAACATATTCGTGAATTCTAATGCAAACAACCTAGGATATCACATGGCATTCATGATGCATGAACATGCTCAAACTTTATAACTTATTTGCTTTAAAACATAAAGGTTTATTCTACTCACCTCTGGCTAGCTCTGAAAAAGACTAAAGCAGCTGACTCACTGCTGGGGTCCTCGGTTCCTCGGGTCCGAACTACACAGGCGGACTCAAATGAGGGACCAAACAACTAGAACATGACTCTAAAAATATCCCCCTAAAACCCCCTAAAACACCCCAAAACAATCATGCAAAACATGCAAAGGAAGGCTAAACAGGGCACTTTCGGCGGCGGGTCCGGCGGTCGAATGTCCCTCCAGAGCCGAAAGTCAAGCAGGTTCGGCGGCACCTTCGACGGCCGAAAGTGCCCTCCAGAGACGAAAGTCTCTTTTCGGGGGCAAGCTTCGGCAGCCGAAAGGCTTGCCTCCCAGGCAGGTTCGGCGGCCAAAAGTCCTTCGGCTGCCGAACCTGGTTTCTGCCAAAAGGGCAGAAACTCGGCTCCTCATGCACATTTGCCTCCCAAAACCTTCAATCAAGCATACAACTCATCCAAAACATGCATAGATACATACATCAACTCCTAGGGGCTTCAAACTATCCTAAACCCCATCTACAACACATCAAACATGCATATCCAACATACATTGTCCATAAAACACATAAAACCTAACAATGCTCAACTAACATAAACATACATTTCTACCTCATGAAACAACTTAAAACTTGTTTAAAACATATAGTGAGCTCAAGATCGGCCCTTACCTCTTGAAGATCGAGAGGAAAACGACCCTAGCTCAGAGATGGGAGAGATTGAGTTTCTTGAACCTCAAAGCTCCAAAACTTGCTTTATACTCGAAAATCTTCAAAACAAAGTTGCAAACTCATAAAAATCATGAAGAATGGAAGGGAGAGACTCAAAATCGGCGAGGGACGGCGGAGAGCTCACCTTGGCCGAAAATGGGGAGAAAAGCTCACTCGTTTCGGCTAAGGGACCCTTTTATAGGTGGCTGGCCAGGCCACATTAGGGGGCCGAACGTGCCTCCGCATGCATGCCATGTTCGGCGGCCGAACATGAGGTTCGGCGGCCGAACCTGGACTTCCCTCACTTATGCTTTCGGGGGCCTAAGGCACACCCGAAGCGCATGTACGTTCGGCGGTCGAACTTTGAGGTTCGGCGACCAAACCTGGGTTTTCCTCCAAGATTATTTTCATGCAAAAACTCATTTTCCTTCTAGCTTAAAAATATAAAATATATTAAAACATTTTATAAAACATGATTTTACCCTTCTAGAGGTCTCCGACACCCGAGATTCCGCCGGACGATAGGAATTTCGATACCGGAGTCTAGCCAGGTATTACAACCATGTTCGGCGGCCGAACATGAGGTTCGGCTGCCGAACCTAGGCTTATCCCTCAAAAATATTTTTCTTTTATTTTTTAAAACTTTAACTCAAAACCAATCAATAAAATCATGAAAAACATTTTGTAAAAACATATTTTACCCTTCTAAGAGGTTCTGGTACCCGAGATTCCGGATTCCAACGGGATTCCGTCGGAAAGTTGGAATTCTGACACTGGAGTCTAGCCGGGTATTACAATAGTAATCTTCTTCCGATTTCATGTAAATATATATGAATTCTCCTTTCCCTTATGCAAAGCATTAACAACAAATTGCGAATGACAACCTAACAAAATTCCACAACAATCCATATCCACAATATCACAATTAACAGATCCAGTGTAAGATTTACTGATAGAAATAGGCACGCTAAGATTTACCGATAGAAATAGGCACGCTGCAGATTATGTTGACTTCAATTGTCGAACCTTCCTTAATCCACTCAATTTTGTATGTCAAAGGGTGAGGCTATGTAGGCAACTACAGTTTCTCCACCAATTACGTAGCTACCAGGTTTTCACAATTGCAACTATCTATAATTAGCTTGCAAATTGCTTCTCCCACTCGACACTTCGCTTGGAAAATCTTCCTCCTTTGCGTCTCATTCTCCTGTTTTGTGAAGCATAAAATTTTCTTTAGCACATAGATGACCTCCCCATCTTCAAAACTAGTAATAGACCTATCATCTTCATCCACTTCCTCCTCATATTCAACCACCTTCTCAACCATATTAACATGGCTACGATCTTTATTAACTCCTTTGCGTTATACATAATTATTCGATCGATGTCCAGGTTGTCTGTAGTGATAACATATGTCTCCAGTTGGTTTATGATAATGATTGATTTTGCCTCATTTTTCTGCTGTATTGATGACTGCTTTTCCCTTACTGTCTCTCCTTTTCCACAGTATTCTAATGATTGCCAGAATTTATAACTGACTCACGGTTGTCGAAGCCGGTCAAAAATAACCTTTCTGGTTATCAACAATTTACAACTGCAGATAGTGGTGAAAGGATCGAATCCACAGAGAATTGAAAACTCACCTATTTCTATTTTTATGACTAAGAAAATAAACTGAAACGATAATAAACTAAAAATGAGATAAAAACTGAAAGCGGGATAAAACGAGATAAACTGAAATTGGGATCAAAACTGTCAACAAAATAACAGGGGGAGTTTGGGATTGATTGTAGTAAACTAATAATGAGAACAATAATGGAAAGCAAATAATTAAATAAAGAGTAAACAATAAGGAGAAAGCTCTAGTTGAAGTATTGGATCCACTTTAGTTGTTGGGATTGATCACAGACACTTTGTTCTTTTGGGTTGACCCAATACATTAGTTATGGAGTTGGAATAAGATTCTCACTACCATTATCTCTCCTTATTATCAAATTAATTAGGGAATGTCCTCTAATCAATTACTAATCAACAAGTTGCCAAGGAACGTCCTTGGGCCTCAGGCAACAAACAACTGTTAATTGCATTAAGAAATAGAGAGATCCAATCCTAGCTACCCAAACGTATGGAGCTAAAGCTAGATCATGTAACTTCCTTAGTTTTTATGCCAAGTGTTCTTATGTAAGAATAATCTAAGCAATTACGGACTTAAATCATTCAAACTAACAAATAATTATTTTGCAATAAAAAATCAACGTAGATCTCAATAACAAAGTAATATGAAAATTAAGCATGAAATTGCATGAATATTGAACACCCAAAAGTTAAACAATGTTTGATCAAGTCTCACAACCCATTAAACAACTAAAGCTTCAACCAATATTCAACTAGATTAAAAGATTTCAGCCTCTCATGGCTGAAACAAAAATAAAAAATAAAGAAAAGAAGAAAGGTAGAAAGGTAGAAGAAGAGATGTGAATTTCGCAGGTGTCTCCAAGGTGGTGTGTAAAAGCTGTGTGGAGGCTCCTTATGTATCTTTTTATAGTTGAAAGTGCTACCCTAGGTCATACTTACTTCCTAATTAGTCAAGAGGCTATCCAAAGTGCTAAAAAGGAAAGAATCGCGTTGCAAATTCTCCAGAAGGAAGGAGGCATGCGGATTGCAGAAGAGGAAGTGGAGCGCAGTCATTGAATGCAGAAGTGAAAGAAATCTGTCCAGTCTTTCCTTTTTAGGTGGAGCCTTCGTTTGAATTTTGAATGCTGAATGAAGAAGAGGCAAGTGCGTCTTCATGAGATCTTGCTGCCTAAATAGGAAGATATGACTGCTGCAGTGTGTGCACATCTTGAATAAGGAAAGAAAGATCTGTGATTTGAATTTCAAATAATCTTCTTACTGAGCTTTCCTTATTTGCTTTTGCTTCTGCACTTCCCTTATTTGAAAACTTTCCTTTTCTGAAAACTTTCCTTATTTGAAAACTTTCCTTTTTGGCACTTTCCATATTTGGCACTTTTTGACAGTTTTAAGAGCATTTTCTCCAGAATGTCTCTTTACACCTAATATCTGCAAAACATGATTAAAACCACAAAATTAGGCAGAAAGATATTAATAAACATCAAGAACATAATGATAAAGTGGACTAAAATATGCTCTATCAAATACCCTCACACCTTGCCTTTTGCTTGTCCTCAAGCAAATAAACATAGTCAAACAAGCTTTCTTACTCTAGATCCATATTTCCACTTAAGTTCTTACTCTAGACTCCTATTTTGAATAATTGCAGTGAAGAATATATGCATGAAGATTACTCACCTTCTTTTCTTGTTTCCCTTTACTTACCATGGCTAGGATTTGTTTTACTCAAGTGTAACAACCCGGAGACCGGACCGCTACCGGCGCTAGGATCCAGATCGGCTTAAGGCCACCGGGACCCGTAGCAAGCCTACTATGCATGCAGTAAACCTTTCTTTTACCCTTCTAAGAAATTTCGACATCCTCAAATTCCATATTCCAACGGAGATTCCGCCGTAAAGTAGGAATTCTGATGCCGGGGTCTAGCCGGGTATTACATTAAGAGAGAGATCATACATGCACATATTATTTATTCAGATAAGACTTTTTCTAGCTTTCAGAGTGATTTGCCCTTACCTTGAAGTACCATATTCAGCCTTTTGCATTTAAGTTTTGCTTGAAAAAGTCACCAACCTTTTGACGTGAAGGTACATGTTGGTGATATCCACCCCTAGTTACTTAGTTGGTCACCTGTCCAAGTGGCTACTAGCTCTGTTCGTAGTCTTTTGACCGTTGGAATAGTTTTTACTTTATGCTTTTGAGGTCTTTGCCTTTGCTGAATTTTCTTTCTCTCAATGATTTGGGCAAATCAACACCAATTGCTAAAACAAGTCACATTAAGTTCATTCACACAATTTAAATTCATTCTCTCTAATGAGTGTCATCAATACATTTTTCACCATGGCAAGCTCAAAGATTCAATTCAAAAGGCAATTCTCAAGCATGAATATAACTCACTGCAATTGATTCAACATAAGATTAAAGAGTCATCACATTAATGGGGTCATGGAAAGAAAAGCTCATCCAACATAGTTCATAAGTTTGAGTAGAGCAAATCAAAACACAAACGAGAAGCTGTGGAAAAATGAAAAAAAATCACACTCAAAATGAAAACAAAAATTCAAACTGAGAACTAAAGCAAAAATTAAAAATAAAAAGTCAGAAATATACACCCTCACACCTAAATCATTCATTGTCCTCAATGTATAGGAAATATTAAAATGCAAAAGAAACTGAGTACTCCCCTGGGTGTGGTGTGCATGGTGCGATCCACTTGATCAAGGCTCAAGTAATTGGGGAAGGAAAAAGGGTCCCAACTGCATTGAGTAGAAAGTGTAGCACTCCTTTTGATTTGGTCATAGCCTATCCTATTTTTTTCCATGTACTCATGAAGTAACATGATTAGCTTTTTCTCTTTCAGATGAGGTGTGCCTCTAGCCCTTATGTTTGCATTTTTGAGATGATTGGGAAGCACTTTGAACTCCAATTCATGTTTCTCCATGTGTAGCTGCAAATTGGTACTAAAATCTGGCAAAAAAAACTCTACCTTATCCGGAGGTTTGGACAAGCATTGATCCGTATGGTCCTTTGGTTTAGGTGCTTGGAGTACCATTTGTTCCTTGTGAGCATGGGTTGGATCTATGGTTGAAATGGTTTTCGGTTCCTCTTTCTGCGCAGGACTTGACTGAAAGGGAGGGCTGGAGGAGCTTGACTGCGTTGGAAGCTGAAAGGATGCGATGGAGGTGGCTTCAGGTTGCGCAAGGCTCATCTGCGAATTCTCCTGAAGAGGTGCGGCAGAGCTCTCTTCAGTCTGTGCTTGGCTGCAGTTCACCTGTTGGATGCAACAGTCAATTTCTTTCAATTTTGGCTCTTTTTGGTTCTCTTCCCTACAAAAATCATTGTTTAGCATATCATCTTGATTCATATAAAAAACATCTTGGCTCATATAATTAATGATATCTAAACTTTCTACAAGTTCTGTTTGATCAGTTTGCTTAGGCAAACAATTTTGTGGTTGTTTCTCTTCAGCAGCTTGTTCTTGCACTTGTGAACTTTCATAATCTGTCTCATCATCTTGAAACTCTTCCTCTCTTCTTAACATGATTGCATTCAATGATTTGTTCAATTGATCCTCTTGCTGTTGGATATTTTGCAAAGTCTTCATTATCTTATCAAGATTGGAACTTTGAGGTGTTGCTTGGGCTTGATAGTTTTGGTAGTGGTTAGCCTCTGCATAACTGAAGTCTGGATAGTCTCCCCAACCTGGATTGTATGTGTTATAGTAGGAATCATGTCTTGGCTATCCATAGAATCCTCCAAATGTATGTCTAGGCTGGTCATACTGATAAAGTGTGGGATATTGATCAGTTGGGTGTCCCACATATCCACAGATCCTACATGGCCTTGGTGGCTGAAATTGTTGAGCATACCTTCTGGCAATAATTTTTTCAAGAGATGTGAGTTCAGAAATTTGAAAAGAAAGGTCAGATGTACTTACCTCATCCATGATTCAGATCTGCGATGGTGACTGTGCCTTTGGTGAGATGTTCGGCGGTGCTTTTTTTTTTTTTGGTTTGGTCCTGAAAGAAAAACAAATAAGTTAAATCAACTCCCCGGCAATGGCGCCAATTTTTGACTCGCGGTTGTCAAAGCTGGTAAAAAATAATCTTTCTGGTTATCAACAATTTACAACTGCAGATAGTGGTGAAAGGATCGAATCCACAGAGAATTGAAAACTCACATATTTCTCTTTTTATGACCAAGAAAATAAACTGAAACGATAATAAACTAAAAATGAGATAAAAACTGAATGCGGGATAAAACGAGATAAACTGAAATTGGGATCAAAACTGTCAACAAAATAACAGGGGGAGTTTGGGATTGATTGTAGTAAACTAATAATGAGAACAATAATGGAAATCAAATAATTAAATAAAGAGTAACCAATAATGAGAAAGCTCTAGTTGAAGTATTGGATCCACTTTAGTTGTTGGGATTGATCACAGACACTTTGTTCTTTTGGGTTGACCCAATACATTAGTTATGGAGTTGGAATAAGATTCTCACTACCATTATCTCTCCTTATTATCAAATTAATTAGGGAACGTCCTCTAATCAATTACTAATCAACAAGTTGCCAAGGAACGTCCTTGGGCCTCAGGCAACAAACAACTGTTAATTGTATTAAGAAATAGAGAGATCCAGTCCTAACTACCCAAACGTATGGATATAACGCTAGATCATGCAACTTCCTTGGTTTTTATGCCAAGTGTTCTTATGTAAGAATAATCTAAGCAATTACGGACTTAAATCATTCAAACTAACAAATAATTATTTTGTAATAAAAAATCAACGTAGATCTTAATAACAAAGTAATATGAAAATTAAGCATGAAATTGCATGAATATTGAACACCCAAAAGTTAAACAATATTTGATCAAGTCTCACAACCCATTAAACAACTAAAGCTTCAACCAATATTCAACTAGATTAAAAGATTTCAGCCTCTCATGGCTGAAACAAAAATAAAAAATAAAGAAAAGAAGAAAGATAGAAAGATAGAAGAAGAGATGTGAATTTCGCAGGTGTCTCCAAGTGTGTGCACATCTTTGAATAAGGAAAGAAAGATCTGTGATTTGAATTTCAAATAATCTTCTGACTGAGCTTTCCTTATTTGCTTTTGCTTCTACACTTCCCTTATTTGAAAACTTTCCTTTTCTGAAAACATTCCTTATTTGAAAACTTTTTTTTTGGCACTTTCCATATTTGGCACTTTTTGGCAGTTTTAAGAGTATTTTCTCCATAATGACTCTTTACACCTAATATCTGCAAAATATGATTAAAACCACAAAATTAGACAGAAAAGATGTAAATAAACATCAAGAACATAATTATAAAGTGGACTAAAATATGCTCTATCAATAACCCTAGAAAGGTTGTCCATTGTAATTGCCTCTACACTGCTGAGTTCATGTCAAACCATAATTTATGTAATTAAAATTTCGATTAGACTGATGTCGAGGCTACTGATAGTGATTGTCGAAACCGTCAGAAATAACTTATTAATAATCAACAATTAAGAACTGTAGATAGTAGTAATAGGGTTGAATCCATAAGGAATTAACACTATAACTTTCCTAACAATAACTTGGGCAAATTAACAATAAAAGTAAAATAAAGGGGGTGATTTTTGATGATGATGAACTAAGACTAAAACTAAAGTAATATAAGAAAGAAATTATTAAGAGAAGAGTAAATGAATGATAAAAAAACTCTAGTTGAAGTGTAGAATCCATTTCAGTTTAGGAATTGATCATTGATACTTTAATTCTTCTAGTTGTTTCAATAAATTAGTTTAGGTTGTGGAAGATGCTCCACACAATCAAATCTCTCCTTAGATTTAGTTTGATTAGGAAACGTTTGCTAGTCAAACACTAGTTAATAAGTCGCCAAGGAACGTCCTTGAGGGTTTTTACTTTTCAATTGTTAACTGCTTTAAGAAATAGAGAGACCTAATTCTAACTTTGCCAACTGCGTGGTTAGTTAGATCATGCAACCTCTTAGTTGTTACTCTTTTGTTTGAACAATTTTAAGCAATTACGGACTTAAAATATTCAAACTAACTATATATTACTTTGCAATTAAAAACAACGGGCCCTATTGATCATAACAGCAAGGCAATAATAACATGAAGAATAAAGTTGCATAATTAAATACTGAAAAATAGAAGATTGACAATAGAGTTTCAGATCTCCTAATTCACAATTAAACTGAAATTTCTCCAACTTCAACTAGAAGAAAATGTATTTAGCCACTCATGGTTGGCAAAGAAAACACAAAGAGAAAAGAAAGAAGAAAAGATTCAGGTTCGGTGCTGCTGAGGCTCTCCGAATTGATGATGTGCTGCTGCTAGTTTGCTGCCCCTTTTATAGATGCAAAAACCCTAGATCAGTCCCTTATGAGATGAAATTCCTTTTTGACTTGGTCTTTGATGCATTTCTTAATTGTGTTTCTTCATAAATAGACTTTCTTGAGTGAATGAATTCTTTTTGCAAAGTGTTTGATGTGTTTCAGATGTGTCTTGGTATGTTTGAGATGAAATAGAACTCTTGAAATTTGAATTTTGGTGTTTCCCGCCATTCTACACTTTTATGTTTTGTGATGATTGATTTGCCCAGTGATTTAGGCAAAGCCAGTCTATGCCGTTTCTTCCCTTCTCTGTTCTGCGATAATCGATTTGCCTAGTGATTTGGGTAAATCGCTTCTGGCACATCAAAATCTTGAGTTTCAGCTTCTTACTTTTATCTACTTGTGCAGCCCTCTTGGCCATTCTTGGAGGTAATTTGCCCAAATTGCTTTGGCCAAATCAACTCTTCATGCATTTTAGGCCATTTTCACTGATTCTTCATTTTTCATCTTTTTCTGCAAAATATTATAAAAAACACAAAATTAGCTAGAAAATATATAATTTAGCATCAATAATATTAGTAAAAATGTGGCTAAATTATGTTTGATCAGCTACCATTCAACACGTTCTTTCGCTCTTTTTGTCATCTCAATGGCATCTGCCAAAGTGAAAATCGTAGCTAATCCCATCATACAACGATTTCATTATTCAATCCCCTCTAATAATGAGTAACCTGCTGGGCTTCATTCTCATAGTTATCACACCTCACCTGCAACTTTAAAAACTCCTCTATACATTCATCCACCCTTCGACTCCCTTGAATACAATCATGATACCGATTATAAAAAATCTGGGTGTGATCATTAGGCAAGAAACGTTGTTCAATCATTTGCTTCATCAACAACCAGTTTTGTATAGATTCAAGTCTGTTGTGATAGCGTTCATTGTGAACAGAATTCCACCATGCTACCGCACCATCCTTTAATTTGTAAGCCACAATTGGAACCTTTTGATCCTTTTCCATATTTATAACTTTGAAAAATCGATCAACCTCTACCAACCAATCAAAGATAGATTTTACATGCAACGAACAAAAAAAGTTTTAAAGGTCTATTTTTATCTTGTAACCTTCGTGATAATTCTGTTAGGGATTTTCAAAAATTGGATTTGCGAACTGGCTGTGGGTGTTCGGCTGCGGCGGGTTGGTTGTTGCCCTGTTGTAGGGCTAGTTGTCCGATCATCTCCCTCAATTCTATCAAGGATGTCTCAATTGCAATGAGTCGCGCCTCTTGGTTGTCGGCCATGTATGAACATCTCTCTGATACAGACTAAAATAGGACTGTTTAGACTCCATCAGGATTTTTAACTAATAACATTTGATTAAACAAAATTCAGAAAATAAAAGGCTAAAAGCCAAAATTTCTTATTGAATTTTTGAAAATTAAAAAGTATCTCAAACAATCAAGAAAAGAGCTATTATAATAATAAAAATCCTAATGTGAAAAATTATGAAAAAATCTAAAAAATAATTAAAATATAAAATTGACCCCCTAAACGATCTAATTTGAGTCTCGAACTTTGTGATAGACTTATGGCTATTATCACAATTTTAAAAGTCATCTGTCTCAAAATTTCCTTTTCGGAAAGCTATTGTGGGCCTCCAACGAATGTCGGTAGCAAAAGTTCCAAGTCTTTCATAAAATCCAAGGCTAGTTGCTCTGCATCAATTCAGTTTTCTTTAAACTAAACCAAAACCAAAATGATATTTATCGATTCAGTTTGATTCAGTTATACTTCAAAATCGGTTTGGTTCAATGTGAAATTTTAAATCATTCGATTTTTTAGCTTTCCAAATTCAATTCAATTTGAAACCGTACTGACTTAATGCTCACCCCTACTGGGGACAATAAATATGGTGCTTGAGGCACCTATGCATCAGATCACATATTAGTGTTCGTTCCGTCTCCATTATTCATACAAATACCTTGACAAAGCACATCTCTACCTGCAAACAAGCTCTGCCAAATCCATGAACTCTGTCATTTAGAATGTGCTTGACAAAAAGAAGAACATGGAAAATAGATACCCTTTAGAAGTCGCGCCCATAAACTACAAGGATTTTGAATAAGCCTCCAACACTGCTTTGTTAGACAAGCAAGATTGAAATTAGTAAAATCTCGGAATCTAAACCACCCCATAACTTCAAAACATAGGATTTGTGCTAGTTAACCCATCTCAGCTTGCAATGCTCTTCATCACCTCCCCACTAGAAATTAGACAGTAAACTATTCAACTCAAATGAAAATTGTTTAGGATATGAAAAAAAGGGACATGGAGTAAGTTGAATGATAGAGCATAATTTAGGCCATTTTATCATGATATTATTAATGTTTATTTATACCATTTCTCCTAATTTTGTGGTTTTAATCTTGTTTTGCAGATATTAGGTGTAAAGAGACGATCTGGCGAAAATGCTCTTAAAACTGCCAAAAAATGCCAAATATGGAAAGTGCCAAATAAGGAAAGTTTTCAGATAAGGAAAGTTTTCAAATATGGAAAGTGCCAAATAAGGAAAGTACAGAAGAAAAAACAGATAAGAAAAGCGCAGTCAGAAGATTATTTGAAATTCAAATTGCAGATCTTTCTTGTTTAAAGACGTGCAGACACCTCAGCAGTCAGATCTTCCTATTTAGGTAGCAAGATTTCAAGAAGATGCACTTGCCTCTCTTGCATTAAGCATTCAAGATTTAAAATTCAAACGAAGGCTCCACCTAAAAAGGAAAGATTGAAAAGCATATCTTTCCCTTTGCACAACCCATCCGCGCGCCACCTTCCTTCTGAAGAGCCATCCGCGCGCCTCCTTCCTTCTGAAGACCTTGCAACGCGATTCTTTCCTTTTCAGATACAACTTGGGCAACAACTTAACAACTTGGGAAGCAAGTAAGGACTTAGGATAACATTTGCAACTATAAAAAGACACATAAGTAGCCTCCCCATGCTTTTTCTACACCCCCTTGGACATACTTACGGGATTGCAAGTGGCACTATCTCTTCTTCTTCCTTTTTTGTTTTTTGGTTTTTGTTTCAGCCATGAGTGGCTGAAACCTTTTATTCTAGTTGAAGATTAGGTGAAACTTTGATTGTTTTATGGATTGTGAGATCTGAACATACATTGTTATCTTTGGTTTATTCAATATTTATGCAATTTCATGCTTGATTCCATTATTGCTTTGTTATTTTGATCAATGTGGCCAATTGATTCTTGATTGCAAGGTAATATATTATTAGTTTGAATAATTTTGAGTCCGTAATTGCTTGGATTGTTCAAACACAAGAACACTTGGTGTAAAAACTAAGGAAGTTGCATAATCTAGCAATATCACCATACGTTTGGGTAGCTAGGTTTGGATCTCTCTATTTCTTAATGCAATTGACAGCTGTTTGTTGCTTGAGGCTCAAGGATGTTCTTTGGCAACTTGTTGATTAGTGATTAATTAGAGGATGTTCCCTAATTGGTTTAATCTTAAGGAGAGACATGGTGGTGAGAAGCGTCTTCCATCCCCATAACTAATCTATTGAAACAACCAAAGAAACATAGTGTCAATGATCAATCCTAACAACTGAAGTGAATCCGATTCTTCAACTAGAGCTTTCTCATTATTGATTTCTTTTATTTTAATTATTTGCCTTCTTTTACTGATTTCAGTTTTAGATCTCTTGAATCAATCTCAAACCCCCCTATTTTACTTTCAGTTTATTTGCTTTCAGTTTATCTCGTTTCAGTTTACTTCTCTTTTAGTTTATTTTTATTTCAGTTAATTCTTTTGGTCTTGATAGGGAAGATAAGTAAGTTTTCAATTCTCTGTGGATTCGATCCTTTACCACTATCTGCAGTAGTAATATTGTTCATAACCGGAAAGGTTATTTTTGAACGGCTTCGACAACCGACAGTCATTGAAATAGCAGATAAAATTGATTGAATCATACAGGCATGACTAGCCTAAGACAATAGCTTTTGTTTCCATGGTTGATTTTTTGACTTAATCCTATTCTGATAAGTACGAAAGCTTGTTGTCGTGAATGGCCTAAAAGGGACCAGCAAATCCAAATAGCAATTTTGAGGAGACTAATTCTCGCATTTGAAACTTTCCCAAAATATGAAGTTTACGATCCAAAGGCATATGTTTGCTAAACAAAAAGTGAGATTTTTGGAAATTAATTGTTTGCCCAATAGCCAACACATAGGACTAAATTAGATGAAATAATATCTCTATCTCTTATCTTGTGGCTTGAGCAAATAATAATGTATCATATGTAAATAGAACATCACTAGGAGCTGGTGCAAACCGAGCAACCTTAACACCTTTTAGAAGTCCCCATGTGATAAGCTGATAATAAAATGTAAGAAAGAGCCTAAGAAATAAATAAAAACAAGTAGGGAGACAAAGGATCTCCTTATTGAATGCTTTAAGATGGATGAAAAGAAGCAAAAGGAGACCTATTTATTAAGATGGAAAAGGTAACAGTCGAGACACATTGCATCACCAACTGAATCTAAGATGAAGCAAAATCCATTTGCAAAAGCACCTTATGAAGAAAATCCAAATTCACCTAATCATAGGCCTTATACATACCCAATTTTAAAGCCATATAGTGCAACTTATTGTTCAAAGTTTTAAGACAGTGAAAAACCTCATAAGTAATCACGATGTTGTCCTGAATAACTCGATGGTGAACAAAGGCATTTTGATCTTTAGGAATAAGGGAGGATATCAACAGCTTAAACCTATTCACAAGAGTTTTGGAGATAACTTAATACATAAAGTTGCATAGACATGATGGCATGAAACTGGAGAATATCAATAATATTATGACACTTAGGAATAAGAACAATATTAGTCATGTTCATTTCTCAGAGCATATACCTTGAATGTAAAAATGATGAGACAATGATTGGCCAACAATATCTCAATTGCGCTGATAGAATAAACTAGAAAAGTCAAGAAGACTTGGAGCTTTATCATTGCCCAACTAAAACACTTATGCCTTGACCTCAACATCAGATAGGGGTAATAATAAAGCCTCGTTAATCGTTTGAGTGACCAAAGAGGGAATAAAAGTAAGAACCTGATCACTACCCTGTAAAGATCCAGCAGTGTAAAGCTATTGAAAATAACTATTGATATATAGATGAAGAGCAGCATTTTGATTAATTCAAAAACTCATATCAATTTGAAGATGAATAATATGATTACACCTACGCTATTAAATAGTAGATAAATAAAAGAATCGTGTGTTTCTATCCCTTTTCTGCAACCACTATACATAAGAATGTTGTTTCTAATGTAGTTTCTCCTGATGCACAAAGTATGAAGTTGATATAATAAATGAGTCTCAATATCCGCATTAGCAGAATCAAAAGGCCTATTATAAATCTCTTCTAACTTTTGCTGAAACTGATTCATCTAACAATTATCATTCCAAACATTACATAAGCAGAAAAATCACTTATAGTCCATATTAAAGCAGCTTACAAGTTGAAATTTTCTTTATTGAATGCATCATATGTTTTCCATTCTCCCATCAATCTTTCAACTCAGTTACTAGGGATTGCAAATACGCATCCAACTTATATTTTGAATTTTTGGGTCCTGGGACAAGTATAGTGAGAAACATATACTCACCTTTCATGCATAATCATAGGGGTAAGTTATATGATATCAATATGACAGGCCATGATGAATATTGCTGACTAGATTTTCCAAAGGGTTGAAAACCATCGGTACATAGTCCTACACGGACATTATGTTTCTTAGCACTGAAATGAGGCCAATTATTATCAAAAGCTTTCCATGCATGTGCATCAGATGGATGATGCATTAAATCATCATTAGTCCCATGATTGGCATGCCAAGTTATGTCCTTAGCTGTAGCATTAGATGCATATAATCTTTATAGTCTAGGTGTGATTGGTATGTAATACATTTTACTATAAGCAACATAGGTTTTACTAGAGCTCTGGCTATCTCACAATCGTTTATACTTCGGATGATCACACACTTTGCACCTGAGCAATTCATTATCCTCACCCCAATAAATCATACAACAATTTAAGCAACTATGAATCTTCTGAATTGGTAATCCCATGCCTTCAAGCAATTTCTTTATAGAATAGAAATTATCAGTAAACAAATTATTAGTAGGTAAAATTTCTTTGATGAATTGGCAAATATTATCAAAATATTATCCAGACAAATATTGTTCAGATTTGATGTTCAATATCTGATAGCGGTTGTCGAAGCCGTAAAAAATAAACCTATTATCAATCAACAAAGTAATTTGTCGGTAGTGGCAATAGGGTCGAACCACAGGGATTTGACACTAAAGATCTTTCTAATTATGACTTGGACAAGTAAAAAAAATAAATAAAAAGAGAGGGTTTATTTTGATGATAATGAATTAAAATTAAATAGTAAGAGAAAGCAATAATTTAAAAAGATAAGTAAATCAATGGGAGAAAAGCTCTAGTTGAAGTATGGATCAATTTCAGTTGTTTAGAATTGATCATTGATTCTTTGATACTCCTATTTATTTCAATAAATTAGTTTAGGTTGTGGAAGACGCTTCTCACAACCAAATTCCTCCTTAGTTTTAGTTTGACTAGGAAACGTTCGCTAATCAAACACTAGTCAACAAGTTGCCAACGAACGTCCTTGGAGTTTTTTACTTTTCAACTGTTGACTGCATTAAGACTTAGAAAACCCTAATTCTAACCTTGCCAACCGCGTGGTCAAGTTTAGATTATGCAACCAAATGTACTTGTGTTCAAACAACCTAAGCAATTACAGACCTAAATTATTTAAATTAACAATTTATCACTTATGCAATTAAAAGCAACATGCCTTAATTAATTCTAATAACAAAGAAATAATAGCATAAAGATCAAGTTGCATAAATATTGAAAAATAAAAGCTTAACAATTGTAACGACCCGAAAATCGGACCGCTATCGGCGCTAGGGTCCGGGTCGACTTAAGGCCGCCGGGACCCGTAGCAAGCCAAACATATATCCTGGAAACCTGTATAATCCCATACATGATCAGCAACATACATAAAAATTTAAACTTTTCTTTCATTCATCCAACTCAACCTGAACATATACTGTATATAGTCATCATCATAAACCTGATCCCTCTGTGGGATCTCAACAATGCCTCAAAAGGCAAATACATCATGAGATGAGTTGGCTTCCATAACATTATAAAACATTTTGATCATGTAATAAAAAGGGATACCTCAATACATAGTGTCAAGCACAATATCTAATCCTCAATATCATTACACATAACATAACTATAGTATACTGAAAACTCTTTCATTACATCATAATACAACTGTCATGTCCACAACTAACTATTACATACACTCTTCATATCTCTGGCTAACCTCCTGGTCTACCCTGTACCTGCACATCTGGGGTTAGGGGAGAGGGGTGAGCTACAAAGCCCAGTGAGCAGAATAGTGGAAACAATATATTAAAAATTTCATGCTTCTATGGAATGCAACACATCACAACTAATCACATCTCGGATGGTATTGTCACCTATAGTCCTCTACATAGTCCAACTGTGCCGGGACGTAGAATGGGTACAACCGGTCTTTCTCTTAACATAACATATCATACAGTCCAACTGTGCCAGGGACGTAGAATGGGTACAACCTGGACTTCCTCTTACATCGTGCCAGGGACGTAGAATGGGTACAACCTGGACTTCCATACCATATCATGCCATAACATCATCATATCATATGAGGACTAAAGGATCATCCAATAACCAATCCACATCATCATCATAAATGCAATGCAACATATTCATGAATACTAATGCAAGCAACCTACTATAACTCATGGCATTCATGATGCATGGATCATGCTCAAAATTCATATTTCATTTATTTTAAAACTTTAAGGTTTATTCCACTCACCTCTGGCTAGCTCTGACAAACTCTGTAGCAGCTGGCTCACTGCTGGGGTCCTCGGTTCCTCGGGTCCGAACCTACACAGGTGGACTCCAATGAGGGACCAAACATGCATAAACTTAACTCTAATATATTCCCCAAAAACCCCCTAAAACATCATGGAAATATCACATAGAGATATGCATGAAGTGGCTGAACAGGGCACTTTCGGCGGCACCTTCGGCGGCCGAAAGTCCTGGACAGAGACGAAACTCAGGTAGGTTCGGCGGCACCTTCGGCGGCCGAAAGTCCCAGACAGAGACGAAAGTCTCCTTTCGGGGGCAACTTCGGCAGCCGAAAGGCCTGCCTCCCCAGCCATGTTCGGCGGCCGAAAGTACCTTCGGCTGCCGAACCTGGTTTCTGCCAAAGGGCAGAAACTTGGCTCCCTTTGCACATTTCACCTCCAAACCTTCCAAACATGCATATTTCTCAACCAAAGCATGCATACAAGTTCCTAGGGGCCTCAAACATGCATATACCCCATCTACAACACTTCAATCATACACAATCAAGCTACATTGCTCAAAAATCACATAAAACCTAACATTTACTTAAGAACTCATACAACCCTATACATGCCATTCTACCCCATAAAATCACTTAAAACTTACTTAAAACATACATTGAGCTTAAGATCGGCTCTTACCTCTTGAAGCTCGAGGGTTGAGGAGATCTAAACTTGGAGATGGGAGAAGTTCCAACTTTTGGTCTCCAAGCTCCAAAACTCGTTCTAAGCTCAAAGATCTTCAAAACCAAAGTTATAAACTTGTAAAGATCATGGAAAAAAAGGAAGGAAAAACTCAAGATTGGGGAAGGATGGCGGAATGCTCACCTTGGCCGAAATGGGGAGAAAAAGCTCGCCCATTTTCGGCTAAGGGACCCTTTTATAGGTGGCTGGCCAGGCCACGTTCGGGGGCCGAACTTGCCTCCGCATGCATGCCATGTTCGGCGGCCGAACTTAACTTTCGGCGGCCGAACCTGAACTTCCCTCACTCATGCTTTCGGGGGCCTAACGTGCCTCCAAAACGCATGCATGTTCGGCGGCCGAACTTGACTTTCGGCGGCCGAACCTGGGTTTTCCTCCAAAGACTTTTCATGCAAAAACTCATTTAATTTCATACTTAAAACCATGAAATACCTTAAAACATTTTATGAAAACATGTTTCTACCCTACTAGAGGCTTCCGACATCCGAGATTCCACCGGACGATAGGAATTCCGATACTGGAGTCTAGCCGGGTATTACATTCTCCCCCCCTTAAGAACATTCGTCCCCGAATGTACCTCAACTAGCACACATAGCATGGCATAAAACATAACATACATACATAGCACATAAAACTCACAGGGAACTAACCTCAGAAAAGATAAGGGTATTGCTGGAGCATGGACTCCCGTGTCTCCCAAGTGCATTCCTCCAAATTGTGGTGGTTCCACAGGACTTTCACCATCGGGATTTCCTTGTTTCTTAACTTTCTGATCTGGGTGTCTAGGATCCGTACTGGCTGTTCAACATAAGTGAGATCCTCTTGGACCTCCACATCAGGCTCACTAAGAACCTTGCTCGGATCTGACACAAACTTCCTCAACATTGAAACATGGAAAACCGGATGGATTCTTTCCATTGAAGCAGGTAAATCTAGCTTGTACGACACATTCCCAATCTTTTGCAAGATTTCAAAGGGTCCGATGTATCGTGGGGCTAGTTTACCTTTCTTCCCAAAGCGAACCACTCCTTTCATTGGAGACACCTTGAGCAATACCAGATCCCCCTCCTGAAACTCTAACTGTCTTCTGCGGACGTCTGCATAGCTCTTCTGTCTGCTGGCAGCAGTCTTGATTCTTTCTCTGATTATGGGTACCACCCTGCTGGTGATCTCTACTAGCTCAGGCCCTGCCAAGGCCTTTTCTCCAACTTCCTCCCAGCAAACAGGTGACCTGCACTTCCTCCCATATAAAGCTTCGTATAGAGCCATCCCAATGCTAGCATGATGGCTGTTGTTGTAGGCAAACTCCACCAAAGGTAGATGCTGCCTCCAAGAACCGCCAAAGTCCAACACACACATTCTGAGCATATCTTCTATGGTCTGGATGGTCCTTTCTGACTGTCCATCAGTCTGGGGGTGGAAGGCAGTACTGAAATCCAACCTAGTACCCATGGCATTCTGCAGACTCCGCCAAAATCTGGAGGTGAACTGGGGCCCTCTATCTGACACTATTGAAACAGGAACCCCATGCAGTCTAACTATCTCATCAACGTACACCTGCGCCAACTTGTCCACAGAATAGCCACTCCTGACAGGGATGAAGTGAGCAGATTTGGTGAGTCTGTCCACAATCACCCATATGGAGTCCAATCTGTTGGACGTTGCCGGTAACCCCACTACGAAGTCCATAGCTATATTCTCCCATTTCCATTCTGGAATAGGTAGCGGGTTAAGCATTCCGGCTGGCTTCTGATGTTCCAGCTTCACCCTCTGACATACTTCGCAGGCGGACACAAACTGTGCCACTTCTTTCTTCATCGCTGGCCACCAATAAACCTTCTTTAGATTTTGATACATCTTGGTGGCTCCTGGGTGAATGCTGTATCTTGCATTATGAGCCTCTCTCATAATGTCTCCTTTTAGCCCAATGTCATCTGGTACACATAGTCTGCTCCCATAGCGGAGGATCCCCTTGCTGTCAAATCTGAACTCACTGTCATTGCCTGACTGAACAGTCCTGGCAATCTTCACTAACTCCGGGTCCTCATGCTGTTTCTGAGCCACCTGCTCCAGAAACACGGGTGCCACTCTCATCTGGGCCACCAAGGCACCTATACCAGACAACTCCATCTGTAGACCTTCCTCAATGAGCTTGTAAAACTCCTTCACCACTGGTCTCCTCTCTGCCGTGATGTGGGATAGACTGCCTAGTGACTTCCGGCTTAGGGTGTCTGCCACGACATTCGCCTTACCCGGATGATACTGAATCTTACAATCATAGTCACTCAGCAACTCTACCCATCTCCTCTGTCTCAAATTCAGATCCCTCTGACTCAAGATGTACTGCAGACTCTTATGATCCGTGAAGATCTCACATTTTACCCCATAGAGGTAATGCCTCCACATCTTGAGTGCAAAGATTACTGCTGCCATCTCCAGGTCATGTGTGGGGTAATTCAACTCATGCTTCTTCAGCTGCCTAGAAGCATAAGCAATCACCCTCTCATTCTGCATCAGTACACAACCCAGTCCCACACGGGATGCATCACAAAAGACCGTAAAGTCCTCATCACTAGATGGCAGAGCTAAAACTGGTGCTGAAGTCAACCTCTTCTTAAGCTCTTCAAAACTCTCCTCGCACTGGTCGGTCCACAGAAACTTCTGATTCTTCCTGGTTAGTCTGGTCAGAGGAGCTGCTATCTTTGAGAAGTCCTGAACGAACCTCCTGTAGTAACCTGCCAAACCCAAGAAACTCCTGACTTCCGTCACTGAAGTGGGTCTAGGCCAGTTAGCCACAGTTTCTGTCTTCTTGGGGTCTACCTCTATCCCATTCTCTGACACTACATGCCCCAAGAACGAAATACTCCTCAGCCAGAATTCACATTTAGAGAACTTGGCATACAAGCCATGTTCCCTCAAAGTCTGCAAGACCAACCGCAGATGATGGGCATGCTCCTCTGCATTCCTGGAATACACCAAGATATCATCTATGAAGACAATAACGAAGTGATCCAGGTACTGACTAAACACTCTGTTCATGAGATCCATGAATGCTGCAGGGGCGTTGGTTAACCCGAACGGCATTACAAGGAACTCAAAATGCCCATATCTAGTCCTGAAAGCCGTCTTCGGCACATCTTCATTCCTTATCCTTAGCTGATGGTACCCCGATCTCAGATCTATTTTGGAGAAACAACCCGCTCCTGCTAGCTGGTCGAATAGATCATCGATCCTTGGCAATGGGTACTTATTCTTGGTAGTGACTTTGTTCAACTGTCTGTAGTCGATACAAAGTCTAAGGGATCCATCCTTCTTTCTTACGAATAACACTGGTGCACCCCAAGGTGAAGTGCTCGGTCGGATGAAACCCTTTTCTACCAACTCTTGCAACTGTTCTTTCAACTCCTTCAACTCGGCTGGGGCCATCCTGTAGGGAGGGATAGAGATCGGTCTAGTTCCAGGCACTAACTCTATCTCGAACTCTATCTCCCTAGCAGGTGGTAAACCTGGAAGCTCATCAGGAAAGACATCCTGAAACTCTCTGACAACTGGCACCAAGGCTGGCTCCCTGACCTGGCTGTCTAGCTCCCTCACATGAGCTAAGTACCCCTGACATCCCTTCCTAAGCAACCTACGAGCCTGAAGAGCTGATATCAGACCTCTAGGTGTGCCCCTCTTGTCTCCTCTGAAGACGACCTCTGACCCGTTCTGATCTCTGAACCTGACTACCTTGTCCCTGCAGTCCAAGGTAGCACCATGGGTAGATAGCCAATCCATCCCTAGAATGACGTCAAAGTCTGTCAAATCTAGAACCACAAGGTCGGCGGAGAGGCATCTTCCCTCAATAAAAACTGGACTATACTGGCAGACTGACACTGCCACTGACGGGTCACACTTGGGTCCACTGACCCATAGGGGACACTCTAACCCAGAGACTATCAGACCTAACCTCTCAACGGCTCTCGGAGCAATAAAAGAATGAGATGCACCCGGGTCCATTAATGCATACACATCAGAACACCCAATGACGAGATTACCTGACACCACGGTGTTGGATGTGTTAGCCTCCTGCTGTGTCATGGTGAAGATCCTGGCTGGAGCTGATGGACCTTCACCTCGGGAACCAGAAGAAGAGGCTGCCCCTCTCCCTCTACCTCTGCCACTGCCCTGAGTTGTGGCTGGAACTGCTGGCTGTGCCACACTACCCGAAGCTGTCTGCTGGGGCTGGCCCATAAAAGGTGCTCTAGGACAATCCCGAGCCATGTGTCCCTCCTGTCCACATCTGAAACATGTGTTAGTCCCAGCTCGACACACTCCCCTGTGCGGTCTTCCACATCTCTGGCATTCTGTACCATCTGAGCCTGAGCTCGAGCCACCGCCAAATCCCAGACCGGATTTCAACTTGTTCCAAAACTTATTCTTCTTCGGCTTCCTGGTGGTGTTATCCCACCTCTTCTTACCTGAACTCTGAGAAGAGAACCCTGGTCCTCCTCTGCCTGGGGTCTTAACCCCTGAAGGCTGGGTCACTGACTGCCTCACTGACCCCTCAACTATAGCACTTGCCTCCATTCTTCGAGCCATATCCACCACAGTGTGGAAACTTTCTCTCTCAGCTGACTGAACCAACGAGGAGTACCTGGAATGCAGCTTCATAACATATTTCTTGGCTTTCTTTGTATCTGAATCTAGAGCTTGCCCTGAGAAAGGCAACAGCTCCAAGAATTTATCCGTGAACTCCTCTACACCCATGTGCTCTGACTGTCTCAGTTGCTCAAACTCAATCATCTTCAGTTCTCTGGAACTGTCTGGAAAAGCCCATCCAGCGAACTCATTCGCAAATTCTTCCCATGTCATACCGTCTAGTCTCGTGTCCACATAACACTTGAACCATTCCCGTGCCTTCTTGCACTTTAGAGTGAACCCTGCCATCTGAATGGCCCTGCTGTCACTTGCCCCTAGCTCATCAGTTATTGTCTTCACTACTCTTAGGTACTCAAAGGGGTCATCCCCTGACTTGTATTTGGGAGCATCTAGCTTAAGGTAATCTGTCATCTTTACCTTGCTCCCATCGACTGAGCTAGGTCTAGGAGGTTGAGTAACTGGGGCTGTTGTTTCTATAGGTGGTGGAGGTGGAGGTGCAGCATTCCCCGAAGTGGGGTTTGCCGGGTTTGGATAGAAGGGTGAGGGTGGATAAGCTGGGTACTGTGTGTAAGGCGGATAGAAAGGTGGATAAGGCATGTAGGTAGGGTAGGGGTGAAAGCTGGAGTAATCCGATGTACCTCCCATCGGATACCCTGAACCCTGTGGAAAGGGTGGATAATGGGGTAGAAAACCATACCCCGAGGCCTGAACGCCTCCCTGAGACTCCCCTGTCCCTTCTTCCTGCATGCTCACATCCAGGTTCCCATCCCTCCTCTGATCCTCTTCCATAACCTCTCTCACGTCTGAAGAACTTCCTCCTCTATCTGTCCCCCTTCTGCTAGCATCAAAAGACCTTCTAGGGTCCCTCGACACTCTTTCTCTGTTGGCTCTACAAGACATTGCCCTAGGCAATGTGGGAGGACGGGCGCTCGTGCCCTCATCCTCAGGTGGCACTCCAGTCAATCGTGCAGATCGACGAGTTCCTCTCATCCTGTTTTCTGAAAAACAGTACACATCATACAAGCATTAGCATCATATGGTTCATGTGGGCACACATGAACCCTCATCACATACATCACATAGCATAGCATATCATTAATGCACATGTACAAAAGCATGGCATTTCACATCATCATACAAGACAGGACTCCACATCCTATCCTAGTGGACATGACCTTTCCTATTGTGCTTGACCTTCTATAACATCTATGAGCCCGACACTCTAGGTCCGACCATATGAACCTAGGGCTCTGATACCATTCTGTAACGACCCGAAAATCGGACCGCTACCGGCGCTAGGGTCCGGGTCGACTTAAGGCCGCCGGGACCCGTAGCAAGCCAAACATATATCCTGGAAACCTGTATAATCCCATACATGATCAGCAACATACATAAAAATTTAAACTTTTCTTTCATTCATCCAACTCAACCTGAACATATACTGTATATAGTCATCATCATAAACCTGATCCCTCTGTGGGATCTCAACAATGCCTCAAAAGGCAAATACATCATGAGATGAGTTGGCTTCCATAACATTATAAAACATTTTGATCATGTAATAAAAAGGGATACCTCAATACATAGTGTCAAGCACAATATCTAATCCTCAATATCATTACACATAACATAACTATAGTATACTGAAAACTCTTTCATTACATCATAATACAACTGTCATGTCCACAACTAACTATTACATACACTCTTCATATCTCTGGCTAACCTCCTGGTCTACCCTGTACCTGCACATCTGGGGTTAGGGGAGAGGGGTGAGCTACAAAGCCCAGTGAGCAGAATAGTGGAAACAATATATTAAAAATTTCATGCTTCTATGGAATGCAACACATCACAACTAATCACATCTCGGATGGTATTGTCACCTATAGTCCTCTACATAGTCCAACTGTGCCGGGACGTAGAATGGGTACAACCGGTCTTTCTCTTAACATAACATATCATACAGTCCAACTGTGCCAGGGACGTAGAATGGGTACAACCTAGACTTCCTCTTACATCGTGCCAGGGACGTAGAATGGGTACAACCTGGACTTCCATACCATATCATGCCATAACATCATCATATCATATGAGGACTAAAGGATCATCCAATAACCAATCCACATCATCATCATAAATGCAATGCAACATATTCGTGAATACTAATGCAAGCAACCTACTATAACTCATGGCATTCATGATGCATGGATCATGCTCAAAATTCATATTTCATTTATTTTAAAACTTTAAGGTTTATTCCACTCACCTCTGGCTAGCTCTGACAAACTCTGTAGCAGCTGGCTCACTGCTGGGGTCCTCGGTTCCTCGGGTCCGAACCTACACAGGTGGACTCCAATGAGGGACCAAACATGCATAAACCTAACTCTAATATATTCCCCAAAAACCCCCTAAAACATCATGGAAATATCACATAGAGATATGCATGAAGTGGCTGAACAGGGCACTTTCGGCGGCACCTTCGGCGGCCGAAAGTCCTAGACAGAGACGAAACTCAGGTAGGTTCGGCGGCACCTTCGGCGGCCGAAAGTCCCAGACAGAGACGAAAGTCTCCTTTCGGGGGCAACTTCGGCAGCCGAAAGGCCTGCCTCCCCAGCCATGTTCGGCGGCCGAAAGTACCTTCGGCTGCCGAACCTGGTTTCTGCCAAAGGGCAGAAACTTGGCTCCCTTTGCACATTTCACCTCCAAACCTTCCAAACATGCATATTTCTCAACCAAAGCATGCATACAAGTTCCTAGGGGCCTCAAACATGCATATACCCCATCTACAACACTTCAATCATACACAATCAAGCTACATTGCTCAAAAATCACATAAAACCTAACATTTACTTAAGAACTCATACAACCCTATACATGCCATTCTACCCCATAAAATCACTTAAAACTTACTTAAAACATACATTGAGCTTAAGATCGGCTCTTACCTCTTGAAGCTCGAGGGTTGAGGAGATCTAAACTTGGAGATGGGAGAAGTTCCAACTTTTGGTCTCCAAGCTCCAAAACTCGTTCTAAGCTCAAAGATCTTCAAAATCAAAGTTATAAACTTGTAAAGATCATGGAAAAAAAGGAAGGAAAAACTCAAGATTGGGGAAGGATGGCGGAATGCTCACCTTGGCCGAAATGGGGAGAAAAAGCTCGCCCATTTTCGGCTAAGGGACCCTTTTATAGGTGGCTGGCCAGGCCACGTTCGGGGGCTGAACTTGCCTCCGCATGCATGCCATGTTCGGCGGCCGAACTTAACTTTCGGCGGCCGAACCTGAACTTCCCTCACTCATGCTTTCGGGGGCCTAACGTGCCTCCAAAACGCATGCATGTTCGGCGGCCGAACTTGACTTTCGGCGGCCGAACCTGGGTTTTCCTCCAAAGACTTTTCATGCAAAAACTCATTTAATTTCATACTTAAAACCATGAAATACCTTAAAACATTTTATGAAAACATGTTTCTACCCTACTAGAGGCTTTCGACATCCGAGATTCCACCGGACGATAGGAATTCCGATACCGGAGTCTAGCCGGGTATTACAACAATGGAGTTTTAAATCTCCCAATTCATCACAAAACTGAAATTTTCCAACTTCAACTAGAAAAGAAGGTGTTTAGCCACTCATGGAGGACAAAAATACACAAAAAGAGAAAGACGAAAGGTAGAAAGGAGGCTGCTGCATTGCTGCTAAGGTTCTGCAGAAAATTCAACTCTCCCCCTTGCTGGCTTGTGGCTGTCTCCTTTTGTAGGTGAAGAGTCCTAGTCCAATTAGGATTTGGAATCCTAATTTGACTTGGTCTTTTGTAGTCTTTTATTCCTTCTTTGCTTTTGTATTTAATCATGAATAAATCTTCTTCTTGGAGAAAGCCTTTCTTGGGAGTGACTCTTGGAGATGTCATAGGATTGGTCTTGTGGTGTTTGAAGTAGGATAGGACTCCAACACTTTTGAAATTCTGATTTTTCCTTTTTTCTGCACTGCTGTCCTTGTCTGTGTCAGTTTGATTTGGGCAGTTGATTTGCCCAAATCGCTTGCCCAAATCATTTCTGCAAGTTAGTCCCAGATTTCTGCTCCAGCTTCCTGCGAGTGATTTGACCAAATCACTTTGACCCAACCAATTTTCCAGCTTTTTCTGCAATTTTTCTCCAAGTTTCCAATTTTCTCCTTTTGTGTAAAAAATCATAAAAACATGAATTAAACTAGAAAAATATGTAATTAAACAGTAACAAAGATAATAAAAATGTGGCTAAATTATGCTTGATCAAATACCTCCACACCTAGCGTTTTGCTTGTCCTCAAGTAATAAATAACTTAGTCAATCAAGCCCCTTTTTCTTTTGAGCCTAAGTACCACTTAATCAGCTCCCCTAAACTCCCAAATTGAAGCACTATAATGTAGAGTACATGCATTAAGGTTGTCCTCTCTTTCCTTGTTTCCTTTTACCCACCATGGCCAAGAGAAAGTTTTTTTATTTGATCATGCTTTTTTCTTTCATTTTAGGCTTAATGCAATCCCTAAGAGTGACTTGCCCCCTTCAAAGCATTTTTATTTAGCAGCACTTTTTATTCTTGCCTGAAAGAGTCACCAACCTTTTTACTCGAAAGTGCATATTGGTGATACCCACCCCCGGTTACTCATTTGGTCACTTTTTCAAGTGGCTACTAGCTCTGTTCATAGTCTTTGACCATCGAAACAGGTTGTGTTTTGTGCCTGAGTTTTTCTTTTTTTTTTTCTTTTCTTTTTCCTTTTTATAATAGTTTGGGCAAATCAGCTCTCAGAGAGTTACACTAAATTTTTATTGCATGTATTGATATTTTTCCTTTGACCATAGCAACTTCACAGATCCAATTTAAGAGAAAAACTCCCTAAGTAAAGGTAATACACTGTAAATGATTCAATTTAGATTTAAAGGGTTGAAAAATTTAATGGGTCATGAGATAGGAGGCTCTTTGAACTTTGTCATCTATGCTGAGTAGAGCAAAGGCTAAAACAAAATCTGTGTGTGTGCAGAAATGAATATGGGTGCAAAAAGAATTGTGAGTGAGAAAAAAAAATTTTTGTGTGTAAAAGGGTAAAAAGATGTAGAAAAGAGACAAAAAGATAGCAAAAGATAGCAAAGAATAGTGCAAAAATATTCCCCAGTAACCCCACACCTAGTACAAACATTGTCCTCAATGTAAAACATATAAGGAAAAAGAATAAGAGAGAAAGGGACTTCCCGGCCTGTGGGTGATTTTGTCAGTGATTTGGGCAAATCACTCGGCCAAATCACTGGCTGTCATAGTCTATGGGTAGAAAATTGTCCACCAGCAGTTGCAGTAGGTGCTGCATATGTTGCATTCTGTCTTCAATTCTGCTGAGACGAGCCTCTACTATCTGGTCTTGAGGTGCTTCTGGTGGTACCTCATCTGCTGGTTCCTCTACTGCCAACTATGCTGTCTCCTCTGCTAGAACAGGGTGCTGAGAGGTTGTTGGCTGGTTGGCTATCTTCTTCCTGAACACACGCTCATGGCATGGTGTGATAGGTCCTGCAGGTGCAATAGAAAAAACTTTCCCGATTTTTTGAAGCAACCCCATATCATCCAAAGTGCACAGGTCCAGGGTGGCTGGTTTGCTGGTGGGGTAAGGTCAGTGTGTGCAGGGTGCAATAATTTTAGATTCACTGCTATGGAAGTGATCAAATGGCCAAGGATCAGGGAGCGGTGATATTTGATGGTGCTGGAGAGCTACGTGGCAACCCAGTAGCCCAAGTGAAGTTTCTGGTTTGTGGACATACTCCATAGAATGTATAACTCTGTTCTGGTCAGGATGTTGGGTGCATCCTTCCTCCCAGAAAATGTATATGCTAAGAACCTGTGTAAATACTTAAGGCAGGGATTTCTGATGTACAGATCTTTGGATTTTGTGGGTGAGTATGTGTCAGGTGGGTTGTCACACAATTCCTCATAGGCAGTGCCGGGATTAAACTCAGTGGGGAAATCCCAGGTGGAATCAGGGCATTCACAGCCCATGGCAATACTAAACTCATACAGGGACAAGCGAAATCGCTATCCTAACAGCCTAAATCCAACAGTATCTGGCGTGTGCAGTGTGGTCATGGCTGACTTGTCAAAATAGAATGTGGTGAAGAACTCATGAGTGAGCTCAGTGAAGGCAAGCATGTGTAGGTAGAAGAAAGTGTTCCATCCAATTGCATCAACAAGAGATCGTACCTGTTCTTGATGTCCTAGTGCTTCAAGGGTGCTGTGGTGGATGAAATTACCTAGGCGGTATGGCAGAGCAGAGACCTTGTCCAGCCTGGTGCGTTCGGATGGCTTGTTGAAGGTCAGCGCCTTTATCACATGGTCTGGGTTTGCTGGTTTGTCAAATCGCTGGGCAAATTGCCTTCGTTGTGGCTCACAGGAGATGTGTCTGGTGCATCACTGGGGACTTCTGGCCGTCGCTTTAGGCTCGACAATGGTGATGATGAAGGCATTCTTGGCCATTTCTGTCTATGGCTGGTGGAAGGGGTGGCATCAGGAAGAGATTCTTCTTCAGGGGTATCTATCGCGACGGTTGGTGTGGCAGGTGGTGGGGCAATCATTGATGCCCTAGTTCATAGGCGATAGGTCTGGGCGACTGGTCTTTCGATGTTTCTTATTTTGTCGGCCATCCCTATGTTGGCGTCGTCGGCGATTAGGGGAGGGTTGTCCATGGCCTCCTCGTCACTGTCAGTGGGAATGCAAATGGACCTGGGCATCCCGCGCTTCCTCCATATGCCGGGGCCATCGGTGGTTGTCATCTTGGTTTTGGCCATAGTTCTTGACATCGCCGATGGTGGAGTTCTTGGGGAAGAAGAAAAAGATGAAGCAGAAAGAGATAGCGTGAGGGAAAGGAAAAAAAAAACTATTTAAAGTTATTTGGGGAAGTTGAACTGCCCTGATCATTTAATGCTGGGTCTGTGACTTCTCGGCAGGGTGATTTGGGCAAATCACTTGGCCAAATCACTTCCTCGTTGCAATTTCTTGATTGGCCCTGGTCACGCCATTTCTGTGATGTTTGAATCCTGGTGATTTGGCCTACCAATTTGGGCAAATCACCCGCCCCAATCACTTCAGCTGGGCTGCCTCCCAGTAGCGCCATGGTTTTATGTCTTGGGCTGGACTGCCTTGCCTTGATCAGCAGGTTGGGGAAGGGGGATCTAGGAGAACCTCCTCTATAAGGTGCACAGTAAATCCTTCATAGAAGTGCTTCAAACAGTGCCCATTAACTTTGAAAACCTTGCTTATTTCTAGACTGCGTATGTCCACAACCCCATGTGGATAGATGTGCTCCACCAAGAATGGCCCAATCCACCTAGACCAAAGCTTCCCAGGAAATAATTTGAACCTTGAGTCAAAAAGCAAGACCTTATCACCAACTTGAAATTATTTTCTGGAGATATGTTTATCATGGAAGGCTTTAGTCTTGGCTTTACAATCCCATGAAGCTTCATATGCATCACGCCGAATTTCCTCTAGCTCTTGAAGTTGTAATTTTCTGTGGGCTCCAGCTTCTTTCTCATCAAGATTACATCTTTTAACAGCCCAATAGGCTTTGTGTTCAAGTTCTACGGGTAGATGGCAAGCTTTCCCATAGATCAGCCTATATGGAGACATTCCAATTGGTGTTTTATAGGCTGTTCTATATGCCCAAAAGGCATCATTGAGGTGCACACTCTAATCCTTGCGATTTGGGCAGATTGTCTTCTCAAGGATGAACTTGATCTCTCTATTTGAGACTTCAGCCAACCCATTTGTTTGAGGGTGATAGGCAGTAGAGGTTCTATGGACAACATGGTGCTTTTTAAGGAGGGTTTCCACTATCTTATTGCAGAAATGAGTGCCTCTATCACTGATTATGGCTTTGGGCAAACCGAATCTGGAGAAGATGTGGGTTTTCACAAAATCAACTACCACTTTTGCATCATCAGCCCTTGTTACTTTGGCCTTAATCCACTTGGACACATAGTCTATGGCCATGACTGTCGGTTGTCGAAGCCGGTCAAAAATAACCTTTTCAATTATCAACAATATTACTATGGTAGATAGTGGTGAAAGGATCAAATCCACAGGGAATTGAAAACTTACCTATCTTTCTTATCAAAACCAAGAGAATAAACTGAAAGCAAGAGAACTGAAAGCAAATTAAACTGAAAGTGGAATAAACTGACAATAAAAGTAAAAGGGGGGTTTTTGAGATTGATTCAGTTAAACTAATGAAGAAAGTAATAAAGTAAACGACTAATAAAAGTAAAGAGAAATCAATAATGAGAAAGGTCTAGTTGAAGAATTGGATTCACTTCAGTTGTTGGGATTGATTATTGAAACTTAGGTTCCTTTGTTTGATTCAATAAATTAGTTATGGAGATAGAAGACGCTTCTCACCACCATATCTCTCCTTAAGCATAAACCAATTAGAGAACGTCCTCTAATTAATTACTAATCAACAAGTTGTCAAGGAACGTCCTTGGGCCTTAGGCATCAAAACAACTGTCAATTGCATTAAGAAATAGAGAGACCTAATTCTAGCTACCCAAACGCATGGTGATATTGCTAGATTATGCAACTTCCTTAGTTTTTACACCAAGTGTTCTTGTGTTTGAACAATCCAAGCAATTACGGACTCAAAATTATTCAAACTAACAATATATTACCTTGCAATCAAGAATCAAGTGGCCACATTAATCATAATAACAAAGCAATAATGGAATCAAGCATGAAATTGCATAAATATTGAATAAACCAAAGATAACAATGTATGTTCAGATCTCACAATCCATAAAACAACCAAAGTTTCACCTAATCTTCAACTAGAATAAAAGGTTTCAGCCACTCATGGCTGAACCAAAATAAGAAAATAAAGAAAAGCAAGAAAGAAGATGAACCGAATCTTGGAGGAGAAGAAGGAGGCACCGGCCAAGGCTCTTTGTGTGGCCGAATTGAAGAGTTGTGGGAAAGGGCGTGCGGCTGGCTTGAAGAGGACTTTATATAGTCTTTAGGTGCTGCCCTAGGTCTCCCTTGCTGCCCAAGAGTGCTTTGATTGCTGCCCAAGTCTTGCCTTATTGCCCATGCACATATTGATGAGGTGGAGCCTCTCTTTTAAATTTTGAATTTTGAATGTGCAAGACTTGAGGTGGCATGTGTGTCTTCTTTGGCTTCCTTAACAAGCCAAATTTGAATTTCAAATTTGAATGTGCATCTTCTAGAGATTTGGCTTCTTCAATAAGGAAAGGAATTGTTGAAGATTTGAATTTCAAATTACTATGCACTTTTCTTGTTTGCAACTTTCCTTATTTAGCACTTTTCTTATTTAGCTGAATCTTGAATTTTGAATGCTCTTGGAGATTTGAAATTTAAAGTTCAAATTACTTTCCTTGTTTGGCTCCTTTCAAGTTGCACTTGGCATGCTTGCTCTCCTTTGCTCCATTTTAGGCAGTTTTAGGGGCATTTTCACTAAATTGTCTCTTTACACCATTTTCTGTAGAATAAGATCAAAATCACAAAATTAGACAGAGAAAGTGTAAACTAACATCAATATCATTATGATTAAATGGTCTAAATTATGCTCTATCAAGCCATCAGTATGTAGGTGTTGAAAAAGGAAGGTGGGAATGGTCCCATGAAGTCAATGCCCCAAATGTCAAAGATTTCACAAACCATGATGGGTGCTTGTGGCATTTCACTTCGGTTGCTGAGGTTTCCCGTTTGTTGGCACCTTGCACATGACCTACAAAATAGATGTATCTCGAAATATGTTAGGCCAATATAACCCACATTCAAGGATCTTTAGGGCTATCTTGCGTGGACCAAAATGTCCTCCACAGCTGTATGAGTGGCAGAAGGCTAGAGCTGAAGAAATTTCTTGATCCGGGATGCATCTTCTTATCACTTGGTCTGCACAATGCTTCCATAGGTAAGGTTCATCTCACACATAATACTTTGCATCTTTCTTGATCTTGTCTCTCATGTATTTGGACAAATCAGAAGGTAAATCACCTGTAGCGAGATAATTTACTATATTAGCATACCACGGTTCTTCTTCTTGGACAGCAAAAAGGTGCTCATCAGGGAAGGTTTCATTGATGGGTGACTCGCGATTGTTGAAGCCGGTAAAAAATAACATCTCCGGTTATCAACAATATTACTACTGCAGATAGTGGTAAAGGATCGAATCCACAAAGAATTGAAAACTTACCTATCTTTCTCAACAAGACCAAGAGACTTAACTGAAAGCGCAACTGAAAGCAAAATAAATTGAAACGAGATAAAGCTGAAAGCAAACAGACTGAAAGTAAAATGGGGGGTTTTGAGATTAATTTAATTGATCTAATTCTGAAAGCAGTAAAAGTAAAGCGAATAATAAAAATAAAGGGAATTCAATAATAAAAAAAACTCAAGTTGAAGAATCGGATTCATTTCAATTGTTAGGATTGATCATTGACACTATGTTTCTTTGGTTGTTTCAATAGATTAGTTATGGGGATGGAAGACGTTTCTCACCACCATGTCTCTCCTTAAGATTCAACCAATTAGGGAACGTCCTCTAATTAATTACTAATCAACAAGTTGCCAAGGAACGTCATTGGGCCTTAGGCATCAAAGCAACTGTTAATTACATGAAGAGATAAAGAGATCCAATCCTAGCTACCCAAACGTATGGTGATATTGCTAGATTATGCAACTTCCTTAGTTTTTACACCAAGTGTTCTTGTGTTTGAACAATCCAAGCAATTACGGACTCAAAATTATTCAAACTAATAATATATTACCTTGCAATCAAGAATCAATTGGCCACATTGATCAAAATAACGAAGCAATAATAGAATCAAGCATGAAATTGCATAAATATAGAATAAACCAAAGATAACAATGTATGTTCAGATCTCACAATTCATAAAACAACCAAAGTTTCACCTAATCTTCAACTAGAATAAAAGGTTTCAGCCATTCATGGCTGAAATAAAATCAAAAATAAAGAAAGGAAGAAGAAGAGATGTGGTCACTTGCAATCCCGTAGGTGTGTCCAAGGGAGAGTAGAAAAAGCATGGGGAGGCTCCTTATGTGTCTTTTTATAGTTGAAAGTGTTGCCCTAGGTCCTTACTTGCTGCCCAAGAGGCTGCTTGCTGCCCAAGAGGCTGCTTGCTGCCCAAGAGGCTGCTTGCTGCCTAAGTTGTGTCTGAAAAGGAAAGAATCACATTGCAAGGTGTTTAGAAGGAAGGAGGCGCGCGGATGGCTCTTCAGAAGGAAGGTGGCGCGCGGATGGGTTGTGCGAAGAAAAAGATATGCTGTCCAATCTTTCCTTTTTAGGTAGAGCCTTCGTTTGAATTTTAAATCTTGAATGCTAAATGTAAGAGAGGCAAGTGCGTCTTCTTGAAATCCTGCTGCCTAAATAGGAAGATCTGACTTCTGAGGTGTCTGCACGTCTTTAAACAAGGAAAGAAATATCTGCAATTTGAATTTCAAATAATCTTTTGATTGCGCTTTCCTTATCTGTTTTTTGCTTCTGCACTTTTCTTATTTGAAAACTTTCCTTTTCTGAAAACTTTCCTTATTTGGCACTTTCCATATTTGACACTTTTTGGCAGTTTTAAGAGCATTTTCACCAGATTGTCTCTTTACACCTAATATCTGCAAAACATGATTAAAATCGCAAAATTAGGCAGAAGTGGTGTAAATAAACATCAATAACAACATGATAAAATGGACTAAAATATGCTCTATCAAATACCCCCACACCTAGCCTTTTGCTTGTCCTCAAGCAAATAAACACAGTCAAACAAGCTCTCTTTGCTACTTGATCCTTATTTCCACTTAAACTCTTACTTTAGACACCTATTTTGAATCATTGCAGTGAAGAATATATGCATCAAGGTTACTCACCTTCTTTCCTTATTTTACTCAAGAGAGAGATTACACATGCACATATTGTTTGTTTAATTAATACTCTTTCTAGCTTTCAGAGTGATTTGCCCTTACCTTAAAGTGCTTTATTCTGCCTTTTGCACATTAATCTTGCTTGAAAAAATCACCAACCTTTTGATGTGAAGGTACATATTGGTGATACCCACCCCGAGTTACTCAGTTGGTCACCTGTTCAAGTGGCTACTAGCTCTGTTCATAGTCTTTCAACTATTGGAACAACTTTCAATTTATGCTCATGAAGTCTAAGCCTTTGCTGAATTTCTTTAATCAATACATTGGGCAAATCAACACCAATTGCTAAAATAAGTCATGTTAAGTTCATTCACACAACTTTCAATTCATTCTCTCTAATGAGTGTCATCAATATATTTTTCACCATGGCAAGCTCAAAGATTCAATTCAAAAGGTAATTCACTACAATTGATTCAACATAAATTTAAAGAGTCATCACATCAATGGGGTCATGGAAAGAAAGCTCATCCAACATAGTCTATCAGTTTGAGTGAAGCAAAACAAATCATAAAAAGGAAGAAGATTGTGGTTGTGTGTGTTATTGGAAGCAAAAATGAAAAATTGAAAAAAATCACACTGAAAACGAAAACAAAAATTCAAACTAAAAATCAAAGCAAAAAATAAATAAATAAAGATTCAGAAATATGCACCCCCACACCTAAACCATGCATTGTCCTCAATGTATAGGAAATATTAAAATGCAAAAGAAAACTGAGTACTCTCCTGGGTGTGGTGTGCATGGTGCGATCCACTTGATCAAGGCTCAAGTAATTGGCGAAGAGAAAAGAGTCCCAACTGAATTGAGTAGACAGTGTAGCACTCCTTTTGATTTGGTCATAACCCATCCTATTTTTTCCATTTACTCATGAAGTAACATGATTAGCTTCTCCTCTTTCAGATGAGGTGTGCCACTAGCCTTTATGTTTGCATTTTTGAGATGATTGGGAAGCACTTTGAATTCTAATTCATGTTTCTCCATGTGTAGCTGCAATTAAGTTCTGAATTCAGGCAAAACAAACTCTACCTTATCCGGAGGTTTGGGAAGGTATTGATCCACATGGTCCTTTGGTTTAGGTGCTTGGAATACCATTTGTTCCTTGTGAGCATGGGTTGTTTGCGTTGGATCCATGGCTAAAATGGTTTCAGTTGCCTCCTTCTGCGCATGATTGGTCTGCAGTGGAAGGCTGGAAGGAGTTTCATTCGATGGAAGCTGAAGAGTTGCGACTTGAATGTCCTTGTCTGTGCAAGGTCCTTCTGCAAACTCATCTAAAGAGGTGCGATTGAGCTTTCTTCATTTTGCGCATGGCTGCAGTCCATCTGTTGGATGCAACAGTCAGTTTCTTTTAGTTCTGGCTCTTTCTGGCTCTTTTTTCTTGCAAAGATCATTGTTCAGAATATCATCTTGATTCATATCAAAAACATCTTTGCTCAAACAATCAATGATATCTAAACTATCAACTAGTTCTGTTTGACTGGTGATAGAGCATATTTTAGTCCATTTTATCATTATGTTCTTGATGTTTATTTACATCTTTTCTGCTTAATTTTGTGGTTTTAATTATGTTTTGCATATATTAGTTGTGAAGAGACAATCTGGAGAAAATGCTCTTAAAACTGCCAAAAAGTGCCAATATGAAAGTGCCAAAAAAGGAAAGTTTCCAGAAAAGGAAAGTTTTCAAATGAGGAAAGTGCAGAAGCAAAAGCAAACAAGGAAAGCTCAGTCAGAAGATTATTTGAAATTCAAATCGCAGATCTTTCTTTCCTTGTTCAAAGATGTGCACACACTGCAGCAGTCATATCTTCCTATTTAGGCAGCAAGATCTCAAAGAGATGCTCTTCCTCTTTTGCGTTCAAACATTCGAATTTCAAAAGAGGCTCCACCTCAAAAGGAATTTACGTACAATATATCTTCCTCTTTGAAGATCAAAATTCGTGCATCCTTCCTATTCAGAAACAATCTGCGCACTTTCCTCCTCTGAGAGCCATCTGCGCGCCACCTTCCTTTTCTGCAATAACTTGGGCAGCAAGTTGCACATGGGCAGCATCTTGGGCAGCCTCTACACTAATTAGGAAGTAAGGTCAGCATCTAAACTTATTTAGGAAGCACAATCTGCGCCTCTTTCCCTTTCTGAGACCAAACCGCGCGCACCAACTTCCTTCCGCAAAGCATTTGCGCGCAGCCTTCCTTCTGAAGCCGAAAAACGCGATTCTTTCCTTTTTAGACATAACTTGGACATAAAATACCTCTTAGGCAGTAATTATGACCTTGGGCAACACTTTTCAACTATAAAAAGCCACATAAGGAGCCTCTACATGTCTTTTACACTCCCATTGGGAGACACCTGCGGGATTCACATCTCTTCTTCTACCTTTCTTCTTTTCTTTTATTTTTATTTTTGTTTCAGCCATGAGAGGCTGAAACCTTTTATTCTAGTTGAAGATTAGGTGATACTTTGGTTGTTTTATGGATTGGGAGACTTGATCAAACATTGTTTAACTTTTGGTTGTTCAAAATTTATGCAATTTCATGCTTGATTTCAATATTGCTTTGTTGTTTAGATCTACGTTGATTCTTGATTGCAAAGTAATAATATGTTAGTTTGGATGATTTAAGTCCGTAATTGCTTAGATTATTCTTACATAAGAACACTTGGGATAAAACCCAAGGAAATTGTATGATCTAGCGTTATCTCCATACGTTTGGGTAGCTAGGATTGGATCTCTCTATTTCTTAATGCAATTGACAATTGTTTTGATGCCTAAGGCCCAAGGACGTTCCTTGGCAATTTGTTAATTAGTAATTAATTAGAGGACGTTCCCTAATTGGTTTAATCATAAGGAGAGATAATGGTGGTGAGAAGCGTCTTCCATCTCCATAACTAATCTATTGAATCAACCCAAAGGAAACTAAGTGTCAATGATCAATCCCAACAACTAAAGTGGATCCAATTCTTCAACTAGATCTTTCTTATTATTTATTTCTCTTTATTTTTATTATTTGCCTTATTTTTATTGCTTTCAGTTTTAGATTAATTAAATCAATCTCAAAACCCCCCCATTTTACTTACAGTTTAGTTGGTTTCAGTTTTATCTCGTTTTAATTTATTTTGCTTTCCGTTTATTTCTCTTTCACGTTTTATCTCATTTCAGGTTTATCTCGTTTCAGTTTATCTCGTTTTCAGTTTTCTTCTTTTGCAGTTTATTTTTGTTTCAGTTTATTTTATTGGTCTTGATAAGGAAAATGTAACGACCCGGAAACCGATACCCCTCTGTAACGGCCCGAACCGCCACCGGCGCTAGGATCTAGATCGGCTTAAGGCCGCCGGGACCCGTAGCAAGCCAAACATACATACTATCACCTGGTCAAATCCCACACATGATCAAAAACTTTAACATAAAACCTGTAAAACTGAACATACACCAAGTTTGATCCGTATGCTACAACATAACTGTGAACATAAACTTTCCCATGCTAGAGCCCTCATCAAATGCTCTAGCTGGGTCAACATTACATACAACAAGCCTGGTTCTTAACTCAACATAAAAACATTACATAACCATGCATCAACAGGGATTAACCAGTCTATAGGGCCAAGCACACTCTAATCCATAAACATAAACTCTACTTTCAGTTACATACATTATCTCAAATTACATTACATCAACTTATATTACATGTCCACTTCTAAAACTACTAAACATAAACATAATCTAAGCTATTACAACATGCATATCTTAACCTTGACTTTACCCTGCAGCCTCTGAACTCTGACTTAAACCTGCAACACTGGGGTTAGGGGAAAGGGGTGAGCTAAAAAGCCCAGTGAGTAGAAACAGGAAAAACCATTCATTAATTACATGCTGTCATGAAATGCGTCATAACACAAGTAAATCACATCACTTTGTCCGTCTCGGGGCTCATGCAGATAAATATTCCCCACGGAGTGTTTTTAGAGAGTTCCTTTGAATTGCTAGCATCTTTACTCTCAAGGATCGGACATGACCTCAAAAATCCCTCTGTCGGTGCCCGGCTCCCCCAAAGGAGCTCACACAGGACTTTCACATACATGACAGGGTGCCTAGTCCACAGAGAGCTCACAAGGACTTTCCTATATGTACTTGTCCGGCTCTCAAAAGACTCACCCAAGACTCAATGACAGATATGGGCTATTGAAGTCGCCTTGGTCCAAACCTACCTCAGCATCAACATGAAATAATGCAATGCAACATATTCGTGAACTAGTGCAATCAACCTACTATACATAATCATGATGCATGCTCATGCTCTAGGCATTAGAATTTCTTAAAATAAAACATTAAGTTTAGTTCTACTCACCTCCTGGCAGACGCTGACTGACTCTGCAACTGCTAGCACTACTGGCCTCCTCGGTCCCTCGGGTCCGATCCTACACAGGTGGACTCGAATGAGGTGCCAAACACATTCTAACAACTCATAAACATACCCCCTAAAACCCCTCTAAACATCACTAAAACATGCATAGGAAACACCCAAGAAACGGCTGGACAGGGCACTTTCGGCGGCACCTTCGGCGGCCGAAAGTCCCTTCCAGAGACGAAACTCGGGTAAGTTCGGCGGCAGGTTCGGCGGCCGAAACCCCTGGACAGAAACGAAAGTCCCTCCTTCGGGGGCACGTTCGGCAGCCTAAAGACTGCCTCCCATGCAGGTTCGGCGGCCGAAACTCCTTTCGGCGGCCGAACCTGGTCCCCTCTGGACGACAGGTCCGATTCTGCCAAGCCAAAAACCAAACTCAAAACACCCCAAATCCTTACATACTCTCTCCCAAACATGCATACTCACTCCCACAAGCATAAAGGAGCATAAACTAACATAAACTCCTCAACACAAACATCACATAACATACATTGGGTATAAAACCCACATAAACCTTAAACATGCATTTCTACCCAAACACATACATCAAATCTCCTTAAAACTTACTTAAAACTCATTAAAACATAAAGAAAAGCAGAGATCTACACTAACCTCTTGGAGATCGAGGGTTGGTGTAATCCCTAACTCGGAGGTGTGGAGAATCCAAGCTCCAAAAGCTCCAAGGTCCCAAAACTCCTTTTAAGCTTTAAATCTTCAAACACAAGGGTAGAGATCATGAAAAACTTGAGAGATGGGTAGAGAAAACACGAAAACGACCAAAGGAAGGCATAAACTCACCTGAGCTCAAGAATGGGGAGAAAACTCTCCCATTTCCGATCTGAGGGCCCTTTATAGGTGGCCTGGTCAAAGACCTTCGGCAGCCTAACGTGCCCCCTAAACTCATGCATGTTCGGCGGCCGAACTTGACTTTCGGCGGCCGAACCTTGGCTCGTTCAAACAAGACTTTCGGAGGCCAAAAGCGCTCCCGAAGTCTTTCCATGTTCGGCGGCCGAACTTCACTTTCGGCGGCCGAACCTGGCAAACACCTCCTTGGTCTTTTCTTTTCAAAACTCAATTCTCTTTCAATTAAAATCCTTAAAATCATTTGAAAATATTTTAGAAAACACATTTTACCCTTCTAGAAGCCTTTGGCATCTTCAAAATTCCAGATTCCAACGGAGATTCCGCCGGAAGGTAGGGATTCCGATGCCGGAATCTAGCCAGGTATTACATTCTTCCCCCCTTAAGAACATTCGTCCCCGAATGTTCCACAAACAAACAGGCATAGCATAAAACATAACATCAAACATACATGAACAAGCAAGCAAACCAGCAAGCAAAATCTAAAAATCTCTCTCCTAGAAAGAGAGACACAGGCACTGCTGGAGTAAAACTCCCGGGTCCTCCAAACACACCTTAGCAGTACCCAACCTTCACCTGAAACTCGACACGCTTCCACTGCGCTACTCTGATCCTTACTCTTCTCTTCTCTTCTCATCTTTACTAACTGGCTTCTTCTCACTGCTAACCCAAACTAACTCTAACTCTCACAGGTAGCACCCGAATTTCAGATCTATCTTGGAAAAACAAACAGCTCCTACTAGTTGTCCCAATAGATCATCCATCCTGCATGGGAAATACCTGCCCTTGGTAGTGACCTTGGTCGACTGCTTACCGTCGTTATAAAGTCTCAAGGATCTACCCTTCGTTTCCCACAACAATACTGGAACACTCCAGGGTGAGGTACTAGGTCGGATAAAACCCCTTGTCTACCAAGTCTCGCCTCTACTCGGACTACTACCTCTCTCTACGCAGGCGCCATCCTATAGGGAAGGGTAGAAATGGTTCTGCGTCCAGACACCACTCCTATACCAAACTCCATTTCCCTAGCAGATGGTGAACCTGACAACTAGCCGAGGAAAACTTCTAAGAACTCTCTCTAATAACTGGCATTGAGGCTGGTTCCCTGACCCACTACTAACTTTTCAGCAAGAACTAGAACCCTCTGACAACCCCTCCTACGCACCCTATGAGCCTGACAGGCTGACATCAAACTTCTAGGCAACCTACACTATCCCCTCAAAAGACTACCTCTGACCCATCCTGTCCTCTGAACCTGGCCACCTAGTCTCTACGGACCAAGGTAGCACCACAAGTAGAAACCCTATCCATCCCTCGATTGACGTCCAGACAGTCAAGTCTAGGACCTCAAAATCGAGTGGAAGGCATCTACCCTCAACTAACACAGAACTGGACCGGCAGACTGACTCTACCACAGATGGATCACACCTGGGTCCACTGACCCTGAGAGAACACTCTAGCCTAGAAGTTATCAACCCAACCCCTCGACGACTCATTAGAGTAACTAAAGAAAGAGAAACACCAAGGTTCACAAAACATACACATCAGAACATTTAAAAGTGAGCGTACCTGACACCACCATGTTCGATGTGTCTGCCTCTTGCTGAGCTTGGACGAAGATCCGAGCCGGAGCTGACGGACCTCCTCTAAGGGAACCCGCTGAAGAAGAGGCTGCCCCTCTCCCTCTGCCTCGACCACCAACCTGAAACATGGCTTGAGCTGCTGGCTGAGCTGTTCTACCTGGAGCTGCTGGCTGGGACTGAACCAACCTGGGCACAGTGGGACACTCACGTGCTATGTGCCCCTCCTGTCCGCACCTGAAACAAGCTGTAGTCCCCACCCGACAGACTCCTTTGTGTGGCCTTCCACACCTCATGCATCTTGAACTGCCTGAGCCAGAGCTCGAACCACCACCTAATCCCAGACTAGCCTTCAAATTCTGCCAAAACTTCTTCTTCTTACCCCTAAGGGCTCTGCCCCACTTCTTGCTTTTCGTGGAGGCTGTACTCAAAGTGGAGGGATCAATCCCTCCTGAACCTGAGATTCTGGAATCCCGAGTCTGAGCATCCTCCTGAGAATCTCCCATACCTTCTTCAGGTATTCTGACTCCCAAGCTGAAATCCCTTCTCTGAACATCCATCTCTACTTCTCTCATACTAGCTGACATTCTCCTTGGAGCCATTGCTTCTCTGCTTGCATCAAAAGACCTTCCAGGGTCCCTTGATGTTCCCCATCTGCTAACTCCCCACGACTGCGCTCTTGGCAGAGCAGGGGGAAAGGTGTCCATACCTTCCCTCTCAGATGGAACTCCAGTCGATTCCACAGATCGACGAGCACCTCGCATCCTGACTCCTCTGAAGCACAACACACAAGCATACAAACAATCATTAGCATCATCATAGCAAGACAGGACTCGACATCCTATCCTAGTGGACATGATTCTTCCTATTGTGCTTGCCCTTCTATGACCTCTAAGCCAACCTCTTTCCGATGTGCAACACACCGTACTCTCGAGGCCCAAGGCTCTGATACCATTCTGTAACGACCCGGAAACCGATACCCCTCTGTAACGGCCCGAACCGCCACCGGCGCTAGGATCCAGATCGGCTTAAGGCCGCCGGGACCCGTAGCAAGCCAAACATACATACTATCACCTGGTCAAATCCCACACATGATCAAAAACTTTAACATAAAACCTGTAAAACTGAACATACACCAAGCTTGATCCGTATGCTACAACATAACTGTGAACATAAACTTTCCCATGCTAGAGCCCTCATCAAATGCTCTAGCTGGGTCAACATTACATACAACAAGCCTGGTTCTCAACTCAACATAAAAACATTACATAACCATGCATCAACAGGGATTAACCAGTCTATAGGGCCAAGCACACTCTAATCCATAAACATAAACTCTACTTTCAGTTACATACATTATCTCAAATTACATTACATCAACTTATATTACATGTCCACTTCTAAAACTACTAAACATAAACATAATCTAAGCTATTACAACATGCATATCTTAACCTTGACTTTACCCTGCAGCCTCTGAACTCTGACTTAAACCTGCAACACTGGGGTTAGGGGAAAGGGGTGAGCTAAAAAGCCCAGTGAGTAGAAACAGGAAAAACCATTCATTAATTACATGCTGTCATGAAATGCGTCATAACACAAGTAAATCACATCACTTTGTCCGTCTCGGGGCTCATGCAGATAAATATTCCCCACGGAGTGTTTTTAGAGAGTTCCTTTGAATTGCTAGCATCTTTACTCTCAAGGATCGGACATGACCTCAAAAATCCCTCTGTCGGTGCCCGGCTCCCCCAAAGGAGCTCACACAGGACTTTCACATACATGACAGGGTGCCTAGTCCACAGAGAGCTCACAAGGACTTTCCTATATGTACTTGTCCGGCTCTCAAAAGACTCACCCAAGACTCAATGACAGATATGGGCTATTGAAGTCGCCTTGGTCCAAACCTACCTCAGCATCAACATGAAATAATGCAATGCAACATATTCGTGAACTAGTGCAATCAACCTACTATACATAATCATGATGCATGCTCATGCTCTAGGCATTAGAATTTCTTAAAATAAAACATTAAGTTTAGTTCTACTCACCTCCTGGCAGACGCTGACTGACTCTGCAACTGCTAGCACTACTGGCCTCCTCGGTCCCTCGGGTCCGATCCTACACAGGTGGACTCGAATGAGGTGCCAAACACATTCTAACAACTCATAAACATACCCCCTAAAACCCCTCTAAACATCACTAAAACATGCATAGGAAACACCCAAGAAACGGCTGGACAGGGCACTTTCGGCGGCACCTTCGGCGGCCGAAAGTCCCTTCCAGAGACGAAACTCGGGTAAGTTCGGCGGCAGGTTCGGCGGCCGAAACCCCTGGACAGAAACGAAAGTCCCTCCTTCGGGGGCACGTTCGGCAGCCTAAAGACTGCCTCCCATGCAGGTTCAGCGGCCGAAACTCCTTTCGGCGGCCGAACCTGGTCCCCTCTGGACGACAGGTCCGATTCTGCCAAGCCAAAAACCAAACTCAAAACACCCCAAATCCTTACATACTCTCTCCCAAACATGCATACTCACTCCCACAAGCATAAAGGAGCATAAACTAACATAAACTCCTCAACACAAACATCACATAACATACATTGGGTATAAAACCCACATAAACCTTAAACATGCATTTCTACCCAAACACATACATCAAATCTCCTTAAAACTTACTTAAAACTCATTAAAACATAAAGAAAAGCAGAGATCTACACTAACCTCTTGGAGATCGAGGGTTGGTGTAATCCCTAACTCGGAGGTGTGGAGAATCCAAGCTCCAAAAGCTCCAAGGTCCCAAAACTCCTTTTAAGCTTTAAATCTTCAAACACAAGGGTAGAGATCATGAAAAACTTGAGAGATGGGTAGAGAAAACACGAAAACGACCAAAGGAAGGCATAAACTCACCTAAGCTCAAGAATGGGGAGAAAACTCTCCCATTTCCGATCTGAGGGCCCTTTATAGGTGGCCTGGTCAAAGACCTTCGGCAGCCTAACGTGCCCCCTAAACTCATGCATGTTCGGCGGCCGAACTTGACTTTCGGCGGCCGAACCTTGGCTCGTTCAAACAAGACTTTCGGAGGCCAAAAGCGCTCCCGAAGTCTTTCCATGTTCGGCGGCCGAACTTCACTTTCGGCGGCCGAACCTGGCAAACACCTCCTTGGTCTTTTCTTTTCAAAACTCAATTCTCTTTCAATTAAAATCCTTAAAATCATTTGAAAATATTTTAGAAAACACATTTTACCCTTCTAGAAGCCTTTGGCATCTTCAAAATTCCAGATTCCAACGGAGATTCCGCCGGAAGGTAGGGATTCCGATGCCGGAATCTAGCCAGGTATTACAGAAAATAGGTAAGTCTTCAATTCCCTGTGGATTCGATCCTTTCACCACTATCTGCAGTTGTAAATTGTTGATAACCAGAAAGGTTATTTTTGACCGGCTTCGACAACCGCGAGTCAAAAATTGGCGCCGTTGCCGGGGAGTTGATTTAACTTATTTGTTTTTCTTTCAGGACCAAATTAAAAAAAAAAAAAGGGTAGCACCACCGAATCTGCCTCTGAAAAAGTCACCATCGCAGATCTGAATCATGGCTGAGGTAAGTACATTAGTTCGTTGTTATCAATTTTCTAAACTAATCTCTACTGCGAGAAGTTTTGTTATAGGCCAAGCTGAACAAGCCCAACAAGTATATGCATGTGAAGGATTCTATGGACAGCCAGGATATAATCCCTACCTTGACACTTACAATCCATGTTGGGAAGACCATCCAAATTATGGCTATGAAAAGGCTAATTACTACCAAAACTACCAAGTCCAAGCAATACCTCAAAGTTTCAATACTAATCTTTATGAGGCATTAAAGACTTTGCAACGTGTCCAGCAGGAAGTGGATCAAATGGCCCACTCATGTACAACAATCATATTAAGAAGAAAGGAAGAGCTTCAAGATGTATGGGATGATGATGAAAGTTCACAAGTGCAAGAACAAACTACTGATAGTTTGTTGAGTCAAACTGATCAAACAGAACCTATTGTTGATTTAGATATCATTGATTGTATGAGCCAAGAAAATTTTTATGTAAATCAAGATGATAGACTAAACAATGATTCTTGCAGGAATGCTAGCCAAAAAGATGAAGAAAGCCAAAAAGAGCCAAACTGCATCCAACAGATGGACTGCAGTCTTACACAAAAAGGCCTGGATCGCAGATGGGCCAAACACAGATGGGCCTTGCGCAGATGGGCCAAACACAGATGGGCCAAACGCAGATGGGCCTTGCACAAAAAGAGAAGCTCGATTCTCCTTCAGCCATTCCCTCATCGCAGACTGAAACCATCTTCAGCGCACCTCTTCAGTCTCCAACGCATATCAGTCTTCCATTTCAGGTAAGTCATGCACAGAAGGAGCAATCTGAAACCAATTCAGCCATGGATCCAATGCAAACAGCCCATGCTCACAAGGAACAAATAGTAATCCAAGCACCTAAACCAAAGGAGCATGCAGATCAATGCCTTCCCAAACCTCCAGATAAGGTAGAGTTTGTTTTGCCTGAATTCAGTACTAAATTGCAGCTACACATGGAGAAAAATGAATTGGAGTTTAAAGTGCTTCCCAATCATCTAAAAAATGCAAACATAAGGGCTAGAGGCACACCTCATCTGAAAGAGGAGAAGCTAATCATGTTGCTCCATGAGTACATGGAAAAAATAGGATGGGCTATGACCAAATCAAAAGGAGTGCTACACTTTTTGCTCAATGCAGTTGGGACTCTCTTCCCTTCCCAAATTACTTGAGCCTTGATCAAGTGGATCGCACCATGCACACCACACCCAGGGGAGTACTTAGTTTGTTTTGCATTTTAATATTTCCTATACATTGAGGGCAATGCATGATTTAGGTGTGGGGGTGCACATTTCTGAATTTTTACTTTTTGAGTTTATTTTTGCTTTGATTTTTAGTTTGCTTGCATTAGTTGAAATTTTTCATTTTTTTTGCTTTCAATAACACACACAGATAGCCACGGTTTTTTTATTTTGTTTCCCTTTTTTTGAGATGCTTTACTCATCATATAGACTATGTTGGATGAGTTTTCTTTCCATAGCCCCATTGATGAGATAACTCTTTAAACTTATGTTGAATCAATTGCAGTGAGTTGTATTCATGTTTGAGAATTGCCTTTTGAATTGAATCTTGGAGCTTTCCATGGTGAAAAATATATTGATGACCCTCAATTGAGAGAATAAATTGAAAATTGTGTGAATGAACTTAATGTGACTTTATTTAGCAATTGGTGTTGATTTGCCCAAATTATTGAGAGAAAGAAAATTCAGCAAAGGCAAAGACCTCAAAAGCACAAATCAAAAACTGTTCCAATGGTCAAAAGACTAAGAACAGAGCTAGTAGCCACTTGGAAAGGTGACCAACTGAGTAACTGGGGGTGGGTATCACAAATATGTACCTTCACGTCAAAAGGTTGGTGACTTCTTCAAGCAAGATCTAAAGTGCAAAAAGCCTGAATAAAGTACTTCAAGGTAAGGGCAAGTCATTCTGAAAGCTAGAAAAAGTCTTATCTGAACAAAATGTGCATGTATGGTCTCTCTTGAGGAAAACAAATCCTAGCCATGGTAAGTAAAGGGAAACAAGGAAAGAAGGTGAGTAATCTTCATGCATATATTCTTCACTGCAATGATTCAAAATAGGTGTCTAGAGTAAGAGCTTAAGTGGAAATAAGGATCAAGTAGCAAAGAAAGCTTATTTGACTATGTTTATTTGCTTGAGGACAAGCAAAAAGCTAGGTGTGGGAGTATTTGATAGAGCATATTTTAGTCCATTTTATCATTATGTTCTTGATGTTTATTTACATCTTTTCTGCTTAATTTTGTGGTTTTAATTATGTTTTGCAGATATTAGTTGTGAAGAGACAATCTGGAGAAAATGCTCTTAAAACTGCCAAAAAGTGCCAAATATGAAAAGTGCCAAAAAAGGAAAGTTTCCAGAAAAGGAAAGTTTTCAAATGAGGAAAGTGCAGAAGTAAAAGCAAACAAGGAAAGCTCAGTCAGAAGATTATTTGAAATTCAAATCGCAGATCTTTCTTTCCTTGTTCAAAGATGTGCATACACTGCAGCAGTCATATCTTCCTATTTAGGCAGCAAGATCTCAAAGAGATGCTCTTCCTCTTCTGCGTTCAAACATTCGAATTTCAAAAGAGGCTCCACCTAAAAAGGAATTTACGTACAATATATCTTCCCCTTTGAAGATCAAAATTCGTGCATCCTTCCTATTCAGAAACAATCTGTGCACTTTCCTCCTCTGAGAGCCATCTGCGCGCCACCTTCCTTTTCTGCAACAACTTGGGCAGCAAGTTGCACATGGGCAGCATCTTGGGCAGCCTCTACACTAATTAGGAAGTAAGGTCAGCATCTAAACTTATTTAGGAAGCACAATCTGCGCCTCTTTCCCTTTCTGAGACCAAACCGCGCGCACCAACTTCCTTCCGCAAAGCATTTGTGCGCAGCCTTCCTTCTGAAGCCGAAAAACACGATTCTTTCCTTTTTAGACATAACATGGACAGAAAATACCTCTTGGGCAGTAAGTATGACCTTGGGCAACACTTTTCAACTATAAAAAGCCACATAAGGAGCCTCTACATGTCTTTTACACTCCCATTGGGAGACACCTGCGGGATTCACATCTCTTCTTCTACCTTTCTTCTTTTCTTTTATTTTTATTTTTATTTCAGCATGAGAGGCTGAAACCTTTTATTCTAGTTGAAGATTAGGTGATACTTTGGTTGTTTTATGGATTGGGAGACTTGATTAAACATTGTTTAACTTTTGGTTGTTCAAAATTTATGCAATTTCATGCTTGATTTCAATATTGCTTTGTTGTTTAGATCTACATTGATTCTTGATTGCAAAGTAATAATATGTTAGTTTGGATGATTTAAGTCCGTAATTGCTTAGATTATTCTTACATAAGAACACTTGGGATAAAACCCAAGGAAATTGTATGATCTAGCGTTATCTCCATACGTTTGGGTAGCTAGGATTGGATCTCTCTATTTCTTAATGCAATTGACAATTGTTTTGATGCCTAAGGTCCAAGGACGTTCCTTGGCAATTTGTTAATTAGTAATTAATTAGAGGACGTTCCCTAATTGGTTTAATCATAAGGAGAGATAATGGTGGTGAGAAGCGTCTTCCATCTCCATAACTAATCTATTGAATCAACCCAAAGGAAACTAAGTGTCAATGATCAATCCCAACAACTAAAGTGGATCCAATTCTTCAACTAGATCTTTCTTATTATTTATTTCTCTTTATTTTTATTATTTGCCTTATTTTTATTGCTTTCAGTTTTAGATTAATTAAATCAATCTCAAAACCCCCCCATTTTACTTACAGTTTAGTTGGTTTCAGTTTTATCTCGTTTTAGTTTATTTTGCTTTCCATTTATTTCTCTTTCAGTTTTATCTCATTTCAGTTTTATCTCGTTTCAGTTTTATCTTATTTCAGTTTTATCTCGTTTCAGTTTATCTCGTTTCAGTTTATCTCGTTTTCAGTTTTCTTCTTTTGCAGTTTATTTTTGTTTCAGTTTATTTTATTGGTCTTGATAAGGAAAATAGGTAAGTCTTCAATTCCTTGTGGATTCGATCCTTTCACCACTATCTGCAGTTGTAAATTGTTGATAACCAGAAAGGTTATTTTTGACCGGCTTCGACAACCGCGAATCAACTGGTTTGTTTGGACAAACAGTATTTTGGTTGTTTCTCTTCGGCAGCTTATTCTTGTACTTGTGAACTCTCATCATTTGTCTCATCATTTTGAAACTCCTCCTCTCTTCTTAACATGTTTGCATTTAATTAGGTGGTCATTTGATCTATCTACTGTTGGAGGCTTTGTACAGAAACTACCAATGTCTATATCATCTTCTTAAGGTGCTGGTTGGAACTTGGAGGTGCTGGTTGGGCTTGATTTATTTGATAGTCCTGGTAGTTGTTAGCCCCTGCATAACTGAAGTCTGGATACTCTCTCCAACCTGGATTGTATGTGCTATAGTATGGATCATGTCTTGGTTGTTCATAGAATCCTCCAAATGTATGTACTGATTGGTCATTGAATCTTCCAAATGCATGCACTGGTTGGTCATACTCATAAAGTGTAGGACATTGATCAGTTGGGTGTCCCACATATGCACAGATCCTACATGGCCTTGGTGGCTGAAATTGTTGAGCTCGACCTATGACTCAACTTCTCACAATAGAGGTTAGTTCAGAGATTTGAAAAGAAAGATTAGATGTACTTACCTCTGCCATGACTCAGATCTGCGATGGCATGCTCTGGTGAAAGGATGGACAATCCGAATAGTGAAGAGAAGGTTGGATTTGCAACGGAAATGTTTCAGAAGAGTGATCTGCGGCTTGATAGTGCAATAGAGAGGCTTCAAAGATGGGATATGTGATATGGTGCTCTTCAGATGCAGATGGTGCGGCGATTTGCTCCTGATTTGGTCCTAAAAGAAAAAAATAGATTAGTTGAATCAATTCCCCGGCAACGGTGCTAATTTTTGACTCGCGGTTGTCGAAGGCGATAAAAAATAACCTTTTCGGTTATGAACAATATTACTACTGCAGATAGTGGTAAAGGATCGAATCCACAGAGAATTGAAAACTTAGCTGTCTTTCTCAACAACACCAAGAGACTTAACTGAAAGCACAACTGAAAGCAAAATAAATTGAAACGAGATAAAGCTGAAAGCAAACAGACTGAAAGTAAAATAGGGGGTTTTGAGATTGATTTAATTGATCTAATTCTGAAAGCAGTAAAAGTAAGCGAATAATAAAAATAAAGGGAATTCAATAATGAAAAAAAAACTCTAGTTAAAGAATCGGATTCACTTCAATTGTTAGGATTGATCATTGACACTATGTTTTTTTGGTTGTTTCAATAGATTAGTTATAGGGATGGAAGACGCTTCTCACCACCATGTCTCTCCTTAAGATTAAACCAATTAGGGAATGTACTCTAATTAATTACTAATCAATAAGTTGCCAAGGAACGTCCTTGGGCCTTAGGCATCAAAACAACTGTTAATTGCATGAAGAGATAGAGAGATCCAATCCTAGCTACCCAAACATATGGTGATATTGCTAGATTATGCAACTTCCTTACTTTTTACACCAGGTGTTCTTGTGTTTGAACAATCCAAGCAATTACGGACTCAAAATTATTCAAACTAACAATATATTACCTTGCAATCAAGAATCAATTGGCCACATTGATCAAAATAACAAAGCAAAAATGGAATCAAGCATGAAATTGCATAAATATTGAATAAACCAAAGATAACAATGTATGTTCAGATCTCACAATCCATAAAACAACCAAAGTTTCACCTAATCTTCAACTAGAATAAAAGGTTTCAGCCACTCATGACTGAAACAAAACCAAAAATAAAGAAAGGAAGAAGAAGAGATGTGGTCACTTGAAATCACGTAGGTGTGTCCAAGGGAGAGTAAAAAAACCATGGGGAGGCTCCTTATGTGTCTTTTTATAGTTGAAAGTGTTGCCCTAGGTCCTTACTTGCTGCCCAAGTTGTGTCTGAAAAGGAAAGAATCACGTTGCAAGGTCTTCAGAAGGAAGGAAGCGCGCGGATGGCTCTTCAGAAGGAAGGTGGCGCGCGGATGGGTTGTGCAAAGGGAAAGATATGCTGTCCAATCTTTCCTTTTTAGGTGGAGCCTTCATTTGAATTTCAAATCTTGAATGCTGAATGCAAGAGTGGCAAATGCGTCTTCTTGAAATCCTGCTGCCTAAATAGAAAGATCTGACTGTTGAGGTGTCTGCACGTCTTTAAACAAGGAAAGAAAGATCTGCAATTTGAATTTGAAATAATCTTCTGATTGCGCTTTCCTTATCTGTTTTTGCTTCTGCACTTTCCTTATTTGAAAACTTTCCTTTTCTGAAAACTTTTCTTATTTGAAAACTTTCCTTATTTGGCACTTTCCATATTTGACACTTTTTGGCAGTTTTAAGAGCATTTTCACCAGATTATCTCTTTACACCTAATATCTGCAAAACATGATTAAAACCACAAAATTAGGCAGAAGTGGTGTAAATAAACATCAATAACAACATGATAAAATGGACTAAAATATGCTCTATCAATGGGGCAGGTCTTCATTTCTGAAGGTATTCTGCTGAGGTGATCAGCTATAAGGTTCTCCTTTCCCTTCTTGTCACGAATTTCCAGATCAAATTTCTATAACAGCAGTATCCATCATACCAGCCTTGGTTTTGACTCCTTTTTCTTGACCAAATACCTCAATGCAGCATTATTTGAATAGACAATCACCTTTGTCCCAAGTAGATAGGACTGAAATTTCTCCAATGCAAACACTACGACCAGTAGCTCTTTTTCTGTTATGGAGTAATTACATTATGCTGCATTTAAGGTGTGTGATGCATAGTGAATGACATGAGGAGAGTTACCTATGCGCTGTCCCAATACTACACCTATAGCAAAGTTGATGGTGTCACACATAATCTCAAATGGAAGGGTCTAGTCGGGAGGCTGGATGAATGGGCAGTGACCAGCAGTGATTTGATCAAATCAAAGGCTGTTCTGCAGCTTTCATCAAAGTCAAATTGCACGTCCTGTTGAAGCAGTCTGCACAAAGGCTGAGTTATCTTAGAAAAATCTTTGATGAACCTCTGTAGAAACCAGCATGGCCAAGGAATGAGCGAATTTCCCGAATGCTGGTTGGATAGGGCAGGCTCTTGATGGTGTCCACTTTGGCTTTATCTACCTCTATCCCTTTTGCTGAAACAATGTGGCCTAGGATTAGACCGTGGTCGACCATGAAGTGACACTTCTCGTAGTTCAAGACCAGATTTGTCTCCAAACATCTTTGAAGTATCTTCTCCAAGTTGGCTAGGCATTCATGGAAAGAGTTGCCATATACCGTGAAATCGTCCATGAAGACTTCAATAATTTTCTCCACATAGTCAGAAAAAATACTCATCATGTACCATTGAAAAGTGGTTGGTGCATTGCAAAGGCCGAAGGGCATCCTCCTAAATGCAAAAGTGCCAAATGGACAGGTGAAAGTGGTCTTTTCTTGATCTTCAGGTGCAACAGGGATTTGATAAAATCCCGAATATCCATCTAGACAGCAGTAGTGGCTTTTTCCTGCAAGTCTCTTAAGCATTTGGTCCATGAAGGGCAAGGGAAAGTGGTCCTTCCTAGAGGATGCATTGAGCTTTCTATAATCCATGCACACTCTCCACCCATTTTGCACACGAGTGGGTACAAGCTCTCCTTCAGAATTGGGGACAATAGTAATCCCAGTCTTCTTTGGTACTACATGGATAGGACTCACCCATTTGCTGTCAGAGATGGGGTAGATGACCCTAGTGTCTAAGAGCTTCACTATTTCTTTCTTCAAAACCTCCATCATTGGGGGGTTCAGCCTTCTTTGAGCCTCATGGACAGGTTTGCACTCCTCTTCCATGAGTATTCGATGCATGCATGTTGATGGTGAGATGCCCTTTATGTCTTCCAAGGTCTACCCTATGACTTGTGCTTTCTCAACACTTCTAGGAGGCTTTCTTCTTCTTGTTGGCTCAATTGATTGGACACTATGACTGGTAGTATTTTTCCAGTCCCCAAGTAGGCGTATTTGAGGTGCCTTGGTAGAGGTTTCAGATCTGGTGCAGTTGCTGTCTGATCTGGTGCTTACTGTTTGTTCACTAATTTGGGCAGATTGTCTAATGCTTTTTTTGGTGATCTGGTCAAATCACCCTTAGTCACGTTTGTCTGTCCTAGTGATATAGGCAAGTCAGGATCTGCCTGTTTTGTTTATTTGGTCAAGTCATCCGCAACCAGTAAGATACAACATGTTGTCTCCCCTGCATCTGTCTTGGTGCTGCTGCTATCCATGTCTTCTTGCCTGCATAAACCAGCATTAAGTAAATTATCTTGATCAAAATAAAAAATTTCTTGACTTAAATCATCAATAATATCAAGGCCATAAACAGGGAAAACATCATTGGAAAATTTCATGGCATCATAAACATTAAACTTAATAACTTCCCCTTCAAACTCCATAGTCAATGTGCCATCATGCACATCAATTTTGGTTCTGGCTGTGCTCAAGAATGGTCTTCCAAGTAGGATGTCAGAGGTTGTGTTGCTCTTGTCTTCCTCCATGTCAATTACATAAAAGTCTGTTGGGAAGACTAGTTGGTCCACTTGTACTAACACATCTTCTAGGACTCCATTGGGGTAGACAACAGATCGGTCGGCCAACTGGATCACTATGTTGGTGCCTTTGAGTGTACCTGCATTCAACAAGTTAAAGATGGAAAGGGGCATAATAGTAATTGAGGCCCCACGATCACACATGGCCTTCTTTATCCCCACGTTGCCTACCTTGCATGAAACTGCGAACATTTCTCTATCCTTGCATTTGGTTGGGAGCTTCCTTTGGATGACAGCCGAGACACACTCCCCCACACTTACCTTTTCGCATTCAGCAAGTTTCTTTCGATTGGTGCATAGCTCTTTGAGAAATTTAGCATACCTTGGTATTTGTTTGACAGCATCTAGTAGAGGTATGTTGATTTCTACCTTGCGGAGTGTCTAAAGTATTTCTCTTTCCTCTTTTTCTTTTTGAGATCTTGCAAATCTTCTTGGGAAGGGGGGAGGTACCTTAAATTTCTCCACTGGTTGCTGGTCTGCCTTGGTCTGCTTGGAGCTGGATTCTGCCTGGGTCATTGATTTGGGCAAATTAACTTCTGCCTTCTCTGGAGATTTGGGCAGATTATGTCTGCTGGGTAGTTCAGTCTGCCTGTCGATTAGGTCTGTGATTTGGGCAGATTGACGACCCTGATCATTTTCTGGCATATTCTCCTTAGTGACCTATTTCTGCATTTGCTCAGCCCTTTTGTCTTGTAGCTCTTTCCAACTTCTCAATGTGATGGCACTGGCATTTGCCTTGGATTTATCTCAGTTTGGAAAGGTAGCTTTCCTTGTGATTCAAGCTTACTCATTGAAGTGGCCATTTGACTCATTTGCTGCTCAAGGTTTTGCATAGTGTTTGCTAGGGACTTCACAATCTCTTCAAGGGGTGTATTGGACTTTTGAGATGCAGCTTGGGCTGGATTTCTTTGCTGGTAGCTTGGATATTGATTGGCCCTTACATAACTGAAATTTAGGTGGTCCCTCCAACCTGGATTATAGGTGTTAGAATAGGGATCATACCTTCTTTGCCCATTAAAATCTCCAACTGCATTGACTTGCTGGTCCTCTTCTTGAAGAAAAGGACATAGATCAGTTGGGTGGTTTATGTTTGCACATATTCCATATGGCTTTGGCTGCTGAATTTGCTGGGCTTGTTGGGCTTGACCCACAATAAGGCTACGGACAGCATTGGTGAGATCAGAAATTTGGGATGCTAAAGTGGATGTGCTCACCTTATTCACCCTTTTTGGTGGCTGTTCTTGGTCTCCAAATTGCTGAGAGGCTACTGCCATGATAGAAATTAAATTCCTAATTTCCTGAGATGATTTGTCTTCAATTGATCCTCCACATGCTGCATCAATAAATTTTCTTTCTGAAGGTAGCAAACCTCCATAGAAATATTCGATGAGTGATTTGTCAGAAATATCATGCTGAGGGCAACTTGTGCACAACCTTTTGAACCTCTCCCAGTACTCATACAAGCCTTCAGAATGCTTTTGCCTTATACCACTTATCTCTCGACGGATGCCAATGGCTTTTGAGGTTGGAAAGAATTTGCTCAAGAATGCTCTCACCATACTAGCCCATGATGTGATGGATCCAGGTGGCAAGTAGAATAGCCAATCCTTGGCATAGTCATCAAGGAAAAAAGGGAAGGCTCTAAGTTTAACATGCTCTTCTGAAATACCTTGGGGTCTCATGGTTGAGCACACAATGTGGAATTCCTTCAAGTGCTTGTGGGGATCTTCATTTTCTAGGCCTCTAAATTTGGAAAGGAGATGGATCAGTCCTGTCTTCAATTCAAAGGGTGCTGTTAATGGGGGATAGGCAATGCATAAAGGTGCATGATCTACTGCTGGTACAGCTAGCTCACGGAGTGTTCTCTCCCGTGGCTGTGGTGCACGGATGGACACGTTTTCAGCTTCAGCTTCAACTTCTTCATATGCAGCAAGTGGTTCTACCATTGTTTGATTTTCTGCAGCAACCTGGGATTCTGTTTCTGGTTCAAATGCAGCAGTAGCAGGTGCGACAGTAGGTGTACCAGCTGGTGCAATAAATTCTGCAGCAGGGGCAGTATCAATTTTATTAGATGGCTCAGCGGCAGATCGAATGGTAGACACCAGATTCGTTGTTGTTGCTGATGAAGATGGTTTGGAGGCTTGGTTCCTCAAGTTTGCTTGCTTCCTTAAGCTCTTGGCAGTGCGTTCTATCTCCGGATCGTAAAGAAGAGTGTCTTTACAGCCAGCCCTGATCATAAAGAGAAAATACGTTAGTTTAAATCAAATATTCGGCAACGGCGCCAATTTTTGATAGCGGTTGTCGAAGCCGTAAAAAATAAACCTATTATCAATCAACAAAGTAATTTATAGATGGTGGCTATAGAGTCGAACCACAGGGATTTGACACTAAAGATCTTCCTAATTATGACTTGGACAAGTAAAAAAATAAATAAAAAGAGGGGGGTTTCTTTTGATGATAATGAATTAAAATTAAATAGTAAGAGAAAGCAATAATTTAAAAAGAGCTCTAGTTGAAGTATGGATCTATTTCAGTTGTTTAGAATTGATCATTGATTCTTTGATACTCCTATTTATTTCAATAAATTAGTTTAGGTTGTGGAAGACGCTTCTCAACCAAATTCCTCCTTAATTTTAGTTTGACTAGGAAATGTTCACTAATCAAACACTAGTCAATAAGTTGCTAAGGAACGTCCTTGGGGTTTTTTACTTTTCAACTGTTGACTGCATTAAGACTTAGAGAAACCTAATTCTAACCTTAACGTGGTGAAGTTTAGATTATGCAACCAAATGTGCTTGTGTTCAAACAACCTAAGCAATTACGGACCTAAATTATTTAAACTAACAATTTATCACTTATGCAATTAAAAGCAACAAGCCTTAATTGATTCTAATAACAAAGCAATAATAGCATGAAGATCAAGTTGCATAAATATTGAAAAATAGAAGCTTAACAATGGAGTTTTAAATCTCCCAATTCATCACAAAACTGAAATTTCCCAACTTCAACTAGAAAAGAAGGTGTTTAGCCACTCATGGTGGACAAAAATACACAAAAAGAGAAAGAAGAAAGGTAGAAAGGAGGCTGCTGCATTGCTGCTGAGGTTCTGCAAAAAATCTGACTCTCCTCCTTGCTAGCTTGTGGCTGTCTCCTTTTATAGGTGAAGAGTCCTTTAGTCCAATTAGGATTTGGAATCCTAATTTGATTTGGTCTTTTGTACTCTTTTATTCCTTCTTTGCTTTTGTATTTAATCATGAATAAATCTTCTTCTTGGAGATGTCATAGGATTGGTCTTGTGGTGTTTGAAGTAGGATAGGACTCCAATACTTTTGAAATTCTGATTTTTCCTTTTTCCCGCGCTGCTGTTCTTGTCTGCATCAGTTTGATTTGGGCAGTTGATTTGCCCAAATTGCTTTCCCAGATCATTTCTGCAAGTCAGTCCTAGATTTCTGCTCCAGCTTCCTGCGAGTGATTTGGCCAAATCACTTTGACCCAATCAATTTTTCAGCTTTTTCTATAATTTTTCTCCAAGTTTCTAGTTTTCTCCTTTTCTGTAAAAAACATCATAAAAACATGAATTAAACTAGAAAAATGTGTAATTAAACAGTAATAAAGATAATAAAAATGTGGCTAAATTATGTTTGATCAATATCCTTGCCACAGCTGACAATTGTGAATGATTTTCACAACTTGGCCATAGTTCCTATTGGTTATGGCCAACATGTCATACAATCTCCGAGTAGCTTGGTTTGGAGACTCATCACTTATTGTTAGGGAGAAACTAGGTCCTACTGCATCTACAACAAGTTGTTCCTTGCCAACGACGCCAATTTTTTACTGTGCGGTTGTCGAGGCTGTCAAAAATAACCTTTCTGGTTATCAACAATCTTACAACTGTAGATAGTGGTGAAAGGATCAAATCCACAGGGAATTGATACTCACCTATCTTTCTTATCAAGGTCAAGAGAACAAACTGAAAAAAAATAAAATAAACTGCAGGTAAAGTAAAAGAGGGGGGTTTTGAGATTGATTCAGTTAATCTAATGATAAAAGCAATAAAATAAAGCGAGTAATTAAAAGTAGAGTAAATCAAATATGAGAAAGGTCTAGTTGAAGAATTGGACCCACTTCAGTTGTTGGGATTGATCAATGATACTTAGGTTCTTATGTTTGATTCAATAAATTAGTTATGGAGATGGAAAACGCTTCTCACCACCATGTCTCTCCTTAAATATAAATCAATTAGGGAACGTCCTCTAACCAATCACTACTCAACAAGTTACCAAGGAACGTCCTTGGGCCTTAGGCATCAAAACAACTATCAATTGCATTAAGAAATAGAGAGATCTAATTCTAGCTACCCAAATGCATGGAGATATCGCTAGGTCATGCAATTTCCTTAGTTTTTACACCAAGTGTTCTTGTGTTTGAACAATTCAAGCAATTACAGACTTAAAACTATTCAAACTAACTATATATCACCTTGCAATCAAGAATCAACTGGCCACATTGATCAAAATAACAAAGCAATAATGGAATCAAGCATGAAATTGGATAAATATTGAATAAACAAAAGTTAAACAATGTATGTTCAGATCTCCCAATCCATAAAACAACTAAAGTTTCAACAAATCTTCAACTAGAATAAAAGGTTTCAGCCACTTATGGCTGAATCAAAACCAAAAATAAAGAAGAAAGGTAGAAGGAGAGAAGAGCCGAAGCTTGGAGAAGATGGACTTGCGCCGGCCGAATGTGAAGAAAAGAGAGAAGAAGAGTGCGGCAGCCTTGAAGGGATCCTTATAGGATTTAGGTGCTGCCCTAGGTCTTCTTTGCTGCCCAAGTTGACCTCCTTGCTGCCCAGGGTGCTGCCTATGCCGCCCATGCACATTAATGAGGTGGAGCCTCTCTTTTGAATTTTGAATTTTGAATGTGCAAGGCTTGAGGTGGCATGTGTGTCTTCTTTGGCTTCCTTAACAAGCTCAATTTGAATTTCAAATTTGAATGTGCATTTTTATAAGATTTGGCTTTCTCAATAAGGAAAAGGATTCTTGAAGATTTAAATTTCAAACTGTTCTACACTTTCCTTGTTTGCAACTTTCCTTAATAAGCTGAATCTTGAATTTTGAATGCTCTTGGAGATTTGAAATTTGAATTTCAAATTACTTTCCTTGTTTATCTCCTCTTCAGTTGCAACTTGGCATGCTTGCTCTCCTTTGTTTCATTTTAGGCAATTTTAAGGGCATTTTCTCCACCATTTTCGGCAAAATAAGATTAAAATCACAAAATTAGGCAGAAAAAGTGTAAATTAACATCAATAACATCATGATAAAATGGTCTAAATTTGGACTGATCAAACACCCCCACACCTAGCCTTTTTGCTTGTCCTCAAGCAAATAAACTTAGTCAAACAAGCTCTCTTTGCTACTTGATCCTTTATTTCCACTTAAGCTCTTACTCTAGATCCCTACTTTGAAGCATTGCAGTGAAGAATGTATGCACCAAGGTTATTCACCTTCTTTCCTTGTCTCCCTTTACTTACCATGGCTAGTATTTGTTTTACTCAAGAGAGAGATTATACATGCACATGTTCTTGTTCAGTTAAGACTCTTTCTAGCTTTCAGAGTGACTTGCCCTTACTTAAGCACTTTATTCAGCCTTTTGCACTTTAATCTTGCTTGAAAAAGTCACCAACCTTTTGACGTGAAAGTACATATTGGTGATACCCACCCCAGTTACTCAGTTGGTCATCTGTTCAAGTGGCTACTAGCTCTGTTCATAGTCTTTTAACCATTGGAACAATTTTCAATTTGTGCTCATGAAGTCTAAGCCTTTGCTGAATTTTCTTTTCTCAATGATTTGGGCAAATCAACACCAATTGCTAAAACAAATCATATTAAGTTCATTCACACATCTTTCAATTTATTCTCTCTAATGGGCAATATATATTTTTCACCATGGTAAGCTCAAAGATTCAATTCAAAAGGAAATTTCCAAACATGAATACAACTCACTGCATTTGATTCAACATAGGTTTGAAGAGTCATCACATCAATGAGGTCATGGAAAGAAAGCTCGTCCAACATAGTTTATGAGTTTAAGTAAAGCAATCCAAAACAGAAAGAAAATAAAAAACTATGGGTACATGTCTGTGCAATAAAAGCAAAAATAACAAAAATGAAAAAAAATTTCAAACTGTGGCTATTCAAACTAAAACTGAAAGCAAAAATGGACTAAAAATAAAAGTTCAGAGATATGCAAAATTTTTGACAGTGCAGTTGTCGAGGCCGGTCAAAAATTTTTGAATGAACTTAACATGACTTGTTTTAGCAATTCGTGATGGTTTGCCCAAATCCATTGAGATAAGAAATTCAGCAAAGGCAAGAACTTCAATAGCACAAATTAAACTGTTCCAATGGTTGAAAGACTATGAACAGAGTTAGTAGCCACTTGGACAGGTGACCAATTGAAAATATATACTTTCACATCAAAAGGTTGGTAACTTTTTCAAGCAAAATTTAAGTACAAAAGGCTGAATAAAGTGCTTCAAGGTAAGAGCAAATCACTCTAAAAGCTAGAAAGAGTCTTAATTGAATAAATAATATGTGCATGTGTAATCTCTCTCTTGAGAAAAATAAATAATAGCCATGGTAGGTAAAAGGAGACAAGGAAAGAAAGTGAGTAACCTTGATGCATACATTCTTCACTGCAATGATTCAAAGTAAGTATCTAGAGTAAGAGTTTAAGTGGAAATAAAGGATCAAGTAGCAAAGAGAGCTTGTTTGACTATATTTATTTGCTTGAGGACAAGCAAAAGGCTAGGTGTGGGGGTATTTGATAGAGCATAATTTAGACCACTTTATTATGATGTTTTTGATGTTAATTTATACTTTCTCTGCCTAATTTTGTGATTTTGATCTTATTCTGCAGAAAATGGTGTAAAGAGACAATTTGGTGAAAATGCCCCTAAAACTGCCTAAAATGGAGCAAAGCAGAGCAAGCATGCCAAGTGCAACTGAAAGGAGCCAAATAAGGAAATAATTTGAAATTCAAATTTCAAATCCTTAAGAGAATTCAAAATTTAAAATTAAGATTCAGCTCATTAAGGAAAGTGCTAAATAAGGAAAGTGCAGTCAACAGAGCAGTTTGAAATTCAAGATCTTCAAGAATCCTTTTCCTTATTGAAGAAGCCAAATCTTTAGAAGATGCACATTCAAATTTGAAATTCAAATTCAGCTTGTCAAAGAAGCCAAAGAAGACACACATGTCACCTCAAGTCTTACACATTCAAAATTCAAAATTTAAAAGAGAGGCTCCACCTCATTAATGTGCAAGGTTGGGCGGCATGGGCAGCACTTGGGTACCCAAGAGTTCAACTTGGGTAGCAAGGAAGACCTAGGGCTGCCCCTTAATCCTATTTAAAGATCTCTTCAAGGGCGCCGAACCTTCTTCCCCATTCACTCCAATCGGCCGGTGCACCAAGTCCTTTTCTCCATCTTCGGTTCTTCTTGTTTTCTTCTTCTTTTCTTTAATTTTCTGTTTTGGTTCAGCCATGAGTGGCTGAAACCTTTTATTCTAGTTGAAGATTAGGTGAAACTTTGGTTGTTTTATGGATTGTGAGATCTGAACATACATTGTTATCTTTGGTTTATTCAATATTTGTGCAACTTGATGCTTGATTGCATTATTGCTTTGTTGTTATGATCAATGTGGCCACTTGATTCTTAATTGCAAGGTAATATATTGTTAGTTTGAATAATTTTGAGTCCGTAATTGCTTGGATTGTTCAAACATAAGAACACTTGGTGTAAAAACTAAGGAAGTTGCATAATCTAGCAATATTACCATGCGTTTGGATAGCTAGGATTAGATCTCTCTTTTTGTTAATGCAATTGACAGTTGTTTTGATGCCTAAGGCCCAAGGACGTTCCTTTGCAACTTGTTGATTAGAGATTAATTAGAGGACGTTCCCTAATTGGTTTATGATTAAGGAGAGACATGGTGGTGAGAAGTATCTTCCATCTCCATAACTAATCTATTGAATCTATTAAGGGAAACTAAGTGTCAATGATCAATCTCAACAACTGAAGTGGATCCAATTCTTCAACTAGATCTTTCTCATTATTGAAATCTCTTTATTTTTATTATTCACTTTCTTTTATTGCTTTCAGCACTAGATCAATTTAATCAATCTCAAAACCCCCTTTTTACTTTTATTGCACTTTACTTTTATTTTGATTTCAGTTTACTTTCAGTGTGTTCTCTTGGTCTTGATAAGGCAGATATGTAAGTTTTCAATTCCCTGTGGATTTGATCCTTTCACCACTATCTGCAGTTGTAAGATTATTGATAACCAGAAAGGTTATTTTTTATCGGCTTCGACAACCGTGAGTCAACAATCATTAGGGATAAAACCAATAGAAAAGGAAGAATGAAATTTTCGCACCTTTAAAGAGTAGCAGCGATAGTAATTGATGTCAATAGGGATAGTGAAGGCAGGAGTAGTTGGGGAAGCCAACAATGGTGAAGGCGACAATAACTTCAATAGACATGAAGGATGAAAGGCATAACATCAAGGGCAACATCGACACCTACGAGAGGGAGAAGGACTGTAGCAATGATGAAGGCAGTGGTAGCTTTGATTGATGACTCCAATGACGATAAGGACAACAGCAAGCGCAAAGACATCGACGAGAGGGAGAAGGACAGTAGCAATGGTGAAAGCGATGATAGCTTCGATTGACAATGCTAAGGATGACAGGGACAACAGCAAGGGCAACATCGACACTGACGAGAATGAGTAGGACAGTAGCAATGGTGAAGGGGATAGTAGCTTCAATTGACGGCGCCAATGACGATAGGGACAACAGCACAAAAAACGACACCGATGAGAGGGAAAAGGATAGTAGCAATGGGAAGGAAAGAGGGGAAAGGAGAATTTTGTACAAAGGGAAATTGAGATTTCTTATGTTAGGGGTTTTAAATTTAGTAAGGGACATATCATTACTAAATTTAAATTCTATAACGGATCATATATCGGTTACTAAATAACTGAATACAAAACCATTTAGTAACAGATGTGTTGATCCGTTACTAATTTTAAACAAATTAAACCAATTCTATAACAGATAAAAATCTATTACAGAATTTAGTAACGGCTTTATAACTGATTAGCTAATCCGTTACTACTATTGTTCTTTACATAATATATGTTACTAATCTATTACTAATTAGTAAACAGAAATTTTTCATACTATTTTTTATTACTAATCCGATAAATTTTTATAGTGAAAGATTGTTGGTACCAAGCACTAAGATGGGATCTACAAGACTGCAGTCTACGCATAAACAAAAACATCACAAAACCACGACAAAAAGCCTCCCATGCTTACTGGATTACTTTAAAACATTTTAGATGCATTAGCCATTTAGCTTGAAATAGGACTATCATCTGGTTGCTTGGCCTGACTTATACCCGCCTTGTGGTCTAGGCATAAAATGCCTTAGAAACTTGTTGTGAAGCGGGACTAACACCTAGTCACTCGGTCCGGCGAACACTCGCCTTGTGGTCTGGGTATGAAATATCTTAGACTTCTTTTGAAGTGGGACTAACACCCAAATTATGAGCCTAGCAGATACCTGCCTTGTGGCCTTAGCATAAGATGCCTTAGTTAATCACGACTAACACCCGGACATGTGCCTGGCGGATTTCCATCTTGTGGCTCGCCTGGCGGGTTCCCTCCTTCTAGCTTTGGAACTTTGATCAGGACTAACACCCAGATCTGTGCTTGGCGGGTTCCCACCTTGTGAATCGCTTGGCGGGTTCGCGCCTTGTGGCCTTGAAACTTTTGTTTATCGGGACTAACACTCAGTCAAGTCTTATGGTTTGTTGGCATAAAATGCCTTAGTTGGTTGGGACTAACACCCGAATATGTGGTTGGTGGGTTCCGCCTTGTGGCTCGTCTGGTGGGTTCCTGTATTATGGCTTTAATACTTTTGTTTATCAAGAGTAACACCTTGTTATGCCTTATGGCTTATTGGCATAAAATGCCTTAGTTGATCGGGACTAACACTCGGATATGTGCCTAGCGGATTCCCGCCTTGTGGCTCACCTGGCAAGTTTCTGCCTTCTGTCGTTGAAATTTTGATCGGGACTAACACCCGGATATGTGCCTGGCTGGTTCCCACCTTGTGACTCGCCTAGCAAATTCTCACCTTGTGGCCTTGAAACTTTTGTTTATCAGGACTAACACCCGGTCATGCCTGGCAGATTCCCGCTTTGTGGCATTGCGGGACTAACACCTAGATTATGGCCTGATGGATTCCCACCTTGTGGCCTTGTGGGACTAACACCCGGATTATGGATCGATGGATTTCCACCTTGTGGCCTTATAGGACTAACACCCAGATGGTGGTCTGATGGATTTCCACCTGGTAGTCTGGTATAAGATGCCTTGTTTAGCATGACTAACACCCGAATTATGGCCTAATGGATTCCCACCTTGTGGCCTTGTAGGACTAACACCTGAATTGTGACCTAATGGATTCCTACCTTGTGGCCTTGTGGGATTAACACCCGAATTATGGCCTAATGGATTCCCACCTTGTGGTATTTGATGAATGCTTTATAATATTTTTAAAGAAGGCAACCCCATTGTCCTTTGTCATTGAATAATGCAATCAACTATGAGACACTAAAAATAATTGACTTCTGTATACCTATTTCTGCGATGGTTTTCAGGGTCATCATCACAGCTTCGTACTTGGCTACATTGTTGGTAGCATTGAAGGCGAACTTTGTCCCATAACGAAGCTTTATCCTGGTTTGACTCTGCAGGAGGATTCCAATTTTAGAACCCCCAGCTCTGTAAGCACCAAACCTTCCACTCCTCAATAGGCGATGCGGGCAATCCCGAAATCTCCAATGGCAAAGTCATCTCAGCGATCAAATCGGCTATCACCTGAGCCTTCATTACTCTTCTTAGGATATACCTGATATCGAAGGCTAATAGTATCACCACCCAGGTGGACAGTCGCCCTGATAATTTTGGCCTATATAATACTCTTCGCAACGGATAATCTGTTCTAATTACTATGGTGTATGACTCAAAATGGGGATGCAGCTTCATTGCAGGCATCATGACTGCCAATGCCAATTTTTCAAGAGGAGGATAGTTCAATTTTGCCCCCTTTAAGACTTGGCTGGTGTAATACCCGGCTAGACTCCGGTATCGAAATTCCTACCGTCCGGTGGAATCTCGGATGTCGGAAGCCTCTAGTAGGGTAAAACCATGTTTTCATAAAATGTTTTAATGTGTTTTATGTTTTAAGCATGAAAGAAAATGAGTTTTTGCACGAAAATAGCATTGGAGGAAAACTCAGGTTCGGCCGCCGAACCTCAAGTTCGGCCGCCGAACATGCATGCGTTGCGGGTGTGCTTTAGGCCCCCGAAAGCTTAAGTGAGGGAAGTCCAGGTTCGGCCGTCGAACCTCAAGTTCGGCCGCCGAACATGGCATGCATGAGGAGGCACATTCGGCCCCCGAACGTGGTCTGGCCAGCCACTATAAAAGGGTCCCTTAGCCGAAAACGGGCGAGCTTTTTCCCCATTTTCGGCCAAGGTGAGTCTCCGCCGCCCCTCACCCATCTTTGGCGTCTTTCCTCTAGATCTTTCAAGGTTTTCATTTGTTTTAACTTTATTTTGAAGATTTGAGCTTTTGAGCTGCTTCGGTGTTGTCAGAGTTCAGCAGTGAGTTCAACTGCTTCGGTGTTGTCAGAGTCAACCAGAGGTGAGTGGAACTAAACTTAATCTTTTAAATTGAGAAAATTAAATGTTTTATCATGTTTCATGCATCATGATTATGCAATAGGATGATTGCATTAGTTTCACGAATATGCCACATTGCATCGATTGTTGTTGATGTGGGCGAATGTTGGATGACCCAATTAGTCCATGACAGGAAGACCAGGACCCCATTCTATGGCCTGGCACGGTTATGGGACTCGAAGACCAGGAGCCCAGAGGAGGCCCTGGGGCAATGGTAAGTAATGTATGTTATGACAGGAAGACCAGGACCCCATGCTACGGCCTGGCACAATGTTAGCTAGGACTAATTGGTGACAAGTTCACCCAACCCTTCTGTGAATTGTCTGTGTTATGATGCATTTCATTGGAGCATAGTGTTAATATGTTTTATAGTTCTACTCACTGGGCTTTTAGCTCACCCCTCTCCCTTTACCCCCAGGCTTGCAGGTACAGTATAGTGCGAGAGTCCGGATAGAGTAAAGAAGTCATGCTTATGTAATAGCTAGCAATGGACATGATCGAATTGTAATGTAATGTCTTAATCAGTATAGTTATGTAATGAGATGATATATATATGGATGTTAGAGGTGTGCTTGACCGTAGATGTTGTTATCCCTTTTAATACATGATCGTAGAGATTTTATGATGTTTATGTAAACCAACTCGACATATGTTATGTCACCCATTTGGGGGCACTGATGAGATCCCACGGAGGGATCAATGTTTATAAGTTATGTTATAGTGCATGCACAGGTTGAGTTGGCATATGAATGGAAAGAAAAGTTTTAATTTTTTTATGTATGTTGTTGATCATGTATGGGATTAAGCAGGTTCACAGGATGCATGTTAGGCTTGCTACGGGTCCCGGCGGCCTTAAGTCGACCCGGATCCTAGCGCCGGTAGCGGTCCGATTTTCGGGTCGTTACAGAATGGTATCAGAGCACTAGGTTCATATGGTCGGACCTAGAGTGTCGGGCTCATAGATGTTATAGAAGGTCAAGCACAATAGGAAAGATCATGTCCACTAGGATAGGATGTGGAGTCCTGTCTTGTATGATGATGTGAAATGCCATGATGATATGCATGTGCATTAATGATATGCTATGATATGTGATGTGTGATGCGGGTTCATGTGTGCCCACATGAACCATATGGTGCTAATGTTTGTGCTATGTGTGCTGTTTTTCAGAAAGCAGGATGAGAGGAACTCGTCGATCTGCACGATTGACTAGAGTACCACCTGAGGATGAGGGCACGAGCGCCCGTCCTCCAGCATTGCCGAGGGCAATGTCTAGTAGGTCTAGCAGAGAAAGAGCAGCAAGAGACCCTAGGAGGTCTTTGGATCTGGGTAGGAGCAGATCAGTTAGAGGAACAGTTCAGGGCAGAATGTCAGAGGAAGTGGGGGACTAGATGGATGTAGAGCAGAGGAGGGATGGCAGTTTGGGAGTTAGCATGTCGGAAGAAGGTATGGGAGAGTCCTAAGGAGGCACTCAGGCCTCGGGATTTGTTCAGCCACCCCACTACCCACACTTCTCACAACATCCTGGGTATTCGATGGGAGGTACATCGGATTACCCTAGCTTCACCCCTTATCCCACACGGATGCCATACCCACCATACTACCCACCATATTCACAATACCCAATGTATCCACCCCCACCATACTATCCAAATCCAGCAAACCCTACCTCAGAAAATGTTGCACCACCTCCACCACCTACAGAACCAGCAGCCCCAGTTGCTCAACCTTCTAGACCTAGCTCAGCCAGTGGGAGCAAGGTCAAGATGACTGAATACATGAAGCTGGGTGCTCCCCAGTTTGAGTCAGGTGATGACCCGTTTGTGTATCTTGAGAGGGTCAAGACTATTACAGAGGAGTTAGGGGCTGATGATAGTAGAGCCATTCAGATGGTCGGGTTCACGCTTAAGTGCAAGAAGGCACGAGAGTGGTTCAAGAATTATGTGAACCCGAGAGTGGACAGCATGTCTTGGGAAGAGTTTGCAAACGAGTTTGCAAGTTGGGCTTTTCCCGATTGTTCAAGGGAGCTGAAAATGATAGAGTTTGAACAGTTGAGGCAAACGGATGAAATGAGTGTAGAGGAGTACACCGACATATTCTTGGAGCTGTTGCCTTTTGCTAGGCAGAGTCTGGATACAGATTCGAAGAGGTCAAGGAGGTATGTCATGAAACTTCATTCCAGGTATTCCTCCTTGATTCAGTCCGTGGACAGGGAGAGCTTCCATGCCATAGTAGATATGGCCAGGAAAATGGAGGCCAGTGCCATCATTCAGGGGACAGTTAAGCAGACAGTGGCACAGCCTTCGGGTTCTAAAACTCCAGGTGGGGGAAGATTAGATCCTTCTACCCTGAGTGCAGCAGCTTCAGGCAGTAAGAGATGGGGTAAGCCCAAGGGTAAGAAGAATAAGTTCTGGAATAAAGTCAAGTCTAATCTGGGATTTGGGAGTGGCTCAAGCTCTGGTGCGGACAATGCAGTTTGTGCGAAGTGTGGTAAGCCACACAGGGGAGTATGTCGGTTTGGGACGAACGCCTGTTTCAGATGTGGTCAGGAGGGGCATATGGCTCGAGAATGTCCAAGAGCAGTCCCGATGGCTCAGTCCCAGCAGACAGCCTCAGGCAGTGTAGCGCAGCCAGCAGCTCCAGCCATGACTCAGGCCAGTGGCAGAGGCAGAGGGAGAGGAGCAGCCTCTTCTTCAGCGGGTTTCAGAGGTGAAGGTCCATCAGCTCCAGCACGGATCTTCACAATGACACAGCAGGAGGCAGATGCATCTAACACCGTGGTGGCAGGTAACTTAATCATTGGTTGTTCAGATGTGTATGCCTTGATGGACCCTGGTGCATCTCATTCTTTTATTGCTCCGAGAGCCGTGGGGAGGTTAGGTCTGATGACTTCTGGGTTAGAGTGTCCTCTCTGGGTCAGTGGACCCAAGTGTGATCCATCAGTGGCAGAGTCAGTCTGCCAATGTAGTCCTGTGTTTGTTGAGGGAAGATGCTTGTCCGCCGACCTAGTGGTTCTAGATTTGACAGATTTTGATGTCATTCTAGGGATGGACTGGTTATCTACCCATGGTGCTACCTTGGACTGCAGGGACAAGGTAGTCAGGTTCAGAGGTCAGGATGGGTCTGAGGTCGTCTTCAGAGGAGACAGGAGGGGTACACCTAGAGGTCTGATATCAGCTCTTCAGGCTCGTAGGTTGCTCAGGAGGGGATGTCAGGGGTATTTGGCTCATGTGAGAGAGCTTAGCAGTCAGGTTAGAGAGCCCGCCTCGATGCCAGTGGTTAGAGAGTTCTTAGATGTGTTCCCAGACGAGCTGCCAGGTTTACCACCTGCTAGGGAGATAGAGTTCGAGATAGAACTAATGCCTGGAACCCGACCGATCTCTATCCCTCCCTACAGGATGGCGCCAGCAGAATTGAAAGAGTTGAAGGAGCAGTTGCAGGAGCTGGTAGACAAGGGCTTCATCCGACCGAGTACCTCACCCTAGGGTGCTCCAGTTTTGTTCGTGAGAAAGAAGGATGGATCCCTTAGACTTTGTATCGACTACAGGCAGTTGAACAAAGTCACTACCAAGAACAAGTACCCTTTGCCAAGGATCGACGATCTATTCGACCAGCTAGCAGGAGCGGGCTGTTTCTCCAAAATAGATCTGAGATCTGGGTACCATCAGTTGAGGATCAGGGAAGAGGACGTGCCAAAGACAGCTTTCAGGACCAGATATGGGCATTTTGAGTTCCTTGTGATGCCGTTCGGGTTAACCAACGCCCCTGCAGCATTCATGGATCTCATGAATAGAGTGTTTAGCCAATACCTGGATCACTTTGTTATTGTCTTCATAGATGATATCTTAGTGTATTCCAGGAATGCAGAGGAGCATGCCCATCATCTGAGGTTGGTTCTACAGACCTTGAGGGAACATGGCTTGTATGCCAAGTTCTCCAAGTGTGAGTTCTGGCTGAGGAGCATTTCGTTCTTGGGGCATGTAGTGTTAGAGAATGGGATAGAGGTGGACCCCAAGAAGACAGAAACTGTGGCTAACTGGCCTAGACCCACTTCAGTGACGGAGATCAAGAGTTTCTTGGGTTTGGCAGGTTACTACAGGAGGTTCGTTCAGGACTTCTCGAAAATAGCAACTCCTCTGACCAGACTAACCAGGAAGAATCAGAAGTTTGTGTGGACCAACCAGTGCGAAGAGAGTTTTGAAGAGCTTAAGAAGAGGTTGACTTCAGCACCAGTTTTAGCTCTGCCATCTAGTGATGAGGACTTTACAGTCTTTTGTGATGCGTCCCGTGTGGGACTGGGTTGTGTACTGATGCAAAATGAGAGGGTGATTGCTTATGCTTCGAGGCAGCTAAAGAAGCATGAGTTGAATTACCCCACACATGACCTTGAGATGGCAGCAGTAATCTTTGCACTCAAGATGTGGAGGCACTACCTCTATGGGGTAAAATGTGAGATCTTTACAGATCATAAGAGCCTGCAATACATCCTGAGTCAAAGAGATTTGAACTTGAGACAGAGGAGATGGGTAGAGCTGCAGAGTGACTATGATTGCAAGATTCAGTATCATCCGGGTAAGGCGAATGTCGTGGCAGACGCCCTAAGCCGGAAGTCATTAGGCAGTCTATCCCACATCACGGCAGAGAGGAGACCAGTGGTGAAGGAGTTTTACAAGCTCATTGATGAAGGTCTACGGTTGGAGTTGTCTGGTATAGGTGCCTTGGTTGCTCAGATGAAAGTGACACCCGTGTTTCTGGAGCAGGTGGCTCAGAAACAGCATGAGGACCCAGAGTTAGTGAAGATTGCCAGGACTGTTTAGTCAGGCAAGGACAGTGAGTTCAGATTCGACAATAAGGGGATCCTCCACTATGGGAGTCGTTTGTGTGTACCAGATGACATAGGGCTAAAAGGAGACATTATGAGAGAGGCTCATAATGCAAGATACAGCATTCACCCCGGGGCCACCAAGATGTATCAGGATTTGAAAAAGGTTTATTGGTGGCCAGCTATGAAGAGAGAAGTGGCACAGTTTGTGTCAGCCTGCGAAGTGTGTCAGAGGGTGAAGTTGGAACATCAGAAGCCGGCTGGAATGCTTAACCCACTACCTATTCCAGAGTGGAAATGGGAGAATATAGCTATGGACTTCGTAGTGGGGTTACCGGCGACGTCCAACAGATTGGACTCCATATGGGTGATTGTGGACAGACTCACCAAATCTGCTCACTTCATCCCTGTCAGGAGTGGCTACTCTGTGGACAAATTGGCGCAGGTGTATGTTGAAGAGATAGTCAGACTGCATGGGGTTCCTGTTTCTATAGTGTCAGATAGAGGACCCCAGTTCACCTCCAGGTTTTGGAGGAGTCTGCAGGATGCCATGGGTACCAGGTTGGATTTTAGCACTGCCTTCCATCCACAGACAGACGGACAGTCAGAGAGGACCATCCAGACCATAGAGGATATGCTAAGAATGTGTGTGCTGGACTTTGGCGGATCTTGGAGGTAGCATCTACATTTGGTGGAGTTTGCCTACAACAATAGCCATCATGCTAGCATCGGGATGGCTCCATATGAAGCTTTATATGGGAGGAAGTGCAGGTCACCTGTTTGCTGGGAAGAAGTTGGAGAAAAGGCCTTGGCAGGGCCTGAGCTAGTAAAGATCACCAGCAGGGTGGTACCCTTAATCAGAGAAAGAATCAAGACTGCTGCAAGCAGACAGAAGAGTTATGCAGACATCCGCAGAAGGCAAGTAGAGTTTCAGGAGGGGGATCTGGTATTGCTCAAGGTGTCTCCGATGAAAGGAGTGGTTCGGTTCGGAAAGAAGGGTAAGTTGGCTCCGCGGTACATCGGACCCTTTGAAGTCCTACAAAGGATTGGGAATGTATCGTACAAGCTGGATTTACCTGCTTCAATGGAGAGAATCCATCCGGTTTTCCATGTTTCTATGTTGAGAAAGTTCGTGTCAGATCCGGGCAAGGTTCTTAGTGAGCCTGATGTGGAGATCCAAGAGGATCTCACCTATGTTGAGCAGCCGGTACGGATCCTAGACACCCAGATCAGAAAGCTAAGGAACAAGGAAATCCCGATGGTGAAGGTCCTTTGGAACCACCACAATCTGGAAGAGTGCACTTGGGAGACACGGGAGTCTATGCTCCGGCAATATCCTCATCTCTTTTAAGGTTAGTCTCTGTGTGTTTTATGTGTGTGATGTGATGATTCTATGCAAGTGCTAGTTGAGGAACATTCGGGGACGAATGTTCTTAAGGGAGGGAGAATGTAATACCCGGCTAGACTCCGGTATCGGAATTCCTACCGTCCGGTGGAATCTCGGATGTCGGAAGCCTCTAGTAGGGTAAAACCATGTTTTCATAAAATGTTTTAATGTGTTTTATGTTTTAAGCATGAAAGAAAATGATTTTTTGCACGAAAATAGCATTGGAGGAAAACTCAGGTTCGGCCGCCGAACATGCATGCGTTGTGGGTGTGCTTTAGGCCCCCGAAAGCTTAAGTGAGGGAAGTCCAGGTTCTGCCGCCGAACCTCAAGTTCGGCCACCGAACATGGCATGCATGCGGAGGCACATTCGGCCCCCGAACGTGGTCTGGCCAGCCACTATAAAAGGGTCCCTTAGCCGAAAACGGGCGAGCTTTTTCCCCATTTTCGGCCAAGGTGAGTCTCCGCTGCCCCTCACCCATCTTTGGCGTCTTTCCTCTAGATCTTTCAAGGTTTTCATTTGTTTTAACTTTATTTTGAAGATTTGAGCTTTTGAGCAAAGTTTTGGAGCTTGGAGGTTCAAGAACCCAATCTCTCCCAACTTCGAGTTTAGGTCGTCTCTCTCTCTCGATCTTCAAGAGGTAAGAGCCGATCTTAAGCTCATTGCATGTTTTAAGTAAGTTTTAAGTAGATCTATGGGATAGAATGCATGTTTAGGTTATGGTTATGCTTTTGGAGTTTATGGGTATAAATGTATGTTCATGAACAATGTGAGTTGCTTGATGTGTTGTAGATGGGGTTTATGATGGTTTGAGGCCCCTAGGAACATGTATGCTTGTGTTTGTGTGTTGTAGAATAGGTTTGATGCATGTTGGAAAGGTTTTGAGGCGAAATGTGCATAGGGAGCCAAGTTTCTGCCCTTTGGCAGAAACCAGGTTCGGCAGCCGAAGGACTTTCGGCCGCGGAACATGGCTGGGGAGGCAGCCTTTCGGCTGTCGAAGCTTGCCCCCGAAAGGAGACTTTCGTCTCTGTCTGGCAGTTTCGGCCGCCGAAGGTGCCGCCGAACATGCATGAGTTTCGTCTCTGTCTAGGAGTTTCGGCCGCCGAAGGTGCCGCCGAACTTGCCTGACTTTCGGCTCTGGAGGGACTTTTGGCCGCCGAACCTGCCGCCGAAAGTGCCCTGTCCAGGCCTTCCTTGCATGTTTTCCTATGGTTGTTTCATGATGTTTTAGGGGGTTTTTGGGGAGTAGTTTATAGTTATGTTCAGGTATGTTTGGTCCCTCATTTGAGTCCACCTGTGTAGGTTCGGACCCGAGGAACCGAGGACCCCAGCAGTGAGTTCAGCTGCTTCGGTGTTGTCAGAGTCAGCCAGAGGTGAGTGGAACTAAACTTAATCTTTTAAATTGAGAAAATTAAATGTTTTATCATGTTTCATGCATCATGATTATGCAATAGGATGATTGCATTAGTTTCACGAATATGCCGCATTGCATCGATTGTTGTTGATGTGGGCGAATGTTGGATGACCCAATTAGTCCATGACAGGAAGACCAGGACCCCATTCTACGGCCTGGCACTATGTAAGGAAAGACCAGGACCCCATTCTATGGCCTGGCACGGTTATGGGACTCGAAGACCAGGAGCCCAGAGGAGGCCCTGGGGCAATGGTAAGTAATGTATGCTATGACAGGAAGACCAGGACCCCATGCTACGGCCTGGCACAATGTTAGCTTGGACTAATTGGTGACAAGTTCACCCAACCCTTCTTTGAATTGTCTGTGTTATGATGCATTTCATTGGAGCATAGTGTTAATATGTTTTATAGTTCTACTCACTGGGCTTTTAGCTCACCCCTCTCCCTTTACCCCCAGGCTTGCAGGTACAGTATAGTGCGGGAGTCCGGATAGAGTAAAGAAGTCATGCTTATGTAATAGCTAGCAATGGACATGATCGAATTGTAATGTAATGTCTTAATCAGTATAGTTATGTAATGAGATGATATATATATGGATGTTAGAGGTGTGCTTGACCGTAGATGTTGTTATCCCTTTTAATACATGATCGTAGAGATTTTATGATGTTTATGTAAACCAACTCGACATATGTTATGTCACCCATTTGGGGGCACTGATGAGATCCCACGGAGGGATCAATGTTTATAAGTTATGTTATAGTGCATGCACAGGTTGAGTTGGCATATGAATGGAAAGAAAAGTTTTAATTTTTTTATGTATGTTGTTGATCATGTATGGGATTAAGCAGGTTCACAGGATGCATGTTAGGCTTGCTACGGGTCCCGGCGGCCTTAAGTCGACCCGGATCCTAGCGCCGGTAGCGGTCCGATTTTTGGGTCGTTACAGCTGGTGTGATAGACTGGGCTTTATTCCTCTTTGTTCTCACAAACAAGCACTAAACTTACTGTTTCCTATTTCACAGACAAGTACAGAAATAAAATCTCGCCCTCGATGGGCGAGCTTAGTAAAAGGGGAGGTGATAAAAAGTTGTTAAAATTTCAAATACTTCTATGCACTCTTCCGACCAAACAAAATTACTTTTGCCTTTTAAGACTTTAAGGAAAAAGAGACACCTTCTGGCCAAGCATGATATAAATCGGCCCAGAACTGTGACATGCCCATTCAATTTCTGTATTTCGTTAATGATCTTAGGTACCTCCATATTTTGAATGGTATTGATTTTCTCTGGATTTACCTTTATGCCTCTCTTATAAGAGTATGTACCCTAAAAACTTCCCCGCCTTTACCCTATAAGTGTATTTTTCAGGGTTTAGTTTCATACCTACCTTATACAGTATATAAAAAATTTTTAGATATCATCTGGATGATCTTCTAAGGATTGGCTCTTTACCACTATGTCATTCACATATACCTGGGCTGTTCCCACCATGTTTTTAAAGATGCTTCACACTAGCCTTTGGTAAGCTGCCTTTTGGTCATCCTTCCTTCGCGATAATAGGTAACTTCGGTGGTCTCCTTCATATCCTCGCCTCTCTGGCTTTTGGTTTCACTTTTGACTCATCCTTTTGTCCTCTCTCAGTGCTTGGACTTCCTCATCCAACCTGATATACTTATGAGCTTAGCCCATTAGCTGTTGGTACGTAGTAGTTGGGTTCTTGATTATGGGATCCATAATCTTGATGTTGCACGTTCCTTTTTTCATACTATCTCATGACTTATTTCTTTCACCTGTATTGCTTCATTGAACTATAAGATAAATATCTTTAAAGACTTACCCTCTCCTTGGCGGATCTTTCGCAAGTCAGAGGAGAGCTTTTTAGGAGGTATACAAGTAAAAAAAACATATACTGAAATAACATAACAAATTGCGTAAAGTTCTAAATTAAACCTGGGCTTAGATGTTGGTACCATTTCTAAACTAAGCCTATGAGTGTTGACAGAAACACTCGACACAATACAAAATTGTTGACATTCTAAAGTTGCATAATCGTCCTAAAAATCGCCAGGTGACTTTTGGAATCTGTTGTTCCATCGTATTTGTCTAGGTTTGGCAACTTGAACTTGGTTAGGAAAGTTTTTGCTAAGATCTCTTCTGATAGGGGCCTCCTCTCGAGCTTTGTATTGCTCGAGAGTGACCTGCAACCTTTTGGTGTATTGAAGCATTTGCTCTGCTTCATTTATCATAGGGGGTGTGTTTTGTCCATTGCTCAGAGTGGACAAAATAATAGTGCCCTCATTGGTAGCAATTTTAGTAGTAGCTCGTTAATTGTCGGTCATTTCGAGAGAGAAAAGAGAGATTTTTTTTTAAGAGAAAGGGGATAAGAGACTGGTTTTAATCAAAATAAACAGAGAGAATTCAATGAATTTTCTGGCAATGGAACCAAATGATATTGCTTGAAAAAGAGATATGCTGTGATTGGTTCACCTGCAAGGAAGAGAAGGTGTAGTTGGCACCTATAGCGGCCACTCCGATACTCTAGTCAGTAAGCTGAAGAGAAGGGCGAGTACAATGAATTGCTTTGAACTCAAGAGTTGTTGTGTAAGAATTGCGTACCTTTGTTTCTATAATTGTTAGCTTTTATACTGTAACAAAATGGAGTAAATTATAATATTTTTTGAAAATCTGGCAATGATGTGGCCGGCTAATCGATAAGAGATCTCGCCGGCTAATCGGTCAAGGATTTCGATTACAAGCATAGTAGAAATCTGCTGGATGATATTTTCTAGCAGTAACTTTATGTGAAGATTCAACCTTTTTTGAATAGAGTGAGTTTTGGTGAAGAATCCGGTGTAACGGTGTTCGAGTTTTTTTTTACTCAGGTAACACCGCATATCGGCTTATCAGACTCTTGTTATGTGGTCTTGTTTTAAGGTGACAGCTTATGACTTATTTTGGACGGCTGTGGTGTAATATCAAGAAATAAGAGAAAAATAAATGACATATATAAAATGAAAGAATGATAAAAAAAAAAAAAAAAAAGAGAAAAAGAAAGAAACGATATAAAATAAAAATTATGAAAAAAAAAAAGAAGAAAGAATGAGAGAAGAAAAAAAGAATTATTAGAGCACCAAGAAAAAAGGAATAAATTATTAGAGAATAAAAAAAAAAGAAATATTATAGATAGAAAGAAAATATAGGAAAAAATAATATGAGAGAAATTAATATAAATGAAAATTATAGTATAAATGAAGAAAATGAGGATAAAAGGAAGAAAGTGATGAATGAGAAAAGAAAAAGGAGAAAGTAATAGGAATGAGCACTCCGAGGCTTAACCTGGTGGAAAGTGCATCTTTGTAACCTTGTGAGGTCAAAGGTTCGACTCCCCACCCCTATTTCAAAAAAAAAAAAGTAATAGGAATGAAAATTATAGAAAAAAATAAATAAAATAATGAAAGAGGGAATAAAATAAGAGAAAAAATGATAAGAGAAAAAAAGAAAATAGTAAAAAAAATGAGAGGAAATACTTATGAGATAAAGAAAGTTAAATGAAATAAAATAATAAAAAAAAGAAAATGAGAGAAAGAAAATGAAAATTAAAAAAATAAAATAAATAAATAAATAAATGATAAAAAAGTGAATGTGGTGTTATATTTATAACTACAAATTATTAACAGATTAAGTAATCAATTCGTAATTTATTACCAAAATTAAAAAAATAAATTTTTTCTTTAATAATTATTAATAGATTTAAAATTTATTAATAATTAAAAAATATGAATTTTAAAAAAAATTATTTTACATGAAATTTTATTTTAAATTTATCAATAAATTAATTTATTTTACTTATTAATGAATTAATTTTATTTTACTTATTAATTTGATGATAAAATTTAGCAATGGATTTTCATTACTGATTTATTGACAATTAAATTTATTGATGAATTACAAACAGATTTAGAATTTATTAATAATTTCACTATTTTTTAAATATATTAATTAATTAAAATTTATTAATAAATTATTAATGAATTTATTAATAAAATTTTAAATTTATTAGTAAATTTTAATATTAATTATTTTATAAATTTATAAATTATCAATGATTTTGAAATTCATTATTAAGGATTTTAAATTTATCAATAAATTTTTATGCAAAATTTTTTATATTACAAATTATAAATAAAATTTAAAATTTATTAAAATATTTATTAATATTACTAACAGATTAAAATTTATTGATAAAATTCATTGATAATTTGACCATCTTATAATGGTTGGAGTATTTCACTTTAACTCTTTTTAAATATAATGAGTTTATATATAAAAACTTATAAATTTAATTTTATATAAAAATATATTTAAGAATTTTTATATTAAATATTTATATCAAAATTTTTATATTCATAATGAATTATATCTAAATTTTAATATAAATATTTAATTTAAAAAATATTTTAAATATGTGAATCGAATAAATAAACAAATTAACCATTAATATATAAATTTACTAAATTATTATCATATAATTAAATAAAATATTAATGAAAAATTCTAAATAATAATTAACGAACTTTAATATCACTTAAAGAGCGAATGAAATTAAAATATAAAAATAATTATAATTAAAATATTAAATTAAATTATATCAGGATTTTTTTTAGTATCATTATTTTTAAAGAGTAATAATAGGACATATATAGATAAGTCAACAGTATTCAATTTAAATCGAAAAAAATTATTGAATTAAATTAATTAAAATTTTAGTTCGATCTTTTATTTATTTCGGTTCGATTTGATTTTTAATTTAAAAATTTTTATTCCATTCGATTTTAATCAGAAAAAAATAAAAAAATAAAATCGTACTAATTAGTAATAATAATATATTATTTTTAATAATATAGAGATTAAATTATATCAAAATTAAAATATTTTAATTAAATTTTAAAATATTAAAATAAAATATAAAAAATAAAAAAATTTATTAAAATTTAAATCGATAAAATCAAATCGAATCGAATTAAATTGAATCAAATCAATTCAATTTGATTTAATTTTTAATTAAAATCAATTTGATTTAATTTTTATAAATATTAAATTTTTAATTTTTAATTTATTTAATATTTAATTTAATTTTAAAATAAAGTGACTGAATGCTAAATTCCAAGTTTCATGTTGAATAACAAATGTTTAGAAAAGTAAAAATTTCAAGTACATCATCTCTCGTCAAAATAGATTTTATATATATACACATTCTTAATTATTGATTAGAAATCTGAGTCAGGCAAGCGGCAATGTTTTAAATTTATAATAAATATTATTAATTTTTAATTTACGATAAGTCAGGGTGATTGGAAAACGTGAAAGAATATTTTGGTTGGATAAATTATTTTATTATTATTATTTTAGATGAATATTTTTGACAAATCTTAAAACTCCTAGAAAGATACAGCCAAATAAAATAATGATCATTAAAGAAAAAGAAATGAGTTGTAATTTGTTATAAAGAAATTGAAAGAATAAAAGGATCAATATAGTTCAAAATAATAAGCACAAATTTGTTGAATTTTATAATATTAACATATGTGAATTACATGGAATAAATATTATTTTATTAATGTAGTTATAATAAATTAAATAGCATATTTATTATAAAAATATTTATAATTATTAACGATAAATAAAATTTTTATAAAAATTAAATGTAAAAAATTTGACGGTAAACAAGATGTTTGAGTACTTGGCAACTTTCTGTGTAGAAGGTAGAAGCAATATGCGTGTGTGTTCTGCGATGCATGCATATAAGAAGAAAAGCTGATAGCTACATGTCATGAGATATGTTTTCAGAAATTCTGATAGCTACAATTTCTTATGTGGTCCAGCTGCATGTTTGAACACATGGGTCTTACTGAACCCATCAACTGTCACACGGTTTTGAGATTTTCTGATTATTTTGGTTGATCTCTCGGACATATTAACTTGGAAAATATGTCGGTCAAATAATTATTTTTTTTAAAAAAATTATAAGAAAAAATAAAATTTGAATAAAATAAAATTTAAAATTTTTTAAATTTACTTATTATACTTATATTTATTATTATACTAAATCTGTAAATATAAAATAATTAATAAAAATAAAGGTGTAACCTATGCAGTTTATTTTATTTTTTTTCTTTCAAAATTATGTAGTTTATTTAATATTTCAACATACTTTATATAAATGGTTTATTTTTATTTTTTTAATTTTTTATTGGTTCATATATATATTTTACATTTATAATTTTTTATTGGTTCATATAATAAATATAATATTACACACCATCCACCTATATTATTCTATCAATCAATTTTATTTTTAATAAATTAAATATTAGTATATTAATATATTATTAAGAAATAATTATTTAAAAAAACTATAATTTAAATGAAGTAAAAATAAAAATAAAGACATTATTATAGAATGGAGTGAAAAATAAAAAGATGAATTCATCAATTCTAGAATCCCACGCGCATATATAAAACAAATCAAATTGAACTAGACAGTGTTCAAAGTATCCTCTCATTATTCAGCTCAGCTTCCGAATCTAGAGGTAACTTATTTTTCACTTGAGGCACGTACTTTCGTTGTTCCCCACTAACTTCACTTCGTAGAAGATCAATCCAGATACTTAGAATTAATAAAAATTTCAAAAATAAGTAAATAAATTACCTTCTCGTACTATTTATAATTTATTATTATATTTTTTTAAAAAAATTACCTTTTAATATTTGAGTACAACATAATTAACGGATTCATCCTTTTATTTTTAAAACCTAATACTTTTATCTCTATAATTTAATTTCATCAAAATTATGAGATTTTTTCATAAAAAAATATCATTAGTGACAGAAAAAATGACCGAACTACTATTTCTAGAATCCAACACTTAAGTTTCTGAAATTTAATTTCTATAAATTTATAAGTCCCTCTCTCAAAGAATTGAAGGAAAAAATACATTTTCATTCCTAAAATATTATATACTTAATAGATTTTTCTTCCTATTTTTTGAATTCAACACTTTAATCTCTAAAATTTAATTCATCAAATTTCAAGAAAGAAAATTTCAAATGCAATCTTCATAAATAAATAAAAATTTTAATAAATTTAAAATTTAAAATTCAGCAAAAGATAATAAAAATTTAAATTTAAATTATTAAAAATAAAAAGTTAAAATTTAATAGAAATTATTTTTGTGATACCGCTCGCTGTTATTTCTGCTTGCCATTTAAAAAATTCATTAAAATATTTTTGACATTTTAAAAAATCTATTAGTTAGACTTTTCATTAAATTTAGTAGTTAAGTATTATAAAAAAAATTTTAAAATACTCCTCATATGTAGAGACTAATTAGTAAATTTTTTAATAATTTGAGGTTACTAATTAATAATTTTTTCTAAACTATAAAGATTAAATAGTAAAATGTTTAGTAATAAATTAATAGAAAAATTATTCGGTAGACTTTTTAAAATGTTAAAAATATTTTAATATATCTTTTAAAATTGAGGGATTAAGTAGTGACTTTTTTTATATTATAGAGACTAAATAATAATTTTTTTATTTTTTTATTAATAAAAATATTTTTAAAATTATATTTATTCTCTTTTCTTTAACCAAACAAAAATCATTCGTTTAATAAAAAATTTTGATAAAAAGATTTTGAATTTTTAAATTTGAAAGATGAAAATGTTGAGTTCTAAAAATAAAAAGATAAATTCGTTGATTATGGTATACGCCAGAAATTTAAAAGTAATTTTTCTTATTTTCTATAATTTTTTTTTATCAATAGACAAAAAATAAACAGAGATGGGGTCGAATCCAGTCTGTCGAGTTCAACTCTTATATGGTTTGAGTGGTGGCAAGCATGTACGTACTTAAATTACTTGTTATTTTTTCTAAACACCTAAAATTATTAAATTATTCCTCTAGAGATTTGCAATATTTTTAAAATGCAAGTGGCTGCTCCTATTTGACTCATCATAGACTAGCATCTTCATGATATAACACACGTTGTTTATTCTCTTTACCTTCTCCTTATTTCATTTTCTTTAAGCATTTTGATTCAACGCGTACGTGCTTATCTTTCACACAAGTTTTAGTATTTAAATCAACGTTTTCTTTAATCCGACAGTTAAAAATTAGTACACTCAATAAGCTCGTATGCATTGAATTACTTTTCGTATTATTATATATTTTTATAGCTAACAGAGAACTCCAAAAACTCCACTCAGTAATAGAGTGACACCTCACTGTTTATCATCACCTCACTTATAAATATAGCACCGCAAGAGGGGAGTGAGCAGATCGCTTTCTTTCTTTCTATTTCATCTTGTTGGTATATTTCTCTTTTCGATCTCTAGCTTCTGCTGTATTGAAATGGCATCTCCAGATGCTGAGAATGGGTGCTGGAATAAGTTTAGGGCATTGCCCCATAACATATGGAACAAGGTGGTTGAGAAAGCAAACAAAGCAAAGAAAATGGGAAAAGATGATCCTAAAAAGATTATTCATTCCCTTAAAGTAGGACTTGCAATTACTTTGGTTTCATTGTTCTTCTACTTCAAACCCACTTATGATGGTTTCGGCGTCTCTGCTATGTGGGCTGTTTTAACTGTTATTGTGGTTTTCGAGTACTCTGTAGGTAAGTTCTTATCTTATATAATTAATGCAGGCGAAAGAGCATGAAAGTAGAAGAAAACTAAAACTGATCTTATAAATGAATCTTTATTGCAGGAGCAACACTCGGAAGAGGGTTGAATAGGATGTTGGCTACATTGGTAGGAAGTGCTCTAGGTTTTGGAGCTCACTGGCTAGCAACTCATTCTGGAAAGACTGGAGAGCCCATTCTGATTGCTATTTTTGTGTTTATATTTGGTAAATATGATTAAACATTTATATCACTAAGCTATATCTCATTTATGATTTTATTTAATAGAAAACTGATATCGTTTTGGTGACTTGTTTTGCTGCAGCTGGAATAGTTACATTTATAAGATTTTTGCCAGAGATGAAGGCAAGATACGATTACGGACTGCTGATACTAATGTTGACATTCTGCTTGATATCTGTGTCTGGCTATAGAGATGATGAGGTGATACACATGGCTCACAAGAGAGTCACAACTATTATTATTGGAAGCATTACTTCTGTGGTTATTTGCATTTTAATATGCCCTGTTTGGATCGGAGAAGATCTTCATAAGTTGGTTGCTGGAAACTTGGAGAAGCTTGGAAACTTCTTAGAAGGTATAATTAATCTCCACATAACAATGTTTCCACAAATTTATAAATTATTAGATAGGATATATTCCTATCTTCGTCTCCTCTCACAAGCATGTGCATTCTATGAAATAACGTAATTAATAAGGGGGAGAGTATAGGATAGGCAACAGAAGGTTTTAATTATACACCTAATTAATGATGAACTATTAATACAAGTGTAATGCTATAAAGCTCATATATGATGGTTGTAAAACTCGTTTTCATATGGGAATAGCAGAAAATAAATATATATTTAATATAAAGATTAATAAGGGTTGCATGGATTTAATTTATTTTATTCATATTATAATCCATAACGAACTAAATTCATATTAAAAATTTATTTTATTACTATTATTTTTTTTTTGAATTAAAAATTGGAAATCGAAAAAATAGAATATGATACCTCTCATATTTATTCGGATGCACTTCCCATCCGTGAGTGTATTATTATTATTATTATTATTATTATTATTATTATTATTATTATTATTATTATTATTATTAATTATTATTATTATTATTATTATTATTATTATTATTATTATTATTATTATTATTATTATTATTATATAGTTTCTCTCCATGCTGATGAAGGAAGATAATTGAAACTTGCAGGATTTGGAAGTGAATGCTTTAGAACATCTGAAGGTGGACAAGCTAATAATGCCAACAAGTCATTTCTTCAAGGATATAAAAGTATTCTCTCTTCAAAAAGCAGTGAAGAAACCATGGTGGGTAAAGAGCTCACTGGCTTTCGCTATTTTGAATCCTTCACTTCTGTTTGAAGCAAATCATGGAGATTTTCTTGAATGATTCGAGTGATATGGATGCATTTATCTTTTGCAGGCTAATTTAGCAAGGTGGGAACCATGTCATGGTCGATTCAGGTTCCGTCATCCTTGGAAACAGTACCTGAAAATTGGAACCCTAGCTCGTATATGCGCCTACAAAGTTGAAGCTCTTAACTGCCACCTTCACTCCGAGACCCAAGTAAGATAGCAACCCATCAGACTTATCAGTTATTTGGACTTTGATGAAAAGTTATTTCTACCTATATAATCCATGGTGAACTAGATTAATTAATTAATGCAAGATTTATATAATATGAAGTAAATATATCAAAACTTGTCTGTCTGTAGATGTATAATTAATTAGTTTATTCTTCTTAGCAGACACCAATGGAAATGCGAATCAAAATCCAAGACATGTGCACAAAGATCAGCTCAGAATCTGGCAAGGCATTGAAGGAATTAGCAACAACAGTTAAAACAATGACAAAATCTTCACTGGTGGAAACCCACATTGCCAACTCAAAACAAGCTGCAGAAGCCCTCAAGTCTTTGCTAAAAACTGGCTTGTGGGAGGATGCATTGATTCTAGAGATTATTCCAGCTGCTACTGTAGCATCTCTGTTGATAGATATTATCACATGCACAGAAAAGATCGCTGAGTCTGTTCAGGAACTGGCCTTGCTTGCTCATTTCAAGAGCCCGAACACACATCAACCTCAACATTTACTTCACCGAGGAACAATACAGCCAGTTTCTGATGGATCGAATCACGTTGTTGTGATTGATATGCAAGGTTCAGAGTAATCAGATGATGAAAATTTGATCGAACGGTTGCAGATGGACAAATTGTTCTGGTAACTTTGTGCTAGATGATTCTTCTTGTTGTTCTAGTTTGAGATAGGTAATGAATGTATTACCAAGGGGAAGACAACTTATGCATGCTACTCAAATTTGTTTTGTTAAGTTTTTAACAAATTGAGTATTTCCTTCTTAACGATGCCGTATTAATTAGGTAGGAAACTAATTGAGGAAAAACACTCTTACCTCTTTTTGGGATTATTTCTGGCTATTTTCTCTTGTAATAATCCTTTTCTCAATCTTTCTTTTTAAATAAGTGAAGTTGGTGCTTCTCCCTTAAATGTAATTTTTGGTTTTCTTTGTTTATGATTTATTTTTAAGAATTTTTGGTATAGGCGGATTGGTACAAGAAATTCAAACCTGGGTAATTTAATCCCTAAAATTCTCAAATTAAAATGGATAAATTACAATTTCATCCCTAAAATTTAATTAAATTTATAATTTACTCATTGTATTTTTGAAAATTACAAAATGAGTCCTTGAAATTTTAATAAAATAGGCCCTAATATATAGAGCCAAGTTCAAAATCTGTAAATTACATGTTAAATTTTGTAGTATCTATAATAGTTAATTTTCTAAAATTAACTATTAAGGATGAGATTGTAAAAATTAAATATTAATAAATCCTAATTTTTAATTGTTATATATAATTATAAAATAGAATATGAGTTAAGGATCCAGATTCAAAATCGAAGTTCCCTATCCCTATATATAGCTTTTGGTATTTTAATTATGAAGACACCAAATAATTAGCTTTTGCTTAATTATTTAATCACTTTTTTTTAAAAAAAAAAAAATTCCAATATGAATCGTAGGACTGACTTCTTAAGAATTGTAAAACAAAATGCTGCATGTCATTTCATATGGAATGGGACACATTTCATCAAATTCAATTTAATTTTGCATAAAAATTACATCAAATTTGATTTTAGAATTTTGTTAATTAAAGTTTAAAGAATTATATTAAATTATTAAAATACACAAAGATTTTACCCTATAATATATATTCGAGAGATAAATCAATTAAAATTTTAAATAATTTTTGTAATTTAATAATCTCCTATGCCACAAAAAATAAAATTATTTAACTTTTTTATTCGTCACTAATTATGGGATACTTTTGTTATAGTAATTTATGGATTATTTTTCAAATTTATTTCTATTCAATATGTACCTAAAACTAACTAAAATTTATTAGTTTCAAAAATAGTTTAGTATTATAAAAAATAATATAAAAGTTATTATTTTAACTATTTAACTTTATTCTTTTAATGAATGTGTAAAGAATTATAAATTTACTTTTTGTAGGATAAAATAATATAAATATATCACTACAGGAAAATAGATCACAAGCGATATAATTTTTAATTCCTACAAATTTTTCATGTTATCTTTTATAAATATAGAAATATAATATTTTGTTATATTTCACAATAGAGATTACAATCTATTTATATATGAGAGACGGTATCTAAACAGAAAAAAAAAAAATCAAGCCTATAATTATATAATCTCTGAGATTAGGTAACTAACTTATCTATTAATATTTATTTTCTATATTAACATATTTACTTTCTATATAACCTGTAACATTCTCCCTCAAGTTGGGTCATAGATATTTATCATGCTCAACTTGTTAGAAAAATATTCTATTCGCAACCCATTTAAAGTTTTGGTAAATAGATCACCCAATTGCTCTCCTGTCTTCACATAACTGGTAGAGATTAAATTTTCTTGAATATTATCATGGATGAAATGACAATCAACTTCAATATGTTTAGTCCGTTCATGGTATACTGGATTGGAAGCAATGTGAAGAGTAGCCTGATTATCACACCAAAGTTTCGTGGGTGATGCAACATCCATACCAACTTCTTTCAGTAGATGATTTATCCACAAAATCTCACAAGTCAAAAGCCATGACCTTATATTCTGACTCGGCACTGGATCTGGATACCACATTTTTCTTTTTACTTTTCCAAGACACTAGGTTTTCTCCAACAAATACATAGTAGTCTGTAGTTGACCTTCTATCACTTTTGGATCTTGCCCTGTTAACATCAGAAAAACACTTAAGTGCAGTATGCCCATGATCTCTGTAGATTATACCAAGTCCAGGAGTCCCTTTTAGATAACAAAAAATTTATTCTAGAACGGCCAAATATTTCACCGTAGGTGCAGACATGAACTAACTTACAACACTTACTATAAAAACAATATCTGGCCGAGTCATTACCATAAGGTGGTAGTTCAGCTTTTCAACCAACCTCCTATACCTATCTGGATCATCATAAGGGTCTCCGTCATCTTTTGTAAGACGTATATTAGAAATCATTGGTGTGCTACATGGTTTAGCTCCCATCTTCCTAGTTTCTGCAAGTAAATCAATGACATATTTCATTTGAGACAGGAAAATTTCCTTTTTACTCCTTAAGGCTTCGACTCCTAAGAAATATTTAAGGTGACCCAAGTTTTTGATATGAAAACTCGCATACAAGTAGTTTTTGAGAGAAGAGATCCCTGTACTATTATTCCCTGTACTATTATTCCCTGTAATGACAATATCATCAACATATACAATAAGGAGAATAATACCAGTATTTGAATTTCTATAGAAGACTGAATGGTCACACTTGCTTTCTTTCAATCCAAAATTTTGAACAACTTCACTAAAATTTTCAAACCATGCACGGGTTCTTTGCTTCAAATCATACAAAGATTTCTTCAAATGCCAGACTTTCCCATACTCCCTCTGAGCAACAAACCCTGGTGGTTGCTCCATATACACCTCCTCTTGGAGGTCACCATTGTAACGACCCCAAAATGGACCGTCACCGGCGCTAGGATTCAGGTCGGCTTAAGGCCGCTAGAACCCGTAGCAAGCCTGCTATACTCTCTGTGTACTTGTAAATCTTATACATGATCATACATTTTCTGTGAAAATAAAAACTCTTTGCTGAACCATGGCTTAACCTGTGCATGCACTATCTCTGTACTCTGTACTCCCTGACTAGAGCTTGCTCTAGATGGGTTACTCATACCTGTTAAGCCTGGTAGTAAAACATATATACATATACAGATTATGTACATACCAAATGATTTACAACACAACTGTAACTAAGTCAAGCACAACTGTAAACATAACTATTACATCTCTTTAAAGTTACATGTCCACTCTAAGCTATTACAAGTCTCTTTACTCTTTCTGTACTTTGCTGGACTGTCCCTGTACACTGGACACTGAACCTGCAAAACTGGGGTTAAGGGAGTGGGATGAGCTCTATAGCCCAGTGAGTAGAACAATAAAACATCTCAGTAAAATATGATCTCATGGAATGCATTATATCACAAACAATCCACATCAAAGGTAAACCTGTCACCACATAGTCCCAGTAACTCTGTGCCAGGGCGTAGAATCGAGCACCTGGTCTTCCTGTGATCTATGTATATGTGTATATAACACCTCTGTACTTACCATTGCCAGGGCATAGTCAAAGGCTCCTGGACTTTACTATACCTGCCAGGGCGTAGTCAAAGGCTCCTGGACTTTACTATATACCTGCCAGGGCGTAGTCAAAGGCTCCTGGACTTCCTGTCTGGAACTATTGGATCATTCAGCATTTACCCACACCAACAATATAGCTATGCAATGCAACATCTTTGTGAGTTCTAATGCACTCACCCTATTGCATAAACATGATGCATGAAAGATGCTAAAAGCAGTTAATGCTTCAATGAAAAGAGTTAAGTTTAGTTCCACTCACCTCTGGCTAGCTGGACTGACTGACTCTGCAGGCTCTGAAAACTCTGGAGCAGTACTCACTGCTGCTCTCTCAGGTTCCTCTGGTCTGTATAGGTACAGATAAACGCAAATGAGGGACCAAACTAGCTTATGACCAACTCTATTAAACTCCCCAAGAATCCCCTTAAACTCACTCTAACATCCATGCAAAGCATGCAAAGGAAAGCTGGACAGAACACTTTCGGCGGCAGGTTCGGCGGCCGAAAGTCCTCTCCAGAGCCGAAACTCAAGCACCTTCGGCGGCCGAATCTCAACTTTCGGCAGCCGAACCCTTTCGGGGGCTAGTTTCGGGGGCTGAAAGGCACTCTAGAGACGAAAGTCTCTAACCTTCGGCGGCCGAACTCCCCCTTCACGGCCGAACTCCCCCTTCAGAGCCGAAAGTCCAAAAGGCTCGGGGGCAAGCTTGGGCAGCCGAAGCCACCTCCTCATGGGTTCGGCGGCCGAATGTACCTTCGGCGGCCGAACCTGAGTTCATCCGCAAGGCAGAACCTTGCTCTGCCTCTCGCCAAAAGCACCAAAACTCATCTCAACTCAAACACCTCAACTCCTCAACGTGCATACACTCATGTATATGCTCAAAAGGGTCAACAACTACCTAAAAACCCCAACAACACAAACACATAACACATAAACAAGCTGTGCTCACAAAAATCATCAAAACTCTCTTTTTAACCCTATTCATGCAACTCTCTCCATAAACCCCATAAAACCTTCAGAAAACATAAAAACAAGTTCAGGATCTTCACTTACCTCTTGAAATCAAGTAGATGAACGATCCTAACGTGGAGTTTTGGAGCAACTCTTCTTCAAACTCTCCAAACTTCACAACTTTGAGTTTTTAGCTTAAAACCTTCAAAATAACATGAAAACTCATCAAACCTGTGCAAGATTGGATGAAAACATGTCAAAGACTCAAGAAGGACAGAGTCTCACCTCAGAAAGCGAAAGGAAGCGGCGTGCTTTGTCCTTTCAACCGACTGAGGGCCTTTTATAGGTGGCTGGCCAGACCACCTTCGGCGGCCTATTGTGAAACCGAAAGCGATGCATGTTCGGCGGCCGAACCTCAACTTCGGCGGCCGAACCTGGCTTTTCTGCCTTGGTTCATTTCTTTCAAACACTTAGTTTATTTAGCTTTAAAACATGAAAACATACTTTATAACTTTAGAAAACCATAAATCTAACCCTCTAAAGATTCCGACATCCGGGATTCCACCGGACGACAGGAATTCCGATGCCGGACTCTAGACGGGTATTACATTCTCCCCCCCTTAAGAACATTCGTCCTCGGATGTTCCTAAAAACAAACAAAGAAACATATAAAAAGGAGGAAACTAACCTCAAAACAGATATGGTTACTGCCGGAGCATAGACTCTCGCGTCTCCCACATACACTCTTCTAGATTATGGTGGTTCCATAGGACTTTCACCATTGGAATCTCCTTGTTCCTTAGCTGCCTGATCTGTGTGTCCAGAATCCGCACTGGCTGCTCTATATAGGTGAGATATAAAAGAATCTCCACCTCAGGCTCACTGAGAACCTGATTCAGATCTGACACAAACTGCCGTAGCATAGAAACATGAAATACCGGGTGAATTCTCTCCATAGAAGGAGGCAAATCTAGCTTATAAGACACATTTTCGATCCTCTGCAAAATCTCAAAGGGTCCAATGTACCGTGGAGCTAACTTACCCTTTTCCCAAAACGAACCACTCCTTTCATTGGAGACACTTTCAGCAATACCCAATTACCCTCCTGGAACTCTAACAGTTTTCTGCGAACGTCTGCATAACTTTTATGTCTACTCTGAGCTGTTCTAATCCTCTCTCTGATCACTGGCACTGTTCTACTGGTAATTTCTAGCAACTCTGGCCCTGCAAGAGCCTTCTCTCCTACCTCTTCCCAGCAAACAGGTGATCTGCACTTCCTCTCATACAATGCTTCATAAGGAGCCATCCCAATGCTAGCATGATGGCTGTTATTGTAGGCAAACTCCACCAAAGGTAGATGCTGCCTCCAAGAACCGCCAAAGTCTAACACACACATACGGAGCATATCCTCTATGGTCTGGATGGTCCTTTCTGACTATCCGTCAGTCTGTGGGTGGAAAGCAGTGCTAAACTCTAATCTCGTGCCCATCGCACTTTGCAGACTCCGCCAAAATCTGGAGGTGAACTGAGGTCCTCTGTCTGAAATTATAGACACTGGCACTCCATGTAATCTCACTATCTCCTCCAGATATACCTGTGCCAACTTATCCACATAATAGTTACTCCGAACGGGAAGAAAATGAGCAGATTTCGTGAGTCTGTCCACAATCACCCATATAGAGTCTATCCTGTTGGACGCTGTCGGTAAGCCCACTACAAAATCCATAGCTATGTTCTCCCATTTCCATTCTGGAATCGGTAGTGGGTTAAGCATTCCAGCCGGCTTCTGATGTTCTAGTTTCACCCTCTGACAAACCTCACAGGCTGTCACAAACTGCGCCACTTCTTTCTTCATGGCTGGCCACCAATATACCCTCTTTAGATCCTAGTACATCTTGGTGGCTCCTGGGTGAACACTATACCTTGCCTTATGAGCTTCCCTCATAATGTCTTCCTTTAGACTGCTTCTATCTGGTACACAAAGTCGACTCCCAAAATGAAGGATCCCTTTGCTGTCAAATCTGAACTCTGCACTGTTGCCTGACTGAACAGTCCTGGCAATTTTCATCAACTCAGGGTCCTCGTGCTGTCTCTGAGCTATTTGCTCCAGAAACACTGGTGTCACTCTCATCTGTGCTATCAACGCACCTGTACCAGATAACTCTAACTGTAACCCCTCTTCTAAGAGCTTGTAAAGCTCCATCACTACTGGTCTCCGCTCTACTGCTATATGGGATAAACTGCCTAGTGACTTCCGGCTTAGGGCGTCTGCCACAACATTCGCCTTACCCGGATGATACTGAATCTTACAATCATAATCACTGAGCAATTCTATCCATCTTCTCTGCCTCAAATTCAGCTCTTTCTGGCTCAAGATGTACTGTAAACTCTTATGATCAGTGAAGATCTCGTATTTAACCCCGTAGAGGTAATGCCTCCACATCTTGAGTGCAAAAATAACTGTTGCCATCTCTAGGTCATGGGTGGGGTAATTCAACTCGTGCTTCTTCAACTGTCTAGAAGCATAAGCAATCACCCTATCACTCTGCATCAAAACACAACCCAATCCCACTCGAGATGCATCACAGAACACTGTGAAATCCGTATGACTAACAGGCAGAGCTAGCACTGGTGCTGATGTCAATCTCCTTTTGAGCTCCTCAAAGCTCTCTTCACACTGGTCTGACCAGACAAACTTCTGGTTCTTCTGAGTCAGTTTGGTCATAGGAGCTGCTATCTTTGAGAAGTCCTGTACGAACCTCCTGTAGTACCCTGCCAGTCCCAGAAAACTTTTAATCTCAGTCACTGTGGTGGGTCTGGGCCAGTTAGCTACAGCCTCTATCTTCTTGGGATCTACCTCAATACCCTCTGCTGATACAACATGTCCCAAGAAGGAAATGCTCCTCAACCAAAACTCACACTTCTAAGTGGTTGAAAGAAATGAACCAAGGCAGAAAAGTCAGGTTCGGCCGCCGAAGTTGAGGTTCGGCCACCGAAGTTGAGGTTCGGCCGCCGAACATGCATGGCTTTCGGTTTCACGATAGGCCGCCGAAGGTGGTCTGGCCAGCCACCTATAAAAGGCCCTCAGTCGGTTGAAAGGACAAAGCACGCCGCTTCCTTTCGCTTTCTGAGGTGAGACTCTGTCCTTCTTGAGTCTTTGACATGTTTTCATCCAATCTTGCATAGGTTTGATGAGTTTTCATGTTATTTTGAAGGTTTTAAGCTAAAAACTCAAAGTTGTGAAGTTTGGAGAGTTTGAAGAAGAGTTGCTCCAAAACTCCACGTTAGGATCGTTCATCTACTTGATTTCAAGAGGTAAGTGAAGATCCTGAACTTGTTTTTATGTTTTCTGAAGGTTTTATGGGGTTTATGGAGAGAGTTCGAGAACTTGGCATACAACCCATGCTCTCTCAGTGTTTGCAATACTATCCTCAGATGCTGGGCATGCTCCTCCGCATCTCTGGAATACACTAAAATATCATCGATAAAAACAATGACAAAGTGATCCAGAAACTCACTGAAAACTCTGTTCATGAGATCCATGAATGCTGCAGGGGCGTTAGTCAACCCGAACGGCATCACTAAGAACTCATAATGTCCATATCTGGTCCTGAAAGCTGTCTTAGGCACATCTGCCTCTCTGACTCTCAACTGATGATACTCGGATCTCAGATCTATTTTAGAGAAACAACCTGCTCCAGCTAGCTAGTCAAATAGATCATCAATCCTAGGCAAAGGATATCTATTCTTGGTAGTGACCTTGTTCAACTGTCTGTAGTCGATACAAAGTCTGAGGGATCCATCCTTCTTTCTGACAAAGAGCACTGGAGCACCCCAAGGTGAGGTACTAGGGCGGATGAAACCCTTATCTACCAAGTCCTGCAACTGTTCTTTCAACTCTTTTAACTCTGCTGGTGCCATCCTGTAGGGAGGAATCGAGATAGGTCTGGTACCAGGCAGCAATTCTATCTCAAACCCTATCTCCCTATCAGGCGGTAGTCCTGGTAAGTCGTCTGGGAACACATCAAGAAACTCTCGGACTACTGGTACTATGGTTGGTTCCCTAACCTGACTATCTAGCTCCCTCACATGAGCTAGAAACCCCTGACAACCCCTTCGAAGCAATCGACGAGCCTGAAGGGCTGAAATCAAACCTCTGGGTGTACCTCTCCTGTCTCCTCTGAAGACACACTCTGACCCATCCTGGTCTCTGAGACTAACTATCTTCTCTCTACAGTTTAAAGTAGCACTATATGCAGATAACCAATCCATCCCTAGAATGACATCAAAATCTGTCAAATCTAGAACCACAAGGTCAGCTGGAAGGTATCTACCCTATATGAACACTGGACTGAAATGACAGACTGACACTGCCATTGATGGGTCACACTTAGGTCCACTGACCCAGAGAGGATACTCTAACTCAGAACTGATTAAACCCAATCTCTCTATGGCTCTCGACGCAATAAAGGAATGAGAAGCACCGGGGTCCATTAAAGCATACACATCTGAACACCCAATGATGAGATTACCTGACACCACTGTGTTCGACGTGTTAGCCTCCTCCTGTGTCACAGTGAAAATCCTTGCTGGGGCTACCGGATTTCCACCTCGGGAACCTGCTGCTGAAGTAGAGGCTACCCCTCTCCCTCTACCTCTGCCACTACTCTGAGGTACGGCTGGAGCTGCTGGCTGTACTACTGGCTGTACCACACTGCCTGAACTCATCTGCTGGGATGGTGCAAAAGTCATCTGAGGACAATCCCGAGCAATATGCCCTTCCTGTCCACATCGAAAACAGGCTGTAGATCCCAACCGACAAGTCCCTACATGTGGTCTTCCACATCTTCTGCACACTGGAGCTGTGCCAGAGCTTGAGCCACTACCTATTCCCAGACCTGACTTGACTTTACTCCAGAACTTACTCTTTGTGCCTTTTGCTCTATCCCATCTCTTGCTACCTGACGCTGCTGCACTGGGGGCTTTAGAACCCGAAGCCTGTGCCTTTGACTGTTTCTGGATATTGGCACTAGCTTCAATTTTCCTGGCTGCGTCCACTATCGTGTGAAAACTCTCCTTTTCTGCTGGAAGAATCAAGGAAGAATACCTAGGATGCAGTCTCATAGTATATCTCCTTGCCTTCTTCTGATCAGTATCATAGGCTTGACCCACATACTGAAGCAAATCCAGGAACTTATCTGTGAATTCATCAACACTCATCTCATCTGTCTGTCTCAACTGTTCGAACTCTATGACTTTCAGCTCCCTAGAACTGTCAGGAAAAGCCCACCCTGCAAATTCATTGGCGAACTCTCCCCACGACATACTATCAATCCTGGGCTCCATATAATTCTTGAACCATTCTCTGGCTTTCTTACATTTAAGTGTAAACCCTGCCATCTCAATGGCTCTACTATCATCAGCTCCCAATTCACTGGTTATCATCCTAACTGGTCTGAGGTATTCAAATGGATCGTCTCCCGTGTTATATTTAGGAGCATCCAATTTCAGGTATTCTGTCATTTGCACTTTACCTCCAGATGAGCTAGGTTGAGGTATTTGGGCAACAGGGGCTACTGGTTCTGTTTGTGGTGGTGGTACTGGGTCATTTAGCTCTGGGTGTGCTGCACTTGGATGGGTAGGGGAAGGTGGATACATAGGATATGGTGGGTATGGTGGGTAATAGTGAGGATAAGGCATATATGGTATGTATGTAGGATATGGGTCAAATCGAGAGTACTCCGACATACCTTCCATCGGATACTCTGGATCCTGGAAAACAACTGGATAATCAAAACCTGAGGCCTGAACGCCTCCCTGAGATTCTCCCATACCTTCATCCATAGACGGATCAGTCTCCATGGCCTCCCTCACTTCCTCTGATCTTCCTCCTCTCACTGTACCTCTTCTGCTCTCGTCTACAGACCTTATAGGGTCTGGTGACGTACCTTCCCTGCTAGATCTCTGAGACCTTGCTCTCGGCAATGCAGGAGGACGAGCAGCTGTTCTCTCACTCTCTGGTGGGACTCCAGTCAATCGAACTGATCGACGAGTTCCTCTCATCTTAACTCTGAAAAAACAACACATAATATAGCACTTTAGCACATAAACAACACATAGCAATAGGCACATGCATAGCATGAAACAAATAGGACTCACTTCCCTATCCTAGTGGACATGATTTCCTATTGTGCTTAACTTTCTCTACCCTCTATGAGCCCGACACTCTCTCTATAGGTCCGACCATGTGAACCTAGGGCTCTGATACCAATCTGTAACGACCCCAAAATGGACCGTCACCGGCGCTAGGATTCAGGTCGGCTTAAGGCTGCCAGACCCCGTAGCAAGCCTGCTATACTCTCTGCGTACCTGTAAATCTCATACATGATCATACATTTTCTGTGAAAATAAAAACTCTTTGCTGAACCACGGCTTAACCTGTGCATGCACTATCTCTGTACTCTGTACTCTGTACTCTGTACTCCCTGACTAGAGCTTGCTCTAGATGGGTTACTCATACCTGTTAAGCCTGGTAGTAAAATATATATACATATACAGATCATGTACATACCAAATGATTTACAACACAACTGTAACTAAGTCAAGCACAACTGTAAACATAACTATTACATCTCTTTAAAGTTACATGTCCACTCTAAGCTATTACAAGTCTCTTTACTCTTTCTGTACTTTGCTGGACTGTCCCTGTACACTGGACACTGAACCTGCAAAACTGGGGTTAAGGGAGTGGGATGAGCTCTATAGCCCAGTGAGTAGAACAGTAAAACTTCTCAGTAAAATATGATCTCACGGAATGCATCATATCACAAACAATCCACATCAAAGGTAAACCTGTCACCATATAGTCCCAGTAACTCTGTGCCAAGGCGTAGAATCGAGCACCTGGTCTTCCTGTGATCTATGTATATGTGTATATAACACCTCTGTACTTACCATTGCCAGGGCATAGTCAAAGGCTCCTGGACTTTACTATACCTGCCAGGGCGTAGTCAAAGGCTCCTGGACTTTACTATATACCTGCCAGGGCGTAGTCAAAGGCTCCTGGACTTCCTGTCCGGAACTATTGGATCATTCAGCATTTACCCACACCAACAATATAGCTATGCAATGCAACATCTTTGTGAGTTCTAATGCACTCACCCTATTGCATAAACATGATGCATGAAAGATGCTAAAAGCAGTTAATGTTTCAATGAAAAGAGTTAAGTTTAGTTCCACTCACCTCTGGCTAGCTGGACTGACTGACTGTGCAGGCTCTGAAAACTCTGGAGCAGTACTCACTGTTGCTCTCTCAGGTTCCTCTGGTCTGTATAGGTACAGATAAACGCAAATGAGGGACCAAACTAGCTTATGACCAACTCTATTAAACTCCCCAAGAATCCCCTTAAACTCACTCTAACATCCATGCAAAGCATGCAAAGGAAAGCTGGACAGAACACTTTCGGCGGCAGGTTCGACGGCCGAAAGTCCTCTCCAGAGCCGAAACTCAAGCACCTTCGGCGGCCGAATCTCAACTTTTGGCAGCCGAACCCTTTCGGGGGCTAGTTTCGGAGGCTGAAAGGCACTCCAGAGATGAAAGTCTCTAACCTTCGGCGGCCGAACTCCCCCTCCAGAGCCGAAAGTCCAAAAGGCTCGGGGGCAAGCTTGGGCAGCCGAAGCCACCTCCTCATGGGTTCGGCGGCCGAATGTACCTTCGGCGACCGAACCTGAGTTCATCCGCAAGGCAGAACCTTGCTCTACCTCTCGCCAAAAGCACCAAAACTCATCTCAACTCAAACACCTCAACTCCTCAACATGCATACACTCATGTATATGCTCAAAAGGGTCAACAACTACCTAAAAACCCCAACAACACAAACACATAACACATAAACAAGTTGTGCTCACAAAAATCATCAAAACTCTCTTTTTAACCCTATTCATGCAACTCTCTCCATAAACCCCATAAAACCTTCAGAAAACATAAAAACAAGTTCAGGATCTTCACTTACCTCTTGAAATCAAGTAGATGAACGATCCTAACGTGGAGTTTTGGAGCAACTCTTCTTGAAACTCTCCAAACTTCACAACTTTGAGTTTTTAGCTTAAAACTTTCAAAATAACATGAAAACTCATCAAACCTGTGCAAGATTGGATGAAAACATGTCAAAGACTCAAGAAGGACAGAGTCTCACCTCAGAAAGCGAAAGGAAGCGGCGTGCTTTGTCCTTTCAACCGACTGAGGGCCTTTTATAGGTGGCTGGCCAGACCACCTTCGGCGGCCTATCGTGAAACCGAAAGCCATGCATGTTCGGCGGCCGAACCTGGCTTTTCTGCCTTGGTTCATTTCTTTCAAACACTTAGTTTATTTAGCTTTAAAACATGAAAACATACTTTATAACTTTAGAAAACCATAAATCTAACCCTCTAAAGATTCCGACATCCGGGATTCCACTAGACGACAGGAATTCCGATGCCGGACTCTAGCCGGGTATTACAACCATGTAAAAATGCATTCTTGATATCTAATTGGTGTAAAGGCCTATGCTGAGAAGCAGCTAGGGAAATGAACAAGCGGACTGAGGTCATTTTTGCCACAGGAAAAAGTGTCAAAATAGTCAATGCCATAGGTTTGAGCATAACCTTTGGCGACAAGACAGGCCTTAAGTCTCGCTATGGAGCTATCTGGATTGACTTTGACGGCAAAAACCCATTTACAGACTATAACTTTCTTGCCAGAGGGTAAATCAACTAGTTCCCAAGTATGATTTTCATCTAGAGTCTTGATCTCCTCAAACATTGTATCACGCCATCCAGAATGAGGCAGGGCCTCTTTAACTGTCTTAGGCAAAGAAACGGAATAGATAGATTTACACTGTCATTTACCTTTACGAAGACTACTGGGGAGGTCAAGATCATTCGATGGTGGATCTGATGGCGAAGAAGATTCTGGTGTAGGACATGTATCATCATGTACTGGTCTCCGGGAGTAAACTTGAACAACTGACGGGTTAATAGAAGGCTGAATATTAGAAGAAATGTTACCATCAGATTGTGTAGCAGAAGGCATACTCGAAGAGGTCCCACCATCAGATATGATTCTATAGATAAACCACTCATCATCATCCTTTTGATCAGGAGAGATTTGTGCAACAGGATAAAAAGAAACTTTTTCGAAAAAGACTACATCTATTGATACCAGATACTTGTTGAGGTCTGGAGAGTAACACCGATACCCCTTCTGAAGGCGAGAATATCCCAAGAAAACACACTTCAAAGCTTTAGGATCAAGTTTAGTCTCATGAGATCTGTAACGACCTGAAAATCGGACCGCTACCGGCGCTAGGATCCAGATCGGCTTAAGGCCGCCGGGACCCGTAGCAAGCCTGACATGTAACCTGTAAACCTGCTTAATCCCATACATGATCAACAACATACCTAAAAAATTAAAACTTTTCTATCATACATTCTATCATACACCAAACTCAACCTGTGCATGCACTGAACATAGTCATAGTCATAAACTTGACTCCTCTGTGGGATCTCATCAATGCCCCAATGGGCGATATAACATATGCTGAGTTGGTTTACATCTACATCATAAAACATCTAAGATCATGTATTAAAAGGGATAACAATATCCATAGGGTCAAGCACAACTTCTAATCCTCAATATCATTATACATAACATGACTATTTAAACTTTACATTATCTTACAATTTATCATGTCCACTTTCTATCTATTACAAACACATGACTTTACTCTTCTTGACTTCTCTGTCTAGCCCGTACCTGTAATCCTGGGGATTAGGGAAAAGGGGTGAGCTACTAGAGCCCAGTGAGCAAAATAATGAAAAACAACATTTAAATTCTCATGCCATCATGTAATACAACACATCACAACAAATCACATCTCAGATGGTATTGTCACCAATAGTCCTCTACATTCTAAAGTGCCGGGACGTAGAATGGGTACAACCGGTCTTTCTCTTAACATAACATATCATAGCATTCCAATGTGCCAGGGACGTAGAATGGGTACAACCTGGACTTTCTCTTACATAGTGCCAGGGACGTAGAATGGGTACAACCTGGACTTCCATACCATATCATGCCGTGACATCATCATACCATATGAGGACTAAAGGATCATCCAATAACCAATCCACATCAACATCATAAATGCAATGCAACATATTCGTGAACTCTAATGCAAACAACCTAATTCATCACATGGCATTCATGATGCATGAACATGCTAAAAACTTTATAATTTATTTGCTTTAAATCATAAAGGTTTATTCTACTCACCTCTGGCTGAAGCTCTACAGACTCAGAAGCAGCTGAACTCACTGCTGGGGTCCTCGGTTCCTCGGGTCCGAACCTACACAGGTAGACTCAAATGAGGGACCAAACAACTAGAACATAATTCTAAAAACATCCCCCAAAAACCCCTAAAACATCATGAAACAACCATAGAAAAACATGCAAAAGTGGGCTGGACAGGGCACTTTCGGCGGCAGGTTCGGCGGCCGAAAGTCCCTCCAGAGCCGAAAGTCAGGCAGGTTCGGCGGCACCTTCGGCGGACGAAACTCCCAGACAGAGACGAAAGTTTCCTTTCGGGGGCAAGCTTCGGCAGCCGAAGGCTGCTTCCATAAGCATGTTCGGCGGCCGAAAGTTCCTTCGGCTGCCGAACCTAGTTTCTCCCTTAGTGGCAGAAACTCAGCTCTTCTATGCATATACGCCTCCCAAACCAACCAAACATGCATAAACCTATTCTACAACACACATACACAAGCAAACAAGCTCCTAGGGGCTTCAAACTATCTTAAGCCCCATCTACAACACCTCAAACAACACAAAACCAACCTACATTGTCCATAAACCAACATAAACCCATAAACCTAACTATAAGCTAAACATGCATTCTACCCCATAGATCTTCATAAAACATACTTAAAACATGCAATGAGCTTAAGATCAGCTCTTACCTGTTGAAGATCGAGAGAGAGACGACCTAATCTTGGAGATGGGAGATTTTCAACTTCCTTGGGTCTCCAAGCTCAAAACTTGCTCAAAACTTGAAAATCTTCAAAACAATATGAAAACTTGTGAAAATCGTGAAAGATTTGAAGGAAGAACTCAAAGATTGGTGAGGGACGGTGGAGAGCTCACCTTGGCCGAAAATGGGGAGAAAAGCTCGCCCATTTCGGCTAAGGGACCCTTTTATAGTGGCTGGCCAGGCCACGTTCGGGGGCCGAACGTGCCTCCGCATGCATACCATGTTCGGCGGCCAAACTTGAGGTTCGGCGGCCGAACCTGGGTTTTCCTCCAAGGTTATTTTCATGCAAAAACTCATTTCCTTTTTATTTAAAACCATAAAACACATTAAAACATTTTATGAAAACATGGTTTTACCCTTCTAGAGGTCTCCGACATCCGAGATTCCACCGGACGGTAGGAATTCCGATACCGGAGTCTAGCCGGGTATTACATTCTCCCCCCCTTAAGAACATTCGTCCCCGAATGTTCCTCAACTAGCACGTAGCATGGCACACACATATCATACATACAAAGCACAAAAAAACTCACAAGGAACTAACCTCAGAAAAGATAAGGGTATTGCTGGAGCATGGACTCCCGTGTCTCCCAAGTGCATTCTTCCATATTGTGGTGGTTCCAAAGGACTTTCACCATCGGGATTTCCTTGTTCCTCAACTTTCTGATCTGGGTGTCTAGGATCCGTACTGGCTGCTCAACATAGGTGAGATCCTCTTGGATCTCCACATCAGGCTCACTAAGAACCTTGCCCGGATCTGACACAAACTTTCTCAACATGGAAACATGGAAAACCGGATGGATTCTTGCCATTGAAGCAGGCAAATCTAGCTTGTACGACACATTCCCAATCTTCTGTAAGATTTCAAAGGGTCCGATGTATCGTGGGGCTAGTCTACCTTTCTTCCCAAAGCGAACCACTCCTTTCATAGGAGACACCTTGAGCAATACCAGATCCCCCTCCTGAAACTCTACTTGCCGTCTGCGGATGTCTGCATAACTCTTCTGTCTGCTTGCAGCAGTCTTGATCCTCTCTCTGATTATGGGTACCACCCTGCTGGTGATCTCTGTAACGACCCGAAAATCGGACCGCTACCGGCGCTAGGATCCGGGTCGACTTAAGGCCGCCGGGACCCGTAGCAAGCCTAACATGCATCCTGTTTACCTGTTTAATCCCGTACATGATCAACAACATACATAAAAATATAAAACTTTTCTTTCATACTTTCTATCATACACCAAACTCAACCTGTGCATGCACTCAACATAATCATAATCATAATCTTGACCCCTCTGTGGGATCTCATCAATGCCCCCAATCGGTGGCATAACATGTGTTGAGTTGGCTAAACATAGACATTTATAAACATTAAGATCATGTATCAAAAAGGGATTACAGCATCCATAGGGTCAAGCACATATTCTAATCCTCAATATCTTTATACATAACATGACTGTTCAACTTTACATCTTTATACAATTTATCATGTCCACTTTCTAACTATTACAAACATAAGACTTTACTCTTCTTGACTTCTCTGTCTAGCCCGTACCTGCAATCCTGGGGGATTAGGGAAAAGGGGTGAGCTACTAGAGCCCAGTGAGCAGAATAATCGAAAACAATATTTAAATCTCATGCCATTATGTAATGCAACACATCACAACTAATCACATCTCGGATGGTATTGTCACCAATAGTCCTCTACATTCCAAAGTGCCGGGACGTAGAATGGGTACAACCGGTCTTTCTCTTAACATAGCATATCATACATACCAATGTGCCAGGGACGTAGAATGGGTACAACCTGGACTTCCATACCATCTCATGCCGTAGCATCATCATACCATATGAGGACTAAAGGATCATTCAATAACCAATCCACATCAACAACATAAATGCAATGCAACATATTCGTGAATTCTAATGCAAACAACTTAATTCATCACATGGCATTCATGATGCATGAGCATGCTCAACTGTATAATTCATTTGCTTTAAAAACATAAAGGTTTATTCTACTCACCTCTGGCAGAAGCTCTACTGACTCAGAAGCAGCTAACTCACTACTGGGGTCCTCGGTTCCTCGGGTCCGAACATACACAGGTGGACTCAAATGAGGGACCAAATGACAGAGCGGTTGTCGAAGCCGGTCAAAATAATCAATTCAATTGCCAACAATAATAAAACTGTAGACAGTGGTGAAAGGATCGTATCCACAGGGAATTGATACTTGTTTACCTTCCTTGAGTAGACCAAATTAAAAGGATCAGAAGAGAGTAGAAAGTGCAAGTGCATATAAAGTAAAAATGGGGTTTTGAGATTGATTTGATTGAACTAATGTAAAGAGCAATTGAAAAGAAAGCAGTTGGCAAATTAAGGGTAAAATAATGATAGTAAAAGCTCTAGTTGAAGATTCAGATTCACTTTAGTTGATGGATTGATCATTGACTCATATGTTCCTTTGTTAATTCAATAAATTGGCCATGGAGATTGAAGAAGCTTCTCACATCCATTGTCTCTCTTCAAGATTAAATTAATTAGGGAAAGTCCTCCAATTAATTACTAATTAACAATTGCCAAAGAACGTCTTTGAGCCTTAGGCCTTTTACAATAGTTAATTGCATAAAGATATAGAGAGAACCAATTCTAGTCTCCCACATGCATGGAGACAACACTAGATCATGCGATTTCCTTGGTGATGCACCAAGTGTTCCTATGGTTGAACAAATCAAGCAATTTCGGACTTAAAATCATTCAAACCAACAATATATTACCTTGCAATAAAAATCAATGGAGATCTTAAATAACAAAGCGATAATGTCCTTTAAGCATGAAATCACAAGAATATTGAATAACAAAAAGATAAACAATGTAGTCCAAGTCTCTCAATCCACAATACAACTAAAGCTTCACTTATTCTTCAACTAGAATGAAGAGGTTTCAGCCTCTCATGGCTGAAACAAAAACCAAAAAATAAAAGAAAAGAAGAAAGGTAGAAGAAGAGATGTGAATTTCGTAGGTGTCTCCCCAGGGGAGCTTCGGGCCATGTAGAGGCTCCTTATGTGGCTTTTTTATAGTTGAAAAGTGTTGTCCTAAGTCATACTTACTGCCCAAGAGGTATTTTCTGCCCAAGATGTGTCTGAAAAGGAAAGAATCGCGCTTTTCGGCTTCAGAAGGAAGGCTGCGCGAAAATGCACTGCGGAAGGAAGTTGGTGCGCGCGGTTTGGTCTCAGAAAGGGAAGGAGGCGCAGATTGTGCTTCCTAAATAAGTTTAGATGCTGACCTTGCTTCCTAATTAGTGTAGAGGCTGCCCAAGGTGCTGCCCATGCTCAACTTGCTGCCCAAGTTGTTGCAGAAGAGGAAAGAATCGGACTGCAAGCTCTTCAGAAGGCAGTTGCGCGCGGATGGCTTTCAGAATAGGAAAGGAGCGTACCTTGTGCTTGAAAGGAGGAAAGAATCATGCATTAATGCTTCCAGAAGAGGAAGAAGTCGTGGCTGGAGCTTTAGAAGGAAAGAGACATGTTCCAAGGCTTTCAGAAGAGGAATGACGCGCGCCTTGGTCTCCAGAAGGCAGGTGGCGTGCGCATGGACTGCAGAAGAGGAAGGAGAGCGTAGTCATTAATGTGCAGAGATGGAAAGATATCTGTCCAATCTTTCTTTTTCAGGTGGAGCCTTCGTTTGAATTTTAAATGCTGAACGCAGAAGAGGCAAGTGTGCCTTCATGAGATCTTGCTGCCTAAATTGGAAGATTTGACTGCTGCAGTACGTGCACATCTTTGAATAAGGAAAGAAAGATCTGCGATTCGAAATTCAAATAATTTCCTGACTGAGCTTTCCTTATTTGATTTTGTCTCTGCACTTTCCTCATTTGAAGACTTTCCTTTTCTGAAAACCTGCCTTATTTGAAAACTTTCCTTTCTTAGCACATGTTCTAAATAAGGCAGGAAAGATTCTGCAGTTCGAATTTCGGACAGTTTGCTGACTGTGCTTTCTGACTCTTTCCTTATTTGGCACTTTCCATATATGAAGACTTTCCTTATTTGGAACTTTCCATATATGAAAACTTTCCTTTTCTGGAACTTTCCATATTTGGCACTTTTTGGCAGTTTTAAGAGCATTTTCTCCAGATTGTCTCTTTACACCTAATATCTGCAAAACATGGTTAAAACCACAAAATTAGGTAGAAAAGGTGTAAATAAACATCAAGATTATCATGATAAAGTGGGCTAAATTATGCTCTGTCACCAAACAACTAGAACATAACTCTAAAAACATCCCCCAAAAACCCCCTAAAACACCTCAAAACAATCATGCAAAAACATGCAAAGGAAGGCAGAACAGGGCAGGTTCGGCGGCACCTTCGGCGGCCGAAAGTCCCTCCAGAGCCGAAACCCAGGCAGGTTCGGCGGCACCTTCGGCGGCCGAAAGTCCCAGACAGAGATGAAAGTCTCTTTTCGGGGGCAACTTCGGCAGCCGAAAGGCCTGCCTCCCCAGCCATGTTCGGCGGCCGAAAGTTCCTTCGGCTGCCGAACCTGGTTTCTGCCAAAGGGCAGAAACTTGGCTCCTTTATGCACATTTGCCTCCCAATTCTTTCAACATGCATATAACTCATCCAAATCATGCAAATATACATACATTGGCTCCTAGGGGCTTCAAACTAACTTAAACCCCAACTACAACACACAACAACAACTCAAATCCAACATACATGCTCAAAACATAACATTAACTCAAAAACCTAACTATGAGCTAAACATGCATTCTACCCCATAGATCTTGCATAAAACATACTTTAAATATGAAATGAGCTTAAGATCGGCTCTTACCTCTTGAAGATCGAGAGAGAGACGTCCTAAACTCGAAGGTGGGAGATTTTGAGTTCTTGAACCTCAAAGCTCCAAAACTTGCTTTAAACTCGAAAATCTTCAAAACAAAGCAAAAGCTTGTGAAAAACTTGAAAGATTCGAAGGAAAGAACTCAAGGATGGTGAGGAATGGCGGAAGGACTCACCTTGGCCGAAAATGGGGAAAAAGCTCGCCCGTTTTCGGCTAAGGGACCCTTTTATAGTGGCTGGCCAGGCCACGTTCGGGGGCCGAAAGTGCCTCCGCATGCATGCCATGTTCGGCGACCGAACTTGAGGTTCGGCGGCCGAACCTTGACTTTCCTCACTTAGGCCTTCGGGGGCCTAAAGCACTCCCGAAGTGTATGCATGTTCGGCGGCCGAACTTTGAGTTTTGGCGGCCGAACCTGAGTTTCCTCCAAGGGTGTTTTTATTCAAAAACTCATTTCCTTCTTACTTAAAATCATCAAAAACATTAAAACATTTCATGAAAACATGATTTTACCCCTCTAGAGATCTCCGACATCCGAGATTCCACCGGACGGTAGGAATTCCGATACCGGAGTCTAGCCGGGTATTACATTCTCCCCCCCTTAAGAACATTCGTCCCCGAATGTTCCTCAACTAGCACATAGCATGGCATACATCATATCATACACATAAAACACATGAAACATATAAGAAACTAACCTTAGAAAAGATAAGGGTATTGCCGGAGCATGGACTCCCGTGTCTCCCAAGTGCATTCTTCCAAATTGTGGTGGTTCCATAGGACTTTCACCATCGGGATTTCCTTGTTTCTTAGCTTTCTGATCTGGGTGTCTATGATCCGCACTGGCTGCTCAACATAGGTGAGATCCTCTTGGATCTCCACATCAGGCTCACTAAGAACCTTGCCCGGATCTGACACAAATTTCCTCAACATTGAAATATGGAAAACCGGATGGATTCTTGCCATTGAAGCAGGCAAATCTAGCTTGTACGACACATTCCCAATCTTCTGCAAGATTTCGAAGGGTCCGATGTATCGTGGGGCTAGTTTACCTTTCTTCCCAAAGCGAACCACTCCTTTCATTGGAGACACCTTGAGCAATACCAGATCCCCCTCCTGAAACTCTACCTGTCTTCTGCGGATGTCTGCATAACTCTTCTGTCTGCTTGTCGCAGTCTTGATTCTCTCTCTGATTATGGGTACCACCCTGCTGGTGATCTCTACTAGCTCAGGCCCTGCCAAGGCCTTTTCTCCAACTTCTCCCAGCAAACAGGTGATCTGCACTTCCTTCCATATAAAGCTTCATATGGAGCCATCTCGATGCTAGCATGATGGCTGTTATTGTAGGCAAACTCCACCAAAGGTAGATGTTGCCTCCAAGAACCGCAAAAGTCCAGCACACACATTCTAAGCATATCCTCGATAGTCTGGATGGTCCTTTCTGACTGTCCGTCAGTCTGGGGGTGGAAGGCAGTGCTGAAATCCAACCTAGTACCCATGGCATTCTGCAGACTCCGCCAAAACCTGGAGGTGAACTGGGGCCCTCTATCAGACACTATTGAAACAGGGACCCCATGCAGCCTGACGATCTCATCCACATATACCTGTGCCAACTTGTCCACAGAGTAGCCACTCCTGACAGGAATGAAGTGAGCAGATTTGGTGAGTCTGTCCACAATCACCCATATGGAGTCCAATCTGTTGGACGTCGCCGGTAACCCCACTACGAAGTCCATAGCTATATTCTCCCATTTCCACTCTAGAATAGGTAGCGGGTTAAGCATTCCAGCCGGCTTCTGATGTTCCAGCTTCACCCTCTGACACACTTCGCAGGCTGACACAAACTGTGCCACTTCTTTCTTCATCGCTGGCCACCAATAAACTTTCTTCAAATCTTGATACATCTTGGTGGCCCCGGGGTGAACGCTGTATCTTGCATTATGAGCCTCCCTCATAATGTCTCCTTTTAGCCCTATGTCATCTGGTACACACAATCGACTCCCATAGTGGAGGATCCCCTTATTGTCAAATCTGAACTCACTGTCTTTGCCTGACTGAACAGTCCTGGCAATCTTCACTAACTCTGGGTCCTCATGTTGTTTCTGAGCCACTTGCTCCAGAAACACAGGTGTCACTTTCATCTGGGCCACTAAAGCACCGGTACCAGACAACTCCAACTGTAGACCTTCATCCATGAGCTTATAAAACTCCTTCACCACTGGTCTCCTCTCTGCCGTGATGTGGGATAGACTGCCTAGTGACTTCCGGCTTAGGGCGTCTGCCACGACATTCGCCTTACCCGGATGATACTGAATCTTGTAATCATAGTCACTCAGCAACTCTACCCATCTCCTCTGTCTCAAGTTCAAGTCTCTTTGACTCAGGATGTACTGCAGGCTTTTATGATCTGTGAAGATCTCACATTTTATCCCATAGAGGTAGTGCCTCCACATCTTGAGTGCAAAGATTACTGCTGCCATCTCAAGGTCATGTGTGGGGTAATTCAACTCATGCTTCTTCAGCTGCCTAGAAGCATAAGCAATCACCCTCTCATTCTGCATTAGTACACAACCTAGTCCCACACGGGACGCATCACAAAAGACGGTAAAGTCCTTATCACTAGATGGCAGAGCTAAAACTGGTGCTGAAGTCAACCTCTTCTTAAGCTCTGCAAAACTCTCTTCGCACTGGTCGGTCCACAGAAACTTCTGATTCTTCCTGGTTAGTCTGGTCAGAGGAGCTGCTATTTTCGAGAAGTCCTGAACGAACCTCCTGTAGGAACCTGCCAAACCCAAAAAACTCCTGATCTCTGTCACTGAAGTGGGTCTAGGCCAGTTAGCCACAGTTTCTGTCTTCTTGGGGTCCACCTCTATTCCATTTTCTGACACTACATGCCCCAAGAAGGAAATGCTCCTCAGCCAGAACTCACACTTGGAGAACTTGGCGTATAAGCCATGTTCCCTCAAGGTCTACAGAACCAACCTCAGATGATGGGCATGCTCCTCTGCATTCCTGGAATACACTAAGATATCATCTATGAAGACGATAACAAAGTGATCCAGGTACTGGCTAAACACTCTGTTCATGAGGTCCATGAATGCTGCAGGGGCGTTAGTTAACCCGAACGGCATTACGAGGAACTCAAAATGCCCATATCTGGTCTTGAAAGCCGTCTTTGGCACATCCTCATCTCTGATCCTCAGCTGATGATACCCAGATCTCAGATCTATTTTGGAGAAACAACCCGCTCCCGCTAGCTGGTCGAATAGATCGTCGATACTTGGCAAAGGGTACTTGTTCTTGGTAGTGACTTTGTTCAATTGCCTGTAGTCGATACAAAGTCTAAGGGATCCATCCTTCTTTCTGACAAACAAAACTGGAGCACCCCAAGGTGAGGTACTCGGTCGGATGAAGCCCTTGTCTACCAGCTCTTGCAACTGTTCTTTCAATTCCTTCAACTCGGCTGGAGCCATCCTGTAGGGAGGGATAGAGATCGGTCGGGTTCCAGGCATCAATTCTATCTCGAACTCTATCTCCCTAGCAGGTGGTAAACCTGGCAACTCGTCTGTGGAAGACGTCTAGAAACTCTCTAACCACTGGCACCGAGGCGGGCTCTCTAACCTGACTGCTAAGCTCTCTCACATGAGCCAAATACCCCTGACATCCCCTCCTAAGCAACCTACGAGCCTGAAGAGCTGATATCAGACCTCTAGGTGTACCCCTCCTGTCTCCTCTGAAGACAACCTCTGACCCATCCTGACCTCTGAACCTGACTACCTTGTCCTTGCAGTCCAAGGTAGCACCATGTGTAGATAACCAGTCCATCCCTAGAATGACGTCAAAATCTGTCAAGTCTAGAACCACAAGGTCGGCGGACAAGCATCTTCCCTCAACAAACACAGGACTACACTGGCAGACTGACTCTGCCACTGATGGATCACACTTGGGTCCACTGACCCAGAGAGGACACTCTAACTCAGAGATCATCAACCCTAACCTCTGGACGGCTCTCGGTGTAACAAAAGAATGAGATGCGCCCGGGTCCATTAAGGCATACACATCTGAACAGCCAATGACTAAGTTACCTGCCACCACGGTGTTAGATGCATCTGCCTCCTGCTGAGTCATCGTGAAGATCCGTGCTGGAGCTGATGGACCTTCACCTCTGAAACCCGCTGAAGAAGAGGCTGCCCCTCTCCCTCTGCCTCTGCCGCTGGCCTGAGTCATGGCTGGAGCTGCTGGCTGAGCCACACTGCCAGAAGCTGTCTGTTGAGACTGTGCTCCAAAAGCTGCCCTAGGACACTCCCGAGCCATGTGTCCCTCTTCCCGCATCTGAAGCAGGCTGCTGTCCCAGCTCGACAAACTCCCCTGTGTAGCCTACCACACTTTGCACAAACTGCGTTATCCGCACCAGAGCTCGAGCCACTCCCTAGTCCCAGACTGGACTCGACTTTGTTCCAAAACTTATTCTTCTTGGGCTTCCTAGTGGTGTTACTCCACTTTTTGCTACCTGAAGCTGCTGCACTAAAAGAAGAAGAGCCTAGAGTCTTTGAACCAGAAGGCTGTGCCACTGACTGCTTAACTGTTCCCTGAACGATGGCACTGGCCTCCATTTTCCGGGCCATATCCACTATGGCATGGAAGCTCTCCCTATCTGCTGACTGGATCAAGGAGGAATATCTGGAGTGGAGTTTCATGATATACCTCCTTGACCTTTTCTGGTCTGAGTCAAGATTTTGCCCTGCAAATGGCAACAGCTCCAAGAATCTGTCCGTGAACTCCTCTACACTCATATCATCAGTCTGCCTCAACTGCTCAAACTCTATCATCTTCAGCTCCCTTGAGCTATCTGGGAAAGCCCATCCTGCAAACTTGTTTGCAAACTCTTCCCAAGACATGCTGTCCACTTTAGGGTTCACATAATTCTTGAACCACTCTCGCGCCTTCTTACACTTAAGAGTGAACCCAGCCATCTGAATGGCTCTACTGTCATCAGCCCCAATCTCATCTGTGATCACCTTAACCCTTTCAAGATACACAAATGGGTCATCCCCTTTTTCATACTGGGGAGCACCCAACTTCATGTAGTCTGTCATCTTGACCTTGCTCCCACTGGCTGAGCTAGGTTTAGGAGGTTGAGTAGTTGGGGCTGCTGGTTCTGTAGGTGGTGGAGGTGGTGCAACATTTTCTGAAGTAGGGTTTGGATAGTAAGGTGGGGGTGGATATATTGGGTATTGTGAATATGGTGGGTAGTAGGGTGGGTATGGCATCTGTGCGGGATAAGGGGTGAAACTAGGGTAATCCGATGTACCTCCCATCGAATACCTGGGATTTTGTGAGAAGTGTGGGTAGTGGGGTGGCTGAACAAATCCCGAGGCCTGAGTGCCTCCTTGGGACTCTTCCATTCCATCTTCTGACATATTAACTCCCAAACTGCCATCCATCCTCTGCTCTACATCCATATCCTCCCCCATGCCTTCTGACATTCCTCCCTGAACTGTTCCTCTGACTGATTTGCTTCTACCCAGATCCAAAGACCTTCTAGGGTCTCTTACTGTTCTGTCCCGGTTGGACCTACTAGACATTGCCCTAGGTAATGCTGGAGGACGGGCGCTTGTGCCCTCATCCTCAGGTGGTACTCCAGTCAATCTTGCTGATCGACGAGTTCCTCTCATCTTGTTTTCTGAAAACAGTACACATCACATAAACATTAGCATCATATGGTTCATGTGGGCACACATGAACCCGCATCACACATCATAGCATATCATTAATGCACATGCATATAATCATGGCATTTCACATCATCATGTAAGACAGGACTCCACATCCTATCCTAGTGGACATGACCTTTCCTATTGTGCTTGACCTTCTATAACATCTATGAGCCCGACACTCTCGGTCCGACCATATGAACCTAGGGCTCTGATACCATTCTGTAACGACCCGAAAATCGGACCGCTACCGGCGCTAGGATCCGGGTCGACTTAAGGCCGCCAGGACCCGTAGCAAGCCTAACATGCATCCTGTTTACCTGTTTAATCCCGTACATGATCAACAACATACATAAAAATATAAAACTTTTCTTTCATACTTTCTATCATACACCAAACTCAACCTGTGCATGCACTCAACATAATCATAATCATAATCTTGACCCCTCTGTGGGATCTCATCAATGCCCCCAATGGGTGGCATAACATGTGTTGAGTTGGCTAAACATAGACATTTATAAACATTAAGATCATGTATCAAAAAGGGATTACAGCATCCATAGGGTCAAGCACATATTCTAATCCTCAATATCTTTATACATAACATGACTGTTCAACTTTACATCATTATACAATTTATCATGTCCACTTTCTAACTATTACAAACATAAGACTTTACTCTTCTTGACTTCTCTGTCTAGCCCGTACCTGCAATCCTGGGGGATTAGGGAAAAGGGGTGAGCTACTAGAGCCCAGTGAGCAGAATAATCGAAAACAATATTTAAATCTCATGCCATTATGTAATGCAACACATCACAACTAATCACATCTCGGATGGTATTGTCACCAATAGTCCTCTACATTCCAAAGTGCCGGGACGTAGAATGGGTACAACCGGTCTTTCTCTTAATATAGCATATCATACATACCAATGTGCCAGGGACGTAGAATGGGTACAACCTGGACTTTCTCTTACATAGTGCCAGGGACGTAGAATAGATACAACCTGGACTTCCATACCATCTCATGCCGTAGCATCATCATACCATATGAGGACTAAAGGATCATTCAATAACCAATCCACATCAACATCATAAATGCAATGCAACATATTCGTGAATTCTAATGCAAACAACTTAATTCATCACATGGCATTCATGATGCATGAGCATGCTCAACTGTATAATTCATTTGCTTTAAAAACATAAAGGTTTATTCTACTCACCTCTGGCAGAAGCTCTACTGACTCAGAAGCAGCTAACTCACTGCTGGGGTCCTCGGTTCCTCGGGTCCGAACCTACACAGGTGGACTCAAATGAGGGACCAAACAACTAGAACATAACTCTAAAAACATCCTCCAAAAATCCGCTAAAACACCTCAAAACAATCATGCAAAAACATGCAAAGGAAGGCAGAACAGGGCAGGTTCGGCGGCACCTTCGGCGGCCGAAAGTCCCAGACAGAGACGAAAGTCTCTTTTCGGGGGCAACTTCGGCATCCGAAAGGCCTGCCTCCCCAGCCATGTTCAGCGGCCAAAAGTTCCTTCGGCTGCCGAACCTGGTTTCTGCCAAAGGGCAGAAACTTGGCTCCTTTATGCACATTTGCCTCCCAATTCTTTCAACATGCATATAACTCATCCAAATCATGCAAATATACATACATTGGCTCCTAGGGGCTTCAAACTAACTTAAACCCCAACTACAACACACAACAACAACTCAAATCCAACATACATGCTCAAAACATAACATTAACTAAAAAACCTAACTATGAGCTAAACATGCATTCTACCCCATAGATCTTGCATAAAACTTACTTTAAACATGAAATGAGCTTAAGATCGGCTCTTACCTCTTGAAGATCGAGAGAGAGACGTCCTAAACTCGAAGGTGGGAGATTTTGAGTTCTTGAACCTCAAAGCTCCAAAACTTGCTTTAAACTCGAAAATCTTCAAAACAAAGCAAAAGCTTGTGAAAAACTTGAAAGATTCAGAGGAAAGAACTCAAGGATGGTGAGGAATGGCGGAAGGACTCACCTTGGCCGAAAATGGGGAAAAAGCTCGCCCGTTTTCGGCTAAGGGACCCTTTTATAGTGGCTGGCCAGGCCACGTTCGGGGGCCGAAAGTGCCTTCGCATGCATGCCATGTTTGGCGGCCGAACTTGAGGTTCGGCGGCCGAACCTGGACTTTCCTCACTTAGGCCTTCGGGGGCCTAAAGCACTCCCGAAGTGTATGCATGTTCGGCGGCCGAACTTTGAGTTTCGGCAGCCGAACCTGAGTTTCCTCCAAGGGTGTTTTTATTCAAAAACTCATTTCCTTCTTACTTAAAATCATCAAAAACATTAAAACATTTCATGAAAACATGATTTTACCCCTCTAGAGATCTCCGACATCCGAGATTCCACCGGACGGTAGGAATTCCGATACCGGAGTCTAGCCGGGTATTACAATCTCTACTAACTCAGGCCCTGCCAAGGCCTTCTCTCCAACTTCCTCTCAGCAAACAGGTGATCTGCACTTCCTTCCATATAAAACTTCATATGGAGCCATCCCGATGCTAGCATGATGGCTGTTATTGTAGGCAAACTGCACCAAAGGTAGATGCTGCCTCCAAGAACCGCCAAAGTCTAGCACACACATTCTGAGCATATCCTCTATTGTCTGGATGGTCCTCTCTGATTGTCCGTCCGTCTGTGGATGGAAAGCAGTGCTAAAATCCAACCTGGTACCCATGGCATTCTGCAGACTCTGCCAAAATCTGGAGGTGAACTGGGGCCCTTTGTCGGACACTATCGAAACAGGAACCCCATGCAGCCTGACGATCTCATCTACATACACCTGCGCCAACTTGTCCACAGAATAGCCACTCCTGACAGGGATGAAGTGAGCAGATTTGGTGAGTCTGTCCACAATCACCCATATGTAGTCCAATCTGTTGGACGTCGCTGGTAACCCCACTACGAAGTCCATAGCTATATTCTCCCATTTCCACTCTGGAATAGGTAGCGGGTTAAGCATTCCAGCCGGCTTCTGATGTTCCATCTTCACCCTCTGACACACTTCGCAGGCTGACACAAACTGTGCCACTTCTTTCTTCATCGCTGGCCACCAATAAACTTTCTTCAGATCTTGATACATCTTGGTGGCTCCGGGATGAACGCTGTATCTTGCATTATGAGCCTCTCTCATAATGTCTCCCTTTAGCCCTATGTCATATGGTACATACAATCGACTCCCATAGCGGAGGATCCCCTTACTGTCAAATCTGAACTCACTATCCTTGCCTGACTGAACAGTCCTGGCAATCTTCACTAACTCTGGGTCCTCATGCTGTTTCTGAGCCACCTGCTCCAGAAACACGGGTGTCACTCTCATCTAGGCCACTAAAGCACCTGTACCAGATAACTCCAACTGTAGACCTTCATCAATGAGCTTGTAAAACTCCTTCACCACTGGCCTCCTCTCAGCAGTGATGTGGGATAGACTGCCTAGTGACTTCCGGCTTAGGGCGTCTGCCACGACGTTCGCCTTACCCGGATGATACTGAATCTTGCAATCATAGTCACTCAGCAGCTCTACCCACCTTCTCTGTCTCAAGCTCAAATCTCTTTGACTCAGGATGTACTGCAAGCGCTTATGATCTGTAAAGATCTCACATTTTACCCCATAGAGATAGTGCCTCCACATCTTGAGTGCAAAGATTACTGTTGCCATCTCAAGGTCATGTGTGGGGTAATTCAACTCATGCTTCTTCAGCTGCCTAGAAGCATAAGCAATCACCCTCTCATTCTGCATTAGTACACAACCCAGTCCCACACGGGACACATCACAAAAGACTGTAAAGTCCTCATCACTAGATGGCAGAGCTAACACCGGTGCTGAAGTCAACCTCTTCTTAAGCTCTTCGAAACTCTCTTCGCACTGGTCAGTCCACACAAACTTTTGATTCTTCCTGGTTAGTCTGGTCAGAGGAGCTGCAACATTTGAGAAGTCCTGGACGAACCTCCTGTAGTAACCTGCCAAACCCAAGAAACTCCTGATCTCCGTCACTGAAGTGGGTCTAGGCCAGTTAGCCACAACTTCTACCTTCTTGGGGTCCACCTCTATTCCATTATCTGACACTACATGCCCCAAGAATGAGATGCTCCTCAGCCAGAACTCACACTTGGAGAACTTGGCATACAAGCCATGTTCCCTCAAGGTCTGTAGAACCAACCTCAGATGATGGGCATGCTCCTCTGCATTCCTGGAATACACTAAGATATCATCTATGAAGACAATAACGAAGTGATCCAGGTACTGTTTAAACACTCTGTTCATGAGATCCATGAATGCTGCAGGGGCGTTGGTTAACCCGAACGGCATTACAAGGAACTCAAAATGCCCATATCTGGTCCTGAAAGCTATCTTCGGCACATCTTCTTCCCTTATCCTTAGCTGATGGTACCCCGATCTCAGATCTATTTTGGAGAAACAACCTGATCCGGCTAGCTGGTCAAATAGATCGTCGATCCTAGGCAACAGGTACTTATTCTTGGTAGTGACTTTGTTCAACTGCCTGTAGTCGATACAAAGTCTAAGGGATCCATCCTTCTTTCTCACAAACAAAACTGGTGCACCCCAAGGTGAGGTGCTCGGTCGGATGAAGCCCTTTTCTACCAGCTCTTGCAACTGTGCCTTTAATTCTTTCAACTCGGCTGGAGCCATCCTGTAGGGAGGGATAGAGATCGGTCGGGTTCCAGGCATTAGTTCTATCTCGAACTCTATCTCCCTAGCAGGTGGTAAACCTGGCAGCTCGTCTGGGAAGACGTCTAGAAACTCTCTAACCACTGGCACCGAGGCGGGCTCTCTAACCTGACTGCTAAGTTCTCTCACATGAGCCAAATACCCCTGACATCCCTTCCTAAGCAACCTACGAGCTTGAAGAGCTGATATCAGACCTTTAGGTGTACCCCTCCTTTCTCCTCTGAAGACAACTTCGGACCCATCCTGACCTCTGAACCTGACTACCTTGTCCCTGCAGTCCAAGGTAGCACCATGGGTAGATAACCAGTCCATCCCTAGAATGACGTCAAAATCTGTCAAGTCTAGAACCACAAGGTCGGCGGAAAGGCATCTTCCCTCAACAAAGACTGGACTGCACTGGCAGACTGACTCTGCCACTGATGGATCACACTTGGGTCCACTGACCCAGAGAGGACACTCTAACTCAGAGATCATCAACCCCAACCTCTGGACGGCTCTCGGAGCAATAAAAGAATGAGATGCACCAGGGTCCATCAAGGCATACACATCTGAACAACCAATGACTAAGTTACCTGCCACCACGGTGTTAGATGCATCTGCCTCCTGTTGAGTCATTGTGAAGATCCGTGCTGGAGCTGATGGACCTTCACCTCTGAAACCCGCTGAAGAAGAGGCTGCTCCTCTTCCTTTGCCTCTGCCACTGGCCTGAGTCATGGCTGGAGCTGCTGGTTGAGCCACACTACCAGAAGCTGTCTGCTGAGACTATGCTCCAAAAACTGCCCTAGGACACTCCCGAGCCATGTGTCCCTCTTGCCCGTATCTGAAGCAGGCTGTTGTCCCAGCCCGACAAACTCCCCTGTGTGGCCTACTACACTTTGCACAAACTGCATTATCCGCACCAGAGCTTGAGCCACTCCCTAATCCCAGACTAGACTTGACTTTATTCCAGAACTTGTTCTTCTTCGGCTTCCTAGTGGTGTTACTCCACTTTTTGCTACCTGAAGCTGCTGCACTCAGAGAAGAAGAGCCTGGGGTCTTGGAACCAGAAGACTGTGCCACTGACTGTCTGACTGTTCCCTGAACGATGGCACTGGCCTCCATTTTCTGGGCCATATCCACTATGGCATGGAAGCTCTCCCTATCTGCTGACTGGATCAAGGAGGAATATCTGGAGTGGAGTTTCATGATATACCTCCTTGACCTTTTCTGATCCGAGTCAAGATTTTGCCCTGCAAATGGCAACAGCTCCAAGAATCTGTCTGTGAACTCCTCTACACCCATCTCATCAGTCTGCCTCAACTGCTCAAACTCTATCATCTTCAGCTCCCTTGAACTATCTGGGAAAGCCCATCCTGCAAACTCGTTTGCAAACTCCTCTCAAGACATGCTGCCTACTCTCGGGTTCACATAATTCTTGAACCACTCTCGTGCCTTCTTGCACTTAAGCGTGAACCCAGCCATCTGAATGGCTCTACTGTCATCAGCCCCAATCTCCTCTGTGATCACCTGAACCCTTTCAAGATACACAAATGGGTCATCCCCTTTTTCATACTGAGGAGCACCCAGTTTCATGTAGTCGGTCATCTTGACCTTGCTCCCACTGGCTGAGCTAGGTCTAGAAGGTTGAGTAACTGGGGCTGCTGGTTCTGTAGGTGGTGGAGGTGGTGGTGCAGCATTCCCCGAGGTGGGGTTTGCCGGGTGAGGATAAAAGGGTGAGGGTGGATAAGCTGGGTACTGGGGGTGAGGTGGATAGAAAGGTGGATAGGGCATGTAGGTAGGGTAGGGGTTAAAGCTGGAGTAATCCGATGTGCCTCCCATCGGATACCCTGAACCCTGTGGGAAGGGTGGATAATGGGATGGAAAACCATACCCCGAGGCTTAAACGCCTCCCTGTGATTCCCCTGTCCCTTCTTCCGACATGCTGACATCCAAATTCCCATCCCTCCTCTGGTCCTCTTCCATAACCTCCCTCACATCTGAAGAACTTCCTCCTCTATCAGTCCCCTTCTGCTAGCATCAAAAGACCTTCTAGGGTCCTCTGACACTCTTTCTCTGCTTGATCTACATGACATTGCCCTAGGCAATGCAGGAGGATGGGCGCTCGTGCCCTCATCCTCAGGTGGTACTCCAGTCAATCGTGCAGATCGACGAGTTTCCCTCATCCTGTTTTCTGAAAGGCAGCACATAACAAGCAAACATTAGCATCATATGGTTCATGTGGCACACATGAACCCTCATCACATACATCACATATCATTAATGCACATGCATATAATCGTGGCATTTCACATCATCATGCAAGACAGGACTCCACATCCTATCCTAGTGGACATGATCTTCCTATTGTGCTTGACCTTCTATAACATCTATAAGCCCGACACTCTAGGTCCGATCCTATGAACCTAGGGCTCTGATACCATTCTGTAACGACCCGAAAATCGGACAGCTACCGGCGCTAGGATCCAGATCGGCTTAAGGCCGCCGGGACCCGTAGCAAGCCTGACATGTAACCTGTAAACCTGCTTAATCCCATATATGATCAACAACATAGCTAAAAAATTAAAACTTTTCTATCATACATTCTATCATACACCAAACTCAACCTGTGCATGCACTGAACATAGTCATAGTCATAAACTTGACCCCTCTGTGGGATCTCATCAATGCCCCAATGGGCGATATAACATATGCTGAGTTGGTTTACATCTACATCATAAAACATCTAAGATCATGTATTAAAAGGGATAACAACATCCATAGGGTCAAGCACAACTTCTAATCCTCAATATCATTATACATAACATGACTATTTAAACTTTACATTATCTTACAATTTATCATGTCCACTTTCTATCTATTACAAACACATGACTTTACTCTTCTTGACTTCTCTGTCTAGCCCGTACCTGCAATCCTGGGGGATTAGGGAAAAGGGGCGAGCTACTAGAGTCCAGTGAGCAGAATAATGAAAAACAACATTTAAATTCTCATGCCATCATGTAATACAACACATCACAACAAATCACATCTCGGATGGTATTGTCACCAATAGTCCTCTACATTCCAAAGTGCCGGGACGTAGAATGGGTACAACCGGTCTTTCTCTTAACATAACATATCATAGCATTCCAATGTGTCAGGGACGTAGAATGGGTACAACCTAGACTTTCTCTTACATAGTGCCAGGGACGTAGAATGGGTACAACCTGGACTTCCATACCATATCATGCCGTGACATCATCATACCTTATGAGGACTAAAGGATCATCCAATAACCAATCCACATCAACATCATAAATGCAATGCAACATATTCGTGAACTCTAATGCAAACAACCTAATTCATCACATGGCATTCATGATGCATGAACATACTAAAAACTTTATAATTTATTTGCTTTAAATCGTAAAGGTTTATTCTACTCACCTCTGGCTGAAGCTCTACTGACTCAGAAGCAGCTGAACTCACTGCTGGGGTCCTCAGTTCCTCGGGTCTGAACCTACACAGGTGGACTCAAATGAGGGACCAAACAACTAGAACATAATTCTAAAAACATCCCCCAAAAACCCCTAAAACATCATGAAACAACCATAGAAAAACATGCAAAAGAGGGCTGGACAGGGCACTTTCGACGGCAGGTTCGGCGGCCGAAAGTCCCTCCAGAGCCGAAAGTTAGGCAGGTTTGGCGGCACCTTCGGTGGCCGAAACTCCCAGACAGAGGCGAAACTCATGCATGTTCGGCGGCACTTTCGGCGGCCGAAACTCCCAGACAGAGACGAAAGTCTCCTTTCGGGGGCAAGCTTCGGCAGCCGAAGGCTGCTTCCACAAGCATGTTCGACGGCCGAAAGTTCCTTCGGCTGCCGAACCTGGTTTCTCCCTTAGTGGCAGAAACTCAGCTCTTCTATGCATATACGCCTCCCAAACCAACCAAACATGCATAAACCTATTCTACAACACACATACACAAGCATATAAGCTCCTAGGGGCTTCAAACTATCTTAAGCCCCATCTACAACACCTCAAACAACACAAAACCAACCTACATTGTCCATAAACCAACATAAACCCATAAACCTAACCATAAGCTAAACATGCATTCTACCCCATAGATCTTCATAAAACTTACTTAAAACATGCAATGAGCTTAAGATCGGCTCTTACCTCTTGAAGATCGAGAGAGAGACGACCTAATCTTGGAGATGGGAGATTTTCAACTTCCTTGGGTCTCCAAGCTCAAAACTTGCTCAAAACTTGAAAATCTTCAAAACAATATGAAAACTTATGAAAATCGTGAAAGATTTGAACTAATTCAAAAGCAGACTTAGCTCGTTTATTGACTCTAGGACTTAAAGAGATTCAATGATGTTTTGCAAAATGACATGACTCACATTCCAGTAAAGATACCTCATGAAATTGATGGCATAATTTCTTCAAAACCGATAAAGAAGGGTGTCCCAACTAACAATGTGTTTCAAACGAAGATACGACACTGGAGCAGACAACAGGCTGAGGCACCCATGCATCCAAAATGTAAAGATCCCTAGATACATGTCATTTACCAATAATCTGCTTCGTCACAAGATCCTGAATGAGACAATGATCAGGAAAAAAGGAAACACAACAATTTAGGCCTTTGGTAAGTTTACTCACAGAGATTAAATTAAAGGCAAGATTAGGTACACTTAGCATAGATGATAAGGTAATAGAAGGAGTAGGTTTAACAGTCCCAGAACCCTCAACATTATAGGTTGACCCATCAGTAATAACAATATGAGAAGGTGCTTTATGAGATCGAAAGCTAGTAAAAATATGATGATTACCTGTCATGTGATCTGTGGCACCAGAATCAATGACCCATTTATATGAAGAGAAAATAAAACACGTTTTACCTGTTTCAGTCTCTACTGAAAACGTTAGGATAATTTTAATAATATGGGTCTTACTGTCAAAAATCATTTCAACCAAAACTCTATGCTTCTTTACCTTCAAACGAATTAAAGGAAGATAAACCAAGACCCAAACGGTAAATGAACCACAAATCTGACAAGCGGATTGCAAAGCAACTTCGGCGTCCTCTCTAGGTGGATGATGAGAGACAAATATTACTCTAGATGGGTAACACAAAAGAACAGGAGTCTTAAGTCTCTAAAAATTTTAAAACTTGACGAGAGAAAAAAAAAATAAATCTCTACGAGAATGGCTCTGATACCATATAGAAATATAATATTTTGTTATATTTCACAATATAGATTATAATCTATTTATATATGAGAGATGATATTTAAACAGAAAGCAAAATCAAGTCTATGATTATACAATCCCTGACATTAAGTAACTAACCCATCTATCAATATTTATTTTTTATATTAATATATTTACTTCCTATGTAACCTGTAACAATAAATATCACTTACTTTAAATGAATACTAGCTTATCAATATTGATTGAAATTTTATAACTAATTTATTACGGTGGGTGTGCTCTTAATTTATAGAAATAATAAAATTATTAAATCAAATATGAGGGATATTTTCACATTTTCTATAGTATTTGCGAAGGATATCTTATCCATTTTGTAATGGATTTAGCAATAAATATTAGTGTAATCGATAGAGATATTGGAATATTTTAAATACATTTTAAATATGGCATTTGCGATAGAAAATCATCACAAATATTTCCATTGACAAATAGTGTTGCAATTCCGTCAGTTTCTTTTAGCTGGTAAAATATTCAAGGCTAACTTAAGCGACAAAAGACATCGCTAAATATTAGTAATAAGGGCATCAACAAAAGATTTTAACAGTTAAAATCCATTACTAAAATTGTAGCAACAAAATAAAAAAAAAAAACCATTAGTGATGAATACTCATTTTTTTTGTAGTAAATACATGAAACGTGCTTTATAAGTTATAAAAAATTGATCATATGCATGATAAATGAGAATGAAGAAAGTCCATCGACTGAATGATCAAAGAGACTTGAATGAAGCTTGATACCTAATCATAGAAAAAACAATGTATTGATACCTAACAATGTGATCTAATATATTTATAGAAGAGGTTCTCCGTACTATTTTTTGTCACAGACTTTATTAATTATATTCTAACAACATAAATGTAATGAAATATAGATTTATAATCTAAATATGGTTTGTAACCCACCCTTCTCGAGAGGTTCACATGGTGTTATTTTTTATCCAACTCCAAAAAAAATATCAAATTCGTAATAATTTTAAAGTAAAATTACTACATTGTCATTATAATTAAATATATCGTTTAACTATAGTTAAATATGAATCAATATTATTTTCATATATGCAATTAGTTTATATTTAAAAAAATAATAAAATATTACATTTGACATTCTGTCTGAACTCATATATTTTAATTAATTACATACAAATGTAAATATTAGGCTAATTAATTCAAAATTTAAACGTTTAAATTAAAATATAAAATAATATAAATGTTGTATATTTTTTAATTATTTGGTAACTACATTATGTGTATTTTTTAATTATTTGTTAATTTGTTAATAATAATAATAATAATAATAATAATAATAATAATAATAATAATATATGTGGCTACTATCAAAATTATTAAAATTTAAAAATTTAAAAATTGATTAAAATTACATTAAAATGTAAAAGTTGGATCAATTAAATTAAAATTTAAAAATTTAAATTAAAATACAAATACATACAAATATTAAACTTTTATTTTAATTTTATTCAATTTAATTTTAATTTTAATTTCAATTTCAATTTCAATTTTAGTTAAAATAAATTATTACACATAAAATGCAATTTTTTAATATTTATTTTAATATAATAACTTATTATATTATAACATTTAATCTATAATAATATAAATATTAGAAATATGTTATCAGATAAAATTTTTATTCATTTGAAATCTCACATCAATTCTGACTTATATACCATTAAAGAAATTTATCATTGTAATAATTTTAACTTATATTTAATAATTATGGTTGTGTGCATGTTTATTTAACAGGAAAAAAACCCCCTTAATTCAGACAGTCTCTTCATCACATGAGATTTGAATAGCTTCTATTAGAATTAGAATTAGAGTTAACGGTATTCGATTCAAATCGAAAAAATCGATTAAATTGAATTAATTTAAAAATACAGTTCGATTTTTAATTTTAAAAATTTTAATTATTTCAGTTTTATTCAATTTTGATTAGAAAAATCAAAAAAGTCGAATCAAATCGATTAGTGATAATAATATATTATTTTAATAATATAATAGAGAGATTAGATCATATTAAAATTAAAATATTTCAAGTAAATTTTAAAATACTAAAAATAAAATATAAAAAATAAAAGATTTATTAAAAATTTAAATCAATCAAATCAAACCGAATCGAATCAGACCGATTCAGTTTAATTCAATTTTTAACTAAAATTAATTTTATTTAATTTTTATAAATACTAAAATTTTAATTTTTAATTTATTTGATTCAATTCAATTCAATTTCGAACCGAACCAACTGGATTCGTTATTAGAAGAGCACGTGATTTGGCTATTAATTTCCTGAAACCAATTAATCATTAATGCATCTCCTTAATATATGGAGCTGAAAGATGCTAATTTTGATGCCTTCTGGTTCGTAAAACATGGGTCATAATATATAGACAAAAGCTCATTTCTTGAACGCCTTTGTCTTTAATTTGGGCCCACCAAAGTTTATTTATTGATTGATTGCTGCTCCACATGCAACCAAATATATGTGAACGTATCATTAAAAGATCTGTTTTATATTTTAAATTTTTTTAGCAATAATTAAATAGATTTAAGTTTGATACCATTATTCAGATACCTCCACTGAAATTAATCATATATAGTTAGCTCCTTGATTAATTAATTAACAAGTTGATTTTAAAATCTAATGTTCATCAAAATCGAAGGCCTATGAGAAATACACCATTATTTAGTTAAATGAAAATTTATTATTTATTCTCATAATAATTTAAGAAAATTAATTATTTCATTTCTTTATTTCGAAGAACACATTTATTTTTTTAAACTATTAACTATTTAATTCTTATAAAAAATACAAACTATTTTCTTTTTTACAAATAAATTGTTATTTAGTTAATAATTAATTAAATGTTATAAAAAATAATTTTTCTTAAAAATAATAAATATTAGTATTTTAAAAGTTAAAACGCTAGCGAAATAAAATCTTAATAATATTAAAATTATTAAAATATATTTTATATCTAATTAGTCTATGTAATTTTGAAATATAAATATTTTGTTATTATAATTTTAATATCACAATTATTTATTTTTAAATAATTTAAAATTACAATTATTTAATATTTAGATTTAGTTGAAGGAACTTAGTAATTAACGTTTGAAAAATTAAGGACCAGCAAACGTCTTTTTTCTTTTTTTATAATAGATAAATCAAATAGTTATTTTCATTAAATCTATCTTTTAGAAAATTATTTCAAACGGAAAAAAAAAGGTAAAATTGATATTTTATGGTGGATTTTTAATGAATGGGCTAAGGGTAAAGTAATGGAGCATTCGATTGGCTTAGGCAAATAGCTTATATGGGATTCGCAAATGGCTAATATCTCTGTTCCATCCATTTAAAATTATAATTTCTCCTACTACAACTAATAATAATATATTTATCTTAATAGTCCATAAAATTTCACTTTCCATATTAAATATGTAAGAAACTTTAGCAGCATTTCTTATAAAAATTTGGATTAATCTCCCCATCAAAAACAAAAATATACATATATGTACAACTGTACAGTTATATTTATAAACTCAAATATCCAACTTGATATGATGGGTCCGTTGAGATCGTGACACATGTACACGAGAAACGGTTAAATTTTCTGTATTATGCTATCTAGTCTTACTGAACAGTGGAAGGTGCAATCTATAGGACATGAAGGTTAGACCCTTAATACTATTGACCTTATCAATACCCGAAATAAATAGGCCGACTTCTTTAAAATCTGGAGTCAACGAGTAGACCTCTTCGAAAGCATATGGAGGCTCTTTACGGTCATGATTGCACCTGCGGTGGGCTGACATATAGGATACGCATGATGGATAGGATATGGGCCAAGCAGCTCAGTATTTATTAGCCAACTGCCTACCATTAATGAGCTGCCTGACACATATGCCATGACATGTTACCATCCAATCTGATAGGATGTCAGCTAAAATGTCCCAATGAGAGCATGATATAAATACCCCTGAACCAACCACATTAAAGCGCAGATTTCTAGCCTTACCGATTCACAAAACACACAAACTTTCCTCCAAACCTCAATTTCTATGAGCCCGAAACTCAGCCCTATTAACTCTCAACCACTCAATCAGATCCATTAACTTCTCCATGGAACCAAACCCTTGTACACGTGTCCTCATCTCCTTATCTTATCGGATCTCAGATCATCAATTGACGCCGTTTGTAAAAAATGAAAAAATATTATCTAGTCACTGGAATTTTCGAAAACAAAAATCCATTGATATCCATCATGGCTAACCAAGAAAACAATATGTTGACACCCGTTGGAAGTGAAAACCCAACCTCAGAAACTCCCACTCCTCAGGGATTTCCCGTGATATTGTTCCCACTCTCCTCTACTCAAACAATGCCTAACACACCCTCTACCAGCAACCCTACTCCAGCAAACACAATCCCTCAGGCTCACACATCAAACCAAGGCTTACAAGTCATATTGATGCAGTTACAATAAACTATAATGCAGATGAGTCAAATAATGCAGCAAAGGGGTCACACTCGACCCATAGCCATGAATCCAACACCCGCTATAACTCCCAGCCAAATACCTACGCCAACTTTCATCCCAAAAACAGAAAACAATGACCAAGCAACCACAATCCATTTAATCAGAAAGAGAAGGGAAGACGAATCCATCAGGAGCCCCTAGCAAAATCTAGGAACTGTGCAGTGAGGAGCCTGATAGAAGAAGATGCTGACATACTAGAGAGATACAAGGTGGAAAGCAAAGAAGCAGGTACTAGCTCAAAAACCGCAACGACCGATGGAAAACTAGCATGAAAGACGAAGGAGTGACTAAGAAGCTGGAAAGGCTAAAGGGAGATTTGTTAGTCGAGCTAAAAAACCAAATTGGAGCTCACACGAGTTTGAGAACAACCTCTCCATTTGTGGCTCGCATCTAAAAGGAGACTATTCCTAAAAAATTTCTGATGGCAACCATGGGAGCGTACAACGGTATAGGGAACCCCATGGATCACGTGATCAACTATAAAACCTTTATGGAGTTACAAACTCACTCAAATGTCTTGCTTTGTAAAGTATTCCCAACCACATTGACTGGGGTAGTCTTAACCTGGTTCAACAACCTGGAGGTGAAAAGTATTAAGACCTTTTATGACCTGGCCAGCTTGTTTATGGAAAGATGCATAGCCAGTGTCCCAACCCAAAGAAAGACTAGCTAGCTGAAGATGGTTAGTGTAATACCCGACTAGATTCAGACATCGGAATTCCTACCGTCCGGGGGAGTTCGAGGATGTCAGAGGTCTCTGGAAGGGTAAGAGAAAGTTTTCTAAAATATTTGCAAGTGTTTTAAAGGTTTAGCGTAGAAAAGGATTGAGTTTTGAAGAGATATGGCCAAGGAGGCATTTTGCCATGTTCGGCCCCCTAAGGTTAAGTTCGGCCGCCTAAAGTTCCCTAGTTTCGGCCCCCGAAGGTTAAGTTCGGCCGCCGAAGGTTGCATAGTTTTGCATGCGATTCGGCAGCCGAACCTGAGGCGGTTGCTCATCTATAAGGGCACCGAGTGGCAGAAAAAGGAGGAGGTTTCTTCTCTCCTTCTGACCTAGGTGAGGTCTTGATCTCCTTAAAGTATTTTCATGGTTTTTCTTCAAATCTTTCACGGTTTTAATGAGTTTTACCCTTGTTTTGATTTGAAGAGTTGTGAGCTTGAAACAAGGTTTTGGAGTGTGAAGCTTTTGAAGCTTGGTTTCTCCATATCTTTGAGTTTGGATCATCTCAGCCTTTGTTCTTCAAGAGGTAAGTGTTGATCCATGGTTCTTATGATGTTTTTATGAGTTTTGTAAAGGGAAAAGGGAGCTAGGCATGAGTTTGCATGAGAGGTGCATCATAGGGTTTATGAATCCTTTATGTTTGATGTGTGTCTTGTGAGCTTGTTGTTGGAGTTTAAAGTTATTTGAAGCTCCCTTAGGCTTGTTGAAGTGTTTATGCATGTTTTAGAAGGGTTAAATGCATGTGTTGAGGTCTGAACAGGTGATGGAGGGACTGGCAGGCGTCCTTGTGCACGAAACTGAGTTCTGGCTAAACTCAGGTTCGGCCCCCGAAAGTCCAAGTTAGGCCGCCGAACATGCCTGACTTTCGTCTCTGGAGGAGACATTCGGCCGCCGAAGGTGCTGCCGAAGGTGCCCTGTCCAGCCTTCCTTTGCTTGTTTTGCATGCATGTTTTGTGATGTTTTAGAGGGTTTTTGGAGAGATGTTCATAGTTATGTTAGAGTATGTTTGGTACCTCATTTACGTCCATCTGTGTAGGATTGGACCGAGGAACCGAGGAGGCTCCAGAGTTAGAGTTGGCCCAGAGTTAGCCAGCATTGGCTAGAGGTGAGTGGAACTAAACTACATATTTTCTCTTGAGAAATGACACGATTCTAGCATGATCCATGCATCATAAACTGCCATGTTATGTATTAGGTTGTATTGCATTAGACTTCACGACGATGATGCATTGCATATACGTTGTTGTTTATGTGGATGAATGTTGGATGATCCTTAGCCCTTGACAGAGAGCAGATACAGATTTATGGCATGAGATAGCCATACCAGGTCGCCCCTGGATAGTCCAGGTCGCTCCTGGTACTATGAGTGAGACAGCTGGGCTGTCAAATCAGAGTTAAGTGTAGACCAGGTGAGACCTCGTCTCCTTGGCACAGTTGGTCATGTTATGATATCAGAGCAGAGATAAGAGTAGACCAGGTGATGACATCGTCTCCCTGGCACAGTTGGTCAGATTATCACATGTAGTTGAGGGCTATTGGTGACAAGTTCATCCTTGAGATGATATGTTTGTGATGTGATGCATTTCATGAAAGCATGTAATGAATGAACTGTTTTTATTGTTCCTCCTCACTGGGCTGTAGTAGCTCATCCCACTCCCTTAACCCCAGTTTTGTAGGTTCTGAGATAGCTATGGGAAGTTAAAGTCAGCAAGAGTACAGAGGGAAGATATGCATGAATGTATGGTTGTAATAAAGTAGTGGACATGATGTAACTCAAAGATTAGTGGTAATGTACTGTGTATAGATATGTACTGTTGTATACTGGATAGACTTGTGCTTTTCCTAGTATCCTTGCTATAGTGTGATGTATGATTAATCCCTTGTACATGAATCCTGTTTTACGTTTCTTGATGAGAAATGTGTGAGTTAGGCTTAATGTATGGCTTTGATGTGATACCAGTGGATTGTGTTACAGAGTAAAAGGGTTTCAATCCCTTGATCCACAGCAGATAGTAGTCCCTGGTATAGGCCCTGAGGGCCATTTCAGATTGCTATATCTGAGTAGCAGTAGTTAAGCCTACAAAGTTTTACAGGATTGTTGAGTATCTTTGTATCATGTATGGGATTTATCAGGTACACAGAGAGTATAGTCGGCTTGCTACGGGTCCCGGCGGCCTTAAGCCGATCTGGATCCTAGTGCCAGTGATGGTTCGGACCGTTACGGAGTGGTACCGGTTTCCGGGTCGTTACAGATTGGTATCAGAGCATAGGGCCTCAAGAGTACGGTGTGTTGGGATATCCCACATCGGAAAGAGGTGTTGTCTTGTATAGGAAGGAAAGCACAATAAGTTAAAATCATGTCCACTAGGATAGGATGTGGAGTCCTGTCTTGCATGCTGATGTGAAATGCCATGATGAGTTGCATGTGCATTATTAATATGTTTGATATGTGTTAAGGATTCATGTGTTTTCACATGGATCAGGTGATGATATTGTGTGTGCTGTTGTGCTTTTTCAGAGGCAGGATGAGAGGAACTCGTCGATCTGCTAGATTGACAGGAGCTCCGCCGGAGGATGAGGACATGGATGCTCATCTCCCCGTTCTGCAAAGGGCAACATCAGATAGTTTAAGCAGAGAAGGTACATCAAGGGACCCTAGAAGGTCTGTTGATGAGAGTAGAAGGGGAGTTGTTCAGAGTAGTATGTCAGGGTATCGGAGAGAAGGAGAGGAGGATGAGCAGAGTAGAGATGATAGCTTTAGTAGAAGTAGGTTGGGAGGAGATATGGGTGAGTCCCAAGGAGGCACTCAGGCCTCGAGGTTTGTTCCACCTCAGTATCCACCCTATCAGTGGGGGGCAGAGTACCCGATGAGAGGTACATCAGAGTTTCCTAGATATAACCCATATCCCACCTTTATGCCTTATCCTTCCTTTTACCCGTCATATCCACAGTATACCATGTTTCCACCCTTCTTTTGTTACCCAGGGTCAGTAAACCCTAACCTAGGGCATGTTGCATCTCCTCCACCACCAGGAGAACCAGTAGCCCCAATTGTCCAAACACCCAAGCCTAGTTCACCTGGGGAAAGTATGGTGCAGATGACAGCTTATTTGAGGTTGGATGTTCCCAAATTTGAGACTGGTGATGACCCTGTTGAGTATCTTAGAATGGTTAAGCTGATAACCGATGAGTTGGGAGCTACTGAGAGTAGAGCCATACAGATGGCAGGGGTTACATTGAAATGTGAGAAGGCAAGGGAATGGTTCACCCAGCATGTGGACCCGAGGGTAGAACGCTTATCCTGGGAGCAGTTTGCTTCAGAGTTTACAGGATGGGTTTGTCCAGAGAGCCCAAGGGAGCGTAAGGAGAGTGAATTTGCGCAGCCTGAGCAGACAGAAAACATGAGTGTAGAAACTTACTCAGAGACTAGTGATCGTTTTCCTTTGGGTGAAGCTGCTGCAAAGAATAAAAAGAAAGTGAGAGGCCTGAAAGGGTCAAAGAAAAGAGAGTTCTGGAATAGGGTACAGTTTGGCATGGGTTTTCGCGAGGGTTCGAGTTCTGGTTGGGATAGTTTTAGATGTGTGAAGTGCGGTAGGAGGCACAAAGGCGTATGTCGGGCTGGGACAACAGCATGTTTCAGGTGCGGACAGGAGGGGCACATGGCACGAGAGTGTCCCATTACGGTCATGTCAGCACAGTTCCCACAGACATCCGCAGACAATATAGGTCCACCAGAAGCTCTAGCCTCGGTGCAGGGCAGAGGTAGAGAAAGAGGGGTAGTCCCTTCTTTAGGAGGTTCCTTCAGTGGACGTCCGTTAGTTCCGGCTCGGATTTTCACCCAGGATCAGCCAGAGACAGACACACGGAACACAGTGGTGCCAGGTAAACTCACTTTTGAGTGTTCTGATGTGTATAGACTATCAGTTGATGTGAAAATAGTAAAGTGTAATAGAGTTAGATGGTCAGAGACGAGTGAGTCGTTAAAGGTTAGTGCGTCGGGAAAGAACTCGAGAGCAATAGCCGTGGATTATAGAAATCCAAGTAGAGAGAGAGTGATCTCTCATCTCTGAGGGTAGACCTTAAGTACAGAAATAAGGCAGAGCGTAGGTGAAAAGTAAGAAAAAGAATAAAGGTAAGTAAGAGAAAAGTAAGCAAAGAGAAGAGTATATGAGGGAGAAGAGAGCAGAGAATAAATAGAGAGTTCAGGTTAGTCTGGGAGTAGGTGGCGATTGAGCTTTAATTCAGATTGGTCTGGATACGTGCGGCATGGAGTGTACACAAAAGTAGTCTGTTGGTATGGGACTACGGCATGTATAGATGCGAGCAGGAAGGACTCATGTTATGTGAGTGTCCTACTGCGGCCCTGATTGGCACAGTCCCAGCAGATGACTTCTAGTAGTGTAACTCAGCCTGTAGCTCTAGCCATGTTTTCGGACAGGGGTTGAGGTCGGACAGGGATTGAGGCAAGAGAAGAGAGTTCTCCTTTTCTTTGGTCGGTTCCCGAGGGAAGATTCATTAGCTTTAGCTTGGATCTTCATCCTGACTCAGTAAGAGGCTAACACATCGAACACGGTGATGTCCGATACGTGCACATGAGGGTGTTCAGATGTGTAGGTTATAGTGGACCCTGATGTTTCTTTCCCTGTTGTTTTAAGAGCCATAAATAGAGGAGGGGTTGATAACTTCTGGCTTAGAGTGTTCTCTTTGGGTCAGAGGGCCCAAGAGTGTGATCCATCTATGGCAGAGTCAGTCTGTCGGTTCAGTTCAGAGTTTGTTGAGAGTAGTAGATGCCGTCCAGCTGACCTTATGGTTCTAGGGGTGACTGATGATGTCAACCTAGGGCGGATTGGCTAGCTACTTGAGGTACTACCTAAGTCTGCAAAGACAAGGTAGGACAGTTCAGAGTTCAGAGGCTCGGATGGGTCAGAGTTAGTCCTTAGAGGGGGACAGTTTAGCATACCCAGCAGTTTGATATCAACCCTACAGGCTCGTGAATTCGTTAGGGAAGTTAGTCAGGAGTTTTCTTGCTCTTGTTTGAGCGCATAGCCAGGTCAGGGAACCAGCCTCAGTATTCATAGACAGGAAAAGAGAAAGAGTGTTATATGTTATCCCAGACGAGTTAGCAGGTTTACCATTAGTAAACCCAGTAGAGTTTGAAAGTTAAGTGAGAATGGAGACTAGATGCATCTTCACCTTTTCCTTTGGAATGATACCTGTAGCATGTAAGAGTTGAAACCTATAAGAGTTAGAAAAGCAGTTACAGACTGAATAGCGATAGTAGAACAATGTGCACTTGGTAGTAAAGGATTCTATCCGACTTAGTACCACACACCCTAGAATGTTCCAGTATCGTTGTGAGAAACGGAGGATGAAACCTTGAGATTTTATCACAACTGTGAATAGTTGCACAAACTCACTACCAAGGATAGGTAGCTAGTAGAAGCCGGTTGTTTTCTATAATCGATCCGAGAGTTGGGAACTATCTGTCGAAAGTTAGAGAAAAGTCAGTTAACAGTTGCGTAGCGATGAGATTTTGATTGTAATGAAGAGGTTAAACCAGAGGGAAGGGGTAAAACTGCTCAGCGACTCTGAGTATACAAGACAGGATTTACTGGGTAAGGCTTAGCTGCCCTCAGTCAGATGTCGCTTATCAATTTATCCTATAGAAACAGATAGCTAGAGAGCTAGAGATAGTCTAGTAATGTTAGAAGGGATCAAAAGAGAAGAAGCCAGTATAGTAAAGAAGAATAAAGACGGGCAAGGATCAGAGTGCGCAGCAAAAGCGTAGGATAGTGCAGAAAAAAAAAAAACAAATACAAAAAAATCAAGAATAGAGAAGCATGCCCATTATCTACTAAGCATTGTTGATTGTAAGAGAACACGGCATAGAGGCCAAGGTCTGTAATCTGAGTTCAATTTCGGAGCATATCTGTGTGATTTGTGATGTAGCACACTACGAGTTCTCTAGTAAGAAAAGAGTTAAAGCTATAGGCAAGGCATCTAGCTTTTCCTGAGGATTATTGTTCCTTTGTCAGAGTTCAGTAAAGAGAAGCAAAGGTTCGTATAACCAGAGTAGTGGAAATAAGCTGAGAAAAGTCAAAGAAAAGGAAAGTTAGTAGTCATAGGAAAGAGTCAGGTCGATTGTGTACAAGCAAGAGTGGTAAACAATTAGTGTAGACACAGCTTAAGCAGTGAAGGGTCAGCAAAGTCAGACAGTATAGCCAACCCGGGAGTTTTACTCCAGGGGTATCTGTGTCTCTTCGTAGAGACCGATGGTAGGCTTTCTTCTTGTTTCCCTGTATGTTTATTGTTGTTGTTTTAACATTCGAGGACGCATGTTTTTAAAGGAGGGACGAATGTAATACCCGACTAGATTCAGACATCGGAGATTCAGACATCGGAATTCCTACCGTCCGGGGGAGTTCGAGGATGTCAGAGGTCTCTGGAAGGGTAAGAGAAAGTTTTCTAAAATATTTGCAAGTGTTTTAAAGGTTTAGCGTAGAAAAGGATTGAGTTTTGAAGAGATATGGCCAAGGAGGCATTTTGCCATGTTCGGCCCCCTAAGGTTAAGTTCGGCCGCCTAAAGTTCCCTAGTTTCGGCCCCCGAAGGTTAAGTTCGGCCGCCGAAGGTTGCATAGTTTTGCATGCGATTCGGCAGCCGAACCTGAGGCGGTTGCTCATCTATAAGGGCACCGAGTGGCAGAAAAAGGAGGAGGTTTCTTCTCTCCTTCTGACCTAGGTGAGGTCTTGATCTCCTTAAAGTATTTTCATGGTTTTTCTTCAAATCTTTCACGGTTTTAATGAGTTTTACCCTTGTTTTGATTTGAAGAGTTGTGAGCTTGAAACAAGGTTTTGGAGTGTGAAGCTTTTGAAGCTTGGTTTCTCCATATCTTTGAGTTTGGATCATCTCAGCCTTTGTTCTTCAAGAGGTAAGTGTTGATCCATGGTTCTTATGATGTTTTTATGAGTTTTGTAAAGGGAAAAGGGAGCTAGGCATGAGTTTGCATGAGAGGTGCATCATAGGGTTTATGAATCCTTTATGTTTGATGTGTGTCTTGTGAGCTTGTTGTTGGAGTTTAAAGTTATTTGAAGCTCCCTTAGGCTTGTTGAAGTGTTTATGCATGTTTTAGAAGGGTTAAATGCATGTGTTGAGGTCTGAACAGGTGATGGAGGGACTGGCAGGCGTCCTTGTGCACGAAACTGAGTTCTGGCTAAACTCAGGTTCGGCCCCCGAAAGTCCAAGTTAGGCCGCCGAACATGCCTGACTTTCGTCTCTGGAGGAGACATTCGGCCGCCGAAGGTGCTGCCGAAGGTGCCCTGTCCAGCCTTCCTTTGCTTGTTTTGCATGCATGTTTTGTGATGTTTTAGAGGGTTTTTGGAGAGATGTTCATAGTTATGTTAGAGTATGTTTGGTACCTCATTTACGTCCATCTGTGTAGGATTGGACCGAGGAACCGAGGAGGCTCCAGAGTTAGAGTTGGCCCAGAGTTAGCCAGCATTGGCTAGAGGTGAGTGGAACTAAACTACATATTTTCTCTTGAGAAATGACACGATTCTAGCATGATCCATGCATCATAAACTGCCATGTTATGTATTAGGTTGTATTGCATTAGACTTCACGACGATGATGCATTGCATATACGTTGTTGTTTATGTGGATGAATGTTGGATGATCCTTAGCCCTTGACAGAGAGCAGATACAGATTTATGGCATGAGATAGCCATACCAGGTCGCCCCTGGATAGTCCAGGTCGCTCCTGGTACTATGAGTGAGACAGCTGGGCTGTCAAATCAGAGTTAAGTGTAGACCAGGTGAGACCTCGTCTCCTTGGCACAGTTGGTCATGTTATGATATCAGAGCAGAGATAAGAGTAGACCAGGTGATGACATCGTCTCCCTGGCACAGTTGGTCAGATTATCACATGTAGTTGAGGGCTATTGGTGACAAGTTCATCCTTGAGATGATATGTTTGTGATGTGATGCATTTCATGAAAGCATGTAATGAATGAACTGTTTTTATTGTTCCTCCTCACTGGGCTGTAGTAGCTCATCCCACTCCCTTAACCCCAGTTTTGCAGGTTCTGAGATAGCTATGGGAAGTTAAAGTCAGCAAGAGTACAGAGGGAAGATATGCATGAATGTATGGTTGTAATAAAGTAGTGGACATGATGTAACTCAAAGATTAGTGGTAATGTACTGTGTATAGATATGTACTGTTGTATACTGGATAGACTTGTGCTTTTCCTAGTATCCTTGCTATAGTGTGATGTATGATTAATCCCTTGTACATGAATCCTGTTTTACGTTTCTTGATGAGAAATGTGTGAGTTAGGCTTAATGTATGGCTTTGATGTGATACCAGTGGATTGTGTTACAGAGTAAAAGGGTTTCAATCCCTTGATCCACAGCAGATAGTAGTCCCTGGTATAGGCCCTGAGGGCCATTTCAGATTGCTATATCTGAGTAGCAGTAGTTAAGCCTACAAAGTTTTACAGGATTGTTGAGTATCTTTGTATCATGTATGGGATTTATCAGGTACACAGAGAGTATAGTCGGCTTGCTACGGGTCCCGGCGGCCTTAAGCCGATCTGGATCCTAGTGCCAGTGATGGTTCGGACCGTTACGGAGTGGTACCGGTTTCCGGGTCGTTACAGTTAGACAGAAGAAGGATGAAACCTTGCAGGAGTATGTAGCCCGCTTTAATGCGAAAGCTTTCCAGATCCCAAACTTGGACGAATCTAGAGCAGTAGAAGCAATGCAAAAGGGGACCACGTCTGCAGAATTCTTTGGGACTTTAAGCAAAAAGCCACCGACCACTTTGGCAAAATTGATGCAATGGGATGAAAAATACATTAGGCAAAATGATTCCCTGATGACCAATCGATTTGCTAAAAAGCCCCAGGAAAAGGACCAGACGAGGGGACGACTAGATGATCGGAAGAGGAAGAATGTAGATTGGAGGTCTAACCGATGTTTGGGAGCCTTGAGCAGATAATAGGATAACAAAGAAGCTGACTGTCGACCTAGGCCCCCTCCCATCAAGACATTACCCTTTTGAAAAATAAGATTGGCCTGGGTTTGCTAGAAGAAAGAAAAATAATATATTTGCTGGAAGAAAGAAAAATAAGATATTTGCATTTCAATGGCATAAGGTTCGGCAATAAGATGGGTGGGAGAAGACAACCCGTTTTTTATTTCCTTTGTCATTTCTTTCATGCTTAGTTATGTGACACCTGGAGGGTTTAGGTGAAGAGGTCAAAAAATTAAGGACCAAAATTAAATTTTCTCTTTAAAATTTCCATGTTCACACTTTAACCTACTAAACTATATTTCAATTTAATTTTTAAACTTTCAATATTTATAGATTGACATACTAAATTATGTTTTTAGCCTTTAGAAATCCTTTTCACTTAGGTACATATTGGATTTTAACAAGTATCTTAAGCGAGTACGTCGGGAAACCCTAAGCACCTTCCTAAAGTGACTCATTTCCGACTTACTAATGACACTGTCTACTTTATTTCTAGATACGTCCATTTTTTTATTTAAATTTTCTATGATTCAGTTATTAACAGTTTAGAGTTATATTAGCACCTTCCCTAATGTCACTTGCTCTAACAGTGAAATAGTCTAATCCATACCCAGTGATGTCACTATTCTAACTATGGGTTTAAGGATGTTATATAAATTGTCTATTATTGTGTAGTACCTGAACATCTCAATTGTCATTCCACAAAATCCATGTACCACCTAAGAAACCTTGAGCTTCTACCCTGTTAGAATTATGGAAGCCCAAATTCCTAATGACATTATGTGCACTCGTCCAACTAATGTGAGTTTCTAATGATGCCACAAGATTGCCATTAACTTCTTTACGTATGAATTTTAAGGATCTAATAAAGGACAGGTTCTAACCTCTGGAGAATTCCAGATAAGAATAGTCATAGAATATAAATTAAAGTAAGAAAAGATGGATAGAAAAACCTTAATTTAATCCCTAAGATAACAGTCACAATAAGACTCTTCCACTTATTAATGTAAACTAAATAATTTATATATAGTATCAATATCAAATATTTGTATCAATTTAAATACAAACTTACTAATATACATATAATATAATCATAATTTTTTAAAATTAAATATTAAATATAAGTAAATAATTGAAGATTGTATTTATTATTTATATAGTCTTCAATTATATACTTATTATTAAATATTAGATTATATAATATAATATAATATATAATGTAACGACCCGAAAATCGGACCGCTACCGGCGCTAGGATCCGGGTCGACTTAAGGCTGCCAGGACCCGTAGCAAGCCTAACATGCACCCTGTGAACCTGCTTAATCCCATACATGATCAACAATATACATAAAAATTTAAACTTTTCTTTCCATGGAACATCAACCAAACTCAACCTGCATAAACATAAACATAATCTTGATCCCTCTGTGGGATCTCATCTGTGCCCTCAATGGGTAACATACATATGTTGAGTTGGTTTATATAAGTGACATAAAAATAACCAAGATCATGTGTAAAAGGGATACAACATTCTATGGTCAAGCACACACTAATCATCCATAAAACTCATTACATAACTATACTGTACTTTTACATTACAATTTGATCATGTCCATTTCTATCTATTACATAAGCATGACTTCTTCACTCTATCCGAACTCCTGCACTATATCCTGTACCTGTAAGCCTGGGGGAAAAGGGAGAGGGGTGAGCTAAAAGCCCAGTGAGTAGAGCTAGTAAAAACACATTAACACTATGCTCCAATGGAATGCATCATAACACAGACAATTCACATAAGGGTTGGGTGAACTCGTCACCAATTAGTCCAAGTTAACTCTGTGCCAGGCCTGTAGAATGGGGTCCTGGTCTTTCCTGTCAGAACATACATTACTTACCATTTTCCCAGGGCCTCCTCTGGCTCCTGGTCTTCAAGTCCCATAACCGTACCTTACTCTGTGCCAGGCCTGTAGACTGGGGCCTGGACTTGCTTACTCTGTGCCAGGCCTGTAGCATGGGGCCTGGTCTTCCTGTCTTGGACTAATTGGGTCATCCAACATTCACCCACAACAACAACAATTTATGCAATGCGGCATATTCGTGAAAACTAATGCAATCATCCTATTGCATAATCATGATGCATGAAACATGATAAAACATTTAATTTAAAAGATTGAGTTTAGTTCCACTCACCTCTGGCTGACTCTGACAATACCGAAGCAGCTGAACTCACTGCTGGGGTCCTCGGTTCCTCGGGTCCGAACCTACACAGGTGGACTCCAATGAGGGACCAAACATATATAAACATGACTCTAATATATCCCCCAAAAACCCCCTAAAACATCATGAAAACATCACAGAAAATATGCATGAAATGGCTGAACAGGGCACTTTCGGCGGCACCTTCGGCGGCCGAAAGTCCTGGACAGAGACGAAACTCAGCTAGGTTCGGCGGCACCTTCGGCGGCCGAAAGTGCCAGACAGAGACGAAAGTCTCTTTTCGGGGGCAACTTCGGCAGCCGAAAGGCCTGCCTCCCCAGCCACGTTCGGCGGCCGAAAGTACCTTCGGCTGCCGAACCTGGTTTCTGCCAAAGGGCAGAAACTTGGCTCCCTTTGCACATTTCGCCTCCAAACCTTCCAAACATGCATATTTTTCAACCAAAGCATGCATACAAGTTCCTAGGGGCCTCAAACATGCATATACCCCATCTACAACACTTCAAACATGCTCAAACAACACACATTGTTCAAAACATCAATATATACCCATAACTCAACATATACCCTAGCATGCATTTCTACCCTTAGATCTTGCATAAAACTTATTTAGAACACATAAGGAGCTTAAGATCGGCTCTTACCTCTTGAAGATCGAGAGGAAGACGACCTAAACTTGGAGATCCACGGAAATGAGCTCCTGAGTTCCCAAAGCTCCAAAACTTGTTTCAAAAGCTTAAATCTTCACAACCAAGTGAAAACAAGTGAAAATCTCGAAAGATTTAGAGGAAGAACATCAAAAATGGGTGAGAGACGGCGGAGAACTCACCTTGGCCGAAAATGGGGAAAAAGCTCGCCCGTTTTCGGCTAAGGGACCCTTTTATAGTGGCTGGCCAGACCACGTTCGGGGGCCGAATGTGCCTCCGCATCCATGCAAATGTTCGGCGGCCGAACATGAGGTTCGGCGGCCGAACCTTGACTTCCCTCACTCATGCTTTCGGGGGCCTAACGTGCCTCCAAAACGCATGCATGTTCGGCGGCCGAACTTGACTTTCGGCGGCCGAACCTGGGTTTTTCCTCCAAGGACTTTACATGTAAAAACTCATTTAATTTCATACTTAAAATCATAAAACACCTTAAAACATCTTTATAAAACATGATTCTACCCTTCTAGAGGTCTCCGACATCCGAGATTCCACCGGACGGTAGAAATTCCGATACCGGAGTCTAGCCGGGTATTACATTCTCCCCCCCTTAAGAACATTCGTCCCCGAATGTTCCTCAACTAGTACATGCATAGCAATCAACATAACATACATACATAAACACATAAAGATCTAACCTTAAAAGAGATGGGGATACTGTTGGAGCATGGACTCCCGTGTCTCCCAGGTACACTCCTCAATATTGTGGTGGTTCCAAAGGACTTTCACCATCGGGATTTCCTTGTTCCTCAGCTTCCTGATCTGGGTGTCTAGGATCCGTACTGGCTGCTCAACATAGGTGAGATCCTCTTGGATCTCCACATCAGGCTCACTAAGAACCTTGCCCGGATCTGACACGAACTTCCTCAACATAGAAACATGGAAAACCGGATGGATTCTCTCCATTGAAGCAGGTAAATCCAGCTTGTACGATACATTCCCAATCTTTTGCAAGATTTCAAAGGGTCCGATGTATCGTGGGGCTAGTTTACCTTTCTTTCCGAAGCGAACCACTCCCTTCATTGGAGACACCTTAAGCAATACCAGATCCCCCTCCTGAAACTCTACTAATCTTCTGCGGATGTCTGCATAACTCTTCTGTCTGCTTGCAGCTGTCTTGATTCTTTCTCTGATCATGGGCACCACCCTGCTGGTGATCTCTACTAGCTCGGGTCCTGCTAAGGACCTCTCTCCTACCTCTTCCCAGCAAACAGGTGATCTGCACTTCCTTCCATATAAAGCTTCATATGGAGCCATCCCGATGCTAGCATGATGGCTGTTATTGTAGGCGAACTCCACCAAAGGTAGATGTTGCCTCCAAGAACCGCCAAAGTCCAGCACACACATTCTCAGCATATCTTCTATGGTCTGGATGGTCCTCTCTGACTGTCCGTCTGTCTGTGGATGGAAGGCAGTACTGAAATCCAATCTAGTACCCATGGCGTTTTGCAGACTCCGCCAAAACCTGGAGGTGAACTGGGGCCCTCTATCCGACACTATAGAAATAGGAACCCCATGCAGTCTGACTATCTCATCTACGTACACCTGCGCCAACTTGTCCACAGAATAGCCACTCCTGACAGGGATGAAGTGAGCAGATTTGGTGAGTCTGTCCACTATCACCCATATGGAGTCCAATCTGTTGGACGTCGCCGGTAACCCCACTACGAAGTCCATAGCTATATTCTCCCATTTCCACTCTGGAATAGGTAGCGGGTTAACCATTCCAGCCGGCTTCTGATGTTCCAGCTTCACCCTCTGACATATCTCGTAGGCTGACACAAACTGTGCCACTTCTCTCTTCATAGCTGGCCACCAATAAACCTTCTTTAGATCCTGATACATCTTGGTGGCTCCGGGGTGAACGCTGTATCTTGCATTATGAGCCTCTCTCATAATGTCTCCTTTTAGCCCTATGTCATCTGGTATACACAATCGACTCCCATAGCGGAGGATCCCCCTATTGTCAAATCTGAACTCACTGTCCTTGCCTGACTGAACAGTCCTGGCAATCTTCACTAACTCTGGGTCCTCATGCTGTTTCTGAGCCACCTGCTCCAGAAACACGGGTGTCACTTTCATCTGAGCGACCAAGGCACCTGTACCAGACAACTCCAACTGTAGACCTTCCTCAATGAGCTTGTAAAACTCCTTCACCACTGGTCTCCTCTCTGCCGTGATGTGGGATAGACTGCCTAGTGACTTCCGGCTTAGAGCGTCTGCCACGACATTCGCCTTACCCGGATGATACTGAATCTTGCAATCATAGTCACTCAGCAACTCTACCCATCTCCTCTGTCTCAGATTCAGATCTCTCTGACTCAAGATGTATTGCAGGCTCTTATGATCTGTAAAGATCTCACATTTTACTCCATAGAGGTAATGCCTCCACATCTTGAGTGCAAAGATTACTGCTGCCATCTCAAGGTCATGTGTGGGGTAATTCAACTCATGCTTCTTTAGCTGCCTAGAAGCATAAGCAATCACCCTCTCATTCTGCATAAGCACACAACCCAGTCCCACTCGGGACGCATCACAAAAGACTGTAAAGTCCTCACCACTAGATGGCAGAGCTAAAACTGGGGCTGAAGTCAACCTCTTCTTAAGCTCTTCGAAACTCTCTTCGCACTGGTCGGTCCACAGAAACTTCTGATTCTTCCTGGTTAGTCTGGTCAGAGGAGCTACTATCTTTGAGAAGTCCTGAACGAACCTCCTGTAGTAACCTGCCAAACCCAAGAAACTCCTGATCTCTGTCACTGAAGTGGGTCTAGGCTAGTTAGCCACAGTCTCTGTCTTCTTGGGGTCTACCTCTATTCCATTCTCTGACACTACATGCCCCAAGAATGAAATGCTCCTCAGCCAGAACTCACATTTAGAGAACTTGGCATACAAGCCATGTTCCCTCAAGGTCTGTAGAACCAACCTCAGATGATGGGCATGCTCTTCTGCATTCCTGGAATACACCAAGATATCATCTATGAAGACAATAACAAAGTGGTCCAGGTATTGGCTAAACACTCTATTCATGAGGTCCATGAATGCTGCAGGGGCGTTAGTTAACCCGAACGGCATCACAAGGAACTCAAAATGCCCATATCTGGTCCTGAAAGCTGTCTTTGGTACGTCCTCTTCCCTGATCCTCAACTGATGGTACCCCGATCTCAGATCTATTTTGGAGAAACAACCCGCTCCTGCTAGCTGGTCAAATAGATCGTCGATCCTTGGCAATGGGTACTTGTTCTTGGTAGTGACTTTGTTCAACTGCCTGTAGTCGATACAAAGTCTAAGGGATCCATCCTTCTTTCTCACAAACAAAACTGGAGCGCCCCAAGGTGAGGTACTCGGTCGGATGAAGCCCTTGTCTACCAGCTCCTGCAACTGTTCCTTCAACTCTTTCAATTCTGCTGGCGCCATCCTGTAGGGAGGGATAGAGATCGGTCGGGTTCCAGGCATCAGTTCTATCTCGAACTCTATCTCCCTAGCAGGTGGTAAACCTGGCAGTTCGTCTGGAAACACATCTAAGAACTCTCTAACCACTGGCACCGAGGCGGGCTCTCTAACCTGACTATTTAGCTCTCTCACATGAGCCAAATACCCCTGACATCCCCTCCTAAGCAACCTACGAGCCTGAAGAGCTGAGATCATACCTCTAGGTGTACCCCTCCTGTCTCCTCTGAAGACAACCTCTGATCCATCCCGACCTCTGAACCTGACTACCTTGTCCCTGCAGTCCAAGGTAGCACCATGGGTAGATAACCAGTCCATCCCTAGAATGACGTCAAAATCTGTCAAATCTAGAACCACAAGGTCGGCGGACATGCATCTCCCCTCAACAAAAACTGGACTACACTGACAGACTGACTCTGCCACTGATGGATCACACTTGGGTCCACTGACCCAGAGAGGACACTCTAACTCAGAGATCATCAACCCCAACCTCTGAACGGCTCTCGGAGCAATAAATGAATGAGATGCACCAGGGTCCATCAAGGCATATACATCTAAACAACCAATAATTAAGTTACCTGCCACCACAGTGTTAGATGCATCTGCCTCTTGCTGTGTCATTGTGAAGATCCGTGCCGGAGCTGATGGACCTTCACCTCTGAAACCCGCTGAAGAAGAGGCTGCTCCTCTCCCTCTGCCTCTGCCACTGGCCTGAGTCATGGCTGGAGCTGCTGGCTGCGCTACACTGCCTGAAGCTGTCTGCTGGGACTGAGCCATTGGGGCCGCTCTTGGACAATCTCGAGCTATATGCCCCTCCTGACCACATCTGAAGCAGGTGTTTGTCCCAAACCGACATACTCCCTTGTGTGGCCTACCACACCTTGCACAAACTGCATTATCCGCACCAGAGCTTGAGCCACTCCCAAATCCCAGACTGGACTTGACTTTACTCCAGAACTTGTTCTTCTTACCCTTGGGTTTACTCCATCTTTTACTGCCTGAAGCTGCTGCACTCAGGGTAGAGGGATCTAACCTTCCCCCACCCGGAGTTTTAGAACCAGAAGCTTGTGCCACTGTCTGCTTAACTGTCCCCTGAATGATGGCACTAGCCTCCATTCTCCTAGCCATGTCTACTATGGCGTGAAAACTCTCTCTATCTGCTGACTGTACCAAGGAGGAATACCTGGGATGGAGCTTCATGATATACCTCCTCGACTTCTTCTGGTCTGTGCTAAGGTCTTGCCCTGCAAATGGCAGCAACTCCATAAACCTGTCGGTATATTCGTCTACACTCATGTCATCAATCTGCCTCAACTGCTCGAATTCTATCATCTTCAATTCCCTTGAACTATCAGGGAATGCCCATCCAGCAAACTCGTTTGCAAACTCTTCCCAAGTCATGCTGTCCACTCTCGGGTTCACATAATTTTTGAACCACTCTCGTGCCTTCTTGCACTTAAGCGTGAACCCAGCCATCTGAATGGCTCTACTGTCATCCGCCCCTATCTCATCTGTAATTGCCTTGACCCGCTCCAAGTACACGAACGGATCATCACCGGTTTCAAACTGGGGAGCACCCAGCTTCATATAGTCTGTCATCTTGACCTTGCTCCCACTGGCTGAGCTAGGTCTAGGTGGTTGAGCAACTGGGGCTGCTGGTTCTGCAGGTGGTGGAGATGGTGCAACATTTTTTGAGGTAGGGTTTGCTGGATTTGGATAGTAGGGTGGAGGTGGATACATTGGATACTGAGAGTATGGTGGGTAGTATGGTGGGTATGGCATCTGTGTGGGATAAGGGGTGAAACTAGGGTAATCCGATGTACCTCCCATCGAATACCCGGGATGTGGTGAGAAATGTGGGTAGTGAGGTGGCTGCACAAATCCCGAGGCCTGAGTGCCTCCTTGGGACTCTCCCACTCCTTCTTCTGACATACTGACTCCCAAACTGCCATCCCTCCTCTGTTCTACGTCCATATCATCCCCCATATCCTCTGACGCTCCTCCCTGAACTGTTCCTCTGACTGATCTGCTTCTACCCAGATCCAAAGACCTTCTAGGGTCTCTTACTGCTCTGTCCCTGTTGGACCTGCTTGACATTGCCCTAGGCAATGTAGGAGGACGGGCGCTCATGCCCTCATCCTCAGGTGGTACTCCAGTCAATCTTGCTGATCGATGGGTTCCTCTCATCCTATTTTCTGAAAAACAGTACGCAACACATAAATATTAGCATTATATGGTTCATGTGGGCACACATGAACCCTCATCGCATACATCACATATCATAGCATATCATTAATGCACATGCATAAAATCATGGCATTTCACATCATCATGCAAGACAGGACTCCACATCCTATCCTAGTGGACATGATCTTTTCCTATTGTGCTTGACCTTCTATAACATCTATGAGCCCGACACTCTAGGTCCGACCATATGAACCTAGGGCTCTGATACCATTCTGTAACGACCCGAAAATTGGACCGCTACCGGCGCTAGGATCCGGGTCGACTTAAGGCCGCCAGGACCCGTAGCAAGCCTAACATGCACCCTGTGAACCTGCTTAATCCCATACATGATCAACAATATACATAAAAATTTAAACTTTTCTTTCCATGGAACATCAACCAAACTCAACCTGCATAAACATAAACATAATCTTGATCCCTCTGTGGGATCTCATCTGTGCCCTCAATGGGTAACATACATATGTTGAGTTGGTTTATATAAGTGACATAAAAATAACCAAGATCATGTGTAAAAGGGATACAACATTCTATGGTCAAGCACACACTAATCATCCATAAAACTCATTACATAACTATACTGTACTTTTACATTACAATTTGATCATGTCCATTTCTATCTATTACATAAGCATGACTTCTTCACTCTATCCGAACTCCCGCACTATATCCTGTACCTGTAAGCCTGGGGGAAAAGGGAGAGGGGTGAGCTAAAAGCCCAGTGAGTAGAGCTAGTAAAAACACATTAACACTATGCTCCAATGGAATGCATCATAACACAGACAATTCACATAAGGGTTGGGTGAACTCGTCACCAATTAGTCCAAGTTAACTCTGTGCCAGGCCTGTAGAATGGGGTCCTGGTCTTTCCTGTCAGAACATACATTACTTACCATTTTCCCAGGGCCTCCTCTGGCTCCTGGTCTTCAAGTCCCATAACCGTACCTTACTCTGTGCCAGGCCTGTAGACTGGGGCCTGGACTTGCTTACTCTGTGCCAGGCCTGTAGCATGGGGCCTGGTCTTCCTGTCTTGGACTAATTGGGTCATCCAACATTCACCCACAACAACAACAATTTATGCAATGCGGCATATTCGTGAAAACTAATGCAATCATCCTATTGGATAATCATGATGCATGAAACATGATAAAACATTTAATTTAAAAGATTGAGTTTAGTTCCACTCACCTCTGGCTGACTCTGACAATACCGAAGCAGCTGAACTCACTGCTGGGGTCCTCGGTTCCTCGGGTCCGAACCTACACAGGTGGACTCCAATGAGGGACCAAACATATATAAACATGACTCTAATATATCCCCCAAAAACCCCCTAAAACATCATGAAAACATCACAGAAAATATGCATGAAATGGCTGAACAGGGCACTTTCGGCGGCACCTTCGGCGGCCGAAAGTCCTGGACAGAGACGAAACTCAGCTAGGTTCGGCGGCACCTTCGGCGGCCGAAAGTGCCAGACAGAGACGAAAGTCTCTTTTCGGGGGCAACTTCGGCAGCCGAAAGGCCTGCCTCCCCAGCCACGTTCGGCGGCCGAAAGTACCTTCGGCTGCCGAACCTGGTTTCTGCCAAAGGGCAGAAACTTGGCTCCCTTTGCACATTTCGCCTCCAAACCTTCCAAACATGCATATTTTTCAACCAAAGCATGCATACAAGTTCCTAGGGGCCTCAAACATGCATATACCCCATCTACAACACTTCAAACATGCTCAAACAACACACATTGTTCAAAACATCAATATATACCCATAACTCAACATATACCCTAGCATGCATTTCTACCCTTAGATCTTGCATAAAACTTATTTAGAACACATAAGGAGCTTAAGATCGGCTCTTACCTCTTGAAGATCGAGAGGAAGACGACCTAAACTTGGAGATCCACGGAAATGAGCTCCTGAGTTCCCAAAGCTCCAAAACTTGTTTCAAAAGCTTAAATCTTCACAACCAAGTGAAAACAAGTGAAAATCTCGAAAGATTTAGAGGAAGAACATCAAAAATGGGTGAGAGACGGCGGAGAACTCACCTTGGCCGAAAATGGGGAAAAAGCTCGCCCGTTTTCGGCTAAGGGACCCTTTTATAGTGGCTGGCCAGACCACGTTCGGGGGCCGAATGTGCCTCCGCATCCATGCAAATGTTCGGCGGCCGAACATGAGGTTCGGCGGCCGAACCTTGACTTCCCTCACTCATGCTTTCGGGGGCCTAACGTGCCTCCAAAACGCATGCATGTTCGGCGGCCGAACTTGACTTTCGGCGGCCGAACCTGGGTTTTTCCTCCAAGGACTTTACATGTAAAAACTCATTTAATTTCATACTTAAAATCATAAAACACCTTAAAACATCTTTATAAAACATGATTCTACCCTTCTAGAGGTCTCCGACATCCGAGATTCCACCGGACGGTAGGAATTCCGATACCGGAGTCTAGCCGGGTATTACATATAATCACTTAATTATATTACTTATTCCATTAATCTACACTATACATGAAAGAGGAAGAGAGGGGAATAATGAGATTTTCTATAATATTCTTTTTTAAATATAATAATGATCGATTGACCTTAAATTTAATTGGCTATTAAAATTGTTATTATTTTCAAAATTTAAATTTAATTGGTTATATTGATATTCTATTTAAATCTAAATTATATTTTATTCAAAATTTAAAATAAATTAGTTATGCATTTTATAGTGTATTTTAAAGTAAAATTCTTAGCCCTACTTATAATTAAATTATACATAATTAATATTTATATTACAATAAAATGTGAGATAGATTGAATTTATTTAGATTTTAAATAAAAATATTACAAATTTTAAATGCAAACTAAAAATAATAAAAATATGTTATATACAAACAATTCAAATAAATAATAACAAAACACAAGTTTACGCTACACAATAGTTTGAAAAAAAAAATCATGCGAACTGATGTGGCCAAAGTAAAGCTGTGCCACAATTGGTCAACCTGCAAGAAAGAGAATATGAGGTAGTTGACGTCTATAACATCCACTCCGATGCTCAAGTTAGTAAACTAAAAAATGATGAACCGCCAAAGTGAACCTATTTAGAACGATGTTGAAGTAATTCCTATAGATGAACAGCCTCAATTAAGATGATTTGCAAGAGGCAGAATACCTTCCTAGAGATACTCTCCTAATGAGTATAACTTGTTGACTCAAGAGGGAGAACCAGAAGACTACCAAGAGACAATGAAAGATGGTAAAAAGAATGAGTGGTTAAAAACCATGGAAGATGAGATGAAGTCCTTGCATGAGAATCACACTTAAGACTTGGTGAAACTGCCTCAAGGTAAGAAAGCATTGAAGAATAAGTAGGTGTTCAGGTTGAAGACTAAACAAAGCAGCTCATAGCCAAGGTACAAGGCGAGACTGGTTGTGAAGGGATTCAATTAGAGGAAAGGTGTTGACTTTGAAGAGATTTTTTCACCAATAGTCAAGGTATCTTCTATCAGAGTTGTACTTGGATTAACAGTTAGCTTGAATTTGGAGGTCGAACAATTTAATGTGAATACAGCTTTCCTCCATGGTGACTTAGAGGAGGAAATTTATATGAAACAACCAGAAGGATTTAGATTCAAAGGCAAAGAGCACTTGGTGTGCAAATTGAATAAGAGCTTGTATGGCCTCAAACAAGCTCCTAGACAGTGGTACAAGAAGCTTAACTCATTCTTGGTGAATCACAGGTATGAGAAAACTACTTCTGATCATTGTGTGTTTGTGAAAAAATTTGTAGATGGCGACTTTATTATTCTCTTCTTATATGTGGATAATATGTTGATTGTGGGTTATGATACTGAGAAGATTAATAGCTTAAAAAATGAGCTTGGCAATTCCTTTGCTATGAAGGATTTGGGACCAACAAAACAAATTCTTAGAATGAAGATTTCTATGGACAGGAAAAATAGAAAGTTGTGGTTATCTCAAGAGAAATACATTGAGAAAGTTCTTAGCAGATTCAACATGAGCAATTCAAAACTAGTTTGCTCTCCACTTGCAGGTCATTTCAAGATAAGTTCTAGTCAATATCCTTTCAAGTGAGAAAGATAAAGAAGAGATGAAGAATGTACCTTATGCATCCGCAGTTGGTAGTTTGATGTACGCCATGGTATGCACAAAGTCAGATATTGCTCATGTTGTTGGTGTGGTTAGTTGGTTTCTCTCAAATTCAGGTAAAGAACATTGGAATGCTGTGAAGTGGATTCTTAGGTATCTTGAAGGCACTTCTAGAGTTTGCTTATCCTTTGGTGATGGTAAACCTGTATTAGATGGTTACACAGATGCAGACATGGGTGGCGATGTTGATTCTCGCAAATCAACTTCTGGATACTTGATGACCTTTGTAGAAGCAGCAGTGTCTTGAAAATCGAAACTATAAAAATGTATTGCATTATCTTCCACTGAGGTAGAGTATATTGCCATTACAGAAGCTAGTAAAGAACTCTTGTGGATGCAGAAGTTCATATAAGAGTTGGGCATTGAGCAAGAGAAGTATGTCTTATTTTGTGATAGTCAGAGCACTATTAATCTTAGCAAGAATTCAACCTTTCACTCAAGGTCCAAGCATATTGATGTGAGGTATCATTGGATATGAGATGCATTAGAGATGAAGTTATTTTAGTTGGAGAATATTCACACTGATGACAACGGCTTTGACATGATGGCTAAAGCATTACCTACGAAAAAGCTTCTTATTTATAGGAAGGTAGCTGTGAAAATAATTGTGTTTGGTAGAGGAAAAATGGATTGAATTTATTGAATGATAATTGTGTTTATATACATGCTGAGTAACTGAAAAGTAACTGATTTTGTAACAATTTGGGCTCTCTACAATATTCTGGAAGTTTCTGGGATGTGCTATAACTATAAATAAAATGGCGTCGTTTTACTTCTTCATAAACGGCGTCGTTTCCAATTCTAATATTGTGCCTCTCTTTCTCCTTCAACGGCGTCGTTTGGGTCCAGTATATTAAGTCTCTTCAGCCCCCCCGCAAGATGGAGATGCCCTAATTGCCGTGAAATCCCATCTTGGACAGTAGGGTTTGAAAATGCGCCGCTCCAAGGGGTTTGGTGAACAGATCGGCGATTTGCTACCGGGATGGTACATGCACTGTCGAAATAAACCCTTTGGAGAGGTGATCGCGTACGATATGACAATCGATCTCCAGGTGCTTCGTTCTTTCGTGGAAGACCGGATTGGCTGCGATGTGCTGTGCTGCTTGATTATCGCAGTGCAAGGGAATAGGAAGCACTGGTTCGACATGGAAGTCCTGTAATAGATAAGTAATCCATTTAAGTTCACACACTGTTGCCGCCATACTTCTGTACTCAGCTTCGGCTGATGATCTGCTAACGGTGTTTTGTTTTTTTGTTTCCAGGAGATCAAGGATTGTCCGAGGAAGACGCAGTAGCCGGTGAGTGACTTTCTGGTCAGCGGGCAAGACGCCCAATCTGCGTCGGAGAAAGCTCGGATCTTGAAGTTATTTTGGGTTGGGAAAAAGAGGCCTCGTGATGGATGGCCTTTCAAGTATCGGAGTACATGGAGAGCCGCATCCCAGTGTTGTTGTCGAGGCTGCTGCATGAACTGACTGAGGTGCTGCGTTGCGTATGAGATGTCCGGCCTGGTAACTCCGAGGTAAAGTAGCTTACCTACTAGTCTGCGGTATTTGTCTGTATCTGTCAAAACCGGTCCTGTTGTATTATCGAGTTTAAGCCCTTGTGGTAGAGGGAAGTTAGATGTGTTAGCATGCATAAAGCCTGCTTCTTGAAGAATATCTAACACATATTTCTTTTGGTGAAGGAAAAGGCCAACTTCAGAACGTGCAACCTTCAGTCCCATAAAATATTTGACATAACCCAGATCTTTAATGGTAAAAAGTTTGTCAAGGTATGTTTTTACATTTACTATGTCTTCCTCTGAATTTCCTACTATGAGTATGTCATCAACATAAACGAGCAAAGTTAAAAACCTGTCGTTTTGTGATTTTGTGAATAGGCAGTGATCAAAAGAGGATTGTGTGAACCCGTACTGCTTCAAACAATTGGTGAGTTCTTTATTCCACATTCTCCCTGCTTGTTTAAGACCGTAGATACTTTTGATAAGTTTGCATACTTGTCCTGATTGAGCTTTGTCATAGCCTTCTGGGGGTAGCATATATAAGTCTTCATCTATATGACCATGTAAGTAGGCGTTGTTGATGTCTAACTGATGCAATGGCCATTTTTTGGTGGTGGCTATAGCTAGGAACATTCTCACAGTAACTAGTTTAGCAACTGGAGAAAAATTATCAGTATAGTCAATTCCAGGCCATTGGTAAAAACCTTTGGCCACCAATCTGGCTTTAAATCTGTCAACAGATCCATCTGGCCGATGCTTGATTTTGTAAACCCATTTAGAAGTAATGGCTTTTTTTCCTTTTGGTAGGCTAGTCAGATACCAAGTATTATTTAGCTCTAGTGCACTTAGCTCATCCTGCATAGCTTGCACCCATCTGTTGTCCTCTTTTGCTTGAAGATATGACTTAGGTTCATGAAACATAGATATATTTGCCACAAAGCTCAAGTAATGAGGTGTAAAGGTAGGTTCGGAAATGAAACAGGATAAGCTATTAGGAGATTTACCTGAGATATTGGGGGATACACCAGGATTATTAGTATGTATGGATGTTGCAATAAAGTCATTTAGCCATCTAGGTTTAGTTGGTAATCTTGTGCTTCTCCTTATTGGTATTGTATCTGTGATTTCTTCAGTGTCTTCTGCTGAGATGTCTAGTGATTCAGATGTGATGGGGGCTTCCTCTGCATATGTTGAGTCTGTGGTTGTTGGGGTTTCATGGGGATGAATGTCTATGGAGGGACTTTGGGTATGTATTTGGGGTGATACTACTAACTCAGGTTCTGGGATTGGGTTTGGTAAAACTGTTTTGTGAAGTTCATGAGTGTCCTGCTGGGTTTTGAAGGGAAAGATGGTTTCATGAAATATGACATCTCTAGAAATTAGGGTTTTGTTAAGATCCAAAGCATAGACCTTGTAGGCTTTCATTCCAGGGATATACCCAAGGAAGACACTCTTAAAGGCTCTTTCTTCAAACTTTGTTTTGTGAGGCAAAGTATTGGTTGCAAAACATAGACAACCAAAAGTTTTAAGTAGGTGAAGGTTGGGGGCTTCTTTATGTAGGCAAAAATAAGGGGTTTTCCAGTTGATCGCTGAGCTAGGAAGTCTGTTAATGATGTGGGTAGCTGTAAGTATGGATTCACCCCAGAACCTTTTGGGTAGATTTGACTGGAACATCAAAGCCCTTGCAACCTGTAACAAGTGTTTGTGTTTTCTTTCTACTACTCCATTTTGTTGTGGAGTGTATGGACATGATTTCTGATGAATGATGCCCTTTTCTTTCAACCATTTGCTGCAATCTTGATTCACGAATTCTGTCCCATTGTCTGTTCTTAATTGCTTCACTGTTTTGTGAAATTGATTGTGAATCATAGCAATGAATTCCTTCAATACAAAAAATACAGATTGTTTGTGTTGTAGTAGATATGTCCAGGTGGCTCTAGTATAGTCATCAACTATAGTCAGTACATATCTTGTATTTGAGATTGAAAGTACTGAATACGGGCCCCACAGATCCACATGGATTAATTCAAAAGATGCTTCAGTGGTAATTTTGCTTTTATTGAAACTCAACCTTTGCTGTTTTGCAATGGGGCAAATGGTGCACACATAGGAATCACAATCACTAGCCTGTATTACATTTAGATGCAATAACTTATTTCTGGAAACATGTCCCAATCTTCTATGCCATACTTCATATTTGTTTTGATGTTGCTGAGATGCTAATGCTGTATTGACTGTCTTCAATTTGTTTCCTGGATGGCTAAATGATTCTTTATTTAGTTTGTATAATCCCTGGTGCATCCTCCCAATTGCTAGTGGATTTTTAGTCACTAGGTCCTGCAAAACACATTGGTCATGAAAAAATTGTAGGGTAAACTTATCTGATTGTGTTATCTGACTTACAGACAGCAGATTGTGCTTAAAAGTGGGTATATAGAGTACATTCAATAGTTGTATGTTGTGGTTGAGATAAACTGTTCCAATTTTGGTTATGGCCTTCATACTGCCATCGGGTAAGGTAACAAAACTTGGCTTGGTTAGAATTCTGTGGTTTGAAAAAAAGGATAGGTCATTACACATATGAGCTGTGGCACCTGCATCTATGATCCATTCCCCCATAGTTTCAGTCTTATAGGCATTAGAGTAACAGTAGGGTGAAGACATACCTGCAAAGCCAGTGTAATTTGCACAATTAGCCTCATTACTGTTTGTGGTACCTTGGCCATGATTCTTTATGTACTTCATCATTTCCTGCATCAATGTTTCCATATTCCAGTCTGTTTTATTTTGAATATAACTGTCGTCACAATTCAGGGGTGTCTCATACACATGAGCTGCGATGCTGCCTTTCTCTTTAATCTTTTTCTGCTTGAGTTCATTGAACCATTCTGGGTATCCGTTGAGCTTGAAACAAGTTTCCTTTATGTGCCCCGTGGCCTTGTAGTAGGTACAGATTCTGTCCTCCTTCTTCTTGTACTGGTTTTTCCATGCCCTATCTCTATTGATCTCTGGAACTTTTGCTATCATAGTGCTATTTCCAGATTCTTCACCTTGAGCTTCTCTCTGTTTTTCAATTCTAAGTATCATAGAGTAAGCCTTGTTAACACTAGGTAAGGGTTCCATAATGAGTATTTGATTTCTCACATGGTCATATGTTTCGTTTAGGCCCATCAAGAATTGCATCAGTTTATGTTTGCTTTCCATATCAGCAAATATCTTTGCCGCACCACAGTCACACACTGGAATTGGTTCTAAACATGCATATTCATCCCATAATTTCTTCAATTTTGTGTAATACATCATGATATTGTTGTTTGCTTGGCTGACATTACTGATTTCCTTCATTAATTGGTACATTAGGGGGCCATTACTATCCCCGAATCTTTCTTTTAATTCTTCCCATAGTTCATAGGCATTAGTAGCATAAAGGAAAGCCTCAGCTAAATCTTTTGTGAGAGCATTTAAAATCCAGGACATTACCATATTGTCTGCTTTCTGCCATTCTTCATAATTTTTGTCATCTTGTTCTGGCATTTTGCATTTTCCATTTATGAATCCTAGCTTGTCTTTTGCCTTCAATGCGATGATCATTGATCTGCTCCAGGTTAGGTAATTGTTTCCGTTCAGAGGTGAGCTGACCAGGATCATGTTGGGGGAATCAGAATTCTGTAATTTGATCATCTTCTCTCTATTGTCAGCGATTCTTGGTATAGCTTCTTCAGCAATTTGTGCCATTATCCCTGTTAGGTAGGGTAAACTGTATGGAAAAGAAAGGGTAGGTTTTTCTCCAGATCTAGATCTGGTAGATCTAGTTTTGGCAGGGTAGTTTACACAGGATATGCTCTGATACCATGTGAAAATAATTGTGTTTGGTAGAGGAAAAATGGATTGAATTTATTGAATGATAATTGTGTTTATATACATGCTGAGTAACTGAAAAGTAACTGATTTTGTAACAATTTGGGCTCTCTACAATATTCTGAAAGTTTCTGGGATGTGCTATAACTATAAATAAAATGGCGTCGTTTTACTTCTTCATAAACGGCGTCGTTTCCAATTCTAATATTGTGCCTCTCTTTCTCCTTCAACGGCGTCGTTTGGGTCCAGTATATTAAGTCTCTTCAGTAGCAGGCATGGCTAGTCTCTCCACTTGAATGTACGGGGATAGATTTGTTAGTAGTGCGGCCCATCCAAGTGGAGCCCACACTTGATTAAATAAAAAAAAGAAAGGAAAAATAAGAAATATAAAGGAGTGTAGTGTGTGCGTGTAATATAAATAGGCAAGAAACACAAATTGAAAAGTGATACAATGGGGTTAGCGTGAAAAATAGAAGAGAAAGAGAAAATTGGATTTGCAACTTTGAAGCCTTGATCGAATGATCATTCTCACCCAGTTTTAATGAAATTTCAGTATGTTGCTCTACTCACCTAGTTCTATAAGGTGAACAATTCCGATTTTCAGTTTGGCTCTCACTATTGGGTAGATATACACTCTTAATCCTTTTTACTTATTCTTAAAATCCACTAATTGAGTGAGGATTTATTTTGTGTTAGCCAAAGAAGTTGTCTTTGATGATTGTTGTGAGCCTCTAGTTGAACTAGAGAGGATTATTTGTGTACCCATTAATTTATAAGTGGAAAATTTGAACTGGACTCGGTCCCGTGGTTTTTTCCTTCACATCAGAGGGTTTTTCACGTAAAATTTAGTGTTCTTTTATTGATTGTTTTGTGCTTGATAGATTATTATTATTTGTGTTATCTATTTGGTTTACACAAAGAGGGAAAAGTATTGATCCAGGCTTTGAATTGTTTCTGCTATGCTTGAACTTTTTTTTGGTGGATTTTTTCCCAATAATTTTATCTCATAAACAATTTTTGTCTTTTGATATAATTATTAGGAAATTCTCGCAAAAATATTCCAAGTCTGTATCCATTCTCTCCATAAGGATAAAGCATTGGGTATGTCAAAGGCATGAAACTTGGATGGAGGTCAGTAATTCTTTGCAAGCTTTTTATTCTATGGTTAACTATGATATCTCTTTTAAAGTGGTCATGGATAAAATTCCCAACTATTAAACCTGCAACTTCAGAAATAGTTAGTAGATTATATTGTCTACCATCATGAGCCCTATTAGTAATAGGTGGAGTTGAAACTCACTGGTAGGGTAGTTTCTGTACTTTCTCTAGCCAATCTAAAAGAATTTATAAGAATATTATACTTGCGAAACATTTCAAATAAAGATTTTATAATTTCATCGTTAATATCCTTTTAAGTATGATTCATGTTTAGAGAGGCCATTCTGCTTCAAGTCTAATTTTCAGTATCATATTTGTAAAACTACGGAAAAGATGGTTTCTGGCCAATTTCAGGTAATAAGAATTCCCACGATTGATTTTATTGTCAATTTTTTTTTCTCGTGGATATGAAAGCAAATATTGTATTATATGGCTAATGTGCTTATGAAATTTAATATCTTTTTTATCCAGATGTTGGTCGTAAAAGTTATTTGAGAAGAGTATGCAATTACTCTTGTAATAAAGCTAGTTGAACCCTGTCCTTCCATGCAATAAAATGAAAACCTTGGCTGCAAAGCGTTTCTCGTCCTTTGTGTGCATTACTTATACCATAAAATAGCACCACAATATGCATATGTATGTGTTGGAGCTTCAAAATACCAAGGTGCAGCTTAAGAACCTACACAATATAGAATATTTATACAAAATATTAGGAATTCTAATTTATTTTTTGATTTTTACAAAGTAATTGAATTTTTTTTTGCATTAAAGGAAACTAATTAGAATAATTTGATCTCGATAAATATTTTTTTAGGACCTTGTCTTTCAACATCAGTGATTCATTTTCATATTTGGATCGTAACTCGTTTTGCTGGTGGCTAATTAAAACTAAAACATAATTTATTTATTATTAAAATATACATAAAATTAATAATTTATTATATAATTATATAAAATTTAAAAACATGTTTGTTAATAAAATAAATTATTATATAAAAATAAATAAAAATTATTACTAATACGGTTACTTTAATAATATTTAAATTTATTTTATAAGTATAAATAATTTAAGTCCTTCCAACTTGACTTTGAAGGGATTATTTATTATTTCTTGCATGCAGTTCTTAAAAAGAGTATCAAAGAAAAGAATTTATGCAGTGAAAGATTCATGAACTACATAATTTGGATTTTCCATGCTAATCCTTTGTTTCTTGCAGAAAGAATTCTTCTGACTTCTTTCAATGAACTCATTTTTCATGCTTCATTTGTCACACAGGGACAAAAGGGCTTTGTAACTTTGCTTCATACAAAAGATGCTTATTCAGCAGAAAGTGCAGTGTCTATTATAACTCATATAAGAGGCATACTACCATCTCCACAATCGATGTAGAATTCAACAGCAAGACGCTAATATGTGCAATCTAAGTAAAAGCCAATAGTGAAATCAAAGCTACATTATCTATAAAACGTTATAGCAAACATAAGAAATTCAGGTGGCTAAATTATTTTCTTTCATAAATAAACATAGTTAAATCATATGTCTGAAAAACCATATTAAAAACCCAAGAAAAAACCAAATGAAGACTACATGCAGACCTTTTCAACTTTCAATCAGTATTTTTTATTCCATCTTATCAAAAACAGAATTATGATAATAACGACTTGGTTGCATAAATAAATGAATGCATGAATGACAATAAAAAGGCTTAAACTTTGATGCTCTAAGATTCAGAAAGTAAAGTTTACGATGGTTATGTCAGTTTAGATGGAGAGCAAGATATTTCTCCTCTTTTATTTCTTTTTCTTTTATAAGCTAGTGATATCTAACCGCCTCTTTGCTACAGTGCCACCTATCTCTATCACTCAGATCCGTAGCTCCTTTTCATGCCAGACGGCTATTTAATTCTCTCGGCGCGTATGCGAATAGGGCTGCGAAATGACCGGGCCTACTCCCCTTCTTCTAGTCACATCACCAAGCTGGGCTTTCTTCGAAAGGGCTCGCGTGGGAGGCCAGTTCGGTCTGATTTTCCGACTAGGCTGAGACGCGTAATCTGAACTGGTTCATTTCAAGAATGGTTTGATGGGTTTTCGGTTTGTCTTCCTCATTAGAGCCTGACCTTATCCCAGATATAAAAGGTCCGGCGATCATCAAGCTCTATAGTGAAAGGATTTTAAAATTCTCAGCTTTTGAGAGCTTCTCATATACAAACCCAACTTTTTCTTTGTTGTCAACTTTCTCTTTGTTCCAGGTTTAATATATATAATAAATTTTCCATAAAATATTAAAAAAATAAGCTATTGAATAATTCATAAAATTCCACGTTTAATATATATAATAAATTTTACATAAAATATTAAAAAAATAAGCTATTGAATAATTCATAAAATTAAAAAAATAAGTAGAATTGAAAAAGTATTTACATTTGAAAGTTATAATTAAGAATGCCTATTCGGTTGAAACGGAAAAAAATTGATGGAATTAAATTAATTTGAAAATTTAGTTCAATTTTTTATTTAGTTCAATTTTCTATTTATTTCAGTTCGGTTCGATTTTTAATTTTAAATTATTTCAGTTCGGTTCAATTTTGATAAAAAAAATCGAAAAAATTAAATCGAACCAATTAGTGATAATAATATATTATTTTAAATAATATAGAGAGATTAGATCATTTTAAGGTTAAAATATTCTGATTAAATTTTAAAATACTAAAAATAAAGTTTAAAAAATAAAAAATTTATTAAAGATTCAAATCGAATCGAATCGAATCAGACCGATTCGGTTTGATTCGATTTCTAATCAAAATTAGTTCAGTTCGATTTTTAATTGAACGGACCAAATGTTTATCTCTTATTATAATGAAGTTGTATTACTAGTGACGGTTTATATTCATCGCTAATAACACTCCTGTTACTATCCATGATATTACTGTTACTAATGTACATAATTAACATTAATGGTGTATTTAATTATTTTTATCCGTGATTTCAAAAAAGAAAACTTTATTCGTGGGTAAATTAGCTAAGTTGAAATTAATTGTATATTAAATAACTTCTTTTTTGTTGCTAAAATTTTTAGTGATAAATATTCGTTGTTAGTAATTTTTAGCACTAATATTTTATTTAATAATTAAGTTTGTATTAAATAATTTCAACATATTATTTTTTATTTATAATAATTAAAATACTAATAGTATTCCAATGAAATATTAAAATAAAAAATTATCAAAATTTTTTAAATAATACTAATAAAACTTTATGAACACTAATTTTGTATTATATTAAAAATAAAATATTTATAAATAAAGCAGTTAAAATACAATGCATGTTAAATAAAGTTAGTTAATTAAAAAATTTTTTTATCATAATATTATTATCCACATTAAATTATTATTATTATTATTATTAGCTTTTCATGGACGATTCCTTAATGTAACAAATAAATCCCTCAATTTATTATCTTTTAATAAATCATTGAATTATTATATTTATCTGTAGATTGCTATTGACAGTATTTTATAAATAAAACTATTGAAAAATTAGTATTTAATTCTTGTAGTATAGAAAAATTTATTAGCTGATCATTCAGTTTTATAAAATATATTAAAATATTTTAAAAAAATTTTAGCTATTAAATATTTAAAAATTATAAATACCATGAATATGAAAAGATTAATTAATAAATATTTTTATAAAATTGAGAAATTAATTAATAAATTTTTATATTATAAAAATTAAATAATAATATATTTAAACGGTTAAAATTAATAAAATAAATAAATAATAAAAATATTTTAATATATTTTTTAAAATTAATTGATTAATTAATAAATTTTTTTATATTGTATAAATTAAATAATAATTTTTTTATAAAATTATGTAATAATTTATTAATGGTATGTATATATCCTCTTATTATTTTTAAATATGTAAACTTGAGTATAGTTTTAATTTATTTTAAAAAATGATACAAGTAGTTTTAATCTTCATAATTAAAACATAATTCAAATATCGGATCAATTTATCAAAATTTTAAATATTTAAATTAAAATGCATAATATCATAAATATAGGATCTATTTCAATTAATTAACCTATAAATAATGTTATAATGCTTTAACTATTACTAAAAAAAAAATAGCCGTATGATTATTTAAAAATAAAATTTGTAAAAATTCAAAATTAAAGTAAAATGCCAATTAATTCTTTTGACAATACAATACCCCATAATAGTAACAGTTATGGAAAACACTGAAGTTGGAGTTAACTTGATTCAATTGTTAAATCATTCGAGTTTGAGTCTTCATGCTCTTGATTTTTTACAAGAAAAAATATATAATCTTGATTTCTTTTAAGAAAAAAAGCGAGCCATTAAATTTTAATAATGTAATTGGGTTCAAATAAAAAAATTGATCGGATTAAATTAATTTAAAATTTTAATTTGATTTTTTATTTATTTTAATTTTATTCGATTTTTACTTTTAAAAATTTTAATTATTTCAGTTTGATTTTAATTGAAAAAAATCAAAAAAATTAAAAAAATCAAATCGAATTAATTAGTGATAATAATATATTATTTTTGATAATATAAAGATATTAAATAGGTTGAAATATTTCAATTAAATTTTAAAATATTAAAAAATATAAAAAATTAAAATTTTATTAAAATATCTAATCGATCAAATCGAACCGATTTGATTTAAATCAATTTCTGTCAAAAATCAATTTAATTTAATTTTTAAAAATATTAAAATTTTAATTTTTAATTTATTCAATTCGGTTTGATTTTAAATTAAACCGACTGAATACTCTCCTCTACGACGGTACTAGGGAAAATATAACCATATATATTTAGATAGATTAGTTTGGGCTTGATAATCTAACTTTCATGTGGGTTAAGTTTGGTGTGGGCCACATAAATACGTATATTACGTATAAGCCATGAGGCCTTTTGTACGACAACTATGGATCCAAAACTGTATTCATCATTCTACCACAACTATGGATTCAAGATCAGTACAACTATTAATCAATATTATTTTCTACTTTAAGCTCTTGTAATTTGATTTAGGGTATAAAGTTATATTATTTCAACAAAAGTTTTAACATACTTTGATTTTTGAAGGATTAAATTCATAAAAATGTTTATCTCTATTTTTTTATTTTAGATTTCTTTATATCTCCATGAAAGAAAAATTAAAAAAAACAATGGAAATGTTAAAATGTCATAGTGTTTATCAATGGAAAATCGTTCTCTTGATAAAAGAGACTAAAAATGAGCATTTTTTAAGTATTAATACTGATTAAAAATGCTAATTAAGATTTAATTTTAAAATTAATTAGAACGACGCTTTTAACCTTTCTACTGAGTAGTGAGTTATTTGTTTATTTATTTGTTTATATTAAGTTAGTTGAGTAATTGTAAAGAAAAAGTTCAATTTAGATAAAATAATTGAAATTTTATTAAATATTATATCGATTTAAGATAGAGGTAATATCTATTATAAGAATTTTAAATATTTTTTCTTTTTAGATGAATTAGATTTAATTAAAATTTAATATAGTATTAAAACCTTCAATTTGATTCGATATTAGATTTTTTATAAATATGTCACCCTCCATTGTGATTCTAAACGTGGAATGTATTAAATAAAGTAATATAATTTTTATAAATTAATATCAATAATAATTTTAGTCCCAAGTTAAAATTGGTTCGGATCAAAATTTAATCAAGCAATTTATCATTTTATTTGATTTTGTTTAGATTTTAATATATTTTTAAACTATTAAATAAAATAATTTAAATATTTCTATGAAATTACATTTATATCCTAAAATTTAAATTTTGAACAAGTAAACCACATTAATAATCATGCTCAAAACCTTAAGATCCGTTTGTTGTCATTGTTGTTTCTTTTGTTTTTTTTTTTTTTAAACAGAAAACTGATTTTTATTTTTTATTTTGTGTTTTTTAGAAACAGTTTTCTACACTTTTCACGCAGCATCATTTTGTATTTTTTAAATGACATAATCATCGTATAATATATTAAAATTTATGAATTTCATCTTTCTGTCAGTGATATTTACTAAATTTTAAATCTCTAAAATTCTCAATAGTAATGCTACAAGGATTTTAATATTCAATAAAATAATTTTATAAAATTCTTTGCATCAATATAAATAAATAAAATATTTAAAAATAAATTAAAAAAATGAGAAATCAAGTTAACGGAAAAGCTTGAATTCCACATCGGTTGTGAAAAGGGGTAATGTGCCCCTTATACGGGCCATAGGCACTTCTCTCCATTAAATTAGTTTTTAGGGTGAGTTAGATCTGATTCAAATTTAACATGATATCAGAGCCTTTCATTCGATATTGGATCTCCCATAAATATGTCATACACTAGTAAAATTATGGGCGTGACAGGTGTGTTGAATCCCACATCGATTATGAAAAGAGGTAATGTACCCCTTTTATGGACATAGGCACTCCTCCCCTTGAGCTAGCTTTTGCGGTGAGTTAAGTCTTACCCAAATTTAACAGTAACTTCATGTTAGAGTGTGAATATAATCTATATATAATTATAGGAGATTACGTAATCGTAAACTAATTGATTGATAGAGGATTATTAGAGATTGCCTTAACAAGACTTTGTAATCTGTATATATACCCACTTACTTCAATGGAAAAATATACTGAAATTATCCAATTATTTTTTTATCTTATTACATGGTATCAGAGTTATTCTCGTAGAGATTTAAAATTTTCTCTCTCATCAAGTTTTAAATTTTTGGAGACTTAGACCTCCTGTTCTTTTATGTTATCCATCTAGGGTAATATTTGTCTCTCACCGTCCACCTAGGGAGGACGCCGAAATTGCCTTACAGCCCCCTTGTCAGATCTGTGGTGGGTGAAGGTATTTTTTTTATACTGTTCACTGGGTTAGGTTTTGTTATCTTCCTTTAATTCGTTTGAAGGTAAAGGAGTATAGAGTTTTGGTTAAAATGGTTTTTGACAATAAGACCATATTATTAAAATTATCCCAATGTCTTCAGTAGCGGCTAAGACAGGTAAAACGTGTTTTATTTCTTCTTCATATAAATGGGTCATTGATTCTGGTGCCACAGATCACGGATCACATGACAGGTAATCCTCATATTTTTACTAGCTTTCGTTATCATAAAGCACCTTCTCCTGTTATTATAGCTGATGGGTCAACCTATAATGTTGAGAGTTTTGAGACTGTTAAACATACTCCTCCTATTACCCTATCATCTATGCTAAATTTACCTAATCTTGCCTTTAATATAATCTCTGTGAGTAAACTTACCAAAGACCTAAATTGTTGTATTTTCTTTTTTCCTGATCATTGTCTCATTCAGGATCTTGTGACGAAGCATATTATTGATAAAGGACATGTATCTAGGGGTCTCTATATTTTGGATGCACGGGTACCTCAAGCTATTACCTGCTCCAGTGTTGTGTCTCCGTTTGAAGCACATTGTCGGTTGGGACACCATTCTTTATCGGTTTTGAAGAAGCTATGCCCTCAATTTCATGAGGTATCTTTACTAGATGTGAGTCATGTCATTTTGCAAAACATCATCGAATCTCTTTAAGTCCTAACGAGCTGAGTCTGCTTTTGAATTAGTTCATTTAGATGTTTGGGCCCATGTTCGGTTGGATCTAAGACTGGATTCAGATATTTTATCACTTTTGTGGATGATTACTCTAGAATGACTTGGATTTATTTTATAAAGCATCGTTCAGAAGTGTTTTCTCATTTTTCTGCCTTTTGTGCTGAAATCAAGACTCAATTTAATGTTCCTGTGAAAATTTTACGGGGTGATAATGCTAAAGAATATATGTTAGAATCATTCCAAACTTATATGACTCAACAGGGTATTCTTTATCAATCATCATATGTTGATACACCAGCTCAAAATGGGGTAGCTGAAAGGAAGAATCGACATCTCCTTGAGACTGCTAAAGCCCTGTTGTTTCAAATGCAAGTTTCTAAGTAATTTTGGGCTGATACTGACCGTGCGATTGTCGAAGCCGGTCAAAAATAACCTTTTTGGTTATCCATAATTTTACAACTGTAGATAGTGGTAAAAGGATCAAATCCATAGGGAATTGATACTTATCTATTTTCCTTATCAAGACCAAGTAAACAAACTGAAAGTAAAATAACAGGGGGGGTTTTGAAATTGATGAATTAAACTAATACTGAAAGCAACAAAGTAGAGCAAATAATTAAAGTAAAGAAATTCAATAATGAGAAAGACTCTAGTTGAAGAATTGGATCCACTTCAGTCGTTGGAATTGATCATTGACACTTAAGTTCCTTTATTTGATTCAATAAATTAGTTATGGAGGTGGAAGACGCTTCTCACCACCATATCCCTCCTTAAGCATAGATTAACTAGGGAACGTCCTCTAATTAATCACTAATCAACAAGTTGCAAAGGAACGTCCTTGGACCTTTGGCATCTAACAACTATCAATTGCATTAAGAAATAGAGAGACCTAATTCTAGCTATCCAAACATATGGTGATATTGATAGATCATGCAATTTTCTTAGTTTTTACACCAAAAGTTACTTGTGTTTGAATAATCCAAGCAATTACGGACTTAAAACTATCCAAACTAATAAATTCTCACTTTGTAATCAAGAATCAATGGGCCCTATTGATCTAAACAACAAAGCAATAATGGAATTAAGCATGAAATTGCATAAATATTGACAAACAAAAGATAAATATAATATGTTCAGATCTCCCAATCCATAAAACAACTAAAGTTTCACCTAATTTTCAACTAGAAAAAGAGGTTTCAACCACTCATGGCTGAAACAAAACACAAAAATAAAAGAAAGAGAAGAAGAAGAGGAAAAGGTCGGCAGCTTGGAGAAGGTGAGCGGCTTGCAATCCGAAGGTGTGGAGAAGGGGTGGCGTGCGGTTTGCTTGTGATGCTTTTATAGCTGAAAGTGTTGCCCTAGGTTTCCTTGAGATGACCTTTGAATTTTGAATTTTGAATTTTGAATGTTCTCTTTTGAATTTTAAATTCTTGGGAGGCAAGTGCATCTTCTTGAGATTTGGCTTCCTGAATAAGCTGAATTGAATACTGAGGTGTCTTCACATTTTTAATAAGGGAAAGACCTCTTGAAGATTTGAAATTTGAATTTCAAATTACTCTGCTGTTTGTACTTTCCTTATTTATCTTCACTTCAGCTGTAACTTGGCTTGGGCAAACAATGCTTGTTCTCCTTTATCCTCTTTTAGGCAGTTTTAAGAGTATTTTCACCAAATTACCTCTTTTCACCGTTTTCTGCAAAACAAGATTAAAACTACAAAATTAGGCAGAAAATATGTAAATTAACATTAATAACAACATGATAAATGAGTCTAAATTTAGTCTGATCAAATACCCCCACACCTAGCCCTTTGCTTGTCCTCAAGCAAATAAACTTAGTCAAACAAGCTCTCTTTGCTACTTAATCTTTTATTTCCACTTAAGCTCTTACCCTAGACCCCTACTTTGAAGCATTGCAGTGAAGAGTATATGCGCCAAGGTTACTCTCCTTCTTTCCTTGTCTCCCTTTACCTACCATGGCTACTAATTGTTTTCCTCATTAGAGAGATTATACATGCACATAATCTTGTTCAGTTTAGACTTTTCCTAGCTCTCGGAGTGATTTGCCTTTACTTGAAGCACTTTATTCAGCTTTTTGCACTTTATTCTTGCTTAAAAAAGTCACCAACCATTTGACGTGAAGGTATATATTTGTAATACCCACTCCAGTTACTCAGTTGGTCACTTGTCCAAGTGGCTACTAGCTCTGTTCATAGTCTTTTGACCATTGGAACAGTTTTTATTTGTACAAAAGAAGTCTTTGCCTTTGCTAAATTTTCTTTTTCTCAATGAATTGGGCAAATCAACACCAATTACTAAAATAAGTCATGTTTGTTTTACACATCTTTATTATTATTCTCTCTAATGAGTAATGTCACATGTTTCTCACCACAGCAAGCTCAAAGATTCAATTCAAAAGGAAATTCCCAAAAATGAATACAACTCACTGCAATTGATTCAACTTAGGTTTAAAGAGTCATCACATCAATGGGGTCACGGAAAGAAAGCTCATTCAACATAGCCTATGTGTTTGAGTAAAGCATACCAAAACAGAAAAAAGAAAAAAACTGTGGCTACATGTGTGTGCATTAGAGGCAAAAATAACAAAAATGAAAAAAATTCACCTAATGTATGTTAACTAAAAATTAAAGCTAAAATGGACTTAAATTGAAAATTGAGAGATATGCACCCCCACACCTAATTCATGCATTGTCCTCAATGTATTAGAAATATTAAAGTTCAAAGGAAATTGAGTACTCCCCTGGTGTGGTTTGTGTGGTGCGAAACACTAAGCAAACTGAGAGGGATGATGCAGTGGAACTTCTTCCACTACTTGCACCATAAACCCTTCATAGTATGGTTTCAGGTGATGTCCATTCACCTTGAAGATCTTTCCTGTCTTTATGCTGCGAATATCTACGGCTCCATGGGGATAAGTATGCTCCATAATGAATGGCCCAATCCACATAGACCGTAGCTTTCTTGGAAACAACTTCAAACGAGAATCAAAGAGTAAGACTTTATCACCAACCTAGAATTGTTTTCTTGAAACTTACCTGTTGATCAGCCTTCTGCGTGTGCGCAGGAGTGGTGCGCCCAATTGGCCTGGAGAAGGAGCATTCGGGTTGCTCTTCTGCAGTGGCTTGTTCTTGCGCCCTTGGTCTTCCTTCCTCTGATTTGTCATCTTGGAGCTCCTTCCCACTTTTTAAGGTAATAGCACTCACATTCTGTCTAGGATTAGTCTCAGTTTGGGAAGGTAGCTTACCTTGGGATTCAAGCTTGCTTATAGAGGTGGCCATTTGTCCCATCTGCTATTGGAGACTTTGTAGAGTCTTCACTACCTCATCAAGAGTGGTATTGGAACTTGGAGGTGCTGGTTGGGCTTGGTTTCTTTGGTAGTTCTGGTAATTGTTGGCCCTTCCATAGTTGAAATTTGGATGATCTCTACAACCTGGATTGTATGTGTTAGAGTAGGGATAATGTCTTACCTAGCTATTGTATCCTCCAATTGCATTGACTTGCTGGCTATCTTCTTGAAGTGTAGGACATTGATCAGTTGGGTGTCCCACATATGCACAAATCCCACATGGCCGAGGTGGTGGCTGAGTTTGGCCTAAGACAAAATTTTTCATAGCAGATGTCAGTTCAGAAAGCTGAGAGGAAATAGTAGATGTACTTACCTCATTGGCTCCTGTCTGCAGTTAATTTTCTTCTCCATATTGCCAAGATGAGGCTACAAGTGTTGAGATCAACTCTCTCATCTCCCTAGGTGTTTTATCTGTAATGGAACCTCCACATGCCACATCAATAAATCTCCTTTCAGATGGTAGCAAACCTCCATAGAAGAATTCTATGAGTGACTTGTCTGAGATATCATGTTGAGGATAACCTATACACAATCTTTTGAACCTTTCTCAATAGTCATATAAATCCTCAGATTGTTTTTGCCTAATGCTACTGATCTCTCTCCTTATGCCAATGGCTTTAGAAGTTGGGAAATATTTGTTCAGAAAGGCTATTACCATGTCATCACAAGAAGTGATAGATCCAGGTGGTAAGTAAAACAACCAATCCTTAGCATAATCATCAAGTGAAAAAGGAAAAGCTCTCAATTTAACATGTTCTTCAGTTATGTCTTGCGGCCTCATGGATGAACAAACAATATTAAATTCTTTCAAGTGCTTATGTGGATTTTCATTCTCTAAACCTCTAAATTTAGGGAGTAGATGGATCAAACCTATTTTCAGTTCAAAGGGAACTGTCAGAGGTGGATAAGTGATGCAAAGAGGTGCTTGATCACCTATAGGGGCTGCCAACTCTCTCATGGTTCTTTCTCTTGGCATTGGGGCCCTCGTGGCTGGATTTTCTTGTATTATTTCATCATGGACAGCATGTCTAGCATGGGCAGCAGGTTGTGCCATGTTTTCAGCCATCTCTGTGGCTTGGTGGTGCTATTCAGATGATTCAGAAGTGTGGTCTGTGCAGAGGTGCTCTTCAGTGGGCGGTTCGGCTTCAGCTGTCTCCCAAAGCCGAGTTGCTCGCTTCCCTAATCTCCTGATTGTGCGCTTAATTTCTGGATCGTAAGGTAGAGTCTCCCTATGTCCAGATCTGGTCATGAAAGAAAAATAAACAAGTTAAATCAACTCCCCGGCAACGGCGCCAATTTTTGACTCGCGGTTGTTGAAGCCGGTCAAAAATAACCTTTTCAGTTATCAACAATATTACTACTACAGATAGTGGTAAAAGGATCGAATCCACAGGGAATTGAAAACTTACCTATCTTTCTTGTCAAGACCAAGAGAATTAACTGAAAGCAAAGAAACTGAAAGCAAAATAAAAATAAAGTGCAATAAAAGTAAAAAGGAGGGGGGGTTTGAGATTGATTGAACTAATCTAATGTTGAAAGCAATAAAAGAAAGCAAATAATAAAATAAAGAGATTTCAATAATGAGAAAGATCTAGTTGAAGAATTGGATCCACTTCAGTTGTTGGGATTGATCATTAACACTTAATTTCCCTTGATAGAGTCAATAGATTAGTTATGGAGATGGAAGACGCTTCTCACCACCATGTCTCTCCCTAATCATAAACCAATTAGGGGACGTCCTCTAATGAATCACTAATCAACAAGTTGCCAAGGAACGTCCTTGGGCCTTAGGCATCAAAATAACTGTCAATTGCATTAAAAAATAGAGAGATCTAATCCTAGCTACTCAAACGCATGGTGATATTGCTAGATTATGCAATTTTCTTAGTTTTTACACCAAGTGTTCTTGTGTTTGAACAATCCAAGCAATTACGGACTCAAAATTATTCAAACTAACAACATATTACCTTGCAATCAAGAATCAATTGGCCATATTGATCATAATAACAAAGCAATAATGGAATCGAGCATGAAATTGCACAAATATTGAATAACCAAAAGATAAACAACCTATGTTCAGATCTCACAATCCATAAAACAACCAAAGTATCACCTAATCTTCAACTAGAATAATAGGTTTCAGCCACTCATGGCTGAACCAAAACAGAAAATTAAAGGAAAGATCAAAAGATGAAGAACCGAATTGCTTGAAGGAGAGAAGGACTTGCGCCGATTGATGAAGATGGGGAGAAGAGTGCTTCAGCTGGTCAAGGGCTGTTTAAATAGAGTGAAGGTGCTGCCCTAGCCTTTCTTGCTGCCCAAGTTGAAGTCTTGGCTGCCCACATGCTGCCCATGCCGCCCATATCTTGCACATTAATGAGGTGGAGCCTCCTTTTGAATTTTGAATTTTGAATGTGCAAGACATGAGGTGGCATGTGTGACTTCTTTGGCTTCTTTAGCAAGCTGAATTTGAATTTCAAAATTTGAATGTGCATCTTTGAATATTTGGCTTCTTTAATAAGGAAAAGGATTCTTAAAGATCTTGAATTTCAAACTGCTCTTTTGACTGCACTTTCCTTATTTAGTACTTTCCTTAATGAGCTGAATCTTGATTTTGAATTTTGAATTCTCTTAAGGATTTGAAATTTGAATTTCAAATTGCTTTCCTTATTTGGCTCCTTTCAAGGTGCACTTGGCATGCTTGCTCTCCTTTGCTCCATTTTAGGCAGTTTTAGGGGCATTTTTACCAGATTGTCTCTTTACACCATTTTCTGCAGAATAAGATCAAAATCACAAAATTAGGCAGAAAAAGTGTAAATTAACATCAATAACATCATGATAAAATGGTCTAAATTATGCTCTATCAGGGAGGAATACCTAAAGTGGAGTCTTATGGTATATCTCCTAGCCTTCTTCTGGTTAGTGTCATAAGCCTAACCCACAAACTAAAGCAACTCCAGAAACATGTCTGTATATTCGTCTACACTCATCTCTTCAGTCTGCCTTAACTGCTCAAATTCTATCACCTTCAACTCCTTCAAACTGTCTAGAAAAGCCCATCTTGCAAACTCATTTGTAAATTGTTCCCAAGATAGGCTATCTAGTTTCGGGTCCATGTAATTCTTGAACCATTCCTTTGCCTTCTTGCACTTTAGAGTGAACCCCGCCATCTGAATGGCTCTACTGTCACTAGCCTCTAACTCATCGGCTATCATCTTCATTGTTTTGATGTATTCAAATGGGTTATCACCCTCTTTGTACTTTGGAGCATCCAACTTCAGGTAATTTGTCATTTTGACTTTGCTCCCTGCTGATGGGTTAGGTTTGGGTGGTTGAGCTTCAGGAATCACTGGCTCTACTGGGGGAGGAGGTGGTGCAGCACTCTATGGATTAGGGTTTGCTTGATTTTGGTAATAAAAGGGTTGAGGTGAAAACATAGGATAAGGTGGATATGGTGGGTAGTAGGGACGATAGGGCATGTGTGAGGGGTACGGGTGATAGCTAGAGTAATCCGATGTGCCTCCCATTGGATACCTAGGTCCCTGTGGGTAAGGTTGGTACTGAGGTGGATAGGCAGATCCTGAGGCCTGAGTGCCTCCTACAGACTCTCCCATACCCTCTCCTTCAAAGCTTACACCTAGACTTCCATCTCTCCTCTAATCATCCCCCATTGTTTTCCTAACGTTTGCCGACATCCTTCCTGGATCTGTTCTTCTTCTGTTTACATCAAAGGACCTTTTAGTGTCCCTTGACGTTTCACCTCTGCTAGTCCTACTCGATCGTGCTCTTGACAAAGCAGTAGGATGAAGGGCATCCATACCCCCATTTTCGGGTGGAACTCCAGTCAATCGTGCAGATCGACGTGAGCTTCGCATCCTGTCTTCTAATAACAATATTTAACATATAAACATTAGCATTAGACGGCTCATGCGGATATACATGAACTCTCAACATACACAACATATCATTAATGCACATGCATACAATCATGGCATTACACATAATTATACATTCATCAAGACAGGACTCTACATCCTATCCTAGTGGACATGATTTTTCCTAATGTGCTTGCCCTCTATAACATCTATGAGCCCTACACTCTAGGTCTGATCATATAAACCTAGGGCTCTGATACCATTCTGTAACGACTCAGAAACCCAGACCGCTACCGGCGTTAGGGTTTAGATGAACTTAAGGTCGCCGGAACCCGTGGCAAGCCTACTGTACATCCTGTTACACCTGATAAAATCCCATACATGATCACAAGATATAACAAAAACATAAACATCCCATGAACTAAGGCTTGACCTGTGCATGCATCAAAACTGAAAACATAAACCCATACTAGAGCCCTCATCAAATGCTCCAGTATGGTAAACATCACATGCCTCAAGCTTAGTTCAAGCATAACTCATACTTAAAACTTTTACATAAAAATCATGTAAACAGGGATTACAAGGACAAAAACTAGGGTAAAGCACAATTCTACAACCATAAAATAATACATGTCCACATCTATACTATTATAAGGGATTACACCAGCAACACAGCCGACTCTCCCGAGCTAACTCTGATCCTGCAAACCTGGGGTTAGGGGAAAGGGATAAGCTATAAGAGCCTAGTGAGCATAACATAAAAACAGTTCAATAAACATATGATCGAATGAAATGCGTCACAACACAAACAATTCACATCAAGATGGATTTGTCACTAGTAACCCTCTACAAATTCCAATAGTGCCCGGCCCACGACGGGTGCTCCTCAGGACTTCCTCTTAAACATATCATAACATATCCATAATGCTAGGGGCGTAGAATAGGTAGCCCTAGTCTTTCCATATCCGTCATAACATATCATACTCGAGGGCTAGTGGGTCATCCAACATCCATCCACATCAATAGTAAATTATGCAATGCATCATATTCGTGAATTCTAATGCAAACAACCTAATACATATACATGGCATTCGTGATGCATGAGCATGCTTAAACAGTTTGATTTCTTTAACAAATAATGGATCAGTTCAGTTTTACTAACACTGATGCAGTTATTTCACTACAGGCCTCTACTGTCTCTCAGGTCCGATCCTACACAGATGGACTCAAATGAGGGACCAAACATAACCTTTACAAGACTCTAAACAACTCCCCAAAAACCCCCTAAAACATACCGTGCATATAAAGTAAACAAAGAAAGGTTGGGCAGGGGACTTTCAGCGGCAGGTTCGACGGCCGAAGGGCCCTCACAGATCCGAAAGTCAGTGACTTTCGGGGGCAGGTTCGGCGGCCTAAACTCCATACAGATCCGAAAGTCAATGACTTTCGGGGGCAGGTTCGGCGGCCTAAACCCCACACAGATCCGAAGGTTGGAACCTTCGGACGCGAGTTAGGCGGCCAAAAGGTTGCCTCCACAAGTAGGTTCGGCGACCAAACCTTGCTTCGGCGGCTGAACTTGGGTTCTTCAGCAAGGCAGAACCCGATTCTACCCTATGCACACAGCCACCAAACACTCCGATCCTCACACCCAACAACTCATAAACATTCATAAGGGACATAAAAACTAGTCTAATCCCCATCAAGCAACACAAGAGGAACATTTATTATCAAAACTAATACAAACCCTAAAACTTAGGTTTAACCATTTCATGAATTAACAACCCTTAATCCCTTTTAAAACTTGCTGAAAATTTCTAGAAAACAAAAGAAAAGCAAAGATTCAAACTTACTTCTTGGAGGCATAAAGGTGATAGCAACCCAAACTTGGAGATGAGGGAAATCGATCTCCAAAGGTCTCCAAGGTTTAAAACTTTAGATTTGAACTCAAATCTTCAAAAACAAGGGAAAACTCATGAATTCTTTGAGAAATTTGAAGAAATCTCAGCAAGAACATCAAAGGAAGGGCATGAACTCACCTTTGCCCAAAAATAGAGAGAAAACTCTCATTTTCGGGCTGAAGGCCTCTTATAGGAGGCTGGAGGAACCACCTTCGGAGGCCAAACCTTGAATGTTCGGCTGCCGAACCTTGAATGTTCGGCTGCCGAACCTGAAGATTTCCTTCAAAACTTTTTTCTTTCTTTTTAACACAAAACCCTAAAAAAAAAATTTCAAATTCATTTTATGAAAATCTTATTTTACCCTTCTAAGGAGATTCCAGCTTCGAGATTCCGGATTCCGATGGAGATTCCGCTGGAAAGTGGAAATTCCATCGCCAGAAAGTGGAAATTCCAACGCCGGAGTTTAGCCGGGTATTACACTAGAGCTCCTAATTCCTTGAGCACATACTGAATTTTCTTACTTTAGATTTCATAGTTATCATCATTTAGTTTTTCTCACTTTTTGAGATAAGCTAAAAAGATTTGAAAGAAAATATTTTTCTTAATCTAAATTAGGAATATTTATATACATGAGTTAATATCTTAGTTCATATATATACTAACCTTAATAATAATTAATGAGTTATATTAATAACTAATAATAATACAAGGTGACTGTAGGACTCGTTGACATTCTTTTAAATGAAATAAAAAAATTCCTTTTAGATTGGAAGTATGTAGCATGATCCTTAAAAAAAACCACATCTTTCTTTGTCTTCTAAAAAAAAAAAAAACACATGCATTTCTAAGAAAAAAATCTTATCATTCACATTGATGATAAATTACACTAGACAATTTATCTCATTTAAGTGTATAGGATCCATATTGAAGATGATTAACTATCTAATCATTTTATTTATCTAAACTCTTTGCTCCATAAAAGTACTTGTACGAGTCTACAAATAACTTACGTCTCATTGAAAGCTGACATTATATTTCTGTACACATACAGAAAATAAAAATAAGGGTAAAAAAAATGATAATGACATCGTTAACAAAAAAAAACTTTAAACATTTTTTTTAAAAAATATTTAAAAAATTTATTTAATATAATTTAAAAATTATTAAAAAATAATTATATAAAAAATGCACAATTTTAATTTTTTTTATAAATATCAATATTTAAAAAAATGTATAAATTTTAGATCAAAAATTTATTTTTTTAAATGACAGAATTCCTTTTTTTAATTTAATAAAAAAAAATAAAAATAGACTTAGGCTACCCAAATTAGTGCGTTGGATGAGCTTGCGACCTAGCCTGCACCTAGGTCTAAGTGCGGCCCAGCGCCATGTGCACGGGCTAGCGGCACAACCCCTCGGTGCTGGGATTGCTCAGTCTAGGCCTAATGGCCTGGAGTAGTTTCTCACACCGTTTGACACCCAATTTATTCTCGAATCTTTTCGGTGACAGATTTTTAGGTGTTTTAAATCTTTCTGTGATGTTTTATTTCTCAAAAAACTATCATATACTAGAGTTTGAAGTTTACCAACTGTCTATTGCGAATAAAACAACATGTTCTATAAATATTTTAAAAGTAAAAAAATTGTATCCAAAAGGGTTTCAACTTTGATAAATTATATCACGACTAATACACATTGAAAAAACTCATTTGCAATATACTGTTGGAAAGTTTTTTTTTTTTCAACAGCTTTTAAACGATACTATAATCACAATTTACAAAAAAATATACAACAAGATATAAGCAACTAAAAATGTCTATCTAAAATATACTTGAATAAAAAAAATACATGCAATTCTTTAAAAAAAAAATGATAAAACTATGGCATATGAGGAATCAAACTTTGATACCAATGTTGAAAAATCTAAAAATTTTCAAGATAGAAATAAATAAATAATACATCAAAGTTCACCTTATATTATATAGTGTATGCATAATCACGAACTTTTAACAAATCATACATATACTTCACAGTTTAAGGGTTACGTGGAACAGTGTATTTGAACTCAAGTACATGTATATCCACGCATTTTATAATCGTCATCCTTTCATTTCACATGAACATAGGAAGTCACCTTGAAGCATATAGGAGATAGCTTAGTTCTACAGGAAATAGCCCAACGAAAAAATAAATTGAGAGAAAACTTTTTATTCTTTAAAAACTGTTTTAATATTCAGTAGAATTTTTGGGAGAGTGAGAGAGCATATCAATTTTTTAGTGAGAGTATGACACTAACTCGCTAACGATGGATAAGAGAGAAACTGCCCACCAACCACACAATTGCAGTTACATGGTCTTTTACCATATAATTTTGGGCTTTACTTTTCTTTTTTTAGCCTTTATCTTAGTTATATGGTGGAAGGTTAGCTAATTGCAGTGTATTCTACAAAAACCTAAGTATTTAAATATCTACAGATTCCACAATTGTCATCTTTTCATTCTACATGAATATAGGAAGTCACTCAAAACTTACAGAAAATAACCTGACAGCATATGAAATAGCCCAACAGAAAAAATAATTTGAGAGAAAACTTTTTGTTCTTCAAAAATTATTTTGATATTCAGTAAAATATTTGAGAGAGAAAGCAAATCATTTTTTTAAAGAGAGTATAATGCTAACTCTTTAGCTATGAGAAAAGAGAAAAGAAAGTGCCCACCAACCACACAATTGCAGTTAAATAACCTTATGTCATATAATTGCCAAAACAATTTTAAATTTTAAATTTTATTTTTGGCTTTGTTTTTTTAGATCTATTTTAGATGTATAAATTCTTTCAAAAAAAAAAAAAAAAAAAAAAAAAAAAAAAAAAAAAAAAAAAAAAAAAAAAAAACCACCAATGAATCAATCATGTTTCGGTTTTACAAAATGAAAATCTAAAAATGAAAACAATAATGAACACACTCTTAGTTGAAATATTTTAAATATTGGAATTCATAATTCGTCAAAATGTGCTTTTCCTTCACTTTTTCAGAAACTAAACTCCAAACTTTTCCTTCCAAAGTCTTAAAATAACACCTTTAATAATAATTATATTTCCAAAAAAATTAAATCTCTAACTCTTCGTTCGGTATGATTTATTTTTCAAAAAAGAATTCAAAAGAATTCTTACAAAATCATATATGATTTCGTCTTTCTTAAAATTAAAAATTTTATACGTAAAAAAATAAATTTTTTATTCTAAACAATGAAATTTTAAAAAAGAAAAAAAGAATTAAATCGAATTGTTATGAAATTTTTTAATTTCAAACAATTTTAATTATAAACAAGAGGTAAAAGAATTCAGCATTAATCGTAAACTCAAACTGACAAAATCCTATGGGTATGACCTTGGCATGAGCGAGATCCATTTAGGGTTTTACTCATAGAGTTTTAATTATTCAATATTTAAAGTTGAAGATATAAATATAACTAAGTAGGATGATTGGTGGCTAAATTAAGTTTTGATCAAAATTAATTTTAGAGGATATTTAAAATGATGGCCAAATTAAATAATTTATTTTTTCAATATTTAATTATAATAAAAAAGATATTAATAAATTTATGTATAATAATGTTAATTATATTTTAAAATTGTGTAGAATTATTTATTTTTGAAGAGAATAGTAATTTTGTTTAAAAATAATTTAATTAATTTTATTTGTAATGAAAAAATATATTCTGTTTACCGATTCTCTTAGTGTTCGAATATTAGAATCTGTGAAAAGAATATGTTCCATTATTTAAAGGGAGCTTTAGAGTTTTTTCTTTCTTTAACTGGAAGAACTCACGCACACGAGACAAGGCATATACCCTCTAACAAAAATAACTGGAAATACTCTCCAATCCCTTTCGGTTACTTGGTATAGCAATTGAAGTTGTAGATTTTCTAAATTACTTTTATTCCTTTTAATTTTTCTTAATAAAAATAATTAAAAAAATTATTACTTGTGAAAATATTTTCACCAACTTTTTACTTAATTATATTTATTGAGCTAAGTTAAATCCATCAATCAATTAACTATTGTTATTTGGCAAACTAATATTTATCAATAATAGTTAATATAGTGATATTAACTACAAATTTAAATAATAATTTCAAAATATTATTTACATTATAAAAAAATTAGTGTGCGATGAGCAGAGTCACGTTACATAAAGTTATCATTATCGGGTACAGACTAACATATTTTTATTAGACTTGTAATCACATAATCACCGATCTATTAATTGGTAAGATTTTTTGTTAAACAAGGCGGTCACATCATTGCCGAATTATCAGAAAATACCATATTTATTTTTAATTTCTTATAGCCGAATTATTAGAAAATACCATATTTATTTCTAATTTCTTATAGCTGTCGTAGACGCCAATCTCCTCATGTTTGTTTTTTTACAGGTTTAGCCAATCACAATATAACTCTACTTTCGGCCACATCAATTACTATTTTTTATATTTTCAAAATAATATTTTTAATTTTAGTTAATTATTTTATAATTTTTTTAAATATATTGAAATATATTTAAATAGATTAATTTATATATTAAAATAATTCCTTAAACAATTTAAATTTAAATAAAAAATTAATATAATTAATCAATCAAATTAAATACTTTAAATAAAATTAAATTAGCAATTAATAAAGTTATATACATAAGAATATTTTTGGCAATTTTATTGTTGAAAAATATATATTAGTCAGGACCAGATGTACTATAGACCAAACTAACTCCAATATACAAATAAGTGGGTCCTTCATAAAAAAAACAATTAAGACTCTTTTCAATATGTTTTAGATTCATAATAAACACAATCCACATAAGAATTTTCTCTCAGGTATACTCAACTCTTCCCACGTGCATATATTTTATAAATATACGAAAGTAATACCTTGCCAAAAAAGTTTGAATATATTTTACTACACATGAATGGCCTTTGTCCAAAAAGAATTCTAAGGGTGCATCAATATATACGAGAACATATTCTATAATATATATAATGTAAATATTACTTTTCCAGCTATGCAAATAGTGGTGTTGTGTTCGCTCCTTGATAAGGCGCCCAATAATGGATTGTGCATATTTTTGAGGACGATTTTGGACCGTTAGAAATTTGTAAACGTGCATGGACAGAACAGAATAATGTCAGGTTAATGCGGTGGATAGGTTGTTGGAGAAAGGGATTATGAAGAAAAGATGCTTGATGTTGATATACGCCTCGAACTATCTCTTACTTTTTCTTTGATTTGAGTTGTAAATCTATGTCATCTGCCATCCGTTCGACAAATTGTCCCGTCCATTAGAAAATATCAAATTTTATTTTTATTTAAAATTTAATTTAAATATTAAATAAAATTATTTATCAAGATTTCGTAGTATAAACTATATTATCATCTATTTATTTGATTTTATTTAAATTTATTTAATTTTTTGTGCCAATTTAATTCAAAAGGTGAAAATTTTTATTTTTTAGTCTTACTGTATAATTTAGGGTAAATTTAATCTTTTTGCCGCTATTTATTTTATCCTCTCATGCATATTTTTGGTTTAGGCAAAATATATTAATTATTTTCTAATTTTTACATAAAAATTTAATTGACACTTTAATTTTTTTTATTAATATTTTATATTTATTTTTTTTTAAAATATAACTATTAAATCTTTAAATTTTATAGAATTATAATTATTTAACTCTTAAAAATTTAATTAGTATATAATTTTTAAACATAAAAATTAAATAGTTATATATAAATTTATAAGGTTAGATGTTAAATATTAATAACAAAAGGACTGACCTTTTTTATTAGGAGGGTGTCAAATGGTGCATTGATTAGCATTTTGTCTGCGTGGGATGAATTTGTTTCATTAAAAAATAATGCAGTTTTTTATGTTTGTCATATTTTGAAATTTTGATTAAGGAGAAAAAAAGTAACCTTTGACATATGGCAAATCAATCGGGTTGGATAATTTGAGATAGTAGTTAATTCGGTTTATTCATGATTAAAAAGCTAAATTTATCTTCCAAGTATATAGGGGAGATTTAAAATATTAAATTTTATTTTTTTATTTAAATTTATTCTTGAATAATTATAAAAAGTTAAATAAGACAATCACTCATCAAAATCTTATATGATGTTCTCCTTATTTTATTTTTATTATTTGAATTTATTTATATTTTAATAATAATTTAAAAGTAAATTTGAATTGAAAGATAATTTTTTATATTTTTGCTAATAAAAATTTTAATTTTTTTTTTATCATTTGTTCATTGTATTATTAAATGTACGGATGTTACCTATCATACCAAGCCTAAAAGAGCTTGTGATATGGAAGAAATAATTTATTATGGAGTGGTAAAACTTCTTCTAACACGTGGTGTTTTGGGTCTTAAGATGTTAGAAGAATGGCAAGGGGCTAGAATGCTAAATATTCTCATACATGATCAACATGTTACATGGTTGCGGGTGAAGCATTTGGTTGGTCGGGTTAAATAGAATATGGATAATGGTATTCATAATTTAGAAAGACAAGTCCCTTTCACAACGGTAATTTGAGATGAGAGGATTTTTTTTGCAGGGATTATCAAGTGGTTGCGTTTTAATGAGATTAAACGCAGCTTATTTTCTTTGTAGCAAAAAGATAAAATTGTTTGTCTCGGTTGGGTTGTCGCAAACCACTAACCGTCTAAATGTATGATCTTTAACGATATCTATAAAGAATAGGAATCAAAAAATTTTAAAACAATTCTAAGGATTGAGAAGGATAAAAAATTTTGAGTGCTAACTCTCTGTCTTTTGCACTCCAAGACTTAGTCTGGTGGAAAGTGCATCCTGTAACCTTGAAAGGTCTAAGGTTCGACTCCCCCAACCCCTATTTCAAAAAAAAACAAAAAACTCTCTGTCTTTTCCTAGGAATTATGGAGGCTCACTAAAATTTATCTCCTAGAGAGACCAAAGACTCTCATAAGATACCATTTTGACGTGCATCAGATTCATCAATTAAAACTGATTTCTCTTTTTTAATTTAATAATTTTTGTAGATAGAATGAATAAATGTCAATCTTACAGAGATCTTAAATTTATTTAATTCATATGACAGGTGAAGAAAAGAAGAATTATTTAAAACGAAAGAGAGAAGAAAATTTCTATTAGAAATTTAATTTCAAAAAAATTTAAGAAATAAAATAAGTGTGATGGAATAAACAATTAATTTTACACTTCAGCCGAAAGTAATCAAAGTTGAGAGATTTTTCGATTGATTATTGATCCAAAACGTAGTTCACTTAATCTTTCATTGTTTGGTTATAGTATTTAAACAAGCGAATCCCATCAATTGTTTCTTGAAATTAAATTAATTTATAAAGTGCTAAATTAATTCCTAATTAATAAACAACTCCAATAAATATATAAATTTAATTAATTACTTATTTTAAGAAAAGAAGAACCCAAACTTAATTACCAGTTGCAAGCGAATTATTAAAACCAAATCATTCAATTTCTTAACATAAATAGATATGCTAATTGCTATTTGTATTAATCCAATTAAACAATTACGTATTTACTTCAATTTATTAGCAACATATTGTCTATTTAGAATATTCAATAGGTCTCTTAAATTCCTAAAAAAATAACAATGGAGGTAGTGTTACTCGTAAATAGAAAAAAGAATGAAAACAGAAATTAAGGTTAAGAGAAAACAAGATTATATTTCATAAATCTCAACTAAATTAACCTTCAACTGAAAAAGAACTTTTAGCCACTTAGGGCCATAACAAATATACAGAAAAATAAAAAGAAGAAAAGAAAAGGGATTCAGCTAGAGGAATCGAAAGACGAAAATAAGAGATGAATTGTGAGATGAGGAGATGATTTCTTACATCTAAAATAACCTTTATATAGGTTTTTCCCAACAAAAAGATAAAAGAAAACATGTAAAATTTTAAAAAAAAAAAGAAAATAAATCAACAAATCTTTATATGGTTGGTATGGAAGACCAGTGAGGCCCATTCTACGCCCCTGGCACTATGTTAAGAGAAAAACCAGTGAGGCCCATTCTACGCCCCTGGCACTATGGAATGTTATACTATGTTATGTTATGTTAAGAGAAAGACCAGTGAGACCCATTCTACGCCCCTGGCACGATTGGACTGTGTAAAGGACTATTGGTGACAAGTCCATCCTTGATGTGATTTGTTTGTGATGTGTTGCATTTCATGAAAGCATGAAATTGAAGTTGAATGATTATTTATTCTGCTCATTGGGCTTTATAGCTCACCCCTCTCCCTTAACCCCCAGATTTGCAGGTACAGGGTAGACCAGGAGGTCAGTAGGAGTAGAGTCATGTTTTATGTAATAGTTAGATGTGGACATGAATATGATGTAATGTAAAAGTATAGTATAAAAATGTAATGTATTGATGCTTATGGAAGTTTAGAGTTGTGCTTGACCATAGTATGTTGTTAATCCCTTTTTGGTTACATGATCTTTTAATGAAATGTTTTATGATGTTATGTAAACCAAACTTAATAAATGTTATGTTACCCCATTGGAGCATTGTTGAGGACTCCAATGTGGGGTTAATGATTATGTATATGATTAGTGAATGCACAGGTTGAGTTTGGTGAATGAATGAAAAGAAAAGTTCAAAATTTTTATGTAATTGTTGATCATGTATGGGATTAAACAGGTTTACAGGTTGTATGTTAGGCTTGCTACGGGTCCCGGCGGCCTTAAGCCGATCTGGATCCTAGCGCCGGTAGCGGTCCGGATTCTGGGTCGTTACACTCGGCCTCTGCCACTGGCCTGAGTCGCGGCTGGAGCTGCTGGCTGAGCCACACTACCCGAAGCTATCTGCTGGGACTATACCACAAAAGCTGCCCTAGGACACTCCCATGCCATGTGTCCCTCCTGCCCACATCTGAAGTAGGCTGTCGTCCCAAACCAACATACTCCCTTGTGCGGCTTCCCACACTTCATACATACTGCATTGTCTGCACCTGAGCTGGGCCACTTCCTAATCCCATACCTGACTTGATCTTATTCCAGAACTTGTTCTTCTTTGACTTCTTGGTGGTACTGCTCCACCTCTTACTGCCTGAACTCAAAGAAGAAGGGTCTAACCTTCCCCCACCTGGGGTCTTGGAACCAGAAGGCTGTGCCACTGACTGCTTGACTTTCCCTTTGATTATTGCACTAGCCTCCATCCTCCGGGCCATATCCACTATGGTATGGAAACTCTCCCTCCCTGCTGACTGGATCTAGGAGGAATACCTGGAATGAAGCCTCATGATATACCTCATAGCCTTCTTCTGATCTGTGTCAAGATTTTGCCCAGCAAACGGCAACAGCTCCAAGAATCTATCTGTGTACTCATCTACACTCATCTCCTCCGTTTGCCTTAACTGCTCAAACTCAATCATCTTCAACTCCCTTGAACTATCAGGGAAAGCCCATCCAACAAACTCATTAGCAAACTCCTCCCATGAAAGACTATCCACCCTCGGGTTCATATAATTTTTAAACCACTCTCGGGCCTTCTTGCACTTCAGTGTGAACCCAGCCATCTGAATGGCTCTACAATCATCAGCCCCTAACTCATCTGTAATCATCTTGACCGTCCTGAGGTACTCAAACGGGTCATCACCTGTTTCATACTTAGGAGCATCCAACTTCAAGTAGTCAGTCATTTTGACCTTGCTCCCTCCAGATGAGCTAGGTTTAGGTACTTGAATTTCTGGGACCATGGGTTCTGCTGGTGGTGGAGGAGGTGCAACATTCCCCGGAGTAGGGTTTGTTGTACCTGGATAAAAGGATGGGGGTGGGTACATAGGGTACTGTGGGTATGGTGGGTAGAAAGGTGGGTATGGCATGTGAGAATGATAAGGGTTAAAACTGGGGTAATCCGATGTACCTCCCATCGAATACCCGGGATTCTGTGAAAAGGGTGGGTACTGGGGTGGCTGAACAAACCCCGAGGCCTGAGTGCCTCCTTGAGACTCTCCCATGCCCTCTTCCGACATGCTCACTCCAAGACGACCATCCCTCCTCTGATCCACATCCATATGATCCCCCACATCTTCTGACACTCCACCTTGAACTGTTCCCCTTCTGCTCACATCAAAAGACCTTCTAGGGTCCCTTGACCTTTCCCTGCTAGACCTGTAGGACATTGCCCTAGGCAATGCTGGAGGACAGGCATCCATGCCCTCACTTTCCGGTGGGACTCCAGTCAATCGTGCAGATCGACGAGTTTCTCTCATCTTGCTTACTGAAAAATAGCACACATCACATAAAACATTAGCATCAAAATGGTTCATGTGCAAACACATGAACCCGCATCACATACATAGTATATCCTCAATGCACATGCATAAAATCATGGCATTTCACATCATCATTCAAGATAGGACTCTACATCCTATCCTAGTGGACATGATTTTCCTATTGTGCTTGACCTTCTAGAACATATGTGAGCCCGACACACTATAGGTCCGACCATATGAACCTAGGGCTCTGATACCAATCTGTAACGATCCAAAAACCGGACCGCTACCGGCGCTAGGATCCAGATCGGCTTAAGGCCGCCGGGACCCGTAGCAAGCCTAACATACATCCTGTATACCTGTTAAATCCCATACATGATCAAACATAACCATAAAAATTTTGAACTTTTTCTTTCATTCACCAAGCTTAACCTGTGCATGCACAGCTCATAACCATAAACATCAAACCCCACACTGGAGCCCTCAACAAATGCTCCAATGGGATAACATATCATACATAAAGCCTGGTTTACATAAACATTGATAAAACATTTTATAGATCATGTACAAAGGGATTAACCAACATACTAGGGTCAAGCACAACTCTAAACCTCATTAAACATCATTACATTACATTAATGTACTATACTTTACATTACATCATTTTCATGTCCAGATCTAGCTATTACAAAAAGCATGACTTCTTATTCTTGCTGACCTCCTGATTCTATCCCGTACCTGCAACCTGGGGGATTAAGAGAATGGGGTGAGCTACTAGAGCCCAGTGAGCAGAATAATAAAAACATTTAAAACATATGCTATCATGGAATGCATCACATCACAGACAAATCACATCAAGGATGAACTTGTCACCGATAGCCCACTACACATTCCAATAGTGCCAGGGGCATAGAATGGGCCTCACTGGTCTTTCTCTTACATTAACATAACATAACATTCCAATATGCCAGGGGCGTAGAATGGGCCTCACTGGTCTTTCTCTTACATAGTGCCAGGGGCGTAGAATGGACCTCACTGGTGATAGAGCATATTTTAGCCCATATTATCATGATCTTATTGATGTTTATTTACACCTATTCTACCTAATTTTGTGGTTTTAATCATGTTTTACAGATATTAGGTGTAAAGGAACAATTTGGAGAAAATGCTCTTAAAAATGCAAAAAAAGTGCCAAAAACTCAACCACCTTCGGAAGCACCTTCGGAAGCACTTTCGGAAGCCGAAACTCAACAACCTTCAGAAGCACTTTCGGAAGCCGAAAGTCACCCACTTTTGGAAGCACTTTCAGAAGCCGAAAGTCCAGTCCAGAGGCGAAAGTCACCCACCTTCGGCGGCACCTTCGGTCGCCGAACCTTGCGTCCAGAGCTGAAAGTCCAGCCTCCGAAACTCATCTTAGGCGGCCGAAAGTGCCCCCGAACAGTCTCCTCCTTATTCAAGAAGCCAAATCTTGAAGATCACATGTTTTCCACTTAGTGTCATGCATATTCAAAATTCAAATCAAGGCTCCACCTTCCTCTTTAGTGCATAATAATGTGAAGAAGGCTTTTTGAACACACTTGGGCATCAATCAAAAGACCAAAAAGGGCTTGCAACTCAACACATACACATAGAAGACTCAAGGGCACTTTGGGCAATCTCTACAAAGATGCATGGACACCCAAAAAACCCTAGGCAGCCTCTCAACATCTATTTAAAGGCCTCAAAAAGACATGAACATTCAAGATTTCATACACCTCTCCTCCAAGGAATTGGCAAGGCTTCTCCAAGGGTTCTTTCCCTTAGTTCTTCATCTTCTTGCATTCTTCTCTTTTATTTTCTGTTTTGGTTCAGCCATGAGTGGCTGAAACCCTTATTCTAGTTGAATTTTGGTTGAAACTAAGGTTGTTTAAAAGGTTGTGAGATCTGAACATAAAGTGTTTGCTTTTGATTTATTCAATATTCATGTAATTGTGCTTAATTCTAAGATTACTTTGTTGTTTTGATCAAATTGGCCACTTGATTCTTGATTGCAAAGTTAATTGATTGTTAGTTGGGATATTTGTTAGTCCGTAATTGCTGGAAATATTCTGATCTAAGAACACTTGGTATAAAAACTAGGGAATTGCATGATCTAGCAACATCTCATGCATTTGAGTAGCTAGGGTTAGATCTCTCTCATTCTTTATGAAATTGACAATTGTTTTGATGCCTAAGGTCCAAGGACGTTCCTTGGCAATTTGTTAATTAGTAATTGATTAGAGGACGTTCCCTAATTAATTTAATCATAAGGAGAGACATGGTGGTGAGAAGCATTTTCTATCCCCATAACTAATCTATTGAATGAATCAAGATAACCTAAGTTTCAATGATCAACCCAAACAACCAAAGTGGATCCATATCTTCAACTAGACTTTTCTCATATTGATTTCCTCTTTTATTTTGCTTACTTGCTGTTTTAATTGTTTTCAATAGTTGTTAGACAATTCAATCTCAAAACTCCCCTTTTTACTTTTATTGCACTTTACTTTCATTCAACTTTTGATTTACTTGCTTTCTCTTGTGTTTTCCATTAGTTCTCTTGGTCTTGATTGAGAAAAAAATAAATAGGTAATCAATTCTCTGTGGATTTGATCCTTCACCACTATCTGTAGTTGTAAATTGTTGATAACTAAGAAGGTTATTTTTGATCGGCTTCGACAATCGCACTGTCAAAAATTGGCGCCGTTGCCGGGGAATTGATTTTATTTGTTTGTTTATTTTTCTTTCATGACCAGATCTGAACGCAGGGACACACTGCCCTTTGATTCAGAAATTGAACGCACGCTCAGAAGACTAGGAAAGCAAGCCTCTGTGCCTGAAGAACATTCTGCCCAACCTTCGGCCGCCGAACCATCCCAACATTCGGCCGCCGAAAGTCCTTCACTCCAGCAACCGAACTTTGCACCAATGGCAGAACCTCAAGCACCAGCTGTTGCCCCCAATGGACAAGCTGTCCAGAATCAAATAGTTCAAGAAAATCCAACAATAAAACCTCAAGTGCCAAGGGAAAGAACCATGAGAGAGTTAGCAACACCTATAGGTGATCAAACACCTCTTTGCATCACCTATCCACCTCTTACAGTTCCCTTTGAACTCAAGACAGGTTTGATACATCTTCTCCCTAAATTTAGAGGTAGAGAGAATGAAAATCCACACAAGCACTTAAAAGAATTTAATATTGTTTGTTTATCCATGAGACCTCAAGGGATCTCTGAAGATCATGTTAAGTTGAGAGCTTTTCCCTTTTCATTAGATGACTATGCTAAGGATTGGTTATTTTATTTGCCACCTGGATCTATAACTTCTTGGGATGATATGGTCCAAACCTTCTTGGACAAGTACTTCCCACCATCTAAATCAATTGGCATAATAAGAGAAATCACTAGCATAAGACAAAAACAAAATGAGGACTTATATGATTATTAGGAAAAGTTTGAAAGACTATGTACAGGTTGTCCACAACATGATATGTCAGACAAGGCCCTCATACAGTTCTTCTATGGAGGATTGATTCCATCAGAAAGGAAACTCATAAATGTAGCTTGTGGAGGATCCATCCTAGATAAGACACCAAGGGAGATGAAAGAGTTGATATCTACTCTTGCAGCCTCATCTAGGCAGTATGGAGAAGAGAAGCAACTACAAAGAGCCAATGAGGTAAGTTTTCCCACTATCTCTGAACTAACATCTGTTATGAAAAATATTGTCGTAGACGTTGTGCAACAAATCCAAACACCCCAGCCACCTAGGCCATGTGGGATTTGCTCATATGTAGGACATCCAACTGATCAATGTCCTACACTCCAAGAAGACCACCAGCAAGCAAATGCCATTGGAGGGTACCATAACCAGCCCATACATGATCCGTACTCAAACACTTACAATCCTTGTAACGACTCGAAAATCGGATCGCTACCGGCGCTAGGATCCAGATCGGCATAAGGCCGCCGGGAACCGTAGCAAGCCTGACATATAACCTGTAAACCTGTTCAATCCCATACATGATCATCCATAACATAAACATGTAGTATCTCTCATACATCAACCAAGCATAACCTGTACATAAACATAAACGTGAACATAAACCTCCACTGGAGTCCTCATCAAATGCTCCAATGGGGTATCTCATCATACATAAGCTTGGTTGAATCATAAACATTATAAACATATCTATAGATCATGTATCAAAAGGGATAACAATACTCATAGGGTTGACAGAACGGTTGTCGAGGCCGGTCAAAAATAATACAATTCAACTATTAACAATCTTACAACTGTAGATAGTGGTGAAAGGATCGAATCCACAGGGAATTGATACTTACCTATTTTCCTTATCAAGACCAAACAAACAAACTGAAAATAAAAATAAAGTGCAAGTAAAGTAAAAAGGGGGTTTTGAGATTGATTTGATTAAACTAATGGTGGAAACAATAAAGTAAAGCAAATAATAAAAATAAAGAGAAAACAAATAAGAGAAAAGCTCTAGTTGAAGATTCGGATTCACTTTAAGTTGATGGGATTGATCATTGACTCATATGTTCCTTTGTTGATTCAATAAATTGGCCATGGAGATTGAAGAAGCTTCTCACATCCATTATCTCTCTTTTAGGTTAAATCAATTAGGGATAGTCCTCCAATTAATTACTAATTAACAATTGCCAAAGAACGTCTTTGAGCCACAGGCCTTATACAATAGTCAATCGCATAAAGAAATAGAGAGAACCAATTCTAGTCACCCACATGCATGGAGACAACACTAGATCATGCAATTTCCTTGATTTTTACACCAAGTGTTCTTATATTTGAGCAATCCAAGCAAATACGGACTAAGATTATTCAAACAACAATATATTACCTTGAAATCAAAGATCAATAGAGATCCGCAAGACAAAGCAATAATATCTTAAAGCACCAAATTACATGAATATTGAAAAGCAACTAAAGATTAACCATGTAGTTCAAGTCTCTCAATCCAAAAATACAACCAAAGTTTCAGCAAATCCTCAACTAGAAAAAAGGTTTCAGCCACTCATGGCTGAAACAAAAACTAAAAATAAAGAAAGGAAGAAAAAGAGAAGATGTCACTTGCAATCCCGTAGGTGTCTCCCAGGGGGAGTGTAAAGACCATGTAGAGGCTTCTTATGTGGCTTTTTATAGTTGAAAAGTGTTGCCCTAGGTCATACTTACTGCCCAAGAGGTATTTTCTGCCCAAGATGTGTCTTGCTTCCTAATTAGTGTAGAGGCTGCCCAAGGTGCTGCCCATGTGCAACTTGCTGCCCAAGTTGTTGCAAACGAGGAAAGAATCGGACTGCAAGGCTTCAGAAAGAAGTTGGCGCGCAGATTGCCTTCAGAATAGGAAAGGAGCGTACCTTGTGCTTGAAAAGGAAGGAAGAGCGATCCAAGGCTGCCAATAGAGGAAGAAAAGTCGTGGCTTGATGTTCATAAGGAAATATGCACGTACCAAGGCTTTCAGAAGAGGAAGGACGCGCGGATCATGCTTCCAGAAGAGGTGGCACGCGCATGGATTGCAAAAGAGGCAGGAGAATGCAGTCATTAATGTGCAGAAGTGGAAATATATCTGTCCAGTCTTTCCTTTTTAGGTGGAGCCTTCGTTTGAATTTTGAATGCTGAATGCAGAAGAGGAAGAGCATCTCCTTGAGATCTTGCTGCCTAAACAGGAAGATATGACTGCTGCAGTGTATGCACATCTTTGAACAAGGAAAGAAAGATCTGCGATTTTAATCTTCTGACGAGCTTTCCTTGTTTACTTTTGCTTCTGCACTTTCCTCATTTGAAGACTTTCCTTTTCTGAAAACTTGCCTTATTTGAAAACCTTCCTTTCCTGGCCCATGTTCTAATTAAGGCAGGAAAGATTCTGCAGTTCGAATTTCGGACAGTTTGTTGACTGTGCTTTCTGACTCTTTCCTTATTTGGCACTTTCCATATATGAAAACTTTCCTTATTTGGAACTTTCCATATATGAAAACTTTCCTTTTCTGGAACTTTCCATATTTGGCACTTTTTGGCAGTTTTAAGAGCATTTTCTCCAGATTGTCTCTTTACACCTAATATCTGCAAAACATGGTTAAAACCACAAAATTAGGTAGAAAAGGTGTAAATAAACATCAAGATTATCATGATAAAGTGGGCTAAATTATGCTCTGTCAAATACCCCCACACCTAACCTTTTGCTTGTCCTCAAGCAAACAAACATAGTTAAACAAGCTCTCTTTGCTTTGATCCTTATTTCCACTTAAGCTCTTACTCTAGACCCCTATTTTGAATCATTGCAATAAAGAATATATGCATCAAGGTTACTTACCCTTTTCCTTGTTTCCCTTTACTTACCATGGCTAGGATTGGTTTTCCTCAAGAGAGAGATCATACATGCACATTTCATTTGTTCAGTTAAGGCATGTTCTAGCTTTCAGAGTGATTTGCCCTTACCTTGAAGTACTTTATTCAGCCTTTTGCACTTTAAACTTGCTTGAAAAAGTCACCAACCTTTTGACGTGAAGGTACATATTGGTGATACCCACCCCCAGTTACTCAGTTGGTCACCTGTCCAAGTGGCTACTAGCTCTGTTCATAGTCTTCTGACCATTGGAACAGTTTTCAATTTGTGCTCATGAAGTCTAGGCCTTTTCTGAATTTATTTTTTCTCAATGATTTGGGCAAATCAACACCAATTGCTAACACAAGTCACATTAAGTTCATTCACACATCAACCAATTCATTCTCTCAAATGAGTGTCATCAATATATTTTTCACCATGGCAAGCTTAAAGATTCAATTCAAAGGCAATTCCCAAACATGAATACATCTCATTGCAATTGATTCAACATAGGTTTAAAGAGTTATCACATCAATGGGGTCATGGAAAGAAAGTTCATCCAACATAGTTCATCAGTTTGAGTAAAGCAAATAAAAAAGAAGATTGTGGATGATCAAACACAAACTAAAAGGACAACTGAAAAGAAAACGCAATCTGAAAGAAAAAAAAAAACTGAAAGGAAAATGCAAACTGAAAGGAAAAATGTGTCTAAAGCAAAAAATTAAAAATTTCAGAGATCCGCACCCCCACACCTAAATCATGCATTGTCCTCAATGTATAGAAAACATAAAAGAACAAAGGAAACTGAGTACTCCCCTGGTGTGGTGTTGTATGGTGCGATCCACTTGGCAAGTTGCCTCAAGTAATTGGGGGAGGAAAAAGGGTCCCAACAGAATTAAGTGAATAGTGTAGCACGCCTTTTGATTTGGTCATAACCCATCTTATTTCTTTCATGTACTCGTGAAGTAACATGATCAGTTTCTCCTCTTTCAGATGAGGTGTGCCTCTAGCCCTTATGTTTGCATTTTTTAGCACTTCGAGCTTCAATTGATATTTCTCCATATGTAGCTGCAGTTTAGCATTGAGTTCGGGCAAAACAAATTCTACCTTATCTGGAGGCTTGGGCAAGCATAGATCTGCATGCTCCTTTGGTTTGGGTGCTTGGAATACCATTTGTTCCTTGTGAGCCTGGGCTGTTTGCATTGGAAGGCTGAAAGGAGTTTCAGATTCTTCTTTCTGCGCAGAACTTACCTGAAAGGGAGGCGGAAGACCACTGATCTGCGATTGAAACTGAAAGGACACAACTGAAAGGCTTTCAGGTACTCCTTCTTGCGCAAGGTTGGTCTGCAATGGGAGGCTGGAAGGAGTTTCATGCGATGGAAGCTGAAGAAGTGTGACTGGAAGTGTTGCAGGACTGTCCTGCGCAAGGTTGATCTGCGCACCAAGCTGAAGTGGTGCGATCTGCTTCTGTTCATTCTGCGCATGGCTGCAGTCCACCTGTTGGATGCAACAGTCAGTTTCTTTCAGTTCTGGCTCTTTCTGGCTCTCTTTCCTGCAATGATCATCATTTAGCATATCATTTTGATTTACATAAAAAACATCTTGGCTCATAAAATCAATGATATCTAAAGCAACAAGTTCTGTTTGATCAGTTTGATTGGACAAACTATCTTCTGGTTGGGTTTCTTCAGCAACTTGTTCTTGTACTTGCCATCTTTCATCATCAGCTTGACGCTCTTCCTCTTTTCTTACCATGTCTTCTCTCCATTTGGCGGCTACTCGATCCACTTCCTGTTGGAAATTGTGCAAAGTCTCCAACATCTTATAAAGATTAGTTCTGGTATCTTCAGGTATTGCATATCTCGGCTGTCCATAGAATCTTTCACATGCATGTACTTGTTGGAGTTGTTGTTCTTCAAAAGCTTGTTCAGCTTGGTCTATAACAAAACTTCTCATAGCAGCGATTTGTTCATAAAGTTCCACAAGGCGGAAAGGTGTACTTACCGCGTCTTGTTCTATGGTTAAATCTTTCAATAAAGATGTTAGAAAAGAAAGATCAGATCTACTTACCTCATCCATGATTCAGATGTGCGATTGAGATGTTTCAAAAGATGGTCTGCGATGACGTGCTCTCTTTTTTTTTTTTTTTTTTTTTTAAATTTGGTCCTGCAAGAAAAACAAATAAGTTAAATCAACTCCCCGGCAACGGCGCCAATTTTGACAGAACGGTTGTCGAGGCCGGTCAAAAATAATACAATTCAACTATCAACAATCTTACAACTGTAGATAGTGGTGAAAGGATCGAATCCACAGGGAATTGATACTTACCTATTTTCCTTATCAAGACCAAACAAACAAACTGAAAATAAAAATAAAGTGCAAGTAAAGTAAAAAGGGGGTTTTGAGATTGATTTGATTAAACTAATGGTGGAAACAATAAAGTAAAGCAAATAATAAAAATAAAGAGAAAACAAATAAGAGAAAAGCTCTAGTTGAAGATTCGGATTCACTTTAAGTTGATGGGATTGATCATTGACTCATATGTTCCTTTGTTGATTCAATAAATTGGCCATGGAGATTGAAGAAGCTTCTCACATCCATTATCTCTCTTTTAGGTTAAATCAATTAGGGATAGTCCTCCAATTAATTACTAATTAACAATTGCCAAAGAACGTCTTTGAGCCACAGGCCTTATACAATAGTCAATCGCATAAAGAAATAGAGAGAACCAATTCTAGTCACCCACATGCATGGAGACAACACTAGATCATGCAATTTCCTTGATTTTTACACCAAGTGTTCTTATATTTGAGCAATCCAAGCAAATACGGACTAAGATTATTCAAACAACAATATATTACCTTGAAATCAAAGATCAATAGAGATCCGCAAGACAAAGCAATAATATCTTAAAGCACCAAATTACATGAATATTGAAAAGCAACTAAAGATTAACCATGTAGTTCAAGTCTCTCAATCCAAAAATACAACCAAAGTTTCAGCAAATCCTCAACTAGAAAAAAGGTTTCAGCCACTCATGGCTGAAACAAAAACTAAAAATAAAGAAAGGAAGAAAAAGAGAAGATGTCACTTGCAATCCCGTAGGTGTCTCCCAGGGGGAGTGTAAAGACCATGTAGAGGCTTCTTATGTGGCTTTTTATAGTTGAAAAGTGTTGCCCTAGGTCATACTTACTGCCCAAGAGGTATTTTCTGCCCAAGATGTGTCTTGCTTCCTAATTAGTGTAGAGGCTGCCCAAGGTGCTGCCCATGTGCAACTTGCTGCCCAAGTTGTTGCAAACGAGGAAAGAATCGGACTGCAAGGCTTCAGAAAGAAGTTGGCGCGCAGATTGCCTTCAGAATAGGAAAGGAGCGTACCTTGTGCTTGAAAAGGAAGGAAGAGCGATCCAAGGCTGCCAATAGAGGAAGAAAAGTCGTGGCTTGATGTTCATAAGGAAATATGCACGTACCAAGGCTTTCAGAAGAGGAAGGACGCGCGGATCATGCTTCCAGAAGAGGTGGCACGCGCATGGATTGCAAAAGAGGCAGGAGAATGCAGTCATTAATGTGCAGAAGTGGAAATATATCTGTCCAGTCTTTCCTTTTTAGGTGGAGCCTTCGTTTGAATTTTGAATGCTGAATGCAGAAGAGGAAGAGCATCTCCTTGAGATCTTGCTGCCTAAACAGGAAGATATGACTGCTGCAGTGTATGCACATCTTTGAACAAGGAAAGAAAGATCTGCGATTTTAATCTTCTGACGAGCTTTCCTTGTTTACTTTTGCTTCTGCACTTTCCTCATTTGAAGACTTTCCTTTTCTGAAAACTTGCCTTATTTGAAAACCTTCCTTTCCTGGCCCATGTTCTAATTAAGGCAGGAAAGATTCTGCAGTTCGAATTTCGGACAGTTTGTTGACTGTGCTTTCTGACTCTTTCCTTATTTGGCACTTTCCATATATGAAAACTTTCCTTATTTGGAACTTTCCATATATGAAAACTTTCCTTTTCTGGAACTTTCCATATTTGGCACTTTTTGGCAGTTTTAAGAGCATTTTCTCCAGATTGTCTCTTTACACCTAATATCTGCAAAACATGGTTAAAACCACAAAATTAGGTAGAAAAGGTGTAAATAAACATCAAGATTATCATGATAAAGTGGGCTAAATTATGCTCTGTCAAGGGTCAAGCACATCTATAACCTCATTACATAACATATTGTGATCTCTTACATTACATCATAGTACAATTGTCATGTCCACAATCTAACTATTACATAAACATACTTCCAAAACTCTGGCTAACCTCCTGGTCTACCCTGTACCTGCACATCTGGGGTTAGGGGAGAGGGGTGAGCTACAAATCCCAGTGAGCAGAATAGAGAAAACATATATTAAAATTTCATGCTTTCATGAAATGCAACACATCACAAACAAATCACATAAGGATGAATTTGTCACCAATAGCCCACTACATAATCCATACTGCCAGAACGTAGAATGGGTCCTGGTCTTTCTCTTATATAACATAGCATAACATTCCAATGTGCCAGGGACGTAGAATGGGTCTTCCTGGACTTTCTCTTAACATGGTGCCAGCGAACGTAGAATGGGTCCCACTGGTCTTACTTTCCATACCGTACATATCACATCGTCATATCATAGATCGAGGGCTATGGATCATCCAACATTCATCCACATCAACATAAAAATATGCAATGCAACATATTCGTGAATTCTAATGCAAGCAACCTAATTTATCACATGATATTCATGATGCGTGAATTATGCTGAAACATTTATTATTTACTTTAAAACATAAAGAGTTTATTCCACTCACCTCTGGATAGCTCTGACCAGACACTGGGGCAACAGACTCACTGTTGGGGTCCTTGGTTCCTCGGGTCCGAACCTACACAGGTGGACTCAAATGAGGGACCAAACGTACATGAACATTACTCTAAAACATCCCCCAAAAACCCCCTAAAATACCTCAAAACAATCATGCAAAAACATGCAAAGGAAGGCTGGACAGGGCAGGTTCGGCGGCACTTTTGGCGGCCGAAAGTCCCTCCAGAGCCGAAAGTCAGGCACTTTCGGCGGCACCTTCGGCGGCCGAAAGTCCCAGACAGAGACGAAAGTCTCTTTTCGGGGGCAACTTCGGCAGCCGAATGCTGCCTCCACAAAGGGGGTTCGGCGGCCGAAACTCCCTTCGGCTGCCGAACCTGGTTTCTGCCAAAGGGTAGAAACTTGGCTCAAACGAGCCTCTTGCCTCCCAAAGCCTCAAATCATGCAAGAACTAGTTCTAAAACATGCATACATATCATACATTACACCTAGGGGCCTCAAACTAGCATATACCCCAACTACAACACTTCAAACACACACAATCAACACACATTGTTCAAAACATCAATATTAACCCATAACTCAACATATAACCTAACATGCATTTCTACCCATAGATCTTGCATAAAACTTATTTAAAACACATAAGGAGCTTAAGATCGGCTCTTACCTCTTGAAGATCGAGAGGGAGACGACCTAAACTTGGAGATCCACGAAAATGAGCTCCTGAGTTCCCAAAGCTCCAAAACTTGGTTTAAATGCTCAAAACTTGCAATGTGAGTTTAAAACTCAAGAAAAATGGAAGAGATTTGGAGGAAGAACACAAGAGTTGCAAAGGGAAGGTTGGAAGCTTGCTGTGGCCGAAAATGGGAGAAAACTCGCCCATTTCGGCTAAGTGCCCCTTTTATAGGTGGCTGGCCAGGCCACGTTCGGGGGCCGAATGCGCTTCCGCATCCATGCAATGTTCGGTGGCCGAACTTGACTTTCGGCGGCCGAACCTGGGCTTCCCTAACTCATGCTTTCGGGGGCCTAACGTGCCTCCAAAACGCATGCATGTTCGGCGGCCGAACTTGATTTTCGGCGGCCGAACCTGGGTTTTGCTCCTATGACTTTTCATGCAAAAACTCATTTAATTTCATACTTAAAATCATAAAACACATTAAAACATTTTTATAAAACATGATTCTACCCTTCTAGAGGTCTCCGGCATCCGAGATTCCACCGTACGGTAGGAATTCCGATACCGGAGTCTAGCCGGGTATTACATTCTCCCCCCCTTAAGAACATTCGTCCCCGAATGTTCCTCAACTAGTACATACATAGCAAACAACATAGCATACATACATGAAATACATAGAGACTAACCTTAAAAGAGATGAGGATATTGCCGGAGCATGGACTCCCGTGTCTCCCAAGTGCACTCTTCCAGATTGTGGTGGTTCCAAAGGACTTTTACCATCGGGATTTCCTTGTTCCTCAACTTTCTGATCTGAGTGTCAAAAATCCGTACTGGCTGCTCTACATAGGTGAGATCCTCTTGGATCTCCACATCAGGCTCACTAAGAACCTTGCCCGGATCTGACACAAATTTCTTCAACATTGAAACGTGGAAAACCGGATGGATTCTCGCCATTGAAGCAGGCAAATCTAGCTTGTACGATACATTCCCAATCCTTTGCAGGACTTCAAAGGGTCCGATGTACCGCGGAGCCAGCTTACCCTTCTTCCCGAACCGAACCACTCCTTTCATTGGAGACACCTTGAGCAATACCAGATCCCCCTCCTGAAACTCTATTTGCCGCCTGCAGATGTCTGCATAACTCTTCTGTCTGCTTGCAGCAGTCTTGATTCTCTCTCTGATTAAGGGTACCACCCTGCTGGTGATCTCTACTAATTCAGGCCCTGCCAAGGCCTTTTCTCCAACTTCTTCCCAGCAAACAGGTGACCTGCACTTCCTTCCATATAAAGCTTCATATGGAGCCATCCCGATGCTAGCATGATGGCTATTGTTGTAGGCAAACTCCACCAAGGGTAGATGCTGCCTCCAAGAACCGCCAAAGTCCAGCACACACATTCTAAGCATATCTTCTATGGTCTGGATGGTCCTCTCCGACTGTCCGTCTGTCTGTGGATGGAAGGCAGTACTGAAATCCAACCTGGTACCCATGGCATCCTGCAGACTCCGCCAAAACCTGGAGGTGAACTGGGGTCCTCTATCTGACACTATAGAAACAGGAACCCCATGCAGTCTGACTATCTCATCAACATACACCTGCGCCAACTTGTCCACAGAATAGCCACTCCTGACAGGGATGAAGTGAGCAGATTTGGTGAGTCTGTCCACAATCACCCATATGGAGTCCAATCTGTTGGACGTCGTCGGTAACCCCACTACGAAGTCCATAGCTATATTCTCCCATTTCCACTCTGGAATAGGTAGCGGGTTAAGCATTCCAGCCGGCTTCTGATGTTCTAGCTTCACCCTCTGACATACTTCGCAGGCTGACACAAACTGTGCCACTTCTTTCTTCATAGCTGGCCACCAATAAACTTTCTTCAGATCCTTATACATCTTGGTGGCTCCGGGGTGAATGCTGTATCTTGCATTATGAGCCTCTCTCATAATGTCTCCCTTTAGCCCTATGTCATCTGGTACACATAATCTACTCCCATAGTGGAGGATCCCCTTATTGTTAAATCTAAACTCACTATCCTTGCCCGACTGAACAGTCCTAGCAATCTTCACTAGCTCTGGGTCCTCATGCTGTTTCTGAGCCACCTGCTTTAGAAACACGGGTGTCACTCTCATCTGTGCAATCAACGTACCTGTACCAGACAATTCCAACTGTAGACCTTCATTAACGAGCTTGTAAAACTCCTTCACCACCGGTCTCCTCTCTGCCGTGATGTGGGATAGACTGCCAAGTGATTTCCGGCTTAAGGCGTCAGCTACTACATTCGCCTTACCCGGATGGTACTGGATCTTGCAATCATAGTCACTGAGCAGCTCTACCCATCTCCTCTGTCTCAAATTCAGCTCTCTCTGGCTCAAGATGTGCTGCAGGCTCTTATGATCTGTAAAGATCTCACATTTTACCCCATAGAGGTAGTGCCTCCACATCTTGAGTGCAAAGATAACCGCTGCCATCTCAAGATCGTGTGTGGGGTAATTCAACTCATGCCTCTTCAGCTGTCTAGAAGCATAAGCGATCACCTTACCATTCTGCATCAACACACAACCCAAGCCTACTCTGGATGCATCACAGAACACTGTGAAGTCCTCATTGCTAGTTGGCAGAGCTAACACTGGTGCTGAAGTCAACCTCTTCTTGAGCTCCTCAAAGCTTTCCTCACATTGGTCGGTCCACACGAACCTCTGGTTCTTTCTAGTCAATCTGGTTAGAGGAGCTGCAATCTTTGAGAAGTCCTGAACGAACCTCCTGTAATAACCAGCCAAACCCAGGAAACTTCTGATCTCTGTCACTGAGGTGGGTCTAGGCCAGTTAGTCACAGCCTCTACTTTCTTGGGGTCTACCTCTATTCCATTCTCTGACACTACATGCCCCAAGAATGAGATGCTCCTCAACCAGAACTCACACTTGGAGAACTTGGCATACAAGCCATGTTCCCTCAAGGTCTGCAGAACTATCCTCAGATGATGGGCATGCTCCTCTGCATTCCTGGAATACACTAAGATATCATCTATGAAGACAATAACAAAGTGATCCAGGTACTGTCTAAACACTCTGTTCATGAGGTCCATGAATGCTGCAGGGGCGTTGGTTAACCCGAACGGCATCACAAGGAACTCATAGTGCCCATATCTGGTCCTGAAAGCTGTCTTTGGTATGTCTTCTTCCCTTATTCTCAGCTGATGGTACCCTGATCTTAGATCTATCTTGGAGAAACAACCCGCTCCTGCTAGCTGGTCGAATAGATCGTCGATCCTTGGCAATGGGTACTTATTTTTGGTAGTGACCTTGTTCAACTGTCAGTAGTCGATACAAAGTCTGAGGGATCCATCCTTCTTTTTCACAAAGAGCACTGGAGCACCCCAAGGTGAGGTACTCGGTCGGATGAAGCCCTTATCTACCAGATCTTGCAACTGTTCTTTCAACTCCATCAACTCAGCTGGGGCCATCCTGTAGGGAGGGATAGAGATCGGTCTGGTTCCAGGCATTAACTCTATCTCGAACTCTATCTCCCTAGCAGGTGGTAAACCTGGCAGCTCGTCTGGGAAAACATCTAAGAACTCTCTGACCACTGGCACTGAGGCGGGCTCTCTAACCTGACTGTCTAGCTCTCTCACATGAGCTAGAAAACCCTGACAACCTCTCCTGAGCAGCCTACGAGCCTGTAGGGCTGATATCAGACCTCTAGGTGTACCCCTTTTGTCTCCTCTGAAGACGACCTCTGACCCATCCTGACATCTGAACTTAACTACCTTGTCCCTGCAGTCCAAGGTAGCACCATGGGTAGATAACCAGTCCATCCCTAGAATGACGTCAAAATCAGTCAACTCTAGAACCACAAGGTCGGCGGACATGCATCTTCCCTCCACAAAAACTGGACTACATTGGCAGACTGACTCTGCCACTGACGGGTCACACTTGGGCCCACTGACCCATAGGGGACACTCTAACTCAGAGACCATCAATCCTAACCTCTGCACGGCTCTCAGAGCGATAAAAGAATGAGATGCACCAGGGTCCATCAATGCATACACATCAGAACAACCAATGATGAGATTACCTGCCACCACGGTGTTGGATGTGTTAGCCTCTTGCTGTGTCATTGTGAAGATCCTTGCTGGAGCTGACGGACCTTCACCTCTGAAACCCGCTGAAGAAGAGGCTGCTCCTCTCCCTCTACCTCTGCCACTGGCTTGAGTTGGTGCTGGAGCTACTGGCTGAGCTACACTGCCTGAACCTGTCTGCTGGGACTGTGCCACAATAGCTGCTCTAGGACAATCCCGAGCCACATGTCCCTCTTGCCCACATCTGAAGCAGGCTCTGGACCCATAAAGGCACACTCCCCTGTGTGGCTTACCACACTTCACACATGCTACATTGTCTGTGCCTGAGCTCGAGCCACCTCCAAAACCCAGACCTGACTTGATCTTGCTCCAAAACTTGTTCTTCTTTGGCTTCTTGGTGGTATTACCCCACCTCTTGCTGCCTGAAGCTGCAGCACTCAAAGATGAGGGATCTAGTCTTCCCCCACCTGGAGTCTTAGAACCAGAAGGCTGTGCCACTGACTGTCTGACTTTCCCTTCTATGATTGCACTAGCCTCCATCCTCCGAGCCATATCAACTATGGCATGGAAACTCTCTCTATCTGCTGACTGAATCAAGGAGGAATACCTAGAGTGAAGTCTCATGATATACCTCCTTGACTTCTGCTGATCTGTGCCCAGATTTTGCCCTGCAAACGGCAGCAGCTCCAAGAATCTATCTGTGTACTCATCTACACTCATCTCCTCCGTCTGCCTTAATTGTTCAAATTCAATCATTTTCATTTCCCTTGAACTGTCAGGGAAAGCCCATCCTGCAAACTCATTTGCGAAATCCTCCCATGAAAGACTGTCCACTCTCGGTTTGATATAGTTCTTGAACCACTCACGGGCCTTTTTGCATTTTAGGGTGAACCCAGCCATCTGAATGGCTCTACTGTCATCCGCCCCTATCTCATCTGTTATCATCCTGACCCTCTCCAGATACACAAATGGGTCATCACCGTTATCATATTGGGGAGCGCCCAGCTTCATGTAGTCGGTCATCTTGACCTTGCTCCCTCTGGATGAGCTAGGGTTAGGTATTTGGGTTTCCGGGGCAGTAGGTGCTACTGGTCGTGGAGGAGATGCAACATCCCCTGGGGTAGGGTTTGCTGGATTAGGATGGTAGGATGGGGGTGGATACATAGGGTATTGTGTGTATGGTGGGTAGTAAGATGGGTATGGTATGTGGGAAGGATAGGGGTTAAAGCTAGGGTAATCCGATGCTCCTCCCATCGAATACCCAGGGTTCTGTGAAAACGGCGGGTATTGGGGTGGTGGAACAAACCCCGAGGCCTGAGTGCCTCCCTGTGACTCCCCCATGCCTTCTTCTGACATACTCACTCCAAGGTCGCCATCCCTCCTCTGATCCACATCCATACTATCCTCCACATCCACTGACATTCTCCCCTGTACTGTTCCCCTCGCAGATCTGCTTCTGCCCAAATCCAAAGACCTTCTAGGGTCTCTCATTGCTCGGTCCCTGCTGGACCTGCTTGACATTGCCCTAGGCAATGTAGGAGGACGGGCATCAGTGCCCTCGTCCTGAGGTGGTACTCCAGTCAATCTTGCTGATCGACGAGTTCCTCTCATCCTGTTTTCTGAAAAACAGTACACAGCACATAATCATTAGCATCATATGGTTCATGTGGGCACACATGAACCCCCATCACATACATCACATATCATAGCATATCATTAATGCACATGTATAAAATCATGGCATTTCACATCATCATGTAAGACAGGACTCCACATCCTATCCTAGTGGACATGATCTTCCTATTGTGCTTGACCTTCTACAACCTCTATGAGCCCGATATACTATAGGTCCGATCATATGAACCTAGGGCTCTGATACCACTCTGTAACGACCCGAAAATCGGACCGCTACCGGTGCTAGGATCCAGATCGGCATAAGGCCGCCGGGAACCGTAGCAAGCCTGACATATAACCTGTAAACCTGTTCAATCCCATACATGATCATCCATAACATAAACATGTAGTATCTCTCATACATCAACCAAGCATAACCTGTACATAAACATAAACGTGAACATAAACCTCCACTGGAGTCCTCATCAAATGCTCCAATGGGGTATCTCATCATACATAAGCTTGGTTGAATCATAAACATTATAAACATATCTATAGATCATGTATCAAAAGGGATAACAATACTCATAGGGTCAAGCACATCTATAACCTCAATATACCTCATTACATAACATACTGTGATCTCTTACATTACATCATAGTACAATTGTCATGTCCACAATCTAACTATTACATAAACATACTTCCAAAACTCTGGCTAACCTCCTGGTCTACCCTGTACCTGCATATCTGGGGTTAGGGGAGAGGGGTGAGCTACAAAGCCCAGTGAGCAGAATAGAGAAAACATATATTAAAATTTCATGCTTTCATGAAATGCAACACATCACAAACAAATCACATAAGGATGAATTTGTCACCAATAGCCCACTACATAATCCATACTGCCAGAACGTAGAATGGGTCCTGGTCTTTCTCTTATATAACATAGCATAACATTCCAATGTGCCAGGGACGTAGAATGGGTCTTCCTGGACTTTCTCTTAACATGGTGCCAGCGAACGTAGAATGGGTCCCACTGGTCTTACTTTCCATACCGTACATATCACATCGTCATATCATAGATCGAGGGCTATGGATCATCCAACATTCATCCACATCAACATAAAAATATGCAATGCAACATATTCGTGAATTCTAATGCAAGCAACCTAATTCATCACATGATATTCATGATGCGTGAATCATGCTGAAACATTTATTATTTACTTTAAAACATAAAGAGTTTATTCCACTCACCTCTGGATAGCTCTGACCAGACACTGGGGCAACAGACTCACTGCTGGGGTCCTTGGTTCCTCAGGTCCGAACCTACACAGGTGGACTCAAATGAGGGACCAAACTTACATGAACATAACTCTAAAACATCCCCCAAAAACCCCCTAAAATACCTTAAAACAATCATGCAAAAACATGCAAAGGAAGGCTGGACAGGGCAGGTTCGGCGGCACTTTCGGCAGCCGAAAGTCCCTCAAGAGCCGAAAGTCAGGCACTTTCGGCGGCACCTTCGGCGGCCGAAAGTCCCAGACAGAGACGAAAGTCTCTTTTCGGGGGCAACTTCGGCAGCCGAATGCTGCCTCCACAAAGGGGGTTCGGCGGCCGAAACTCCCTTCGGCTGCCGAACCTGGTTTCTGCCAAAGGGTAGAAACTTGGCTCAAACGAGCCTCTTGCCTCCCAAAGCCTCAAATCATGCAAGAACTAGTTCTAAAACATGCATACATATCATACATTACACCTAGGGGCCTCAAACTAGCATATACCCCAACTACAACACTTCAAACACACACAATCAACACACATTGTTCAAAACATCAATATTAACCCATAACTCAACATATAACCTAACATGCATTTCTACCCATAGATCTTGCATAAAACTTATTTAAAACACATAAGGAGCTTAAGATCGGCTCTTACCTCTTGAAGATCGAGAGGGAGACGACCTAAACTTGGAGATCCACGAAAATGAGCTCCTGAGTTCCCAAAGCTCCAAAACTTGGTTTAAATGCTCAAAACTTGCAATGTGAGTTTAAAACTCAAGAAAAATTGAAGAGATTTGGAGGAAGAACACAAGAGTTGCAAAGGGAAGGTCGGAAGCTTGCTGTGGCCGAAAATGGGAGAAAACTCGCCCATTTCGGCTAAGTGCCCCTTTTATAGGTGGCTGGCCAGGCCACGTTCGGGGGCCGAATGCGCTTCCGCATCCATGCAATGTTTGGCGGCCGAACTTGACTTTCGGCGGCCGAACCTGGGCTTCCCTAACTCATGCTTTCGGGGGCCTAACGTGCCTCCAAAACGCATGCATGTTCGGCGGCCGAACTTGATTTTCGGCGGCCGAACCTGGGTTTTCCTCCTATGACTTTTCATGCAAAAACTCATTTAATTTCATACTTAAAATCATAAAACACATTAAAACATTTTTATAAAACATGATTCTACCCTTCTAGAGGTCTCCGGTATCCGAGATTCCACCGGACGGTAGGAATTCCGATACCGGAGTCTAGCTGGGTATTACAATCCTGATTGGAGAGACCATCCCAATTTCAGCTATGGAAGGGCCAACAACACCCAGAACTACCAAAGAAATCAAGCCCAACCAGCACCTTCAAGCTCCAATCCGAACCTTGAGAAGATGATGGAGACACTGATAAGCACCATGCAAGGCGTGCGACAAGACCTAGGACAAATGGCCACCTCTATAAGCCAACTGCAAACCCAAGGCAAACTCCCTTCTCAAACTGAAACTAACCCTAGATAGAAAGTCAGTGCTATTACTTTGAGAAGTGGCAAAGAGCTTCAAGATGCTAGTCATGAGCAAGAGAAGGAAGATGCACCAAAGACACCTCCTGCGCAAGAACCAATGCAACCTGAAGCCTCTCCATCACAATCTGAACCACCTCCTACGCACAAGACTGAACCAAAGGTAAGCTTTCACATTCCACCCCCTTTTCCCAAAAGATTTGAAAAAACACAAAAAGAAAAAGAGGAAAAGGAGATCCTTGAGACTTTCAGAAAAGTGGAAATCAACATATCACTGCTAGATGCTGTCAAGCAGATCCCCAGGTATGCAAAATTTCTGAAAGAGCTTTGTACAAATAGAAGAATGTAACAGCCCGGCCTCGTACGACCGGCCCTGTTACCGCTCACAGCCCGTGACCTTCCTCTGGGCCCAGCCACTGTGAGCAGCTCTTAACATCCCTTCACCCTCACGGGTTCCAGGCAGGATTTGTCCCTCGGGGGAGCCATTACGGCCCGCCCTAGCCCGAGTGGATTTGGCCCAATTCCTTCCTCTGGGAATTAGGTCGCCTCCCCCACTGCTCGAACCCTTGACCTCCCACTTTAAGGAAATAGTCTGGTGAGAGTGAGTACCAATTGGAACAATTGGTACTCACTCTCACCAGACTATTCCCTTAAATTGGTACTCACTCTCACCAGACTATTCCCTTAAAGTGGGAGGTCAAGGGTTCGAGCAGTGGGGGAGGCGACCTAATTCCCAGAGGAAGGAATTGGGCCAAATCCACTCGGGCTAGGGCGGGCCGTAATGGCTTCCCCGAGGGACAAATCCTGCCTGGAACCCGTGAGGGTGAAGGGATGTTAAGAGCTGCTCACAGTGGCTGGGCCCAGAGGAAGGTCATGGGCTGTGAGCGGTAACAGGGCCGGTCGTACGGGGCCGGGCTGTTACAAAGAAAGCTTGCTGAAAGAGAAAAAATAAGTGTAGGTGAGGTAGTTACTACTGTTATTAAAAGAGAACTCCCTACCAAATGCAAGGACAAAGGTATGTTTGCTATCTCTTGTAAGATTGGGAATGTTGGTATCAAGAAAGCCATGTGTGATCTTGGTGCATCCATCAATGTCATGCCTCTCTCCATCTATAGATCTCTAAATGCATGTGCACTAAAAGAAACAAGAGTTGTGATACAATTGGCTGATAGATCTGTGGTATACCCCATAGGAGCTCTAGAAGATGTCTTAGTCCAAGTAGATGAACTTGTCTTTCCTGCTGATTTTTATGTGATTGATACTAAGGAAGATAGTTGCAATACTAGTTCTGACATCCTTCTTGGGCGTCCTTTCTTGAGTACTGCTAGAACTAAAATCGATGTGCATGATGGTATTCTTACCATGGAATTTGAAGGGGAAGTCATTAAGTACAATGTCTATGATGCCATGAAATACCCACATGATATGTCCCCAGTTTATGGTCTTGATATTATTTATTGTTTGAGCCAAGATGTATTTAATGAGAATCAAGATTGTATGCTGGATGATGATCTTTGCAGGACTGAAAACCTGAAACTGAAAGAAGCCATCTGCAGCATTCAGCAGATAGAGGTTAGGCAGACAGAAGACATTCGGCCGCCGAACACAGCCCACCTTCGGCTGCCGAACCCCACTGCTCTTCAGACACCAGATTCTGTTGCACCACTTTTGCAACACATTGCGCAGAAGGAAGACGTCCTTCGACCGCCGAACATCTCTCGGCCACCGAACCCAACCGACTTTCAGAAGCCGAATCCATCACCACAGTTCACTCCGCAAACTGAAGACCTTCGGCCGCCGAACTCAAACACTTTTCGGCCGCCGAACCTCTCACAGCAGTCTCCATCACAAGCAAGCTCCTCAAATCCATCTTTACAACAATCTTTTGATCTGAAGCATCTCCCAGACCATCTGAAATACATGTACTTGGGAGCTGACAAGACACTACCAGTGATAGTGTCCAATGAATTGAGCCAACAAGAAGAAGCAAGCCTCTTAAAGGTACTACAGAAACACAAAGAAGCCATAGGATGGACCATTGATGACATCAAAGGTATCTCTCCCTCCACCTGCATGCATAGAATTCACATGGAGGATGAATGCAAGCCAGTCAGAGATGCTCAAAGAAGACTGAATCCACCTATGATGGAGATAGTGAAAAAAGAAATAATCAAACTCCTTGATGCAGGCATCATATACCCAATCTCTGATAGCAAATGGGTGAGCCTTGTACATGTAGTTCCAAAGAAAACTGGAATTACCATTGTTCCAAATGCTGAAGGAGAACTTGTTCCCACAAGAGTTCAGAATGGATGGAGAGTATGCATGGACTACAGAAAGCTAAATTCTGCAACAAGGAAAGACCACTTCCCACTTCCATTCATTGATTAGATGCTCGAAAGGCTTGCAGGTAAGTCTCATTATTGTTGTCTTGATGGTTATTCAGGTTTTTATCAAATTCCAGTTGCCCCAGAGGACCAAGAGAAAACCGCATTCACTTGTCCTTTTGGCACTTTTGCCTTTAGAAGAATGCCATTTGGACTATGCAATGCACCTGCCACCTTTCAGCGATGCATGATGAGCATATTCTCTGACTATGTGGGTAAGACCATTGAAGTATTCATGGATGATTTCACAGTACATGGTAACTCCTTTGATGAATGGCTTGCTAACTTGGAAAAGATCTTACAAAGATGCATTGAGTCTAACCTTGTGCTTAATTATGAAAAATGTCATTTTATGGTTAATCAAGGTATGGTCTTAGGTCATGTTGTTTCAGCTAAGGGCATTGAAGTGGACAAAGCTAAGGAGGATACCATAAAAAATCTGCCTTACCCCACAAATGTCAGAGACATCCGCTCATTCCTTGGCCATGCAGGATTCTATAGAAGATTCATCAAAGATTTCTCAAAAATCACTTTGCCATTATGCAGATTGCTCCAACAGGATATAACATTTGATTTTGATGCAGATTGCAAAAAGGCATTCGATTTGATTAAAGAATTGCTTGTGACTGCCCCAATTATTCAAGGACCTGACTGGAACTTGCCATTTGAAATCATGTGTGATGCAAGCAATTATGCAGTGGGAGCAGTTTTGGGGCAACGTGTGGGAAACTCACCCCATGTCATTCACTATGCCTCTCGCACACTAGATGCTGCACAAAGCAACTACACAACAACTGAAAAAGAACTCTTGGCAGTTGTATTTGCTTTGGAAAAGTTCAGACCATATCTATTGGGAACCAAAGTCATTGTCTATTCTGACCATGCAGCCTTGCGATACTTGATCAAGAAAAAAGAAGCAAAACCAAGGCTCATTAGGTGGATCCTACTTCTACAAGAATTTGATCTAGAGATAAGAGACAAGAAGGGCAAAGAGAATCTTGTGGCAGACCATCTCAGCCGACTTCCCTCTAGCTCTGCACCATGTCTAGTCAAAGAAGAGTTCCCAGACGAACATCTGTTCGTCACTCATTCTGCCTAAGTGATCATGCCATGCACACCACACCCCAGGGGAGTATTCAAATTCCTTTGTTCTCTTTTTCTCTCTTCGTTTACATTGAGGACAATGCATGATTTAAGTGTGGGGGTATGCATATCTCTGAATTTTTACTTTTAAGTTTTTTTTTTTTTTTTTTTTTGCTTTAATCTTTAGTTTGCTTGCATTAGGCTAAATTTTTTCATTTTTTTAGTTTATGCTTTCAATAAAACACACACAACCACAACCTTCTTCTTCTTTTTGTTTTGCTCTACTCAAACTGATGAACTATGTTAGATGAGTCTTTCTTTCCATGACCCCATTGATGTGATAACTCTTTAAACTTATGTTGAATCAATTGCAGTGAGTTATATTCATGTTTGAGAATTGCCTTTTGAATTGAATATTTGAGTTTGCCATGGTGAAAAATATATTGATGACCCTCAATTGATGAGAATAAATTGAAAATTGTGTGAATGAACTTAATGTGACTTGATTTAGCAATTGGTGTTGATTTGTCCAAATCATTGAGAGAAAGAAAATTCAGCAAAGGCAAAGACCTCAAAAGCACAAAATCAAAAACTGTTCCAATGGTCAAAAGACTAAGAACAAAACTAGTAGCCACTTGGAAAGGTGACCAACTGAGTAACTGGGGGTGGGTATCACAAATATGTACCTTCACGTCAAAAGGTTGGTGACTTTTTCAAGGAAAATCTAAGTGCAAAAGCCTGAATAAAATACTTCAAGGTAAGGGCAAGTCACTCTGAAAGCTAGAAAAGGTCTTAATAAACATGTGCATGTATGGTCTCTCTTGAGGAAAACAAATCCTAACCATAGTAAGCAAAGGGAAACAAAGAAAGAAGGTGAGTAATCTTCATGCATATATTCTTCACTGCAATGCTTCAACATAGGGGTTTAGAGTAAGAGCTTAAGTGGAAATAAGGATCTAGAGCAAAGAAAGCTTATTTGACTATGTTTATTTGCTTGAGGACAAGCAAAAGGTTAAGTGTGGGGGTATTTGATAGAGCATATTTTAGACCATATTATCATGATCTTATTGATGTTTATTTGCACCTATTCTACCTAATTTTGTGGTTTTAATCATGTTTTATAGATATTAGGTGTAAAGGAACAATTTGGAGAAAATGCTCTTAAAAATGCAAAAAAAGTGTCAAAAACTCAACCACCTTCGGAAGCACTTTCGGAAGCCGAAACTCAACCACCTTCGGAAACACTTTCGGAAGTCGAAAGTCACCCACTTTCGGAAGCACTTTCGGAAGCTGAAAGTCCAGTCCAGAGCTGAAAGTCCAGCCTCCGAAACTCATCTTAGGCGGCCGAAAGTGCCCCCGAACAGTCTCCTCCTTATTCAAGAAGCCAAATCTTGAAGATCACATGTTTCCCACTTAGTGTCATGCACATTCAAAATTCAAATCAAGGCTCCATCTTCCTCTTTAGTGCATGAATAATGTGAAGAAGGCTTCTTGAACACACTTGGGCATCAATCAAAAGACCAAAAAGGGCTTGCAACTCCACACATACTCATAGAAGACTCAAGGGCACTTTGGGCAATCTCTACAAAGATGCATGGACACCCAAGAAACCCTAGGCAGCCTCTCAACATCTATTTAAAGGCCTCAAAAAGACATGAACATTCAAGATTTCATACACCTCTCCTCCAAGGAATTGGCAAGGCTTCTCCAAGGGTTCTTTCCCTTAGTTCTTCATCTTCTTGCATTCTTCTCTTTTATTTTCTGTTTTGGTTCAGCCATGAGTGGCTGAAACCGTTATTTTAGTTGAAGTTTGGTTGAAACTAAGGTTGTTTTAAAGGTTGTAAGATCTGAACATAAAGTGTTTGCTTTTGATTTATTCAATATTCATGCAATTGTGCTTAATTCTAAGATTGCTTTGTTGTTTTGATCAAATTGGCCACTTAATTCTTGATTGCAAAGTTAATTGATTGTTAGTTGGGATATTTGTTAGTCCGTAATTGCTGGAAATATTCTGATCTATGAACACTTGGTGTAAAAACTAGGGAATTGTATGATCTAGCAACATCTTATGCGTTTGAGTAGCTAGGGTTAGATCTCTCTCATTCTTTATGCAATTGACAATTGTTTTGATGCCTAAGGCCCAAGGACGTTCCTTGGCAATTTGTTAATTAGTAATTGATTAGAGGACGTTCCCTAATTAATTTAATCATAAGGAGAGACATGGTGGTGAGAAGCGTTTTCCAACCCCATAACTAATCTATTGAATCAATCAAGATAACTTAAGTTTCAATGATCAACCCAAACAACCAAAGTGGATCCATATCTTCAACTAGACTTTTCTCATATTGATTTCCTCTTTTATGTTGATTACTTGCTGTTTTAATTGTTTTCAATAGTTGTTAGACAATTCAATCTCAAAACCCCCCTTTTTACTTTTATTGCACTTTACTTTCATTCAACTTTTGATTTACTTACTTTCTATTGTGTTTTCCATTAGTTCTCTTGGTCTTGATTGAGAAAAAATAAATAGGTAATCAATTCTCTGTGGATTCGATCCTTCACCACTATCTGTAGTTGTAAATTGTTGATAACCAAGAAGGTTATTTTTGACCGGTCTTTCATACCGTATCATCACTATCTCATATCATATCATATCATAGTGCGGGCTAAAGGATCATCCAACATTCATCCACATCAACAGCATAATATGCAATGCAACATATTCGTGAATTCTAATGCAAGCACCCTAATATATCTCATGGCATTCATGATGCGTGAATCATGCTAAAACTTTCATTATTTACTTTGAAACATAAAGAATCATTCTACTCACCTCAGGCTAGCTCTAATAAGACACTGAAGCAGCTGTCTCACTGCTGGGGTCCTCGGTTCCTCGGGTCCGAACTTGCACAGGTGGACTCAAATGAGGGACTAAACATACATGAACATGACTCTAAAATACTCCCCAAAAACCCCCTAAAACACCTTAAGATAATCATAGGAATCATGCAAAGGATGGCTGAACAGGGCACTTTCGACAGTAGGTTCGGCGGTCGAAAATCTCTCCAGAGCCGAAACTCAGCCACTTTCGGCGGTACTTTCGGCAGCTAAAAGTCCCTTCCAGAGCCGAAAGTCCACTTTCGGGGACAGGGTTCGGCAGCCAAAGACTTGCCTCTACAGGCAGGTTCGGCGGCCGAAAGTCCCTTTGGCTGCTGAACCTGAGTTCTTCCAAAGTGGCAGAACTCAGCCTCTCATTGCACATTTGCCTCCCAAACCATTCAATCATGCATTTAGCTATTCTACAACATGCATACACAAGCAAATAAGCATTTAGGGGTCTCAAACTATCTTAAACCCCAACACAAACACATAAAGCAACTCTAATAACAAACATTACTAAAAAACTCAACATTAACCCTAACAACATTCAACTAACTTAAACATGCATTTCTACCCCAAAAACTTTCATAAAACTTGTTTAAAACATGAAATGAGCTAAGGATCTACTCTTACCTCTTGAAGATCGAGAGGGGAGGCGATCTAAACTTGGAGATGGGAGAAATCTAGCTCTTTGGGCCTCTAAGCTCCAAAACTTGATCTTAGCTCCAAAACTCTTCAAAACCAAGTTAGAACTCGTTAAATCTTGAAAGATTTGAGGAAAATCATCAAAATCAACCATGGGGGAGCAAGGACTCACCGTTGGCCGAAAATAGGGGAAAAAGCTCGCCCGTTTTCGGCCATGGGGCCTTTTATAGGGGCTGGCCAGACCACCTTCGGAAGCCTAAAGTACCTCCAAAATTCATGCAAGTTCGGCGGCCGAAAATGAGGTTCGGCGGCCGAACCCGGGCCACTTTTGGAAGCCTAACTTGCCCTCCTAAACTATCCCACGTTCGGCGGCCGAACTTGAGGTTCGGCGGCCAAACCTGGAAATGCCTCCATGGTCTTTTTCATTCAAAACTCAGTTTTTTTTCTTACTTAAAATCATAAAATACATTAAAACATTTTATAAAAACATGATTTTGCCCTTCTAGAGGTTTCCGACATCCGAGATTCCATCGGACGGTAGGAATTCTGATACCGGAGTCTAGCCGGGTATTACATTGACTAACCCTTTACCTCTATATACAACTAATTTGAGCTAAAACTCACCATATACCCATACATAATACATGCATGTAAGTGGTATTGAAGTCAAGTCACCTATATATAAGATTAGTGTTATCTCAGGTCTAATGATCAAATCACTATTATAATATTAACGAGTGAATATTAACAAGAGTATATTATATGTGTTCTTAATTATATGGTCATATGTTTTGGCCACTTATCACTCCAAGTTCTCACTATGCCCATCTATGCATCCTATGTCTTATGGTAAGAAAGTGACTTACCACTCTACTATAATTAGCATCGCCATGCTAAGTAGTAGATTCAGACAGATATGATAATTCAATTTGGACAAGTCATGACCAGTGAGACATCTTACAATTATGAACAATTTTATAGTCATTCATATAAGTGTATTCCATCATACTTATTCCTAACTCTTAAGGAATGGAATATCTACTAAATGCTAATGGGATAAGACTTTATACTTAATTAAACACATTTAATATTAAAATAAAAGAACTATTTTATTGCCTTTGGGAACATCAAAATTAGAAAATATGATACAAAATATGGCTCTGGAGCATATATATCTAAAAATGCATTCCAGTCCAAGCCCTCTCATGTTGACACTCCTCTTAAAGACATTAGACGTATTGATTGGAATTGTAAAGAGTAGGTTTAAAGTTGGAAACAAAAGACAATACTATTTGGTTTAAGGCCATTAGTGTTATTTTCAATGATTAATAAAAATATGCCTTTTTTAATTTCTTTCTTCAATCAATTTTTTTATAGACACATTAAGATAGGCCTAATAGACATTTCATAAGCAAGCTTTAACAATATACATTCTAATACATAAAAAAGCTCATCTCATACATTGCATGACTTATTAATTTGTGCTAACACCTTGTGATGAATAGCCATCACAGCTCCAAAATGAATCAATATCACTCCTAACCCCACTGGTTAGACTAATAAGGGTAGCAAACTTCAAAGTAAAATAAGGCCAACTAGTATAGTAGGGGTTCAACCAATTTAGATAAAGAGGTTGGCTGAGATCACTATACCATTCCAATGTCAAATAGAGAGGATATAAGAGCCATGCTTAAAAAGATATTCAATGAAACTCTAAATAAAAAGATGAATGAGATGATGTCCAAGCTTTTGAAATCTCTAGGAAGCAATCAATGGAAAAGAGTGTTAGGACTGATGGTCCACAACCTAAGCCTGTAGTGGCTAAAACCTAAAGAAAGATAGCTGATTCGATCCACACTAGATTTTATGATGCTAATGAGTACTTCAAGCATAAGTTTGCTAGGGCTGAGTAAAAACACAATAAGGAATTTGATAATATGAATGAGAAGTTTAAGAAGCTGCAAGCTCACTTCAATAAACAAGTAAGAGAAATAGGCCTTTTTGTTTTTGATGATTTTGATATCCAAGTGGAAGGTGGGCTTATTAATAAGTTTAAGATGCCAGATTTGCCCATTGTACAGGGGATCAAAAGGCTCATCTAAGATCTTACCTTATAGTAATGGAAACCATCGACCCAATAAAAAGCAAGTCATTGCACTATCACTAGAAGGAGTCATATCTTCATGATATCATGCTTAATTTATAGCCCATTTTTTGTACGGACTGGAAGGAGTTAGTAAAGAAATTCATCCAACAGTATTTCATAAACATTTCTCTAGATATCGCACAAAGGGATTAGAGACCTTCAAATAGAAGTAGAATGAAGCCTTCAAATTATTTATATTGAGATGGAAGAAGAAAGCTATGAAGGTGACCTTTAGGTCCGTTAAGAAAGACCAAGTTAGGTTAGTAGTAAATAATTTACTACTAGATTACTATGAGAAGCTGTACTACCTCTCGCTTTTTATTTTGGAACAACTTTATGATATGGAAATGCAGTTAGAGGACATGATGACAAAAAAAGAGAAAAACTTGCCAGCCTAAAAAAAGCAGATACTAGTCTGCAATCGATCAGGGAATTGAAAAGTAGTTGAAGTCTAAGTATTGAGAAAGAACAGAGGGTGTTATCTCAGTTGACAAGCCATTGTCCAAAGTGTTAGCCAAGCTCAAAGCTCATATGTTGTTACAACCCTTACCACCTAACCTTTGCCACCAAATTTTAATGTCACCCTTTTCTCCCAATTTCATCAGTTTGTTGGTCATGACATAGATAACCACTCCAATCAAGGCATTGAATCCAAGGCCTCATCGATGAGAAGTAAAAATCTGACCCTAGATATAGGCTAAACACTAAAACCAATCTAATGTCTAACCATAGTGTTCCATCAGCACTTAGTCTATACATGAGAATAACCTAGCCACTTGTTGGAACTAATCCAACCAATCCACCCTGCACTCCCTATTTCTGTGATGACCTTAGACATTTAGGAAGCTATAGTGAAGATGAGACACCATAAATGTTTGGTCAGACTTTAGTGATGGGAGACTAAGATCGTAGGGCATGCCATTAGGAACAGGAAACTTTATCAACCAATGCAACCAAGTTTAGAAAATGACAAAGAAAAATATAAGAAACTTGAGAAAGAGTGATGAGGAAGATAAGGTGCTAAAGTAGCTAAGGAGAACCCAAGCTAGTGTCTCCATCTTGGAATGTAGATCCATAATTTTTGTATCCTCAAATGCATGCACATTTGAAGCAATAAGGCCTGATGATGAAGATTACATCATGGTACCAGAGCTTTTAATTAATTTTAAAATATTGATGGAGTGTTTTTATACCATGGAAAATAAAAGTAAAAAAATCAAAAATGAAAAACAAAATAAAAATAAAAAATAAAAAATAAAAAAATAAAAAATAATAAGGGTGCACTCCGAGGCTTAGCCTGGTGGAAGTGCATCCTGATCGACCTGAGAGGTCTAAGGTTCGACTCCCCCAACCCCCTATTTCAAAAAATAATAATAATAATAAGGGTAAAATGATATTTTTGCTTTTTTTTTTTAAAGACTTTTCCATGGATCTAAGGATGAATTAGGCCTTATAGAAACGAGCTTAGCCTTTAAAAAGTTTTCTATGTCCCATTTGGCCAACCCATGTAAAAGGTGACAAAATTGCAATTAAGGGGACTTATGTGGAGCCTACTTAGGAGATGATAAAGGTTAATTAGACCAAAATCAACCCAATTCCAAGTGATGGCCGGCCATATAACTAAAGGAGAGGAAAGAGTTCTCCATTCAACTAAACACCACCTCTTCCCATAAAAGCCATCTCTTCTTAAACCCTAAAACAACAATAATTAATCACTCCAAAAGCCACCAAAAGCAGCTAGCCACCTTCCTCTCCTCTTCTAAATTTTCTTTCACGTAAGGAAGAAAAATTAAGAACTCTCCTTCTATTCAATCAATTGTTGCCACTCCTTCCATCAAAGTTATGTTTTCTTTTATTTTCTTTTCTTTATTTCAAGGTAATTAATACCACTTTTAAATGAAATCATGGCATAAAATACTTTATTAGTATGTTATTGATTAGTTTTGATATTCTGAATATCTATCAAATCATTCTTAGTTGCAATCTCAAGGGCAAACAAATTTTGTGCATGTTCAAAAGGTAATAAATTATATTGAAAATTAAATTTTAATAAGGTTCGATTCTCGTTCTATAAATATTTTTATTGAATTCTTCATAAAATTCCATGCAAGTTTGATTATTATTTGCCTGATTTAGATTTAAATTGAATTAGTTATGAATCTTAAATTTTGATTGTATGAATTGGTATTTCTAGGCGTATCTAGACAATTTGCAGTTTTCAGAGGAAATATCTTAGGATTTTGATTACCTTTTTGGGTGATTTTTTAGTCAAATAAATTTTAAGATTTTTAATAAAACTCTTATGTTTTTAGGTTTTCTACATTTCTATTTTAACATAGCGCCATATCACATACAAAATCAATTCACATAATATGATGATTTTAGTGGTAGCCTTGTTACGATGGCTAAATCTACAAATTTATTCATCTTTTTTTATATAATTCTTTCACAAGTATTTTAATTGATGTCTTGAAGATGTCTCCATAAAACTTATTTATAATATGGGATAAACTAAAGATCTACCCTTACCTCTTGAAGATTGAGAGGGGAAGCGACCTAAACTTGGAGAAATGGAGGAAGAAAACTCTGGCGTCTCCAAGCTTCAAATCTTGATCTTAGCTCCAAAAATCTTCAAAACCAAGTTAAATAACTCGTAAAAATATGAGAGACTTGAAGGAAGAACACAAGATCGATAAGGGAGGACAAAGACTCACCTTGGCCGGAAATGGGGAGAGAAAACTCGCCCATTTCGGACAGGGTTATAGGTGGCTGGCCATGCCACTTTCGGGGGCCTAACGTGCCTCCGTATACATCCCATGTTCGGCGGCCGAACTTGGGCCCTTCCTTCATTCTCTTTTTTTAAAACTTTAACTCAATTCCTTTCTTCATAAAACCATAAAATACATGAAAACATTTTATAAAAACATGATTTTACCCTTCTAGAGGTTTCCGACATCCAAGATTCCACCGGATGGTAGGAATTCCGACACCGGAGTCTAGCCGGGTATTACATTCTCCTCCCCTTAAGAACATTCGTCCCCGAATATTCACCAAACAAACATAACACAGCATAAAACATAAACACACAACAAAAACACATAACACTAACCTTAGAAGAGATAAGGATATTGCTGGAGCATGGACTCCCATGTCTTCTAGGTACACTCCTCGATGTTGTGGTGATTCCAAAGGACTTTCACCATCGGGATTTTCTTGTTCCTCAACTTTCTGATCTGCGTGTCAAGGATTTGCACTGGCTGCTCAATATAGGTGAGATCTACAAGGATCTCTACATCAGGCTCACTAACAACCTTACCCGGATCTGACATGAATTTATGTAGCATGGAAACATGGAAAACCGGATGGATTCTCTCCATGGAAGCAGGCAAGTCCAACTTGTACGATACATTCTCGACCTTTTGCAAGATCTCAAAGGGTCCGATGTACCGTGGAGCTAACTTACCTTTCTTCCCAAAACGAACCACCCCTTTCATAGGAGACACCTTGAGCAATACCAGATCCCCCTCCTGAAACTCTACTTGCCTTCTACGGACATCTGCATAGCTCTTCTGCCGACTGACGGCAATTCTGATCCTCTCTCTGATTATGGGCACCATCCTGCTGGTAATCTCTACTAACTCTGGACCTACTAAAGTCCGCTCTCCCATTTCTTCCCAGCAAACAGGTGACCTGCACTTCCTCCCATACAAAGCTTCATATGGAGCCATCCCTATGCTAGCATGATAGCTATTATTGTAGGCAAACTCCACTAAGGGTAGATGTTTCCTCCAAGAACCGCCAAAATCTAGCACACACATTCTGAGCATATCTTCAATTGTCTGGATGGTCTTCTCGTATTGTCCGTCCGTCTGAGGATGGAAGGCAGTGCTGAAGTCTAGCCTGGTACCCATAGCATTATGCAGACTCCGCCAAAACCTGAAGGTAAACTGGGGTCCTCTATTAGACACTATTGAAACAGGAGCCCCATGCAACCTGACCACTTCATCAACAAATACCTGCGCCAATTTGTCCACAGAATAGCCACTCCTAACAGGGATGAAGTGAGCAGATTTGGTCAGTCTGTCCACAATCACCCATATGGAGTCCAATCTGTTGGACGTTGCCGGTAACCCCACCACGAAGTCCATAGCGATATTCTCCCATTTCCACTCTGGAAACGGTAGTAGGTTAAGCATTCCAGCCGGCTTCTGATGTTCCAGCTTCACCCTCTGGCATACTTCGCAGGCTGACACAAACTGTGCCACTTCTCTTTTCATAGCTGGCCACCAATAAACTCTTTTCAGATCCTGATACATTTTGGTGGCTCCAGGGTGAACACTGTATTTGGCATTATGAGCTTCCCTCATAATGTCTCCCTTCAGACCCACGTCATCTGGTACACACAATCTATTCCCATAGAGGAGGATGCCCTTGTTGTCAAATCTAAACTCCCCATTCTTGCCTGACTGAATAGTCCTGGCAATCGTCACTAACTCTGGGTCCTTGTGCTGTTTCTGCGCCACCTGCTCCCGAAACACAGGTGTCACTCTCATCTGGGCTATCAACGCACCTGTACCAGACAACTCTAACTGTAGACCTTCATTAATGAGCTTATGAAACTCTTTCACCACCGGTCTCCTTTCTGCTGTGATATGGGATAGACTGCCAAGTGATTTTCGGCTTAAGGCGTCTGCCACAACATTCGCCTTACCCGGATGGTACTGAATCTTGCAATCATAGTCACTAAGCAGTTCTAGCCATCTTCTCTGCCTCAAGTTCAACTCTCTCTGACTCAGGATGTACTGCAGGCTTTTATGATCTGTGAAGATCTCACATTTAATCCCATAAAGGTAATGCCTCCACATCTTGAGTGCAAAGATTACAGCTGCCATCTCTAGGTCATGTGTAGGATAATTAAACTCATGTTTCTTCAGCTGCCTAGAAGCATAAGCAATCACCCTTTCATTCTGCATCAACACATAACCCAGTCCCACACGGGACGCATCACAATACATTGTGAAATCCTCATTACTGTTAGGCAGAGCTAATACCGGTGCTGACGTTAACCTCTTCTTTAGCTCTTTAAAACTCTCTTCACACTGGTCAGTCCACATAAAATTATGATTCTTTCTAGTCAATCTGGTCATAGGAGCCACAATCTTAGAGAAGTCCTGAATGAACCTCCTGTAGTAACCTGCTAAGCCCAAGAAGCTCTTGATTTCTGTCACTATAGTGGGTCTAGGCCAGTTAGCTACAGCTTCCACCTTCTTGGGGTCCACTTCTATTCCATTTTCTGATACAACATGCCCCAAGAATGAAATGCTCCTCAACCAGAATTCACATTTGGAGAACTTGGCATAATGGCCTTGTTCCCTCAAGGTCTGCAAGACTAATCTCAGATGATGGGCATGCTGCTCTGCATTCCTGGAATACACTAAGATATCATCTATGAAGACAATAACAAAGTGATCTAGATACTGACTGAAAACTCTGTTCATGAGGTCCATGAATGCTGCAGGGGCATTAGTAAACCCGAACGGCATCACAAGGAACTTATAGTGCCCATATCTGGTACTGAACGCCGTCTTTGGCACATCCTCTTCTCTTATTCTCAGCTGATGGTACCCAGATCTCAAATCTATCTTGGAGAAACAACCTGCTCCTGCTAGTTGGTCAAATAGATCGTCGATTCTGGGCAATGGGTACTTGTTCTTGGTAGTGACTTTGTTCAACTGCCTGTAGTCGATACAAAGTCTAAGGGATCCATTCTTCTTTTTCACGAACAGTACTGGAGCACCCCAAGGTGAGGTACTCGGTCGGATGAAGCCCTTATCTACCAGCTCTTGCAATTGTTCCTTTAGCTCCTTCAACTCAGCTGGTGCCATCCTGTAGGGAGGGATAGAGATCGGTCTGGTTCCCGGCATCAATTCTATTTCAAACTCTATCTCCCTAGCAGGTGGTAAACCTGGCAGCTCGTATGGAAAAACATCTAAAAACTCCCTGACCACTGGCACTGAGGCGGGCTCTCTAACATGACTATCCAGCTCTCTCACATGAGCTAGAAAACCCTGACAACCCCTCCTGAGCAACCTACGAGCCTGTAGGGCTGATATCAAACCTCTAGGTGTACCCCCATGTCTCCTCTGAAGACAACCTCTGACCTATGCTGACCTCTGAACCTGACTACCTTGTCTCTGCAGTCCAAGGTAGCACCATGGGTAGATAGCCAATCCATCCCTAGAATGACATCAAAATTCGTCAAATCTAGAACCACAAGGTCGGCTGGAAGGCATCTACTCTCTACAAACACTGAACTAAACCGGCAGACTGACTCTGCCACTGACGGGTCACACTTGGGTTCACTGACCCATAGGGGACACTCTAACCCAGAGACCATCAAACCCAATCTCTCAACGGCTCTTGGAGCAACAAAAGAATGAGATGCACCAGGGTCCATTAAGGCATACACATCTGAACAACCAATGATGAGATTACCTGACACCACGGTGTTTGATGCATTAGCCTCCTGCTGTGTCATAGTGAAGATCCGCGCTGGAGCTGACGGACCTTCACCCCTGAAACCCGCTGAAGAAGAGGCTGCCCCTCTCCCTCTGCCTCTGCCACTGGCCTTAGTCGCGGCTGGAGCTACTGGCTGAGCCACACTACCCGAAGTTGTCTGCTGGGACTGTGCCATATAAGCTGCTCTAGGACACTCCCGTGCCATGTGTCCCTCCTGCCCACATCTGAAGCAGGCTGTCATCCCATACCGACATACTCCCTTGTGCGGCTTCCCACACTTCAAGCATACTGCGGTATCTGGTCCTGAGCTCGAGCCACCTCCTAATCCCAGACCTGATTTCAGACGGTTCCAGAACTTATTCTTCTTTGGCTTCTTGGTGGTATTAGCCCACCTTTTGCTGCCTGAAGCTGCTGTACTCAAAGAAGAAGGGTCTAACTTCCCCCCACCTGGGGTCTTGGAACCCGAAGACTGTGCCACAGACTGTTTAACTTTTCCTTCGATTATTGCACTAGCCTCCATCCTCCGGGCCATATCCACTATAGCATGGAAACTCTCCCTTTCTGCTGATTGGATCAAGGAGGAATACCTGGAATGAAGCCTCATAATATACCTCCTAGTCTTCTTCTGGTCTGTGTTAAGAGTTTGCCCCGCAAACGGCAACAACTCCAAGAACTTATCTGTGTACTCATCTACACTCATTTCCTCCGTCTGAATTAGCTGCTCAAACTCAATCATCTTTAACTCCCTTGAGCTATCAGGGAAAGCCCATCCTGCAAACTCATTAGCAAACTCTTCCCATGATAGACTATCCAACCTCAGGTTCACATAGTTTTTAAACCACTCTTGGGCCTTCTTGCACTTCAGTGTGAACCCAGCCATCTGAATGGCTCTACTGTCATCTGCCCCTAACTCATCTGTTATCACCTTGACCGTCCTGAGATACTCAAATGGATCATCACCTGTTTCATACTTAGGAGCATCCAACTTTAAGTAGTCAGTTGATAGAGCATATTTTAGTCCATTTTATCTTGATATTATTGATGATTATTTACATGATTTCTACTTAATTTAGTGCTCTTGGCATTGTTTTGCAGAAAATGGTGAAAAAGGACACTTTGGAGAAAATACCCCTAAAACTGCCTTAAATGGAGTAAAGGAGAGCAAGCCTGCCAAGTTGGAATCAAGTCAAGCTAAATAAGGAAAGTTCTAAATAAGGAAAGTGGTAAATATGGAAAGAACATTCAGCCAAGGCAATTTGAAATTCAAATTTCAAATCTCCAAGTAGTCTTTTCCTTATTCAAGAACCCATATCTCAAGCTGCCTTATATGAAGAGCCAAATAAGGAAAGTATTTTGAAATTCAAATCTCCAAGATTCATATTCAGAATTTGGATTTTAAGATCAGCTTACTAAGGAAGCCAAATCCCAAGATCACATGTTTCCTACTTCATGCCTTGCACATTCAAAACTCAAGATTGCAAAAGGAGGCTCCACCTTCCTTAATTATGAATGGGCGGCAAAGGGAAGTGAAGAGGCAACTTGGGCAGCAACTTGAACACACATGGGCAGTATCTTGAAGATCTTGGGCACCAATTAAAAGACCAAAGAGCCCATCTCTTGCAATTTGATACATTCTCCACGTTTTTGCCTTCACACATGCACATAGAAGGCACATATTGGACCAAGGGCACTTTGGGCAGCCTCTAAAAGATGCATGGACACCCAAGAAACCCTAGGCAGCCTCTCAAGACATATTTGAAGGCTTTATGAAGACAAGAAGAGGCAGATTGGACATCACCAAGGTTCGGCCAAGCAAGGGCAGCTGCGCCTCCCTTCTCCTCCTTCTCCTCCACCGCCGGTTCCTCCTCATTCTTTTCTTTAATTTTCTGTTTTGGTTCAGCCATGAGTGGCTGAAATCCTTAATTCTAGTTGAGGATTGGTTGAAACTAAGGTTATTTTATGGATTGTGAGATCTGAACATAAAATATTTGTCTTTGATTAGTTCAATATTCATGCAATTGTGTGCTTAAATCTAAGATTGCTTTGTTGTTTTGATCAAATTCGCCACTTGATTCTTGATTGCAAAGTTAATTGATTGTTAGTTGGGATTTTTTTAGTCCGTAATTGCTGGAAATATTCTGACCTAAGAACACTTGGTGTAAAAACTAAGGAATTGTGTGATCTAGCATCATCTTCATGCGTTAGGAGTAGCTAGGATTGGATCTCTCTAATTCTTTATGCAATTGACAATTGTTTTGATGCCTAAGGCCCAAGGATGTTCCTTGACAATTTGTTAATTAGTAATTGATTAGAGGACGTTCCTTAATTAATTTAATCATAAGGAGAGACATGGTGGTGAGAAACGTTTTCCACCTCCATAACTAATCTATTGAATTAATCAAGAGAACATAAGTTTCAATAATCAATCCAAGCAACCAAGGTGGATCCATATCTTCAACTAGACCTTTCTCATATTGATTTCCTCTTTTATTTTATTATTACTTGCTGATTTAATTACTGTCCATAATTAGTTTAATCAAATCAATCTCAAAACCCCCCTTTTTACTTTATTGCACTTTACTTTTATTCTGCTTTCAGTTACTTGCTTTCAATTGTGCTTTTAGTTGATTCTCTTGATCTTGTTGGGAAAAATAGATAAGTATTCAACTCTCTGTGGATTCGATCCTTTACCACTATCTGCAGTTGTAAAATTGTTGATAACCGGAAAGGTTGTTTTTTACCGGCTTCGACAACCGCGAGTTAAAAATTGGCGCTGTTGCCGGGGAATTGATTTTACTTGTTTATTTTTCTTTCATGACCAGATCTGAACGCAGGGACACTCTGCCCTTTGATCCAGAAATTGAACGCACCCTCAGAAGATTAGGAAAGCAAGCTGCCGAGCATTCTGCCATACCTTTGGCCGCCGAACCCCATCAACCTTCGGCCGCCGAACCTTCCCTTCTCCAGCAGCCGAACACCTCACCAAATGGCACAGTCACCATCGCAGATCTAAATCATGGATGAGGTAAGTACATATAATCTCCCTCCTCAAATTCCTGACCTAACCTCTATTATGGAAAGCTATGTCATAGCTCTACAGGCTCGACGACTTCAGCAATCTCGGCCATGTAGGATCTGTGCATATGTAGGACATCCAACTGCTCAATGTCCTACACTTTATGAGGATGACCAACAAGTACATGCATTTGGAGGATACTACGAACAGCCAGAATATGATTCCTACCATCACACATACAATCCAGATTGGGGAGACTATCCAGACTTCAGTTATGCAGAGGCTAACGACTATCAGGACTATCAAGGATATCAAGCCCAACCAACACCTCCAAATTCCACCCAGCACCTTGAAAAGATGATGGAGTCCATGGTAAGTGCTTTACAAAACCTCGAACAGCGGATTGCCATCGCAGAAAATGCAAACATGTTGAGAAGGGAGGAAGAGTTTCAAGATGATGAGACAGATGATGAAGGTTGGCAAGTATAAGAACAAGCTGCTGAAGAGAAACAACCAGAAAACTGTTTGTCCAAACAAACTGGTCAAACAGAACCTGTTGATAGTTTAGATGTCATTGATTATTTGAGCAAAGATGTTTTTTATATAAATCAAGATGATATACTAAACAATGATCCTTGCAGGGAAGAGAGTCAGAAAGAGCCAAAACTGAAAGAAACTGACTGTTGCTTCCAACAGGTGGACTACAGCCATGCGCAGAACAAGGGGGAGCCAATCACACCTCTTCAAACCAATCTTGCGCAAGAAGGAGTACCTGAAAGCCTTTCAGATGCGTCCTTTCAGCTTCAATCGCAGATCAGTCCTCTTCAGCTCCCCTTTCAGTCAGATCTGGGCAAAAGGAGCAATCTGAAACCAATTCAGCCATAAATCCAATGCAAACAACCCTTGCTCACAAGGAACAAGTGGAAGTTCAAGAGCCCAAACCAAAGGACCATGCGGACCAATGCCTTCCCAAACCTCCAGATAAGGTAGAATTTATTTTGCCTGAACTTGATGCCAAATTGCAGCCACCTATGGGAAGTATCAATCAAAGTTGGAAGTGCTAAAAAATGCAAACATAAGGGCTAAAGGCACACCTCATCTGAAAGAAGAGAAGCTAATCATGTTACTTCATGAGTATATGGAAAAAATAGGATGGGTTATGACCAAATCAAAATGAGTGCTACACTTTTTGCTCAATGCAGTTGGGACTCTTTTCCCTTCCCCAATTACTTGAGCCTTGATCAAGTGGATCGCACCATGCACACCACACCCAAGGGAGTACTCAGTTTCCTTTGTTCTTTTATGTTTCTTATACATTGAGGACAATGCATGATTTAGGTGTGGGGGTGCATATCTCTGAATTTTTACTTTTAAGTTTATTTTTGCTTTAATCTTTAGTTTGCTTGCATTAGGCAAGATTTTTTTCATTTTAGTTTGTTTTTGCTTTCAATAAAACACACACAACCACAACCTTCTTCTTCTTTTTGTTTTGCTCTACTCAAACTGATGAACTATGTTGGATGAGTTTTTCTTTCCATGACCCCATTGATGTGATGACTCTTTAAACTTATGTTGAATCAATTGCAATGAGTTGTATTCATGTTTGAGAATTGCCTTTTGAATTGAATCTTTGAGTTTGCCATGGTGAAAAATATATTGATGACCCTCATTAGAGAGAATGAATTGAAAATTGTGTGAATGAACTTAACATGACTTGATGTAGCAATTGGTGTTGATTTGCCCAAATCATTGAGAGAAAGAAATTCACAAAGGCTTAGACTTCAAAAGCACAAATTGAAAACTGTTCCAATGGTCAAAAGACTATGAACAGAGCTAGTAGCCACTTGGACAGGTGACTAACTGAGTAACTGGGGTGAGTATCACAAATATGTACCTTCACGTCAAAAGGTTGGTGACTTGTTCAAGCAAAATTAAAAGTGCAAAAAGCTGAATAAAGTACTTCAAGGTAAGGGCAAGTCACTCTGAAAGCTAGAAAAAGTCTTATCTGAACGAATTAATGTGCATGTATGATCTTTCTCTTGAGGAAAACAAATCCTAGCCATGGTAAGCAAAGGGAAACAAGAAAAGAAGGTAAGTAATCTTCATGCATATATTCTTTACTGCAATGATTCAAAATAGGTGTCTTGAGTAAGAGCTTAAGTAGTAATAAGGATCTAGAGCAAAGAAAGCTTGTTTAACTATGATCATTTGCTTGAGGACAAGCAAAAAGCTAAGTGTGGGGGTATTTGATAGAGCATATTTTAGTCCATTTTATCTTGATATTATTGATGATTATTTACATGATTTCTGTTTAATTTAGTGCTCTTGGTATTTACATGATTTCTGTTTAATTTAGTGCTCTTGGCATTGTTTTGCAGAAAATGGTGAAAAAGGACACTTTGGAGAAAATATCCCTAAAACTGCCTTAAATGGAGCAAAGGAGAGTAAGCCTGCCAAGTTGGAATCAAGTCAAGCTAAATAAAGAAAGTTCTAAATAAGGAAAGTGGTAAATATGGAAAGAACATTCAGCCAAGGCAATTTGAAATTCAAATTTCAAATCTCCAAGTAGCCCTTTCCTTATTCAAGAACCCATATCTCAAGCTGCCTTATATGAAGAGCCAAATAAGGAAAGTATTTTGAAATTCAAATCTCCAAGATTCATATTCAGATTTTGGATTTCAAGATCCAGCTTACTAAGGAAGCCAAATCCAAAGATCACATGTTTCCCACTTCATGCCTTGCACATTCAAAACTCAAGATTGCAAAAGGAGACTCCACCTTCCTTAATTATGAATGGGCGGCAAAGGGAAGTGAAGAGGCAACTTGGGCAGCAACTTGAACACACTTGGGCAGTATCTTGAAGACCTTGGGCAGCAATTAAAAGACCAAAGAGCCCATCCGTTGCAATTTGATACATTCTCCACGTTTTTGCCTTCACACATGCATATAGAAGGCACATATTGGACCAAGGGCACTTTGGGCAGCCTCTAAAAGATGCATGGACACCCAAGAAACCCTAGGCAGCCTCTCAAGACATATTTAAAGGCCTTATGAAGACAAGAAGAGGCAGATTGGACATCACCAAGGTTCGGCCAAGCAAGGGCAGCCGCGCCTCCCTTCTCTTCCTTCTCCTTCACCGCCGGTTCCTCCTCCTTCTTTTCTTTAATTTTCTGTTTTGGTTCAGCCATGAGTGGCTGAAACCCTTAATTCTAGTTGAGGATTGGTTGAAACTAAGGTTGTTTTTATGGATTGTGAGATCTGAACATAAAATATTTGTCTTTGATTAGTTCAATATTCATGCAATTGTGTGCTTAAATCTAAGATTGCTTTATTGTTTTGATCAAATTGGCCACTTGATTCTTGATTGCAAAGTTAATTGATTGTTAGTTGGGATTTTTTTAGTCCGTAATTGCTGGAAATATTCTGACCTAAGAGTACTTGGTGTAAAAACTAAGGAATTGTGTGATCTAGCATCATCTTCATACGTTTGGAGTAGCTAGGATTGGATCTCTCTAATTCTTTATGGAATTGACAATTGTTTTGATGCCTAAGGCCCAAGGACGTTCCTTGGCAATTTGTTAATTAGTAATTGATTAGAGGACGTTCCCTAATTAATTTAATCATAAGGAGAGACATGGTGGTGAGAAGCGTTTTCCACCTCCATAACTAATCTATTGAATCAATCAAGAGAACATAAGTTTCAATGATCAATCCAAGCAACCAAGGTGGATCCATATCTTCAACTAGACCTTTCTCATATTGATTTCCTCTTTTATTTTATTATTACTTGCTGATTTAATTGCTTTCCATAATTAGTTTAATCAAATCAATCTCAAAACCCCCCTTTTTACTTTATTGCACTTTACTTTTATTCTGCTTTCAGTTACTTGCTTTCAGTTGTGCTTTCAGTTGATTCTCTTGATCTTGTTGGGAAAAATAGATAAGTATTCAATTCTCTGTGGATTCGATCCTTTACTACTATCTGCAGTTGTAAAATTGTTGATAACCGAAAAGGTTATTTTTGACCGGCTTCGACAACCGCGAGTCATCAGTCATCTTGACCTTGCTCCCTCCAGATGAGCTAGGTTTAGGTGTTTGGACTTCAGGAGCTATAGGTTCTACTGGTGGTGGAGGAGGTGCAACATCCCCTGGATTAGGGTTTGTTGTACCGGGATAGAAGGATGGGGGTGGGTACTGTGGGTATGGTGGGTAGAAAGGTGGGTATGGCATGTAAGAAGGATAAGGGTTAAAACTGGAGTAATCTGATGTACCTCCCATCGAATACCCGAGATTCTGTGAAAAGGGTGGGTATTGGGGTGGCTGAACAAACCCCGAGGCCTGAGTGCCTCCTTGAGACTCTCCCATGCCCTCTTTAGACATGCTCACACCAAGACTGCCATCCCTCCTCTGATCCACATCCATGTCATCCCCCACATCTTCTGACACTCCTCCTTGAACTGTTCCTCTTCTGCTCATATCAAAAGACCTTCTAGGGTCCCTTGACACTCTCTCCCTACTAGACCTGCAGGACATTGCCCTATGCAAAGCAGGAGGGCGGGCATCCGTGCCCTCACTTTCCGGTGGGACTCCAGTCAATCGTGCAGATCGACGAGTTCCTCTCATCTTGCTTACTGGAAAAAAGCACACATCACATAAAACATTAGCATCAAATGGTTCATGTGGAAACACATGAACCCGCATCACATACATCACATACATAGCATATCATCAATGCACAAGCATAAAATCATGGCATTTCACATCATTATTCAAGACAGGACTCTTCATCCTATCCTAGTTGACATGATTTTCCTATTGTGCTTGCCCTTCTATAACATTCATGCCCGACACTCTCTAGGTCCGACCATAAGAACCTAGGGCTCTGATACCAATCTGTAACGACCCGAAAATCGGACCGCTACCAGCGCTAGGATCCAGATCGACTTAAGGTCACCGGGACCCGTAGCAAGCCTAACATACATCATGTATACCTGTTAAATCCCATACATGATCATACATATACATAAAAATTTAAACTTTTTCTTTCCTTCACCAAGCTTAACCTGAGCATACTCATACTTATGAACATAAACCCCACACTGGAGCCCTCATCAAATGCTCCAATGGGGCAACATAATAAATACTAAGCTTGGTTTACGTAAAACATCATAAAAATATTTCATAGATCATGTGCAAAGGGATTAACTATACATACTAGGGTCAAGCACAATACTAAATCTCAATATTCATCATTATACAATACTTTACATTACATTACATTATCTTTCATGTCCACAACTAATCTATTACATACATAAACTCCTATTCTTGGTGACTTCATGGTCTAGCCTGCACCTGCAAACCTGGGGATTAAGGAAATGGGGTGAGCTACTAGAGCCCAGTGAGCAGAATAGTAAAACATGTATTAAAATTATGCTTTTATGAAATGCATCACATCACAAACATATCACATTAAGGATAGAATTGTCACCACTAGCCCTCTCCATAATCCAACAATGCCAGGACGTAGAATGGATCTCTGGTCTTTCCCTTACATAACATATCATAATATTCCAATGTGCCAGGGACGTAGAATGGGTCTTCCTGGACTTTCTCTTACATTGTGCCAGGGACGTAGAATGGGTCTTTCTGGACATCATATCATATCATCATCATATCATATCATTTCATACAAGGGTTAATGGATCATCCAATATCCATCCACATCAACAACATAATATGCAATGCAACATATTCGTGAATTCTAATGCAAACAACCTAATATATCTCATGGCATTCATGATGCGTGAATCATGCTAAAACTTTCATTAATTTAAACATAGTTCTGTTCTACTCACCTCAGGCTAGCTTTGAAAAGACTCTGAAGCAGCTATCTCACTGCTAGGGTCTTCGGTTCCTCGGGTCCGAACCTACACAGGTGGACACAAATGAGGGACCACACATACTGACTCGCGGTTGTCGAAGCCGGTCAAAAATAACCTTTCTGGTTATCAACAATTTACAACTGCAGATAGTGGTGAAAGGATCAAATCCACAGGGAATTGAATACTTATCTATTTTTCCGAAACAAGATCAATTAGAATCAACTGAAAGCACAATTGAAAGCAAGTAGATCAAAAGTAAAGTGCAATAAAGTAAAAAGGGGTTTTGAGATTAATTTGACTAACAACTATTGAAAGCAATTAAAACAGCAAGTAATTAAAATAGAAGAGGAAATCAATATGAAAAAGGTCTAGTTGAAGATATGGATCCACTTTGGTTGTTTGGATTGATCATTGAAACTTATGTTCTCTTAATTTGCTCAATAGATTGGTTATGGGGATGGAAAACGCTTCTCACCACCATGTCTCTCCTTATGATTAAATCAATTAGGGAACGTCCTCTAATCAATTACTAATTAACAAATTGTCAAGAAACGTCCTTGGGCCTTAGGCATCAAAACAATTGTCAATTGCATGAAGAAAGAGAGAGATCCAACCCTAGCTACTCAAACGCATGAGATGTTGCTAGATCATACAATTCCTTAGTTTTTACACCAAGTGTTCTTAGGTCAGAATATTTCCAACAATTACGGACTAACAAATATCCCAACTAACAATCAATTAACTTTGCAATCAAGAATCAAGTGGCCAATTTGATCAAAACAACAAAGCAATCTTAGATTTAAGCACACAATTGCATGAATATTGAACTAATCAAAGATAAACACTTTATGTTTAGATCTCACAATCCTTTAAACAACCTTAGTTTCAACCAATCTTCAACTAGAATTTGGGGTTTCAGCCACTCATGGCTGAACCAAAACAGAAAATAGAAGAGAAGAGAGGGAGGAGGTGAACCGGCGGTGGCAAAGGTGGAGGTGGAGCGGCGGCCGAACCTTGGAGAGGTTGGGGGATTGAATTCTTGAAATCTGCCTCTTCTTGTCTTCTTACGGCCTTTAAATAAGTTTTGGGAGGTTGCCTAGGGTTTCTTGGGTGTCCATGCATCTTTTTAGAGGCTGCCCAAAATGCCCTTGGTCTAATATGTGCCTTCTTTGTGCATGTGTGAAGGCAAGGGAGGGGCTTTTTGGTCTTTTAATTGCCGTCCAAGGTGTGTCCAAGAAGTCTTCTTCACATTATTCTTGCCATTCATGCACTAAAGAGGAAGGTGGAGCCTCTTTTGAATTTTGAATGTGCATGGCATGAAGTGGGAAACATGTGATCTTCAAGATTTGGCTTCTTGAATAAGGAAGAGTCAAGTTGGGAGGATTTTCGGCTGCCTAAGCTTATTTTCGAAAGTTGGACTTTCGGCTCTGGAGCAGACTTTCGGCCGCCGAAGGTGCCGCCGAAGGTGCCGTCGAAGGTGGTTGAGTTTCGATTCTGGACGAGCCTTTCGGCCGCCGAAGGTGCTTCCGAAGGTGGCTTTCCAGATTTGGCACTTTTTGGCAGTTTTAAGAGCATTTTCTCTTAATTGTCTCTTTACACCTAATATCTTCAAAACATGATTAAAACCACAAAATTAGGCAGGAAAAGTGTAAATAAACATCAATAAGATCATGATAATATGGACTAAAATATGCTCTATCAAATACCCCCACACTTAGCCTTTTCCTTGTCCTCAAGCAAATAAACGTAGTCAAATAAGCTTTCTTTGCTTTAGATCCTTATTTCCACTTAAGCTCTTACTCTAGACCCCTATTTTGAATCATTGCAGTGAAGAATATATGCATGAAGATTATTTACCTCCTTTCCTTGTTTCCCTTTGCTTACCATGGCTAGGATTTGTTTTCCTCAAGAGAGACCATACATGCATATTAGTTTGTTCAGATAAGACTTTTTCTAGCTTTCAGAGTGACTTGCCCTTACCTTGAAGTACTTTATTCAGGCTTTTGCACTTAGATTTTGCTTGAGAAAGTCACCAACCTTTTGACGTGAAGGTACATATTTATGATACCCACCCCCAGTTACTCAGTTGATCACCTTTTCAAGTGGCTACTACCTCTGTTTTTAGTCTTTTGACCATTGGAACAGTTTTTTTATTTGTGCTTTTGAGGTCTTTGCCTTTGCTGAATTTTCTTTCTCTCAATGATTTGGGCAAATCAACACCAATTGCTAAATCAAGTCATGTTAAGTTCATTCACACAATTTTCAATTCATTCTCTCTAATGAGGGTCATCAATATATTTTTCACCATGGCAAACTCAAAGATTCAATTCAAAAGGCAATTCTCAAACATGAATACAACTCACTGCAATTGATTCAACATAAGTTTAAAGAGTCATCACATCAATAGGGTCATGGAAAGAAAAACTCATCCAACATAGTTCATCAGTTTGAGTAGAGCAAAACAAAAAGAAGAAGAAGGTTGTGGTTGTGTGTGTTTTATTGAAAGCAAAAACAAACTAAAATGAAAAAAATTTCAACACTATGGCTATTCAGAACAAGTAAATCGCAAATTCTGAAAGAAAAGAAAAATTTTCGCAGAACTGAAGCTATGTAAAATTGCAGAAGAAGAAAGGAAGAAAAAGAGAAGAAGAAGAGGAGGAGGAGAGAAGAGATATGCACCCCCACACTTAAATCATGCATTGTCCTCAATGTATAAGAAACATAAAAGAACAAAGGAAACTGAATACTCCCCTGAGTTGTGGTGCATGGCGCAATTCACTTAGGTAGAATGAGTGACGAACAGATGTTCATCTGTGAATTCTTCTTTGATTGGACAAGGTGTAGAGCTAAATGGAAGCCGGCTGAGGTGGTCAGCCACAAGATTTTCTTTCCCTTTCTTGTCTCTTATCTCCATATCAAACTCTTGTAATAGAAGGATCCACCGAATGAGTCTCGGTTTTACTTCCTTTTTCTTGATCAAATATCGCAAAGCTGCATGGTCAGAATAAACAATGACTTTGATTCCCAAGAGATATGGTCTGAATTTCTCTAAGGCAAACACAACAGCTAAGAGCTCTTTTTCTATTGTTGTGTAGTTGCTTTGTGTGGCATCCAAAGTGCGAGAGGCATAGTGAATGACGTGGGGTGAGTTTCCCATACGTTGCCCTAAGACTGCTCCCACTGCATAGTTGCTTGCATCACACATAATTTCAAAGGGCATGTTCCAGTCAGGTGCTTGAATAATTGGGGCAGTCACAAGCAATTCTTTGATCAAATTAAATGCCTTTTTGCAACCTGCATCAAAATCAAATGTAGCATCTTGTTGAAACAATTTACATAATGGCTGTGTGATTTTGGAAAAATCTTTTATGAATCTTCTGTAGAAACCTGCATGTCCAAGGAAGGAATGGATGTCTTTAACATTTGTAGGGTAAGGCAGATTTTTAATTGTGTCTACCTTGGCTTTGTCCACTTCAATGCCTTTAGCTGAAACAACATGTCCTAAGATCATACCTTGATTAACCATAAAGTGACATTTTTCATAATTGAGTACAAGGTTAGATTCAAGGCATCTCTGTAGGATTCTTTCCAAATTAGCAAGGCATTCCTCAAAAGAGTTACCATGTACCGTGAAATCATCCATGAACACTTCAATGGTCTTACCCACATAGTCAGAGAATATGCTCATCATGCATCGCTGAAAGGTGGCAGGTGCATTGCAAAGTCCAAATGGCATCCTTCTAAAGGCAAAAGTGCCAAAAGGACAAGTGAAGGTCGTCTTCTCTTGGTCCTCTGGAGCAACTGGAATTTGATGAAAACCTGAATAACCATCAAGACAACAATAATGAGACTTACCTGCAAGCCTCTCTAGCATCTGATCAATGAATGGTAGTGGGAAGTGGTCTTTCCTCGTGGCAGCGTTGAGCTTCCTGTAGTCCATGCACACTCTCCATCCATTCTGAACTCTTGTGGGAACAAGTTCTCCTTCAGCATTGGGCACAATAGTGATCCTAGTTTTCTTTGGGACTACATGCACAGGACTCACCCATTTGCTATCAGAGATTGGGTATATGATACCAGCATCAAGGAGCTTGACTATTTATTTCTTTACTACTTCCATCATAGGTGGATTCAGTCTTCTTTGTGCATCTCTGACTAGCTTGCATTCATCCTCCATATGTATTCTATGCATGCATGTGGAAGGAGAAATACCTTTGATATCATCTATGGTCCACCCTATGGCTCCTTTATGCTTCTGTAGCACCTTCAAGAGGCTTGCTTCTTCATGTGGGCTTAATTTATTGGACACTATTACTGGTAGTGTCTTATCAGCTCCTAGGTACATGTATTTCAGATGGTCTGGGAGAGATTTCAGATGGTCTGGGAGAGGCTTCAGATCTAATTCTAGTACTTTCTAGCTTGATTGCAAATGAGGAGTGGAAGAGCTTGCTTGCGTTGGAGACTATGGAGCAAGGTTCGGCGGCCGAAGGATGGTAGAGTTCGGCGGCCGAACGTCAGTAGTGTCAACAGACGATGGGATCTAAGGTGAATGATTCGGCGGCTGAAGGGTGTTCAGCTTCGGTTGCCGAATGGTTGCTGAGTTCAGCGGCCGAGAGTCAGTGGAGTTCGGCTGGGCAGGCTGTGGGGATGAATTCTGCGTCTGGAAGGCAGTCAGATTCGGCGGCTGAAAGTGGTCTGGATTCAGCGGCCGAATGTCTTCAATCTGTGCAACATCAATCTGTTGGATGCTACAGACTATTTCTTTGAGTTTTGGCTCTTTCTAGCTCTCAATCTGTATCTGATCAGTATCTCTGCAGAAATCACTGTTAAGAATATCGTCTTGGTTTTCATCAAAAATCTCCTGGCTCAAACAGTCAACAATATCAAGACCATAAACAGGGGACATATCATGTGGATATTTCATAGCATCATAGACATTGAATTTAATGACTTCCCCTTCAAACTCCATGGTCAAAGTACCATCATGTACATCAATCTTAGTTCTAGCAGTACTCAAGAAAGGACGTCCAAGAAGGATATCAGAACTAGTATTACAACTATCTTCCTTAGTATCAATCACATAAAAATCTACAGGAAAGACTAGTTCATCTACTTGAACTAACACATCTTCTAGAACACCTATGGGATATACCACAGATCTATCAGCTAATTGAATCACAACTCTTGTGTCTTTCAGTGCACATGCATTCAGAGATTTATAGATGGAAAGAGGATGACATTTATGGATGCACTAAGATCACACATGGCTTTCTTAATTCCAACATTCCCAATCTTGCAAGAGATAGCAAACATACCTTTGTCTTTGCATTTAGTAGGGAGTTCTCTTTTAATCACAGCTGTGACATCCTCACCTACACTTACTTTTTTTCTTGCAGCTAGCTTTCTTCTATTGGTGCACAATTCTTTTAGAAATTTTGCGTACCTCAGAATCTGCTTAACAGCATCTAGCAGTGGTATGTTGATTTTCACTTTTTTGAAAGTCTCAAGAATCTCCTTTTCTTCTTTTTCTTTTTGTGTTCTTTCAAATATTTTTAAAAAAGGAGGTGGAGTGTGAAAACGTACCTTTGGATCGGTCTTTTGCGCAGGAGGTGTTGCAGGTGCTTGCCTTTACGCAACTGGCTCTTCAGAATGCGCTGGAAAGGCTTCTAAATTAATTGGTTCTTGTGCAACTTGCTTTTCTTGCTCATAACTAGCATCTTGAAGCTCTTTTCCACTTCTCAAAGTGATGGCACTCACATTCTGTCTAGGATTAGTTTCAGTTTGAGAAGGGAGCTTACCTTGGGACTCAACTTTCTTCATGAATGCAGTCACTTGTCCCATCTGTTGTTGGAGACTTTGTACAGTGTTTGTAAGTGTCTCCATCATCTTTTCAAGGTGCTTATTGGAATTTGAAGGTGCTGGATGGGCTTGATTTGTGTGGTAGTTCTGATGGTTCTGATTATTGTTGGCCCTTCCGTAGCTGAAATTGGGGTGGTCTCTCCAACCTGGATTGTATGTGTTGGAATATGGATCATGTCTAAGCTGGTTGTTATATCCTCCAATGGCATTAACTTGCTGGTTGTCTTCTTGAAGAGTAGGACATTGATCAGTTGGATGTCCTACATATGAACAAATACCACATGGCCTAGGCGACTGGGTTGCTTGCATCTGTTGAACCAGTCCTATGGCAAAATCTTTCATAACAGATGTCAGTTCAGAAATAGTAGGTGAGCTTACCTCATGGACTCCTCTCTGCAGTTGCTTTTCTTCTCCATATTGCCTAGATGAGGCTGCAAGTGTGGAGATCAGTTCTCGCATCTCCCTAGGTGTCTTGTCTGCAATGGATCCACCACAAGCTACATCTATGAATTTTTTTTCTGATGAGAGTAATCCTCCATAGAAGAATTGTATGAGGGACCTATCTGACATATCATGTTGTGGACAACCTGTACACAGTCTTTCAAACCTTTCCCAGTAGTCATATAAATCTTCGGTTGGTTTCTGTCTTATGCTAGTGATTTCTCTTATTATGCCAATCGACTTAGATTTTGGGAAGTATTTGTTCAAAAAGGTATGGACCATATCATCCCAAGAAGTTATAGATCTAGGTGGCAAATAAAATAACCAATCTTTAGCAAAGTCATCTAATGAAAAGGGAAAAGCTCTTAATTTAACATGATCTTCAGAGATACCTTGAGGTCTCATAGATGAACAAATAATATTAAATTCTTTCAAGTGCTTTTGTGGGTTTTCATTTTGTAAACCTCTAAATTTTGGGAGAAGATGAATCAAACCTGTCTTCAGTTCAAAGGGAACTGTCAAAGGTGGGTAGGTGATGCAAAGTGATGCTTGATCACCTACTGGTGTTGCCAATTCTCTCATGGTGCTTTCTCTTGGCATCTGTGGTCTCATGGCTGGATTTTCTTGAATTATTTGATTCTGGACAGCATGTCCATTAGGGGCAGTAGCCTGTGCATTAGGTTCTGCCATTGGTGCAAAGTTAGGTTGCTGGGGCAAGGAAGGTTCGGCAGCCAAAGGTTGATGGGGTTCGGCGGCTGAATGTTGGGCAGAATGCTCGACAGATTGCTTTCCTAATCTTTTGAGAGTGCGTTTAATTTCTGGATCAAAGGGAAGACTGTCCCTGCGTTCAGATCTGGTCATGAAAGAAAACTAAACAAGTTAAATCAACTTCCCGGCAACGACGCCAATTTTTGACTCGCGGTTGTCGAAACTGGTCAAAAATAACCTTTCTGGTTATCAACAATTTACAACTGCAGATAGTGGTGAAAGGATCAAATCCACAGGGAATTGAATACTTATCTATTTTTCCGAAACAAGATCAATTAGAATCAACTGAAAGCACAATTGAAAGCAAGTAGATCAAAAGTAAAGTGCAATAAAGTAAAAAGGGGTTTTGAGATTGATTTGACTAACAACTATTGAAAGCAATTAAAACAGCAAGTAATTAAAATAGAAGAGGAAATCAATATGAAAAAGGTCTAGTTAAAGATATGGATCCACTTTGGTTGTTTGGATTGATCATTGAAACTTATGTTCTCTTAATTTGCTCAATAGATTGGTTATGGGGATGGAAAACGCTTCTCACCACCATGTCTCTCCTTATGATTAAATCAATTAGGGAACATCCTCTAATCAATTACTAATTAAAAAATTTCCAAGAAACGTCCTTGGGCCTTAGGCATCAAAACAATTGTCAATTGCATGAAGAAAGAGAGAGATCCAACCCTAGTTACTCAAACGCATGAGATATTGCTAGATCATATAATTCCTTAGTTTTTATACCAAGTGTTCTTAGGTCAGAATATTTCCAACAATTACGGACTAAGAAATATCCCAACTAACAATCAATTAACTTTGCAATCAAGAATCAAGTGGCCAATTTGATCAAAACAACAAAGCAATCTTAGATTTAAGCACACAATTGCATTAATATTGAACTAATCAAAGATAAACACTTTATGTTCAGATCTCACAACCCTTTAAACAACCTTAGTTTCAACCAATCTTCAACTAGAATTTGGGGTTTCAGCCACTCATGGCTGAACCAAAACAGAAAATAGAAGAGAAGAGAGGGAGGAGGTGAACCGACGGTGGCAAAGGTGGAGGTGGAGCGACGGCCGAACCTTGGAGAGGTTGGGGGATTGAATTCTTGAAATCTGCCTCTTCTTGTCTTTTTAAGGCCTTTAAATAAGTTTTGGGAGGTTGCCTAGGGTTTCTTGGGTGTCCATGCATCTTTTTAGAGGCTGCCCAAAATGCCCTTGGTCTAATATGTGCCTTCTTTGTGCATGTGTGAAGGCAAGGGAGGGGCTTTTTGGTCTTTTAATTGCCGTTCAAGGTGTATCCAAGAAGTCTTCTTCACATTATTCTTGCCACTCATGCACTAAAGAGGAAGGTGGAGCCTCTTTTAAATTTTGAATGTGCATGGCATGAAGTGGAAAACATGTGATCTTCAAGATTTGGCTTCTTGAATAAGGAAGAGGTAAGTTGGGAGGATTTTCGGCTGCCTAAGCTTATTTTCGGAAGCTGGACTTTCGGCTCTGGAGTAGACTTTCGGCCGCCGAAGGTGCCGCCGAAGGTGGTTGAGTTTCGGTTCTGGACGAGCCTTTCGGCCGCCGAAGGTGTTTCCGAAGGTGGCTTTCCAGATTTGGCACTTTTTGGCAGTTTTAAGAGCATTTTCTCTTGATTGTCTCTTTACACCTAATATCTTCAAAACATGATTAAAACCACAAAATTAGGTAGGAAAGGTGTAAATAAACATCAATAAGATCATGATAATATGGACTAAAATATGCTCTATCACATACACTAACAAGACTCTAAACATCTCCCCAAAACCCCCTAAAACACCTTAATACAATCATAGAAAACATGCAAAGGAAGGTTGAACAGGGCACTTTCAGCGGCAGGTTCGGCGGCCGAAAGTCCCTCCAGAGCCGAAAGTCCAACTTTTAGGGGCAGGGTTCGGTAGCCAAAACATGCCACCACAGGCAGGTTCGGCGGCCGAACATGGCTTCGGCTGCCGAACCTGAGTTCTTCCAAAAATGGCAGAACTTAGCCTTTTATGCATAAATGCCTCCCAACTTTCCAAACTCACATCCAACACTTCCAAAACATGCATACCCACATACATAAGCATATAGGGGTCTCAAACTATCCTAAACCCCAACAACAACACAAAGCATATATACATACAATATACATTATCCATAAACTCCACATTAACCCTAACAACAAACAACTAACCTATACATGCATTTCTACCCCACAACCCCTCATAAAACTTATTTAAAATATGGGATAAACTAAAGATCTACCCTTACCTCTTGAAGATTGAGAGGGGAAGTGACCTAAACTTGGAGAAATGGAGGAAGAAAACTCTGGCGTCTCCAAGCTTCAAATCTTGATCTTAGCTCCAAAAATCTTCAAAACCAAGTTAAATAACTCGTAAAAACATGAGAGACTTGAAGGAAGAACACAAGATCGATAAGGGAGGACGAAGACTCACCTTGGCTGGAAATGGGGAGAGAAAACTCGTCCATTTCGGACAGGGGACCCTTTATAGGTGGCTGGCCAGGCCACTTTCGGGGGCCTAACGTGCCTCCACATACATCCCATGTTCGGCGGCCGAACCTGGGCCCTTCCTTCATTCTCTTTCTTTCTTTTTCTTTAAAACTTTAACTCAATTCCTTTCTTCATAAAACCATAAAATACATGAAAATATTTTATAAAAACATGATTTTACCCTTCTAGAGGTTTCCGACATCCAAGATTCTACCGGATGGTAGGAATTCCGACACTGGAGTCTAGCTGGGTTGTAACAGCCCAGAAACCGAACTGATACCGGCGCTAGGATCCAGATCGGCTTAAGGCCGCCGGGACCCGTAGTAAGCCTGCTATGAACTATGTGTACCTGTGAAATCCCATACATGATCATACATTTTCTGTAAACATTACAACTTTTCTCTGTTCCAAGGCTTAACCTGTGCATACACTCTCTCTATACTGTAAAACCCCTGCTAGAGCTCTCATCTTTGCTCTAGGCAGGTCCAATCATATACTGTTAAGCCTGGTTTTTCATATACAATAAAATCATTTTCATAACAGACCATGTATATACAAAAGGATTACAACTCATAAGATCAAGCATCATCTATACAACATACACTATCTGTGCAATTTCATGTCCACACTAGCTATTACATAACTCTTCTCTTTAACTGTACCCTGCTGACCTCTCTGGACTCTGTACCTGCAAGACTGGGGTTGAGGGAGAAGGGTGAGCTATACTAGCCCAGTGAGTAGTACATATAAAACATGGGATAAAACATGATCTCATGGAATGCATCATAACACAAGTAAAGCATATAATCTCAGACGGACTAATTCAAAATTCCCCCACATTGCCCGGCCCGCGAAGGAGCTCTTCAGGTCTTCATTCAGCACCCTATGGTACCGTGTGCCCGGCCCTTTCAGGGCTCCTCAGGTCTTCATTTAGGGGGCTAATGAATCCCAGCTACGCCCGATCTGTACATGCACTGATTAATGCAACATCTTCGTGCTCACTAATGCAATACTATACACATGACAGAATGATGCATGAACATGCTAAAAATGTTTGAGTGCTCATCTTAAAAGATTTAGTGTAGTTCCACTCACCTCTGGTTGACTCTGTACTGAATTTGCAGGTTCTGAAGCAGTGCTCACTGCAAACCTCCTTGGTTCCTCTGGTCCGTTCCTACACAGGTGGACTGAAATGAGGGACCAAACTAACTCAAGACCATCTCTAAGAAACTTCCTAAAATTCCTCTAAAGCATCTTAGAACAATCACATAAAACATGCAAAAGAAAGCTGGACAGGGCACTTTCGGCGGCAGGTTCGGCGGCCGAAACTCCCCTCCAGAGACGAACCTCATGCATGTTCGGCAGCACCTTCGGCAGCTGAAAGTCTCGTCCAGAGACGAAACTCAACCTTCGGCGGCACTTTCGGCGGCCGAACCTTGCCTCCAGAGACGAAAGTCCAAATGTTCGGGGGCAAGCTTTGGCAGCCGAAATTGCCTCCACAAGGGGTTCGGCGGCCGAACCTTCCTTCGGCGGCCGAACCTGGTTTTGCCCGCTGGGCAGAACCCTGCTCTGTTTCATGCAAACCTTTCCCCCAAACTTACCCAACATGCATATCAACTACTCCCAACTAGCACTGTAACGACCCGAAAATCGGACCGCTACCGGCGCTAGGATCCAGGTCGGCTTAAGGCCGTCGGGACCCGTAGCAAGCCTGACATGCAACCTGTAAACCTGTTTAATCCCATACATGATCAACAACATACATAAAAATTTAAAACTTTTCCTTACATTCATACACCAAACTCAACCTGTGCATGCACTATACAATATCATAATCATAACCATGATCCCTCTGTGGAATCTCATCAATGCCCCAATGGGCGATACAACATATGTTGAGTTGGTTTACATAAACATCATAAAAGATCTAGGATCATGCATTAAAAGGGATACCTTACACATAGGTCAAGCACAACCTCTAATCCTCAATATCATTACATTACATAACTATTCATAACTTTACAATTTGTCATATCCACATTCTATCTATTATATACAAATGACTTCAATACTCTTGCTGACCTCCTGGTCTACCCTGTACCTGCAAACCTGGAGGATTTGGGAGAGGGGTGAGTTACTAGAGCCTAGTGAGCAGAATAATAAAACATTTATAGTAAAAGTTCATGGAATGCGTCACATCACAACTAATCATATCAAGGATGAACTTGTCACCATTTAGCCCTCTACATATTCCAATCATGCCAGGGGCGTAGTGCAGGCCACACCTGGTCTTTCTCTTATACATAACATAACATACATAACCAATGGTGTCGGGGGCGTAGTGTAGGCCACATCCGGTCTTTCTCTTATATAGTGCCAGGGGTGTAGTGCAGGCCACACCTGGACTTCCATATCATATCATCACGTCATAACATATGAGAGCTAATGGAACATTCAACATTCATCCACATCAACAACATATTATGCAATGCAACATATTCGTGATTTCTAATGCAAACAACCTAAAATATCACATGGCATCCGTGATGCATGAACATGCTCAAAAATGATTTATTTACTTGAAACATAAAGAGTTATTCTACTCACCTCTGGCTAGCTCTGACATTGACTGAAGCAGCTGACTCACTGCTGAGGTCCTCGGTTCCTCGGGTCCGAACCTACACAGGTGGACTCAAATGAGGGACCAACATACTATAACATGACTCTGAAAACATCCCCCAAAAACCCTCTAAAACACCTCAAAACATCCATGCAAGAACATGCAAAGGAAGGCTGGACAGGGCACTTTCGGCGGCAGGTTCGGCGGCCGAAAGTCCCTCCAGAGCCGAAAGTCAGACAAGTTCGGCGGCACCTTCGGCGGCCGAAACTCCCAGACAGAGACGAAACTCATGCATGTTCGGCGGCACTTTCGACGGCCGAAACTCCCAGACAGAGACGAAAGTCCTCTTTCGAGGGCAGGCTTCGGCAGCCGAAAGGCTTGCCTCCCAGGCAGGTTCGCGGCCGAAAGTCCTTCGGCTGCTGAACCTGGTTTCTGCCAAAGGGCAGAAACTTGGTTCCTCATGCATATTGCCTCCCAAAACCATCCAAACATGCATAAACCTATTCTACAACATACATACTCAAGCATACAAGCTCCTAGGGGCTTCAAACCATCAAAAACCCCAACTACAACACATCAAACAACTCACATTGTTCATAAACACATATTAAACCCATAAACCTAACCATGAGCTAAACATGCATTCTACCCCATAGATCTACTTAAAACTAACTTAAAACATGCAATAAGCTCAAGATCGGCCCTTACCTCTTGAAGATCGAGAGGAGAACGACCCTAGCTTGAAAAATGGGAGAGAGAGAGTTCCTTGAACCTCCAAGCTCCAAAACTTGCTCAACAGCTCAAAATCTTCAAAACAAGAGTAAAACTAGTGAAAATCGAGAAAGATTTGAAGGAAAGAACTCAAACCCGATGAGGGATGTCGGAGAGCTCACCATGGCCGAAAATGGGGAGAAAAACTCGCCCGTTTTCGGCTAAGGGACCCCTTTATAGGTGGCTGGCCAGGCCACGTTCGGGAGCCGAAAGTGCCTCCGCATGCATGCCATGTTCGGCGGCCGAACATAAGGTTTGGCGGCTGAACCTGGACTTCCCTCACTTATGCTTTCGGGGGCCTAAGGCACACCCGAAGCGCATGCATGTTCGGCGGCCAAACTTGAGATTCGGCGGCCAAACCTGAGTTTTCCTCCAAGGTTGTTTTCATGCAAAAAATCATTTCCTTTTTAATTAAAATCATGAAATACATTAAAACATTTTAAGAAAACATGTTTCTACCCTACTAGAGGCTTCCGACATCCGAGATTCCACCGGACGGTAGGAATTCCGATACCGGAGTCTAGCCGGGTATTACATTCTACCCCTTTAAGAACATTCATTCCCGAATGTTCCTCAACTAGCACATGCATGGCATACAACATATCATACACATAAAACACATGAAACATATAAGAAACTAACCTTAGAAAAGATAAGGGCATTGCTGGAGCATGGACTCCCGTGTCTCCCAAGTGCATTCTTCCAAATTATGGTGGTTCCACAGAACTTTCACCATCGGGATTTCCTTGTTTCTTAGCTTTATGATCTGGGTGTCTAGGATCCGTACTGGCTGTTCAACATAGGTGAGATCCTCTTGGACCTCCACATCAGGCTCACTAAGAACCTTGCTCGGATCTGACACAAACTTCCTCAACATTGAAACATGAAAAACCGGATGGATTCTTTCCATTGAAGCAGGTAAATCCAGCTTGTACGACACATTCCCAATCTTTTGCAAGATTTCAAAGGGTCCGATGTATCGTGGGGCTAGTTTACCTTTCTTCCCGAAGCGAACCACTCCTTTCATAGGGGACACCTTGAGCAATACCAGATCCCCCTCCTGAAACTCTACATGTCTTCTGCGGATGTCTGCATAACTCTTCTGTCTGCTTGCAACAGTCTTGATCCTTTCTCTGATTATGGGTACTACCCTGCTGGTAATCTCTACTAGCTCAGGCCCTGCCAAGGCCTTTTCTCCAACTTTCCAGCAAACAGGTGATCTGCACTTCCTCCCATACAAAACTTCATATGGAGCCATCCCGATGCTAGCATGATGGTTGTTATTGTAGGCAAACTCCACCAAGGGTAGATGCTGCCTCCAAGAACCGCCAAAGTCCAGCACACACATTCTAAGCATATCCTCTATGGTCTGGATGGTCCTTTCTGATTGTCTGTCCGTCTTTGGATGGAAAGCAGTGCTAAAATCCAACCTGGTACCCATGGCATTCTGCAGACTCCGCCAAAATCTGGAGGTGAACTGAGGCCCTCTATCGGACACTATTGAAACAGGAACCCCATGCAGCCTGACGATCTCATCAACATACACCTGTGCCAACTTGTCCACAGAATAGCCACTCCTGACAGGGATGAAGTGAGCAGATTTGGTGAGTCTGTCCACAATCACCCATATGGAGTCCAATCTGTTGGACGTCGCCGGTAACCCCACTACAAAGTCCATAGCTATATTCTCCCATTTTCACTCTGGAATAGGTAGCGGGTTAAGCATTTCAGCCGGCTTCTGATGTTCCAGCTTCACCCTCTGACACACTTCGCAGGCTGACACAAATTGTGCCACTTCTTTCTTCATAGCTGGCCACCAATAAACCTTCTTCAGATCTTGATACATCTTGGTGGCTCCGGGGTGAACGCTCTATCTTGCATTATGAGCCTCTCTCATAATATCTCCTTTTAGCCCTATGTCATCTGGTACACATAGTCTGCTCCCATAGCGGAGGATCCCTTTGCTGTCAAATCTGAACTCACTATCTTTGCCTGACTGAACAGTCCTGGCAATCTTCACTAACTCTAGGTCCTCATGCTGTTTCTGAGCCACCTGCTCCAGAAACACGGGCGCCACTCTCATCTGGGCTACCAAAGCACCTGTACCAGACAACTCCAACTGTAGACCTTCCTTAACGAGCTTGTAAAACTCCTTTACCACTGGCCTCCTTTCTGCCGATATGTGGGATAAACTGCCGAGTGATTTCCGGCTTAAGGCGTCTGCCACAACATTCGCCTTACCCGGATGGTACTGAATCTTGCAATCATAGTCACTCAGCAGCTCCACCCATCTTCTCTGTCTCAAGTTCAAATCTCTTTGACTCAGGATGTACTGTAGCCTCTTATAATCCGTGAAGATCTCACATTTAACCCCATAGAGGTAGTGCCTCCACATCTTGAGTGCAAAGATTACTGCTGCCATCTCCAGGTCATGTGTGGGGTAATTCAACTCATGCTTCTTCAGCTGTCTAGAAGCATAAGCAATCACCCTTTCATTCTGCATTAACACACAACCTAGTCCCACACGGGACGCATCACAGAAAACTGTGAAATCCTCATTGTTAGCTGGCAAAGCTAACACTGGTGCTGATGTTAACCTCTTCTTGAGCTCTTCAAAACTATCTTCGCACTGGTCAGTCCACACAAACTTCTGATTCTTTCTAGTTAGTCTGGTCAGGGGAGCTGCAATCTTTGAGAAGTTCTGAACGAACCTCCTGTAGTAACCTGCCAAACCCAAGAAACTCCTGATCTCTGTCACTGAAGTGGGTCTAGGCCAGTTAGCCACAGCTTCTACCTTCTTGGGGTCCACCTCTATCCCATTTTCTGTCACAACATGCCCCAAGAATGAAATGCTCCTCAGCCAGAACTCACACTTGGAGAACTTGGCATACAAGCCATGCTCCCTCAAGGTCTGTAGAACCATCCTCAGATGATGGACATGCTCCTCTGCATTCCTGGAATACACCAAGATATCATCTATGAAGACAATAACGAAGTGATCCAGGTACTGGCTAAACACTCTGTTCATGAGATCCATGAATGCTGCAGGGGCGTTGGTTAACCCGAACGGCATTACAAGGAACTCAAAATGCCCATATCTGGTCCTGAAAGCTGTCTTTGGCACATCTTCCTCCCTGATCCTCAGCTGATGGTACCCGGACCTCATATCTATTTTGGAGAAACAACCCGCTCCTGCTAGCTGGTCGAATAGATCATCGATCCTTGGTAAAGGGTACCTATTCTTGGTAGTGACTTTGTTCAACTGCCTGTAGTCGATACAAAGTCTAAGGGATCCATCCTTCTTTCTGACAAACAAGACTGGAGCACCCCAGGGTGAGGTACTCGGTCGGATGAAGCCCTTATCTACCAGCTCTTGCAACTGTTCTTTCAACTCTTTCAATTCTGCTGGTGCCATCCTATAAGAAGGGATAGAGATCGGTCGGGTTCCAGGCATCAGTTCTATCTCAAACTCTATCTCCCTAGCAGGTGGTAAACCTGGCAGTTTGTCTGGGAACACATCCAAAAACTCTCTGACCACCGGCACCGAGGCGGGCTCTCTAACCTGACTGCTAAGCTCTCTCACATGAGCCAAATACCCCTGACATCCCCTCCTAAGCAACCTACGAGCCTGAAGAGCTGATATCAGACCTCTAGGTGTACCCCTCCTGTCTCCTCTGAAGACTACCTCTGACCCATCCTGACCTCTGAACCTGACTACCTTGTCCCTGCAGTCCAAGGTAGCCCCATGGGTAGATAACCAGTCCATCCCTAGAATGACGTCAAAATCTGTCAAATCTAGACCACCAGGTCGGCGGACAAGCATCTTCCCTCAATAAAAACAGGACTACACTGGCAGACTGACTCTGCCACTGATGGATCACACTTGGGTCCACTGACCCAGAGAGGACACTCTAACCCAGAGATCATCAACCCCAACCTCTCAACGGCTCTCGGAGCAATAAAAGAATGAGATGCACCAGGGTCCATCAAGGCATACACATCTGAACAACCAATGACTAAGTTACCTGCCACCACGGTGTTAGATGCATCTGCCTCCTGCTGTGTCATTGTGAAGATCCGTGCTGGAGCTGATGGACCTTCACCTCTAAAACCTGCTGAAGAAGAGGCTGCCCCTCTCCCTCTACCTCTGCCACTGGCCTGAGTCGTGGCTGGAGTTGCTGGCTGCGCTACGCTACCTGAAGCTGTCTGCTGGGACTGTGCCATCGGGGCTGCTCTTGGACATTCTCGAGACATATGCCCCTCCTGACCACATCTATAACAGGCTGTCGTCCCAAACCGACATACTCCCCTGTGTGGCTTACCACACCTAGCACAAACTGTATTATCCGCACCAGAGCTTGAGCCACCTCCAAATCCCAGACTGGACTTAACCTTGTTCCAGAACTTGTTCTTCTTGGACTTCCTAGAGCCTCTGTCCCACTTTTTACTACCTGAAGCTGCTGCACTTATAGAAGAAGAGCCTGGGGTCTTAGAACCAGAAGGCTGTGCCACTGACTGCTTGACTTTCCCCTCGATGATAGCACTAGCCTCCATCCTCCTAGCCATATCCACTATGGCATGAAAGCTCTCCCTATCTGCGGACTGAATCAAGGAGGAATACCTGGAGTGAAGTTTCATGATATACCTCCTTGACTTCTTCTGGTCTGTGTCAAGAGTTTGCCTTGCAAACGGCAACAGCTCCAAGAATCTGTCGGTGTACTCCTCTACACTCATTTCCTCTGTCTGCCTTAACTGTTCAAACTCAATCATCTTCAATTCTCTTGAACTGTCAGGAAAAGCCCATCCTGCAAATTCATTTGCAAACTCCTCCCATGATAGGCTGTCCAACCTCGAGCTCACATAGTTCTTAAACCACTCACGGGCCTTTTTGCATTTTAATGTGAACCCAGCCATCTGAATGGCTCTACTGTCATCTGCCCCTATCTCATCTGTAATTGTTTTGACCCTCTCAAGGTACACAAACGAGTCATCACCGGTCTCAAACTGGGGAGCACCCAGCTTCATGTAGTCGGTCATCTTGACCTTGCTCCCACCAGATGAGCTAGGCTTAGGCACATGGGTTGCTGGAACTGTGTTTTCTGCTGATGGTGGAGGAGGTGCAACATTTTCTGAGGTAGGGTTAGCTGGATTTGGATAGTAAGGTGGGGGTGGATACATTGGGTATTGTGAATATCGTGGGTAGTAGGGTGGGTATGGCATCTGTGTGGGATAAGGGGTGAAGCTAGGGTAATCCGATGTACCTCCCATCGAATACCCGGGATTTTGTAAGAAGTGTGGGTAGTGGGGTGGCTGAACAAATCCCGAGGCCTGAGTGCCTCCTTGGGACTCTCCCATTCCCTCTTCTGACATGCTAACTCCCAGACTGCCATCCCTCCTCTACTCTACATCCATATCATCCCCCATGTCTTCTGACATACCTCCCTGAACTGTTCCCCTCACTGATCTGCTTCTACCCAGATCCAGAGACCTTCTAGGGTCTCTTACTGCTCTTTCTCTGTTAGACCTACTAGACATTGCCCTAGGCAATGTAGGAGGACGGGTGCTCATGCCCTCATCCTCAGGTGGCACTCCAGTCAATCGTGCAGATCGACGAGTTCCTCTCATCTTGTTTTCTGAAAAACAATACACTTCACATAAACTTTAGCATCATATGGTTCATGTGGGCACCCATGAACCCGCATCACATACATATCATTCATATCATAGCATTAATGCACATGTATATAATCATGGCATTTCACATCATCATACAAGACAGGACTCCACATCCTATCCTAGTGGACATGACCTTTCCTATTGTGCTTGACCTTCTATAACATCTATGAGCCTGACACTCCAGGTCTGACCATATGAACCTAGGGCTCTGATACCATTCTGTAACGATCCGAAAATCGGGCCGCTACCGGCGCTAGGATCCAGGTCGGCTTAAGGCCGCCGGGACCCGTAGCAAGCCTGACATGCAACCTATAAACCTGTTTAATCCCATACATGATCAACAACATACTTAAAAATTTAAAACTTTTCCTTACATTCATACACCAAACTCAACCTGTGCATGCACTATACAATATCATAATCATAACCATGATCCCTCTGTGGAATCTCATCAATGCCCCAATGAGCGATACAACATATGTTGAGTTGGTTTACATAAACATCATAAAAGATCTAGGATCATGCATTAAAAGGGATACCTTACACATAGGTCAAGCACAACCTCTAATCGTCAATATCATTACATTACATAACTATTCATAACTTTACAATTTGTCATATCCACATTCTATCTATTATATACAAATGACTTCAATACTCTTGCTGACCTCCTGGTCTATCATGTACCTGCAAACCTGGAGGATTTGGGAGAGGGGTGAGCTACTAGAGCCCAGTGAGCAGAATAATAAAACATTTATAGTAAAAGTTCATGGAATGCGTCACATCACAACTAATCATATCAAGGATGAACTTGTCACCATTTAGCCCTCTACATATTCCAATCATGCCAGGGGCGTAGTGCAGGCCACACCTGGTCTTTCTCTTATACATAACATAACATACATAACCAATGGTGCCGGGGGCGTAGTGCAGGCCACATTCGGTCTTTCTCTTACATAATGCCAGGGGCGTAGTGCAGGCCACACCTGGACTTCCATATCATATTATCACGTCATAACATATGAGAGCTAATGGATCATTCAACATTCATCCACATCAACAACATATTATGCAATGCAACGTATTCGTGATTTCTAATGCAAACAACCTAAAATATCACATGGCATCCGTGATGCATGAACATGCTCAAAACTGATTTATTTACTTGAAACATAAAGAGTTATTCTACTCACCTCTGGCTAGCTTTGACACTGACTGAAGCAGCTGACTCACTGCTGAGGTCCTCGGTTCCTCGGGTCCGAACCTACACAGGTGGACTCAAATGAGGGACCAACATACTATAACATGACTCTGAAAACATCCCCCAAAAACCCTCTAAAACACCTCAAAACATCCATGCAAGAACATCCAAAGGAAGGCTGGACAGGGCACTTTCGGTGGCAGGTTCGGCGGCTGAAAGTCCCTCCAGAGCCGAAAGTCAGACAGGTTCGGCGGCACCTTCGGTGGCCGAAACTCCCAGACAGAGACGAAACTCATGCATGTTCAGCGGCACTTTCGACGGCCGAAAATCCCAGACAGAGACGAAAGTTCTCTTTCGGGGGCAGGCTTCGGCAGCTGAAAGGCTTGCCTCGCATGCAGGTTCGGCGGCCGAAAGTCCTTCGGCTGCCGAACCTGGTTTCTGCCAAAGGGCAGAAACTTGGTTCCTCATGCATCTTGCCTCCCAAAACCATCCAAACATGCATAAACCTATTCTACAACATACATACTCAAGCATACAAGCTCCTAGGGGCTTCAAACCATCAAAAACCGCAACTACAACACATCAAACAACTGTAATACCCGGCTAGAATCCGGCATCGGGATTCCTGCCTTCCGGCGGAATCTAGGGTGTTGGATCTCTCTAGAAGGGTAGAATGTGTTTTCTAAAATGTTTTCACATGATTTCATGGTTTAAATGAAAATGAATTGAGTTTTGAAGAGAAAAAGGCCAAGGAGGAAGAACCCAGGTTCGGCCGCCGAAGGTGATGTTCGGCCGCCGAACATGAGATGGTTTCGGATGGACTTTTGGCTTCCGAAAGTTGAGTTGGGCAGAAACCAGGTTCGGCTGCCCAACCTCAAGTTCGGCCGCCGAACATGGGGGACTTTAGGGTGCTGGTTTGGCCGCCGAATGTGGCTCAGCCGGTCGCCTATAAAAGGCCTCAGACCGAAAATGGGCGAGTTTTCCTCCCCATTCTCGTGCTCAGGTGAGTTCATGTCCTCCCTTGGTCGATTTCACGTTTTCCTTCATCTTCTATGGTTTTTATGAGTTTCATTCTTAGTTTTGAAGAGTTTTAAGCTTGGATCAAGGATTTGGAGCTTGGAGACCCCGGAGCTAGTTTCCTCCACATCTCCAAGGTTCGGGTCACACCAACCCTCGATCTCCAAGAGGTTAGTGTAGATCCTTGTTTTTTTCCTTATGTTTAATGAAGTTTTAAGTAAGTTTTATAGAGTTTGATGGTTGAGTTTGGGTAGAAATGCATGTTTAAGGTTTACATGGGTTTTATACCCAATGTATGTAATGTGATGTTTGTGTTGAGGAGTTTATGTTAGTTTATGCTCCTTTATGCTTGTGGGAGTGAGTATGCATGATTGGGAGAGAGTATGTGAGGATTTGGGTATATTTGAGTTTGGTTTTTGGCTTGGCAGAATCGGACCTGTCGTCCAGAGGGGACCAGGTTCGGCCGCCGAAAGGAGTTTCGGCCGCCGAACCTGCATGGGAGGCAGTCTTTAGGCTGCCGAACGTGCCCCCGAAGGAGGGACTTTCGTTTCTGTCCAGGAGTTTCGGCCGCCGAACCTGCCGCCGAACCTACCCGAGTTTCGTCTCTTGAAGGGACTTTCGGCCGCCAAAGGTGCCGCCGAAAGTGCCCTGTCCAGCCGTTTCTTGGGTGTTTTCTATGTATGATTAAGTGATGTTTAGAGGGGTTTTAGGGGGTATGCTTACGAGTTGTTAGAGTGTGTTTGGCACCTCATTCGAGTCCACCTGTGTAGGACCGGACCCGAGGGATCGAGGAGGCCATCAGTATTAGCTGTTGCAGAGTCAGTCAACGCCTGCCAGGAGGTGAGTAGAACTAACTTAATCTTTTACTTTAAGAAATCAAATGCCTAAAGCATGTTCATGCATCATGTATATATGCAATAGGTTGATTGCACTAGTTACACGAATATGAAGCATTGCATTATTTACTGTTGATGGAGATTGGACCAAGGATGACCCCACTAGCCCTATGGATAAGACCTGGCTGGGCCAGGCATTACGAAGTCCTGTGGTGCCCTCTATGGTGGCCGGGCAAATAGCTTAGGGATGTTTTGAGGTTGGGTCCAATCCGTGATATGACTTGTTTGTGCTGTGACGCATTTCATGAAAGCATGTAATTAATGAACTGTTTTCTCTGTTTCTACTCACTGGGCTCTTGTAGCTCACCCCATTCCCTTAACCCCAGTTTTGCAGGGCCAGAGTAAGTAAGCCAGAGTAAGTCAGATAGAGCTATGGGAAAGAAGAGGTTCAAGCATGGGTTGCCATGTTTGGTTGTAATAGCTTAGCTATGTTTTGTGTATGTTTATGGTTATAGTGGATGTTATGTAAGGAAGTTGTTAAAGAGATGATATGTTATGTAATGCTATGTATGTTTTGTATGCTTGTTTAGCTTAGTAATGGACATGATAGATGGACTTGATGTATGGTCCTTATGTATATAAAGAATATGATGAATGGAATGAGTAATGAGTATGTTATAAGAGATAGAGCCAAGCTAAGAAAAGTATGTGAGATGTATGGTATAGAGTTGTGCTTTGCCTAGTGACGGTAAATCCCTTGGTTTTGCATGATCAATATGAAAGTTAAAGAAAAGTTTTAAGAATGTCTTCAAGTTATATGAAATGTTTAAATGGTTTGAAGTATGTATGGCCGTGAGGGAAGAAAGGGTCTCAATCCCTTGACCTAAAGCGGATATGTTTTTACAGCTAGCTTGACGACTCATCTAGTATGAAGTTCTATGTTTTATACATAGGTCAAGTTGAACTAAAGAAAAAGTTTAAAGGTTTTTCTGAAAATGCTGATCATGTATGGGATTATACCTAGAGTTCAGGATGTCTAGAGGCTTACTACGGGTCCCGGCGGCCTTAAGCCGATCTGGATCCTAGTGCCGAATAGTTTGGAGCCGTTACGGCAGGGTACCGGTTTCCGGGCTGTTACAGTTGGTATCAGAGCTTTGGGCCTCGAGAGTACGGTGTGTTGCACATCGGAAAGAGGTTAGTTTAGAGGTCATAGAAGGGCAAGCACAATAAGAAAGGTCAAGAGTAGAATCATGTCCACTAGGATAGGAGGTAGGATCCTGTCTTGTATGCTGATGTGTAATGCCATGTATGGTGCATGTGCATTTATGTTTGTATTATGGATGTTGATAGTCCCTTAGCTGCGAAATGGCATAATATGTACTGATATGAGATGAGCTGAGAGACCAGGTATGGCCTTTGGCACAGTTGGTCAAGACATGTTCTGCTATGTTGTAGGCTATAGGTGACAGGTTCATCCATGATATATATTGCATGAGGGGTCAGGTGTTTGTCACATGGACCATATGATATGATGCATGCTATGTGTTATGATGCCATGCTATGTGATGTGATGCTTATGTGTACCGGTGCGCTTGTTGTGTTTTCAGAAGAACTGAAGATGCAAGGTGCTAGTCGATCTGTGGAGTCAGATCCGTCTGAGTGGGAAGGTACGGAGACCTTTCCTCCCGTTCTGCCAGGAGTACAGTCAGATATGGTTGGCAGTGGGGAAACATCAAGAGACCCTGGAAGGTCTGTTGATGTCAGTAGAGAAGAAATGGTGCAGAGGAGAGACATAGGTGTGCAAGTGAATATGGATGAGGACTGCATGGGAGAGTCTAAGGATTCTGAGAATTCCAGTTCAAGGGAAGTTGATCCCTCCATGCTGAGTACAGCCGCCAAGAGAGGTAGAAGGGGGAGAAGAACCCCTAAGCAATGGGGCAGAACTAGGAAGGGTAGGTTGTGGAAGAGGTTTAGGCTAGATGCTGAAGATGGTTCGAGTTCTGGTCGAGACACTACAGGATGTATGAGGTGCGGAAGGCCGCACAAGGGAGTCTGCCGTTATGGGACGACAGCTTGTTTTCGGTGTGGACAGGAAGGACACATAGCACGTGAGTGTCCTACTGTGCCCCGTTTAGTACAGTCTCAGCCAGTAGCTCCAGCCGTGTTTCAGGTGAGTGGTCGAGGCAGAGGAAGAGGGTCATTCCCTCGTTCTTCTGAAGGTTCCCATGGAGAAGGTCTGTCAGCTCCAGCTCGGATCTTCACCCAAGCTCAGCAGGAGGCAGGCACATCAAACATGGTGGTGTCAGGTACGCTCACTTTTGAATGTTCTGATGTGTATGCTTTTGTGAACCCTGGAGTTTTTCTTTCTTTAGTTGCTCTAGGAGCCGTCGAGAGGTCGAGTTGATAGCTTCTGGGCTAGAGTGTTCTCTTTGGGTCAGTGGACTCACGTGTGATCCACCTGTGGCAGAGTCAGTCTGCCGGTTCAGTTTTGTGTCAGTTGAGGGTAGATGCCTTCCACCCGACTTTGGGGTCCTAGACTTGATTGTCTGGACGTCAGTTTAGGGTTGGACTGGGTTTTTCTACTCGTGGTGCTATCTTGGTCTGCAGAGACGAGGTAGTCAAGTTCAGAGGACAGGATGGGTCAGAGGTAGTTTGTTGAGGGAACACAGTAGGGATGCCTAGAGGTTTGATGTCAGCCTGTCAGGTTCGTAGGGTGCGTAGGAGGGATTGTCAGAGGATTCTAGCTCTTGTTTGAGAGTTTAGCAGTCAGGTCGGGGAACTAGCCTCAGTGCCAGTTGTTAGAGAGAGAATTCGTAGACGTCTCCCCAGGCGAGTTGTCAGGTTCACCATCTGTTAAGGACATGGAGTCGAGTATAGGAGTGGTGTCTGGACGCAGAACCATTTCTGTCCTTCCCTATAGGATGGCACCTGTAGTTGAGAGTTATCAGAATAGAGGTGAGGCTTGGTAGATAAGGGTTTTATCCGACCTAGTACCTCACTCTGGAGTGTTCCAATGTGGTTGTGGGAAAAGAAGGATGGATCCCTGAGACTTTGTAACGACTGTAACCAGTTAAACAAGGTCACTACCAAGAGCAGGTATTCCCATGCAGGGTGGATGATCTATTGGGACAGCTAGTAGGAGCTGTTTGTTTTCCAAGATAGATCTGAAATTTGGGTACTACCTGTGAGAGTTAGAGTTAGTTTGGGTTAGCAGTGAGAAGAAGCCAGTTAGTAAAGATGAGAAGAGAAGAGAAGAGTAAGGATCAGAGTAGCGCAGTGGAAGCGTTGAGTTTCAGAGGAAGTTGGGTATTGCTAGAGGTGTCTCCTATTAGAAGAATGTTCTTAGGAGAACCGGGAGTTTTGACTCTGGCAGTGCCGTGTCTCTCTTTCTAGGAGAGAGATTTTTAGATTTTGCTTGCTGGTTTGCTTGCTTGTTCATGTATGTTTGATGTTATGTTTTATGCTATGTTTCAGATGCCTGTTTGTTTGTGGAACATTCGGGGACGAATGTTCTTAAAGGGGGGAAGAATGTAATACCCGGCTAGAATCCGGCATCGGGATTCCTGCCTTCCGGCGGAATCTAGGGTGTTGGATCTCTCTAGAAGGGTAGAATGTGTTTTCTAAAATGTTTTCACATGATTTCATGGTTTAAATGAAAATGAATTGAGTTTTGAAGAGAAAAAGGCCAAGGAGGAAGAACCCAGGTTCGGCCGCCGAAGGTGATGTTCGGCCGCCGAACATGAGATGGTTTCGGATGGACTTTTGGCTTCCGAAAGTTGAGTTGGGCAGAAACCAGGTTCGGCTGCCGAACCTCAAGTTCGGCCGCCGAACATGGGGGACTTTAGGGTGCTGGTTTGGCCGCCGAATGTGGCTCAGCCGGTCGCCTATAAAAGGCCTCAGACCGAAAATGGGCGAGTTTTCCTCCCCATTCTCGTGCTCAGGTGAGTTCATGTCCTCCCTTGGTCGATTTCACGTTTTCCTTCATCTTCTATGGTTTTTATGAGTTTCATTCTTGGTTTTGAAGAGTTTTAAGCTTGGATCAAGGATTTGGAGCTTGGAGACCCCGGAGCTAGTTTCCTCCACATCTCCAAGGTTCGGGTCACACCAACCCTCGATCTCCAAGAGGTTAGTGTAGATCCTTGTTTTTTTTCTTATGTTTAATGAAGTTTTAAGTAAGTTTTATAGAGTTTGATGGTTGAGTTTGGGTAGAAATGCATGTTTAAGGTTTACGTGGGTTTTATACCCAATGTATGTAATGTGATGTTTGTGTTGAGGAGTTTATGTTAGTTTATGCTCCTTTATGCTTGTGGGAGTGAGTATGCATGATTGGGAGAGAGTATGTGAGGATTTGGGTATATTTGAGTTTGGTTTTTGGCTTGGCAGAATCGGACCTGTCGTCCAGAGGGGACCAGGTTCGGCCGCCGAAAGGAGTTTCGGCCGCCGAACCTGCATGGGAGGCAGTCTTTAGGCTGCCGAACGTGCCCCCGAAGGAGGGACTTTCGTTTCTGTCCAGGAGTTTCGGCCGCCGAACCTGCCGCCGAACCTACCCGAGTTTCGTCTCTGGAAGGGACTTTCGGCCGCCGAAGGTGCCGCCGAAAGTGCCCTGTCCAGCCGTTTCTTGGGTGTTTTCTATGTATGATTAAGTGATGTTTAGAGGGGTTTTAGGGGGTATGCTTACGAGTTGTTAGAGTGTGTTTGGCACCTCATTCGAGTCCACCTGTGTAGGACCGGACCCGAGGGATCGAGGAGGCCATCAGTATTAGCTGTTGCAGAGTCAGTCAACGCCTGCCAGGAGGTGAGTAGAACTAACTTAATCTTTTACTTTAAGAAATCAAATGCCTAAAGCATGTTCATGCATCATGTATATATGCAATAGGTTGATTGCACTAGTTACACGAATATGAAGCATTGCATTATTTACTGTTGATGGAGATTGGACCAAGGATGACCCCACTAGCCCTATGGATAAGACCTGGCTGGGCCAGGCATTACGAAGTCCTGTGGTGCCCTCTATGGTGGCCGGGCAAATAGCTTAGGGATGTTTTGAGGTTGGATCCAATCCGTGATATGACTTGTTTGTGCTGTGACGCATTTCATGAAAGCATGTAATTAATGAACTGTTTTCTCTGTTTCTACTCACTGGGCTCTTGTAGCTCACCCCATTCCCTTAACCCCAGTTTTGCAGGGCCAGAGTAAGTAAGCCAGAGTAAGTCAGATAGAGCTATGGGAAAGAAGAGGTTCAAGCATGGGTTGCCATGTTTGGTTGTAATAGCTTAGCTATGTTTTGTGTATGTTTATGGTTATAGTGGATGTTATGTAAGGAAGTTGTTAAAGAGATTATATGTTATGTAATGCTATGTATGTTTTGTATGCTTGTTTAGCTTAGTAATGGACATGATAGATGGACTTGATGTATGGTCCTTATGTATATAAAGAATATGATGAATGGAATGAGTAATGAGTATGTTATAAGAGATAGAGCCAAGCTAAGAAAAGTATGTGAGATGTATGATATAGAGTTGTGCTTTGCCTAGTGACGGTAAATCCCTTGGTTTTGCATGATCAATATGAAAGTTAAAGAAAAGTTTTAAGAATGTTTTCAAGTTATATGAAATGTTTAAATGGTTTGAAGTATGTATGGCCGTGAGGGAAGAAAGGGTCTCAATCCCTTGACCTAAAGCGGATATGTTTTTACAGCTAGCTTGACGACTCATCTAGTATGAAGTTCTATGTTTTATACATAGGTCAAGTTGAACTAAAGAAAAAGTTTAAAGGTTTTTCTGAAAATGCTGATCATGTATGGGATTATACCTAAAGTTCAGGATGTCTAGAGGCTTACTACGGGTCCCGGCGGCCTTAAGCCGATCTGGATCCTAGTGCCGAACAGTTTGGAGCCGTTACGGCAGGGTACCGGTTTCCGGGCTGTTACAACAACTCTCATTGTTCATAAACACATATTAAACCCATAAACCTAACCATGAGCTAAACATGCATTCTACCCCATAAATCTACTTAAAACTTACTTAAAACATGCAATAAGCTCAAGATCGGCCCTTACCTCTTGAAAATCGAGAGGAGAACGACCCTAGCTTGAAAAATGGGAGAGAGAGAGTTCCTTGAACCTCTAAGCTCCAAAACTTGCTCAACAGCTCAAAATCTTCAAAACAAGAGTAAAACTAGTGAAAATCGAGAAAGATTTGAAGGAAAGAACTCAAAACCGGTGAGGGATGGCGGAGAGCTCACCTTGGCCGAAAATGGGGAGAAAAACTCGCCCGTTTTCGGCTAAGGGACCCCTTTATAGGTGGCTGGCTAGGCCACGTTCGGGAGTCAAAAGTGCCTCCGCATGCATGCCATGTTCGGCGGCCGAACATAAGGTTTGGCGGCCGAACCTGGACTTCCCTCACTTATGCTTTCGGGGGCCTAAGGCACACCCGAAGCGCATGTATGTTCGGCGGCCGAACTTGAGATTCGGCGGCCCAACCTGAGTTTTCCTCCAAGGTTGTTTTCATGCAAAAACTCATTTCCTTTTTACTTAAAATCATGAAATACATTAAAACATTTTAAGAAAACATGTTTCTACCCTACTAGAGGCTTCCGACATCCGAGATTCCACCGTACGGTAGGAATTCCGATACCGGAGTCTAGCCGGGTATTACAAGCACATACCAGAAAACATGCATAAAAGGGCCTAAAACTCACTTATAACCCCAAGAAACATATCAAACAACACTTAAACATGCTTAAACACAAAATCATGCAAAACCTCAACCAAAACCCTATTCATGCATACTAGCCTTACAACTCCCTAAAACCCTTCAAAATTCAGTAAAAGAGGTTCTGGCTCTTGACTTACCTCTTCCAAACAAGAGATCAAGTGATCCTAACGTGGAGATATGGATAAATCTCCTCACAACTCTCCAACTTCAAAACTTGGTTCTTTTGCTCAAAACTCTCAAAACCTTCAAAAACACATGAAAACTCTTCAAAACCTTACAAGATTTGAGCAAGATCATGAAAGTCAACTAGGGAGGGTGTTGGACTCACCTCTGGCTGAAGATGGAAGCAAAATATCATCCTTCCACTGACTTGGCGCCCTTTTATAGGTTGCTGGCCAGACCACCTTCGGCGGCCAAATGTGAATCCGAAACCATGCAAGGTTCGGCGGCCGAAAGTCACCTTCGGCGGCCGAACTTGCCATGTTCTCCCTTGGCTCTTTTCTTTCAAAAACTCATTTTCCTTTATACTGAAAACCGTAAAATAAGTCAAAATACAAAAGAAAACATATGTATCACCCTTCTCGAGGGTTCCGACACCCGAGATTCCACCAGACTACAGGAATTCCGAGGCCGGACTCGAGCCGGGTATTACATTCTCCCCCCCTTAAGAACATTCGTCCCCGAATGTTCCTCAAACAACTAAACACACATATAAATGGGGAAAAACTAACCTTAAAACAGATAGGGATATTGCTGGAGCATCGACTCCCGTGTCTCCCAGGTGCACTCTTCTAGGTTGTGGTGGTTCCACAGGACTTTCACCATTGGTATCTCCTTGTTTCTCAGCTTTTGAATCTGGGTGTCAATGATCCGCACTGCCTGTTCCACATAAGTGAGATCCCCAAGGATCTCTACATTAGGTTCACTGAGCACCTTACTCGGATCCGATACAAACTTTCTCAACATGGAAACATGAAATACCGGGTGAATTCGTTCCATCGATGCAGGTAAATCCAGCTTATACGACACAAGCCTGAGCTTCTGCAAGATCTCAAAGGGACCTATGTACCGTGGAGCTAATTTACCCTTCTTTCCAAAGCGAACCACTCCCTTCATTGGAGACACCTTCAGCAATACCATATCCCCCTCCTGGAACTCTATTTGCTTCCTACGGATGTCTGCATAGCTTTTCTGTATGCTTACAGCTGTTCTGATCCTCTCTCTAATGATAGGCACTAACTGACTGGTAATCTCAATTAACTCTGGCCCTGCGAGAGCCTTCTCTCCTACCTCTTCCCAGCAAACAGGTGTTCTGCACTTCCTCCCATACAGAGCTTCATAAGGAGCCATCCCTATGCTAGCATGATGGCTGTTGTTGTAGGCAAACTCCACCAGAGGTAGATGCTGCCTCCAAGAACCGCCAAAGTCTAACACACACATTCTCAGCATATCTTCTATGGTCTGGATGGTCCTCTCTGACTGACCGTCTGTCTGTGGATGGAAAGTAGTGCTGAAATCCAACCTCGTGCCCATAGCAGCTTGCAGACTCCGCCAAAACCTGGAGGTGAACTGAGGTCCTCTATCTGAAACGATGGACACAGGAACTCCATGCAGCTTTACTATCTCTTCTACATACACCTGCGCTAGCTTGTCCATAGAATAGTTACTCCTGACTGGAATGAAGTGAGCAGATTTAGTCAATCTATCCACAATCACCCATATGGAGTCTAGCCTGTTGGACGTCGCCGGTAAGCCCACTACAAAATCCATAGCTATGTTCTCCCATTTCCACTCTGGAATCGGCAGTGGGTTAAGCATTCCAGCCGGCTTCTGGTGTTCTAGCTTCACCCTTTGACATGTCTCGCAGGCTGACACAAACTGTGCCACTTCCCTCTTCATCGCTGGCCACCAATACACTCTTCTCAGATCTTGATACATCTTGGTGGCTCCAGGGTGAACGCTATACCTTGCATTATGAGCTTCCATCATAATGTCTTCCTTCAAAATGCTATCATCTGGTACACATAATCTCTTACCGTGACGAAGAATCCCCTCACTGTCAAATCTGAACTCTGCACTGTTGCCAGACTGAACAGTCCTGGCAATCTTCACTAACTCAGGGTCTTCGTGCTGTTTCAGAGCTACCTGCTCTAGAAACACTGGTGTCACTCTCAGCTGTGCAATCAAAGCACCTGTACCAGATAACTGCAACTGTAGCCCTTCATCCATGAGTCTGTAAAAGTCCTTCACCACCGGTCTTCTCTCTACGGAAATGTGGGATAAACTGCCAAGTGACTTCCGGCTTAAGGCATCAGCTACCACATTAGCCTTACCCGGATGATACTGGATCTTGCAATCGTAATCACTGAGCAATTCTACCCACCGTCTCTGTCTCAAGTTTAACTCTCTCTGACTCAAGATGTGCTGCAGGCTCTTATGATCTGTGAAGATCTCACACTTTACCCCATAGAGGTAATGCCTCCACATTTTTAGTGCAAAGATAACAGCTACCATCTCAAGATCATGTGTCGGGTAGTTCAGCTCGTGCTTCTTCAGCTGTCTAGAAGCATAAGCTATCACTCTGTCTTTCTGCATCAACACACAACCTAATCCCACTCGGGATGCATCACAGAACACTGTGAAGTCTTCATCACTGATTGGCAGAGCCAACACCGGTGCAGAAGTCAATCGTCTCTTCAACTCTTCAAAACTCTCTTCACACTCTTCTGACCATATAAACTTCTGGTTCTTTCTGGTTAATTTGGTCATCGGAGCAGCAATCTTCGAGAAGTCCTGAACGAACCTCCGATAGTAGCCTGCCAAACCCAGAAAACTCTTGATCTCTGTTACTGTCATGGGTGTAGGCCAGTTGGCTACTGCCTCTACCTTCTTAGGGTCCACTGCTATCCCTTCATCTGATACAACATGCCCCAAGAAAGAAATGCTCCTCAGCCAGAACTCGCACTTAGAGAACTTGGCATACAAGCCATGCTCCCTCAAAGTCTGCAAGACTATCCTCAGATGCTGGGCATGCTCCTCTGCATGCCTGGAGTACACTAAGATATCATCTATAAAGATAATCACAAAGCGATCCAGGTACTCTCTGAAAACTCTGTTCATGAGATCCATGAATGTTGCAGGGGCGTTAGTTAACCCGAACGGCATTACTAGGAACTCATAATGCCCATATCTGGTCCTGAAAGGTGTCTTAGGTACATCCTCTTCCCTGATTCTCAACTGATGGTATCCGGATCTCAGATCTATCTTCGAGAAATAACCTGCTCCTGACAGCTGGTCAAATAGATCATCGATCCTGGGTAGAGGATATTTATTCTAAGTAGTGACCTTGTTCAACTGTCGATAATCGACACAAAGTCTAAGAGGTTCATCCTTCTTCCTGACAAACAGTACGGGAGCACCCCAAGCTGAGGTACTCGGGCGGATGAAACCCTTGTCTACCAAATCCTGCAACTGCTCTTTCAACTCTCTCAGCTCAGCTGGTGCCATCCTGTAGGGAGGAATAGAGATCGGTCGCGTACCAGGTAGTAACTCTATCTCGAACTCTATCTCCCTAACAGGTGGTAGTCCTGGAAGCTCTTCAGGAAACAGATCTGGGAACTCTCTAACAACTGGTACTGAGGATGGTTCCCTAACTACATGTCTAGCTCTCTCACATGAGCTAGGAACCCCTGACAACCCTTCCTCAACAACCTACGAGCCTGGAGGGCTGATATCAAACCCTTAGGTGTCCCTCTCCTGTCTCCTCTGAAGATACACTCTGACCCATCCTGGTCTCTGACACTGACTACTTTGTCTCTACAGTTCAAAGTAGATACTCTAACTCGGAGACTATCAAACCCAACCTCTCTGCAGCTCTAGAAGCAATGAAAGAGTGAGAAGCACCGGGGTCCATCAAAGCATACACCTCGGAACACCCAATGATGAGCTTACCTAACACCACTGTGTTCGATGTGTCTGCCTCTTATTGCGTCATGGTGAAAATCCGTGCTGGGGCTGACGGACCTGCACCTCGGGAACCCATCCCTGATGAAGAGGCTGACCCTCTTCCTCTACCTCTACCACTGCTCTGTGGTACAGCTGAAGCTGCTGGCTGTGCTACACTGCCTGAGGTCATCTGCTGGGATGGTGCCATAAAGGTCGCCTGGGGACATTATCTTGCAATATGTCCCTCTTGCCCACATCTATAGCAGGCTGTAGATCCCATTAGACAAACTCCTCGATGTGGATTCCCACACTTCTGACATACTGAACTACCTGTGCTATAGCTGGAGCCACTTCCCATTCCCAGTCCTGACTTAATCCTGCTCCAGAACTTGCCTCTCTTGGACTTAAACTTCTCTCCTTTTATACTGCCAGAAACTGCTGCACTAGGGGTCTTCGAACCCGAAGACTATGCCACCTGCCGTTTTTCTGTTCCCTGTATAATGGCACTTGCCTCCATTTTTCTGGCTGCATCCACAATGGAGTGGAAACTCTCTTTTTCTGCTGGAAGGATCAAGGAGAAATACCTGGGGTGAAGCCTTGTGGCATATCTCCTTGCCTTCTTCTTATCCGTATCATACGCTTGCCCTACGTATGGTAACAATGCCAGGAACTTATCTGTATACTCATCAACGCTCTTCTCCTCTGTCTGTCTCAGCTGTTCGAACTCGACAACCTTCATCTCCCTGGCACTGTCAGGAAAAGCCCACCCTGTGAACTCATTGGCGAACTTTTCCCATGTCATGCTGTCTATTCTGGGCTCCACATAGTTCTTGAACTATTATTTTGCTTTCTTGCACTTTAATGTGAACCCTGCCATCTCAATGGCCCTGCTCTCATCAGCTCCCAATTCACTGGTTATCATTCTCACTGCACTCAGGTACTCAAAGGGATCATCTCCTGTATTGAATTTAGGAGCATCCAACTTTAAGTACTCGGTCATCTTCACCTTATGTCCCCCTGATGAACTAGGCTGATGTGCTTCAACAACAGGGGCAACAGGTTCTGGTGGTGGTACTGGTTCTCTTGGTTCAGGTTGTGCTGGACTTGGCTGAATAGGTGGGGGTGGATACATGTGATATGGTGGGTAAAAAGAAGGATAAGGCATATAGGGCATATAAGGTGGATATGGGGCAAAGCTGGAGAAATCCGACGTACCTCCCATCGGATACCCCGGGCCCTGTGGAAAGGGTGGATAGCTAAACCTCGAGGCCTGTGCGCCTCCTTGGGACTCTCCCATCCCTTCTTCAGACCTTCCTATACTCATACTTTCATCTTTGCTCTGACCAACATCCATAGCCTCTCTTTCTTCCTCTGATCTTCCCCCTCTCTCTATTCCTCTTCTGCTCTCGTCAGAAGACCTTCTAGGGTCTCGTGACGTTCCTTCCCTGCTTGACCTATGAGATCTTGCCCTTGGCAATGCAGGAGGACGAGCAGCTGTACCCTCACTTCCTGGTGGGACTCCAGTCAATCTCGCGGATCGACGAGTGCCTCGCATCTTCACTTTCTGGAATCACAACACACATCACATAGCACATTAGCAACATATACAGCACATGTATAACTCATGGCAATTCACACATCAGATAGACAGGACTGACATCCTATCCTAGTGGACATGCTTTCCTATGATGCTTGACCAACTATGACTTCTATGAGCCCGACTCTCTCTCTATAGGTCCGACCATATGAACCTAGGGCTCTAATACCAATCTGTAATAGCCCGGAAACCGAACTGATACCGGCGCTAGGATCCAGATCGGCTTAAGGCCGCCGGGACCCGTAGTAAGCCTGCTGTGAACTCTGTGTACCTGTGAAATCCCATACATGATCATACATTTTCTGTAAACATTACAACTTTTCTCTGTTCCAAGGCTTAACTTGTGCATACACTCTCTCTATACTGTAAAACCCCTGCTAGAGCTCTCATCTTTGCTCTAGGCGAGTCCAATCATATACTGTTAAGCCTGGTTTTTCATATACAATAAAATCATTTTCATAACAGACCATGTATATACAAAAGGATTACAACTCATAAGATCAAGCGTCATCTATACAACATACACTATCTGTGCAATTTCATGTCCACACTAGCTATTACATAACTCTTCTCTTTAACTGTACCCTGCTGACCTCTCTGGACTCTGTACCTGCAAGACTGGGGTTGAGGGAGAAGGGTGAGCTATACTAGCCCAGTGAGTAGTACATATAAAACATGGGATAAAACATGATCTCATGGAATGCATCATAACACAAGTAAAGCATATAATCTCAGACGGACTAATTCAAAATTCCCCCGCATTGCCCGGCCCGCGAAGGAGCTCCTCAGGTCTTCATTCAGCACCCTATGGTACCGTGTGCCCGGCCCTTTCAGGGCTCCTCAGGTCTTCATTTAGGGGGCTAATGAATCCCAGCTACGCCCGATCTGTACATGCACTGATTAATGCAACATCTTCGTGCTCACTAATGCAATACTATACACATGACAGAATGATGCATGAACATGCTAAAAATGTTTGAGTGCTCATCTTAAAAGATTTAGTGCAGTTCCACTCACCTCTGGTTGACTCTGTACTGACTTTGCAGGTTCTGAAGTAGTGCTCACTGCAGACCTCCTTGGTTCCTCTGGTCCGTTCCTACACAGGTGGACTGAAATGAGGGACCAAACTAACTCAAGACCATCTCTAAGAAACTTCCCAAAAACCCTCTAAAGCATCTTAGAACAATCACATAAAACATGCAAAAGAAAGCTAGACAGGGCACTTTCGGCGGCAGGTTCGGCGGCCGAAACTCCCCTTTAGAGACGAACCTCATGCATGTTCGGCGGCACCTTCGACAGCCGAAAGTCTTGTCCAGAGACGAAGCTCAACCTTCGGCGGCAATTTCGGCGGCCGAACCTTGCCTCCAGAGACGAAAGTCCAAATATTCGGGGGCAAGCTTTGGCAGCCGAAACTGCCTCCACAAGGGGTTCGGCGGCCGAACCTTCCTTCGGCGGCCGAACCTGGTTTTGCCCGCTGGGCAGAACCCTGCTCTGTTTCATGCAAACCTTTCCCCCAAACTTACCCAACATGCATATCAACTACTCCCAACTAGCACATACCATAAAAAATGCATAAAAGGGCCTAAAACTCACTTATAACCCCAAGAAACATATCAAACAACACTTAAACATGCTTAAACATAAAATCATGCAAAACCTCAACCAAAACCCTATTCATGCATACTAGCCCTACAGCTCCCTGAAACCCTTCAAAATTCAGTAAAAGAGGTTCTGGCTCTTGACTTACCTCTTCCAAATAAGAGATCAAGTGATCCTAACGTGGAGATATGGAGAAATCTCCTCACAACTCTCCAACTTCAAAACTTGGTTCTTTTGCTCAAAACTCTCAAAACCTTCAAAAACACATGAAAACTCTTCAAAATCTTACAAGATTTGAGCAAGATCATGAAAGTCAACTAGGGAGGGTGTTGGACTCACCTCTGGCTGAAGATGGAAGCAAAATATCATCCTTCCACCGACTTGGCGCCCTTTTATAGGTGGCTGGCCAGACCACCTTCGGCGGCCAGACGTGAATCCGAAACCATGCAAGGTTCGGCGGCCGAAAGTCACCTTCGGCGGCCGAACTTTCCATGTTCTCCCTTGGCTCTTTTCTTTCAAAAACTCATTTTTCTTTATACTGAAAACCGTAAAACAAGTCAAAATACAAAAGAAAACATATGTATCACCCTTCTCGAGGGTTCCGACACCCGAGATTCCACCAGACTACAGGAATTCCGAGGCCGGACTCGAGCCGGGTATTACACAGGTATTACAAACATGTGCTTTAGTTTTATAACAGGAGCTAAAAGGTGGATAGGACTCCCTTTCAGAAGCCGAGCTTTGCCAAATTCCTTCTTAGAGGAATTGTGATCATATTAGAACTATTATCCCTTTAGGTTTCTATTTTAACTTTAATTTTCAGACCTGGTTTTTTATTATTTTATTTCTAGATTTTATTTTATTTATTTTACTACTATTCTATTTCATTTAATTTTATTTCTGATATTTAATTTAATTAAATGAGTAAGCAAGATGGTGAAAAGTTCAAAATGTCCTTGGTGGCATGCAAAATAGTCGAACCTCTCCTGTATATTGGTGTGCAAATATTGTCTTCATGAACACATAGAGCCTATAGTAGAGGCTAAATGAAGAGTATTAAAGGTTCTTTGTAAAGGGTGATGGGATTTAAGCCTTGTAATTATTAGGATTAATTTTATTTTGCTTTATTTTATTTATTTTAGGATGTATTAATTTCTTTTCTCCTCCTTCTCTTTCTTTAAGGCCTTTGGATTAATGCTTTTGATTGCTATTCTCCTCCCCATTCTTTGTATTGATTTAAATGTTTTTCTCATTCTGTTTGTACGTACTTGAATTTAGTTAATTGAGTTAGTCAGTTGATAACTTTAAGACTAACTTTGCATGATAGAGACATGGTTTGCATGTTTTAGAGGTTGTTTATATCTTTATAATGAAAATTAATTAAATAGTAAATAGCTTAGGACAAGTAGACCGTAAGAATGAACTTAAATTATGGATGTCAGAAACTTAGAAGACCTATACATGTTTTGTCGAATTAAACATAAATACTTTGCATAGTAGGAACCCCACTTTGGTATTACTTGAACATGATATGAAACTGAATTAGGAACATGTTAAATAGAGCTATTCAGTAACTACCCTATCTTAATTAAAGTAGATACTTGGCATTTTAAAACGAAGAATAAGTGTATAGAAGGTGATTTGAGTGCTAAACTGCTTAATACCTGAAAAGATTTCCTAATTAATATATTAAGGCAGAATATAAGAATCAATAGAAAGAACCAGTATTAGTTTTCAGATAAATTCCAGGTAAGAAGGGTACTCAATACCTTGCTTCTCTCGTGCCCACTTTTCGAACTTAGACCATTGGATCATGGGATAAGAATAACAGTGGATCTCTGCTAGGGTTGAATGAGTCAATACATCCTTCAAATTTTTATCCCTATTCCTATTAGGGGCGACTACTTTCCTTCTCTTCACCAAATATTAAAATATTTGAGTCTTATAGTAGTGTTATAGGAAGATGAGACTCTAACTAAGCATGAAGAATTTATGCCTCCACAAGGAGTTGCTACTAGCCTCATAAAAATATTACAATGCGGTCACTAATGCCTTGATTGTTCTAAAGGTCTCTTCAGATGCTACTCCGAAATAAATAGTTAAAGTTTTGTTAATTTATGATAAAGATAAAATCACCTTCACTAGTTGAGAAATGTCTATAGAAGGGAAGAACCATAACAGACCATTGTTTATTACAGTAGAGGTTAGAGGATTGAATTCAACCAGTCATCATTGATGATGGTCAGTGAGTTTTACCTAGAGAGTTTTACTTAATACAATTTGATGTAACATTTAATTTCTATTCCTATTATTATTTACTTTATTCATTTTAATATATTTACGAATTTAGACTTTCAATATGCTTAACAGAGAAGTAATCCTTTTGAGAATAACAATACTTAATATATTAATTAAACACAAAATTTACTTCTATAAAATATAATATTTTAAAATTATTATTTAATATCACACATCATATTACATCATTTATAAAAATATTATCACTGTTATAAAATCTAATCAAAGATGATTTTATTATTGTGACTTGATGTTTAGCGGCTGATTGAGTCTAACTTTATCTATTTCATAACCTACACGTAGGAAAAAAACAATTCAATTACACTGAGCTCATAGTTTATTGGTGCACACTTTCTTTTAAACTACTAATATTATCGTCTACAAACAGATTTCATAAAATAGAAAATAAAGTAATAATAATACGATACAAATAATAGCAATTATTAAATAGATTAATTTATTTATTAAGCTTAATTTTTATTTAATAAAATAATTATTTCATTAATAAAATAGTCATTTCATTAATAAAAAAATATAAATTATTGTGAATGCAGATTTTATATTTTTTTAATAATTAAAATACACTTTTAAGTGGTTAATATTTTTCTAATAAAAAGTTATTTTTATCCATTATTTTAATAATAAAAAATTATTAAATTACTATTTTAATTTTTGTAAATCGGTGAATTTATGATTTTTATCCATTATTATTTTTTATTTATTATTCTTATAAATAATTTTAATTTCTAAAATATAAAAATTGATATTCTACGAGTACAAAAATTTTTATACTTATAAAAAATCTATTTAAGCAGATTCCAACTATAATATTTAAGTATAAATATTTTATACTTAGTTAAGTATAAAAAATTTTATATGTATAAAAATCAATTTAGACGGACTCTTAAATATAAAAATTAATTTTTAATTTTTTATACTTACATAGTATAAAAATTATTTTTTAAGAAAAATTAAAATTGTTTGTTATTAATTTTTATACAAAATATTAATTTTATACTATAAAAATTAAAACTATTCACTGTAATTACAAGTAAAAAAATAATCGATAAAACTTACAAATTCACTGATTTTTAAAAATTAAAATAGTAATTTTTTTATTTTTATTATTAAAATAATGAATAAAATAACTTTCAATTAAAAAAATTGGCCATCTAAAAGGGTATTTTAGTTATTAAGAGTTAATGGTCGACTAACAAAAATTTGTATATTTTATTAATAAAATAACTATTTTGTGAGAAATAAATTAGATTTAAAAACTAATTTGTTATTAAAAATTTAACGAAGAACGACTTGTGGGTTTTATCAAATCTAAAGGAAGTTTCTATAAATTACCTTGAAATTAATAAAATAATAAAATAATTAAATTAAAAAGATAGAAATAATGACATTTAGCAAAGGAAAGAAAACCATCCAATAATTGAGTTTAGAAAACTAAAAATGTTTTGAATTCATTTGAGTATATTGGATTGCAGAAATTAAATTGAAATTACACTATGATCGACTAAACTTGTAAATGATAGAAGGTGAAGTGGTGATGGATATTCACACGCGCGGTCACTTTGATTCTGAAGTCAATATTCAAGAAAATAAAGAGTATAATGAATTTTTTAGAATTTGAATAGTATAAGAAAATAGCGTATTTAGATTAATTATGATAGAAATAATTAAAAAAAATTCATTTCAATAATTTTTTTTTTGCATTTTATAAGTTTTTAATTCCTTTATAAAATTTTATTTTTTTAGACATGTTTACTATTTTTCATTAAATTTAGATTTTTGGTACTAAATTTGTTAACAGTCAGATGGGGTTTTTTGGTAGGTCCAATTTTAATGTTTTCGTATTTCTGATTATTTTTTTCTATTTTTTATATTTTAATATTTGATTTGTGTTATTAGTATGTATTTAAGTGTTAGAGCAAAAAAAAAAAAAAAAAAGTGTTAGAGCAGGGGTAGAAGGTGGTTAGGACTTCCTATGGAGGCTAGGATTAGCCGACACCGCCCTCCCTAAATTAGAAGAGATTTTACTTCATTTTTTAGAATTTTATCTGGTTAAATTTGTCATTTACTGTACCGTTCATCATTTTTATTTTTTTTTATTTTGTTTAATTTATTTTTTCCATATTTAAATTTATCTCTTAGCCTATTTTAATTTTTGCATGCTATATTTAATTTATTTTCTTTTCATATTTACATGATTTTCTTTCCTTATTTAATTTTATTTTTTATTATATTTGTGAATATCATTTTTCATACTATAATAAATTTTTTTATGTTGAGAAAAATTTAAAATATTTCTTATGTTTTTTAAAATTTATTTCTTTCCTTAATTAAAAATATTTCTTATCTTTTTAATTTATTTTTTTATAATTAAATTATTTCTTTTTTTAATTAAAAATATTTCTTCCTGTATTTTAATTTATTTCTTTCCATATTTTAATTTATTTATTTCCATATTTAAATTATTCTCTTTCTTTATTTGAATTATCTTATTTCATATTTTATTCTTTGACGAGGGAGGAGATAATGCGAACATGGGAGATAAGCTCGTGAGCATTGGAATGGATGTGAATATTACATCACCTCCAGGCCCAATAACAATAGCGTGTTCAAAAAAAATAAAAGCCTCGATTAAACACTTAGCATAACAAGTTATTCGTGAAAGAATGAACGCATTCGAGGAAAAGGCTAAGTTCGCGACACATAAAAACCAACAAAATAAAGTGTTCATGAATATGATTGAAGCAAAAGAGTAATGAAGCTAAAAAATAAGCTACACATGTTGGTTGCAATACACTTATTGCACTTAGGTCTATTTTGTTATTTTGGTGTTTTAGTATTTTATTTAATAAGCTCAATTTTAAAGTAAAAATTGTGCAGCCCATTGAGAGTGGTAATTCTCTCGGTCCATATTGAAAAAGGATTTTTATTATAATCTATATTTAGGAAAGTTTGTTTATTTGATCAAAAATCCTTCTTATATTGGAATTAATCATTTTATTACAGCGATTAGGGTTTTAGAAGGTTATAAAAACCTCTGTAAGTGCAACCACTCCAAACTCTTTTTTATAAATAATTATTTTCTTTGGTTAACAAAATTCTATTGAGGATTTTATTTAACTTTATGTTGTATAAAAAATTGACATCTTATCGAGATTAGTAACTTCGTGGCGATTCCATTATTTTTTTTATTCAATTATCTACTTTTCCCATTTATTTACTATTTAAAGATATATTAGAACACTTAACAATTAATCTTGGTATGTGACTCGATATTATTGTATGTTGGGATTTTAGATTGTATTGTTAATTTGATTTCCACATCATACAAGATTAATGACATAACTAAAACATGTGGTGCTAACACTAGCAAATTTGTAAGTACTTCTTGATCTTTTTGAAGGCTTCTTAGCCCTCATCATTTTATTCAATTGGCAATTTTTTTTTCCTTCAAAACTTAAAGAGATCAACTTGCAAATGGTTATAAGCCTAGTTATAAACCTGTTGCATTGAAGCTTAATTCCTAAGGAACCCTCAAACACCTCTTTTGGTGCATGGAGCTAACATCTCCACTAATGGATCAATTAAAAGATGATGTAGGGATTCCTTTGAAAGATGAAAGACCAAGACCAATAGGGATCCATGCTATCAACGTGAATGAGTCTGCAAGCTAAAAGGCAAGCACTTAGAGTGTCACTCTACATTTGTTTATTTTATTTAATAATTTTATTTCTAATGTACTTAATTTTGAGGCAATAATCCATAAGTTGAAGTGGCCAATAAGAACATCATGACGATTCTAAGGAAAACTATAGAAACCTATAAGGATTGGCTTGAGAAGTTACCTTATACTCACTATGTAACAGCCCGGCCCCTTTCGACCGGCACTGTTACCACTCACGGCCCAGGGCTATCCCTCGCCTGGCCTCTTGCCACCTCGGGCTTTCCACTGGCGTCGTGAGCAGCTCTTAACATCCCTTCACCCTCACGGGTTCCAGGCAGGATTTGTCCCTCGGGGGAGCCATTACGGCCCGCCCTAGCCCGAGTGGATTTGGCCCAATTCCTTCCTCTGGAAATTAGGTCGCCTCCCCCACTGCTCGAACCCTTGACCTCCCACTTTAAGGGAATAGTCTGGTGAGAGTGAGTACCAATTGGCGCAATTGGTACTCACTCTCGCCAGACTATTCCCTTAAAGTGGGAGGTCAAGGGTTCGAGCAGTGGGGGAGGCGACCTAATTCCCAGAGGAAGGAATTGGGCCAAATCCACTCGGGCTAGGGCGGGCCGTAATGGCTCCCCCGAGGGACAAATCCTGCCTGGAACCCGTGAGGGTGAAGGGATGTTAAGAGCTGCTCACGACGCCAGTGGAAAGCCCGAGGTGGCAAGAGGCCAGGCGAGGGATAGCCCTGGGCCGTGAGTGGTAACAGTGCCGGTCGAAAGGGGCCGGGCTGTTACATAAAAAGGCGCCTTTTTATGTAACAGCCCGGCCCCTTTCGACCGGCACTGTTACCACTCACGGCCCAGGGCTATCCCTCGCCTGGCCTCTTGCCACCTCGGGCTTTCCACTGGCGTCGTGAGCAGCTCTTAACATCCCTTTACCCTCACGGGTTCCAGGCAGGATTTGTCCCTCGGGGGAGCCATTACGGCCCGCCCTAGCCCGAGTGGATTTGGCCCAATTCCTTCCTCTGGGAATTAGGTCGCCTCCCCCACTGCTCGAACCCTTGACCTCCCACTTTAAGGGCATAGTCTGGCGAGAGTGAGTACCAATTGTTCCAATTGGCACAATTGGTACTCACTCTCGCCAGACTATTCCCTTAAAGTGGGAGGTCAAGGGTTCGAGCAGTGGGGGAGGCGACCTAATTCCCAGAGGAAGGAATTGGGCCAAATCCACTCGGGCTAGGGCGGGCCGTAATGGCTCCCCCGAGGGACAAATCCTGCCTGGAACCCGTGAGGGTGAAGGGATGTTAAGAGCTGCTCACGACGCCAGTGGAAAGCCCGAGGTGGCAAGCGGCCAGGCGAGGGATAGCCCTGGGCCGTGAGTGGTAACAGTGCCGGTCGAAAGGGGCCGGGCTGTTACACACTGGGGTATAGAACAATAGCTGGAACATCCACTAGTGCTACACATTTCTCCTTATTTTATGGGATTGGAGTGGTATTGCTAATTGAGTTAGAAGTGAAGCCTCTAAGAGTTGTGCTAAAACTTGGGATTCTTAAGAATGAATGTGTAAGGAAGAGGTACGAAAAGGTGACTCTTCTAGATGAGAAAAGACTATGAGCTCTATACCACATGCAAGCATATCAATAGAAAATAGTTCAAGCCTTCAATAGAAAGGTAAAGCAGAGGTCGATTAAAGTAGGAGATTTGGTGCTTAAGTAGGCATCAAAATTTCCTTTTGATTCTCATGTGAAGTTCAAGCCGAAGTAGGATGGTCCTTACTCGATCAAACAAATGTTATTTGGGGTGCAGTCAGGTTATCAGATTTATATAGCAAAGAGTTTCAAGAACTTATCAATTTAGACAAGCTAAGAAGGTACTTTGTACGAGAATGCTTAATGGACTGAAAACCTACAAAGGGCGGTCCATGTAAAAGTTATGATAAAGAAAAAAGGAAAAAGAAAGAAAAAGAAAAAGAAAAAAGAGGTAAAAGAAAATAAAAATAACTAGACTAAAAACTCGCAAAAGGCGGTTTATGCAAAAGGAGAGTGTTAGAAGGTCTGAATGGAAAACCTGAAAATAGGCCTCATCTGACTTGTATGGTTGGGTTCCTTTGGGCAGTTGTAATTTGAGGAAAGTTGGGTGTACTTATAAGTAATAAAATTTACATTTTCACATGTGTTCATAGCATATGTCTTTGTGATCATGTTTGCTACATATGTGGTTCCAGAGTGGATCACCAATATGGATCACTGATATGGTAAGTAGAGTGAGAGTAAAGGTCTCTTCAGTACATTGCAGAAATATCTCATTCCCCAAAAGAATTCAAAGAATAAAGAATAAAAAATAAAAACTTTGTCGTTGAAGAAAATAAAATAAAATAAAAAGAAAAAAGAAAAGAGCTTGCTGAGTCAAAAACTCAAAAGGGAAACTTAGGCAAAAGTTGGAGCAAAAAATAAGAAAAAGGCTCACTGAGCTTAAAACCCAAAAGGGTGCTCAGGCAAAAGTTAGAGCATAAAAGAAAATCTATTTAGTTCAAAACTTGAAAAGTCAACTCAGGAAAGTCAAAGACATGAAGAGTACAGAGAAAGTGAAGAGCGAGTTGAAGAGCCATCATGTTTTGATAGTTGCCATTTAAGGGTTTTATCCTATGACCTAATCCTAAGCTTTGGGTGGGTATTTTTAAAAATAAGAGTCCCTAGTGAGTAGAAGATATGATGCAAGAAAGTTCTAAAGAAAGTACTTTTAGTTCAAATTTGGAATTTGAATTTTATTTTCCAAAATTATTTTCATGCATTAAGGTTTTCAGAAAAGAAAAATCTCCATTGCGAGACATAAAAAATGAAGTAAAAAAACTAGAAAAGAAAAAAGAAAGAAAGGGAGAAAATGATTAGAAGAGAGAAAAAAAGTCAAAGCAGAAAATCAAAGAGAATAAGAAAAGGAAAAAACAAAGAATCAGAGAGGAAAAACCAATACACTTGATGATATTAAAGAGATAAAATTGACAAATGATTTCACTGTCAAAGAAAGGGAAAGGTTCACAAAATTGTTAACAAAGTATCAAGAAGTGTTGACTTGGTCCTACAAAGATATGTTTGGGATTGACAGAGACATAATTGAGTATTAGATTCCTACTTATCTTAAAGGTGCTAATGGAAGAGATAGAGCTACTATAAGATGTTAGGCTAGACAATTTACCATAGCTCCAGTGGGCAACTATATAAGAGGTATCATAAAGTGATGCTATTATGTGTCAGTGGCAAGTAGGCTAAGCAAAAGAGGTACATGATGGAAGCTATGGTCCCTACATGAGTCGGAGGATACTTGTAGAGAAAATCCTAAAGTTGGAGTATTTCTGCTCTACCATGGAAGTTGATTATGCTAAATTTGTTAAAAAATGCCATAAATGCTAGATTCCTTAGAACTTGAATCATGTATAGGCTAGTAAGCTGCACAATATGTCTTCACCTTGGCCTTTTGCTATATAGCGTGTTGATATTAATGGGAAGATCACTTTAACTGCATCTAATGGGCACAAGTTTATTATAGTGGCTATAGACTATTTCTCCAAGTGGATAGAAGCTGAGTCTTATAGGATAGTAGAGGGAAAATAGATGTATAATTTTGTTAAAGAAAATATAATTTTCCGGTATATGGTGTCTCATGATATAGTCTATAATAATGGTATGTAGTTCAAAGGTGAATTATAAGATCTAGTCAAGGAATACCATATTCAACATCATTAGTCCTCTCTCGGTTAGGGAATTCTTTTTCAATGAAGGACTTAGGTGAGGCTGCATATATCCTTGGTATTAAGATCTATAGGGATAGATCCAAGAGGATAATTAGTCTGAGTCAAAGTACTTATATTGACAAGGTGCTGAAAAGGTTCAGCATGCAAGATTCCAAAAGAGGATTCTTGCCCATGTCTCATGGTATTCATCTTAGCAAGAATCAATGTCCTATGACATCTGATGAGTGAGAACAGATGAATAAGATCCCTTATGCTTCTGCTATTGGATCTATCATGTATGCCATGTTATGTACTAGGCCAGACGTCTCATATGCCTTGAGCACCACAAGCAGATATCAGGCAGATCCCGGTGAAAGCCACTGGACAGCTGTTAAGGATATCCTAAAATACCTTAGAAGGACTAAGGATGCATTCCTGGTTTATAGAGGTTTGGAAGACAAGCTAGTTGAAAATGGTTACACAGATGCTAGTTTCCAAACCGACATAGATGACTTCAGATCGCAATCAGGATTTGTATTCACTTTAAATGGTGGAATTGTTAGTTGGAAGAGTTCCAAACAGAGCACTATAGCAGATTCTACAATAGAAGCTAAGTATATAGCAGCATCAGATGCAGCTAAAAAGGCAGTCTGGTTGAAGGAATTCATCTTAGAGTTGGGAATGGTTCCCAGCATTGCAAAACCTATGGACCTTTATTTTGATAATAACGGTGCCATAGCACAGGCAAAGGAGCCTCAGATCTCACCAGAGATCTAAATATATACTCAGGCGATATCACCTTATTCAGAGGAGATATCAAAATATACAAAGTAGACACAAATGACAACATTGCAAATCCACTGACCAAGCCTCTTTCACAGATCAAGCATGATCAGCACACTAGGTCTATGGGTATTAGATACTTAGGCCTAGTGCAAGTGGGAGATTGTTAGTGTATGTGCCCTAGGCCATTATCTTGGACTTTTTTGTATGTCGTTTTGGTTATTAATAAAAGAGGTTTTTATCATTATTATTTGTTTGCATGTTACATAATAATGATTATCATCCCTGGTTACTTATTATTATGTTGATAATAATAAAATATAACTGGTATGGTTATTGATTGATAATCATGAGATGATTATGTATATGTTGATATAATTCAATAATCATAAATACTTGTTGGAGAACAAAGCATTGGATGGACCCGCATTGAGATCACTACATGGGTCATTGTCATAAGTGAATCTCAAAGTAGTTATGTCTTAATCCTTTGACTTGAGATTGTCATAGTTTCCAACTAAGGACTATTATGTTTTGACATAACCAAACGTTGTCTTTAATCGGACAATCATAAAGGTTATGATTGAACATAATAGAAATTATGTAGAGGATAATGAACAATCAAGATAGGATTTGTCCCTCTCTATGAGAGAGATATCTTCTGGGCCCCTCGATAAGTGAGACTGTAATACCCGGCTAGATTCCGGCATCGGAATCCCTACCTTCCGGCGGAATCTCCGTTGAAATCTGGAATTCTGAAGATGCCAGAGTCTTCTAGAGGGGTAAAATGTGTTGCTAAAAATATTTTTACTGATTTCATGGTTTTAAATGGAAAAGAATTTAGTTTTGAAAAGAAAAGACCAAGGAGGCATTTGCCAGGTTCGGCCGCCGAAAGTGAAGTTCGGCCGCCGAAAGTGAAGTTCGGCCGCCGAAAGTGAAGTTCGGCCGCCGAAAGTGAAGTTCGGCCGTCGAACATGGGAAGGTTTCGGGAGCGCTTTTGGCCTCCGAAAGATTTTTTTGAACTAACCAAGGTTCGGCCGCCGAACCTCAAGTTCGGCCGCCGAACATGCATGAGTTTATGGGGCACGTTAGGCTGCCAAAGGTCTCTGACCAGGCCACCTATAAAGAGCCCTCATATCGGAAATGGGCGAGTTTTCTCCCATTCTCGAGCTCAGGTGAGTTTTTGCCCTCCTTTGGTCATTTTCGTGCTTTCTCTACCCATCCCTCAAGTTTTTCATGATTTCTACCCTTATCTTGAAGTTTTGAAGCCTAAATAGGAGTTTTGGGAGCTTGGAGACTTTGGAGCTTGGATCCTCCACACCTCTGAGTTAGGGATCGCACCAACCCTCGATCTTCAAGAGGTAAGTGTAGATCCTTGCTTTCCTTGTGTTTTAATGAAATTTTAAGTAAGTTTAATGGAGTTTTAATGGTTGAGTATGGGTAGATATGCATGTTTAGGTTTATGTGGGTTTTATGCCCAATGATGGGTAGATATGCATGTTTAGGTTTATGTGAGTTTTATGCCCAATGTATGTTATGTGATGTTTGTGTTGAGGAGTTTATGTTAGTTTATGCTCCTTTATGCATGTGGGAGAGTGTATGCATGATTGGGAAAGAGCAAGTGAGGTTTTGAGTAGTTTTGATGGTTGTGGCTTATGTGGGTCATAAGCTAATTATGTATGCTTTGTGATGTTCTTTGTTGGAGTTTAAGCTTGTTTAAGCTCCTTTGTGCATGGTTAAGGGTTTATGCATGTTTTTAGGAGGTTGGGTGCTTATTTGGGGTGTTTGGAAGACTTGGGAGGCTTGTATGCATAAGAGGCTGAGTTCTGGATGAACTCAGGTTCGGCCGCCGAAGGTGGTTTCGGCCGCCGAACTTGCCTGTGGATGCATGGATTGGCCGCCTAACCTTGTCCCCGAAAGTGGTGTTTCGGATCTGGAGCAAACTTTCGGCCACCGAAGGTGATGTTCGGCCGCCGAAGGTGCCTGACTTTCGGATCTGGAGAGAGGCTTCGGCCGCCGAACCTGTCGCCGAATCTGCATGGCTTTCGGCTCTGGAAGGGACCTTCGGCCGCCGAAGGTGCCGCCGAAAGTGCCCTGTCCAGCCTTTTCATGGTTGTTTCCTATGCATGCTTTGGTGATGTTTTAGGGGGGTTTTTGGGTAGTTGATTATGAGTTGTTTAGAGTGTGTTTGGCACCTCATTCGAGTCCACCTGTGTAGGATTGGACCCGAGGGACCGAGGAGGCCATCAGTGTTAGCAGTTGCAGAGTCAGTCCAGCGTCTGCCAGAGGTGAGTAGAACTAAACTTAATCTTTTATTTTATGAAATTCAAATGCCTAAAGCATGTTCATGCATCATGTTTATATGTAATAGGTTGATTGCACTAGTCACACGAATATGACACATTGCATTATTTACTATTGATGTGGATGGACCAAGGCGACCCCAATAGCCCTATTTATGATATGTTAATGAAGTCCTGAGGAGCCCGAAGGGCCGGGCATAATGAAGTCCTGAAGAGCCCGAAGGGCCGGGCACCATGTTATGTTACAGGCAGAGGGAGTTTTGGTGGTCATGTCCATCCGTTATGTGAAATGTTTGTGCTGTGACGCATTTCATAAAAGCATGAAATAAATGAACTGTTTTTCTGTTTCTACTCACTGGGCTTTTTAGCTCACCCCTCTCCCCTAACCCCAGTTTTGCAGGTCAGAGGTAGTCCAGGAAGACGTCAAGGGTAAAAGTCTTGCTTATGTAATAGATTAGTACTTTTAGTGTGGACATGTATTATAAATTGGTATAATGGATTGTAAGATAAGACAATGTAATGTAATGTAACGTAAAGTAGAGTTATGTTTATGGATTAGTATTGTTCTTGGCCCTAAGACTTGGGATGGACCAAGGCGACCCCAATAGCCCTATTTATGATATGTTAATGAAGTCCTGAGGAGCCCGAAGGGCCGGGCATAATGTAGTCCTGAGGAGCCCAAAGGGCCGGGCATCATGTTATGTTACAGACAGAGGGAGTTTTGGTGGTCATGTCCATCCGTTATGTGAAATGTTTGTGCTGTGACGCATTTCGGAAAAACATGAAATAAATGAACTATTTTTCTGTTTCTACTCACTGGGCTTTTTAGCTCACCCCTCTCCCCTAACCCCAGTTTTGCAGGTCAGAGGTAGTCTAGGAAGACGTCAAGGGTAAAAGTCTTGCTTATGTAATAGATTAGTACTTTTAGCGTGGACATGTATTATAAATTGGTATAATGGATTGTAAGATAAGACAATGTAATGTAATGTAACGTAAAGTAGAGTTATGTTTATGGATTAGTATTGTGCTTGGCCCTAAGACTTCGTTAGTCCCTTTTTAATACATGATGTATGTTATGTTTTATGTTGAGTTGTGTTTGAACTAAACTTGTGGCATGTGTTGTTTACCACGCTAGAGTTTGATGAGGACCCTAGTAGAGGTCTTATGTTTGTGGTCTGATGCATGCACAGGCTAGGTTCTAGTTCTTTGGATGTGATCCCAGCTTGATGTATGTTATGTTGACCCAGCTAGAGTTTTGATGAGGGCTCTAGTAGGGGGGTTCCTTATGTTTCCAGTTATGTTGCATACAGGTCAAGCTCGGTATTTGCATCATAGGTTTCAGTTTTTATGTTAAAGTTTTGATCATGTATGGGATTTGACCAGGTAATAGGAGGTATGTCTGGCTTGCTACTGGTCCCGGCGGCCTTAAACCGATCTGGATCCTAGCGCCGGTAGCGGTTCGGGCCGTTACAGAGGAGTATCGGTTTTCGGGTCATTACAGAGTGGTATCAGAGCTTTGGGCCTCATCAGTGTGTTGAGCAAAGGTGCTCAAGGATTAGAAATATCCCACATCGGAAAGAGGTTGGTTTAGAGGTCATAGAAGGGCAAGCACAATAGGAAAATCATGTCCACTAGGATAGGTTGTAGAGTCCTGTCTTGTATGATGATGATGTGGAATGCCATGATTTTATGCATGTGCATTAATGTTATGTATGGTATGCTATGTATGTTGCAGGTTCATGTGTTTCCACATGAACCGTATGATGCTAATGATTGTTTGTTTGCTTGTGTGTTGTTCTTTAGAGGAGCCAGAATGCGAGGTGCTCGTCAATCTGTGGAATCGACTGGAGTTCCATCTGAGAGGGAAGGTATGGATACCTTTCCCCCTGCTCTGCCAAGAGCGCAGTCGTGGGGAGTTAGCAGATGGGGAACATCAAGGGACCCTGGAAGGTCTTTTGATGTAAGCAGAGAAGGAATGGCTCCAAGAAGAATGTCAGCTAGTATGAGGGAAGTAGAGTTGGATTTGCAGAGAAGAGATATCAGTTTGGGAATCAGAGTGCCAGAAGAAGGTATGGGAGTTTTTCAGAAGGATGCTCAGACTCAGGATTCCAGAATTTCAAGTTTAGGAGGGATTGATCCCTCCACTCTGAGTACAGCCTCCACGAAAAGCAAGAAGTGGGGCAGAACCCTGAGGGGGAAGAAGAAGAAGTTTTCGAAGAATTTGAAGTCTAGTCTGGGATTAGGTGGTGGTTCGAGCTCTGGCTCAGGCAGTTCAAGATGCTTGAGGTGCGGTAGGCCGCACAAGGGAGTCTGTCTGGTGGGGACAACGGCATATTTTAGATGCAGGCAGGAGGGGCACATAGCACGCGAGTGTCCTACTGCGCCCTGGGTGGCTCATCCCCAGCGAACAGCTTCAGATAGAACGGCTCAGCCAGCAGCTCCAACCCTATTGCAGGTTAGTAATCGAGGCAGAGGAAGAGGGTCAGCCTTTTCTTCTGAAGGTTCCCGCGGAGAAGGTCCGTCAGCTCCAGCTCGGATCTTCACCCAAGCTCAGCAGGAGGCAGACACATTGAACATGGTGGTGTCAGGTATGCTCACTTTCAAATGTTCTGATGTGTATGTTTTGTGAACCCTGGTGTTTCTCTTTCTTTAGTTGCTCTAGGAGCCGTCGAGAGGTTGAGTTGTTAGCTTCTGGGCTAGAGTATTCTCTTTGGGTCAGTATACCCGAGTGTGATCCATCTGTGGCAGAGTCAGTCTGCCGGTTCAGTTCTGTGTCAGTTGAGGGTAGATGCCTTCCACCCAACCTTGAGGTCCTAGACTTGACTGTCTGGACGTCAGTTTAGGGTTGGATTGGTTTTTCTACTCGTAGTGTATCTTGGTCTGCAGAGACAAGGTAGTCAGGTTCAGAGGACGGGATGGATCAAAGGTAGTCTGCTGAGGGGACAGTGTAGGGATGCCTAGAGGTTTGATGTCGGCTTCTCAGGCTCGTAGGGTGTGTAGGAGGGGTTGTCAGAGGGTTCTAGCTCTTGTGTGAGAGTTTAGCCGTCAGGTCGGGGAACCAGCCTCAGTTTAGAGAGAGGTAGTAGTCAGAGTAGGGGCGAGACTTGGTAGGCAAGGGGTTTTATCCGACCTAGTACCTCACCCTGGATTGCTCCAGTATGGTTGTGGGAAAAGAAGGATGGATCCTTGAGACTTTGTAACGACTGTAAGCAGTTGAATAAGGATGCTACCAAGAACAGGTGTTTCCCCACCTGTTGAAGGTTAAAGAAGAAGCCAGTTAGTAAAGATGAAGAAAAGAGTAAGGATCAGAGTAGCACTTTGGAAGCGTGTTGAGTTTCAAGAGAAGGTTGGGTATTGCTTATGGTGTCTCCAATGGAGAGGGTGATTTCCTATGGAGAAAGTCCATTCGGATTTCCGGGTTCCTGTGTTATGGAAGCTCGTGTCAGATCCAAGTGAGGTTCTTAAAGAACCAGAGGTGGAGATCTCAAGGAGTCTCACCTATATTGAGTAGTTAGTGCGAATCATGGACACACAAGTCAAGAAGTTGAGGAACAAGGAATCCTGATGGTGTAAGTCCGTTGGAATCACCACAGTATGGAAGGGTGTGTTTGGAAGACCCGGGAGTTCTTACTCCAGCAGTACCTGTGTCTCTCTTTAGAGAGAGGTTTTAGGTTTTGCTTCCTTGTTTGCTTGCTTGCTTGTTTAGGTATGCTTGATGCTATGTTTTCTGATTGCCTGCTTGTTTGTGGAACATTCGGGGACGAATGTTCTTAAAAGGGGGAAGAATGTAATACCCGGCTAGATTCCGGCATCGAAATCCCTACCTTCCGGCGGAATCTCCGTTGGAATCTGGAATTCTGAAGATGCCAGAGTCTTCTAGAGGGGTAAAATGTGTTGCTAAAAATGTTTTTACTGATTTCATGGTTTTAAATGGAAAAGAATTTAGTTTTGAAAAGAAAAGACCAAGGAGGCGTTTGCCAGGTTCGACCGCCGAAAGTGAAGTTCGGCCGCCGAACATGGGAAGGTTTCGGGAGCGCTTTTGGCCTCCGAAACTTTGTTTGAACTAACCAAGGTTCGGCCACCGAATATGCATGAGTTTAGGGGGCACGTTAGGCTGCCAAAGGTCTTTGACCAGGCCACTTATAAAGAGCCCTTAGATCAGAAATGGGCGAGTTTTCTCCCCATTCTCGAGCTCAGGTGAGTTTTTGCCCTCCTTTGGTCATTTTCGTGCTTTCTCTACCCATCCCTCAAGTTTTTCATGATTTCTACCCTTGTCTTGAAGTTTTGAAGCCTAAATAGGAGTTTTGGGAGCTTGGAGACTTTGGAGCTTGGATCCTCCACACCTCCGAGTTAGGGATCGCACCAACCCTCGATCTTCAAGAGGTAAGTGTAGATCCTTGCTTTCCTTGTGTTTTAATGAAAGTTTTAAGTAAGTTTAATGGAGTTTTAATGGTTGAGTATGGGTAGATATGCATGTTTAGGTTTATGTGGGTTTTATGCCCAATGTATGTTGTGATATTTGTGTTGAGGAGTTTATGTTAGTTTATGCTCCTTTATGCATGTGGGAGAGTGTATGCATGATTGGGAAAGAGCAAGTGAGGTTTTGAGTAGTTTTGATGGTTGTGGCTTATGTGGGTCATAAGCTAATTATGTATGCTTTGTGATGTTCTTTGTTGGAGTTTAAGCTTGTTTAAGCTCCTTTGTGCATGGTTAAGGGTTTATGCATGTTTTTAGGGGGTTGGGTGCTTGTTTGGGGTGTTTGGAAGGCTTGGGAGGCTTGTATGTATAAGAGGCTGAGTTCTGGATGAACTCAGGTTCGGCTACTGAAGGTAGTTTCGGCCGCCGAATCTGCCTGTGGATGCATGGATTGGCCGCCTAACCTTGTCCCCAAAAGTTCTGTTTCGGATCTGGAGCAGACTTTCGGCTGCCGAAGGTGATGTTCGGCCGCCGAAAGTGCCTGACTTTCAGATCTGGAGAGAGGCTTTGGCCGCCGAACCTGCCGCCGAACCTGCATGGCTTTCGGCTCTGGAAGGGACCTTCGGCTGCCGAAGGTGCCGCCGAAAGTGCCCTGTCCAGCCTTTTCATGGTTGTTTCCTATGCATGCTTTGGTGATGTTTTAGGGGGTTTTTGGGTAGTTTTTTATGAGTTGTTTAGAGTGTGTTTGGCCCCTCATTCGAGTCCACCTGTGTAGGATTGGACCCGAGGGACCGAGGAGGCCATCAGTGTTAGCAGTTGCAGAGTCAGTCCAGCGTCTGCCAGAGGTGAGTAGAACTAAACTTAATCTTTTATTTTACGGAATTCAAATGCCTAAAGCATGTTCATGCATCATGTTTATATGTAATAGGTTGATTGCACTAGTCACACGAATATGACGCATTGCATTATTTACTGTTGATGGGGATGGACCAAGGCGACCTCAATATCCCTATTTATAATATGTTAATAAAGTCTTGAGGAGCCCGAAGGGCCGGGCATAATGAAGTCCTGAGGAGCCCGAAGGGCTGGGCATAATGAAGTCCTGAGGAGCCCGAAGGGCCGGGCACCATGTTATGTTACAGACAGAGGGAGTTTTGGTGGTCATGTCCATCCGTTATGTAAAATGTTTGTGCTGTGACACATTTCATAAAAGCATGAAATAAATGAACTGTTTTTCTGTTTCTACTCACTGGGCTTTTTAGCTCACCCTTCTCTCCTAACCCTAGTTTTGCAGGTCAGAGGTAGTCCAGAAAGACGTCAAGGGTAAAAGTCTTGCTTATGTAATAGATTAGTACTTTTAGTATGGACATGTACTATAAAATGGTATAATGGATTGTAAGATAAGACAATGTAATGTAATGTAACGTAAAGTAGAGTTATGTTTATGGATTAGTATTGTGCTTGGCCCTAAGACTTGGTTAGTCCCTTTTTAATACATGATGTATGTTATGTTTTATGTTGAGTTGTGTTTGAACTAAACTTGTGGCATGTATTGTTTACCACGCTAGAGTTTGATGAGGACCCTAGTAGAGGTCTTATGTTTGTGGTCTGATGCATGCACAGGCTAGGTTCTAGTTCTTTGGATGTGATCCCAGCTTGATGTATGTTATGTTGACCCAGCTAGAGTATCTGCGAGATTGTGATAGTGAGTTCTGAACACAACTCTTTTGGGAAAAGAGTAGTACAACTCTTTTAGGAAAAGAGTTGTGGGAAAACAAAAATACTGAAACATATAAATACTCTTTCTACGAAGAAAGTGATGACGACAGTTTTTAGAAAATTCAGTCTAACCACTGCAGATTGTGGAGCACATAATCTATCCATCTTTGAGAGAGCTAGCACTCTAGAAGGATAGAAGACATTCGTGTGGATACCATTGAGGGTGTTCGTTTGAAAAGGCAGCACCATCAGTCCGGTATTGTATCTTCTTGACGAGATTAACAGGTTAGTCTCATATCCATCTTTTGAATTAAACGAAGCACTCGGATTCTGGAAAAGGAAATCAATAGAGATTTTATTTTTCCGTTGCGCAACTGGGTTGCAATAATCTCGAAATTTCCCAACACATTGGTCCACGGAAATAAACATTCATAAAAGGCCATCTGGGCATGGGTTCTGCATATAATCCAGGTATTGGTCTGCGAAAACAAACATTCATAAAAAGCCACAAGGCCATTTGGATATAGGTCCCGCATATAATCTGGGCATGGATCCCGCATATAATCTAGGCATTAGTTCACAGAAACAAACATTCATAAAAAGAAACAAGGCCATCTGGGCATACTACAACAATTTATCGAAAAAGTAACGAAAAATAGTAATGGACCATATCTGTTTCAGATTTATAATGGTTTGGTAACCAATTTCAAAATGATAAGAAAGAAGGAACCAAACTTATAACGGATTAACAAATCTGTTACTATGTTGTTACTAAATATTTATAAGGGACATATTCATCACTAATCCATTTTAGTTGTATTAATATTTATAACGAATTAGTAAAATATTTGTTATTCATTATAGAATGAAGAATTATTTTAAATTTAGTAACCATTTAGTAACCGATTGTTATGTCCGTTCCAAAATTTACATCTATAATGGTTTAGTAATAGAAATATCTATTACAAAGTTTTAAATCCCCAATTTAGCTATCTTCACAATTCATTTCCCTCATCCCAAAATTTCTGGCCTTCCCCCTCTTGCAATTTCATTCATGACTTTACTACCCCTTTCCCTCCACGTCGTTTGTCGTGCATCGTTTGATTATCGTTCATCGACTGTCATGCAACATTCATTGATTTCTTTCACGATGTTCGTTCGATGAACAAACCCACTATTGGCTATTCTACTCTTATTTTTTTGTTCAATTATTGTTGGCTTGTCGTTTGTCGATTGGATCGTTTGACATTTGCTTGCCGTTAACTGTTCATCATGTGACATTCATTGATTTTTCTTTAATAGGTATTATATAATTTGGATTAAGATTTAATGTTAGGTTACTATTTTTATGTCTGTGTCTTCCTACTGTGTGTGTTAGCTCCATTCTGTGATGAGTAAAATGAAGAATTTGTTGTGTTCACATGAGGTTGTGTGAAATGAAGAATTTAATTTTCTGTTCACAATTTCCCTGCCCTTTTTGCTTTTCACAATAAAACTTTGGTCTGCTTATGGCTTCAAGGAGAATAGTCTAATAAATTTATAACTAGGAAAAAAGTTGTACTACATTTTTTATGCTTAGTTTACTACACTTCTATAAATAAGCTTTTTTTTCCTATTTTAAGGAAACAGGATGAACCCCAAAGGCTGCAAATTGCTTTGCTTTATTTGATAACCATGGATATGAAAGCTGCCCATTGTATAAACATCTTCGAAGTTTTGCAGGAGATTTGGGGAACCATAATTCATATGGTTGGGTGATCAGTTCAAATTTAGACCATTTTATCATGATGTTATTGATGTTAATTTACACTTTTTCTGCCTAATGTTGTGATTTTGATCTTATTCTGCAGAAAATGGTGTAAAGAGGTAATTTGGAGAAAATGCCCTTAAAACTGCCTAAAATTGAACAAAGGAGAGCAAGCATGCCAAGTTGCAACTGAAGAGGAGATAAACAAGGAAAGTAATTTGAAATTCAAATTTCAAATCTCCAAAAGCATTTAAAATTCAAAATTCAAGATTCAGCTTATTAAGGAAAGTGCTAAATAAGGAAAGTGGCAAATAAGGAAAGTGCAGTCAGCAGAGCAATTTGAAATTCAAATTTCAAATCTTCAAGAATCCCTTTCCTTATTGAGGAAGCCAAATCTCAAGAAGATGCACATTCAAAATTTGAAATTCAAAATTCAGCTTGTTAAGGAATTCAAAGAAGACATACTTGCCTCCCAAGTCTTGCACATGCAAAATTCAAAATTCAAAAAGAGGCTCCACCTCATCAATGCAACTTGGGCGGCAAGGGCAGCAAGGAAGATCAACTTGAGCAGCAAGTAAAACACCAAGGGCAGCACTTGGGCAGCTAGGAAGAGCTAGGGCAACACATGAGAGCTATATAAAGACCACCTTAAGGAGTCGCACACATCTCTCTCTTCTCCACCATTCGGCCGCCCATCTCTCCCTTCTTCTCCAAGGCTTCGGCAACCTCTTCTCCTTCTTCCTTTCTTTATTTTCTTGTTTTGTTTTAGCCATGAGTGGCTGAAACCTTTTTTTTCTAGTTGAAGATTGGTTGATACTTTAGTTGTTTTATGGATTGGGAGATCTGAACACACATTGTTTAACTTTTGTTTTTCAATATTCATGCAATCTCATGCTCAATTCCATTGTTGCTTTGTTATTTTGATCAATATGGCCAATTTATTCTTGATTGCAAGGTAATAAATTGTTAGTTTGGATAGTTTTAAGTCTGTAATTGCTTGGATTGTTCAAACATAAGTAACTCTTGGTGTAAAAACTAAGGAAATTGCATGATCTAGTGATATCACCATGCGTTTGGGTAGCTAGAGTTAGGTCTCTCTATTTCTTAATGCAATTGACAGTTGTTAGATGTCTAAGACCCAAGGACGTTCCTTGGCAACTTGTTGATTAGTGATTGGTTAGAGAATGTTCCCTAATTAATTTATGCTTAAGAAGAGATATGGTGGTGAGAAGCATCTTCCATCTCCATAACTAATTTATTAAATCAAACAAAGGAACCTAAGTATCAATGATCAATCCCAACAACTGAAGTGGATTCAATTCTTCAACTAGAGCTTTTCTCATATTTGAATTCCTTTACTTTTATTATTTGCTTTACTTTATTGCTTTCATCATTAGTTTAATTGAATCAATCTCAAAACCCCCCCTTTTTAATTTGCTTTAAGTTTAATTTACTTTCAGTTCACTTACATTCAGTTTATTTTCTTGGTCTTGATAAGGAAGATAGGTAAGTATCAATTCCCTGTGGATTCGATTCTTTCACCACTATCTGCAGTTGTAAAATTGTTGATAACTGAAAAGGTTATTTTTGACCGGCATCGACAACCGCACAGTCAAAAATTGGCGCCGTTGCCGGGGAATTGATTTAACTAATTTATTTTTCTTCCATGACCAGATCTAGACTTAAGAAAACTCTACCTTACAATCCAAAAATTGAGCGAACAATCAGATGATTAGGAAAGCAAGTCACCACTGAATCTACCTCTGAAGAGCCTGTCATCGCAGGAGCTGAAGCAACACCTTCTGAACTTCACCAAACAGCCACAGAGATGGCTAAAAACAATGCTGAACCTGCTGTCCATGATGGATTAATATCATAAAATCCAGCCATGAGGCCACCAGTGCCAAGAGAAAGAACACTGAGAGAGTTGGCAGCCCCTATAGGTGATCAAGCACCTCTCTGCATCACCTATCTGCCTCTGACAGTCTCCTTTGAGCTCAAAACAGGTTTGATACATCTACTACCTAAATTTAGAAGTTTAGAGAATGAGAATCCATATAAGCACTTAAAGGAATTCCAAATTGTATGTTCATCTATGAGGCCACAAGGCATAACTGAAGAGCATTATTAAATTGAGAGCTTTCCCCTTTTCACTTTATGATTATGCTAAGGATTGATTGTTTTACTTACCACCCAGTTCAATCACCTCTTGGGATGGTATGGTTAGAGCCTTTTTGAATAAATATTTCCCAGCTTCTAAAGCCATAGGCCTAAGAAGAGAGATTAGTAGTGTAATACCCGGCTAGACTCCGGTATCGGAATTCCTACCGTCCGGTGGAATCTCGGATGTCGGAGACCTCTAGAAGGGGTAAAACTATCCTTTCATGAAATGTTTTAATGTTTTTGATGACTTTGAATGAAAAGAAAATGAGTTTTTGAATAAAAACAACCTTGGAGGAAAGCTCAGGTTCGGCCGCCGAACCTCAAGTTCGGCCGCCGAACATGCATGCATTGCGGGTGTGCTTTAGGCCCCCGAAAGCATAAGTGAGGGAAGTCCAGGTTCGGCCGCCGAACCTCAAGTTCGGCCGTCGAACATGGCATGCATATGGAGGCACATTCGGCCCCCGAACGTGGCCTGGCCAGCCACTATAAAAGGGTCCCTTAGCCAAAAACGGGCGAGCTTTTTCCCCATTTTCGGCCAAGGTGAGCTCTCCGCCGTCCCTCACCGATCTTTGATGTTTTTCCTCTAGATCTTTCAAGTTTTTCATTTGTTTTAACTTTGTTTTGAAGATTTGAGCTTTTGAGCAAAGTTTTGGAGCTTGGAGGTTCAAGAACCCAACCTCTCCCACCTCCGAGTTTTAGGTCGTCTCTCTCTCGATCTTCAAGAGGTAAGAGCTGATCTTAAGCTCATTGTATGTTTTAAATAAGTTTTATGCAAGATCTATGGGGTAGAAATGCATGTGTAGGTTTTTAGTGAGTTATGGATGATTTTTGAGTTTATGGACAATGTGGCTTGCAAATGCTTGTGTATGTGTGTTGTAGTTGGGGTTTAAGTTAGTTTGAGACCCCTAGGAGCTTGTGTGCATGTTTTGGTTGAGCTAAATGCATGATGGTATGAGTTTGAGGCGTTTGTGCATGTTTGAACCAAGTTTCTGCCCTTTGGGAGAAACCAGGTTCGGCAGCCGAAGGGACTTTCGGCCGCCGAACCCTCTTGTGGAAGCAGCCTTCGGCTGCCGAAGCTTGCCGCCAAAAGAGGACTTTCGCCTCTGTCTGGGAGTTTCAGCCGCCGAAAGTACCGCCGAATATGCATGAGTTTCGTCTCTGTCTAGGAGTTTCGGCCGCCGAAGGTGCCGCCGAACCTGCCTGACTTTCGGCTCTGGAGGGACTTTCGGCCGCCTAACCTGCCGCCGAAAGTGCCCTGTCCAGGCCTCCTTTGCATGTTCTTCTATGGTTGTGTCATGATGTTTTAGGGGGTTTTTGGGAGATGTTTTTAGAGTTATGTTCTAGTTGTTTGGTCCCTCATTTGAGTCCACCTGTGTAGGTTCGGACCCGAGGAACCGAGGACCTCAGCAGTGAGTCAGCTGCTTCAGTCAGTGTCAGAGCTAGCCAGAGGTGAGTGGAATAACTCTTATGCTTTTAAATAAATAAATCAGTTTTGAGCATGTTCATGCATCAAGGATGCCATGTGATATTTTAGTCTGGTTGCATTAGAAATCACGAATATGTTGCATTGCATAAAATGTTGTTGATGTGGATGAATGTTGAATGATCCATTAGCCCTCATATGTTATGACATGATGATATGATATGAAAGTCCAGATGTGGCCTGCACTACGCCCCTGGCACTATGTAAGAGAAAGACCGGACGTGGCCTGCACTACGCCCCCAGCACCATGGAATATGTATGTTATGTTATGTTATGTATAAGAGAAAGACCAGGTGTGGCCTGCACTATGCCCCTGGCATGATTGGGTTATGTAGAGGGCTAAATGGTGACAAGTTCATCCTTGATATGATTAGCTGTGATGTGATGCATTCCATGATAGCATGTGTTTTAAATGCTTTATGATTCTGCTCACTGGGCTCTAGTAGCTCACCCCTCTCCCAAATTCCCCAGGTTTGCAGGTACGGGTTAGACAGAGAAGTCAAGAAGAGTAATGAAGTCACATGTATGAAAGAAAAGTTTTAAATTTTTATGTATGTTGTTGATCATGTATGGGATTAAACAGGTTTACAGGTAACATGTCAGGCTTGCTACGGGTCCCGGCGGCCTTAAGCCGATCTGGATCCTAGCGCCGGTAGCGGTCGGATTTTCAGGTCGTTACAGAATGGTATCAGAGCCCTAGGTTCATATGGTCGGACCTAGAGTGTTGGGCTCATAGATGTTATAGAAAGGTCAAGCACAATAGGAAAGGTCATGTCCACTAGGATAGGATGTGGAGTCCTGTCTTACATGATGATGTGAAATGCCATGATTATATGCATGTACATTAATGATATGCTATGATGTGTGATGCAGGTTCATGTGTGCCCACATGAACCATATGATGCTAATGTTTATGTGATGTGTACTGTTTTTCAGAAAACAGGATTAGAGGAACTCGTCGATCAGCAAGATTGACTGGAGTACCACTTGAGGATGAGGGCACGAGCGCCCGTCCTCCAGCATTGCCTAGGGCAATGTCTAGTAGGTCTAGCAGAGAAAGAGCAGTAAGAGACCCTAGAAGGTCTTTGGATCTAGGTAGAAGCAGATCAGTCAGAGGAACAGTTCAGGGAGGAGCGTCAGAGGACATGGGGGATGATATGGATGTAGAGCAGAGGAGGGATGGCAGTCTGGGAGTCAGCATGTCAGAAGAAGGAATGGGAGAATCCCAAGGAGGCACTCAGGCCTCGGGATTTGTTCAGCCACCTTACTACCCACCCTTCTCACAAAACCCGGGGTATTCGATGGGAGGCACATCGGATTACCACAGCTTTAGCCCTTATCCCACACAGATGCCCAACCCACCTTATTATCCACCACATTCACAATAGCCAATGTATCCACCCCCACCTTACTATCCAAATCCAGCAAACCCTACCCCAAGGGATGCTACACCTCCTCCTCCTCCAGCAGAACCAGCAGCCCCAGTTGCTCAACCTCCTAGACCTAGCTCAGCCAGTGGGAGCAAGGTCAAGATGACTGACTACATGAAGTTGGGTGCTCCCCAGTATGAAAAAGGGGATGACCCGTTTGTGTATCTTGAGAGGGTCAAAGTGATCACAGATGAGATTGGGGCTGATGATAGTAGAGCCATTCATATGGCTGGGTTCACACTTAAGTGCAAGAAGGCACGAGAGTGGTTCAAGAATTATGTGAACCCGAGGGTGGACAGCATGTCTTGGGAGGAATTTGCAAACGAGTTTGCAGGATGGGCTTTCCCAGATAGTTCAAAGGAGCTGAAGATGATAGAGTTTGATTAGTTGAGGCAGACTGATGAAATGGGTGTAGAGGAGTTCACAGACAGGTTCTTGGAGTTGTTGCCGTTTGCAGGGCAAAACCTTGATTCAGATCAGAAAAGGTCAAGGAGGTATATCATGAAACTCCACTCCAGATATTCCTCCTTGATCCAGTCAGCAGATAGGGAGAGCTTCCATGCCATAGTGGATGTGGCCCGGAAAATGGAGGCTAGTGCCATCGTTCAGGGGACAGTTAAACAGTTAGTGGCACAGCCTTCTGGTTCTAAGACCCCAGGCTCTTCTTCAATGAGTGCAGCAACTTCAGGTAGCAAGAAGTGGGACAGAGGTCCTAGGAAGTCTAAGAAGAACAAGTTCTGGAACAAGGTTAAGTCCAGTCTGGGACTAGGGAGTGGCTCAAGCTCTGGTGCGGATAATGCAGTTTGTGCAAGGTGTGGTAAGCCACACAGGGGAGTATGTCGGTTTGGGACGACAGCCTGTTACAGATGTGGTCAGGAGGGGCATATGTCTCGAGACTGTCCAAGAGCGGCCCCGATGGCACAGTCCTAGCAGACAGCTTCAGGTAGTGTAGTGCAGCCAGCAGCTCCAGCCATGACTCAGGCCAGTGGCAGAGGCAGAGGGAGAGGGGCAGCCTCTTCTTCAGCGGGTTTCAGAGGTGAAGGTCCATCAGCTCCAGCACGGATCTTCACGATGACTCAGCAGGAGGCAGATGCATCTAACACCGTGGTGGCAGGTAACTTAATCATTGGTTGTTCAGATGTGTATGCCTTGATGGACCCGGTCACATCTCATTCTTTTATTGCACCGAGAGCCGTCCAGAGGTTAGGGTTGATGATCTCTGAGTTAGAGTGTCCTCTCTGGGTCAGTGGACCCAAGTGTGATCCATCAGTGGCAGAGTCAGTCTGCCAGCGTAGTCCTGTGTTTGTTGAGGGAAGATGCTTTTCCGCCGACCTTGTGGTTCTAGATTTGACAGATTTTGACGTCATTCTAGGGATGGACTGGTTATCTACCCATGGTGCCACCTTGGACTGCAGGGACAAGGTAGTCAGGTTCAAAGGTCAGGATGGGTCAGAGGTAGTCTTCAGAGGAGACAGGAGGGGTACACCTAGAGGTCTGATATCAGCTCTTCAGGCTCGTAGGTTGCTTAGGAGGGGATGTCAGGGGTATTTGGCTCATGTGAGAGAGCTTAGCAGTCAGGTTAGAGAGCCGCCGAACCTGCCGCCGAAAGTGCCCTGTCCAGGCCTCCTTTACATGTTCTTCTATGGTTGTGTCATGATGTTTTAGGGGGTTTTTGGGAGATGTTTTTAGAGTTATGTTCTAGTTGTTTGGTCCCTCATTTGAGTCCACCTGTGTAGGTTCGGACCCGAGGAACCGAGGACCTCAGCAGTGAGTCAGCTGCTTCAGTCAGTGTCAGAGCTAGCCAGAGGTGAGTGGAATAACTCTTATGCTTTTAAATAAATAAATCAGTTTTGAGCATGTTCATGCATCACGGATGCCATGTGATATTTTAGGCTGGTTGCATTAGAAATCACAAATATGTTGCATTGCATAAAATGTTGTTGATGTGGATGAATGTTGAATGATCCACTAGCCCTCATATATTATGACATGATGATATGATATGGAAGTCCAGATGTGGCCTGCACTACGCCCCTGGCACTATGTAAGAGAAAGACCGGACGTGGCCTGCACTACGCCCCCGGCACCATGGAATATGTATGTTATGTTATGTATAAGAGAAAGACCAGGTGTGGCCTGCACTACGCCCCTGGCATGATTGGGTTATGTAGAGGGCTAAATGGTGACAAGTTCATCCTTGATATGATTAGTTGTGATGTGATGCATTCCATGATAGCATGTGTTTTAAATGCTTTATGATTTTGCTCACTGGGCTCTAGTAGCTCACCCCTCTCCCAAATTCCCCAGGTTTGCAGGTACGGGTTAGACAGAGAAGTCAAGAAGAGTAATGAAGTCACATGTATGAAAGAAAAGTTTTAAATTTTTATGTATGTTGTTGATCATGTATGGGATTAAACAGGTTTACAAGTAACATGTTAGGCTTGCTACGGGTCCCGGCGGCCTTAAGCCGATCTGGATCCTAGCGCCGGTAGCGGTCCGATTTTCGGGTCGTTACAAGTAGCATTAAGTAAAAACAAACTGAGGATTTGTATGACTATTGGGAAAGATTTAAGAGATTGTGTACAGGCTATCCTCAACATGACATTACAGATAAATCAGTCATAGAGTTCTTCTATGGAGGTTTTCTACCTTCCGAAAGGAAATTCATTGATGTGGCATGTGGAGGTTCCATTAAAGTTAGAACACCTTGAGCAATCAGAGACTCGATCTCAACACTTCCAGCAGCCTTTAGACAATATGGAGATGAAAAGCAACTACAAAGAGGAGTCAATAAGGTAAGTACATCTGCTCTAACTTCTCAAATTTCTGAACTAACCTCTGCTGTGAGAAGTCTTATAATAGGTCAAGCTCAACAAGCTCAATCTCGGCCATGTGGGATTTGTGCATATGTTGGACACACAACTGATCGATGTCCTACAATTCAAGAGGACGACCAGCAAGTGAACACAATTGGAGGATTCAATAGCCATCCTAGACATGATCCATACTCCAACACATACAATCCAGGTTGGAGAGACCATCCGAACTTCGGTTATGCTAGGGGGAACAACTATCAGAACTATCAGAGAAATCAAGCCCAAACAGCACCTCTAAGTTCCAATATGAATCTTGAGGAGGTAGTGAAGACATTGGCAAATTCCATGCAAGGTCTCCAACAGCAGATGGGACAAATGGCCACCTCAATAAGTAAGCTTGAATCCCGAGGTAAGTTACCTTCCCAAACTGAAGATAATCCTAGACAGAATGTAAATGCTATCATGTTAAGAAGTGGGAAAGAGCTCCAGGATACCAAAGCTGATGAAGGAAGTTCACAAGAGCATAGACAAGCTGCTGCAGAGAAGCAACCAGAACACTGTCTGTCCAATCCGATTAGGCGAACCGAACCTGCGCACCCACAGAATGCAAATCAGCAGGTAAGTTTCAAGATTCCACCTCCTTTTCCAAAAAGATTTGAAAAGTCACATAAAGAAAAAGAAGAAAAAGAGATCCTTGACACCTTCAGAAAAAGTGCAGATCAACATACCTCTGCTAGATGCTGTGAAACAGATTCCCAGGTATGCAAAATTTCTGAAGAACTATGCACTAACAGAAGAAAGCTTGCTGAAAGAGAAAAGATAAGTGTGCGAGAAGTTGTGACAGCTGTCATAAAGAGAGAATTCCCAACCAAATGCAAAGATAGAGGGATGTTTGATATTTCTTGTAACATTGGCAATGTTGGCATTAAGAAAGCTATGTGCGATTTAGGTGCATCAATCAATGTTATGCCTCTCTCTATTTATAATTTTCTGAATGCAGGTGCACTGAAAGACAATAGAGTAGTGATCCAATTGGCTGATAGATCTGTTGTATACCCAAAAGGAGTTCTAGAAGATGTTCTAGTACAAGTAGATCAACTTATCTTTCCAGCAGATTTCTATGTGATTGACATGAAGGAAGACAATAATAATACTACTTCATACATCTTTCTTGGACGACCTTTCTTGAGCACAGCCAGAACCAAGATAGATGTGCATGATGACACACTAACCATGGAATTTGAAGGGGAAGTAATAAAGTTTAACGTTTATGATGCTATGAAACATCCCCATGACATGTCCCCTATTTATGGTTAGATATCATTGATTGCTTGAGCTAGAAAGTTTTGGATATGAATCAAGATGATATGCTAAACAATGATCTTTGCAGGGAGGCTAGCCAGAGCGATGTAGGAAGCTAAAAAGAGCTAAAGCTAAAAGAAACAGTCTGCAGCATCCAGTAGATGAGCTGCAACCGAACGCATGAAGCCGAGGGAAGACCAATCGCACCTCTTCAGCTCAAATAGCAGGACAGCTCCACTGTTCATCCATCGTAGACAGGCCATGCGCAAAAGGAAAAGGGAGAATCTAGTTCAGCTAGACATCCCACTCAGACAGATGCCTGTCCACCCAGCCAGCAGATTACAGGTTAAAAAATTTCAGAACTAGATCTGAAGCCTCTTCCTGACCACTTGAAATATGTGTATTTGGGGGCTGAGAAGACTCTTCCAGTGATAGTGTCAAATCAATTAAGCCAACATGAAGAAGAAAACCTCCTGAAAGTACTGAAGAAGCACAAAGGAGCCATAGGATGGACCATAGATGACATAAAAGGCATCTCCCCCGCCACATGCATGCATAGAATACACATGGAGGAGGAATGCAAGCCAGTCCGAGATGCTCAAAGAAGACTGAATACACCCATGATGGAAGTAGTGAAAAAGGAGATAGTCAAGCGTCTAGATGAAGGAATCATCTACCCAATCTCTGATAGCAAATGGGTAAGTCCTATGCATGTAGTTTGAAAGAAAACTGGAATGACCATTGTACCAAATGCTGAAGGAGAACTTGTTCCAACTAGAGTTCAGAATGGGTGGAGAGTATGCATAGACTACAGGAAGCTAAATGCAGCAACAAGGAAAGATCACTTCCCCTTACCTTTCATTGATCGGATGCTAGAAAGGCTTGCAGGTAAGTCCCACTATTGCTGTTTAGATGGTTTTTCAGGATTTTATCAGATTCCAGTAGCCCCAGGGACCAAGAGAAAACCACCTTCACTTGTCCTTTTGGCACTTTTGCATTTAGAAGAATGCTATTTGGACTATGCAATGCTCCTGCCACTTTCCAAGCTGTATGATGAGCACATTTTCATATTATGTGGAGAAAATCATTGAAGTCTTCATGGATGACTTCACAGTGTCTGGTAACTCCTTCGAATAATGCCTTGCCAATTTGGAAAAGATCCTACAAAGATGCCTTGAATCAAATCTTGTACTTAACTATGAGAAATGCCACTTCATGGTTAACCAAGGTATGGTCTTAGGATATGTTGTTTCAGCTAAAGGAATTGAAGTGGACAAAGCCAAGGTAGATACCATAAAAAATCTGCCTTATCCCACAAACGTTAGAGAGATCCGCTCTTTCCTTGACCATGCAGGATTCTATAGAAGATTCATAAAAGATTTTTGCAAAATCACACAGCCATTGTTGACAGTGCGGTTATCGAGACCGGTCAAAAATAACCTTTTTAACTACCAACAATATTAAAACGGTAGACAGTGGTGAAAGGATCGTATCCACAGGGAATTGACACTTACTTACCTCTCTTGTTAAGACCAAATAAAATAAAGTGCAAGTGCATGTAAAGTAAAATGGGGGTTTTGAGATTGATTTGATTATACTAATAAAAAGAGCAATTAAAAAGAAAGCAGATGGTAAATTAAGAATGAAACAATAATGGTGAAAGCTCTAGTTGAAGATTCAGATTCACTTTAGTTGATGGGATTGATCATTGACTCATATGTTCCTTTGTTTGATTCAATAAATTGGCCATGGAGATTGAAGAGGCTTCTTACCTCCATTATCTCTCCTTAAGATTAAATCAATTAGGGAAAGTCCTCTAATTAATTACTAATTAACAAGTTGTCAAAGAACATCTTTGAGCCTTAGGCCTTTTACAATAGTCAATCGCATTAGGAAATAGAGAGAACCAATTCTAGTTACCCAAATGTATGGAGACAACACTAGATCATGCAATTTCCTTGGTTGTGCACCAAGTATTCTTCTGTTTGAACAATTCAAGCAATTACGGACTAAAAATCATTCAAACTAACAATCTATTACTTTGCATCAAGGAATCAATGTAGATCTTAAATAACAAAACAATAATGTCTCAAAGCATGAAATCACAAGAATACTGAATAACAAAAGATTAATAATGTAGTCCAAGTCTCTCAATCCACAATACAACTAAAGCTTCACTCATTCTTCAACTAGAATAAAAAGGTTTTAGCCATTCCTGGCTAAAACAAAATAACCAAAAAGAAAGGTAGAAGAAGAGAAGAAGAAGCCGAAGGAGGTGGAGGCGCGGCGGTCTTGCTTGATCCGGATGGGAGAAGGAGAAGAGTCTCTCCGTGTCTAAAAAATTCGTGGCTGTCAATGAGAGTACCTCTTTATAGAGGCTAGGTGCTGCCCTAGGTCTTCCTTGCTTCCTAATTAGTGTAGAGGCTGCCCATAATGCTGCCCATGCTCAACTTGCTGCCCAAGTTGTTGCAGAAGAGGAAAGAATCGGACTGCAAGGCTTCAGAAGGGAGTTGGTGCGCAGATTGCTTTCAGAATAGGAAAGGGACGTACTTTGCGCTTGAAAAGGAAGAAAGAGTGATTCAAGGCTGCCAATAGAGGAAGATGGCGCGGCTTAACCTTCAGGAGAGAGGTGTGCGCGTGGATGGCATTGAATAGGAAGGAGGCGCACGGATGGTGCTCTGCAGAAGAGGCAGGCGCGCAGATGCTTCTGAATAGGAAGTACGAGTTGTCCAGATTTCCTATTTAGGTGGAGCTTCTTTTGAATCTTGAATCTGGACTAAATAAAGGCTAAGTGCATTGAGATCTCCTTCCTGAATAGAGAATGGTGCACGGATCATGCTGCAGAAGGAAGTTGGCGTGCGGTCATTGAATGCAGAAGGGAAAGTGCATCTGTCCAGCCTTTCCTTTTTAGGTGGAGCCTTCGTTTGAATTTTGAACGCTGAACGCAGGAGAGGCAAGTGTGCCTTCATGAGATCTTGCTGCCGAAATTGGAAGATATGACTGCTGCAGTGTGTGCACATCTTTGAACAAGGAAAGAGAGATCTGCGATTTGAATTTCAAATAATCTTCTGACTGAGCTTTCCTTATTTACTTTTGCTTCTGCACTTTCCTCATTTGAAGACTTTCCTTTTCTGAAACTTTCCATATTTGGCACTTTTTGGCAGTTTTAAAAGCATTTTCTCTAGATTGTCTTTTCACACCTAGTTTCTACAAAACATGAACAAAACCACCAAATTAGATAGAAAAAGTGCAAATAAACATCATTAAGATCATGATAATATGGCCTAAAATATGCTCTGTCAAATAGCCTCACACCTAACTTTTTGCTTGTCCTCAAGCAAACAAACACAATTAAACAAGCTCTCTTTGCTTTGATCCTTTATGTCCACTTAAACTCTTACTCTAGACCCCTATTTTGAATCATTGCAATGAAGAATATATGCATCAAGGTTACTTACCTCTTTCCTTGTCTCCCTTTACTTACCATGGCTAGGATCGGTTTTACTCAAGAGAGAGATCATACATGTACAAGTTATTGTTCAATTAAGACATATTCTAGCTTTTAGAGTGACTTGCCCTTACCTTGAAGTACTTTATTCAGCCTTTTTGCACTTTAAACTTGCTTGAAAAAGTCACCAACCTTTTGACGTGAAGGTATATATTTGTGATACCCACCCCCAGTTACTCAGTTGGTTACCTGTCCAAGTGGCTACTAGCTCTGTTCATAGTCTTTTGACCATTGAAACAGTTTTCAATTTGTGCTCATGAAGTCTAGGCCTTTTCTGAATTTCTTTTTCTCAATGATTTGGGCAAATCAACACCAATTGTTATAACAAGTCATGTTAAGTTCATTTACACAATTCTCTATTCATTCTCTCTAATGAGTGTCATCAATATATTTTTCACCATGGCAAGCTCAAAGATTCAATTCAAAAGACAATTCCCAAGCATGAATATATCTCATTGCAATTAATTCAACCTAGGTTTAAAGAGTCATCACATCAATGGGGTCATGGAAAGAAAGTTCATCCAACATAGCTCATCAGTTTGAGTAAAGCAAATCAAAAAGAAGAAGATTGTGGTTGTGTGTGTTATTGAAAGGAAAACGCAAACTGAAAGGGAAAAACTGAAAGGAAAACACAAACTGAAATGGAAAAATGTGTCTAAAGCAAAAATTTAAAATGTCGTACCCCCACACCTAATTCATGCATTGTCCTCAATGTATAAGAAACATAAAAGAACAAAAAAACTGAGTACTTCCCTTTGGTGTGGTTGGCATGGTGCGATGAGCCTATTCAGAATGAGCGATGAACAGGTGTTCGTCTGGAAAGTCTTCTTTGACTGGACATGGCACAGAGCTAGAGGGAAATCGGCTGAGGTGGTCGGCCACTAGATTCTCTTTCCCTTTCTTGTCACGGATCTCAAGATCAAACTCTTGCAATAACAAAATCCATCGAATGAGTCTCGGTTTTGATTCCTTTTTCTTGAGCAGATATCGCAAGGCAGCATGGTCAGAATAGATGGTGACCTTAGTTCCCAAGAGATATGGTTTGAACTTCTCTAAGGCGAACACAACAGCTAAGAACTCTTTTTCTGTTGTTGAGTAGTTGCTTTGGGCAGCATCCAGTGTGCGGGATGCGTATTGGATCACATGGGGTGAGTTCCCCACACGTTGCCCCAAGACTGCCCCCATAGCATAATTGCTTGCATCACACATGATCTCGAAGGGCAAGTTCCAGTCAGGAGCCCGAATGATTGGAGTAGTCACAAGCAGTTCTTTTATCAAGTCAAAAGCTTTCTTACAATCTGCATCAAAATCAAAAGTTACATCTTGTTGGAGCAATCTGGATAATGGCAATGTGATTTTAGAGAAATCTTTTATAAATCTCCTATAAAACCCTGCATGGCCAAGGAAAGAGCGAATCTCTTTAATATTTATGGGGTAAGGTAGATCTTTAATGGTGTCCACCTTTGCTTTGTCTACTTCAATGCCTTTAGCCGAGACAACATGGCCTAATATCAACCCTTGGTTCACCATAAAGTGACATTTTTCATAATTCAGAACAAGGTTTGATTCAATGCACCTCTGTAGGATCTTTTATAGATTAGCAAGGCATTCTTCAAAAGAGTTGCCATAAATTGTAAAATCATCCATAAATACCTCAATGATTTTTTCAACATAATCAGAAAATATGCTCATCATACATCGCTGAAAAGTGGCTGGAGCATTGCAAAGTTCAAATGGCATTCTTCTGAAGGCAAAAGTGCCAAAAGGGCAGGTGAATGTCGTCTTCTCTTGATCTTCTGGGGCCACTGGAATATGGTAAAAACCTAAATAACCATCAAGACAATAGTAGTGGGATTTACCAGCGAGTCTCTCGAGCGTCTGATCAATGGAAGGCAAAGGAAAATGATCTTTCCTTGTAGCTACATTTAGCTTTCTATAATCCATGCAAACTCTCCATCCATTCTGAACTCTAGTCGGAACAAGTTCTCCTTCAGCGTTTGGCACAATGGTGTTTCCAGTTTTCTTTGGAACCACATGCATAGGACTTACCCATTTGCTATCAGAGATAGGGTAGATGATACCTGCGTCTAGAAGCTTGATTATCTCCTTTTTCACAACCTCCATCATGGGTGGATTCAGTCTTCTTTGAGCATCTCTGACTGGCTTGCATTCTTCCTCAAGGTGTATTTTATGCATGCACGTGGTGGGGGAGATACCTTTGATGTCATCTATGGTCCAACCCATGGCTTGCTTGTGCTTTCTCAGTACTTTCAGGAGGCTTTCTTCTTCAAGTTGGCTCAATTGATTAGACACTATCACTGGAAGTGTCTTTCCGGCTCCCAAGGATGCATATTTCAAGTGGCCTGGAAGAGGTTTCAGATCTGATTCTGAATTTTTATGGCCTGTTGTCTGTTGTCCTTCTGAACTAGATTCTGCTTGTTGCACATGCACTGTTTACAAAGGTACCGGAGGTACAAGGTATTGCGATGGTGTCTGAAGAGTCGCTGATTGAAGTGTTGAGGACTTCGGCGGTCGAAGGTTGGTGGGGCTTGGCGGCCGAAGGATGGTGAAGTTCGGCGGCCTAAGGATGCCTTTTTGCGGAGCTGAAAGGGCTTCTGCGACTAGTTTTGTAGTCCCTTCTGAAGTGGTACAATCGGCACCTGTTCTTCCTGTAGTGGTCTGCAATTCAGCAGCTGGATGCTGCAGATGGTTTCTGTCAATTTCGGCTCTTCATTTTTCAGATCAGACTCCCTGCAGAGATCATTGTTTAGCACATCATCATGATTCTCATTAGAAATCTCTTGACTTAAACAATCAATCATGTCTAAACCATAAACAGGGGACAAATCGTGGGGGAATTTCATAGCATCATAGACATTGAACTTAATCACTTCCCCTTCAAATTCCATGGTCAAGGTGCCGTCATGCACATCTATTTTGGTTCTGGCAGTGCTCAAGAATGGACGTCCAAGAAGGATGTTTGATGAAGTGCTACAGTGGTCTTCCTTAGTATCAATCACATAAAAATCCACAGGAAAAATAAGCTCATCCACTTGCACTAGAACATCTTCGAGCACTCCTTTTGGGTATACCACGGATCTGTCAGCCAGTTGAATCACAACTCTAGTGTCTTTCAGTGCACCTGCATTCAAAGAATTGTAAATGGAAAGGGGCATAACATTTATGGATGCACCAAGATCATACATAGCCTTCTTAATCCCAACATTCCCTATTTTACAAGAAATTGCAAACATGCCTTTGTCTTTACATTTGGTTGGGAGTTCTCTTTTAATGACAGCAGTAACAACCTCACCTACGCTTACCCTTTTCCTCTCTACAAGCTTCCTTCTGTTGGTACATAGTTCTTTCATAAATTTTGCGTACCTGGAAATTTGCTTAATAGCATCTAGCAGAGGTATATTGATCTGTACCTTCCTGAAGGAGTCAAGGATCTCCCTTTCTTCTTTTTCTTTCTGTGCTTTTTCAAATCTCTTTGGAAAAGGTGGTGAAATCTGGAAACGTACCTGGTGATCATCTTTTTGAACAGAAGGTGTTTCAATTTGCAATGGAGGTCGGCCGGCTGGCTCAGGTGGAGGTGGTACAGGAATGGTTTCAGCTGAAACCTCTGGTTCTTGCGCATGAATGGTTTCTGGTTCATCGGTCTTGGCATCTTGAAGCTCTTTCCCACTTCTCAACGTAATGGCATTAACATTCTCCCTGGGGTTGTCCTCTGTTTGAGAAGGTAACTTACCTTGAGTTACAGCTCTGCCTATTGTGGATGTCAATTCTCCAATCTGCTATTGTATCATTTGCATCATCTTTGCCAACTCACCAATGCAATTGACAGTTGTTAGATGTCTAAGACCCAAGGACGTTCCTTGGCAACTTGTTGATTAGTGATTAGTTAGAGAACGTTCCCTAATTAATTTATGCTTAAGGAGAGATATGGTGGTGAGAAGCATCTTCCATCTCCATAACTAATTTATTAAATCAAACAAAGGAACCTAAGTATCAATGATTAATCCCAACAACTGAAGTGGATTCAATTCTTCAACTAGAGCTTTTCTCATATTTGAATTCCTTTACTTTTATTATTTGCTTTACTTTATTGCTTTCATCATTAGTTTAATTGAATCAATCTCAAAACCCCCCCTTTTTAATTTGCTTTCAGTTTAATTTACTTTCAGTTCACTTACATTCAGTTTATTTTCTTGGTCTTGATAAGGAAGATAGGTAAGTATCAATTCTATGTGGATTCGATTCTTTCACCACTATCTGCAGTTGTAAAATTGTTGATAACTGAAAAGGTTATTTTTGACCGGCTTCGACAACCGCACAGTCAAAAATTGGCGCCGTTGCCGGAGAAGTGATTTAACTAATTTATTTTTCTTTCATGACCAGATCTAGACTTAAGAAAACTCTACCTCTGAAGAGCCTGTCATCGCAGGAGCTGAAGCAACACCTTCTGAACTTCACCAAACAGCCGCAGAGATGGCTAAAAACAATGCTGAACCTGCTATCCATGATGGATTAATATCATAAAATCCAGCCATGAGGCCACCAATGCCAAGAGAAAGAACACTGAGAGAGTTGGCAGCCCCTATAGGTGATCAAGCACCTCTCTGCATCACCTATCTGCCTCTGACAGTCCCCTTTGAGCTCAAAATAGGTTTGATACATCTACTACCTAAATTTAGAGGTTCAGAGAATGAAAATCCATATAAGCACTTAAAGGAATTCTAAATTTTATGTTCATCTATGAGGCCACAAGGCATAACTGAAGAGCATTATTAAATTGAGAGCTTTCCCCTTTTCACTTGATGATTATGCTAAGGATTGGTTGTTTTACTTACCACCCGGTTCAATCACCTCTTGGGATGGTATGGTTAGAGCCTTTTTGAATAAATATTTCCCAACTTCTAAAGCCATAGGCCTAAGAAGAGAGATTAGTAGCATTAAGTAAAAACAAACTGAGGATTTGTATGACTATTGGGAAAGATTTAAGAGATTGTGTACAGGCTATCCTCAACATGACATTATAGATAAATCACTCATAGAGTTCTTCTATGGAGGTTTTCTACCTTCCGAAAGGAAATTCATTGATGTGGCATGTGGAGGTTCCATTAAGGTTAGAACACCTCGAGCAATGAGAGACTTGATCTCAACACTTCCAGCAGCCTCTAGACAATATGGAGATGAAAAGCAACTGCAAAGAGGAGTCAATAAGGTAAGTACATCTGCTCTAACTTCTCAAATTTTTGAACTAACCTCTGCTGTGAGAAGTCTTCTCATAGGTCAAGCTCAACAAGCTCAATCTCGGCCATGTGGGATTTGCGCACATGTTGGACACCCAACTGATCGATGTCCTACACTTCAAGAGGACGACCAGCAAGTGAACGCAATTGGAGGATTCAATAGCCATCCTAGACTTGATCCATACTCTAACACATATAATCCAGGTTGGAGAGACCATCTGAACTTCGGTTATGCTAGGGGGAACAACTATCAGAACTATCAGAGAAATCAAGCCCAAGCAGCACCTCTAAGTTCCAATATGAGTCTTGAGGAGGTAGTAAAGACATTGGCAAATTCCATGCAAGGTCTCCAACAGCAGATGGGACAAATGGCCACCTCAATAAGTAAGCTTAAATCCCGAGGTAAGTTACCTTCCCAAACTGAAGATAATCCTAGACAGAATGTAAATGCTATCATGTTAAGAAGTGGGAAAGAGCTCCAAGATACCAAAGCTGATGAAGGAAGTTCACAAGAGCAGAGACAAGCTGCTGCAGAGAAGCAACCAGAACACTGTCTGTCCAATCCGATTGGGCGAACCGAACCTGCGCACCCACAGAATGCAAATCAGCAGGTAAGTTTCAAGATTCCACCTCCTTTTCCAAAAAAGATTTGAAAAGTCACATAAAGAAAAAGAAGAAAAAGAGATCCTTGACACCTTCAGAAAAGTGAAGATCAACATACCTCTGCTAGATGTTGTGAAACAGATTCCCAGTTATGCAAAATTTCTGAAGAACTGTGCACTAACAGAAGAAAGCTTGCTGAAAGAGAAAAGGTAAGTGTGCGAGAAGTTGTGACAGCTGTCATAAAGAGAGAATTCCCAACCAAATGCAAAGATAGAGGGATGTTTGCTATTTCTTGTAACATTGGCAATGTTGGCATTAAGAAAGCTATGTGCGATTTAGGTGCATCAATCAATGTTATGCCTCTCTCTATTTATAATTTTCTGAATGCAGGTGCACTGAAAGACAATAAAGTAGAGATCCAATTGGCTGACAGATCTGTTGTATACCCAAAAGGAGTTCTATAAGATGTTCTAGTACAAGTAGATCAACTTGTCTTTCCAGCAGATTTCTATATGATTGACATGAAGGAAGACAATAATAATACTACTTCAGACATCTTTCTTGGATGACCTTTCTTGAGCACAGCCAGAACCAAGATAGATGTGCATGATGGTGCACTAACCATGGAATTTGAAGGGGAAGTAATAAAGTTTAACGTTTATGATGCTATGAAATATCCCCATGACATGTCCCCTATTTATGGTTAGATATCATTGATTGCTTGAGCTAGGAAGTTTTGGATACGAATCAAGATGATATGCTAAACAATGATCTTTGCAGGGAGGCTAGCCAGAGCGATGTAGGAAGCCAAAAAGAGCTAAAGCTAAAAGAAACAGTCTGCAGCATCCAGTAAATGAGCTGCAACCGAACGCATGAAGCCGAGGGAAGACCAATCGCACCTCTTCAGCTCAAATAGCAGGACAGCTCCACCATTCATCCATCGTAGACAGGCCATGCGCAAAAGGAAAAGGGAGAATCCAGTTCAGCTAAACATCCCACTCAGACAGATGCCCGTCCACCCAGACAGCAGATTACAGGTTAAAAAATTTCAGAACTAGATCTGAAGCCGCTTCCTGACCACTTGAAATATGTGTATTTGGGGGCTGAGAAGACTCTTCCAGTGATAGTGTCAAATCAATTAAGCCAACATGAAGAAGAAAACCTCCTGAAAGTACTGAAGAAGCACAAAGGAGCCATAGGATGGACCATAGATGACATAAAAGGCATCTCCCCCGCCACATGCATGCGTAGAATATACATGGAGGAGGAATGCAAGCCAGTCCGAGATGCTCAAAGAAGACTGAATACACCCATGATGGAAGTAGTGAAAAAGGAGATAGTCAAGCTTCTAGATGAAGGAATCATCTACCCAATCTCTGATAGCAAATGGGTAAGTCCTATGCATGTTGTCCCAAAGAAAACTGGAATGACCATTGTACCAAACGCTGAAGGAGAACTTGTTCCAACTAGAGTTCAGAATGGGTGGAGAGTATGCATAGACTACAGGAAGCTAAATGCAGCAACAAGGAAAGATCACTTCCCCTTACCTTTCATTGATCGGATGCTAGAAAGGCTTGCAAGTAAGTCCCACTATTGCTGTTTAGATGGTTTTTCAGGATTTTATCAGATTCCAGTAGCCCCAGGGACCAAGAGAAAACCACCTTCACTTGTCCTTTTGGCACTTTTGCATTTAGAAGAATGCTATTTGGGCTATGCAATGCTCCTGCCACTTTCCAAGCTGTATGATGAGCATATTTTCATATTATGTGGAGAAAATCATTGAAGTCTTCATGGATGACTTCACAGTGTCCGATAACTCCTTCGAATAATGCCTTGCCAATTTGGAGAAGATCCTACAAAGATGCCTTGAATCAAATCTTGTACTTAACTATGAGAAATGCCACTTCATGGTTAACCAAGGTATGGTATTAGGATATGTTGTTTCAGCTAAAGGAATTGAAGTGGACAAAGCCAAGGTAGATACCATCAAAAATCTGCCTTATCCCACAAACGTTAGAGAGATCCGCTCTTTCCTTGACCATGCAAGATTCTATAAAAGATTCATAAAAGATTTCTGCAAAATCACACAGCCATTGTTAACAGTGCGGTTATCGAGACCAGTCAAAAATAACCTTTTTAACTACTAACAATATTAAAACTGTAGACAATGGTGAAATGATCGTATCCACAGCGAATTGACACTTACTTACCTCTCTTGTTAAGACCAAATAAAATAAAGTGCAAGTGCATGTAAAGTAAAAATGGGGGTTTTGAGATTGATTTGATTATACTAATAAAAAGAGCAATTAAAAAGAACGCAGATGGTAAATTAAGAATGAAACAATAATAGTGAAAGCTCTAGTTGAAGATTCAGATTCACTTTAGTTGATGGGATTGATCATTGACTCATATGTTCCTTTGTTTGATTCAATAAATTGGCCATGGAGATTGAAGAGGCTTCTCACCTCCATTATCTCTCCTTAAGATTAAATCAATTAGGGAAAGTCCTCCAATTAATTACTAATTAACAAGTTGTCAAAGAATTTCTTTGAGCCTTAGGCCTTTTACAATAGTCAATCGCATTAAGAAATAGAGAGAACCAATTCTAGTTACCCAAATATATGGAGACAACACTAGATCATGCAATTTCCTTGGTTGTGCACCAAGTGTTCTTCTGTTTGAACAATTCAAGCAATTACGGACTAAAAATCATTCAAACTAACAATCTATTACTTTGCATCAAGGAATCAATGTAGATCTTAAATAACAAAGCAATAATGTCTCAAAGCATGAAATCACATGAATACTGAATAACAAAAGATTAATAATGTAGTCCAAGTCTCTCAATCCACAATACAACTAAAGCTTCACTTATTCTTCAACTAGAATAAAAAGGTTTTAGCCATTCCTGGCTAAAACAAAATAACCAAAAAGAAAGGTAGAAGAAGAGAAGAAGAAGCCGAAGGAGGTGGAGGCGCGGTGGTCTTGCTTGATCCGGATGGGAGAAGGAGAAGAGTCTCTCTGTGTCTAAAAAATTCATGGCTGTCAATGAGAGTACCTTTTTATAGAGATTAGGTGCTGCCCTAGGTCTTCCTTGCTTCCTAATTAGTGTAGAGGCTGCCCATAATGATGCCCATGCTCAACTTGCTGCCCAAGTTGTTGCAGAAGAGGAAAGAATCAGACTGCAAGGCTTCAGAAGGGACTTGGTGCACAGATTGCTTTCAGAATAGGAAAGAGACATACTTTGTGCTTGAAAAGGAAGGAAGAGTGATTCAAGGCTGCCAGTAAGAGACCCTAGAAGGTCTCTGGATCTGGGTAGGAGCAGATCAGTGAGGGGAACAGTTCAGGGAGGAATGTCAGAAGGCATGGGGGATGATATGGACGTAGAGCAGAGGAGGGATGGCAGTTTGGGAGTTAGCATGTCAGAAGAGGGAATGGAAGAGTCCCAAGGAGGCACTCAGGCCTCGGGATTTGTTCAGCCACCCCACTACCCACACTTCTCACAAAATCCCGGGTATTCGATGGGAGGCACATCGGATTACCCTAGCTTCACCCCTTACCCCATACAGATGCCATACCCACCCTACTACCCACCATATTCACAATACCCAATGTATCCACCTCCACCCTACTATCCAAATCCAGCAAACCCTACCTCAGAAAATGTTGCACCACCTCCACCACCTACAGAACCAGCAGCCCCAGTTACTCAACCTCCTAGACCTAGCTCAGCCAGTGGGAGCAAGGTCAAGATGACCGACTACATGAAATTGGGTGCTCCTCAGTATGAAAAAGGGGATGACCCATTTGTGTATCTTGAAAGGGTTAAGGTGATCACAGATGAGATTGGGGCTGATGACAGTAGAGCCATTCAGATGGATGGGTTCACTTTTAAGTGCAAGAAGGCACGAGAGTGGTTCAAGAATTATGTGAACCCCAGAGTAGACAGCATGTCTTGGGAGGAGTTTGCAAACGAGTTTGCAGGATGGGCGTTCCCAGATAGTTCAAGGGAGCTGAAGATGATAGAGTTTGAGCAGTTGAGGCAGACCGATGAGATGGGTGTAGAGGAGTTCACAGACAGATTCTTGGAGCTGTTGCCATTTGCAGGGCAAAATCTTGACACGGATCAGAAAAGGTCAAGGAGGTATATCATGAAACTCCACTCTAGGTATTCCTCCTTGATCCAGTCAGCAGATAGGGAGAGCTTCCACGCCATAGTGGATATGGCTCGGAAAATGGAGGCCATTGCCATCGTTCAGGGAACAGTTAAGCAGTCAGTGGCACAGCCTTCTGGTTCCAAGACTCCAAGCTCTTCTTCTTTCAGTGCAGCAGCTTCAGGTAGCAAAAAGTGGAGTAACACCACTAGGAAGCCCAAGAAGAACAAGTTTTGGAACAAGGTCAAGTCCAGTCTGGGACTAAGGAGTGGCTCAAGCTCTAGCGCGGATAATGCAGTTTGTGCAAAGTGTGGTAGGCTACACAGGGGAGTTTGTCGGGCTGGGACAGCAGCCTGCTTCAGATGCGGGCAAGAGGGACACATGGCTCGGGAGTGTCCTAGGGCAGCTTTTGGAGCACAGTCTTAGCAGACAGCTTCTGGTAGTGTGGCTCAGCCAGTAGCTCCAGCCATGACTCAGGCCAGAGGCAGAGGGAGAGGGGCAGCCTCTTCTTCAGCAGGTTTCAGAGGTGAAGGTCCATCAGCTCCAGCACGGATCTTCACAATGACTCAGCAGGAGGCAGATGCATCTAACACCGAGGTGGCAGGTAATTTAGTCATTGGTTGTTCAGATGTGTATGCCTTGATGGACCCTGGTGCATCTCATTCTTTTATTGCTCCGAGAGCCGTTCAGAGGTTGGGGTTGATGATCTCTGAGTTAGAGTGTCCTCTCTGGGTCAGTGGACCCAAGTGTGATCCATCGGTGGCAGAGTCAGTCTGCCAATGTAGTCCTGTGTTTGTTGAGGGAAGATACTTGTCCGCCGACCTGGTGGTTCTAGATTTGACAGATTTTGACGTCATTCTAGGGATGGACTGGTTATCTACCCATGGTGCTACCTTGGACTGCAGGGACAAGATAGTCAGGTTCAGAGTTCAGGATGGATCAGAGGTTGTCTTCAGGGGAGACAGGAGGGGTACACCTAGAGGTCTGATATCAGCGCTTCAGGCTCGTAGGTTGCTTAGGAAGGGATGTCAGGGGTATTTGGCTCATGTGAGAGAGCTTGGCAGTCAAGTTAGAGAGCCCGCCTCGGTGCCAGTGGTTAGAGAGTTTCTAGACGTCTTCCCAGACGAGCTGCCAGGTTTACCACCTGCTAGGGAGATAGAGTTCGAGATAGAACTGATGCCTGGAACCCGACCGATCTCTATCCCTCCCTACAGGATGGCTCCAGCTGAGTTGAAGGAATTGAAAGAGCAGTTGCAAGAGTTGGTAGAAAAGGGCTTCATCCGACCAAGCACTTCACCTTGGGGTGCACCAGTTTTGTTCGTGAGAAAGAAGGATGGATCCCTTAGACTTTGTATCGACTACAGGCAGTTGAACAAAGTCACTACCAAGAATAAGTACCCATTGCCAAGGATCGACGATCTATTCGACCAGCTAGCTGGAGCAGGTTGTTTCTCCAAAATAGATTTGAGATCGGGGTACCATCAGCTAAGGATAAGGGAAGAGGATGTGCCGAAGACAGCCTTCAGGACCAGATATGGGCATTTTGAGTTCCTTGTAATGCCGTTCGGGTTAACCAACGCCCCTGCAGCATTCATTGATCTCATGAATAGAGTGTTTAGTCAATACCTGGATCACTTTGTTATTGTCTTCATAGATGATATCTTGGTGTATTCCAGGAATGCAGAGGAGCATGCCCATCATCTAAGGTTGGTTCTACAGACCTTGAGGGAACATGGCTTGTATGCCAAGTTCTCTAAGTGTGAGTTCTGGCTGAGGAGCATTTCGTTCTTGGGGCATGTAGTGTCAGAGAATGGGATAGAGGTGGACCCCAAGAAGACAAAAACTGTGGCTAACTGGCCTAGACCCACTTCAGTGACGGAGATCAGGAGTTTCTTGGGTTTGGCAGGTTACTACAGGAGGTTCGTTCAGGACTTCTCGAAAATAGCAGCTCCTCTGACCAGATTAACCAGGAAGAATCAGAAGTTTCTGTGGACCGACCAGTGCGAGGAAAGTTTTGAAGAGCTTAAGAGGAGGTTGACTTCAGCACCAGTTTTAGCTCTGCCATCTAATGATGAGGACTTTACAGTCTTTTGTGATGCGTCCCGTGTGGGACTGGGTTGTGTACTGATGCAAAATGAGAGGGTGATTGCTTATGCTTCTAGGCAGCTGAAGAAGCATGAGTTGAATTACCCCACACATGACCTAGAGATGGCAGCAGTAATCTTTGCGCTCAAGATGTGGAGGCACTACCTCTATGGGGTAAAATGTGAGATCTTTACAGATCATAAGAGCCTGCAGTACATCTTGAGTCAAAGAGATTTGAACTTGAGACAGAGGAGATGGGTAGAGCTGCTGAGTGACTATGATTGCAAGATTCAGTATCATCCAGGTAAGGCGAATGTCATGGCAGACGCCCTAAGCCGGAAGTCACTAGGCAGTCTATCCCACATCACGGCAGAGAGGAGACCAGTAGTGAAGGAATTTTACAAGCTCATTGATGAAGGTCTACAGTTGGAGTTATCTGGTACCGGTGCTTTAGTGGCCCAGATGAGAGTGACACCTGTGTTTCTGGAGCAAGTGGCTCAGAAACAGCATGAGGACCCAGAGTTAGTGAAGATTGCCAGGACTGTTCAGTCAGGCAAGGATAGTGAGTTCAGATTTGACAACAAGGGGATCCTCCACTATGGGAGTCGACTATGTGTACCAGATGACATAGGGCTAAAAGGAGACATTATGAGAGAGGCTCATAATGCAAGACACAGCGTTCACCCCGGAGCCACCAAGATGTATCAAGACTTGAAGAAAGTTTACTGGTGGCCAGAGATGAAGAAAGAAGTGGCACAGTTTGTGTCAGCCTGCGAAGTGTGTCAGAGGGTGAAGCTGGAACATCAGAAGCCGGCTGGAATGCTTAACCCGCTACCTATTCCAGAGTGGAAATGGGAGAATATAGCTATGGACTTCGTAGTGGGGTTACCGGCAGCGTCCAACAGATTGGACTCCATATGGGTGATTGTGGACAGACTCACCAAATCTGCTCACTTCATCCCTGTCAGGAGTGGCTATTCTGTGGACAAGTTGGCGCAGGTGTATGTGGATGAGATCGTCAGGCTGCATGGGGATCCTGTCTCAATAGTGTCGGATAGAGGGCCCCAGTTCACCTCCAGGTTTTGGCGGAGTCTGCAGAATGCCATGGGTACCAGGTTGGATTTCAGTACTGCCTTCCACCCCCAGACGGACGGACAGTCCGAAAGGACCATCCAGACTATCGAGGATATGCTCAGAATGTGTGTGCTGGACTTTGGCGGTTCTTGCAGGCAGCATCTACCTTTGGTGGAGTTTGCCTACAATAACAGCCATCATGCTAGCATCGGGATGGCTCCATATGAAGCTTTATATGGGAGGAAGTGTAGGTCACCTGTTTGCTGGGAGGAAGTTGGAGAAAAGGCCTTGGCAGGGCCTGAGCTAGTAGAGATTACCAGCAGGGTGGTACCCATAATTAGAGAAAGGATCAAGACTGCTGCGAGCAGACAGAAGAGTTATGCAGACGTCCGCAGACGACAAGTAGAGTTTCAGGAGGGGGATCTGGTATTGCTCAAGGTGTCTCCAATGAAAGGAGTGGTTCGCTTTGGGAAGAAAGATAAACTAGCCCCACGATACATCGGACCCTTTGAAATCTTGCAGAAGATTGGGAATGTGTCGTACAAGCTAGATTTGCCTGCTTCAATGGCAAGAATCCATCCGGTTTTCCATGTTTCAATGTTGAGGAAATTTGTGTCAGATCCGGGCAAGGTTCTTAGTGAGCCTGATGTGGAGATCCAAGAGGATCTCACTTATGTTGAGCAGCCAGTACGGATCATAGACACCCAGATCAGAAAGCTGAGAAACAAGGAAATCCCGATGGTGAAAGTCCTGTGGAACCACCACAATATGGAAGAGTGCACCTGGGAGACACGGGAGTCCATGCTCCAGCAATACCCTTATCTTTTCTAAGGTTAGTTTCTTATATGTTTCATGTGCTTTACGTGTATGTTATGTGTATGCCATGCTATGTGTTAGTTGAGGAACATTCGGGGACGAATATTCTTAAGGGGGGAGAATGTAATACCCGGCTAGACTCCGGTATCGGAATTCCTACCGTTCGGTGGAATCTCGGATGTCGGAGACCTCTAGAAGGGTAAAACCATGTTTTCATGAAATTTTTTAATGTTTTTGATGATTTTAAGTAAAGAGGAAATGAGTTTTTGAATAAAAACAACCTTGGAGGAAAGCTCAGGTTCGGCCGCCGAAACTCAAAGTTCGGCCGCCGAACATGCTTGCATTTCGGGTGTGCCTTAGGCCCCCGAAGGCATAGGTTGAGGAAAGTCCAGGTTCGGCCGCCGAACCTCAAGTTCGGCCGCTGAACATGGCATGCATGCGGAGGCACGTTCGGCCCCTGAACATGGCCTGGCCAGCCACTATAAAAGGGTCCCTTAGCCGAAAACGGGCGAGCTTTTCTCCCCATTGTCGGCCAAGGTGAGCTCTCCACCATTCCTCACCAATCCTTGAGTTTTTCCTTCAAATCTTTCAAGATTTTCACAAGCTTTTGCTTTGTTTTGAAGATTTTCGAGTTTAAAGCAAGTTTTGGAGCTTTGAGGTTCAAGAACTCAAAAATCTCCCACCTCCGAGTTTAGGACGTCTCTCTCTCGATCTTCAAGAGGTAAGAGCCGATCTTAAGCTCATTTTATGTTTAAAGTAAGTTTTATGCAAGATCTATGGGGTAGAATGCATGTTTAGCTCATAGTTAGGTTTTTGAGTTAATGTTATGTTTTGAGCAATGTATGTTGGATTTGTGTTGTTGTTGTGTGTTGTAGTTGGGGTTTTAGGTAGTTTGAAACCCCTAGGAGCCAATGTATGTATATTTGCATAATTTGGTGAGTTATATGCATGTTGGAATGGAAGGGAGAAGTTTTTGTGCAAAGGGAGCCAAGTTTCTGCCCTTTGGCAGAAACCAGGTTCGACAGCCGAAGGAACTTTCGGCTGCCGAACATGGCTTGGGAGGCAGGCCTTTCGGCTGCCGAAGTTGCCCCCGAAAAGAGACTTTCATCTCTGTCTGGGACTTTTGGCCGCCGAAGGTGCCGCCGAACCTGCCTGGGTTTCGGCTCTGGAGGGACTTTCGGCCGCCGAAGGTGCCGCCGAACCTGCCCTGTCCAGCCTTCCTTTGCATGTTTTTGCATGATTGTTTTGAGGTGTTTTAGGGGGTTTTTGGGGGATGTTTTTAGAGTTATGTTCTAGTTGTGTGGTCCCTCATTTGAGTCCACCTGTGTAGGTTCGAACCCGAGGAACCGAGGACCCCAGCAGTGAGTTAGCTGCATCAGTATTTGTCAGAGCTAGCCAGAGGTGAGTAGAATAAACCTTATGTTTTAAAGCAAATGAATTATACAGTTGAGCATGTTCATGCATCATGAATGCCATGTGATGAAATAGGTTGTTTGCATTAGAACCCACGAATATGTTGCATTGCATTTATGTTGTTGATGTGGATTGGTTATTGGATGACCCTTTAGTCCTCATATGATATGATGATGCTATGGCATGAGATGGTATGGAAGTCCAGGTTGTACCCATTCTACGTCCCTGGCACTATGTAAGAGAAAGTCCAGGTTGTACCCATTCTACGTCCCTGGCACATTGGTATGTATGATATGTTATGTTAAGAGAAAGACCGGTTGTACCCATTCTACGTCCCGGCACTTTGGAATGTGGAGGACTATAGGTGACAATACCATCCGAGATGTGATTTGTTGTGATGTGTTGCATTACATGATGGCATGAGATTTTAAATGTTGTTTTCTATTATTCTGCTCACTGGGCTCTAGTAGCTCACCCCTTTTCCCTAATCCCCCAGGATTGCAGGTACGGACTAGACAGAGAAGTCAAGAAGAGTAAAGTCTTATATTTGTAATAGTTAGAAAGTGGACATGATAAATTGTAAGATAATGTAAAGTTGAATAGTCATGTTATGTATAATGATATTGAGGATTAGAAGTTGTGCTTGACCCTATGGATGTTGTTATCCCTTTTAAATACATGATCTTAGATGTTTTATGATATAGATGTTAGCCAACTCAACACATGTATATCGCCCATTGGGGCATTGATGAGATCCCACAGAGGAGTCAAGTTTATGATTAAGATTATGTTTAGTGCATGAACAGGTTGAGTTTGGTGTATGAGGAATGAATGAAAGAAAAGTTTTTAATTTTTATGTAGGATTGTTGATCATGTATGGGATTAAACAGGTTTACAGGTTACATGTCTGGCTTGCTACGGGTCCCGGCGGCCTTAAGCCGATCTGGATCCTAGCGCCGGTAGCGGTCCGATTTTCGGGTCGTTACATTAATGGTGTCCACCTTTGCTTTGTCTACTTCAATGCCTTTAGCCGAGACAACATGGCCTAATATCAACCCTTGGTTCACCATAAAGTGACATTTTTCATAATTCAGAACAAGGTTTGATTCAATGCACCTCTATAGGATCTTTTCCAGATTAGCAAGGCATTCTTCAAAAGAGTTGCCATAAATTGTAAAATCATCCATAAATACATCAATGATTTTTTCAACATAATCAGAAAATATGCTCATCATACTGAAAAGTGGCTGGAGCATTGCAAAGTCCAAATGGCATTCTTCTGAAGGCAAAGTGCCAAAAGGGCAGGTGAATGTCGTCTTCTCTTGATCTTCTGGGGCCACTGGAATCTGGTAAAAACCTGCGAGTCTCTCGAGCATCTGATCAATGAAAGGCAAAGGAAAATGATCTTTCCTTGTAGCTACATTTAGCTTTCTATAATCCATGCAAACTCTCCGTCCATTCTGAACTCTAGTCGGAACAAGTTCTCCTTCAGCGTTTGGCACAATAGTGTTTCCAGTTTTCTTTGGAACCACATGCACAGGACTTACCCATTTGCTATCAGAGATAAGGTAGATGATACCTGCGTCTAGAAGCTTGATTATCTGCTTTTTCACAACCTCCATCATGGGTGGATTCAGTCTTCTTTGAGCATCTCTTACTGGCTTGCATTCTTCCTCAAGGTGTATTTTATGCATGCACATGGTGGGGGAGATACCTTTGATGTCATCTATGGTCCAACCCATGGCTTGCTTGTGCTTTCTCAGTACTTTCAGGAGGCTTTCTTCTTCAAGTTGGCTCAATTGATTAGACACTATCACTGGAAGTGTCTTTCCAGCTCCCAATGATGCATATTTCAAGTGGCCTGGAAGAGATTTCAGATCTGATTTTGAATTTTTCTGGCCTGTTGTCTGTTGTCCTTTTGAACTAGATTCTGCTTGTTGCACATGGACTGTTTGCAAAGGTACCGGAGGTACAAGGTATTGCGATGGTGTCTGAAGAGTCGCCAATTGAAGTGTTGAGGACTTCGGCGGTCGAAGGTTGGAAGGGCTTGGCGGCCGAAGGATGGTGAAGTTTGGCGGCCTAAGGATGCCTTTTTGTGGAGCTGAAAGGGCTTCTACGACTGGTTTTGTAGTCCTTTCTGAAGTGGTACGATCGCCACCTGTTCTTCCTATAGTGGTCTGCAGTTCAGCTGCTGGATGCTGCAGATGGTTTCTGTCAATTTCGGCTCTTCATTTTTCAGATCAAACTCCCTGCAAAGATCATTGTTTAGCACATCATCATGATTCTCATTAGAAATCTCTTGACTTAAACAATCAATCATGTCTAAACCATAAACAGGGGACAAATCGTGGGGGAATTTCATAGCATCATAGACATTGAACTTAATCACTTCCCCTTCAAATTCCTTGGTCAAGGTGCCGTCATGCACATCTATTTTGGTTCTGGCAGTGCTCAAGAATGGATGTCCAAGAAGGATGTTTGATGAAGTGCTACAGTGGTCTTACTTAGTATCAATCACATAAAAATCCGCAGGAAAAACAAGCTCATCCACTTGCACTAGAACATCTTCAAGCACTCCTTTTGGGTATACCACGGATCTGTCAGCCAGTTGAATCACAACTCTAGTGTCTTTCAGTGCACCTGCATTCAAAGAATTGTAAATGGAAAGGGGCATAACTGTAATACCCGGCTCGTTCAGGCATCGGAATTCCTACCGTCCGGTGGAATCTCGGATGTCGGATTCGTGTTGCGGGGTTTTCTCAAGGTTTTCAAACATGGTTTTGTAAGTGTTTCTAGTTTTGAAAGGAAAGGGAATGAGTTTTGCAGAGAAAAGACCAAGGAGGCAAAATGCAGGTTTGGCCGCCGAAGGTAATGTTCGGCCGCCGAAAGTGCTATAGGTTCGGCTTTCGAAACTTCACGTTAGGCCGCCGAACGTTGCATGGTTTTGCATGCAGTTTCGGCAGCCGAAGGAAGGGCGATTGGCCACCTATTTAAGCCCCGTTGACTGGCCATGGAGGGTGCTAGAAGCTCTCTTTGTGGTCAAGGTGGGGTTTAGGTTCTCCTTGGATGTTTTCATGATGTTTTCCTCCAATATTGCAAGGTTTTCATGAGTTTTCCCTTGGTTTTGAAGGTTTTGAGTAAACGAGTAAGTTGTGGAGCTTGAAGCTTGAGGAGCTTGGTTTCTCCATGTTTTGAAGCTAGGATCACACCAGCCAAGAGGTAAGTGTTGATCCTTATGTTTTATAGTGTTTGCAGCAAGGTTTCTGGAGGGAAAGGGTAGAGTTGCATGGTGAGGTGTAAAAGGATGTTTTTGAGGGTTTTTATGCATGAGTGTGTTTATGTGTTATGGGTGTTATTTGTTGGGGTTTTTAGGTAGTTTTGGACCCCTTTGTGCATATATTTGCGTATATGCTTGTTATGTGTGTTGAGAGGCATGTTGAGTGAGGTTTGGGGGAAGTTGTGCATGAGGTGAGCTAGGTTCTGCCTAACTGGAGAACCCAGCTTCGGCCGCCGAAGGAAGGTTCGGCCGCTGAAGGTGTTGAGGAGGTGGTTTCGGCTGCCTCAACCTGCCCCCGAAGGATTGGACTTTCGTCTCTGGAGGGGAGGTTCGGCCGCCGAAGGTTAGAGACTTTCATCTCTGGCGTATGGTTTGGCCCCCGAACCTTGCCCTCGAAGGCTTCGGCCGCCGAAAGAGGAGATTCGGCCGCTGAAAGTAGGCGAGTTTCGTCTCTGGAGAGGACATTCGGCCGCCGAACCTGCCGCCGAAAGTGTCCTGTCCAGCCTTCTTTGTGTGGTTCGTCTAAGGGCTTTTAGGGGTTGGTTTAGAGAGTTGGTTTAGAGTTATGTTAGCATTGTTTGGCACCTCATGTGAGTCCACCTGTGTAGGATCGGACCTGAGGAGAGGTGTTTAGCTCCAGTGTGAGCGTTGGCCCAGAGTTAACTACAGCTTGGTTTCAGATGAGTAGACCTAACTATGCATGTTTTCAAGTTCATGGTTAAAGATAGTAACAGTATGAGTATGAGACACGCATCATGGATGCCATGTTATACAAGGTTGTATTGCATTAGAGATCACGAATATGCTGCATTGCATTATTCTTGTTGATGGGATGGACCAAGGCGATCTCAGTAGCCCGTTACCTGTTGTGTCTAGATAAGACCTTTGGGAGCTCCGCAGTTAGGGGCCGGGCTCTAGTACATGTAGTGACCTGGGAGTCCGTAGGACCGAGCACCGACAGAGGGAGTTCTGGGATCATGTCTAATCCGAGATGTGAGATGTTTGTGCTGTGACACATTCCATGAAAGCATGTAATGAATGAACTGTTTTATGGTTTCAACTCACTGGGCTCTAGTAGCTCACCCCATTCCCTTAACCCTAGTTTTGCAGGGCCAGAGTTCAGCAGAGAGAGAGAGAGAGAGCTATGGGAAAAGCAGAGGTTCAGCTTGGGTTGCTGTGTTTGGCTGTCATAGTACAGCTAGGTTGTGATAGAGTGGCATGTAAAGATGCTTGATGTATATGTATATGCAAGATGATGTAAAGATGAAAGAAGGATATGTTATGATATGTTTGTATGTTTGTTTGTATAGTTTAGTAGTGGACATGATGTATGGACATGATATGTGAGCATGATGTATATACAGGTTATGATGGAAAAAGCATGTTGTCCAGAGAGAGAGTATAATGAGATAATGTCTAGAGATGTGCTTTGCCCAGTGTTTGCTTAATCCCTAGTATATGCATGTATCCTGTTTTACGTTTCTTGATGAGAAATGTGTGAAGCTAGGCTTAACATCTGATGTGTTGCTAAAACTCCAGTGATCAGGGAAGAAAGGGTATAAAATCCCTTGACCCAAAGGGAAGAAAGGGCAAATCCCTTGACCCAAAACTGAAGCTAAGGCTAGCCTGTATTATGTTGACCCTACGAGGATGGGGTCTATGTTTTTCAGTGTAGTAGGAGATCACTGGTGTAGGCCTTTACGGCTGTGGTTTTAAGGTTAAGCCTGGTGGTTTTCCAGAAAAGGTTTTAAAAGCTAGTGTTCTGGTGGGATCATGTGTGGGATTAATCAGGTAATCAGAGTTCAGTTTAGGCTTGCTACGGGTCTAGGCGGCCTTATGCCGATTTGGATCCTAGCGCCGAGCAGTTTGGAGCCGTTACAGAAGGGTGGTGGTTTCCGGGCTGTTACAGATGGTATCAGAGCATAGGGCCTCTTGAGTACGGTGTTGAGTACGATATAATGAGCAAAGATGCTCAGGGATTAGAGGTATCTCACATCGGAAAGAGGTTTTTGTGTTTAGGAGGGCAAGCACAATAAGAAAGAGAGTAAGATCAAGAGTAAGATCATGTCCACTAGGATAGGATGAGGAGTCATGTCGTGCATGTTGATGTGTAATGCCCTGTGTGGTGCATGTGCATTATGTTTGTATTATGGATGTTGATAGTCCCTTAGCTGCGAGATGGCATGATATGTACTGATATGAGATGAGCTGAGAGACCAGGGATGGCCTTTAGCACAGTTGGTCAAGGCATGTTCTGCTATGTTGTAGGCTATAGGTGACAGGTTCATCCATGATATATGTTGCATGAGGGGTCATGTGTTTGTCACATGGACCATATGATATGATGCATGCTCTATGTTATGATGCCATGCTATGTGATGTGCTGCTTATGTGTGCCGGTGCGCTTGTTGTGTTTCAGAAGAGTTGAGATGCAAGGTGCTAGTCAGTCGGTGGAGTCAGATCCATCTGAGTGGGAAGGTACGGACACCTTTCCCCTTGTGTTGCCAGAAGTGCAGTCAGGCAGAGCGGGCAGTGAGGAAACAGCAAGAGACCCAGGAAGGTCTGTTGAAGTCCGCAAAGAAGGAATAGTGCAGAGGAAGGATATAGGTGTGCAAGTGAACATGGATGAAGAAAGTATGGCAGAGTCTGAGGATGATGCTCAAACGAAGGAGTCTAAGATCTCAAGTTCAGGAGAAGGTGACCCCTCTATTCTAAGTACAGCCGCCAAAAGAGATAAGAAGAAGAACAGAGGTCTTAGAAGGTCAAAAAGGGACAAGTTTCGGCAGAAGTTGAATGCTTTGGGTGCAGGCGCTCTAAGGTGTAGGAAGTGTGGGAAGTCCCACGGAGGAGTATGTTTAGCTGGGACTACGGCTTGTTTTAGGTGTGGACAGGAAGGGCACTTTGCACGTGAGTGTCCTACTGCGACCAGGATGGTACGGTTTCAGCAGCAGGCTGCAAGGAATGTGGCTCAAGCCGATAATCAAGGAAGAGGAGCAGACACATCGAACATGGTGATGCCAGGTATGCTCACGTTTGAATGTTCTGATGTGTGTGTTTTGTGAGCCTTAGTGTTTCTTTTTCTTTCGTTGCTCTAGGAGCCTTTGGAAGGTTGAGTTGATAGCTTTTGGGTGTAGAATGTTCTCTTTGGCTTCGTAGACCCGGGTAGGATTCACCTGTGGCTGAAGTTCTGTTCAGTGTCATTTAAGAGTAGATGCTTTCCACCCGACCTTGAGGTCCTAGACTTGAGTGTCTGGATGTCAGTCGGGGGATGGATTGGTTTTCTCTTTGTGATGCTGGTGCTATCTGCGTCGGCAGCGTAAGGTAGCCAGGAGCGGAGTTTAGGATGAATCTGAGGTAGGCTGCAGAGAGGACAGTGTAGGATGCCTAGAAGTGTGATGTCAACTGTCAGGCTCGTAGGGTGGTTAGGAGTAGGTTTGAGAGGTTAGCAGGCAGGTCTGAGAACCAGTCTTAGTACTGTAGAAAGGAAGAGGAAGAATGGAGAGTTATAGGACAAGTGTAGGCGTAGGGAAGTGCTTGGTAGTACCTCACCCTGGAATGCTCCAGTGTTGTGCGGGAAAAGAAGGATAGATCCTTGAGTCTTTGTACCGACTGTGAACAGTTGTCCAAGGTCACTACCAAGAGTAGGTAACCTCTACCTTGAATTGAAGATCTATTGGATCAGCTGGCAAAAGTTGGTTGTTGTCCAGTATAGATCGGCGATTCGGGTGTTTAGGTTGCTGAAGGCTAGAACAGAGGTTAGGTTAGGACAGAGGAAGAAGAGGAAGAGAAGGAGAAAGAAGAGGAAGAACAGAGTAGCGCAGTAGAAGGCAAAGCAGAAGCCAATTTCGTAAAGATGATTAGAGAGAAGGGCAAGGATCAGAGTGCGCAGTGAAAGCTTGTGCAGTTCTAGCGAGACGTTCAGTTTCGTTCCGCTTTGTTTGTTGTTTTAACATTCGGGGACGAATGTTGTTATAAGGGGGGTAGATTGTAATACCCGGCTCGTTCAGGCATCAGAATTCCTACCGTCCGGTGGAATCTCGGATGTCAGATTCGTGTTGCGGGGTTTTCTCAAGGTTTTCTAACATGGTTTTGTAAGTGTTTCTGGTTTTGAAAGGAAAGGGAATGAGTTTTGAAGAGAAAAGACCAAGGAGGCAAAATGCAGGTTCGGCCGCCGAAGGTAATGTTCGGCCGCCGAAAGTGCTATAGGTTCGGCTTCCGAAACTTCACGTTAGGCCGCCGAACGTTGCATGGTTTTGCATGCAGTTTCGGCAGCCGAAGGAAGGGCGATTGGCCACCTATTTAAGCCCCGTTGACTGGCCATAGAGGGTGCTAGAAGCTCTCTTTGTGGTCAAGGTGGGGTTTAGGTTCTCCTTGGATGTTTTCATGATGTTTTCCTCCAATATTGCAAGGTTTTCATGAGTTTTCCCTTGGTTTTGAAGGTTTTGAGTAAACGAGTAAGTTGTGGAGCTTGAAGCTTGAGGAGCTTGAAGCTTGAGGAGCTTGGTTTCTCCATGTTTTGAAGCTAGGATCACACCAGCCAAGAGGTAAGTGTTGATCCTTATGTTTTATAGTGTTTGCAACAAGGTTTCTGGAGGGAAAGGGTAGAGTTGCATGGTGAGGTGTAAAAGGATGTTTTTGAGGGTTTTTATGCATGAGTGTGTTTATGTGTTATGGGTATTATTTGTTGGGGTTTTTAGGTAGTTTTGGACCCCTTTGTGCATATATTTGCGTATATGCTTGTTATGTGTGTTGAGAGGCATGTTGAGTGAGGTTTGGGGGAAGTTGTGCATGAGGTGAGCTAGGTTCTGCCTAACTGGAGAACCCAGCTTCGGCCGCCGAAGGAAGGTTCGGCCGCCGAAGGTGTTGAGGAGGTGGTTTCGGCTGCCTCAACCTGACCCCGAAGGATTGGACTTTCGTCTCTGGAGGGGAGGTTCGGCCGCCGAAGGTGCCGCCGAAAGTTAGAGACTTTCGTCTCTGGCGTATGGTTTGGCCCCCGAACCTTGCCCCCGAAGGCTTCGGCCACCGAAAGAGGAGATTCGGCCGCCGAAAGTAGGCGAGTTTCGTCTCTGGAGAGGACATTCGGCCGCCGAACCTGCCGCCGAAAGTGTCCTGTCCAGCCTTCTTTGTGTGGTTCGTCTAAGGGCTTTTAGGGGTTGGTTTAGGGAGTTGGTTTAGAGTTATGTTAGCATTGTTTGGTACCTCATGTGAGTCCACCTGTGTAGGATCGGACCTGAGGAGAGGTGTTTAGCTCCAGTGTGAGCGTTGGCCCAGAGTTAACTACAGCTTAGTTTCAGGTGAGTAGACCTAACTATGCATGTTTTCAAGTTCATGGTTAAAGATAGTAACAGTATGAGTATGAGACACGCATCATGGATGCCATGTTATACTAGGTTGTATTGCATTAGAGATCACGAATATGCTGCATTGCATTATTCTTGTTGATGGGATGGACCAAGGCGATCTCAGTAGCCCGTTACCTGTTGTGTCTAGATAAGACCTTTGGGAGCTCCGCAGTTAGGGGCCGGGCTCTAGTACATGTAGTGACCTGGGAGTCCGTAGGACCGGGCACCGACAGAGGGAGTTCTGGGATCATGTCTAATCTGAGATGTGAGATGTTTGTGCTGTGACACATTCCATGAAAGCATGTAATGAATGAACTGTTTTATGGTTTCTACTCACTGGGCTCTAGTAGCTCACCCCATTCCCTTAACCCCAGTTTTGCAGGGCCAGAGTTCAGCAGAGAGAGAGAGAGAGAGCTATGGGAAAAGCAGAGGTTCAGCTTGGGTTTCTGTGTTTGGCTGTCATAGTACAGCTAGGTTGTGATAGAGTGGCATGTAAAGATGCTTGATGTATATGTATATGCAAGATGATGTAAAGATGAAAGAAGGATATGTTATGATATGTTTGTATGTTTGTTTGTATAGTTTAGTAGTGGACATGATGTATGGACATGATATGTGAGCATGATGTATATACAGGTTATGATGGAAAAAGCATGTTGTCTAGAGAGAGAGTATAATGAGATAATGTCTAGAGATGTGCTTTGCCCAGTGTTTGCTTAATCCCTAGTATATGCATGTATCCTGTTTTACGTTTCTTGATGAGAAATGTGTGAAGCTAGGCTTAACATCTGATGTGTTGCTAAAACTCCAGTGATCAGGGAAGAAAGGGTATAAAATCCCTTGACCCAAAGGGAAGAAAGGGCAAATCCCTTGACCCAAAACAGAAGCTAAGGCTAGCCTGTATTATGTTGACCCTACGAGGATGGGGTCTATGTTTTTCAGTGTAGTAGGAGATTCTAGTGGGATCATGTGTGGGATTAATCAGGTAATCAGAGTTCAGTTTAGGCTTGCTACGGGTCTAGGCGGCCTTAAGCCGATCTGGATCCTAGCGCCGAGCAGTTTGGAGCCGTTACAGAAGGGTGGTGGTTTCCGGGCTGTTACAATAACATTTATGGATGCACCAAGATCACACATAGCCTTCTTAATCCCAACATTCCCTATTTTACAAGAAATTGCAAACATGCCTTTGTCTTTACATTTGATTGGGAGTTCTCTTTTAATGACAGCAGTAACAACCTCACCTACGCTTACGTTTTCCCTCTCTGCAAGCTTCCTTCTGTTGGTACATAGTTCTTTCAGAAATTTTGTGTACCTGGGAATTTGCTTAACAGCATCTAGCAGAGGTATGTTGATCTGTACCTTCCTGAAGGTGTCAAGGATCTCCCTTTCTTCTTTTTCTTTCTGTGCTTTTTCAAATCTCTTTGGAAAAGGTGGTGAAATCTGAAAACGTACCTGGTGATCATCTTTTTGCACAGAAGGTGTTTCAATTTGCAATGGAGGTCGGTCGGCTGGCTCAGGTGGAGGTGGCGCAGGAATGGTTTCAGCTGAAACCTCTGGTTCTTACGCATGAATGGTTTCTGGTTCATCAATCTTGGCATCTTAAAGCTCTTTCCCACTTTTCAACGTAATGGCATTAACATTCTCCCTGGGGTTGTCCTCTATTTAAGAAGGTAACTTACCTTGAGTTACAGCTCTGCCTATTATGGATGTCAATTCTCCAATCTGCTGTTGTATCATTTGCATCATCTTTGCCAACTCACCAATGGCAGGGTCTGAACTGGGAGGTGCTGGTTGGGCTTGATTCCTCTAGTAGGTCTTATTGTTTGTCCTGGCATAACTGAGATTGGGGTGGTCTCTCCAACCTGGATTATATGTGTTAGAATAGGGATCACGTCTTACCTGGTTGTTATATCCCCCAATTGCATTAACACGCTGGTCCTCTTCTTGAAGTGTAGGACATTGATCAGTTGGGTGTCCCATATAGGCACATATACCACATGGCCGAGGTTGCTGAGGCTGTTGAGCTAGCCGAGTTTGGCTAAGAGCAAACTTTTCCATAAGAGAAGTCAGTTTAGAAATTTGAGAATCTACATCGGATGTACTTACCTCATTTAATCCTCTTTGTGGTTGTTTTTCTTCTCCATATTGCCTAGATGAGGCTGCAAGAGTGGAGATCAGCTCCCTCATCTCCCTAGGCGTCTTGTCTGCAATGGATCCTCCACAAGCTACATCAATAAATCTCCTTTCTGATGACGACAATCCTCCATAGAAGAATTGTATGAGGGATCTGTCTGACATATCATGTTGTGGACAATCTGTACATAGTCTTTCAAACCTTTCCGAATAGTCATATAAATCCTCAGTTGGTTTTTGTCTTATGGTAGTGATTTCTCTTATTATGCCAATTGACTTAGATGTTGGAAAATATTTGTTCAAAAAAGTTTGGACCATATCATCCCAAGAAGTTATAGATCCAGGTGGCAAATAGAATAACCAATCTTTAGCATAGTCATCAAGAGACAAAGGAAAAACTCTTAGTCTAACATGATCTTCAGAAATAACTTGAGGTCTCATGGATGAACAAACAATAGTGAATTCCTTCAAGTGCTTGTGTGGGTTTTCATTTTCTAATCCTCTAAATTTAGGGAGAAGATGATTCAAACCTGTTTTGAGCTCAAAAGGAATGGTCAGAGGCGGATAGTTGATGCACAAAGGTGCTTGATCACCTATTGGGGCTGCCCATTCTCTCATGGTCCTCTCTCTTGGCTCTAGGGCCCTCACGGCTGGATTTTCTTGAAGTATTTCCTCACGGACAGCATGTCTGGCATTGGCAGCAGGTGGTGCCACATTTTCAGCCATTTCCGATGGTGGATCTGCGATGGGGAGGGTTTCAGATGAAGGTTCTGCGCAGAAAGCTTCTTCAGGCCGAATGGCTTGCTTCCCTAGTCTCCTGATGGTACGTTCAATTTCCGGATCATAAGATAGGATTTCCTCGCGTCCAGATCTGGTCATACAAGAAAAATAAACAAGTTAGATCAACTCCCCGGCAACGGCGCCAATTTTGACAGTGCGGTTGTCGAGACCGGTCAAAAATAACCTTTTTAACTACCAACAATATTAAAACTGTAGACAGTGGTGAAAGGATCGTATCCACAAGGAATTGACACTTACTTACCTCTCTTGTTAGGACCAAATAAAATAAAGTGCAAGTGCATGTAAAGTAAAAATGGGGGTTTTGAGACTGATTTGATTATACTAATAAAAACAGCAATTAAAAAGAAAGCAGATGGTAAATTAAGAATGAAACAATAATGGTGAAAGCTCTAGTTGAAGATTCAGACTCACTTCAGTTGATGGGATTGATCATTGACTCATATGTTCCTTTGTTTTATTCAATAAATTGGCCATGGAGATTGAAGAGACTTCTCACCTCCATTATCTCTCCTTAAGATTAAATCAATTAGGGAAAGTCCTCCAATTAATTACTAATTAACAAGTTGTCAAAGAATGTCTTTGAGCCTTAGGCCTTTTACAACAGTCAATCGCATTAAGAAATAGAGAGAACCAATTCTAGTTACCCAAATGTATGGAGACAACACTAGATCATGCAATTTCCTTGGTTGTGCACCAAGTGTTCTTCTGTTTGAACAATTCAAGCAATTATTGACTAAAAATCATTCAAACTAACAATCTATTACTTTGTATCGAAGAATCAATGTAGATCTTAAATAACAAAGCAATAATGTCTCAAAGCATGAAATCACAAGAATACTGAATAACAAAAGATTAATAATGTAGTCCAAGTCTCTCAATCCACAATACAACTAAAGCTTCACTTATTCTTCAACTAGAATAAAAAGGTTTCAGCCACTCATGGCTGAAACAAAATAACTGTAACGACCCGGAAATCCGACCCGTTACCGGCGCTAGGATCCAGATCGGCTTAAGGCCGCCGGGACCCGTAGCAAGCCTACATACCTCCTGTAAACCTGTGGAATCCCATACATAACAACATGTACATGATCTGTAAAAATTTTTCTTTTCTCTTATCCAAGCAAAACCTGTGCAAGCACAACATCATACATAAACCCCACACTGGAGTCCTCATCAACTACTCCAATGGGGTATCATCATCATACATATCAGCTTGGATAATCATGGTCATTAACATCATTACTCATTAAACACTCTGTACATAATGGGGATTCACACACCTCTAGGTCAAGCACTACTATAATCCTCAATACATCATCAAATCATTCATTACATTACATGGTCATAAATATTCATTACATCATGTTCATGTCCACTACTATCTATTACAACATACATGACTTAACTTCACTCTAGCCGACTTCCTGATCTATCCTGTACCTGCAACTCTGGGGATAAAGGGAATGGGGTGAGCTACTAGAGCCCAGTGAGCAGAATAATAAAACATCAATTTAAATCATGCTTTCATGTATGCGCCATAACACAAACATTTCACAACAAGGATGAACTTGTCACCATTTAGCCCCTATCTTTCTTACTTATACATGCCGGGGGCGTAGAGCCGTAGCAGGCACACCCGGACTTCCATAATCTGTCATAGTGCCAGGGGCGTAGAGCCGTAGCAGGCACACCTGGACTCACATAGGCTATCATGACATACAAGGGCTAATGGATCATTCAACATTCATCCACATCAACAACAAAGTATGCAATACAACATATTCGTGAATTCTAATGCAAACAACCTAATATATCTCATGGCATTCATGATGCGTGAATCATGCTAAAACATTTCATTAATTTGCTTTAAAACTTAAAGTTTATTCCACTCACCTCTGGCTAGCTCTGAAGAGACTCTGAAGCAGCTGGCTCACTGCTGGGGGTCTCGGTTCCTCGGGTCCGAACCTACACAGGTGGACTCAAATGAGGGACCAAACATACATGAATATGACTCTAAAATACTCCCCAAAAACCCCCTAAAACATCCTGAAAACATCACATGAAAACATGCAAGAAATGGCTGAACAGGGCACTTTCGGCGGCAGGTTCGGCAGCCGAAAGTCCCTCTGCAGCCGAAAGTCATGCAGGTTCGGCGGCACTTTCGGCGGCCGAACCTCCCAGACAGAGACGAAACTTGAGTTTCGGGGGCAGGCTTCGGCAGCCGAAACTGCCTCCACAAGGGGGTTCGGCGGCCGAAAGTCACTTCGGCGGCCGAACCTGAGTTTCTGCCGAAGGGCAGAAACTTGGCTCCCTTGTGTCCACAGCCTCCAAAACGCCTCAAAACATGCATAAACTTGTTTCTACACATGCGCACACATCATACATCACACCTAGGGGTCTCAAACTATAATATACCCCAACTACAACACTTCAAACAACACATTTCCAACATACATTGTTCAAATCACAACATAAACCCGTAAACCTAACAACAAGCCTAAACATGCATTCTACCCCATCAACTTGCATAAAACTTTCATAAAACATAAAAGAAGCATAGATCGAAGCTTACCTCTTGAAGATCGAGAGGAAGAACGACCCTAGCTCGGAAAATGGAGGAATTTAGCTCCAAGACTTCCAAGCTCCAAACTTGCTTAAAAACACTCAAAAACTTTTGTGGAACCTTAAAACTCAAAGAAAATGGTGGGGATTGAAGGAAAAACACAAGATTTGGGAGAGGGAGGTCGGAAGCTTGCTGTGGCTGAAAATGGGAGAAAACTCTCCCATTTCGGCTAAGTGCCCCTTTTATAGGTGGCTGGCCAGGCCACGTTCGGGGGCCGAAAGTGCCTCCGCATGCATGCAAGGTTCGGCGGCCGAACTTGGAGTTCGGCGGCCGAACCTGCATTTCCCTCACTCAAAATTTTCGGGCGCCTAAAGTCCCTCCGAAAGCATGCATGTTCGGCGGCCGAACTTCGGAGTTCGGCGGCCGAACCTGGGTTTTCCTCCAAAGATTTTTCATGCAAAAACTCATTTAATTTCTTACTTAAAAACATGAAATACATGAAAACATTTCATAAAATCATAGTTTTACCCTTCTAGAGGTTTCCGACATCCGAGGTCCCACCGGACGGTAGGGATTCCGATACCGGAGTCTAGCCGGGTATTACATTCTCCCCCCCTTAAGAACATTCGTCCCCGAATGTTCCTCAACTAACATACAAAGCATGGCATCAATCATAACATACAACATATCATACATGTAACACATAGAACAACTAACACTCACCTCAAAACAGATGGGGGTATTGCTGGAGCATGGACTCCCGTGTCTCCCAGGTGCATTCTTCAATATTGTGGTGGTTCCAAAGGACTTTCACCATCGGGATTTCCTTGTTCCTCAGCTTTCTGATCTGAGTGTCTAGGATCCGCACTGGCTGTTCTACATAGGTGAGATCCTCATGGATCTCCATATCAGGCTCACTAAGAACCTTTCCAGGATCCGACACGAACTTCCGTAACAGAGAAACATGAAAAACCGGATGGATTCTCTCCATCGAAGCAGGCAAGTCTAGCTTGTACGACACATTACCGACCCTCTGAAGCACCTCGAAAGGACCGATGTACCGTGGAGCTAACTTACCCTTCTTCCCGAACCGAACCACTCCTTTCATAGGAGACACCTTGAGCAAAACCAAATCCCCCTCCTGAAACTCTAGCTGTCTTCTGCGGATATCTGCATAACTCTTCTGCCGACTAGCAGCAGTTTTGATCCTCTCTCTGATTATGGGTACCACCCTGCTGGTAAGCTCTACTAACTCCGGACCCGCAAGAGTCCTCTCTCCTACTTCCTCCCAGCAGATAGGTGATCTGCACTTCCTCCCATACAAAGCTTCATATGGAGCCATCCCTATGCTAGCATGATAGCTGTTATTGTAGGCAAACTCCACCAAAGGTAGATGCTGCCTCCAAGAACCGCCAAAATCTAGCACACACATTCTGAGCATATCCTCTATTGTCTGGATGGTCCTCTCTGACTGTCCGTCTGTCTGTGGGTGGAAGGCAGTACTGAAGTCTAATCTGGTACCCATAGCGTTCTGCAGACTCCGCCAAAACCTGGAGGTGAACTGGGGCCCTCTATCTGACACTATAGATACCGGGACCCCATGCAGTCTGACAATCTCATCTACGTACACCTGTGCCAACTTGTCCACAGAGTAACCACTCCTGACAGGGATGAAGTGAACAGATTTGGTGAGTCTGTCCACAATCACCCATATGGAGTCCAATCTGTTGGACGTCGCCGGTAACCCCACTATGAAGTCCATAGCTATATTCTCCCATTTCCACTCTGGAATCGGTAGTGGATTCAACATTCCAGCCGGCTTCTGATGCTCTAGTTTCACCCTCTGACACACATCGCAGGCTGACACGAACAGTGCCACGTCCTTCTTCATAGCTGGCCACCAATACACCCTCTTCAGATCCTGATACATCTTGGTGGCTCCAGGGTGAACACTATACCTGGTATTATGGGCTTCCCCCATAATATCTCCCTTCAGACCAATGTCATCTGGCACACATAATCTGTTCCCGTAGCGGAGGATCCCCTTATCATCAAACTTGAACTCATTACTCTGGCCTGACTGAACCGTTCTGGCTATCCTGACCAACTCTGGGTCCTCATGCTGTTTCTGAGCTACCTGCTCCAGAAACACGGGTGTCACTCTCATCTGAGCCACTAAGGCACCTGTGCCAGACAACTCCAACTGTAATCCCTCACTCATAAGTCTGTGGAACTCCTTCACCATCGGCCTCCTCTCTGCTGAAATGTGGGATAGACTGCCGAGTGATTTCCGGCTTAGGGCGTCTGCCACAACATTTGCCTTACCCGGATGGTACTGAATCTTGCAATCATAGTCACTCAACAGCTCTACCCATCTCCTCTGCCTCAAGTTCAGTTCTCTCTGACTCAGGATGTACTGCAGGCTCTTATGATCTGTGAAGATCTCACACTTTACCCCATAAAGGTAATGCCTCCACATCTTGAGTGCAAAGATCACTGCTGCCATCTCTAGGTCATGTGTGGGGTAATTCAGCTCATGCTTCTTCAGCTGCCTAGAAGCATAAGCGATCACCCTCTCATTTTGCATTAGCACACAACCCAGTCCCACACGGGACGCATCACAATATACTGAGAAGTCATCATCACTTTTTGGCAGAGCTAACACCGGTGCTGAAGTCAACCTCCTCTTAAGCTCCTCAAAGCTTTCCTCACACTGATCGGTCCATATGAACTTCTGATTCTTCTTTGTCAATTTGGTCATAGGAGCAGCAATCTTTGAGAAGTCCTGAACGAACCTCCTGTAGTAACCTGCTAAACCCAGAAAACTCTTGATCTCGGTCACTGTGGTGGGTCTAGGCCAGTTAGCTACAGCCTCTACCTTCTTGGGGTCTACTTCAATACCCTGTTCTGACACAATGTGCCCCAAGAATGAAATGCTCCTAAGCCAAAACTCACACTTGGAGAACTTGGCATACAAGCCATGCTCTCTCAAGGTCTGCAAAACTGTCCTCAGGTGATGGGCATGCTCCTCTGCATTTCTGGAATACACTAAGATATCATCTATGAAGACAATAACGAAGTGATCCAGATACTGACTGAATACTCTGTTCATGAGGTCCATGAATGCTGCAGGGGCGTTGGTCAACCCAAACGGCATCACAAGGAACTCATAGTGCCCATACCTGGTCCTGAAAGCTGTCTTCGGTACATCTTCATTCCTTATCCTCAACTGATGGTACCCTGATCTCAGATCTATTTTGGAGAAACAACCTGCTCCTGCTAGCTGGTCGAATAGATCGTCGATCCTCGGCAAAGGGTACTTGTTCTTGGTAGTGACCTTGTTCAACTGTCTGTAGTCGATACAAAGTCTGAGGGATCCATCCTTCTTCCTCACAAACAAAACCGGAGCACCCCAAGGTGAAGTACTCGGTCGGATGAAACCCTTATCTACCAGCTCTTGCAACTGTTCCTTCAGTTCTTTCAATTCAGCTGGTGCCATCCTGTAGGGAGGGATAGAGATCGGTCTGGTACCAGGCATTAACTCAATCTCGAACTCTATCTCCCTAGCAGGTGGTAACCCTGGCAGTTCGTCTGGGAAAACATCTAAGAACTCACTCACCACAGGCACTGAGGCGGGCTCTCTGACATGACTATCTAACTCCCTCACATGAGCTAGAAACCCCTGACATCCCTTCCTAAGCAACCTACGAGCCTGAAGAGCTGAGATCAGACCTCTAGGTGTACCCCTCTTGTCTCCTCTGAAGACGACCTCTGACCCATCCTGATCTCTGAATCTGACTACCTTGTCTCTACAGTCCAAGGTAGCACCATGGGTCGATAACCAATCCATCCCTAGAATGACGTCAAAATCTGTCAAGTCTAGAACCACGAGGTCAGCGGAAAGGCATCTTCCCTCTATGAAAACTGGACTACATTGGCAGACTGCCTCTGCCACTGACGGGTCACACTTGGGTCCACTGACCCATAGGGGACACTTTAACCCAGAGACCATCAATCCTACCCTCTCCACGACTCTCGGAGCAATAAAAGAATGAGATGCACCTGGGTCCATTAAGGCATACACATCAGAACAACCAATGATGAGATTACCTGCCACCACAGTGTTGGATGTGTTGGCCTCCTGCTGAGTCATAGTGAAGATCTGTGCCGGAGCTGATGGACCTTCACCTCTGTATCCTGCTGATGAAGAGGCTGACCCTCTCCCTCTGCCTCTGCCACTGGCCTGTGTTGCGGCTGGAGCTACTGGCTGCACCACACTGCCGGAGGCTGTCTGCTGAGACGGTGCTGCAAAGGCTGCTCTAGGACAATCTCGAGCCAAATGACCCGCCTGTCCGCATCTGAAACATGTGTTTGTCCCTGCCAGACATACTCCCTTATGTGGTCTCCCACAGCTCATACATGCTGTAACCTCTGCGCCAGAGCTTGAGCCACTGCCTAAACCCAGACCTGACTTGATCTTGTTCCAGAACTTATTCTTCTTAGATTTTCTGTGGCCTCTGTCCCACTTCTTACTGCCTGCAACTGCTACACTCAGAGAAGAAGAGTCTAACCTTTCCCCACCTGGGGTCTTGGAACCAGAAGACTGTGCCACTGACTGTTTTACCTTCCCCTCAACGATAGCACTAGCCTCCATTCTCCTAGCCATATCCACTATGGCATGGAAACTCTCCCTCTCTGCTGACTGTATCAAAGAGGAATACCTGGAGTGCAGCCTCATAATATATCTCCTTGACTTCTTTTGATCTGTGTCTAAATTCTGCCCAGCATATGGCAACAACTCCAGGAACCTGTCTGTGTACTCCTCCACACTCATCTGTTCAGTCTGCCTCAACTGTTCGAATTCTATCATCTTCTGCTCTCTAGAGCTCTCAGGGAAAGCCCATCCTGCAAACTCATTTGCGAACTCCTCCCAGGACATACTGTCCGCTCTCGGGTCCACATAGTTCTTAAACCAACCACGTGCCTTCTTGCACTCCAGTGTGAACCCAGCCATCTGAATGGCTCTACTATCATCAGCCCCTATCTCATCTGTAATAGTCTTGACCCTGCTCAGATACTCAAATGGGTCATCGCCTGCTCTGTACTGAGGAGCACCCAACTTCATGTAATCGGTCATCTTGACCTTGCTCCCTCCAGATGAGGTAGGTTTGGGTACTTGTGTTTCCGGGACAGTAGGTACTGGTGGTGGTGGAGGTGCAACATCCCCTGGGGTAGGGTTTGCTGTACTGGTATAGGGAGGTGGAGGTGGGTACATGGGGTACTGAGAGTATGGTGGGTAGTAAGGTGGGTATGGCATATGTGGAGGATAAGGGCTAAAACTGGGGTAATCCGATGTACCTCCCATCGAATACCCTGGATGGTGTGAATAGGGTGGGTAGTGATGTGGCTGGACATAACTCGAGGCCTGAGTGCCTCCTTCTGATTCTCCCATGCCCTCTTCCGGCATGCTCACACCGAGACTGCCATCCCTCCTCTGATCTACTTCCATATCCTCAGACATTCCTCCCTGCACTGTTCCCCTTGCTGATCTGCTTCTACCCAGATCCAAAGACCTTCTAGGGTCTCTAGCTACTCTGTCTCTGTTGGACCTACTGGACATTGCCCTAGGCAATGCTGGAGGACGGGCATCAGCGCCCTCGTCCTGAGGTGGCACTCCAGTCAATCGTGCAGATCGACGAGTTCCTCTCATTCTATCTTCTGAAAAACAGCACATAGTATAAGCAATCATTAGCATCATATGGTTCATGTGGAAACACATGAACCCTCATCACATACATAGCATCACATCATAGCATTTATGCACATGCATATCATCATGGCATATCATATCATCATATAGACAGGACTCTACATCCTATCCTAGTGGACATGATTTTTCCTATTGTGCTTGACCTTCTATAACACCTATGAGCCCGACACTCTAGGTCCGACCATATGAACCTAGGGCTCTGATACCACTCTGTAACGACCCGGAAATCCGACCCGTTACCGGCGCTAGGATCCAGATCGGCTTAAGGCCGCCGGGACCCGTAGCAAGCCTACATACCTCCTGTAAACCTATGGAATCCCATACATAACAACATGTACATGATCTGTAAAAATTTTTCTTTTCTCTTATCCAAGCAAAACCTGTGCAAGCACAACATCATACATAAACCCCACACTGGAGTCCTCATCAACTACTCCAATGGGGTATCATCATCATACATATCAGCTTGGATAATCATGGTCATTAACATCATTACTCATTAAACACTCTGTACATAATGGGGATTCACACACCTCTAGGTCAAGCACTACTATAATCCTCAATACATCATCAAATCATTCATTACATTACATGGTCATAAATATTCATTACATCATGTTCATGTCCACTACTATCTATTACAACATACATGACTTAACTTCACTCTAGCCGACTTCCTGATCTATCCTGTACCTGCAACACTGGGGATAAAGGGAGTGGGGTGAGCTACTAGAGCCCAGTGAGCAGAATAATAAAACATCAATTTAAATCATGCTTTCATGTATGCGCCATAACACAAACATTTCACAACAAGGATGAACTTGTCACCATTTAGCCCCTATCTTTCTTACTTATACATGCCGGGGGCGTAGAGCCGTAGCAGGCACACCCGGACTTCCATAATCTGTCATAGTGCCAGGGGCGTAGAGCCGTAGCAGGCACACCTGGACTCACATAGGCTATCATGACATACAAGGGCTAATGGATCATTCAACATTCATCCACATCAACAACAAAGTATGCAATGCAACATATTCGTGAATTCTAATGCAAACAACCTAATATATCTCATGGCATTCATGATGCGTGAATCATGCTAAAACATTTCATTAATTTGCTTTAAAACTTAAAGTTTATTCCACTCACCTCTGGCTAGCTCTGAAGAGACTCTGAAGCAGCTGGCTCACTGCTGGGGGTCTCGGTTCCTCGGGTCCGAACCTACACAGGTGGACTCAAATGAGGGACCAAACATACATGAATATGACTCTAAAATACTCCCCAAAAACCCCCTAAAACATCCTGAAAACATCACATGAAAACATGCAAGAAATGGCTGAACAGGGCACTTTCGGCGGCAGGTTCGGCAGCCGAAAGTCCCTCTGCAGCCGAAAGTCATGCAGGTTCGGCGGCACTTTCGGGGGCCGAACCTCCCAGACAGAGACGAAACTTGAGTTTCGGGGGCAGGCTTCGGCAGCCGAAACTGCCTCCACAAGGGGGTTCGGCGGCCGAAAGTCACTTCGGCGGCCGAACCTGAGTTTCTGCCGAAGGGCAGAAACTTGGCTCCCTTGTGTCCACAGCCTCCAAAACGCCTTAAAACATGCATAAACTTGTTTCTACACATGCGCACACATCATACATCACACCTAGGGGTCTCAAACTATAATATACCCCAACTACAACACTTCAAACAACACATTTCCAACATACATTGTTCAAATCACAACATAAACCCGTAAACCTAACAACAAGCCTAAACATGCATTCTACCCCATCAACTTGCATAAAACTTTCATAAAACATAAAAGAAGCATAGATCGAAGCTTACCTCTTGAAGATCGAGAGGAAGAACGACCCTAGCTCGGAAAATGGAGGAATTTAGCTCCAAGACTTCCAAGCTCCAAACTTGCTTAAAAACACTCAAAAACTTTTGTGGAACCTTAAAACTCAAAGAAAATGGTGGGGATTGAAGGAAAAACACAAGATTTGGGAGAGGGAGGTCGGAAGCTTGCTGTGGCTGAAAATGGGAGAAAACTCTCCCATTTCGGCTAAGTGCCCCTTTTATAGGTGGCTGGCCAGGCCACGTTCGGGGGCCGAAAGTGCCTCCGCATGCATGCAAGGTTCGGCGGCCGAACCTGCATTTCCCTCACTCAAAATTTTCGGGCGCCTAAAGTCCCTCCGAAAGCATGCATGTTCGGCGGCCGAACTTCGGAGTTCGGCGGCCGAACCTGGGTTTTCCTCCAAAGATTTTTCATGCAAAAACTCATTTAATTTCTTACTTAAAAACATGAAATACATGAAAACATTTCATAAAATCATAGTTTTACCCTTCTAGAGGTTTCCGACATCCGAGGTCCCACCGGACGGTAGGGATTCCGATACCGGAGTCTAGCCAGGTATTACAATAACCAAAAAGAAAGGTAGAAGAAGAGAAGAAGAAGCCGAAGGAGGTGGAGGCGCGGCAGTCTTGCTTAATCCGGATGGGAGAAGGAGAAGAGTCTCTCCGTGTCTAAAAAATTCATGGCTGTCAATGAGAGTACCTTTTTATAGAGATTAGGTGCTGTCCTAGGTCTTCCTTGCTTCCTAATTAGTGTAGAGGCTGCCCATAATGCTGCCCATGCTCAACTTACTGCCCAAGTTGTTGCAGAAGAGGAAAGAATCGGACTGCAAGGCTTCAGAAGGGAGTTGGTGCGTAGATTGCTTTCAGAATAGGAAAGGGACGTACCTTGTGCTTGAAAAAGAAGGAAGAGTGATTCAAGGCTGCCAATAGAGGAAGATGGCGCGGCTTGACCTTCAGGAGAGAGGTGTGCGCGCGGATGGCATTGAATAGGAAGGAGGCGCGCGGATGGTGCTCTGCAGAAGAGGCAGGCGCGCAGATGCTTCTGAATAGGAAGTACGAGTTTTCCAGATTTTCTATTTAGGTGGAGCTTCTTTTGAATCTTGAATCTGGATTAAATAAAGGCCAAGTGCATTGAGATCTCCTTCCTGAGTAGAGAGTGGTGCGCAGATCATGCTGCAGAAGGAAGTTGGCGTGCGGTCATTGAATGCAGAAGGAAAAGTGCATCTGTCCAGCCTTTCCTTTTTAGGTGGAGCCTTCGTTTGAATTTTGAACGTTGAACGCAAGAGAGGTAAGTGTGCCTTCATGAGATCTTGCTGCCTAAATTGGAAGATATGACTGCTGCAGTGTGTGCAGATCTTTGAACAAGGAAAGAGAGATCTGCGATTCAAATTTCAAATAATCTTCTAACTGAGCTTTCCTTATTTACTTTTGCTTCTGCACTTTCCTCATTTGAAGACTTTCCTTTTCTGGAACTTTTCATATTTTGCACTTTTTCGCAGTTTTAAGAGCATTTTCTCCAAATTGTCTTTTCACACCTAGTTTCTGCAAACCATGAACAAAACCATTAAATTAGGTAGAAAAAGTGCAAATAAACATCATTAAGATCATGATAATATGGCCTAAAATATGCTTTGTCAATTGTGCAAAGTGCTCCAACAATATATAACATTTGACTTTGATGCAGGTTGCAAGACAACATTTGATCTGATAAAGGAATTACTTGTGACTACTCCAATCATTCGGGCACCTGACTAGAACTTACCCTTTGAAATCATGTGTGATGCAAGCAACTACGCAGTGGGGGCAGTCTTGGGACAACGTGTGGGGAACTCACCCCACGTGATTCACTATTCATCTCGCACATTGAATGTTGCCCAAAGCAACTATTCAACAACAGAAAAAGAGCTCTTGGCTATTGTATTTTCCTTAGAGAAGTTCAGACCATACCTTCTGAGGACTAAAGTCATAATTTACTCAGACCATGCAGCCTTGCGATACTTGATCAAGAAAAAGGAGGCAAAATCGAGACTCATTCGGTGGATTCTGCTATTACAAGAGTTCGATATGGAGATACGAGACAAGAAAGGGAAGGAGAATCTAGTGGCTGACCACCTAAGCCGGCTTCCCTCTAGTTCTGCGCCATGTCCAGTCAAGGAAGACTTCCCAGACGAACATCTGTTCGTTACTCAGTCTGCTTAAGTGGATCGCACCATACAAACCACATCAGTGGAGTACTCAGTTTCCTTTGAACTTTAATTTTTCCAATACATTGAGGACAATGCATGAATTAGGTGTGGGGGTGCATATCTCTGAATTTTTATTTTAAGTCCATTTTAGCTTTGATTTTTTTAGTTTGCACACATTTTTCATTTTTGTTATTTTTGCTTTTAATGCACACACATGTAGCCACAATTTTTTTCTTTTTTCTGTTTTGATATGCTTTACTCAAACACATAGGCTATGTTGGATGAGCTTTCTTTCCATGATCCCATTGATGTGATGACTCTTTAAACCTAAGTTGAATCAATTGCAGTGAGTTGTATTCATTTTTGGAAATTTCCTTTTGAATTGAATCTTTGAGCTTGCTATGGTAAAAAATATATATTACTTATTAGAGAGAATAAATTGAAAGATGTGTGAATAACTGAACATGGCTTATTTTAGCATTTGGTGTTGATTTGCCCAATTCATTGAGAAAGAAATTCAGTAAAGGCAAGGACTTCAAAAGTACAAATGAAAAACTGTTCCAATGGTCAAAAGACTATGAATAGAGCTAGTAGCCACTTAGACAGGTGACCAACTGAGTAACTGGGGGTGGGTATCACAAATATGTACCTTCACGTCAAAAGGTTGGTGACTTTTTCAAGCAAGATTAAAGTGCAAAAGGCTGAATAATGTGCTTCAAGTAAGGGCAAGTCACTCCGAAAGCTAGGAAAAGTCTTAACTGAACAAGAATATGTGCATGTATAATCTCTCTCTTAAGAAAAACAAATACTAGCCATGGTAAGTAAAGGGAGACAAGGAAAGAAGGTGAGTAACCTTGGTGCATACATTCTTCACCACAATGCTTCAAAATAGGGGTCTAGAGTAAGAGCTTAAGTGGAAACAAAGGATCAAGTGGCAAAGAGAGCTTGTTTGACTAAGTTTATTTGCTTGAGGACAAGCAAAAAGATAGGTGTTGGGGTATTTGATCAGTCCAAATTTAGACCATTTTATCATTATGTTATTGATGTTAATTTACACTTTTTTTGCCTAATTTTGTGATTTTGATCTTATTCTTCAGAAAATGGTGTAAAGAGGTAATTTGAAGAAAATGCCCTTAAAACTGCCTAAAATGGAACAAAGGAGAGCAAGCATGCCAAGTTGCAACTGAAGAGGAGATAAACAAGGAAAATAATTTGCAATTCAAATTTCAAATCTCCAAGAGCATTCAAAATTCAAAATTCAAGATTCAGCTTATTAAGGAAAGTGCTAAATAAGGAAAGTGGCAAATAAGGAAAGTGCAGTCAGCAAAGCAATTTGAAATTCAAATTTCAAATCTTCAAGAATCCCTTTCCTTATTGAGGAAGCTAAATCTCAAGAAGGTGCACATTCAAAATTTGAAATTCAAAATTCAGCTTGTTAAGGAAGACAAAGAAGACATACTTGCCTCCCAAGTCTTGCACATTCAAAATTCAAAATTCAAAAAGAGGCTCCACCTCATCAATGCAACTTAGGTGGCAAGGGCAGCAAGGAAGACCAACTTGGACAGCAAGTAAAAGACCAAGGACAATACTTGGGCAGCAAGGAAGAGCTAGGGCAACACATGAGAGCTATATAAAGACTACCTTAAGGAGCCACACATATCTCTCTTTTCTCCACCATTCGGCTGCCCATATCTCCCTTCTTCTCCAAGGCTTCGGCCACCTCTTCTTCTTCTTCCTTTCTTTATTTTCTTGTTTTGTTTCAGCCATGAGTGGCTGAAACCTTTTTTTCTAGTTGAAGATTGGTTGATACTTTAGTTGTTTTATGGATTGGGAGATCTGAACACACCTTGTTTAACTTTTATTTTTCAATATTCATGCAATCTCATGCTTAATTCCATTGTTGCTTTATTATTTTGATTAATATGGCCAATTGATTCTTGATTGCAAGGTAATAAATTGTTAGTTTGGATAGTTTTAAGTCCATAATTGCTTGGACTGTTCAAACATAAGTAACTCTTGGTGTAAAAACGAAGAAAATTGCATGATCTAGCGATATCACCATGCGTTTGGGTAGCTAGAGTTAGGTCTCTCTATTTCTTAATGCAATTGACAGTTGTTATATGCCTAAGGCCCAAGGACATTCCTTAGCAACTTGTTGATTAATGATTGGTTAGAGGACGTTCCCTAATTTATGCTTAAGGAGAGATATGGTGGTGAGAAGCGTCTTCCATCTCCATAACTAATTTATTGAATCAAACAAAGGAACCTAAGTATCAATGATCAATCTCAACAACTGAAGTGGATCCAATTCTTCAACTAGAGCTTTTCTCATATTTGAATTCTTTTACTTTTATTATTTGCTTTACTTTATTGTTTTCATCATTAGTTTAATTGAATCAATCTCAAATCCCCCCCCTTTTTAATTTGCTTTTAGTTTAATTTACTTTCAGTTCACTTACTTTCAGTTTATTTTCTTGGTCTTGATAAGGAAGATAGGTAAGTATCAATTCTCTGTGGATTCGATCCTTTCACCACTCTCTGCAGTTGTAAAATTATTGATAACTGAAAAGGTTATTTTTGACCGGCTTCGACAACCGCATAGTCATTGGGCTTTGCTTCTCATAGTTTTGATTAGATTAGACTTTATGTACATAGACTTAGATAGCCTTTTTATATCTATCTTAATAAGAATAAAAATTCATTGCTTAATAGAGATAAATAAAAAAGTAGGATTGGATTAGACTTTACTATTTTGGTATGCTCAACTTATTTTATATAATTAGAGTATCAATGAAGATTCAGATTTTCTTTTTAGAGTTACTCGCAAGTGTTGCAATTGTTTAGAACTTTCTGTATATAAATATATGTAAAGCTTCATTATTTATATTGAATTATAGTTTATTTGTTATGAATATAAAGTTATTAGAGTTACAAATGCACTAATACTATAATCTTTGTTATAGAATGTCATCAAATAGGAGTTGGATGTATTCAAGACTAAAGGATGGGTTATTAAATCCTTTTTTTAGAAGGATTAAATGAATTTATAGAGTCGGCTAAACAACATCCGGATTGTTTGAATAGAGATTTAATTAGGTGCCCATGTAAAAGGATTAAATGTCAAAATCACAGTTTCGAGGATGAGAATACTGTTAGGTTTCATCTAATGAAATTTGGGTTTGTAAAAGACTATTACGAATGGTATTTGCATGGAGAAATGCAAACCTACAGTACAGTCTGCGGAGGAATTGGTGTATCTAATCCAAACACAAATGAATCACAAGAAGAAGTAGATGATTTATCTAACTAAGAACAACTTCTCATAGATGCAGCTGGACTAGATTTCTCTGCCATAGTGAATGATGAACCTCCTAACCAAGCTGCTCACAAGTTGTATGAAATGTTAAATGCTGCTAATCAAGAACTATGGGAAGGTTATGAAAGTCACTCACAATTGTCAGTTGTTACTCGTATGTTAAACATCAAATCTGAGCATCATTTGTCTGATCGTTCTTTTGATAGTATTTGCCAATTCATTACAGAAATTCTACCATAAGATAATTTATTCACTGAAAACTTCTAGTCAACTAAAAAATTACTTGAAGGCTTAGGGTTACTTGTTGAAAAGGTTCACTATTGTTTAAACGGTTGTATGACATATTGGGGTGAAGATATTGCATTATTAAGATGTAAGATTTGTGATCATCCAAGGTACAAAAGATTAAGAGATGTTCCAAGCTCTAGTAAGACTCAAGTTCCATATAGCAAGATGTATTATTTTCCTATTATGCCTCGGCTTTTGAGGTTATATGCATCAAGTGCTACGGCTAAAGATATGAATTGGCATGTCAATCATGGTTCAAATGATGGTTTAATGTGTCATCCTTCATATTCGCTTACATGGAAAGCTTTTAATGATATATGGCCTTCCTTTAGTGCTGAGACTCGTAATGCCCGACTTGGACTATGTACAGATGGTTTTCAATCTTTTGGACAATCTGGTCAATAATACTCATCACGGCCAGTAATTTTGATACCGTACAACTTATCGCCATGGCTATGCATGAAGGGTGAGTATATGTTTCTCACTATATTTGTTCTTAGACCTAAAAATCAAAAAAATAAATTGGACGTGTATATGGAACCGCTCATAAATGAGCTTAAAAATCTTTGAAAGATTGTAGTTGAAACATATGATGTACTAAAGAAAGAAAATTTTAATTTGCATGCTGTTTTAATATGGCCTATAAGTGATTTTCCTGCATATGCAATGTTATCTGGTTAGAGCACTACAAGATGAACCTTATTGCATGGAAGACTCTGATGCATTCACATTAACAACAGGGGGTAAATAATCATGGTTCGATAATCATCCTAAATTCTTATCTTCGAATCATCCTTTTAGAAGGAACAAAACTGCTTTTAGGAAGAACATAACAATATCCAAGAAATCCAAACAACCGATATCTGGTGAAGATATATTGAATCAAATTGATGGGCTGGGAATGAAGAGAGTGATAGATGAAGATGCACATCACAAACTCATGAATATCAAAGCACACTAGGCGGAGAAAACGAAGTATCTTTTGGGATTTACCTTATTGGAAAAGCAATCTTATTCGACACAATCTCGATGTCATGCACATTGAGAATAATTTCTCTAAAAACATATTGTATACAATAATAAGCATTGAAGGAAAGACGAAAGGCAATGCTAAGTCAAGAGAAGACTTAAAGGCATTTTGTGTATGACCAGAGCTGTAAATGAATAAATCTAATGGTAAGTATCCAAAATCTTGTTACACTCTAGATAAATAGAGTAAGCAAGTATTAGGTGATTAATTGAAAAATCTGGAGTTTCCTGATGGACATGTGTCAAATATAGGGAGATATATTGATATGAAAAAAGCTTAAAATATTTGGGATGAAGAGTCATGATTGTCATATTTTCATGCAGCGGATAATCCCAATAGTTTTTTGTGAGTTGTTGCCATTAAATGTTTGGCAGCCCTTAATAAAATTGAGTAATTCTTTGAAGGAACTAACATGTGCTACTATTAGTGAAAATGATATGTTAAGGTTGCATGGAGAAATTCTAATGATCATATATAAGCTTGAGCATGTATTCCCTCCAAGCATTTTTTACTATATGGAATATTTGCCTGTCCACCTTGCATATGAAGCATGGATGGCTGGACTAGTGCAATAACGATGGATATACCCAATTGAACGGTAACTACTTCAATCTTTAAATTAAATAACTTAACGTACAAGATTTAATTCATATATTATTAATCAATATTGGGCTAAGTGTTGTAGATACCTTCGACGACTCAAGAACAATGTCAAGAATAAAGAAAAGGTCAAAGGATCAATATGTAATCCTTACCTCGTTAAAGAAGCAACTGCATTTTGTGTACACTATTTTGAATCGCATGTCCAAACCAGACACTACAAAGTGCTTAGAAATGTTAATATTATTCAAAACACTAAAGATTATGAAGGCAATCTTTCAATCTTCACAAAATCTGGTAGGCCTATAGGAAAAGGGATAACAAGATATCTCATGGATGATGAATATAAACCAGCACAAATGTACATATTATGAAATTATCTAGAAGTGAAATCATATATTAAGTACATTACAACTTTTGCATTATAAATGAATAAAAATACTTCGAATAATCATTTATATTTTATTTATTTTTCCAACATCTACGTTGATGTTTGCGAACTATTGATTCATTAATCACTGAAGCTCAAGTAGACCTTAGATTAGAAAGTGAATTCTCAATATGGTTTAATGAGTTTGCTCGTAATCCATATAACAACATTTCAAATAGTTTCATGCTATCGGAATCCATATAACAACATTTCAAATGGTTTCATGCTATCTCTTGCAAAGGATCCATTGCAAAGTGTGATGTCATACACCATATACATTGTGAATGGATATAAGTTTCAGACAAAATCACACAGTACAAATAGGGCAACAATGAACAGCGGAGTGTGCATTAATGGATCTAATTACAGCAATAAAGAAAAGTGATTATTATGGACAGTTGATTGAGGTTGTACGGGTTACCAATTAAGCAAGTTGTACTTTTCAAACGCAATTGGTTAGACCCGACTCCAAATGTAGGGACAAAGATCCATGCAAAATATAAACTCATTAATGTAAATCATAAGTGTTTTTTCAATAGGTATGAGCCTTTTGTGTTGGGAATACAAGCATCACAAGTGATATACACTCCATATCCTAGTTTAAGGTGTGACAAGTTAGATTAGTGGGTTGTTCTAAAAGTTAAAGCACGTTATGTATTTCAACTTTCCAATGAAGAAAAAACACCAACTAAAGATGATCATTTTCAATAAGATGAAATGAAATGCATTGCTATCGATGGAGATTGTAATGATGTGGCACTACAATTAATTGATCAAACTGGAGAAATTATTAAAATTGATGATGGTGATGAAAATAAGGAAGATGAAGTTATCATAACAGCAAAAACAGATAAAAATGATGATAGTGATAATGATGATAATGAATAGATATAGATAGTGAATAATATAAAGTACCACTATACATGAAAGGTAAATATAGAATTAGAGTACATAATAATATAATCTTAACTTTGATTTGCTTATGCTGAATTTGTACAAAATGAGAGGACGTGGATATGGTTATGGCTATTCATCGGGTCGAGGGCAAGCAGATTAGATAATGGTAATGCATCCATCCCAGGGGATTCTCAAGATATGGATCCATCTCGACCAGATCAGGGTAGATAATCTATGCAGATTATGACTCATACACCTGCTATTGGTTCGACCTCTGCTTCTGCAGCTTCTGCCTCAGCATCTGTATATGCATCTGCCTCAGCATCTATCTCCGCCCCAGCACATTCTGGATTGAGACCACCTATTTATATAGTGAACTCAAGGCAAGTAAATTTATAATTATATTTTTTTATTTCTATGTTTAACTCTTGCTAATTAATCTATTTTGTGCAATTTTGCCTTCTTAGCTTGCAGCCATCTAATCCAATTTCAAGAAGGATAATAATGATTTTCAAGAAAAAGTTAGTCGCAGATGGTTATTGTTGGAAGACCGTGTCAGAGGAGGTTAAGGAATTCTACTGACATGAATTTAAGGTAATTCCATTTTGAAAAACAAATAAAGTATTATAATACTTTAATACTGACATGAATTCAATTGTCATCTTTCATATTAATTATTATTGTTAATAACATAAATACTTCTTATGGAAGGAGATGGTAGACCACCTGGTGAAAATAGCTTGGAAAAAGAAGGCTGCTGAACCTTATCAGAGCTTGATGGTGCAGTATAAGAAATGGTAAGGAAAATAGACTAGTAGTATCAAAAGGCGTAATGCAATCATGGAAAGTGGCCTAGAGTGATGCAAACTATCAAAATAAATGTAAGAAATTTTTTAGTAATAGAAAAAGTAAAACAGGTGGTTTAGGCACTGGAATATCAAGGCACTGTGCAGGATCCATTTCCCAATATAGGCATATGGAGCATATGTATATATGAAATATATACAAATTCTTCAAATATTAACCCAAATGTAATTAATTATTTTACAAATATGATAAACTAATTAATTTTATTTATATTGCTGTCTGAGCGATTAGGTAGAGACCCTCTACCTCACGAACTATTTGAGGCTACATAGAAGAAGAAGGGAACTGAGGAGTTTGTTGATGCATGCGCACAGTCTATTTTTATGAGATTCTACTATAATTGTTATTAAAGTATTTTGACTTTAATTATTTAAATTTATTACATAAGATAAAAAAATACTTGTAGGAAAAATTTTCTTATCTGAAGGATCAAGCATCACAGTCAGTTGATGGGAGTAATAGTGAACCTACTCCTACTGTTGATGAAGCAAAATTGTACTTAGAGGCGGTGGGTGGAGAGAAGAAAATAAGGGTTTATGGTCTTGGGTTACAAGATCAACTTTCTTCCCAAACCAGTCTCTTGGAAGTTCTTCATTCACCTCTACTATGCCTAATGAGGGACAAACGAATGAAGCTACTGATCTTTAGACAACTTATGCAGGAGCGTCAACAACATGACTCTATAGTAGAGGATAGGCTTGTATAGCTCTCCAAAAATGATGAGCGTTTTACCTCTCAGCTGGATCAAATGAAGGATATGCTTATGCACATTATTACTCAAAACACATCCAGCCAACATTCAGCTCCTACTAATTAGGGTATTTCATCTGCACCGCCTCTAGATCAGCCAAATGTGAGAGGATGTGATAATATTGATAGTGATGATAAGGATGCTATAGATTTGTAGTTCTTCATCGCTTTATTGTAATTGTTACATTGAATTTTTGAATTACTTTAGTACTTATTTTCTACTATTTATAGTGTTTTATACTTATAAATAGTTTGTTATGAATGGATTGAATAGTTTCTTATTACTGTATTGATTTGTTGGTACATGAGTTGTATTATTTAAATTTTTAGTACATGGGTTGTATTGTTTGAGTGAGTTTACAGGTGATAGAGCATATTTTAGTCCATATTATTGATCTTATTGATGTTTATTTACACCTTTTCTACCTAATTTTGTGGTTTTAATCATGTTTTGCAGATATTAGGTGTAAAGAGACAATCTAAAGAAAATGCTCTTAAAACTGCCAAAAAGTGCCAAATATGAAAAGTGTCAAAAAAGGAAAGTTTTCAAATATAGAAAGTGCTAAATAAGGAAAGTTTTCTGATAAGGAAAGTGCCAGAAAAGGAAAGCGCAATCAATAGATTCTTTGAAATTCAAATTGCATATTCTTCTTTCCTTATTCAAAGGTGAAGCCAATTATGGAAAGTGTCAAATAAGGAAAGTTTTCAGAAAAGGAAAGTCCTCAAATAAGGGAAGTGCAGAAACAAAAACAAATAAGGAAAGCTCAGTTAGAAGATTATTTGAAATTGAAATCGCAGATCTTTCTTTCCTTATTCAAAGATGTGCACACATTGCAGCAGTCATATCTTCCTATTTAGGCAATAAGATCTCATGAAGACGCACTTGCCTCTTCTTCATTCAGCATTCAAAATTCAAAAGAAGACTCCACCTAAAAAGGAAAGACTGGACAGATTTCTTTCCCTTCTGCATTCAATGACTGCGCTCCACTTCCTCTTCTGCAATCCGCGCGCCTCCTTCCTTCCAAAGAATTTGCAACGCGATTCCTTCCTTTTCAGCACTTTGGGCAGCCTCTTTACTAATTAGGAAGCAAGTATGACCTAGGGCAGCACTTTCAACTATAAAAAGACACATAAGGAGCCTCCACACAACTTTTACACACAACCTTGGAGACACCTACGGGATTCACATCTCTTCTTCTACCTTTTTTTTTTCTTTTATTTTTGATTTTGTTTCAGCCATGAGAGGCTGAAATCTTTTATTCTAGTTGAAGATTAGGTGATACTTTAGTTGTTTTAAGGATTGGGAGACTTGATCAAAACATTGTTTAACTTTTGGTTGTTCAATATTTATGCAATTTCATGCTTGATTTCAATATTGCTTTGTTGTTTAAATCTACGTTGATTCTTGATTGCAAAGTAATAATATGTTAGTTTGGATGATTTAAGTCCATAATTGCTTGGATTATTCAAACATAAGAACACTTAGTGTAAAAACTAAGGAAATTGTATGATCTAACGACATCTCATGCGTTTGAGTAGTTAGGATTGGATCTCTCTATCTCTTTATGCAATTAACAATTGTTTTGATGCCTAAGACCCAAGGACATTCCTTGGCAATTTGTTAATTAGTAATTAATTAGAGGACGTTCCCTAATTGGTTTAATCATAAGGAGAGACATGGTGATGAGAAGCGTCTTCCATCTCCATAACTAATCTATTGAATCAATCAAAAGAAACTAAGTGTCAATGATCAATCCCAACAACTGAAGTGGATCCAATTCTTCAACTAGAGCTTTCTTATTATTTATTTCTCTTTTATTTTATTATTCGCTTATTTTAATTGCTTTCAGTAGTTTGTTAATCAAATCAATCTCAAACCCCCCATTTTACTTTTATTGCAATTTATTTTTATTCCGCTTTCAGTTTATCTCATTTTCAGTTTTATCTTGTTTTAGTTTATTTTGCTTTCCGTTTATTTCTCTTTCAGTTTTATCTCGTTATATCTCATTTCAGTTTATTTTGCTTTCCGTTTATTTTTCTTTCAGTTTTATCTCGTTTTAGTTTTATATCGTTTTCAGTTTTCTTCTTTTTCAGTTTATTTTTGTTTCAGTTTATTTTATTGGTCTTGATAAGGAAAATAAGTAAGTTCTCAATTCCCTATGGATTCGATCCTTTCACCACTATCTGCAGTCGTAAATTGTTGATAACCAGAAAGGTTATTTTTGACCGGTTTCGACAACCGCGAGTCAACAGGTAATTATGGCATATACAAATAGAGATACAAAGAGGGGAGAGAAAAGGTCAATGTAATTAGTAAGTGATTAGTAATGGATTTTCCGTTACGAAAAATTCTATTACTATTATTAGTTAAATACAAAATAGAATTTTGAAATGGACAATCCGTTACAAATTCATTACGAAATATATCCGTTATTAAAATTCACAAAAATAAAGCATTATTTTATAACTTATGAATCCGTTACAGATTTAGTAACGGATCTAAAATTTGTTATAAAATGATTAGCAGCGAGGTTTTTTGTAACGGTCGTTGTTCGTTACTAATCAGTTACTAAATATAATTAGTAATAGATATTTTTATGTTAGTAACAGATCTTTCTGTTATTGTTCTGGCAAATTATTGTAGTGGCATGGGTCCTACATATAATCTAGGCAGGGGTCCCGCATATAATTCGAGCGTTAGTCCGCAGAAACAAACATTTATAAAAGCCCACAAAGCCATTTGGGCATGAGTCTCACATATAATCCGGGCTTTGATCCATGGAAATAAACATTTATAAAAGGCAATAAGGTCATCCGGACAGGGATCTCGCATAACAAGACATCTGATGCCAGGCTACAAGGCAGATATATGCTAGGCCGACCTTCCGGGTGTTAGTCCCATTTCACGAGAAGCTTCTAAGGCATTTGATACCAAGTCTCAAAGTGGGTGTATGTCAGGCCAACCTACCGGGTGTTATTCCCACTAAAATAAAGTCATAAGTTGAGAATTCGTCAGGCTAGAAGACCAGGAGTTAGTCCCACTAAAACAAGACCATAAGTCGGGAGCTCATCAGGCTAGAAGACTGAATGTTAGCCCCGCTTCACAAGGTGTTTCTAAGGAATTTGATGCTAGGCATCAAAGCGGGCGTACGCCAGGCCAACCTTCCAGGTATTAGTCCCGCTTCATAAGAAAATTCTAAGGTATTTGATGCCAAGGTTCAAGGCAAGTATAAGCTAGGCCACGCGACCAAGAGCATTGGACCTGTCTCACAAAGAGAATCGGACCTGTCTCACAAAGAGAATCGCAGTCATGTGTTGCTACTCTTACAATCACTCCCAGAAATGTAAAACTTCTAGCAAGGAGGAAAATAACCGAAAGCACGTCAGGTTTGAAAAAATGCACATAAGATCATCAGGGCTGTAAAAATACACATAAGCCCATCAGGGCTGTAAAATGCTAGGAAACCTGTCAAGACTGTAAATAGCCAGAAACACGCAAAGGCTAGAGAATGCCCGAAAGCTCATCAAGGCTAGTCGAGGTAAGAAAATCCTCGAAAGTATGTTAGGGCTGAAAAATGCTTGGAAGCTCAATAAGGCTAGAAAAGGCCAAAGGGCTAAAAGATGCCCCGATGATCCCTAGTGCTAGAGAGAGCTCGAAAACTCCTCAAGGCATTACTATATCACTCGAATAAATTTTTTTCAAACAAGATCTTGGACTTGACTGATCGATAGGGCATGTAAAAAGCAAGAATATCGTGTACTCAGTCCAGACAAACAAGCCACATGACCCAGATCATAAAGACAACTATCACCTTCGAATCTAAAGAATCGAAGACTAATGGGGGGACCTCTGATGCTACATGAGACTCATCCAAAGTAGGCAATGAGCTATCACTATAAGACAGGACCACATGACAAGGATCTGATAAACCTATATGAGGTGCCACTCGTAGAAAAGAAGACCTGAGAGCTTCAAGTTGACTTTAGGATAGGTCGGCCCTAGGTCAAATAGACTTGCCCTCTCAACTTCAGGATTTTGTCTCCATAAGGAAGTTATCATTAAATAGCTACAATCCAGCAAATCCTCATTTGTGCCTATAATCAGGAGATTTTCGCCTATAATCAGGAGATTTTCGCCTATAATCAGGAGATTTTCGACCAATTAACCGATGAAGATCCCTTACCAACGAGCCGCCACATCATTGTCGGATTATCAGGAAATGCTATATTTAGTTTCATCTTCTTACAGTATAAAAAGAGAATGATCACAGAGGCAAAGGTATGCAATTCTCTAACACAAATATCCTCAAGTTCTATATTCGCCTCATTCTCCAGATTACTGACTTAAGTGTCAGAACGACTGCCGTGAACACCCACCACCTCACTTTCTCTGTCTTGTATGATTAGCTAATTATAGCACAGCTCCATTTCGGCCACATTATCATTTTAGTTTCAGCAACATCAAGTATGATGGTCATATTGATGATGATGTGCAAGCTACATGTGTCATGTTAGCTAGCATAATTCTTGAGCTTCAAAAGCAATATGAGAACATGGACGCTCACACTATTATCTTTCACCTCAAACAGCTATTTAGCTCTCAGGCGAGGATAGATAGATAGATATTAGACCTCAAAAGAATTATTCAACTGTAAGATGAAAAAAGGTTCTTTAGTCCATGCCCATGGTTTGACGATGATAAGGTACATAGAGAAATTGACCCGATTAGGTTTTGTCATAGACCATGAGTTAAGTGTTGACTTGGTCTTGCAATCACTACCACCTAGCTTTGCTTAGTTTATTATGAAGTTCAACATGCATAAGCTAGATGCTGAACTACCTGAGCCGGCGATTATGCTTGTAACTGCTGAAAAATCCCTTAAGAAGGAAAAAGTATCAGTTTTTCTGGTTCAATCTTCTAAGTCTAAGAAAAAGCCTAAGAAGAAGCAGAACAAGAAGAAAGAAAATACAACACTAAAGCCCACTGGAGGTATCAATAAATATAAGGGTACTTGCCATCATTGTGGCATAGAAGAATATTGGAGAATAAACTGTAAGGAGTATCTTGCTACCGTGGAGGCAAGGAAGCTTAGTGAAGCTTCTACTTTAGGTATATTTATGATTGAGATTAATCTTTCTACAATTAATTCCTGTAGTTGGGTATTTGATACTGAATATACTTTTCACATTTGTAATAATATGCAAGAAATAAAGAGTAGTAGAAAGTTGAGGAAAGGAGAGATGGACCTATGAGTGGCAAATGGAGCAAGGATTGCTGCATTAGTTGTAGGAACTTATTATCTACCTTTACCCTCAGGCTTAGTATTAGAGTTAAATAATTAGTATTTTATTTCAGTACTTTGCAAAAACATTATTTCAGTTTCATACTTAGGTTTGAATAATGGATTCAAATTTATTATTGAGAATAATACTTATTCTTTTTATAATAAAGACATTTATTATAGAAGAGAGGTTTATATAGATGGTCTATATAATATTTCTTCTAAAAGGTCTATTTTCAATATAAATAACAAATCTCAATCTGGTTACAATTTTACTCTAAATAGTGGAGTAGTGAGTTGAAAAAGTTCTAAACCAAAAACCACTACAGATTTTATAGCAAAAGCCAAGTACACTTTTGTGTCCTAGCCAGAAAAGGATACAGTTATGGATCAAGAAGCTCATTTCTGAACTTGGTGCAGTTTCTAGCATTATTAATCCAGTGACATTGAACTGTGATAACAATGGAGTCATTGCATAAACAAAGGAACCTAGGTCTCATTAAAGATCCAAGTATATACTTAGGCGATTTCAATTGATTAGAGATATCATTGAAAGGAAAGATGTAGAGATAAAGCAAGTTTCACTAATGAGAATCTTAAATATTCTCTTACTAAGACATTGTTCCAGTAAGAACATAATCACTACATTTATACTTATGGGATAAGTCGCATAGGTGATTGGCTTTAGTACAAGTGGGAGATTGGTAGTAATATGTTCTATAGCCAATCTGTTAGTTGTAATTAAATATTATTTTTTATGTATTTTAAGTATTTAAATATATTATATAAAGGCTATTATTTATCTTTAGTATTAATTTATTTAAATCTCGAGTAAAAACAAAGTCTATGAGATTATATTACTATACAAAAGAAATTATAATGTGCTTATAATTGTGAGATTTATATTGCATTTAAGTAATGTCTCTAAATATTTTTTGTCGATGTTCTTATCATGATTGGACAATGATTAGAGCTGTTGAGATTGGTACATATTATATTCTTTCCTTTTAGAGGAAGCAACTGATCTCATAGGTTGAGATATTGAGATATTTAGAACCAATATATAGGTGCTTATTTTATAAATAAGTGCACTGAACTGACCCATCTGAGAAATTCATATAGAAAATAACATGTGTCTATAGATTACTCAAGTGATAGTTTTGTAAGTGATATTTTAACTTGAATCAATAAATAATCTTATATAATAACTTTTATGTTTTGATTCATCTTACACGTTACTTGGTTCATACGTAATGAATGGGGATGAATTGGATATATTAGGAACCGTATGAAGGTGTTTATGTGATTGAGATATAATTCATCACCCTAAGTTAAATTCGAGAATGTACTATTTGTTCTCTGCTAGCATTGATTATGAAATTCTTGCGTAAGGTGGAATGAAATTATTAGATAAGATTTACAATTTCATTCAATCAGTCAATGGCTAATAGATAATATCTAATGTGATTTAATGTTGCATATATCTTTTCATGTATTAAATGTTAAATTGGGACATTTGTAATGAAAAAATATTAATTACACTGAAAAACCATGTATTGAAAGGTTAAGTCAAACCTTTTTTAATATTTTGAATATCTGGGTAGTCTTCACATATTGCTAAACAATATTATTGACCTTCAAATTAATTAGTTAGTTAATTATATTCGTTACAAACATATTTGAAACTTAACGAGTCACACAAATAAAAAATTGTATGAGAAAATAAAACGAGAAGTTAAATCAAATAGAATTTGATTGCATATAAATTGACATTGGGATAAAATTATAATTTGAAAAAATTTCAATTTTCATCAAATTAATTAAGTAAAAATTTAATTAAAATTATCTAAAATTTATATGGTCTATTTATTAAAATTCTAAACTATAGTTATAATTTATTTATTTAATTAGTTGAATAAATAAATAACGGTTGTTATACTAAAATTCTAGGTTTCAGTATAAAAAGATATTTTATGAGAGTCTGTGCTCTCTATAATAAATATTTGTGCGAGAACCCACTCAAAATCTCTCTCCTTTTCAAACCCTTAGAACGGTTTTAAAATTTTTTTTATTGCCATTTATATGGATATCGTTAGAATCGGACATTTGGATAGTTTGTAACTTGCGGCAAAAAAAATAAAAGCTATCTATTTTTTCTTTAATATTATTATTTTTTTCGTTTAAATATATCCATATTGATAAAAAAATTTATTTTTTTATTTTTTAGGCCGCATTCAATTCAATTGAAACCCAACAAAATATGTGTAAGAATCTTTAAAAAACAAAAGCTTTAGGAATAATCATACATCCAAATCAAACTCATTTCCAAACCAAACTCATTTTCTTCTCAACTCTCAAAAGAAAGGAGATAAATAGTTTGACCAATTACTCTCAGACCCTCTTGCTAAGGGTAATTATTCACACTTCCTTAAAAGGTATTTTGTAACTTAGGCTCACAAAAAATAGTGGTAAAGCCTTTATATGGAACTAATCTGGAAGTGTAAACCTAGCCAAAAATGACGGAGATCATTTTGGACTCTCGTTTTTGTGGACCTGTGCGTGGAAGATCACTACCAAGTGGTCGAGAAAGCAACCATTGCCTGACTAGAAAAGCGTTGGTACTTTTGCACCGTTTTAGTTTTGCCTTTCAAGCCTTTTGAGTGTATCTCTATCCCTCAAAAACCAAACAAATCTCCATTTGTTTTAATTTTGAGTATTTTATTAGCATTATTATATATAAATTTGCTAATATCTTTCGTTTCGAAATTATGGTCAGATTTTTAATTTTTTTAAAATATATTTTTCTGATAAAACATTATTTGCAAAAAATGTTTTTCATAAAGTATATTTTCTTAATTTATATTTTTACCAATAAATATAGTCTAAAAGATTCAAGCACCACAAAATTAAGACAAAAACTAAAACTGAGGATTAAAATCTACCTAAAACACTAGAAAGAGAGATTCCAGATGTCCAAAATGAATGAGAAAAACTGCCGCAAGAGGAAAAATAACTAAAAGCTATACCTCCGGAAAATATGTTTTTTTTTTTTTTTGAAAAAAAAAAAGTTCTCTGAATTTTGGAGTATTCGTAAATTTTGATATGAGAAAATTACGTCAAAGTCATTTTATACTTTCAACATTTTATTAGTATCATTATATATAAATTTATTAATATTTTTTATTTTTTAAAAGATCTATTACATAAAAAATTTACCAATTTGCGAATTATAAACTTAAAATTTTATAACCAATTCTTTTACAATTACTCCGATTTTAATCATTAAATTCAATTATTTTCTTAATTTTTTTTAATTCACCTATCATAGATTATTATTTTTAACTATTATTGAATAAAAAATTTAAATGTTTACGTTACTCTATATTTTATATAAAAATTTTAAATTTTTAATAATAAAATTAAATCTTTTTAATTTATCATAATTATGATTAGGAGGACTATAATATAATTCCTATAATTTTATACTAATATTAATTTAAATTTTATATTAAAAGTAAATTTATTTTATATTTATTATATATAACATTAAATATATTATTATTGAGTAAATTTTAATTACAAATAAATTATTATTAAATAAAATATCACATATAAATATTTTATAGTAAAGCATTTCATTAAATGTTTATTCTCAATCTTATAAATTATGTTTATATTTTTAATATATTAAAAAATATATTGCATATCAATAATATTAAATAAAATAAATTATTATATGTTTTAGTTTATAAGTTTTTTTTTATATTTTAATATTTTAATTGATTTGTAATATACATATAAAAGTAAGAATGAAAAATAAGATTAATAAAAAAGGATATAGTCAAAATAAAAAAAAATATATTTTAATGGCTATTTTATTAACCAAATAAAATTTTAGGGATTATATTAAAATTTATTGTTAATTTCTCAAATTTTAATTTAGTTATTTTAGTTATAATTATGATAAATTGAAAAAGTTTGATTTTATTGTCTAAAATTTAAAATTTTAAATATAAATTTGTGTTGGACCTAAGTCATTTAATTCTTACTTTGATAATTCATAAATAATTTGCGTGTTACTAATTATTTTTAGAAGTGTTTGTGTGAGTTTGTGGACGCTAATTTAAATAAATAGAATTGCTTCATTTTTAAAAATGAAAAATGTCAAGATTAAAAGTATACTAAAAAATGATTAAAATATAACTTTTAATTTATGAATTATGAATTTCAATTAATTATTTGTGTTGACTCAAGTTTATATTTTAAATTCTTAAACTTATAAATATAGTAATTTTTAAAAAATTAATTTTAGAGACTAAAATGAATTTTGACAAATATAGCGTTTTTAATATACTTTTCTATCAAATAAAATATTTCAAATTTGTAACGACCCTAAAATGGACCGTCACCGGCGCTAGGATTCAGGTCGGCTTAAGGCCACCAGAACCCGTAGCAAGCCTGCTATACTCTCTGTGTACCTGTAAATCTCATACATGATCATACATTTTCTGTGAAAATAAAAACTCTTTTCTGAACCAAGGTTTAACCTGTGCATGCACTATCTCTGTACTCTGTACTCTGTACTCTGTACTCTGTACCCCTGACTAGAGCTTGCTCTAGATGGGTTAACTCATACCTGTTAAGCCTGGTTTTTCACATACTCAGTAAAACATATACATATACAGATCATGTCCATAACAATAGATTTACAACACAAACTACTAAGTCAAGCACATCTGTAACTGAAAACACAACTAGTACATCTCTTTCATATTACATGTCCACTCTATTCTACACTATTACAATTCTCTTTACTCTTTTGGTACTCTGTTGATCTCCTTTCTACACTGTACACTGAACTTGCAAAACTGGGGTTAAGGGAGTGGGATGAGCTCTATAGCCCAGTGAGTAGAACAGTAAAACATCTCAGTAAAGCATGATCTCATGGAATGCGTCATAACACAGATAAACCACATCAAGAGTAAACCTGTCACCACATAGTCCCAGTAACTCTGTGCCAGGGCGTAGAATCGAGCACTTGGTCTTCCTGTCATATATGTATATGTGTATATAACACCTCTGTACTTACCATTGCCAGGGCGTAGTCAAAGGCTCCTGGTCTTTACTATACCTGCCAAGGCGTAGTCAAAGGCTCCTGGACTTCCTGTCTGAGACTATTGGATCATTCAGCATTCACCCACATCAACAAATAACTATGCAATGCAACATATTCGTAGATACTAATGCAATCACCCTATTGCATAATCATGATGCATGAGATATGCTAAAACATTCCATTGTTCAATTAAAAGCATTAAGTTTAGTTCCACTCACCTCTGGCTATCTGGACTGACTGACTCTGCAGGCTCTGTAAAACTCTGGAGCAGAACTCACTGCTGCTCTCTCTGGTTCCTCTGGTCTGTACAAATACAGATAAACTCAAATGAGGGACCAAACTAGCTTATGACTACCTCTATTAAACTCCCCAAGAACCCCCTTAAACTCACTCAACTATCCATGCAAAGCATGCAAGAGAAGGCTGGACAGAACACTTTCGGTGGCAGGTTCGGCGGCCGAAAGTCCTCTCCAGAGACAAAACTCAAGCACCTTCGGCGGCCGAATCTCTACTTTCGGCTGCCGAACCCTTTCGGGGGCAAGTTTCGGAGGCCAAAAGGCACTCCAGAGACGAAAGTCTCTAACCTTCGGTAGCACCTTCGGCGGCCGAACTTCCCTCCAGAGCCGAAAGTCCAAAAGCTCGGGGGCAAGCTTGGGCAGCCGAAGCCACCTCCTCACACCTCTTCAAGGGTTCGGCGGCCGAATGTACCTTCGGCGGCCGAACCTGAGTTCATCAGCAGGGCAGAAACGTGCCCTGCCTCTCGCCAAAAGCACCAAACTCCCCTCCAACTTCACACCACACTTCCTCCACTTGCATACACTCATGTATATGCTCAAAGGGGTCAAAAACTAGCTAACAACCCCAAACACACAACACAAACAACACAAAAACAAGCTGTACACATAAATCATCACAAACTCTCAACAAACCCTATTCATGCAACTCTCTCCAGCAAACCCCATAAAACCTTCAGAAAACATAAAAACAAGCTCAGGATCTTCACTTACCTCGTGAAAACAAGTAGATGAAGGATCCTAACGTGGAGTTTTGGAGCAACTTGCCTTCAAACTCTCCAAATTTCACAACTTTGAGTTTTTAGCTTAAAACCTTCAAAATACCATCAAAACTAATCAAATCTTTGCATGATTCAATGAAAACTTGAAGAAATACTCACAAAAGACAGGGTTTCACCTCAGAAGACAAAAGAAACGGTGTTTGCACCGCTTCAACCGACTGAGGGCCATTTATAGGTGGCTGGCCAGACCACCTTCGGCGGCCACACGTGAAACCGAAAGCCATGCATGTTCGGCGGCCAAACCTCAACTTCGGCGGCCGAACCTGCCTTTTCTGCCTTGGTTCATTTCACTCAAAAACTCATTTCCTTATGCATAAAACTTCATGAACATATCAAAACATTTAAGAAAAATATACGTCTAACCCTTCTAGAGACTTCCGACATCCTGGACTCCACCGGAAAGTAGAATTCCGATGCTAGACTCCAGCCGGGTATTACAAAATTATGGACTACAAAAATTCAAATAGAATAAAAATTGAAAGTTTGTAACTTAAGTTTTTGCTCCATAATTTTTTAAGGGACAGAAATGAAATTTTTCAAATGGAGTGCTTTTGAAATTATTTTTTATCAAAAGATCTTAAAATATATATTACAAAAATTCAAACGGATTGAACATCGAAGTTTTGTAATCTATTTTTTAAAAATTTAATAAAATATTTTTATACTCCTAAAGTCAATATTCGACTACTGAATATTGAGATTTTAGGCCACCGAAAGTCTGTTTTTCAATAAATTATATTTTCACCTCTAAAAATTCAGCCGCCGAACTTTAACTTTAAGCCGCCAAACTTGAATTTTTCTAAATACCAAATAAAGCTATTTTAGTATACAAATAACTATATTTGCATTTAATTCATCTCCAACTGCTATATTTATATTAAAACTATAAATATGATATGTTTTTTATCTGAAAAAAGTCACAACAACCCTCTAAACACATATTTATTGAGATTCAAAATTTTCACATTTTTTTCTCACTAAACCTTGAGTCATAATATTAATTTTTTGAACGTTAACTTTAAAAATTAAGTGAATTTATTGCATTTGGTGTAATTTTGAGCAAATAATTACTTTTGTGAGAAGAAAAAAAAATTATAAAGAGTAAAGATTTTGCTTTAGAATATTAAAGAGTTTTAATTTTCATTAAAAAAGATTGAATAGTGGAGTTGAATTCTAACTAGAGAATGTAGGTTTGGAATAGTTAAACCTCTATAAATCCTTAGGTTCATTATCACGCTACCTTTTATTTCTTTTAATTTGTGTTTTTAACTTTTTAATTTTTTTTATAAATTCAATTCACTCCATTTTTTAGTTGCTTCAAGAGATTAACGTTAAATGTTTGGATTTTTTTTATATGATAAATCTTAAAAATAATAATTCACATGTGAATTAAAAAAATTTTAATTAAAATTGATCGAAGCCGATGATTAAAAAATTGAATCAAACGTTGAAAAAATTAGTTTATTATCTAAAATTTTATGTTTAAAACATAAATATAAAAATTCATAAATTTTTTAATAAAATTTTTAAAATTATAATTAAACAATAAAAAATAAATTATTGTATAAAACATATTTTCAACATATAACTCTTTATGTATATATACATATACACACACACGAATCCTTATGGAAATTTAGAGAAAGCACCAAGCTGGAAGGGTTCTCCATGTTTTACAGGCAGATGATTCTCCGTTTTGAACCTTTATCAACTTTTTAATTAATTTGGCAGTTCAAGTTGGATGTTCTTAACCAAAGCAAACTTTAACTTTCTTAAACTTGTAGTGATATTCACAAGATTCAATGTAATAAAACTTGTACAAATTTGTTTAAACTTAACTAGTTTGTCTTTAACATGAAAAATTCAAAATTTTACCCAAAACATCGACTGAATCTAATTCAGTTTTTCAATTGACCTGAAACAATTCATAAACCACAAATTATTGACTTCAATTGGATCCAAATTTTCTTTGTATAACTTGATTGGCAATTTGAATTAGCTTGTAATAAAAATTTAACTAAAAGGAGAAATATAAAAAGACAAAATAATCCAAACGTATAAGGTTCAACTCTTATACACACATTATTAGAGGTAAGCAAAATTATTTTCAAACTGAAAATTAATCCAACCGATTTAGTTAGTAATGTTGGTTTCATTCTCAAACAAATCTGTTTTTTTTTTTTTTTCTTGATTTTCTGTTTTAAATATTTGATCAATTTGATTAGATTAAGCTTTTGAGAAAAAAAATACAAGAATATAATTTAATTTTTAACTAATTATTTATCTCAAATCTGAATTAAAATAAAAAAATATAACTGAAATTATGTATAAGATGAGTAAAAAAAAGTTTTTGTAGGATGCCTAAATCGGCAAAATGAATTGAATTAAACTTAATTAAGTTTGATTTCTTTTTACCTAATTTAATTTAATTTACTAAAAGTTTATTTTATTTTTTAAGAGAATTACTATTAGATTTTTAATAAATATATTAAATTGTAGCTATTTCAAAATCATTTAATAAAAACATTTTTATATAGTAAAATTAAATTTTTTAATAATTTTATAAAAAAAAAGCGTTAATTGCTTTCGATATTTATAGTATTTAGTTTCTATAATTTTTAAGTATATTCCTACTTTCACATTATTTATTTTGTAATAATATAATTTACATAAATTCTTGTAAAATTATATAAAATTTCTATCTTCTTTAAATAAAAATTTTTTTACTAAAAATAATTTTAAATTCTTTCATACCAAATAAAAAATTTGTTATCAAATAAATGAACTTAATCGAATTTTTATAAAAAAATTTTATTTCAAACAAAGTATTCATATTATAACTGTATAATTTTAAATATGTATATTATTTAATTAATTTTTTTTTATCACCAAGAATAAAATAAATTAATTGATAATTATTTTAACAGAAATATTTAATAGTATGATTGTGCAAAATATAAATAGAAAATATTTTAATTGAATAATTTTTGAAATAGTGATAAATTAGTAAATTTTTATAAAATTTAGGAATTTGATAATATTTAAAAAAAAAAAAAAAAGAAAAATTTACAAATCGAAACCCTCAATGCTCATCGCAAGTTATAGAATTTGGCTTTTTTCTTGAACAAGGTACATACAACAGACTAATGTGCGATGGAAAATTATTCTTTATATATATGAAAGCAGGAATATGTGAAAGGAACCGACTCATAACTTTAACTTTTTACCTGAGAGAGTTAGAGGAACTGGCCAACTGGGGGCAGCTATTAATGGCCACTATCATATCCAGACACAGCTACAATGCACTTGCGTTTTCTATCTTCTTTCTCAGAAATCCCTTTGTACTTTCATAGTACAACAACTGATAATATTTTAAGTGCCAAAAAGACACTTTTTCTCTCTATAAATCTCAAGCCTATACAGCCCATTAGGAAGCATCTCTCCCAGCCACCTCTCGTTTTTATTTTTGTGCCGTCTCTCATTCTCTTGTCTGCTTATCAGTTCATGCAAACTTGCTTATCCTCATTCAGTCATGGAAGCTGGTTCTGCAACTGCAAGTAGATGGGCATGGTTTAAGGCTTTTCCTGGAAGGTTGAAGAATAAGGTTACTGATTTTTGCAGGAGCTGGAAGAAGCTTGGGAAAGATGATCCCAGAAGAGTGACCCATTCTCTCAAAGTAGGACTTGCAATTGCTTTGGTTTCAATATTCTACTACTATCAGCCACTGTATGAAAATTTTGGTGTCTCTGCAATGTGGGCTGTAATGACTGTAGTTGTTGTGTTCGAATTCTCTGTGGGTGAGTTCATTAACTTATCCATCCTTATTTTTTCAAACGAGCAATGAAATTCTAATTTTATGCTCATAAGATCTCTAACATATAATGCCATGCATTTATCTTTACACAAAAACTTATTATATGTTCCATGTTTGTATAATATCAGAATTTATTTAATTATTAATATGACAAAAAATAAAATTATCTTATCAGTGAACTCCAAATTAGAATTAAAATTTTAAGAATTCATTTGATATATACGTATTGTTACTGTGCATGCATGATTTACATTTAATTAATTAACCTTTGATTAAAAATTTTAAGAGTTTATAAATAAATGAAATTGTCAATAATTAACGTTAATGCTTTTGACAACTTTCTTTCAGGGGCCACTCTTGGGAAAGGATTGAATAGGGGAATGGCAACACTGGTGGCTGGCGCTCTAGGTGTTGGAGCTCATCATCTGGCTAAACTATCTGGAAGTACTGGGGAGCCAATACTACTTGGGTTCTTTGTCTTTCTACAAGGTAATAAAACATAGCCACCAAACAAAAAATTTTGTATTTTCTGATTGCTTTATGGATTTTTTGGGGTTATTTTAATTTTAATTTTGTTTTATTTTGCAGCTGCAATAACGACATTTATGCGGTTCTTCCCAAAAATAAAAGCAAGATATGACTATGGGTTTTTAATATTCATCTTGACATTCTCATTGGTCTCAGTATCTAGTTTTCGTGAGGATGAAATATTAGAGTTGGCTCACAGGAGACTATCAACAATCATAATAGGTGCCTCTGCTTGTGTAATCATTTCCACTGTGGTTTTCCCTGTTTGGGCTGGTGAAGATCTTCACAACCTTATAGCTCTCAACTTGGAAAAGCTCGGCAACTTCTTACAAGGTGCATGTCTAATACTGTACATGTGTAAGTGATGAACTATAGCTTAAACACTAATAAAGGAAATTAAATTTTCAGGATTTGGAGATGAGTACTTCAAAGAATCGAAAGAAGATGAAACTTCTTCCAATAAAGATCACAAACCATTTCTGCAAGACTACAAAATTGTTCTCAATTCAAAAAATACTGAAGAAACCTTGGTGGGTATCACTCTCTCTTTCTCTCTCTCTCTCTCTCTCTATATATATATATATATATAAACTTATACAGTAACTGTCATGATTCCAGGCTAATTTTGCTAGATGGGAACCAGGCCATGGCAAATTCCAGTTTCGCCATCCTTGGAAACAATACCTGAAAGTTGGAACTTTGACCCGCCAATGTGCATACCGAATTGATGCACTGTATGGCTATCTAAACGCTGACGTTAAGGTACATAATTTATCATTTATTCTATTATGTCTAAATGCAATGTCATAAGCTACTTTAATCCTTGTCTTTCCTTCTTTTTAATAATATCCTACGTACTGGCAAGCACTTAACTAAAAAAGATTACGCATGATTAATTAAACATTTGTATAATTTGTCACAAATGGCAATGTTATAGCTTGTCTATTAATATTCTTGCAGGCATCATTAGAAGTCAGAAGCAAAATCCAAGAAACATGTACAAAAATTAGCACGGAATCTGGGAAAGCACTACAGGAATTGTCGATTGCAGTAAAAGAAATGAGACAACCATCTTCAGCTGATACGCACATAGAAAATGCAAAAGCTGCTGCAAAAAACCTCAACTCTTTACTCAAATCAGGCCCATGGGAAGACATTAACCTTTTACAAGTGATTCCAGTGGTAACAGTAGCTTCATTGCTGATTGATCTGGTTAACTGCACAGAAAAACTTGCTGATTCCATATTTGAACTTGCTTCTAAAGCACATTTTAATAAACCAGACCATACTGTGTCACCAGAAAAACTATCTGCAACTGTAAAATCGTCTCCCAATGTAGATTGCCGCCACGTTGTGATCAATATTGATCAGACACCAACTCCAGAAATTCTGGAAGAGGAGAATTCTTCAGCAGCAAACACTTGTATAGTTAAAAGTGTGCGAGCGTAATTATTAGTGGGTGACTAACTTGTAAAATTTATATGATAACCAAGCTGAGTTATTATAAAAGCTGGGTATCATCACCATGAATCTGATCCTTGTCAGATGATAGCTCCCTCTTTATTACTTTCATCTAACAAATGGTTTATCCTTGTTTGTTTATCAGTTTCTTGAAAAATTATGCTGTTATTAGTTGTTTGCTTTCGAGCTTGAGTTCAAGTTGATTTTGAACTTCAATTTCTTACAATATTACATACAACTTCAGCTTTGTACTTTCTTTAGTCACTTTATATAGATTTCCATTCATTCCGACACTCAATCAATGGAAATTTTTAATGTAGTGTTGATCAAAAAATATTTAGTCGAATAAATTTTAATTCAAAATTATATTATTAATTTTTAATCACCGACTCTAATACTCTGTTTGGGATGAGTGTTTTTTAAGGTAAGGAAAGGTTTTTCAAAATTTAAAAATTTTAAATTTGTATTTGGAAGGAATTTTTAAAGTAAAGTTTATGGTGGTTTTCACAAAACCTCCAAAAACTTTCAATTTAAACTCATTAAATTGGTAGGTTGGGAAAAAACTTTGGAATATTAAAAAAAAAAAAAGACTTTATCTTACTCTCAGACAATAAAAAATTATTAAAATTTAAAAATCATGAAATACCTTGTTTTATCAAACCATACCTTACTCTATCTCTTTCCGAACAGATTTTAAAGTTCTTAAAAAATTTACTAATATAGAAAACTTCCAGTTTAGAAATTATATTTATAGATTTTAATTTACTTAATTATTAATTTTGATATTTGAAATGAAAATAAAAATACTTGTTAATTTAAAAAATTATTTTCAAAAAATGAAAATCATATATATGTAAGAGTTCAATTGCTCTTTTTCTTACGAATTATTTTTTTATACAAGAATGCCTTTTATTATAGATATGCATGAAAAAGAAATAAATTTAATTCTCATGCTTGTTAGCATGATTTTTATTCCTTTTAAAGTGATTTTTTTAAGTTAAAAGATTTAAATTTTATTTATTATGTTTTTAGTACAAAAATATAAAAAATAATAAATAAATTGAATTTTTACCAACTTCTAATTTAGAGAAGGGTTATATTTTGTTTCCTTGTTTTCAGTTGCCCACATCAATCTAGGCCTAACTCACTTTCTTGTGTCCACAAATTTTAATGTGCTTGCTCATAAAAAAAAATTAATAAGGTTTGAGCAATTTACATGTTTGGAAAGCCATTTCTAACCCAATTGAATTTAATAAATTGAAAATTAAAAAATTTTAATATATGTAAAAATTAAATTAAATTGATTTTGAACAGAAATCAAACTGAATCGAATCAATCTAATTCAGTTTGATTCAATTTGGTTTGATCGATTTAAATTTTTAATAATTTTTTTTATTTTTTACACCTTATTTTTAATATTTTAAAATTTAATTAAAATATTTTAACTTTAATTATGGTCTAATTTTTTTATATTATTAAAAATAATTTAATATTGGATTCAATTTTTTCAAATTTTTTGTCAAATCGAATCGAACTAAAATAAATCAAATTTAAAATTAAAAATTGAATCAAATTAAAATTAATAAATAAATTAATTAAAAATTTTAAATTAATTTAATTCAATATTTTTTTAATTTAAACTTGTAACTTTCAATATATATACACGGATGAAATTCAGTCAATTACGAAATAAATGAAAACATCTTTAAACGCGCACTATACCTAAAATTCCATTAGATAAAGTAATGGAGTGATGATTAAGGCACATGCTCTTGTATTTACTTAAATGGATGGATCAGTCATTTTCCTTTTATACTTTTAAGGAATAGAATTCTGGACATCAAATATAATTTTAAAAACCTGCCCATCAACATCAATTCTATTTGCCAAACTATCTCTCTTCACTTCATCTTGCAGCCTGCTTAGTTGTTAATTACTCCCTTGAATCTCTGATTTCACTCCTACTCTTTATGTATAAAATCCGTGTTCGACTCCAACAAGCAGCCGTATTTCACGATTTAACTTTCATAATTTAACAATAAACATCACAAGTCAAGTCCATATAGACAGACAGAGCCAAACCCAAGCAAAATTTCTTTCAAGCCAAAACCCAAGCCTTTAATATCAAAATACATTAAGACAAACAGAGCAACAAATGCAAAATTGTTTTCTAACTGCATTCACCTTCCCTGCATATCTAAACTTTTTCTGTCTTCATAATTAGGTTTCATTTAATTCAATTGTTATATATATATATAAAAAAATCATATTATTTTTTTTTATTTTGTGATTTTTTTTTTGGCAAATATGTATTACACTAAAAATGAATTTTTAGTGATATTTTCAAAATCTCCACACTTTTTTTGGAGGTTACATCTATCTTGTAGTTAATTAAGCTTTATAGTCTAATTAATGGTAGGCCACCTGTATATCTGTGCTGTGTCTTTCAAAATACAGTTGGCTGCCAAATATTCGAAGGAATATGCAGAAGACCGTCCTGTGCTGCTTAAAAGCGAAATTGGTCCAAGGTAATTAATTAGTATATTTTTAAAAATTTCATAGACACTTTAATATAAGATCAATTAATAAATTTCTGAACGAAGCAATAATTTTTTTTTAAATATATAATTAATAAATCATTGAATTTAATATGGTATTTTAATGGAATGGCATAAATTAAACATAAAATTAATTAAAAAATGTAATAAGCCCAATTTTTTAAAAATTATTTATTATTAAATTTATATGTGAATATTTAGTCGATTTAGTTTAAAATTAAATCGAATCGAACTGAATAAATTGAAAATTAAAATTTTAATATATATAAAAATCAAATTGAATTGATTTTAATAAAAAATAAATCAAACCGAATCGATCTGATTTGATTTAATTTAATTCGGTTAAATCGATTTGAATTTTTAATATTTTTTTTTTATTTTTTATACTTTAAAATTTAATTAGCATATTTTTAATCTTAATATGATTTAATCTCTCCATATTATTAAAAATAATATATTATTAACACTAATCGATTCGATTTAATTTTTTTAATTTTTTCTGATAAAATTAAATCGAATTAAAATAATTGAAACTTTTAAAATTAAAAATCAAAACGAATTAAAATAAATAAAAAATCAAATAAAAATTTTAAATTAATTCATAAATTTTTTCGATTTGAACCGATGACTCTAACTGCACTCGATTTGAGCATTCAAAGACTGTTAACACTTTTTAGTGGATGTAATTCATTCTCCGCCGCATAAATAAAATTTATGTGCTGCAAACAAATAATCACGTTTTAATTTTTGATGAATCAACAAATCAAATTTACAAACGGTGTGTTATTACTATTGGAAAATATTACTTTTTATGTAAAAAATTATCTTCTGTCACTTTGTTTTTAAAACTCTAGTAATTTAATTTTTTATTTTAAAATTTCACTAAATTATTTATTTTTAAAAATTTAAAAATATAAATGTTAATTTTAATGCACTCTAAGGCTTAGGCTGGTGGAAAGTGCATCCTGTAGCCTTGAAAAACAATTATTTTTTAAAATTTTTAAATAAAAAAATATTTTCTTTTAATTAAATTTTTTTAATTTTTTAGATATCAAAAATATAAAAAAATATTTTTTAAAAAAATATTTTTCAGTGAAATAAATGAAGGTTAAATTATTGAAATTTATCTTGTTGAAAATAAGTTTAATTAAATTTTATATTTTTATTAAGAAAATATTTTTTAATAATAAAATATTTTTTAGTATAATTTTACTTTTGTCAATTGAAAATTATTTACTATTTTTATATACTTTTTAAATTTTTTGTTAATTATAATACCATATGTTTGATATTATAATTTATAAAAAAAATATTATAGTAAATTAGGACTCCTCAGTAAAAATATAAGAGTTTAATTGATTTAAAAAAATTGAATCAGATTTTTTTTCACTTTTATGTAAAATTATATAAATTTAATTAGATTAATTTTAAAATATTTTCTGTTTATTTTGGTTAAATAAAATATGAAAAATTGTATTTATGCCTAAATAATTTTTGCCATTACAAAACATTATTTTAATGATAAAATATTCTTTCTGAAATTTTTAATATTAAGATTTATTTGCTATTCTTCTTTTTATATTTTATATTTTTGTTTTAATTTCAAATTAAAAATCCTAAAAAATTTTAATACTTAAGATTATAAAAGTAATATTTTACTAGTCCATAACATATTTATATTTAATAATAAATTTTAAATTTTTATTAATAAAAAATAAAATCAAACTTATTTATTCTTTAACGAAAAATTAGGTTCCACCAAAATATAGTGGAGGAAAGCGGAGAAAACAAAATCAATATTCCATACAAAATCAGAATTTCGCTCGATTTAATTTAAAATTGAATTAAATTAAATAAATTGAAAATTAAAATTTTAGTATTTATAAAAATTGAATTGAATTGATTTTGATCAGAAACTAAATAAAATTGATTTTGATCAAAAACTGAATTGAATTAAACCGGTCTGATTTAATTCAATTTAATCGGTTTAAATTTTAATAAATTATATATTTTTTATACTTTATTTTTAATATTTTAAAATTTAATTAGAATATTAAGATTTAATTTTTCTATATTATTGAAAATAATATATTATTATCATTAATTGGTTCGGTTCGATTTTTTAGATCAAAATTAAATTAAATTAAATTAATTAAAATTTTTAAAATTAAAAATTAAATCAAATCAAAATAAATAAAAAATTAAATTATTTTTAAATTAAATTAATTCAATCAATTTATTCCATTTAAATACAATATTGCTCGCTATTAACCCTATGGATAACCATTGAATTGATTTGTTAACTTTTCTTATGTGTCTCATCACTACATTGAAAGAAAAATATCAATAAATAAATAAAGTTGGCTGAATCCAGAGTCCACAATGACCACATAATATGAACAAAAGCAAGTGGTGAACAGAGAAAAGCAAAGGCAGACATAAGCCAAGTGGGGTTTGTGTTGTTTTCCACTATAATTTCCTACTGGTAGCTAATTTTTTTTTATATGTATATAAATAAAAAATTATATTTTGTTTTTCTTGTACCATGTGTAAGAAATTTGCACCTACTCTTCTAAGATTTGTAAGAGCATATATCACTTTAGCAACTTTAATATAGCAACCCACTTATCACATAGAACTTCCACCTACATATATACTCTTTTTTAGGTTTTGACTTGTGATGCTTATCATGAAATTTTTAATCCAAAATAAGATTTATTATTATTATTATTTCCTTCTGCATTGCCTTCTTATTCTTTCAAAGTGCAACATCATCAAAAGCACTTCTGAGGTCTCACGATCAAAAGCGTATACTTTTGACAAACTTATTATATTATCATGCATAATTACGCGGTGCTCCCATTTGCTGCCACTAGTTCGCTGGTAATTTCTAGATTTGAACACAAAATATTAAAATAGAGAAAAGAAAAATTAGAAAAGTGCATATAAGTTGATGAAAATTTATAGGAAATGTTTAAGACGTTGTACAGGAATAATGAAAAAAGAAAGCAAAAAGCACAAATGAAAAATTAAAAATGAACGTCTAAGCCAAGGGTCTAACAAATATGCATAATCTGGGTACGTAAAAGAAATATAAGTATTAATGCACACAGAATCAAGAAAAATACAAAATGGAAAGTTATAAAACTTGGGTTTAGGCTCAATAATCATGTAAAAGGACATTATGTGCCTCAAACTATGCTTCCTCCAAGTTATACCATGCAGCTAATCAATTCAAATTCATAACTTCATGTAGCATATTCAAAACAATACAAATTATATATGAAACTATCACTACAAAAGTAATTAAATTTATAAACTCAAATTCAATTATAAATTATGAGGTTTTTTTAAATTTACTTTATAAACAAATTAGAAATAAGCTTTTATATATTTGGATAAATCTTATTGATGTTGCATAATAATCGGCCAAACTGAGTTATGAATTGTTACCATATAACAGAGCCATATGGCAAGTATCTAATAAGTTGATATGCGGTCCCACCTAAAGATAGGAAAATCCGGACACCTTTACACTCGATTTTTCACCAAATCTCGCCCTTCTCTGAATAGATCGAACCTTGGCGCAAAGTTATCGTTAACAGGGGCAAGCCAGCATATTCCCATTATGCCTGTGATCACCGGATTACTGACTTGTTAGCTGGCGAAATCTCTTATCAAATAGCTGGCCACATCATTGCCAAATTTTCATGAAATATTATATTAACTCTATTTTCTTATAATATAAAAGCTAACAATCACAAAGACAAAATTACACAATTACTCTCAAGTTCTATATTCGCTCTATTTTCTAATTTACTAACTTGAACATCAGAGTAGCTGCCGTAGATGCCAACCACCTCACGTTCTCTTTCTTGTAGGTTTAGCTAATCATAGCATAGCTCTCTTTTCAGCCGTATCATTTGGTTCCACTACCGAAAGTATCCATTGAATCCTTTCTATTCATTTGGATTAAAACTGGTCTCTTATTCATTTGCTCTGAAAAAGAAATCTCTCTTCTCTATCTCGAAATGGCTGGGATCATACTTGTCATAACAGGAGGACCTAATGATGGCAAAGGGAAAAATAAACACGTAGCAGAATACATTCTATCAGTTGAACAGGAGCCATGGGCTAAACAGGAAGTAAGGTTCAGACCTACAAACAAAGCGATAGGATTCTTTCAAAATGACCCGCTAGTCATCAAGATCCTTCTAAGTATGTATGAAGTAAGGCGAAAATTGGTAAATACAGGTAGTTTTATTAATCTTCTCATCTTAAATGTTTTTAACAAGTTAGGCTTAGATAAAAGTAATATTGTCAAAGTTTTCTATCCATTAGTAGGATTAAGAGATAAGAATATGGCAGTACTGGGCAACATTAACCTCCCCCTAGTGCTGGGTAATGAGAAGCATAAATGGGATTTGTATGTGGAGTTTATGGTGGTAGATATCCTATTTGCGTATAATGTGATACTCGGGCACTCAGTTCTAAACTATCACGGTATAGTTATTAACGTGGATGCTATGTATCTTAAGTTACCAGCTTCAGGGAGGTTAGTTGTAGTCTGAGGCAACTCGAAGTTGGTCAAAGAATGTTACAGACATGTAATACCCAGCTAGATTCTGACATCGGAATTCCTGTCGTCCGGTGGAATCCAGGATGTCGGAATTATCTAGAAGGGTAAGATTTATGTTTTTCTAAAGTAATGTAGTATGTTTTACTATTTTAAAGTTAAAAAGAACCGAGTTTGTGAGAGAAAAGAACCAAGGAAGAAAAGCCAGGTTCGGCCGCCAAAGGTGACATTCGGCCGCCGAACATGCATGGCTTTCGGTTTCACGTGTAGCCGCCGAAGGTGGTCTGGCCAGCCACCTATAAAAGGCCCTCAATCGGTTGAAAGGATAAGGATCGCCTGTTTCTTTCACTTTCTGAGGTGAGACCCTGTCCTTCTTGAGTATTCTTCATATTTTCATCAAATCTTGCACAGGTTTGATTGATTTTTATGTTATTTTGAAGGTTTTGAGCTAAAAACATTAAGTTTTGAAGTTTGGAGAGTTTGAAGGAGAGTTGCTCCATATCTCCACGTTAGGATCGTTCATCTTCTTGATTTCAAGAGGTAAGTGAAGATCCTGAACTTATTTTTATGATTTATGAATGTTTTATGAGGTTTTGGGGGAGAGTTGCATGAATAGGGTAAAGAGTGAGTTTTTGATGTTTTTGTGAGATAAGCTTGTACATGTGTTATGTGTTTTGTTTTGTTGGGGTTTTAAGGTTGTTTTTGACCCCTTTGAGCATATGCTTAGGTGTATGCATGTTGAGGAATTGAGGTGTTTGAGTTTGGGAGAGTTTGGTGCATATTGGCGTGAGGCAGAGCAAGGTTCTGCCTTGCTGATGAACCCAGCTTCGGCCGCCGAAGAATGGTTCGACCGTCGAATGTGTTGAGGAGGTGGCTTCGGTTGCCTAAGCTTGCCCCCGAGCCTTTGGACTTTCGGCTCTGGAGGGGAGTTTCGGCAGCCGAAGGTTAGAGACTTTCGTCTCTGGAGTGCCTTTCAGCCCCCGAAACTTGCCCCCGAAAGGGTTCGGCTGCCGAAAGTAGAGATTCGGCCGCCGAAGGTGCATAAGTTTCGGCTCTGGAGAGGACTTTCGGCCGCCGAACCTGCCGCCGAAAGTGCTCTGTCCAACCTTCCTTTGCATGCTTTGCATGATTGTTTTAGGAAGTTTAAGGGGATTCTTGGGGAGTTTTATAGAGTTGTTCTTGAGCTAGTTTGGTCCCTCATTTGAGTCCATCTGTGTTGGCACAGACCAGAGGAACCAAAGGGAGCAGCAGTGAGTACTGCTTCAGAGTTTGCAGAGTCAGTCCAGATAGCCAGAGGTGAGTGGAACTAAACTAAATTCTTGTAATTAAGAGATGGAATGTTTTTTAGCATATTTCATGCACCATGATTATGTAGTAGGTTGATTGCATTAGAATTCACGAATATGTTGCATTGCATAGTTATTTGTTGATGTGGGTGAATGCTGAATGATCCAATAGTCACTGAGATAAGTCCAGGAGCCTTTGACTACGCCCTGGCAGGTATAGAAGTCCAGGAGCCTTTGACTACGCCCTGGCAGGTATAGAAGTCCAGGAGCCTTTGACTACGCCCTGGCAGGTATATAAAGTCCAGGAGCCTTTGACTACGCCCTGGCACAATGGTAAGTACAGGTGTTATATACACATATATATATATGAGATAGGAGAACCAGGTGCCTTTGACTACGCCCTGGTATGAGATATTGGGACTATTTGGTGACAGGTTTACCCTTGATGTGATTTGTCTGTGATATGATGCATTCCATAAGATCATGTTTTAATGACCTATTTTACTGTTCTACCCACTGGGCTATAGAGGTCATCCCACTCCCTTAACCCCAGTCTTGCAGGTTCAGTATACAGGTTGTACAGGGAAAGATCAGCAGAGTACAGAAAGAGTAAAGAGCTTTGTAATAGTATAGTGTGGACATGTAATAATGTAAAGAGATGTAACTGGTGTATAGAGTCAGAGTTGTGCTTGATTCAGTTGTACTGTAAATCTTTTGTGTACATGGTCTGTTTGTATAACAGTTTTATGAGCATGTGAAAAACCAGGCTTAACAGGTATGAGTTAACCCATCTAGAGCAAGCTCTAGTCAGGGGGTTCTATAGTACAGAGCGAGTGCATGCACGGGTTGAGCCTTGATTCAGAGATAGTTTTTATTTTCATAGAAAATATCTAATCATGTATGAGATTTACAGGTACCCAGAGAGTATAGCAAGCTTGCTACGAGTTCTAGTGGCCTTAAGCCGACCTGAATCCTAGCGCCGGTGACGGTCCATTTTGGGGTCGTTACAGATTGGTATCAGAGCATTAGGTTCATATGATCGGACCTATAGAGAGTGTCGGGCTCATAGAAGTTAGAGGTGGTCAAGCACAATAGAAAATCATGTCCACTAGGATAGGATGTTGAGTCCTGTCTATTTGATGCTGTGAAATGCCAAGAGGTATGCATGTGCATTATTGATATGTGATGTTTATATGCTGATATGCTATGTTCTGTGTTGTTTTCCAGAGTTAAGATGAGAGGAACTCGTCGATCTGCACGATTGACTGGAGTCCCACCAGATAGTGAGAGAATAGATGCTTGTCCTCCTGCATTGCCAAGGGAAAGGTCTCAAAGATCAAGCAGGGAAGGTACGTCAATGGACCCTAGAAGGTCTTTAGACGAGAGCAGAAGAGGTACAGCTAGAGGAGGAAGGTCAGAAGAAGTGAGGGAGGCTATGGAGGTTGATCAGTCAGTAGATGAAAGCATGGGTATGGGTAGGTCTGAAGAAGGTATGGGAGAGTCTCAGGGAGGCGCTCAGGCCTCGGGGTTTGGTTATCCAGCCTTTCCTCAGGGCCCAGGGTATCCGATGGGAGGTACGTCGGAGTACTCTAGTTTTGTTCCACATCCTACTTATATGCCATATATGCCTTATCCGCATTATTACCCACCATATCCCATGTATCCACCCTCACCTATCCATCCAAGTGCAGCACACTCAGAGCCAAATGAACCAGTACCTCCACCACCACCACCTGAACCAGTAGTCCCTGTTGTCCAAGCACCTCACCCTAGTTCATCTGAGGGAAGTAAGGTGAAAATGACAGAGTATCTGAAACTGGATGCTCCTAAATTCAATACAGGAGATGATCCATTTGAGTACCTTAGAACTGTAAAGATGATAACTGATGAGTTGGGAGCTGATGATAGTAGAGCCATTGAGATGGCGGGATTCACACTCAAGTGTAAGAAAGCTCGAGATTGGTTCAAAAATTATGTGGAGCCCAGAATGGATAGCATGGCATGGGGAGAGTTTGCCAATGAGTTTGTAGGGTGGGCTTTTCCTGACAGTTCCAGGGAGATGAAAATAATAGAATTTGAACAGTTGAGACAGACGGACGAGATGAGTGTTGATGAATTTACAGATAAATTTCGGATTTGCATCAGTACGTGGGTCAAGCCTATGATACTGATCAGAAGAAGGCAAGGAGATATACTATGTGACTGCATCCCAGGTATTCTTCCTTGATTCTTCCAGCAGAGAAGGAGAGTTTCCACTCTATAGTGGATGCCGCCAGGAAAATGGAGGCAAGTGCCAATAGTCAGAGTATATTAAAACAGACAAAGGCACAGGCTTCGGGTTCTAAGGCCCCTAGTGCAGCAACTTCAGGCAGCAAGAGATGGGAAAGGGCAAAAGGAATAAAGAGCAAGTTTTGGAGCAAGGAAAAGTCTAGTCTGGGAATGGGTAGTGGCTCAAGCTCTGGCGCAAGCAGTGCAGTATGTAGGAGATGTGGGAGACCACACAGGGGAGCTTGTCAGCTGGGATCTTCAGCTTGTTTCAAATGTGGACAGGAAGGGCATTTTGCTCGGGAGTGTCCTCAGGTGACCTTTATGGCACCATCCCAGCAGATGAGTTCAGGCAGTGTAGTACAGCCAGCAGCTCCAGCCAGACCTCAGAGTAGTGGCAGAGGTAGAGGGAGAGGGTCAGCCTCTACTTCAGCAGCAGGTTCCCGAGGTGGAAATCCGGTAGCTCCAGCACGGATTTTCACTATGACTCAAGAGGAGGCTAACACGTCGAACACAGTGGTGTCAGGTAATCTCATCATAGGGTGTTCTGATGTGTATGCTTTGATGGACCCCGGTGCTTCTCATTCCTTTATTGCTTCGAGAGCCGTAGAGAGATTGGGTTTGATCATGTCCGAGTTAGAGTGTCCTCTCTGGGTCAGTGGACCCAAATGCGACCCATCAGTGGCAGTGTCAGTCTGTCATTTCAGTCCAGTGTTCATAGAGGGTAGATACCTTCCAGCTGACCTTGTGGTTCTAGATTTGACAGACTTTGATGTCATTCTAAGGATGGATTGATTATCTGCATGTGGTGCTACCTTGGACTGTAGAGAGAAGGTAGTTAGTCTTCGAGACCAGGATGGGTCAGAGTGTGTCTTCAGAGGAGACAGGAGAGGTACACCCAGAGGTTTAATTTCAGCCCTTCAGGCTCGTCGTTTGCTTAGGAGGGGTTGTCAGGGGTTTCTAGCTCATGTGAGGGAGCTAGATAGTCAGGTTAGGGAACCAGCCGTGATACCAGTAGTCCGAGAATTTCCAGATGTTTTTCCAGACGAACTTCTAGGACTACCACCTGATAGGGAGATAGAGTTTGAAATAGAATTGACGCTTGGTACCAGACTTATCTCTATTCCTCCCTACAGGATGGCGCCAGCAGAGTTAAAAGAGTTGAAAGAACAGTTGCAGGAATTGGTAGATAAGGGTTTCATCCGCCCTAGTACCACACCTTGGGGTGCTCCAGTGCTCTTTGTTAAAAAGAAAGATGGATCCCTCAGACTTTGTATCGACTACAGACAGTTGAACAAGGTCACTACCAAGAAAAGGTATCCTCTACCTAGGATTGATGATCTATTTGACCAGCTAGCTGGAGCAGGTTGTTTCTCTAAAATAGATATGAGATCCGGGTATCATCAATTGAGAGTCAGAGAGGCAGATGTGCCAAAAACCGCTTTCAGGACCAGATATAGGCATTATGAGTTCTTAGTAATGCCGTTCGGGTTGACTAACGCCCCTGCAGCATTCATGGATCTCATGAACAGAGTTTTCAGTGAGTTTCTGGATCACTTTGTTATTGTTTTCATCGATGATATCTTAGTGTATTCCAGAGATGCAGAGGAGCATGCCCAGCATCTGAGGACAGTTCTGCAGACACTGAGAGAGCATGGTTTGTATGCCAAGTTCTCTAAGTGTGAGTTTTGGTTACGGAGCATTTCCTTTTTGGGACATGTAGTATCAGTTGAAGGGATTGAGGTAGATCCCAAGAAGATAGAGGCTGTAGCTAACTGGCCCAGACCCACTACAGTGACAGAGATTAAAAGCTTTATGGGACTGGCAGGTTACTACAAGAGGTTCGTTCAGGACTTCTCGAAGATAGCTGCTCCTATGACCAAACTAACTCAGAAGAACCAGAAGTTTGTCTGGTCAGACCAGTGCGAAAAGAGCTTCGAAGAGCTTAAGAGAAGATTGACATCAGCACCAGTGTTAGCTCTGCCTGTTAGTAACGAGGACTTCACAGTGTTCTGTGATGCGTCTCAAGTGGGATTGGGTTGTGTTTTGATGCAGAATGAGAGAGTGATTGCTTATGCTTCTAGACAGTTGAAGAAGCACGAGTTGAATTATCCCACCCATGATCTAGAGATGGCAGCAGTTATCTTTGCACTCAAGATGTGGAGGCATTACCTCTACGGGGTTAAATGCGAGATCTTCACTGATCACAAGAGTTTACAGTACATCCTGAGTCAGAGAGAGCTGAATTTGAGGCAAAGAAGATGGGTAGAATTGCTCAATGATTATGATTGTACGATCCAGTATCATCCGGGTAAGGCAAATGTTGTGGTAGACGCCCTAAGCCGGAAATCACTTGGCAGCTTATCCCATATTGGAGCAGAGCGAAGATCAGTAATGATGGAGTTGTACAAGCTCATCGAGGACGGGTTACAGCTAGAGTTGTCTGGTACAGGTGCATTGATAGCACAGATGAGAGTGATAACAGTGTTTCTGGAGCAGGCGGCTCAGAAACAGCATGAGGACCCGGAATTAGTGAAAATTGCCAGCACTGTTCAGTCAGGCAACAGTGTAGAGTTCAGATTTGACAGTAAAGGGATCCTCTGCTATGGGAGTCGACTTTGTGTACCAGATAGTAGCAGTCTGAAGGAAGACATTATGAGGGAAGCTCATAATGCGAGATATAGTGTTCACCCAGGAGCCACCAAGATGTATCAGGACCTGAAGAGGGTATATTGGTGGCCAGCCATGAAGAAAGAAGTGGCACAGTTCGTGTCAACTTGTGAGGTTTGCCAGAGGGTGAAACTAGAACATCAGAAGCCGGCTGGAATGCTTAACCCACTGCCGATTCCCGAATGGAAATGGGAGAACATAGCTATGAATTTTGTAGTGGGCTTACCGGCAACATCCAACAGGATAGACTCTATATGCGTGATTGTGGACAGACTCACGAAATCTGCTCATTTCATTCCAGTTAGGAGTAACTATTCTGTGGATAAGTTAGCACAAGTATATCTGGATGAAATAGTAAGCTTACATGGAGTCCCAGTGTCTATAGTTTCAGACAGAGGGCCTTAGTTCACCTCCAGATTTTGGCAGAGTCTGCAGAGTGCAATGGGCACGAGGTTGGATTTTAGCACTGCTTTCCATCCACAGACTGATGGACAGTCAGAGAGGACCATCCAAGACCATAGAAGATATGCTCAGAATGTGTGTGTTAGACTTTGGCAGTTCTTGGAGGCAGCATCTACCTCTGGTGGAGTTTGCCTACAATAACAGCCATCATGCTAGCATCGGGATGACTCCTTATGAAGCGTTATATGGGAGGAAGTGCAGATCACCAGTGTGCTGGGAAGAAGTGGGAGAACAGGCTCTTGCAGGACCAAAGTTGGTAGAGATTACCAGTAGAGTGGTGCCCCTGATCAGAGAGAGGATCAGAACAGCTCAGAGTCGACATAAAAGTTATGCAGACGTTCGCAGAAAATAGATAGAGTTTCAGGAAGGTGAGATGGTATTGCTGAAGGTGTCTCCAATGAAAGGAGTGGTTCGTTTTGGAAAAAAGGTAAGCTAGCTCCACGGTACATTGGACCCTTTGAGATCTTGCAAAGGATCGGGAACGTGTCGTATAAGCTGGATTTACCTGTTTCTATGGAGAGAATTCACCCGGTAATTCATATTTCTATGCTACGGCAATTTGTGTCAGATCCGAATCAGGTTCTTAGTGAGCCTGATGTGGAGATTCTTAGAGATCTCACTTATATAGAGCAGCCAGTACGGATTCTAGACACGCAAATCAGACAGCTAAGGAACAAGGAGATTCCGATGGTGAAAGTCCTGTGGAACCACCATAATTTAGAAGAGTGCACCTGGGAGACACGGGAGTCTATGCTCCACCTGTATCCATATTTGTTTTACGGTTAGTTTTCCTCCTTTTTATGTGTTTATTTGTTTGTTTTAGGAACATTCGAGGACGAATGTTCTTAAGGGGGGGAGAATGTAATACCCGGCTAGAGTCTGACATTAGAATTCCTGTCGTCCGGTGGAATCCAGGATGTCGGAATTATCTAGAAGGGTAAGATTTATATTTTTCTAAAGTAATGTAGTATGTTTTACTGTTTTAAAGTTAAAAAGAATCGAGTTTGTGAGAGAAAAGAACCAAGGCAGAAAAGCCAGGTTCGACCGCCGAAGGTGACATTCGGCCGCCGAACATGCATGGCTTTCGGTTTCACATGTGGCCGCCGAAGGTGGTCTGGCCAGCCACCTATAAAAGGCCTTCAGTCGGTTGAAAGGATAAGGATCGCCTGTTTCTTTCACTTTCTGAGGTGAGACCTTGTCCTTCTTGAGTATTCTTCATGTTTTCATCAAATCTTGCACATGTTTGATTGATTTTTATGTTATTTTGAAAGTTTTGAGCTAAAAACATTAAGTTTTGAAGTTTGGAGAGTTTGAAGGAGAGTTGCTCCATATCTCCACGTTAGGATCGTTCATCTTCTTGATTTCAAGAGGTAAGTGAAGATTCTGAACTTATTTTTATGATTTATGAAGGTTTTATGAGGTTTTGGGGGAGAGTTGCATGAATAGGGTAAAGAGTGAGTTTTTGATGTTTTGTTGAGATAAGCTTGTACATGTGTTATATGTTTTGTTTTGTTGGGGTTTTAAGGTCGTTTTTGACCCCTTTGAGCATATGCTTAGGTGTATGCATGTTGAGGAATTGAGGTGTTTGAGTTTGGGAGAGTTTGGTGCATTTTGGCGTGAGGCAGAGCAAGGTTTTGCCTTGCTAATGAACCCGGCTTCGGCCGCCGAAGAATGGTTCGGCCGCCGAATGTGCTGAGGAGGTGGCTTCGGTTGCCTAAGCTTGCCCCCGAGTCTTTGGACTTTCGGCTCTAGAGGGGAGTTTCGGCCGCCGAAGGTGCCGCCGAAGGTTAGAGACTTTCGTCTATGGAGTGCCTTTTAGCCCCCAAAACTTGCCCCCGAAAGGGTTCGGCTGTCGAAAGTAGAGATTCGGCCGCCGAAGGTGCATGAGTTTCGGCTCTGGAGATGACTTTCGGCCGTCGGACCTGCCGCTGAAAGTGCCCTGTCCAGCCTTCCTTTGCATGCTTTGCATGATTGTTTTAGGAAGTTTAAGGGGATTCTTAGGGAGTTTTATAGAGTTGTTCTTGACCTAGTTTGGTCCCTCATTTGAGTCCATCTGTGTAGGCACAGACCAGAGGAACAAAAGGGAGCAGTAGTGAGTACTGCTTCAGAGTTTGCAGAGTCAGTCCAGATAGCCAGAGGTGTAACGACCCGGAAACCGGACCGCTACCGGCGCTAGGATTCAGGTCGGCTTAAGGCCGCCGGAACCCGTAGCAAGCCAAACATACATCCTGTGAACCTGTTCAATCCCATACATGAACCAAAACATACATAAAAATTAAAACTTTTCTTTCATTTAAACATTTCTTTACCCAGCCTAGCCTGTGCAAGCATAACCATAACATAAACCCCTCATTGGAGTTCTCAACAAATACTCCAATGGGGTACATAACATATATCAGGCTTGGGTTACATAAACATCATAAAACATTTATCTCATGTATTCAAGGGATTACAACAGACTCTAGTCAAGCACACTATATAACTTACATTACATTACATAACATACTTTTACATTATGAATAAACCATGTCCACTTCTATGCTATTACAGAGACTTCTCTTACTCTTGCTGACTTCTCTATCTACACAGTACCTGCAAGACTGGGGTTAGGGGAGAGGGGTGAGCTAAAAAGCCCAGTGAGTAAAAAGTAAAAACATGATATTAATTCCTCCCTTTTTAGGTATTTTATTCTTAATTTTATTATTATTATCATTTGATTTAGTTCCACACTTTTTAGGTATATTATTATTCATTTTATTATTAACATTGAATAACTTAACTTTTACTTCACATGCTTTCATGAAATGCAACACATCACATTTAATCACATAAAGGATGGTATTGTCACCATTAGTCCTCACATCTCCAAGTGCCAGGGGCGTAGAATGGGCCTCGCTGGTCTTTCTCTTACATAACATACATATCATAACATTCCAAAGTGCCAGGGGCGTAGAATGGGCCTCGCTGGTCTTTCTCTTACATAGTGCCAGGGGCGTAGAATGGGCCTCACTGGTCTTCCATAACATATCATCATAACATAACATTAGAGGACTATGGATCACCCAATAACCATCCACATCAACATCAAATTATGCAATGCAACATATTCGTGAATTTCTAATGCAAACATCCTGAACATCACATGGCATTAATGATGCATGAGTATGCTATCAGATTCATTCATTTGTTCATTCATTCATTACTTAAAAACTTAGGGAATAATCCCACTCACCTGGTGACCGAAGCTTTAACGACGGACTCTGAAAGACTATCTCACAACCGGGGGTCTCGGGTCCTCGGGTCCGAACCTACACAGGTGGACTCAAATGAGGCACCAAACAACAAGAACATAACTCTAAACATACCCCCAAAAACTTCCTAAAAACACCTCAAAACATCCCTAGAAAACATGCAAGAAAAGGCTGGGAAGGGCACTTTCGGCGGCACCTTCGGCGGCCGGAAGTCCCTCCAGAGCCGAAAGTCAGGCAGGTTCGGCGGCACCTTCGGCGGCCGAAACTCCCAGACAGAGACGAAACTCATGCATGTTCGGCGGCACCTTCGGCGGCCGAAAGTCTCGGACAGAGCCGAAACTCAAACTTTCGGGGGCAGGCTTCGGCAGCCTAAAGCTGCCTCCCACGCTGGTTCGGCGGCCGAAAGTACCTTCGGCTGCCGAACCTGGTTTCTGCCAAAGGGCAGAAACTTGGTTCCTCTTGCCCAAAACAACCCCCTACACAACCAATCATGCATAAACCTATTCTACAACAATCATACTCAAGCATACAAACTCCTAGGGGCCTCCAACAAGCTTAAACCCCAACTACAACACACAAGCAAGCCACATTGCACATAAACACACATTAAACCATGGATTTTTCATAAAAACTCATCAAGCCTACTCATGCATTTCTACCCCAAAAACTTGCATAAAACTTACTTAAAACACATATAGAACTAGAGATCGGCTCTTACCTCTTGAAGATCGAGAGAGAAACGATCCTAGCTCGAAGATGGGGAGATTCGAGTTCTTGAACCTCAAAGCTCCAAAACTTGCTTAAACTTTAAAACTCTTCAAAAACAAGATGTAACTTGTTAAGATCTAAAGGATTTGAGGGAAAACACTTAAAATGATCATAGGAGGGCTAAAGCTTACCGTCGGCCGAAATGGGAGAGAAAACCTCGCCTGTTTCGGTCACGGGGTCTCTTATAGGGCAGGTTCTGTCACCTTTCGGCGGCCTAACGTGCCCCCACATCTCATGCATGTTCGGCGGCCGAACATGAGGTTCGGCGGCCGAACCTTGAGTCTTTCAAACAAGGCTTTCGGAGGCCTAAAGCGCTCCCAAAACCCCACCATGTTCGGCGGCCGAACCTCACTTTCGGCGGCCGAACCTGGCAAAGCCTCCTTTGGTCTTTTTCATTCAAAAACTCAATTTCCTTTTTGTTTAAAACATAAAATACATTAAAAACATTTCATAAAACATGGTTTTACCCTTCTAGAGGTTTCCGACATCCGAGATTCCACCGGACGGTAGGAATTCCGATACCGGAGTCTAGCCGGGTATTACATTCTTCCCCCCTTAAGAACATTCGTCCCCGAATGTTCACCAAACAACACATAACATGGCAAACATATAACATACATACTAAGCACATCAACACATAGGGATCTAACCTTAAAAGAGCTGAGGGTACTGCTGGAGCATAGACTCCCGTGTCTCCCAAGTGCACTCTTCCAAGTTGTGGTGGTTCCACAGGACTTTCACCATCGGGATTTCCTTGTTTCTTAACTTTCTGATCTGCGTGTCTATGATCCGTACTGGCTGTTCAACATAGGTGAGATCCTCTTGGACCTCCACATCAGGCTCACTAAGAACCTTGCTCGGATCTGACACAAACTTCCTCAACATCGAAGCATGGAAGACCGGATGGATTCTTGCCATTGAAGCAGGTAAATCTAGCTTGTACGACACATTCCCAATCTTTTGCAAGATTTCAAAGGGTCCGATGTATCGTGGGGCTAGTTTACCTTTCTTCCCGAAGCGAACCACTCCTTCATTGGAGACACCTTGAGCAATACCAGATCCCCCTCCTGAAACTCTAACTGCCTTCTGCGGTAGTCTGTATAACTCTTCTGCCTGCTTGCAGCAGTCTTGATTCTTTCTCTGATTATGGGTACCACCCTGCTGGTAATCTCTACTAGCTCAGGCCCTGCCAAGGCCTTCTCTCCAACTTCCTCCCAGCAAACAGGTGATCTGCACTTCCTTCCGTACAAAGCTTCATATGGAGCCATCCCGATGCTAGCATGATGGCTGTTATTGTAGGCAAACTCCACCAAAGGTAGATGCTGCCTCCAAGAACCGCCAAAGTCCAGCACACACATTCTGAGCATATCCTCGATAGTCTGGATGGTCCTTTCTGACTGTCCATCAGTCTGGGGGTGGAAGGCAGTACTGAAATCCAACCTAGTACCCATGGCATTCTGCAGACTCCGCCAAAACCTGGAGGTGAACTGGGGCCCTCTATCTGACACTATCGAAACGGGAACCCCATGCAGCCTGACGATCTCGTCCACATACACCTGCGCCAACTTGTCCACAGAATAGCCACTCCTGACAGGAATGAAGTGAGCAGATTTGGTGAGTCTGTCCACAATCACCCATATGGAGTCCACTCTGTTGGACGCCGCTGGTAACCCTACTACGAAGTCCATAGCTATATTTTCCCATTTCCATTTTGGAATAGGTAGCGGGTTAAGCATTCCAGCTGGCTTCTGATGTTCCAGCTTCACCCTCTGACACACTTCGCAGGCTGACACGAACTGTGCCACTTCTTTCTTCATTGCTGGCCACCAATAAACCTTTTTCAAATCTTGATACATCTTGGTGGCTCCGGGGTGAATGCTGTATCTTGCATTATGAGCCTCTCTCATAATGTCTCCTTTTAGCCCTATGTCGTCTGGTACACATAATCGACTCCCATAGCGGAGGATCCCTTTACTGTCGAATCTGAACTCACTATCATTGCCTGACTGAACAGTCCTGGCAATCTTCACTAACTCGGGGTCCTCATGCTGTTTCTGAGCAACTTGCTCAAGGAACACGGGTGTCACTTTCATCTGAGCCAACAAGGCACCTGTACCCGACAACTCTAACTGTAGCCCTTCTTCGATGAGCTTGTAGAACTCCTTTACTACTGGTCTTCGTTCTGCCGTGATGTGGGATAGACTGCCGAGTGATTTCCGGCTTAAGGCATCAGCTACTACATTAGCCTTACCCGGATGATACTGGATTTTGCAATCGTAGTCACTGAGCAGTTCTACCCATCTTCTCTGTCTCAAGTTCAAATCTCTTTGACTCAGGATGTGCTGCAGGCTCTTATGATCTGTAAAGATCTCACATTTTACCCCATAGAGGTAGTGCCTCCACATCTTGAGTGCAAAGATTACTGCTGCCATCTCAAGGTCATGTGTGGGGTAATTCAACTCATGCTTCTTCAGCTGCCTAGAAGCATAAGCAATCACCCTCTCATTCTGCATCAGTACACAACCCAGTCCCACACGGGATGCATCACAAAAGACTGTAAAGTCCTCATCACTAGATGGCAGAGCTAAAACTGGTGCTGAAGTCAACCTCTTCTTAAGCTCTTCAAAACTCTCTTCGCACTGGTCGGTCCACAGAAATTTCTGATTCTTCCTGGTTAACCTGGTCAGAGGAGCTGCTATCTTTGAGAAGTCCTGAACGAACCTCCTGTAGTAACCAGCCAAACCCAAGAAACTTCTAATCTCTGTCACTGAAGTGGGTCTAGGCCAGTTAGCCACAGTTTCCGTCTTCTTGGGGTCCACCTCAATACCATTCTCTGACACTACATGCCCCAAGAACGAAATGCTCTTCAGCCAGAACTCACATTTAGAGAACTTGGCATACAAGCCATGTTCCCTCAAAGTCTGCAAGACCAACCGCAGATGATGGGCATGCTCTTCTGCATTCCTGGAATACACTAAGATATCATCTATGAAGACAATAACGAAGTGATCCAGGTATTGGCTAAATACTCTGTTCATGAGATCCATGAATGCTGCAGGGGCGTTTGTTAACCCGAACGGCATTACTAGGAACTCATAGTGCCCATATCTGGTCCTGAAAGCTGTCTTCGGCACGTCTTCATCTCTTATCCTCAGCTGATGATACCCAGATCTCAGATCTATTTTGGAGAAACAACCTGCTCCTGCTAGCTGGTCGAATAGATCATCGATCCTAGGCAACGGGTACTTGTTCTTGGTAGTGACCTTGTTCAACTGTCTGTAGTCGATACAAAGTCTAAGGGATCCATCCTTCTTTTTCACGAACAACACTGGAGCACCCCAGGGTGAGGTACTCGGTCGGATGAAGCCCTTGTCTACCAACTCTTGCAACTGTTCCTTAAGCTCCTTCAGCTCGGCTGGCGCCATCCTGTAGGGAGGGATAGAGATCGGTCTGGTTCCTGGCATCAATTCTATCTCGAACTCTATCTCCCTAGGAGGCGGTAAACCTGGCAGTTCGTCTGGGAAGACATCTAAGAACTCTCTAACCACAAGCACTGAGGCGGGCTCTCTGACATCTCTGTCTAGCTCTCTCACATGAGCAAGATAACCCTGACAACCCCTCCTGAGCAGCCTACGGGCCTGTAGGGCTGATATCAAACCTCTAGGTGTACTCCCCCTGTCTCCTCTAAAGACAACCTCTGACCCATCCTGACATCTGAACTTAACTACCTTGTCTCTGCAATCCAAGGTAGCACCATGGGTAGATAGCCAATCCATCCCTAGAATGACGTCAAAATCTGTCAAGTCTAGAACCACAAGGTCGGCGGATAGGCATCTTCCCTCTACGAAAACTGGACTGTACTGGCAGACTGACGCCGCCACTGACGGGTCACACTTGGGTCCACTAACCCATAGGGGACACTCTAACCCAGAGACCATCAAACCCAACCTCTCGACCGCTCTCGGAGAAACAAAAGAATGGGATGCACCCGGGTCCATTAAGGCATAAGCATCTGAACAACCAATGATGATATTACCTGACACCACGGTGTTGGATGCGTTTGCCTCCTGCTGTGTCATAGTGAAGATCCGTGCTGGAGCTGACGGACCTTCCCCTCTGTAAGCTGATGAAGAAGAGGCTGACCCTCTCCCTCGGCCTCTGCCACTGGCCTGTGTCGCGGCTGAAGCTGCTGGCTGTGCCACACTACCCGAAGTAGTCTGCTGAGGCCGTGCCATAGGAACTGCTCTAGGACACTCCATGGACATGTGTCCCTCCTGCCCACACCTGTAGCAGGCTGTTGTCCCAAAACGGCATACCCCTCTGTGTAGCTTACCACACCGTGCACACACTGCATTATCAGCACCAGAGCTTGAGCCACTTCCTAGTCCCAGACCTGATTTGATCTTGCTCCAGAACTTACTTTTCTTTGGTTTCTTAGTGGTACTGCTCCACTTCTTACTAGCTGAACTCAAGGATGAAGGGTCTATCCTTCCCCCACCTGGGGTCTTAGAACCTGAAGGCTGTGTCACTGACTGCTTAACAGTCCCCTCGATGATTGCACTAGCCTCCATTCTCCTGGCCATGTCTACAATGGTATGGAAACTTTCTCTATCAGCTGACTGAACCAAGGAGGAATACCTGGAATGGAGCCTCATGATATACCTCCTCGACTTCTTCGAATCTGTGTCCAGATGTTGCCCAGCAAACGGCAACAACTCTAAGAATCTATCGGTGTACTCATCGACACCCATTTCATCTGTCTGCTTCAGCTGTTCAAACTCAATCATCTTCAGCTCCCTTGAACTGTCAGGGAAAGCCCATCCTGCGAACTCATTCGCAAACTCCTCCCATGAAAGACTGTCCACCCTTGGTTTCACATAGCCCTTGAACCACTCACGGGCCTTTTTGCATTTCAGGGTGAAACCAGCCATCTGAATGGCTCTGCTGTCATCAGCACCTATCTCATCTGTAATTGTTTTGACCTTCTCCAGGTACACAAACGGATCATCACCTGTATCAAACTGGGGAGCACCCAACTTCATGTAGTCGGTCATCTTGGCCTTGCTCCCTCTAGATAAGGTAGGTTGAGGTCTTTGGGTTTCTTGAACTGTGGGTTCTGCTGGTGGTGGTGGTGCGACATCCCCTGGGATAGGGTTTGCTGTGCCTGGATGGAAGGATGGAGGTGGGTACATAGGGTACTGTGGATACTGTGGGTAGAAAGGTGGATATGGCATGTGAGAAGGGTAAGGATTAAAACTGGGGTAATCCGATGTACTTCCCATCGAATACCCGGGGTATGGTGAAAAAGGTGGGTACTGGGATGGTGGAACAAACCCCGAGGCCTGAGTGCCTCCCTGTGACTCACCCATGCCCTCTTCTAGCAAGTTTACACCAAGGTTACCGTCCCTCCTCTGCTCCACATCCATCTCTTCTTCTCCATCAACTGACATTCTTTCCTGAACTGTACCCCTTACTGATCTGCTTCTACCCAGATCCAAGGACCTTCTAGGGTCCCTCACTGTTCTGTCCCTGTTGGACCTGCTTGACATTGCCCTTGGCAATGCTGGAGGACGGGCGCTCGTGCCCTCATCCTCCGGTGGTACTCTAGTCAATCTAGCTGATCGACGAGTTCCTCGCATTCTGTTTACTGAAAACAGCACAGATAACAAAACATTAGCATCAGATGGTTCATGTGGAAACACATGAACCCACATCATATACACATCATATTCATAGCATATCTCATGGCATACATACTTGCATTCTAGACAGGACTCTACATCCTATCCTAGTGGACATGATTTCCTATTGTGCTTGACCTTTCTATAACATCTATGAGCCCGACACTCTAGGTCCGACCATATGAACCTGGGGCTCTGATACCATTCTGTAACGACCCGGAAACCGGATCGCTACCGGCGCTAGGATTCAGGTCGGCTTAAGGCCGCCGGAACCCGTAGCAAGCCAAACATACATCCTGTGAACCTGTTCAATCCCATACATGAACCAAAACATACATAAAAATTAAAATTTTTCTTTCATTCAAACATTTCTTTACCCAGCCTGGCCTGTGCATGCATAATCATAACATAAACCCCTCATTGGAGTTCTCAACAAATACTCCAATGGGGTACATAAAATATATCAGGCTTGGGTTACATAAACATCATAAAACATTTATCTCATGTATTTAAGGGATTACAACAGACTCTAGTCAAGCACACTATAAAACTTACATTACATTACATAACATACTTTTACATTATGAATAAACCATGTCCATAGCTATGCTATTACATAACCTCCTCTTACTCTTCTGACTTCTCTATCTACACAGTACCTGCAAGACTGGGGTTAGGGGAGAGGGGTGAGCTAAAAAGCCCAGTGAGTCAAAGTAAAAACATAATATTAATTCCTCCATTTTTTAGGTATTTTATTCTTCATTTTTATTATTTACATTTGGTTTAGTTCCACACTTTTTAGGTATATTATTATTCATTTTATTATTAACATTAAATAACATAACTTTTACTTTACATGCTTTCATGAAATGCAACACATCACATTTAATCACATAAAGGATGGTATTGTCACCATTAGTCCTCACATCTCCAAGTGCCAGGGGCGTAGAATGGGCCTCGCTGGTCTTTCTCTTACATAACATACATATCATAACATTCCAAAGTGCCAGGGGCGTAGAATGGGCCTCACTGGTCTTCCTCTTACATAATGCCAGGGGCGTAGAATGGGCCTCACTGGTCTTCCATAACATACCATCATAACATAACATTAGAGGACTATGGATCACCCAATAACCATCCACATCAACATCAAATTATGCAATGCAACATATTCGTGAATTTCTAATGCAAACATCCTGAAACATCGCATGGCATTAATGATGCATGAATATGCTATCAGATTCATTCATTTGTTCATTTATTCATTACTTAAAAACTCAGGGAATAATCCCACTCACCTGGTGACTGAAGCTTTAACGACGGACTCTGAAAGACTATCTCACAACCGGGGGTCTCGGGTCCTCGGGTCCGAACCTACACAGGTGGACTCAAATGAGGCACCAAACAACAAGAACATAACTCTAAACATACCCCCAAAAACCTCCTCAAAACACCTCAAAACAAACCTAGAAAACATGCAAGAAAAGGCTGGGAAGGGCACTTTCGGCGGCACCTTCGGCGGCCGAAAGTCCCTCCAGAGCCGAAAGTCAGGCAGGTTCGGCGGCACCTTCGGCGGCCGAAACTCCCAGACAGAGACGAAACTCATGCATGTTCGGCGGCACCTTCGGCGGCCGAAAGTCTCGGACAGAGCCGAAACTCCAACTTTCGGGGGCAAGCTTCGGCTGCCTAAAGCTGCCTCACAAGCCATGTTCGGCGGCCGAAATTCCCTTCGGCTGCCGAACCTGGTTTCTGCCAAAGGGCAGAAACTTGGCTCCTCTTGCATCCAAGTTTCCCAAACTTCCTAATCATGCATAAAACTCTTCTACAACACTCATACACAAGCATGCAAGCTCCTAGGGGCCTCCAACAAGCTTAAACCCCAACTACAACACACAAGCAAGCCACATTGCACATAAACACACATTAAAACCATGGATTTTTTTTTCATAAAAACTCATCAAGCCTACTCATGCATTTCTACCCCAAAAACTTACATAAAACTTACTTAAAACACATATAGAACTAGAGATCGGCTCTTACCTCTTGAAGATCGAGAGAGAAACGATCCTAGCTCGAAGATGGGGAGATTCGAGTTCTTGAACCTCAAAGCTCCAAAACTTGCTTAAACTTTAAAACTCTTCAAAAACAAGATGTAACTTGTTAAGATCTAAAGGATTTGAGGGAAAACACTTAAAATGACCATAGGAGGGCTAAAGCTTACCGTCGGCCGAAATGGGAGAGAAAACCTCGCCTGTTTCGGTCACGGGGTCTCTTATAGGGCTGGTTCTGTCACCTTTCGGCGGCCTAACGTGCCCCCACATCTCATGCATGTTCGGCGGCCGAACATGAGGTTCGGCGGCCGAACCTTGAGTCTTTCAAACAAGGCTTTCGGAGGCCTAAAGCGCTCCCAAAACCCCACCATGTTCGGCGGCCGAACCTAACTTTCGGCGGCCGAACCTGGCAAAGCCTCCTTTGGTCTTTTTCATTAAAAACTCAATTTCCTTTTTGCTTAAAAACATAAAATACATTAAAAACATTTCATAAAACATGGTTTTACCCTTCTAGAGGTTTCCGACATCCGAGATTCCACCGGACGGTAGGAATTCCGATACCAGAGTCTAGCCGGGTATTACACTCATAATGTCTCCTTTTAGCCCTATGTCGTCTGGTACACATAATCGACTCCCATAGCGGAGAATCCCCTTACTGTCGAATCTGAACTCACTATCATTGCCCGACTGAACAGTCCTGGCAATCTTCACTAACTCGGGGTCCTCATGCTGTTTCTGAGCAACTTGCTCAAGGAACACGGGTGTCACTTTCATCTGAGCCAACAAGGCACCTGTACCCGACAACTCTAACTGCAGCCCTTCTTCGATGAGCTTGTAGAACTCCTTTACTACTGGTCTTCGTTCTGCCGTGATGTGGGATAGACTGTCGAGTGATTTCCGGCTTAAGGCATCAGCTACTACATTAGCCTTACCCGGATGATACTGGATTTTGCAATCGTAGTCACTGAGCAGTTCTACCCATCTTCTCTGTCTCAAATTCAAATCTCTTTGACTCAGGATGTGCTGCAGGCTCTTATGATCTGTAAAGATCTCACATTTTACCCCATAGAGGTAGTGCCTCCACATCTTGAGTGCAAAGATTACTGCTGCCATCTCAAGGTCATGTGTGGGGTAATTCAACTCATGCTTCTTCAGCTGCCTAGAAGCATAAGCAATCACCCTCTCATTCTGCATCAGTACACAACCCAGTCCCACACGGGATGCATCACAAAAGACTGTAAAGTCCTCATCACTAGATGGCAGAGCTAAAACTGGTGCTGAAGTCAACCTCTTCTTAAGCTCTTCAAAACTCTCTTCGCACTGGTCGGTCCACAGAAATTTCTGATTCTTCCTGGTTAACCTGGTCAGAGGAGCTGCTATCTTTGAGAAGTCCTGAACGAACCTCCTGTAGTAACCAGCCAAACCCAAGAAACTTCTAATCTCTGTCACTGAAGTGGGTCTAGGCCAGTTAGCCACAGTTTCTGTCTTCTTGGGGTCCACCTCAATACCATTCTCTGACACTACATGCCCCAAGAACGAAATGCTCCTCAGCCAGAACTCACATTTAGAGAACTTGGCATACAAGCCATGTTCCCTCAAAGTCTGTAAGACCAACCGCAGATGATGGGCATGCTCTTCTGCATTCCTGGAATACACTAAGATATCAGCTATGAAGACAATAACGAAGTGATCCAGGTACTGGCTAAATACTCTGTTCATGAGATCCATGAATGCTGCAGGGGCGTTTGTTAACCCGAACGGCATCACTAGGAACTCATAGTGCCCATATCTGGTTCTGAAAGCTGTCTTTGGCACGTCTTCATCTCTGATCCTCAGCTGATGATACCCAGATCTCAGATCTATTTTGGAGAAACAACCTGCTTCTGATAGCTGGTCGAATAGATCATCGATCCTAGGCAACGGGTACTTGTTCTTGGTAGTGACTTTGTTCAACTGTCTGTAGTCGATACAAAGTCTAAGGGATCCATCCTTCTTTTTCACGAACAACACTGGAGCACCCCAAGGTGAGGTACTCGGTCGGATGAAACCCTTGTCTACCAGCTCTTGCAACTGTTCTTTAAGCTCTTTCAGCTCTGCTGGCGCCATCCTGTAGGGAGGGATAGAGATCGGTCTGGTTCCTGGCATCAATTCTATCTCGAACTCTATCTCCCTCGGAGGCGGTAAACCTGGCAGTTCGTCTTGGAAGACATCTAAGAACTCTCTAACCACAGGCACTGAGGCGGGCTCTCTGACATCTCTGTCTAGCTCTCTCACATGAGCTAGATAACCCCGACAACCCCTCCTGAGTAGCCTACGAGCCTGTAGGGCTGATATCAAACCTCTAGGTGTACTCCCCCTGTCTCCTCTAAAGACAACCTCTGACCCATCCTGACATCTGAACTTAACTACCTTGTCTCTGCAATCCAAGGTAGCACCATGGGTAGATAGCCAATCCATCCCTAGAATGACGTCAAAATCTGTCAAGTCTAGAACCACAAGGTCGGCGGATAGGCATCTTCCCTCTATGAAAACTGGACTGTACTGGCAGACTGACTCTGCCACTGACGGGTCACACTTGGGTCCACTGACCCATAGGGGACACTCTAACCCAGAGACCATCAAACCCAAACTCTCGACCGCTCTCAGAGAAACAAAAGAATGGGATGCACCCGGGTCCATTAAGGCATAAGCATCAGAACAACCAATGATGATATTACCTGACACCACGGTGTTGGATGCGTTTGCCTCCTGCTGAGTCATAGTGAAGATCCGTGCTGGAGCTGACGGACCTTCCCCTCTGTAAGCTGATGAAGAAGAGGCTGACCCTCTCCCTCGGCCTCTGCCACTGGCCTGTGTCGCGGCTGAAGCTGCTGGCTGTGCCACACTACCTGAAGTAGTCTGCTGGGGCCGCGCCATAGGAACTGCTCTAGGACACTCCATGGACATGTGTCCCTCCTGCCCACACCTGTAACAGGCTGTTGTCCCAAAACGGCATACCCCTCTGTGTAGCTTACCACACCTTGCACACACTGCATTATCAGCACCAGAGCTTGAGCCACTTCCTAATCCCAGACCTGATTTGATCTTGCTCCAGAACTTATTCTTCTTTGGTTTCTTAGTGGTACTGCCCCACTTCTTACTAGCTGAACTCAAGGATGAAGGGTCAATCCTTCCCCCACCTGGGGTCTTGGAACCAGACGGCTGTGTCACTGACTGTTTAACTGTCCCCTCGATGATTGCACTAGCCTCCATTCTCCTGGCCATGTCTACAATGGCATGGAAACTTTCTCTATCAGCTGACTGAACCAAGGAGGAAAACCTGGAATGGAGCCTCATGATATACCTCCTTGACTTCTTCGGATCTGTGTCCAGATGTTGCCCAGCAAACGGCAACAACTCTAAGAATCTATCGGTGTACTCATCGACACCCATTTCGTCTGTCTGCTTCAGCTGTTCAAACTCAATCATCTTCAGCTCCCTGGAACTGTCAGGGAACGCCCATCCTGCGAACTCATTCGCAAACTCCTCCCATGAAAGATTGTCCACCCTCGGTTTCACATAGCCCTTGAACCACTCACGGGCCTTTTTGCATTTCAGGGTGAAACCAGCCATCTGAATGGCTCTGCTGTCATCAGCACCTATCTCATCTGTAATTGTTTTGACCTTTTCCAGGTACACAAACGGATCATCACCGGTATCAAACTGGGGAGCACCCAACTTCATATAGTCGGTCATCTTAGCCTTGCTCCCTCCAGATGAGGTAGGTTGAGGTCTTTGGGTTTCTGGAACTGTGGGTTCTGCTGGTGGTGGTGGTGGTGCGACATCCCCTGGGATAGGGTTTGCTGTGCCTGGATGGAAGGATGGAGGTGGGTACATAGGGTACTGTGGATACTGTGGGTAGAAAGGTGGATATGGCATGTGAGAAGGGTAAGGATTAAAACTGGGGTAATCCGATGTACTTCCCATCGAATACCCGGGGTATGGTGAAAAAGGTGGGTACTGGGGTGGTGGAACAAACCTCGAGGCCTGAGTGCCTCCCTGTGACTCACCCATGCCCTCTTCTGGCATGTTTACACCAAGGTTACCATCCCTCCTCTGATCCACATCCATCTCTACTTCTTCATCAACTGACATTCTTTCCTGAACTGTACCCCTTACTGATCTGCTTCTACCCAGATCCAAGGACCTTCTAGGGTCCCTCACTGTTCTGTCCCTGTTGGACCTGCTTGACATTGCCCTTGGCAATGCTGGAGGACGGGCGCTCGTGCCCTCATCCTCCGGTGGTACTCTAGTCAATCTAGCTGATCGACGAGTTCCTCGCATTCTGTTTACTGAAAAACAGCACAGATAACAAAACATTAGCATCAGATGGTTCATGTGGAAACACATGAACCCACATCATATACACATCATAATCATAGCATATCTCATGGCATACATACTTGCATTCTAGACAGGACTCTACATCCTATCCTAGTGGACATGATTTCCTATTGTGCTTGACCTTTCTATAACATCTATGAGCCCGACACTCTAGGTCCGACCATATGAACCTAGGGCTCTGATACCATTTTGTAACGACCCGGAAACCGGACCGCTACCGGCGCTAGGATTCAGGTCGGCTTAAGGCCGCCGGAACCCGTAGCAAGCCAAACATACATCCTGTGAACCTGTTCAATCCCATACATGAACCAAAACATACATAAAAATTAAAACTTTTCTTTCATTTAAACATTTCTTTACCCAGCCTAGCCTGTGCAAGCATAACCATAACATAAACCCCTCATTGGAGTTCTCAACAAATACTCCAATGGGGTACATAACATATATCAGGCTTGGGTTACATAAACATCATAAAACATTTATCTCATGTATTCAAGGGATTACAACAGACTCTAGTCAAGCACACTATATAACTTACATTACATTACATAACATACTTTTACATTATGAATAAACCATGTCCACATTCTATGCTATTACAGAGACTTCTCTTACTCTTGCTGACTTCTCTATCTACACAGTACCTGCAAGACTGGGGTTAGGGGAGAGGGGTGAGCTAAAAAGCCCAGTGAGTAAAAAGTAAAAACATGATATTAATTCCTCCCTTTTTAGGTATTTTATTCTTAATTTTATTATTATCATTTGATTTAGTTCCACACTTTTTAGGTATATTATTATTCATTTTATTATTAACATTGAATAACTTAACTTTTACTTCACATGCTTTCATGAAATGCAACACATCACATTTAATCACATAAAGGATGGTATTGTCACCATTAGTCCTCACATCTCCAAGTGCCAGGGGCGTAGAATGGGCCTCGCTGGTCTTTCTCTTACATAACATACATATCATAACATTCCAAAGTGCCAGGGGCGTAGAATGGGCCTCGCTGGTCTTTCTCTTACATAGTGCCAGGGGCGTAGAATGGGCCTCACTGGTCTTCCATAACATATCATCATAACATAACATTAGAGGACTATGGATCACCCAATAACCATCCACATCAACATCAAATTATGCAATGCAACATATTCGTGAATTTCTAATGCAAACATCCTGAACATCACATGGCATTAATGATGCATGAGTATGCTATCAGATTCATTCATTTGTTCATTCATTCATTACTTAAAAACTTAGGGAATAATCCCACTCACCTGGTGACCGAAGCTTTAACGACGGACTCTGAAAGACTATCTCACAACCGGGGGTCTCGGGTCCTCGGGTCCGAACCTACACAGGTGGACTCAAATGAGGCACCAAACAACAAGAACATAACTCTAAACATACCCCCAAAAACTTCCTAAAAACACCTCAAAACATCCCTAGAAAACATGCAAGAAAAGGCTGGGAAGGGCACTTTCGGCGGCACCTTCGGCGGCCGGAAGTCCCTCCAGAGCCGAAAGTCAGGCAGGTTCGGCGGCACCTTCGGCGGCCGAAACTCCCAGACAGAGACGAAACTCATGCATGTTCGGCGGCACCTTCGGCGGCCGAAAGTCTCGGACAGAGCCGAAACTCAAACTTTCGGGGGCAGGCTTCGGCAGCCTAAAGCTGCCTCCCACGCTGGTTCGGCGGCCGAAAGTACCTTCGGCTGCCGAACCTGGTTTCTGCCAAAGGGCAGAAACTTGGTTCCTCTTGCCCAAAACAACCCCCTACACAACCAATCATGCATAAACCTATTCTACAACAATCATACTCAAGCATACAAACTCCTAGGGGCCTCCAACAAGCTTAAACCCCAACTACAACACACAAGCAAGCCACATTGCACATAAACACACATTAAACCATGGATTTTTCATAAAAACTCATCAAGCCTACTCATGCATTTCTACCCCAAAAACTTGCATAAAACTTACTTAAAACACATATAGAACTAGAGATCGGCTCTTACCTCTTGAAGATCGAGAGAGAAACGATCCTAGCTCGAAGATGGGGAGATTCGAGTTCTTGAACCTCAAAGCTCCAAAACTTGCTTAAACTTTAAAACTCTTCAAAAACAAGATGTAACTTGTTAAGATCTAAAGGATTTGAGGGAAAACACTTAAAATGATCATAGGAGGGCTAAAGCTTACCGTCGGCCGAAATGGGAGAGAAAACCTCGCCTGTTTCGGTCACGGGGTCTCTTATAGGGCAGGTTCTGTCACCTTTCGGCGGCCTAACGTGCCCCCACATCTCATGCATGTTCGGCGGCCGAACATGAGGTTCGGCGGCCGAACCTTGAGTCTTTCAAACAAGGCTTTCGGAGGCCTAAAGCGCTCCCAAAACCCCACCATGTTCGGCGGCCGAACCTCACTTTCGGCGGCCGAACCTGGCAAAGCCTCCTTTGGTCTTTTTCATTCAAAAACTCAATTTCCTTTTTGTTTAAAACATAAAATACATTAAAAACATTTCATAAAACATGGTTTTACCCTTCTAGAGGTTTCCGACATCCGAGATTCCACCGGACGGTAGGAATTCCGATACCGGAGTCTAGCCGGGTATTACAAGAGGTGAGTGGAACTAAACTAAATTCTTGTAATTAAGAGATGGAATGTTTTTTAGCATATTTCATGCACCATGATTATGTAGTAGGTTGATTTGTAACAGCCCGAAAACCGATACCCTACCGTAACGGCCCGAACCGCCACCGGCGCTAGGATCCAGATCGGCTTAAGGCTGCCGGGACCCGTAGTAAGCCAAACATACCTCCTATCACCTGGTCAAATCCTATACATGATCAAAACTTTAACATAAAAACTGAAACATCTGATGTACAAACCGAGCCTGACCTGTATGCGACATAACTGAAAACATAAAGAAACCCCCTCTACTAGAGCCCTCAAAACTCTAGCTGGGTCAACATAACATACATCAAGCTGGGATACATCCAAAGAACTAGAACCTAACCTGTGCATGCATCAAACCACAAACATAAGACCTCCACTAGGGTCCTCATCCATAACATAACGTGGTAAACAACACATGCCACAAGATTAGTTCAAACTCCACTCAACATCTAGCATAACATACATCATGTATTGAACAGGGACTAACCAAGTCTTAGGGCCGAGCACATTTCTAATCCATAAACATAACTCTTACAATACATAACATCTTACAAAAAGGATATTGAATCTTAATACATGTCCACACTAAAAGCTTACTAATCTATTACATAACCATAACCTTTACCCTTGACGTCCTCCTGGACTACTTCTAACCTGCAAAACTGGGGTTAGGGGAGAGGGGTGAGCTAAAAAGCCCAGTGAGTAGAAACAGAGAAAACAGTTCATTAATTACATGCTCTCATGAAATGCGTCAAAACACAAAGAAATCACATAACCTGGTCCGTCTCGGGGCTCATGCAGATAAATATTCCCCACGGATTGTTTTTAGAGAGTTCCTTTTTGCTAGCATCCTTTACTCTCAAGGATCAGACATGACCTCAAAAATCCCTCTGTCGGTGCCCGGCTCCCCCAAAGGAGCTCGCATAGGCCTGTAACATACATGACAGGGTGCCCAGTCCACAGAGAGCTCACAAGGACTTTCCTACATGTACTTGTCCGGCTCTCGAAGGACTTACCCAAGACTCAATGACAGATATGGGCTATTGAAGTCGCCTTGGTCCGAACCTCCTGAAAACAACATCAAATAATGCAATGCGCCACATTCGTGAACTAGTGCAAACAGCCTACTACATATAATCATGATGCATGAACATGCTTTAGGCATTATATTTCGTACATAAAAGATTAGGTGTAGTTCTACTCACCTCCTGGCAGACGCTGGCTGACTCTGCAACTGCTAGCACTACTGGCCTCCTCGGTCTCTCGGGTCCGATCCTACACAGGTGGACTCGAATGAGGTGCCAAACACACTCTAACAACTCATAAGCAACTCCCCAAAAACCCTCTAAAACATCACTTAAACATACATAGAAAACAACCAAGAAATGGCTGGACAGGGCACTTTCGGCGGCACCTTCGGCGGCCGAAAGTCCCTTCCAGAGACGAAACTCGGGTAGGTTCGGCGGCAGGTTCGGCGGCCGAAACCCCAGGACAGAAACGAAACTCAGCCTTCGGGGGCACGTTCGGCAGCCGAAAGACTGATACGGATCCAATAGGACAAATTTCTAACTATGGTGTGGAGCAAACTTATATCATTCCAATGGATCCAAGAGTAGTTCAAAATCATATTCATATAATCCATATATATTTGGGGCGTGCTTTAATTCATATGGGACAGATTTGGTGCAACACTTGCAATCATAGGCTGAGGGAGCCTAATCAAACCTATGGGCTAAAACTACATAAAGGAAAGCCTAAAGTGAAGATCAAGTAAGGCTTTTGTGAAGATTCAACTTTGTTAGGATGGGCTTGCTAGTTTTATTATTTAAACACTTGTTTTATTTTAGTTTTGTTTGGGCTTGTATTCTGCCCATATTTTATCTTTTAAGTTTTAGAGTGTTGGGCCATGTTTTGGGCTTATGTTTTAATACTTATGTGTTATTGGGCTTGGGCCTTATGTGTTTAAGTCAGGCCCAAGAAGAGTGTCTTAGGGTTTTAATTGTTTTTCTCCTTACTATATAAGGATAAGAAACAATTGTAAGAGACAGCTTTGAAATCAAATTATCAGAATTATTTTCATGCCTTTGGCGTGTATTGCTTTGAGTGAGAGTGAGGATTTGCTTTCATCAATTGCACCAGGAATCTCGATTAACTTATCAACTATTTGTTGTGGCGTTTGTCAGATTCTCATCTAAATCCTTCAATCATTGGTGTTTCAGCTTCTCTAAGTGTGGGGTGCCATAGGAGGTGGGTTTATCAGATCTTTGGATTCCATATCTACTTGTGCGTGTGGGTTTGAGGCTTGTGCCATAGGGTTCCGCGTCAGTTGGTATCAGAGCCAAAGTGAGGTAAATTCTTATTTATCTCAGGATCTAGAGTTTTTTTTCTGAGTTTTCCTTTTCTTCGTTATTGATTTCTGTGAGTTTCCTTTCCTTCGTTATTGAGTTTTCCTTTTTTTCTGAGTTTTTTTTTCTGAGTTTTTCCTTTTCTTCTTGCATCACAAAAAAAAAATCGCAATACAAAAAAAAAAAAAAAAAAAAAAAAACGAAAAAAAAAAAAAATCCCTTTGCCTTATCTTGTTCTGGCAGAAATTGTGATTGTATCTATATTTCCGTACCTATCTCAATTGATTACTGTAGTTTGTGGGAATCAATTTGGAAATTTGAAATTTGAATTGGGTTGAATCCAGATTAGAGACAAAAGAAATCTGCCTATTGAATTTTATTTGATTTTTTTTTCTGTCTCTATTTGTGGGTCTTGATACTTGCCTTTTTGGGTAGATTTTAATAGATCCATATTTAATTTACTTTGAAGTGAATTAAATTCAAAATTTTCCAGATTCGTTTTTATTTGAATTCTAAGTTTCCTTTTTGGTTTAAGCTTGTTTTTATTTCCTTGACATTGCTGGAGTATTATTTGCTTGTGTCTATACTCTAGGTGATATTTTCAAGTAGCACAAAACCTAGTTCGTGTGTTACTTTCCAAATTGTCAGTGTCTTCTTTCTAGTTTTTGCGCTCTTCGTTCTTTCTTTAGGTTTTCTTTTTTTTGTTTCATTAAACGCACCTTGTGGTTAGTTGGTTGACCTTAGTTTCTGAAGTGCAATTGAAGAATCAGCAAAAGAGTGGTAAGTGTGCAAACACTTGAGTTCTTTCTTTTCTAACACAATATTTGCTAGTTCTCTTTGTTCTTTGTTGATTAAAGGTAGGATGAGTAAAGAGCAGAATGTCTCACCAGCGTCCACTTCTACAAGAATACCTCAAAGAACTCATAATTGCAATATTGACTGTGATGATTCGGATGTGTTTGTTAATAATGTGTTGCTTGCTGCACATTGTGAGATGCTTGTTGCTAGGCGTGCTCTGAATATGCAGGTTAAGGAAGAAAGCCTGAAACAGCGGGAAAACATATTTCACACTAGGTGTTTGGTTAATGGAAAAGTGTGTACTGTCATTATTGATGGAGGTAGTTGTGCAAATGTGGCTAGTGTGTATATGGTGGAGAAATTGGGCTTGGCTTCTATTAAACACCCTAAGCCATACAGATTGCAATGGTTGAACGACTGTGGTGAGGTCAGAGTTACACGCCAGGTGGTTATACCATTTTCTATTGGTAGGTATAAGGATGAGATCTTGTGCGATGTGGTACCTATGCAGGCAAGCCATATATTGTTGGGTAGGCCGTGGCAATATGATAGAAAGGTGCAACATGATGGGCTCAATAACAAGTACTCCTTCACTCATGAAGGACAGAAGCTTATACTCGCTCCTTTATCACCTCAAGAGGTATATGCCGATCACATAAAAATGCTGGAGAGGGAGAGGGAGGCTTCGGCCTTGGCTACAAAGGTGAGTGAGAGCTTGAGTTCTGTGGAAAAAATGAGAGAAAAGAGTGAGTTTGAGGGTAACGAGGCTGGAAAAGAATCAAGACTAGTTCAAGGAGGGAAGATGGAGAAAGAAAAGGAGAAAGAAGAGGCTAAAGTTGCAATGTCAACTTCCATACAGATTCAAATTGAAGAGGAAGTTGTAATGCAATCATCTAATGTAGTTGTTCTTGAAAATTCCATTAATGAGCTTATAGAAGAGGTTGTGAATGATGGTGGACATGGGGAGCACATGATTGATGAGGTGGAGGAGGTGAATAAGACTGTTTTGGAAGTTGTAGAGGAGAATGGGTCACATCCACATGATATTTCTATGACTAATATTTTTATGTCTAGTTCATTTGTTCTTGATGTGCAGGTTGTTGATGAAAACATCCATGATGAAAGTTTTATACTATTTCCACCTATTCAAAAGGAGGTCTTTGAAGATCCATGGGTGCCTAAAGCTTTCCTTCTTGACATAAATATCAGCAAGATTCGAGGACGAATCTTTTCTAAAGAAAGAGGGAATGATACGGATCCAATAGGACAAATTTCTAACTATGGTGTGGAGCAAACTTATATCATTCCAATGGATCCAAGAGTAGTTCAAAATCATATTCATATAATCCATATATATTTGGGGCGTGCTTTAATTCATATGGGACAGATTTGGTGCAACACTTGCAATCATAGGCTGAGGGAGCCTAATCAAACCTATGGGCTAAAACTACATAAAGGAAAGCCTAAAGTGAAGATCAAGTAAGGCTTTTGTGAAGATTCAACTTTGTTAGGATGGGCTTGCTAGTTTTATTATTTAAACACTTGTTTTATTTTAGTTTTGTTTGGGCTTGTATTCTGCCCATATTTTATCTTTTAAGTTTTAGAGTGTTGGGCCATGTTTTGGGCTTATGTTTTAATACTTATGTGTTATTGGGCTTGGGCCTTATGTGTTTAAGTCAGGCCCAAGAAGAGTGTCTTAGGGTTTTAATTGTTTTTCTCCTTACTATATAAGGATAAGAAACAATTGTAAGAGACAGCTTTGAAATCAAATTATCAGAATTATTTTCATGCCTTTGGCGTGTATTGCTTTGAGTGAGAGTGAGGATTTGCTTTCATCAATTGCACCAGGAATCTCGATTAACTTATCAACTATTTGTTGTGGCGTTTGTCAGATTCTCATCTAAATCCTTCAATCATTGGTGTTTCAGCTTCTCTAAGTGTGGGGTGCCATAGGAGGTGGGTTTATCAGATCTTTGGATTCCATATCTACTTGTGCGTGTGGGTTTGAGGCTTGTGCCATAGGGTTCCGCGTCAAAGACTGCCTCCCATGCAGGTTCGGCGGCCGAAACTCCTTTCGGCGGCCGAACCTGGTCCCCTCTGGACGACAGGTCCGATTCTGCCAAGCCAAAAACCAAACTCAAAACACCCCAAATCCTTACATACTCTCTCCCAAACATGCATACTCACTCCCACATGCATAACCTAGCCTAAACATTCAACATAGCATCATATAAACGTACATGAGCATCACATAACATACATTGGGCATATAACCCACAAAAATCCTAACATGCATATCTACCCATACTCAACCATCAAAACTCTTTAAAACTTACTTAAAACTTCATTAAACATAAGGGAAAGCAAGGATCTACACTAACCTCTTGGAGATCGAGGGTTGGTGTGACCCGAACCTTGGAGATGTGGAGGAAACTAGCTCCGGGGTCTCCAAGCTCCAAATCCTTGATCCAAGCTTAAAACTCTTTAAAACCAAGAATAAAACTCATGAAAACATGAAGGAGATGAAGAAAAAGATGAAAACGGCCAAAGGAGGACAAAAACTCACCTGAGCTCGAGAATGGGGAGAAAACTCGCCCATTTCCGATCTGAGAGCCTTTTATAGGCGGCCTGGTCGAAGACCTTCGGCGGCCTAACGTGCCCCCTAAACTCATGCATGTTCGGCGGCCGAACTTGACTTTCGGCGGCCGAACCTTGGCTCGTTCAAACAAGACTTTCGGAGGCCAAAAGTCCATCCGAAACCATCTCATGTTCGGCGGCCGAACATCACCTTCGACGGCCGAACCTGGGTTCTCCCTCCTTGGCCTTTTCTCTTCAAAACTCAATTCATTTTCATTTAAAACCATGAAATCATGTGAAAACATTTTAGAAAATACATTCTACCCTTCTAGAGAGATCCAACACCCTAGATTCCGCCGGAAGGCAGGAATCCCGATGCCGGATTCTAGCCGGGTATTACATGATTGCATTAGAATTCACGAATATGTTGCATTGCATAGTTATTTGTTGATGTGGGTGAATGCTGAATGATCCAATAGTCACTGAGATAAGTCCAGGAGCCTTTGACTACACCCTGGCAGGTATAGAAGTCTAGGAGCCTTTGACTACGCCCTGGCAGGTATATAAAGTCCAGGAGCCTTTGACTACGCCCTGGCACAATGGTAAGTACAGGTGTTATATACACACATATATATATGAGACAGGAGAACCAGGTGTCTTTGACTACGCCCTGGTATGAGATACTGGGACTATTTGGTGACAGGTTTACCCTTGATGTGATTTGTCTGTGATATGATGCATTCTATAAGATCATGTTTTAATGACCTGTTTTACTGTTCTACTCACTGGGCTATAGAGCTCATCCCACTCCCTTAACCCCAGTCTTGCAGGTTCAATGTACAGGTTGTACAGGGGAAGATCAGCAGAGTACAGAAAGAGTAAAGAGCTTTGTAATAGTATAGTGTGGACATGTAATAATGTAAAGAGATGTAACTGGTGTATAGAGTCAGAGTTGTGCTTGATTCAGTTGTACTGTAAATCTTTTGTGTACATGGTCTGTTTGTATAACAGTTTTATGAGCATGTGAAAAACCAGGCTTAACAGGTATGAGTTAACCCATCTAGAGCAAGCTCTAGTCAGGGGGTTCTATAGTACAGAGCGAGTGCATGCACGGGTTGAGCTTTGATTCAGAGATAGTTTTTATTTTCACAGAAAATATCTGATCATGTATGAGATTTACAGGTACCCAGAGAGTATAGCAGGCTTGCTACGGGTTCTGGCGGCCTTAAGCCGACCTGAATCCTAGCGTCTGTGATGGTCCATTTTGGGGTCGTTAGAGATTGGTATCAGAGCATTAGGTTCATATGATCGGACCTATAGAGAGTGTCGGGCTCATAGAGGTTAGAGGTGGTCAAGCACAATAGGAAATCATGTCCACTAGGATAGGATGTTGAGTCCTGTCTATTTGATGCTGTGAAATGCCATGAGGTATGCTTGTGCATTATTGATATGTGATGTTTATATGCTGATATGCTATGTTCTGTGTTGTTTTCCAGAGTTAAGATGAGAGAAACTCATCGATCTGCACGATTGACTGGAGTCCCACCAGATAGTGAGAGAATAGATGCTTGTCCTCCTGCATTTCCAAGGGCAAGGTCTCAAAGATCAAGCAGGGAAGGTACGTCAATGGACCCTAGAAGGTCTTTAGACGAGAGCAGAAGAGGTACAACTAGAGGAGGAAGGTCAGAAGAAGTGAGGGAGGCTATGGAGGTTGATCAGTCAGTAGATGAAAGCATGGGTATGGGCAGGTCTGAAGAAGGTATGGGAGAGTCTCAGGGAGGCGCTCAGGCCTCGGGGTTTGGTTATCCAGCCTTTCCTCAGGGCCCAGGGTATCCGATGGGAGGTACGTCGGAGTACTCTAGTTTTGTTCCACATCCTACTTACATGCCATATATGCCTTATCCGCATTATTACCCACCATATCCCATGTATCCACCCTCACCTATCCATCCAAGTGCAGCACACTCAGAGCCAAATGAACCAGTACCTCCACCACCACCACCTGAACCAGTAGTCCCTGTTGTCCAAGCACCTCACCATAGTTCATCTGAGGGAAGTAAGGTGAAAATGACAGAGTATCTGAAACTGGATGCTCCTAAATTCAATACAGGAGATGATCCATTTGAGTACCTTAGAACTGTGAAGATGATAACTGATGAGTTGGGAGCTGATGATAGTAGAGCCATTGAGATGGCGGGATTCACACTCAAATGTAAGAAAGCTCGAGATTGGTTCAAAAATTATGTGGAGCCCAGAATGGATAGCATGGCATGGGGAGAGTTCGCCAATGAGTTTGCAGGGTGGGCTTTTCCTGACAGTTCCAGGGAGATGAAAATAATAGAATTTGAATAGTTGAGAGAAATGGACGAGATGAGTGTTGATGAATTTATAGATAAATTCCTGGATTTGCTTCAGTACGTGGGTCAAGCCTATGATACTGATCAGAAGAAGGCAAGGAGATATACTATGCGACTGCATCCTAGGTATTCTTCCTTGATTCTTCCAGTAGAGAAGGAGAGTTTCCACTCTATAGTGGATGCCGCCAGGAAAATGGAGGCAAGTGCCAATAGTCAGAGTATATTAAAACAGACAAAGGCACAGGCTTCGGGTTCTAAGGCCCCTAGTGCAGCAACTTCAGGCAGCAAGAGATGGGAAAGGGCAAAAGGAACAAAGAGCAAGTTTTAGAGCAAGGTCAAGTCTAGTCTGGGAATGGGTAGTGGCTCAAGCTCTGGCGCAAGCAGTGCAGTATGTAGGAGATGTGGGAGACCACACAGGGGAGCTTGTCAGCTGGGATCTTCAACTTGTTTCAAATGTGGACAGGAAGGGCATTTTGCTCGGAAGTGTCCTCAAGTGACCTTTATGGCACCATCCCACCAGATGAGTTCAGGCAGTGTAGTACAGCCAGCAGCTCCAGTCAGACCTCAGAGTAGTGGCAGAGGTAGAGGGAGAGGGTCAGCCTCTACTTCAGCAGCAGGTTCCCGAGGTGGAAATCCGGTAGCCCCAGCACGGATTTTCACTGTGACTCAAAAGGAGGCTAACACTTCGAACACAGTGGTGTCAAGTAATCTCATCATAGGGTGTTCTGATGTGTATGCTTTGATGGACCCCGGTGCTTCTCATTCCTTTATTGCTTCGAGAGCCGTAGAGAGATTGGGTTTGATCATGTCCGAGTTAGAGTGTCCTCTCTAGGTCAGTGGACCCAAATGCGACCCATCAGTGGCAGTGTCAGTCTGTCGTTTCAGTCCAGTGTTCATAGAGGGTAGATGCCTTCCAGCTGACCTTGTGGTTCTAGATTTGACAGACTTTGATGTCATTCTAGGGATGGATTGGTTATCTGCATGTGGTGCTACCTTGGACTGTAGAGAGAAGGTAGTTAGTCTTTGAGACCAGGATGGGTCAGAGTGTGTCTTCAGAGGAGACAGGAGAGGTACACCCAGAGGTTTAATTTCAGCCCTTCAGGCTCGTCGTTTGCTTAGGAGGGGTTGTCAGGGGTTTCTAGTTCATGTGAGGGAGCTAGATAGTCAGGTTAGGGAACCAGCCGTGATACCAGTAGTCCGAGAATTTCCAGATGTTTTTCCAGATGAACTTCTAGGACTACCACCTGATAGAGAGATAGAGTTTGAAATAGAATTGCCGCCTGGTACCAGACCTATCTCTATTCCTCCTAACAGGATGGCGCCAGCAAAGTTAAAAGAGTTGAAAGAACAGTTGCAGGAATTGGTAGATAAGGGTTTCATCCGCCCTAGTACCTCACCTTGGGGTGCTCCAGTGCTCTTTGTCAAAAAGAAAGATGGATCCCTCAGACTTTGTATCGACTACAGACAGTTGAACAAGGTCACTACCAAGAATAGGTATCCTCTACCTAGGATTGGTGATCTATTTGACCAGCTAGCTGGAGCAGGTTGTTTCTCTAAAATAGATCTGAGATCCGGGTATCATCAGTTGAGAGTCAGAGAGGCAGATGTGCCAAAAACCGCTTTCAGGACCAGATATGGGCATTATGAGTTCTTAGTAATGCCGTTCGGGTTGACTAATGCCCCTGCAGCATTCATGGATCTCATGAACAGAGTTTTCAGTGAGTTTCTGGATCACTTTTTTATTGTTTTCATCGATGATATCTTAGTGTATTCCAGAGATGCAGAGGAGCATGCCCAGCATCTGAGGACAGTTCTGCAGACACTGAGAGAGCATGGTTTGTATGCCAAGTTCTCTAAGTGTGAGTTTTGGTTACAGAGCATTTCCTTTTTGGGACATGTGGTATCAGTTGAAGGGATTGAGGTAGATCCCAAGAAGATAGAGGCTGTAGCTAACTGGCCCAGACCCACTACAGTGACAGAGATTAAAAGCTTTATGGGAGTGGCAGGTTACTACAGGAGGTTCGTTCAGGACTTCTCGAAGATAGCTGCTCCTATGACCAAACTAACTCAGAAGAACCAGAAGTTTGTCTGGTCAGACCAGTGCGAAAAGAGCTTCGAAGAGCTTAAGAGAAGATTGACATCAACACCAGTGTTAGCTCTGCCTGTTAGTAACGAGGACTTCACAGTGTTTTGTGATGCGTCTCGAGTGGGATTGGGTTGTGTTTTGATGCAGAATGAGAGAGTGATTGGCTATGCTTCTAGACAGTTGAAGAAGCACGAGTTGAATTACCCCACCCATGATCTAAAGATGGCAGCAGTTATCTTTGCACTCAAGATGTGGAGGCATTACCTCTACGGGGTTAAATGCGAGATCTTCACTGATCACAAGAGTTTACAGTACATCCTGAGTCAGAGAGAGCTGAATTTGAGGCAAAGAAGATGGGTAGAATTGCTCAGTGATTATGATTGTACGATCCAGTATCATCCGGGTAAGGCGAATGTTGTGGCAGACGCCCTAAGCCGGAAATCACTTGGCAGCTTATCCCATATTGGAGCAGAGCGAAGATCAGTAATGATGGAGTTGTACAAGCTCATCGAGGACGGGTTACAACTAGAGTTGTCTGGTACAGGTGCGTTGATAGCACAGATGAGAGTGATACTAGTGTTTCTGGAGTAGGTGGCTCAGAAACAGCATGAGGACCCGAAATTAGTGAAAATTGCCAGGACTGTTCAGTCAGGCAACAGTGTAGAGTTCAGATTTGACAGCAAAGGGATCCTCCGCTATGGGAGTCGACTTTGTGTACCAGATAGTAGCAGTCTGAAGGAAGACATTATGAGGGAAGCTCATAATGCGAGATATAGTGTTCACCCAGGAGCCACCAAGATGTATCAGGACCTGAAGAGGGTATATTGGTAGCCAGCCATGAAGAAAGAAGTGGCACAGTTCGTGTCAACTTGTGAGGTTTGCCAGAGGGTGAAACTAGAACATCAGAAGCCGGCTGGAATGCTTAACCCACTGTCGATTCCCGAATGGAAATGGGAGAACATAGCTATGGATTTTGTAGTGGGCTTACCGGCAGCATCCAACAGGATAGACTCTATATGGGTGATTGTGGACAGACTCACGAAATCTGCTCATTTCATTCCAGTTAGGAGTAACTATTCTATGGATAAGTTAGCAAAAGTATATCTGGATGAGATAGTAAGCTTACATGGAGTCCCAGTGTCTATAGTTTCAGACAGAGGGCCTCAGTTCACCTCCAGATTTTGGCGGAGTCTGTAAAGTGCAATGGGCACGAGGTTGGATTTTAGCACTGCTTTCCATCCGCAGACTGATGGACAGTCAGAGAGGACCATCTAGACCATAGAAGATATGCTCAGAATGTGTGTGTTAGACTTTGGCGGTTCTTGGAGGCAGCATCTACCTCTGGTGGAGTTTGCCTACAATAACAGCCATCATGCTAGCATCGGGATGGCTTCTTATGAAGCGTTCTATGGGAGGAAGTGTAGATCACCAGTGTGCTGGGAAGAAGTGGGAGAACAGGCTCTTGCAGGACCAGAGTTAGTAGAGATTACCAGTAGAGTGGTGCCCCTGATCAGAGAGAGGATCAGAACAGCTCAGAGTCGGCAGAAAAGTTATGCAAACGTTCGCAGAAAACAGATAGAGTTTCAGAAAGGTGAGATGGTATCGCTAAAGGTGTCTCCAATGAAAGGAGTGGTTCGTTTTGGAAAAAAGGTAAGCTAGATCTACGGTACATTGGACCCTTTGAGATCTTGCAAAGGATCGGGAACGTGTCGTATAAGCTGGATTTACCTGTTTCTATGGAGAGAATTCACCCGGTATTTCATGTTTCTATGCTACGACAATTTGTGTCAGATCCGAATCAGGTTCTTAGTGAGCCTGATGTGGAGATTCTTAGAGATCTCACTTATATAGAGCAGCCAGTACGGATTCTGGATATGCAAATCAGACAGCTAAGGAACAAGGAGATTCCGATGGTGAAAGTTCTGTGGAACCACCATAATTTAGAAGAGTGCACCTGGGAGACACGGGAGTCTATGCTCCACCAGTATCCATATTTGTTTTGCGGTTAGTTTTCCTCCTTTTTATGTGTTTATTTGTTTGTTTTAGGAACATTCGAGGACGAATGTTCTTAAGGGGGGAGAATGTAATACCCGGTTAGAGTCTGACATCGGAATTCCTGTCGTCCGGTGGAATCCAGGATGTCGGAATTATCTAGAAGGGTAAGATTTATGTTTTTCTAAAGTAATGTAGTATGTTTTACTGTTTTAAAGTTAAAAAGAATCGAGTTTGTGAGAGAAAAGAACCAAGGCAGAAAAGCCAGGTTCGGCCGCCAAAGGTGACATTCGGCCGCCGAACATGCATGGCTTTCGGTTTCACGTGTGGCCGCCGAACATGCATGGCTTTCGGTTTCACGTGTGGCCGCCGTAGGTGGTCTGGCCAGCCACCTATAAAAGGCCCTCAGTCGGTTGAAAGGATAAGGATTGCCTGTTTCTTTCACTTTCTGAGGTGAGACCCTGTCCTTCTTGAGTATTCTTCATGTTTTCATCAAATCTTGCACAGGTTTGATTGATTTTTATGTTATTTTGAAGGTTTTGAGCTAAAAACATTAAGTTTTGAAGTTTGAAGAGTTTGAAGGAGAGTTGCTCCATATCTCCACGTTAGGATCGTTCATCTTCTTGATTTCAAAAGGTAAGTGAAGATCCTGAACTTATTTTTATAATTTATGAAGGTTTTATGAGGTTTTGGGGGAGAGTTGCATGAATAGGGTAAAGAGTGGGTTTTTGATGTTTTTGTGAGATAAGCTTGTACATGTGTTATGTGTTTTGTTTGTTGGGGTTTTAAGGTCGTTTTTTACCCCTTTGAGCATATGCTTAGGTGTATGCATGTTGAGGAATTGAGGTGTTTGAGTTTGGGAGAGTTTGGTGCATTTTGGCGTGAGGCAGAGTAAGGTTTTGCCTTGCTGATGAACCCAGCTTCGGCCGCCGAAGAATGGTTCGGCCGCCGAATGTGCTGAGGAGGTGGCTTCGGTTGCCTAAGCTTGCCCCTGAGCCTTTGGACTTTCGGCTCTAGAGGGGAGTTTCGGCCGCCGAAGGTGCCGCCGAAGGTTAGAGACTTTCGTCTCTGGAGTGCCTTTCAGCCCCCGAAACTTGCCCCCGAAAGGGTTCGGCTGCCGAAAGTAGAGATTCGGCCGCCGAAGGTGCATGAGTTTCGGCTGTAACGACCCGAAAACCAGTACCCCTCTGTAACGGTCCGAACCGCCACCGGCGCTAGGATCCAGATCGGCTTAAGGCCGCCGGGACCCGTACCAAGGCAAATATACCTCCTACCACCTGGTCAAATCCCCTACATGATCAAAACTTTAACATAAAAACTGAAACATCTGGTGTAAATGCCGAGTTTGACCTGTATGCGACATAACTGAAAACATAAAGAAACCCCCTTACTAGAGCCCTCAAAAACTCTAGCTGGGTCAACATAACACACATCAAGCCGGAATCACATCCAAAGAACTAGAACCTAACCTGTGCATGCATCAGACCACAAACATAAGACCTCCACTAGGGTCCTCATCAATTACCATAGCGTGGTAAACAACACATGCCACCGGTTTAGTTCAACACAACTCAGCATCTAAACCATAACATACATCATGCATTAAACAGGGACTAACCAAGTCTTAGGGCCAAGCACAGTACTAAACCATAAACATAACTCCACTTAACTTTACATTACATTCTCTTACAAATCAATATATCAATTTATAATACATGTCCACGCTAAAGGTACTAAGCTAATACTATTACATAAGCAAAACCTTTACTCTTGAGACTTCCCGATCAACCTCAAACCTGCAACACTGGGGTTAGGGGAGAGGGGTGAGCTAAAAAGCCCAGTGAGTAGAAACAAGGAAAACAGTTCATTAATTACATGCTTTCATGGAATGTGTCACAGCACAAACAAATCATATCACGGATTGGACCCAACCCCAAAACATCCCTTCCAGTCTCAGTATGCCCGGCCCGGCCGGGTCTCACAACCTTCGTATGCCTGGCCCAGCCAGGTCTTACAACAACTGTATATGTATGCCTGGCCCGGCCAGGTCTCACAACATTTCTCGGGCTAGTGGGGTCGTCCTTGGTCCAATCTCCATCATCATAGTCATCAAATTATGCAATGCGCCATATTCGTGAAACTAGTGCAATCAACCTACTATAATCATCGTGATGCATGAACATGCTTTAGGCATTTGAATTTCATAAAACAAAAGATTAAGGTTAGTTCTACTCACCTCTGGCAGACGCTGAACAGACTCTGCAACTGCTAACACTGACGGCCTCCTCGGTCCCTCGGGTCCGATCCTACAAAGGTGGACTCGAATGAGGTGCCAAACACATTCTAAACAACTCATAAACAACTACCCAAAAACCCCCTAAAACATCATTTAAACATGCATAGGAAACAACAATGAAAAGGCTGGACAGGGCACTTTCGGCGGTACCTTCGGCGGCCGAACCCTCTCTCCAGAGACGAAACTCGGGCACTTTCGGCGGCACCTTCGGCGGCCGAAAGTCCCTCTCCAGAGACGAAAGTCAGGCACTTTCGGCGGCCGAATCCTGCCTTCGGCGGCCGAAAGTCTGCTTTCAAGCCAAAACTCAAATTTCGGGGGCAAGGTTAGGCGGCCAATCCATGTGTCCAAAGGCAGGTTCGGCGGCCGAAGCTACTTTCGGCGGCCGAACCTGAGTTCTTCCCAGACGGGCAGAACTCAGCTTTTCATGCATTCAAGCCTCCCAAACCTTCCAAACACCCCAAAACAAGCACCCAACTTTACCAAAACATGCATAAACCTTTAACCATGCACAAAGGAGCTTAAACAAGCTTAAACTCCAACAAAAACATCAAAAAGCATGCATAAATAGCTTATGACCCACATAAGCCAAAACCATCAAAACAACCCATAACCTCACTTACTCTTTCCCAATCATGCATACACTCTCCCACATACATAACCTAGCCTAAACATTCAACATAGTATCATATAAACATACATTGGGCATAAAACCCACATAAATCCTAACATGCATATCTACCCATACTCTACCATTAAAACCTTCATAAAACTTCAAAAGACACTAGGAAAGCAAAGATCTACACTTACCTCTTGAAGATCGAGGGTTGCGTGATCTCTAACTCGGAGGTGTGGAGAATCCAAGCTCCAAAAGCTCCAAGCTCCTAAAACTTCGATCTAAGCTTTAAAACTCTTCAAAATAACCATGGAACTCATGAAAACATGAAGGAGATGAGGAAAAACATTAAAACGGCCAAAGGAGGACAAGAACTCACCTGAGCTCGAGAATGGGGAGAAAACTCGCCCATTTCCGATCTGAGGGCTCTTTATAGGTGGCCTGGTCGAAGACCTTCGGCGGCCTAACGTGCCCCCTAAACTCATGCATGTTCGGCGGCCGAACTTGACTTTCGGCGGCCGAACCTTGGCTCGTTCAAACAAGACTTTCGGAGGCCAAAGGCGCTCCCGAAGCCTTTCCATGTTCGGCGGCAGATCCTGACTTTCGGCGGCCGAACCTGGCAAACGCCTCCTTGGTCTTTTCTTTCCAAAAATCATTTCCTTTCCATTTAAAACCATGAAATCAGTAAAAATATTTTAGAAAACACATTTTACCCCTCTAGAAGCCTCTGGCATCTTCACAATTCCAGATTCCAACGGAGATTCTGCCGGAAGGTAGGGATTCCGATGCCGAAATCTAGCCGGGTATTACATTCTTCCCCCCTTTAAGAACATTCGTCCCCGAATGTTCCACAAACAAACAGGCATCTCAAATCATAGCATCAATCATTCATAAACAAGCAAGCAAACCAACAAGCAAAACCAAAGACCTCTCTCCTAAAAGAGAGACACAGGTACTGCTGGAGTATAAACTCCCGGGTCTCCCAAACGCTCACTACAAACCAGTGGTGATTTCCAAAAGCCTTTCACCATCGAGATTTCCTGGTTCCTCAGCTTCTTGACTTATGTGTCAATGATCCGCACTAGCTACTCAACATAGGTGGGACCTTCTGTGATCTCCACCTCTGGTTCTTTAAGAACCCTACTAGGACCTGACACGAACTTCCATAACATAGGAACATGGAAATCCGAATGGATTTTTCTCCATAAGGAATCACCCTTCTCAAAGAGACACCTTAGCAATACCCAACCTTCTCCTGAAACTCAATGCTTCCACTGCGCTTCTCTGATCCTTACTCTTCTCTCTTCATCTTCACTAACTGGCTTCTTCTCACTTCTGACCCAAAACTAACTCTAACTCTCACAGGTAGTACCCGGATTTCAGACCTATCTTGGAAAACAAACAGCTCCTACTAGCTGTCCCAATAGATCATCCATCCTGCATGGGAATACCCGCTCTTGGTAGTGACCTTGTTTAACTGCTTACAGTCGTTACAAGGTCTCAAGGATCCATCCTTCTTTTCCCACAACCACACTGGAACACTCCAAGGTGAGGTACTAGGTCGGATAAAACCCCTTGTCTACCAAGTCTCGCCCCTACTCTGACTACTACCTCCCTTTACAACTGGCACTGAGGCTGGTTCCCTGACCTGAGTGCTAAACTCTCAACAAGAACTCGAACCCTCTAACAACCCCTCCTACGTACCCTACGAACCTGACAGGCTGACATCAAACCTCTAGGCATCCCTACTGTCCCCTCAACAGACTACCTCTGACCCATCCTGTCCTCTGAACCTGACTACCTTGTCTCTACAGACCAAGATAGCACCACGAGCAGAAAAACCTAGTCCAACCCTAAATTGACGTCCAGACAGTCAAGTCTAAGACCTCAAGGTAAGGTGGAAGGCATCTACCCTCAACGGACACAGAACTGGACCGGCAGACTGACTCTACCACAGATGGATCACGCTCGGGTCCACTAACCCAAAGAGAACACTCTAGCCCAGAAGCTATCAACTCAACCTCTCGATGGCTCCTAGAGCAACTAAAGAAAGAGAAAAACACCAGGGTTCACAAAACATACACATCAGAACTTTCAATAGTGAGCGTACCTGACACCACCATGTTCGATGTGTTTGCCTCTTGCTGAGCTTGGGTGAAGATCCGAGCTGGAGCTGACGGACCTTCTCCACGGGAACTGGAGAAATGAGGGACTGACCCTCTCCCTCTGCCTCGACCACTAACCTGAAGCATGGCTGAAACTGCTGGCTGAGACTGTGCTAGCCGGGGCACAGTAGGACACTCACGTGCTATGTGTCCTTCCTGCCCGCACTTGTAACATAGGTTGGTCCCATAATGACAGACCCCCTTGTGCGGCCTTCCGCACCTCATGCATTTCAAACTGCCTGAGCCAGAGCTTGAGCCACCAAAACCCAGACTAGCCTTCAAATTCTGCCAAAACTTCTTCTTCGACCTTCGGAGGCCTCTGCCCCACTTCTTGCTTTTCGTGGAGGCTGTACTCAGAGTGGAGGGATCAATCCCTCCTGAACCTGAAATCCTGGAATCCTGAGTATGAGCATCCTCCTGAGAATCTCCCATGCCTTCCTATGGCACTCTGATTCCCAAACTGACATCCTTTCTCTGCACATCCATCTCCATTTCCCTCATACTAGCTGACATCCTTCTTGGAGCCATTCCTTCTCTGCTTGCATCAAAAGACCTTCCAGGGTCCCTTGATGTTCCCCATCTGCTGACTCCCCACGACTGCGCTCTTGGCAGAGCAGGGGGAAAGGTGTCCATACCTTCCCTCTCAGATGGAACTCCAGTCGATTCCACAGATCGACGAGCACCTCGCATTCTGGCTCCTCTGAAGAACAACACACAAACATACAATCAATCATTAGCATCATACGGTTCATATGAAAACACATGAACCATAACATACATAGCATACATAGCATATCATACATAACATTAATGCACATGCATAAAATCATGGCATTCCACATCATCATCATACAAGACAGGATCTTACATCCTATCCTAGTGGACATGATTCTCCCTATTGTGCTTGCCCTTCTATGACCTCTAAGCCAACCCCTTTCCGATGTGGGATACCTCAAATCCTTGAGCATCTTTGCTCAACACACCGTACTCATGAGGCCCAAAGCTCTGATACCACTCTGTAACGACCCGAAAACCGGTACCCCTCTGTAACGGTCTGAACCGCCACCGGCGCTAGGATCCAGATCGGCTTAAGGCTGCCGGGACCCGTAGCAAGCCAAACATACCTCCTACCACCTGGTCAAATCCCCTACATGATCAAAACTTTAACATAAAAACTGAAACATCTGGTGTAAATGCCGAGTTTGACCTGTATGCGACATAACTGAAAACATAAAGAAACCCCCTTACTAGAGCCCTCAAAAACTCTAGCTGGGTCAACATAACATACATCAAGCCGGAATCACATCCAAATAACTAGAACCTAACCTGTGCATGCATCAGGCCACAAACATAAGACCTCCACTAGGGTCCTCATCAATTACCATAGCGTGGTAAACAACACATGCCACCGGTTTAGTTCAACACAACTCAGCATCTAAACCATAACATACATCATGCATTAAACAGGGACTAACCAAGTCTTAGGGCCAAGCACAGTACTAAACCATAAACATAACTCCACTTAACTTTACATTACATTCTCTTACAAATCAATATATCAATTTATAATACATGTCCACGCTAAAGGTACTAAGCTAATACTATTACATAAGCAAAACCTTTACTCTTGAGACTTCCCGATCAACCTCAAACCTGCAACACTGGGGTTAGGGGAGAGGGGTGAGCTAAAAAGCCCAGTGAGTAGAAACAAGGAAAACAGTTCATTAATTACATGCTTTCATGGAATGCGTCACAGCACAAACAAATCATATCACGGATTGGACCCAACCCCAAAACATCCCTTCCAGTCTCAGTATGCCCGGCCCGGCCGGGTCTCACAACCTTCGTATGCCTGGCCCAGCCAGGTCTTACAATAACTGTATATGTATGCCTGGCCCGGCCAGGTCTCACAACATTTCTCGGGCTAGTGGGGTCGTCCTTGGTCCAATCTCCATCATCATAGTCATCAAATTATGCAATGCGCCATATTCGTGAAACTAGTGCAATCAACCTACTATAATCATCGTGATGCATGAACATGCTTTAGGCATTTGAATTTCATAAAATAAAAGATTAAGGTTAGTTCTACTCACCTCTGGCAAACGCTGAACAGACTCTGCAACTGCTAACACTGACGGCCTCCTTGGTCCGTCGGGTCCGATCCTACAAAGGTGGACTCGAATGAGGTGCCAAACACATTCTAAACAACTCATAAACAACTACCCAAAAACCCCCTAAAACATCACTTAAACATGCATAGGAAACAACCATGAAAAGGCTGGACAGGGCACTTTCGGCGGCACCTTCGGCGGCCGAACCCTCTCTCCAGAGACGAAACTCGGGCACTTTCGGCGGCACCTTCGGCGGCCGAAAGTCCCTCTCCAGAGACGAAAGTCAGGCACTTTCGGCGGCCGAAAGTCTGCTTTCAAGCCAAAACTCAAATTTCGGGGGCAAGGTTCGGCGGCCAATCCATGTGTCCAAAGGCAAGTTCGGCGGCCGAAGCTACTTTCGGCGGCCGAACCTGAGTTCTTCCCAGACGGGCAGAACTCAGCTTCTCATGCATTCAAGCCTCCCAAACCTTCCAAACACCCCAAAACAAGCACCCAACTTTACCAAAACATGCATAAACCTTTAACCATGCACAAAGGAGCTTAAACAAGCTTAAACTCCAACAAAAACATCAAAAAGCATGCATAAATAGCTTATGACCCACATAAGCCAAAACCATCAAAACAACCCATAACCTCACTTACTCTTTCCCAATCATGCATACACTCTCCCACATACATAACCTAGCCTAAACATTCAACATAGTATCATATAAACATACATTGGGCATAAAACCCACATAAATCCTAACATGCATATCTACCCATACTCTACCATTAAAACCTTCATAAAACTTCAAAAGACATTAGGAAAGCAAAGATCTACACTTACCTCTTGAAGATCGAGGGTTGCGTGATCTCTAACTCGGAGGTGTGGAGAATCCAAGCTCCAAAAGCTCCAAGCTCCCAAAACTTCGATCTAAGCTTTAAAACTCTTCAAAATAACCATGGAACTCATGAAAACATGAAGGAGATGAGGAAAAACATGAAAACGGCCAAAGGAGGACAAGAACTCACCTGAGCTCGAGAATGGGGAGAAAACTCACCCATGTCCGATCTGAGGGCTCTTTATAGGGGGCCTGGTCGAAGACCTTCGGCGGCCTAACGTGCCCCCTAAACTCATGCATGTTCGGCGGCCGAACTTGACTTTCGGCGGCCGAACCTTGGCTCGTTCAAACAAGACTTTCAGAGGCCAAAGGCGCTCCCAAAGCCTTTCCATGTTCGGCGGCAGATCCTGACTTTCGGCGGCCGAACCTGGCAAACGCCTCCTTGGTCTTTTCTTTCCAAAACTCATTTCCTTTCCATTTAAAATCATGAAATCAGTAAAAACATTTTAGAAAACACATTTTACCCCTCTAGAAGCCTCTGGCATCTTCAGAATTCCAGATTCCAACGGAGATTCCGCCGAAAGGTAGGGATTCCGATGCCGGAATCTAGTGGTCTTTTCTTTCCAAAACTCATTTCCATTCCATTTAAAACCATGAAATCAGTAAAAACATTTTAGAAAACACATTTTACCCCTCTAGAAGCCTCTGGCATCTTCAAAATTTCAGATTCCAACGGAGATTCCGCCGGAAGGTAGGGATTCCGATGCCAAAATCTAGCCGGGTATTACATCGGCTCTGGAGAGGACTTTCGGCCGCTGAACCTGCCGCCGAAAGTGCCCTCTCCAGCCTTCCGTTGCATGCTTTGCATGATTGTTTTAGGAAGTTTAAGGGGATTCTTGGGGAGTTTTATAGAGTTGTTCTTGAGCTAGTTTGGTCCCTCATTTGAGTCCATCTGTGTAGGCACAGACTAGAGGAACCAAAGGGAGCAGCAGTGGGTACTGCTTCAGAGTTTGCAGAGTCAGTTCAGATAGCCAGAGGTGAGTGGAACTAAACTAAATTCTTGTAATTAAGAGATGGAATGTTTTTTAGCATATTTCATGCACCATGATTATGTAGTAGGTTGATTGCATTAGAATTCACGAATATGTTGCATTGCATAGTTATTTGTTGATGTGGGTGAATGCTGAATGATCCAATAGTCACTGAGATAAATCCAGGAGCCTTTGACTACGCCCTAGCAGGTATAGAAGTCCAGGAGCCTTTAACTACGCCCTGACAGGTATATAAAGTCCAGGAGCCTTTGACTACGCCCTGGCACAATGGTAAGTACAGGTGTTATATACACATATATATATATGAGACAGGAGAACCAGGTGCCTTTGACTATGCCCTGGTATGAGATACTGGGACTATTTGGTGACAGGTTTACCCTTGATGTGATTTGTCTGTGATATGATGCATTCCATAAGATCATGTTTTAATGACCTGTTTTACTGTTCTACTCACTGGGCTATAGAGCTCATCCCACTCCCTTAACCCCAGTCTTGCAGGTTCAGTGTACAGGTTGTACAGGGGAAGATCAGCAGAGTACAGAAAGAGTAAAGAGCTTTGTAATAGTATAGTGTGGACATGTAATAATGTAAAGAGATGTAACTGGTGTATAGAGTCAGAGTTGTGCTTGATTCAGTTGTACTGTAAATCTTTTGTGTACATGGTCTGTTTGTATAACAGTTTTATGAGCATGTGAAAAACCAGGCTTAACAGGTATGAGTTAACCCATCTAGAGCAAGCTCTAGTCAGGGGGTTCTATAGTACAGAGCGAGTGCATGCACGGGTTGAGCCTTGATTCAGAGATAGTTTTTATTTTTATAGAAAATATCTGATCATGTATGAGATTTACAGGTACCCAGAGAGTATAGCAGGCTTGCTACGGGTTCTGGCGGCCTTAAGCCGACCTGAATCCTAGCGCCGGTGACGGTCCATTTTGGGGTCGTTAGAAGACACCTCATAAAAAGCCTCATGAAAGCAAAACTGCCCACCAAATTGCTAGAAAAAACTTGATTTTCACATAAAGCCAAAGCCAACAGACCCAGTAGAAGAGGTCCAACTACGTAAAGATCAAAAGGTACAGTTCGGTACTGCGTTAACTAGTGAAACAAAGAACCGTTTAATAGAGTGGCTAAGACACCGAGTGACCACTTTCTCTTTTTCTCCAAAAGATGTAATAAGGGTGGATTCAGCTCTTATCACTCATAAGCTGTTTAGTAATAAAACAGTTAAACTGGTCCAACAAAAGAAAAGAAGATTCGCACCGGAAAGGCAACAGGTGATCAAAGAAGAGGTTAATAAACTGTTAAGTGCAGGATTAATAAAGGAGGTCCAGTATCCCACATGGCTTGCTAATGTAGTCTTGGTAAAGAAGGCCAATGGGAAATGGAAAATGTTCATGGATTTTACTAACTTGAATAAAAGCGTGCCCAAAAGATCATTACCTACTACCATCTATTAATAGGTTAGTAGACTCGACCTCTGGTCACGATGTGGTTACTTTTCTTGATGCAATTTCAGGTTACCACCAAATCTTGATGGACACCGAGGATGCAGAGAAGGCTGCATTCAGTACAGATGAAGGAGTTTTCTGCTACAAGATGATGCCACTTAAACTAAAAAATGTAAGAGCGACTTACCAAAGGCTGGTGTCAAGTATCTTTAAAGATATGGTGGGATCAACAGTCGAAGTGTATGTGAATGACATGGTGGTAAAGAGTCGATACTTGGAAGACCATCCAGATGATATTCGGAAATCTTTTGACGTACTGGACAAGGCATGCATGAAACTAAACCCTGAAAAGTACACATTCGAGGTAAAAATTGGAAAGTTTTGGGGTATATAGTTTCAGAAAGAGGCATAGAAGCAACCTTGAAAAGATTAGCGCCATCCAAAATATGGAAGCACCTAAACCATTAATGAAGTATAGAAGTTGAATCGGTAAGTCACAATCTTGGGCTAGTTTATATCATGCTCGGCCAAAAGGTGTCTCCTATTTTTTAATGCCTTAAAAGCCAAAAGTAAGTTTGTGTGGGGGGGAAGAATATGCATAAGCTTTTAAAAGTTGAAAAATCTTTTTGTCATCTCCTCTATTGCTAAGCTCACCTATCGAATGTGAGATTTTGTTTTTGTACTTATCTGTGACGCAGAAAACAGTTTGCTTGGTACTCATTCATGAGAACAATAGGGAGCAAAGCCCAGTCTATTATGCTAGCCAAGTCTTGAAGGGGGCAGATCTGAACTATCCCCCTCTTGAAAAGTTGGTGTTTACAGTCTTAATGTCAGCCACAAAGCTACGTCCATACTTTGAGTTGCACACCATAGAATTCATGACAGATTATCCTCTGTGAAAGATTCTACACAGGTCGGAGTTGTCAGGGCGGCTATCTGGGCAGTAATATTGTCAACCTTCAATATCAGATACGTTCTAAGAAAGGCCATGAAAGCCCAAGCAGTAGCCTATTTTGTTGCAGAAATGCCTTTATCATTAGAGCCTTCAAAATCCCCTGAATTAACCATGGAGAAGTTGAAGGTTTGAGCTGATGGAGTTTCCGAAGCTGGGGATTCTAGAATTGTGATCCTTTTATAGAGTCAAACTGGGATAAGGCTTCGGTTGGAAAAACTCACCTTCAATGCTACCAACAATGTAGCCTAGTATGAAACTGTAATAATGGCCTTAAAAATCATCAAAGAATTAAGTGTATAGAAATCCATTGCTTTTAGTGACTTGCAGTTGGTTGTTAATCAGTATCAGGTGATACGGATCCAATAGGGCAAACTTCTAACAATGGTGTGGAGTAAACTTATGTCATTCAAATGGATCTAAAAGGAGATTAAAATCATATGCATATGATCTATATATATTTGGAGCGTGCTTCTGTAACGACCCCAAAATGGACCGTCACCGGCGCTAGGATTCAGGTCGGCTTAAGGCCGCCAGAACCCGTAGCAAGCCTGCTATACTTTCTGTGTACCTGTACAACTCATACATGATCATACATTTTCTGTGAAAATAAAACTCTTTTCTGAACCAAGGCTTAACCTGTGCATGCACTATCTCTGTACTCTGTACTCTGTATCCCTGACTAGAGCTTGCTCTAGATGGGTTAACTCATACCTGTTAAGCCTGGTTTTCACATACAGGAAAACATATATACATATACAGATCATGTACAAAACATACATCACTAGGTCAAGCAACAACTATTACATCTCTTTCATATTACATGTCCACTCTAAGCTATTACAGATCTCTTTACTCTTCCTGTACTCTGCTGGACTGTCCCTGTACACTGTACACTGAACCTGCAAAACTGGGGTTAAGGGAGTGGGATGAGCTCTATAGCCCAGTGAGTAGAACAGTAAAACATCTCAGTAAAATATGATCTCATGGAATGCACCACATCACAGACAAGCCACATCAAGAGTAAACCTGTCACCACATAGTCCCAGTAACTCTGTGCCAGGGCGTAGAATCGAGCACCTGGTCTTCCTGTCATATATGTATATGTGTATATAACACCTGTGAACTTACCATTGCCAGGGCGTAGTCAAAGGCTCCTGGACTTTGCTATATACCTGCCAGGGCGTAGTCAAAGGCTCCTGGACTTTGCTATACTTGCCAGGGCATAGTCAAAGGCTCCTGGATTTCCTGTCTGAGACTATTGGATCATTCAGTATTCACTCACATCACCAAATAACAATGCAATGCAACATATTCGTGAATACTAATGCAATCAACCTATGGCATAAACATGATGCATGAGATATGCTAAAAGCAGTTTGTGGTTCAATTAAAAGTCATCCGTTTAGTTCCACTCACCTCTGGCTATCTAGACTGACTGACTTTGCAGGTTCTGAACCTCTGGAGCAGGACTCACTGCTGCTCTCTCTGGTTCCTCTGGTCTGTATCAGCACATAAAGACTCAAATGAGGGACCAAACTATCATAAGACTACCTCTCTTAAACTACCCAAGAAACCCCTTCATCTCACTTTAAAACTCATGCAAAACATGCAAAGGAAAAGCTGGACAGAACACTTTCGGCGGCAAGTTCGGCGGCCGAAAGTCCTCTCTAGAGACGAAACTCAAGCACCTTTGGCGGCACCTTCGGCGGCCGAATCCCCCAAACAGAGCCGAACATAGAAAAACACTCGGGGGCAAGCTGTGGCAACTAAGCCACCATGCAAGAGGTTCGGCGGCCGAATGAACTTTCGGCTGCCGAACCTGAGTTCATCCAGAACTCAGCTTCAACGGCAAACCATCTCCTCCTTCCCTTCAAGCTCTCCAAACATGCCTACCTCCTCTACTCAACTCACATATACTCATGTATATGTCCACAGGGGTCCAAAACTAGCTACTAACCCCAAACAACAAAACAAACATAACACATCAACATGTATACATACATAAATCATCAAAAACTACCATGAATAACCTAAGCATGCTTCTCCTTCCTTTCACTCTTCAGAAAACATATAAACAGGGTCTAAAACTGCCCTTACCTCTGGAAACAGGAAGCTACACACACTGAGCAAAGGAAAAACAGATCAACCTCTCTTCAACCTCTCAAAATCTCAAAAGCGTCACTTTTGTTTCTCTCAACTCTCAACACCTTTGCAAGCACCTCAAACTGCTGTAAGAACAACCAAAAACCTGTACAGATGAGTCATAAGAGACGGGGTCATTCCATGGCAAGAATCTGAGGCCAACACTTGTCAAAAACCATGACTCAGCCAACTCAACTTCGGCTGCCCAATCGCATGCAAAACCATGCAACATTCGGGGGCCGAACTTGAATTTCAGAAGCCGAACATTGGGCACTTTCGGCGGCCGAACTTACCTTCGGCGGCCGAACTTGGCTGAAGTCTCCATGAACTCTTTTTTTCTTCAAAACTCAAAACTATATAACTTATAAACCTTAAAACACATCATAACACTTAGAAAACAAAACTCCTACCCTTTTCTCGACTCCCAGCACCCCGGATTCCACCAGACAATAGGAATTCCGGTGCCGGATTCTAGCCGGGTATTACATTCTCCCCTCCTTAAGAACATTCGTCCTCGGATGTTCCTAAAACACACAATTAACACATGAAACGGAGAAAACGAACCTCAAAACAAATATGGATACTGCTGGAGCATAGACTCCCGCGTCTCCCAGGTGCACTCTTCTAGATTATGGTGGTTCCATAGAACTTTCACCATCGGAATCTCCTTGTTCCTTAGCTGTCTGATCTGCGTGTCCAGAATCCGTACTGGCTGCTCTATATAGGTGAGATCCATATGAATCTCCACCTCAGGCTCACTCAGAACCTGATTTGGATCTGACACAAACTGTCGTAGCATAGAAACATGAAATACCGGGTGAATTCTCTCCATAGAAGCAGGTAAATCCAGCTTATACGACACATTTCCGATCCTCTGCAACACCTCAAAGGGTCCAATGTACCGTGGAGCTAATTTACCTTTCTTCCCAAAACGAACCACTCCTTTCATTGGAGACACTTTCAGCAATACCCAATTACCCTCTTGAAATTCTAACTGCTTTCTGCGAACGTCGGCATAACTTTTCTGTCTACTCTGAGCTGTTCTGATTCTCTCTCTGATCATGGGCACCATTCTACTGGTAATGTCTACTAACTCTGGCCCTGCAAGAGCCTTCTCTCCTACCTCTTCCCAGCAAACAGGGGATCTGCATTTCCTCCCATACAAAGCTTCATAAGGAGCCATCCCGATGCTAGCATGATGACTGTTATTGTAGGCAAACTCTACCAAAGGTAGATGCTGCCTCCAAGAACCGCCAAAGTCTAACACACTTAGGCGAAGCATATCCTCTATGGTCTGGATGGTCCTTTCTGACTGTCCATCAGTCTGTGGGTGGAAAGCAGTACTAAAATCTAACCTTGTGCCCATTGCACTTTGCAGACTCCGCCAAAAGCGGGAGGTAAACTGAGGTCCTCTGTCTGAAACTATAGACACTGGGACTCCATGTAATCTCACTATCTCATCCAGATAGACCTGTGCCAACTTATCCACAGAATAGTTACTCCGTACTGGAAGAAAATGAGCAGATTTCGTGAGTCTGTCCACAATCACCCATATCGAGTCTATCCTGTTGGACGCTACTGGTAAACCCACTACAAAATCCATGGCTATGTTCTCCCATTTCCACTCTGGAATCGGTAATGGGTTAAGCATTCCGGCTGGTTTCTGATGCTCTAATTTCACCCTCTGACAAACCTCACAGGCTGTCACAAATTGCGCCACTTCTTTCTTCATGGCTGGCCACCAATAGACCTTTTTTAGATCCTGATACATCTTGGTGGCTCCTGGGTGAACACTATACCTCGCATTATGAGCTTCCCTCATAATATCTTCCTTCACACTGCCCCTATCTGGTACACAAAGTCGACTCCCATAGCGAAGGATCCCTTTGCTGTCAAATCTGAACTCTACACTATTGCCTGACTGAACAGTCCTGGCAATTTTCATCAACTCAGGGTCCTCATGCTGTCTCTGAGCTATCTGCTCCAGAAACACAGGTGTCACTCTCATCTGTGCGATCAACGCTCCTGTACCAGACAATTCTAGCTGTAAGCCCTCGTCAAAGAGCTTATAAAGCTCCATCACAACCGGTCTCCGCTCTGCTGCTATATGGGATAAACTGCCTAATGACTTCCGGCTTAGGGCATCTGCGACAACATTCGCCTTACCCGGATGATACTGGATCTTACAATCATAATCACTGAGCAATTCTACCCATCTCCGCTGCCTCAAATTCAGCTCTCTCTGACTTAAGATGTACTGTAAACTCTTGTGATCAGTGAAGATCTCGCATTGAACCCCGTAGAGGTAATGCCGCCACATTTTAAGTGCAAAGATCACTGCTGCCATCTCTAGGTCATGGGTAGGGTAATTCAACTCGTGCTTCTTCAACTGTCTAGAAGCATAAGCTATTACTCTATCACTCTGCATCAATACACAACCCAATCCCACTCGAGATGCATCACAGAACACTGTGAAATCCTTGTCACTAACAGGCAGAGCTAGCACTGGTGCTGTAGTCAGTCTCCTCTTGAGCTCCTCAAAGCTCTCTTCACACTGGTCTGACCAGATAAACTTCTGGTTCTTCTGAGTCAATTTGGTCATAGGAGCTGCTATCTTTGAGAAGTTCTGAACGAACCTCCTGTAGTAACCTGCCAGTCCCAGAAAACTTTTAATCTCAGTCACTGTCGTGGGTTTGGGCCAGTTAGCTACAGCCTCTATCTTCTTGGGGTCTACCTCAATACCCTCTGCTGATACCACATGTCCCAAGAAGGCAATGCTCCGTAACCAAAACTCACACTTCGAGAACTTGGCATACAAACCATGCTCTCTCAGTGTCTGCAGAACAATCCTCAGATGCTGGGCATGCTCCTCTGCATCTCTGGAATACACTAAGATATCATCGATAAACACAATGACAAAGTGATCCAGAAACTCACTAAATACTCTGTTCATGAGATCCATAAATGCTGCAGGGGCGTTAGTCAACCCGAACGGCATCACTAAGAACTCATAATGCCCATATCTGGTTCGGAAAGCTGTCTTAGGCACATCTGCCTCTCTGACTCTCAACTGATGATACCCAGATCTCAGATCTATTTTTGAGAAACAACCTGCTCCAGCTAGCTGGTCAAATAGATCATCAATCCTAGGTAAAGGATACCTATTCTTGATAGTGACCTTGTTCAACTGTCTGTAGTCGATACAAAGTCTGAGGGATCCATCCTTCTTTCTGACAAAGAGCACTGGAGCACCCCAAGGTGAGGTACCAGGGCGGATGAAACCCTTATCTACCAAGTCCTGCAACTGTTCTTTCAACTCTGTTAACTCAGCTGGCGCCATCCTGTAGGGAGGAATAGAGATAGGTCTAGTACCTGGCAGTAATTCAATTTCAAACCCTATCTCCCTATCAGGTGGTAGTCCTGGTAAATCGTCTGGGAACACATCGAGAAACTCTCGGACTACTGGTACTGTGGCTGGTTCCCTCACCTGACTGTCTAGCTCTCTCACATGAGCTAGAAACCCCTGACAACCCCTCCTAAGCAAACGACGAGCCTGAAGGGCTGAAATCATACCTCTGGGTGTACCTCTCCTGTCTCCTCTGAAGACACACTCTGACCCATCCTGGTCTCTGAGACTCACTAGCTTCTCTCGACAGTCCAACGTAGCACTATATGCAGATAGCCAATCCATCCCTAGAATGACATCAAAATCTGTCAAGTCTAGAACCACAAGGTCAGCTGGAAGGCATCTACCCTCTATAAACACTGGACTGAAATGACAGACTGACACTGCCACTGATGGGTCACATCTAGGTCCACTGACCCAGAGAGGATACTCTAACTCATAACTGATCAAACCCAACCTCGCTATGGCTCTCGAAGCAATAAAGGAATGAGAAGCACCGGGGTCCATCAAAGCATACACAGCTGAACACCCAATGATGAGATTACCTGCCACCACTGTGTTCGACGTGTTAGCCTCCTCCTGTGTCACTGTGAAAATCCGTGCTGGGGCTACCGGATTTCCACCTCGGGAACCTGCTGCTGAAGTAGAGGCTACCCCTCTCCCTCTACCTCTGCCACTAGTCTGAGGCATGACTGGAGCTACTGGCCGTACAACTGGCTGTACCACACTGCCTGAACTCATCTGCTGGGATGGTGCAAAAGTCATCTGCGGACAATCCCGAGCAATATGCCCTTCCTGTCCACACCGAAAACAAGCTGTAGATCCCAACCGACAAACTCCTCCATGTGGTTTTCCGCATCGTCTGCAGACTGGAGCTGTGCCAGAGCTTGAGCCACTACCTATTCCCAGACCTGACTTGACTTTACTCCAGAACCCTTTCCTTGTTCCTCTCGTTCTATCCCATCTCTTACTGCCTGTAGAACCTGAACTGGGGGCCTTAGAACCCGAAGCCTGTGCCTTTGACTGTTTCTGACTATTAGCACTAGCTTCCATCTTCCTGGCTGCATCTATAATAGAGTGAAAACTCTCCTTTTCTGCTGGAAGGATCAAAGAAGAATACCTGGGATGAAGTCTCATGGTATATCTCCGCGCCTTCTTCTGATCAGTATCATAGGCCTGACCCACGTACTGAAGCAAATCTAGGAACTTATCTGTGAACTCATCCACAGTCATCTCATCTGTTTGTCTCAACTGTTCAAACTCAATTATCTTCAGCTCTCTGGAACTATCAGGAAAAGCCCACCCTGCAAACTCATTAGCGAACTCTCCCCATGACATGTTGTCCATTCTAGGCTCCACATAATGCTTAAACCATTCTCTGGCTTTCCTGCATTTTAATGTGAAACCTGCCATCTCAATGGCTCTCCTATCATCTGCTCCCAATTCACTGGTGATCATCCTAACTGCTCTGAGGTAATCAAATGGATCATCTCCTGTTTTGTATTTCGGAGCATCCAATTTCAAGTACTCCGTCATTTGGACTTTACCTCCAGATGAGCTAGGTTCATGTCTGTCAACAACAGGGGCTACTGGTTCTGGTGGTGGTACTGGGTCATTTAGCTCTAAGTGTGCTGCACTTGGATGGGTAGGGGAAGATGGATACATCGGATATGGTGGGTAATAGTGAGGATATGGCATATATGGCATGTATGTAGGATATGGGTCAAAACGAGAGTATTCCGACATACCCTCCATCGGATACTCTGGCTCCTGAAACAAGGATGGATAGCCATAACCTGAGGCCTGAACGCCTCCCTCGGATTCTCCCATACCTTCATCCATAGACGGATCAGTCTCCATAGCCTCCCTCTCTTCCTCTGATCTACCTCCTCTAGCTGTTCCTCTTCTGCTCTCGTCGACAGACCTTCTAGGGTCTATTGACATACCTTCCCTGCTAGATCTCTGAGACCTTGCCCTTGGCAATGCAGGAGGACGAGCAGCTGGTCTCTCACTCTCTGGTGGGACTCCAGTCAATCGAGCTGATCGACGAGTTCCTCGCATCTTTATGCTGGGAAACACAACATATAACATACCACTTTAGCACATAAAGATCACATATCAATCATACACATACAACACTCATAGCATATCATAGCAGATAGGACCCAAGCCCCTATCCTAGTGGACATGATTTCCTATTGTGCTTGACCACTTCTAACCTATCTGAGCCCAACACTGTCTCTATAGGTCCGATCATGTGAACCTAGGGCTCTGATACCAATCTGTAACGACCCCAAAATGGACCGTCACCGGCGCTAGGATTCAGGTCGGCTTAAGGCCGCCAGAACCCGTAGCAAGCCTGCTATACTTTCTGTGTACCTGTACAACTCATACATGATCATACATTTTCTGTGAAAATAAAACTCTTTTCTGAACCAAGGCTTAACCTGTGCATGCACTATCTCTGTACTCTGTACTCTGTATCCCTGACTAGAGCTTGCTCTAGATGGGTTAACTCATACCTGTTAAGCCTGGTTTTCACATACAGGAAAACATATATACATATACAGATCATGTACAAAACATACATCACTAGGTCAAGCAACAACTATTACATCTCTTTCATATTACATGTCCACTCTAAGCTATTACAGATCTCTTTACTCTTCCTGTACTCTGCTGGACTGTCCCTGTACACTGTACACTGAACCTGCAAAACTGGGGTTAAGGGAGTGGGATGAGCTCTATAGCCCAGTGAGTAGAACAGTAAAACATCTCAGTAAAATATGATCTCATGGAATGCACCACATCACAGACAAGCCACATCAAGAGTAAACCTGTCACCACATAGTCCCAGTAACTCTGTGCCAGGGCGTAGAATCGAGCACCTGGTCTTCCTGTCATATATGTATATGTGTATATAACACCTGTGAACTTACCATTGCCAGGGCGTAGTCAAAGGCTCCTGGACTTTGCTATATACCTGCCAGGGCGTAGTCAAAGGCTCCTGGACTTTGCTATACTTGCCAGGGCGTAGTCAAAGGCTCCTGGATTTCCTGTCTGAGACTATTGGATCATTCAGTATTCACTCACATCACCAAATAACAATGCAATGCAACATATTCGTGAATACTAATGCAATCAACCTATGGCATAAACATGATGCATGAGATATGCTAAAAGCAGTTTGTGGTTCAATTAAAAGTCATCCGTTTAGTTCCACTCACCTCTGGCTATCTGGACTGACTGACTTTGCAGGTTCTGAACCTCTGGAGCAGGACTCACTGCTGCTCTCTCTGGTTCCTCTGGTCTGTATCAGCACATAAAGACTCAAATGAGGGACCAAACTATCATAAGACTACCTCTCTTAAACTACCCAAGAAACCCCTTCATCTCACTTTAAAACTCATGCAAAACATGCAAAGGAAAAGCTGGACAGAACACTTTCGGCGGCAGGTTCGGCGGCCGAAAGTCCTCTCCAGAGACGAAACTCAAGCACCTTTGGCGGCACCTTCGGCGGCCGAATCCCCCAAACAGAGCCGAACATAGAAAAACACTAGGGGGCAAGCTGTGGCAACTAAGCCACCATGCAGGAGGTTCGGCGGCCGAATGAACTTTCGGCTGCCGAACCTGAGTTCATCCAGAACTCAGCTTCAACGGCAAACCATCTCCTCCTTCCCTTCAAGCTCTCCAAACATGCCTACCTCCTCTACTCAACTCACATATACTCATGTATATGTCCACAGGGGTCCAAAACTAGCTACTAACCCCAAATAACAAAACAAACATAACACATCAACATGTATACATACATAAATCATCAAAAACTACCATGAATAACCTTCTCCTTCCTTTCACTCTTCAGAAAACATATAAACAGGGTCTAAAACTGCCCTTACCTCTGGAAACAGGAAGCTACACACACTGAGCAAAGGAAAAACAGATCAACCTCTCTTCAACCTCTCAAAATCTCAAAAGCGTAACTTTTGTTTCTCTCAACTCTCAACACCTTTGCAAGCACCTCAAACTGCTGTAAGAACAACCAAAAACATGTACAGATGAGTCATAAGAGACGGGGTCATTCCATGGCAAGAATCTGAGGCCAACACTTGTCAAAAACCATGACTCAGCCAACTCAACTTCGGCTGCCCAATCGCATGCGAAACCATGCAACATTCGGGGGCCGAACTTGAATTTCAGAAGCCGAACATTGGGCACTTTCGGCGGCCGAACTTACCTTCGTCGGCCGAACTTGGCTGAAGTCTCCATGAACTCTTTTTTTCTTCAAAACTCAAAACTATATAACTTATAAACCTTAAAACACATCATAACACTTAGAAAACAAAACTCCTACCCTTTTCTCGACTCCCAGCACCCCGGATTCCACCAGACAATAGGAATTCCGGTGCCGGATTCTAGCCGGGTATTACAGCTTCAACTCATATGGGGCAGATTTGGTGCAACACTTGCAATCATAGGCTTAGGGAGCCTAATCAAACCTATGGGCTAAAACTACACAAAGGAAAGCCTAAAGTGAAGATCAAGAAAGGTTTTTGTGAAGATTCAGCTTTGTCATGGTGGACTTGCTATATTTTATTATTTAAACACTTATTTTATTTTGGCTTTGTTTGGGCTTGTATTCTGTCCATATTTTATCTTTTAAGTTTTAGAGTGTTGGGCCATATCTTGGGCTTATGTTTTAATACTTATGAATTTGATGTATTATTTTAGTGTATGATTGGTATTGGGCCTTATGTGTGGTTCGGCTAGGCTTAAGAAGAGTCTTAGGGTTTTATTTGTTTTCTCCTTACTATATAAGGTAAGAAACACCTGTAAGAGGCAACTTTTAATCAAAATTTTTAGAATTCTTTTCATGCCTTTGGCGTGTATTGCTTTGAGTGAGAGTGAAGATTTGCTTTCATCAATTGCACCAGGAATCTTGGCTAACTTATCAACTATTCGTTGTGGCGTTTATCAGATTCTCATCTAAATCCTTCAGTCATTGGTGTTTCAGCTTCTCTAAGTGTGGGGTGCCATAGGAGGTGGGTTTATCAGTCTGATGCGGAACCCTATGGCACAAGTCTCAAACCTACACACACAAGTAGATATGGAATCCTAAGGTTTGATAAACCCACCTCCTATGGCACCCCACACTTAGAGAAACTGAAACACCAATGATCGAAGGATTTAAATGAGAATCTGACAAACGCCACAATGAATAGTTGATAAGTTAGCCAAAATTCTTGGTGCAATTGATGAAAGCAAATCCTCACTCTCACTCAAAGTAATACACGCCAAAGGCATGAAAAGAATTATGAAAATTTTGATTAAAAGATGCTTTTTACAAGTGTTTCTTATCCTTATATAGTAAGGAAAAAATAAATAAAATCCTAAGACTCTTCTTAAGTCTGGCCGAACCACACATAAGGCCCAAGCCCAATCACACACTAAATAATACATCAAACTCATAAGTATTAAAATATAAGTCCAAGATATGGCCCAACACTTTAAAACTTAAAAGATAAAATATGGCCAGAATAACAGCCCAAACAAAGCCAAAATAAAACAAGTGTTTAAATAATAAAATATAGCAAGCCCACCATGACAAAGCTGAATCTTTACAAAAGCCTTTCTTGATCTTCACTTTATGTTAGTGTATTTGCCCTAGGCCATTATCTTGGACCTTTTTGTATGTCGTTTTAGTTATTAATAAAAGAGGTTTTTACTATCATTATTATTTGTTTGCATGATTAACATCCCTAGTCACTTATTATTATGTTGATAATAATAAAATATAACTAGTATGGTTATTGATTGATAATCATGAGATGATTATGTATATGTTGATATAATTCAATAATCATAGATACTTGTTAGAGAATAAAGTATTGGATGGACCCACACTGAGATTACTACATGGGTTATTGTCATAAGTGGATCTCAAAGTAGTTATGTCTTAATCCTTTGACTTGAGATTATCATAGTTTCCAACATAAGGACTGTTATGTTTTGACATAACCAAACATTGTCATTAATCGGACAATCATAAAGGTTATGATTGAGCATAATAGAAATTATGTAGAGGATATTGAACAATCAAGATAGAATTTGTCCCTCTCTTTGAGAGAGATATCTTCTGGGCCCCTGGATAAGTGAGACTGAGAAATGCATGGCCGTGCTCAAATGAATTGATAGTGTGATCAATATCATTTGAATTTATCAGTCTACTTAGAGATCGAGAAATCATAAGTTTGAACATTATAAGTTTGACATTGACCATGACTTATGTTCAAACTAGTTATCGTGTGACAAAGGGATTAATACATATTCTATTTAATAGGCTTTATCGGACTATCGATCCTCATATTAATTGGGTAGTCATAATGTCTTGCTAGAGGCCGCTTATGATTTATGGGCCTTGTGGGACTAGGCCTATTACCAATATATGTGACCTATTGGGTCACACACAAGAACTTTGTTGATGTGCTATATTAATGGGCTAAAGGCCCATTAGTATAATTAATAATAATAAAGTGTTATTATTATTAATATTAATTATTTATTATTATAAGATAATAATATTTAAAAGGATCTGCTGTCTATCTGTAACTATTACAGATAAAGAACTCTATCACATAAGATATTTGAGTATCTGTGAGATTGTGGTAGTTGATTATGAACACAACTCTATCACATAAGATATTTGAGTATCTGCGAGATTGTGGTAGTTGGTTATGAACACAACTCTATCACATAAGATATTTGAGTATCTGTGAGATCGTGATAGTGGGTTCTGAACACAACTCTTTTATGAAAAGAGTTGTGGGAAAACAAAAAGACTGAAATATATAAAAACTCCTTCTACGAATTGTGGAAAAAATGGTTTTTTAGAAAATTCAGTCTAACAGTTGCAAATTATGGAGCACATAATCTATCCATCAAAGTGAGCTAGCACTCCAGAAGGATAAGAGACGTTCGTGTGGATACCATAGCGGGTGTTCGTTGAAAAAGCAGCACCTTGAGTCCGGGATTGTATCTTCTCGTCGAGTCTAACAGGTTAGTAGCTTATCCTTCCTTTCGAATTAAACGAAGCACACAGATCCCGGGAAGGAATAAGAGATTTTAATTTTTCTGCTGCGTGTTTGGGTTGTAGTAAATCTCTAGATTTCCTAACACTTTAGGCTTCCCTTTGTGTAGTTTTAGCCCATAGGTTTGATTAGGCTCCCTAAGCCTATGATTGCAAGTGTTGCACCAAATCTGCCCCATATGAGTTGAAGTACGCCCCAAATATATATGGATCATATGAATATGATTTTGAACTCCTTTTAGATCCATTTGGATGACATAAGTTTGCTCCACACCATTGTTAAAAGTTTACCCTATTGGATCCGTATCATTCCCTTCTTCTTTAGAAAAGATTCATCCTCGAATCTTGCTGATATTTATGTTAGGGAGGGAAGCTTTAGGAATCAATGCATCTTCAAAGACCTCTTCTTGAATAGGTGGAAATAGCATAAAATTTTTGTCATGGGTATTTTCATCAACAACCTACACATCAAGAACAAATGAACTAGGCATAAAAATATTAGTCATAAAAAGATCCTGTGGATGTGACCTATTTTCCTCTACAACTTCCAAAACAGCCTCATTCACCTCATCAATCACATGCTCCCCATGTCCACCATCATTCACAACCTCTTCTATATGCTCATTGATAGAATTTTCAGCAACAACTATATTAACTTCATGCATTACAACTTCCTCTTTAATTTTAATCTCTATGGAAGTTGAGATTAAAACTTTAGCCTCTTCTTTCTTCTTTTCTTTCACCATCTTCCCTCCTTGAATTAGTCTTGTCAACCTGTTGTCCAAATCCCTATAAAAGTGTGAAGGGATGAATCTCTAGTGCATCAACTCTTCATCTCGAACTTGAGGCCTATTGGAATTAACAGTTCTTTGAGGCATTCTTGTTGTAGTGGGAGCTTGTGAGACATTCAAACTCTCCATAGTTTCAGTCAACCTTTCAAGAGTCTTACACATCCTTATAAACTCACTATCAACTGATTTTTTGAAGAGTTTATAATCACTAGTCATGTCCCATTCACTTTCATCATCACTATCCATCATATTTGTGTATTTACTCATCCTGCCTTCAATCAATAAAGAACAAAGAGAACTAGCAAATATGGTGTAAGAAATAAAAACACTCAAGTGTTTGCACTCTTGCCACTCTTTTGTTGATTCTTCAATTGCACTTCAGAAACTAAGGTCAACCGACCAACCAAAAGGTGCGTTTAATGTATCAAAGAAGAAAACCTAAAGAAGGAAGGAAGCATGCAAAAAACTAGAAAGAAGACACTGACAATTTAGAAAGTAACACACGAACTAGGTTTTGTGCTACTTGAAAAATATCACCTAAAGTATAGACACAAGCAAATAATACTCCAGCAATGTCAAGGAAGCAAAGCAAGCTTAAACCAAAAAAGAAAACTTAGAATTCAAATAAAAATGAACCTAGACAAAAGTTTGAATTTAATTCACTTTAAAGCAAATTAAATATGGATCTGTTTAAATCTACCCAACAAGACAAGTATCAAAACCCACAATAGAATCAGAAAAAAAAAATTCAAATTTCACTCAATTCAGCATCATGGACGAAAATTCTGGTGTTAAAAGAAGAATTTGACATCAAATCAATTTAGATGCAGTTGCCTTAAATGTGCGCTTTAGGAAATAGGCAGAATTTCTTTTGTCTCCTAATCTGCATTCAACCCAATTCAAAATTCAAAATTCAAAATCGATTCTCATAAATTACAGTCATCAATTAAGATAGTTAAGGCAATATAGATGAAATAGGAAGTATATCACAATTTCGGCCAGATCAAGATAAATAAGACAGGCGTTTTTTTTTCACGGATTTCAAATTTTCTTCCAAAAGAGATTATGTGATGATTAATAATCAAGAAGGTGCAGTCATGGATATACAAGCTTTCACCGAAAACAACAAGGAAGAAAAGAAAAACTCAAAAAACCCTAGATCCTAAGATAAATCATAATTTATCTCACTTTAGCTCTGATACCAACTGACGCAGAATCCTTTGGCACAAGCCTCAAACCCACACGCAGTAGTAGATATGGAATCCAAAGATTTGATAAACTCACCTCCTATGGCACCCCACACTTAGAGAAGCTGAAACACCAATGATCGAAGGATTTAGATGAGAATATGACAAACGCCACAACGAATAGTTGATAAGTTAGCCAAGATTCCTGGTGCAATTGATGAAAGCAAATCCTACAATTTAAAGTTAGAAAACCAAACCTTGTCAAATATGAGGAAAAGGTTTGATCCTTAATGGAGAGGACCAAAGACAGGCAGGGCAACTGCGAGCTTCACTAGGTGGCTAGAGTTGACAACGAATAGGCTGATTTTCTAGCCCAAATAGCGGCAGCAGGTGAATAACACCTGACTCAACCATTTCAGTTTGAGGAGCTGCACACTCCAACAACTGACAAAGAAGACTCTTTTCCCATAGAGGAAGGGGAATCATGGATGATGTCCCTATACAAGTTTTTGACGTAGGATGATCTGCCGACCGATGAATTGCTGGCCAAATAGGTAATAAGAAAATCCTCTAAATATGCACTAATTGATGCCTGATTGTATAGGTAGTCCTCAACTCAACCATGGCTACTGATAGAGCATATTTTAGTCCATATTATCATGATCTTTTTTATGTTTATTTACACCTTTTCTACCTAATTTTGTGGTTTTAATCATGTTTTGAAGATATTAGGTGTAAAGAGACATTCTGGAGAAAATGCTCTTAAAAATGCCAAAAAGTGCCAAAAACAGAAAAGTCACCTTCGGAAGCACCTTTGGAAGCCGAAAGTGGCCTCCAGATCCGAAACTCCACCACCTTCGGAAGCACCTTCAAAAGCACTTTCGGAAGTCGAAAGTCAACGACCTTCGGAAGCACTTTCGAAAGCTGAAAGTCTGGTCCAGAGCCGAAAGTCACCCATCTTCGGAGGCACCTTCGGCCGCTGAACCTTCACTCCAGAGCCGAAAGTCCAGCTTCCGAAACTAATCTTAGGCGGCCGAAAGTCCCCCCGAACAGCCTCTTCCTTATTCAAGAAGCCAAATCTTGAAGATCACATGTTTTCCACTTCATGCCATGCACATTCAAAATTCAAAACAAGGCTCCACCTTCCTCTTTTGTGCATGAATAATGTGAAGAAGACTTCTTGGACACACTTGGGCATCAATTAAAAGACCAAAAAGCCCCTCTCTTGCCCACACAAGGCACATACAAGACCAAGGGCACTTTGGGCAAATCTCTAAAAGATGCATGGATACCCAAGAAACCCTAGGCAGCCTCTCAACACCTATTTAAAGACCTTAAGAAGACAAGAAGAGGCAAATTTTCATCCACACAACTCTCCAAATTCGGCCAAGGCTCTCCAAGGCTTCTCCACTTTGGTTCTTCATCTTCTTGCTTTCTTTTCTTTTATTTTCTGTTTTGGTTCAGCCATGAGTGGCTGAAACCCTAATTCTAGTTGAGGATTGGTTGAAACTAAGGTTGTTTAAAGGGTTGTGAGATCTGAACATAAAGTGTTTGCTTTTGGTTTGTTCAATATTCATGCAACTGTGTGCTTAATTCTAAGATTGCTTTGTTGTTTTGATCAAATTGGCCACTTGATTCTTAATTGCAAAGTTAATTGATTGTTAGTTGGGATATTTGTTAGTCCGTAATTGCTGGAAATATTCTGACCTAAGAACTCTTTGTGTACAAACTAAGGAATTGTATGATCTAGCAACATCTCATGCGTTTGAGTAGCTAGGGTTGGATCTCTCTCTTTCTTCATGCAATTGACAATTGTTTTGATGCCTAAGGCCCAAGGACATTCATTGGCAATTTGTTAATTAGTAATTGATTAGAGGACGTTCCCTAATTGATTTAATCATAAGGAGAGACATGGTGGTGAGAAGCGTTTTCCATCCCCATAACCAATCTATTGAACCAATTAAGAGAACATAAGTTTCAATGATCAATCCAAATAACCAAAGTGGATCCATATCTTCAACTAGACCTTTCTCATATTGATTTCTTTAGTTTATTTCAATTGCTTGCTGTTTTAATTACTTTCAATAGTTGTTAGTGAAATCAATCTCAAAACCCCCTTTTTACTTTATTGCACTTTACTCTTATTCTGCTTTCAGTTACTTGCTTTCAATTGTGCTTTCAGTTGATTCTTTTGATCTTGTTTGGGAAAAATAGATAAGTATTCAATTCTCTGTGGATTTGATCCTTTACCACTATCTGCAGTTGTAAGATTGTTGATAACCGTAGAGGTTATTTTTGACCGGCTTCGACAACCGCGAGTCAGCTGCATTGCATTATGAAAGAAGAAGGCCAGAAAATCCTAAAGAACATTCATGAAGGTGATTGTGGGAGCCATAAAGGACATTTTCCTGCTCTTGAGAAGTTCTTACAACAAGTTGTGAGTATAAGCTCAGGCTGCATCCTAGTATATCTTTAGTATCACCTTAGGTAAACTGTTAGGCCATTAAATTAGCTAGAGAGGTATAAATGTGAATCCAAACAAGGTTAAGGCCCTAATAGAAATTCTAGCATCACGAACTGAAAAAGAGGTTTGAGGGTTCCTAAGGAAGCTTCAGTATATGAGCAAGTTCTATAGCTAGACTTATAGAAATCTATGATCCGATCTTCAAGCTGCTTAAGAAAGAATCAGTTAGTCAAGTGGAATGATAAATTCCAAATAGCCTTTGAGAGGATTAAGCAATACTTATCAAATCGATGTTAACACTGTTTGGTCTTATTGTTAGTAATATGCTCTAAAGTTTGATTATAATGGGTACAAATATTTAAACTAATAGAATTCTCTATTTATTAGTATTCATGATTAATTTTATTTATTTGATTAACATTTTAAATTAATAATAAAATTATTATTATTGTAAAACATATTACAGATGAAATCATGAAAAGTTCATAATGTGAGATTCTAATTATAGCAAATGCATTAATACATAAATTATTCCCAATCATAGCTTTAGTAAAGATAGGACATTATTAATGCAAATAGGCTAGCATTTGTTATACTCATTGAGTTGTTCAAACACTTGTTCTTATAAACAGAAAGCGGGAGATACTTAGAGTTAATATATGGATGCTTATTTAAATAAGTACATTGGAGACCCAAATTTGATATAAATAAATATAATATATCATATCAGTTATACAAATATCCTTAGACTTGAGATCATTAAGAATATCTTAAGTATATAAGTACTACACTTTGACTCAAAGGTTTATACTTCACCGAGAAGTTTAAAAGTTGAGAGATTTGGTATGGCATATAATAATTGAAGATAGTTGAATGATCAATAAAGGGTTTACTATATCTAAATTAATAATAAGGTATAGTTGTGTCATTCTTGAAACAAATATTTGGCTAGAATAATATCATTTAATGAATAAGATTTATGAGGACATAATTAAAATTGAGATTCTAATTCTTTCAAGATATATATGATACAAAAATTATATTTAACATAAATTGATATAAAAGGGCAAAAGAAGTTTATTGCATGACAATTGATATGGAGAGGTTATGGTCAAACCACCTTTGACCTTTTAGAATTTTGGCAATTATGATATATGGACGGATGCCTTTTGTAATGGGTACATAATACAAATAAAATAAATTCATTTAGAATGAAGTAGAATTTAAAGAGTTTAAATTATTTAATAAATTATATGCAATCAAAATGTTTCAAAAGCCCAATATATCATACATATATAGGAATGAGAAACTAAGGTATAATAATAATATAAATATTGACATGAATATCAAATGGGCCTAATTAAAAGAAAAAATTAAATGGTCAAGTCTTTTACACCAAATATTAATTAAAAGAGTTTAAGGGTTGGGCTTTTAAATTAATACAATTATAATGGGCTTTAACTATTTGGACCCAATTAATTAATTAACTAGCACATAATAATTAAATTAGGATTAAACTAAGAGAGAAATAAAGCCCAAGAAGGCTTAAAAATCCCCTTTAACTTAGATTTGTAAAAAACAAAAAGAAAAATTTTTCTCTCCAATTTTCTCTTAGGCGCCGAACCATCTTATTAGCACCTAGGAAAATTCCAACCACTGTTATTGGTATTTGAGAGTTTTTGACTTCTCATCCTAGTATGGATTACTATTGAAAGTAATCAACCTAAATTATTATGGTTTGCAATAACCCATTTTGAAGAAAAAATTCAAGAAAAACAAGATTCTTCAATCTCAAAAGCAAAATTATGCACCTTTAATTAAAGAACTCAAATATTTGATAGTCTCGTTTTTTTTTTTTTTTTTTGCACTCAAGATTGGTTATTCTTCTACCATAAATTTATACATGATCTTGAAAAATCAACAATTAGTGCACTCTTGACTTTGTATTTCTTAATGTAAGAGACAGCCCTAGGGGGTAATGTCGGCTCAAGAGATAGATCATGTGGAGAAAGCTGTATACTACATCAGTAAGAAGTTATTGCCAAAAAAGAAGTATTTATTGATCCAGTTCTCAACCAAGTGCAACCAGTTCCCTTTAGTTTATGTGGGAAGTTTAAGTCAAATTGGGATGTACTTGTTAAAATAGATCTTACTAAGAGGTACAATTAGGTTGTCCGACCAGGATGCCAACAAGTTTCAAGAGCTTGTAAACTTGGACAAGCTAATGAACTACTTTGCGTGAGAATATCTGATGGGTTAAAACGCGACAAACGACAATTCATACAAAAGTTAAAGTAAGAAAAATTATAAAAAAAAAAAAGAAGGAAAAGAAAAGCAGTTAGGTTGAAAATCTACAAAAGGTAGCCTAGGCAAAAGGAGAGTGAGAAAAAATCTAAATGAAAAACTTGAAAAGACTGCTCAGCATATTGGGGACCTCATCTAACTTGCATAGTGGGGTCATATAAACAATTATAATATGAAGAGAATGGGGTGTACCCATGATTAATAAAATTGTATTTTCATCTATGTTCATAACATTTGTTTTGATATTGATCAGACCAAATTTAGATCCATTTATCATGTTGTTATTAATGTTAATTTACACATTTTCTGCCTAATTTTGTGGTTTTGACATTATTTTGCAGAAAACGATGTAAAGAGGTAATTTGGTAAAATTGCTCTTAAAACTGCCTAAAAGAGGATAAAGGAGAATAAGTTGTTTGCCCAAGACAAGTTGCAGCTGAAGTGAAGATAAATAAGGAAAGTACAGTCAGCAGAGTAATTTGAAATTCAAATTTCAAATCTTCAAGAAGTCTTTCCCTTATTAAGGAAGTCAAATCTCAAGAAGATGCACTTGCCTTCCAAGAATTCAAAATTCAAAAGAGAACATTCAAAATTTAAAATTCAAAATTCAGCATTCAAAATTCAAAATTTAAAAGAAGGCTGCACCTCAACAAGGAAACCTGGGACAACACTTTCAGCTATAAAAGCATTACATGAAGAGTCGCACTCCCTTCTTCTCCACACTTTCGGATTGCAAGACGCCTCTTTCTCCAAGTCGCCGGCTGGTTTCTTCTTCTTCTTCTTCTTCTTCTTCTTCTCTTTCTTTTATTTTTTGTTTTGTTTCAGTCATGGGTGGCTGAAACCTCTTTTTCTAGTTGAAGATTAGGTGAAACTTTGGTTGTTTTATGGATTGGGAGTGATAGAGCATAATTTAAACTATATTATCATGATGTTATTGATGTTAATTTACACTTTCTCTACCTAATTTTGTGATTTTAATCTTATTCTACAGAAAATAGTGTAAAGAGACAATTTGGTGAATATGCCCCTAAAACTGCCTAAAATGGAGTAAAGGAGAGCAAGCATGCCAAATGCAACTTAAAAGGAGCCAAATAAGGAAAGTAATTTGAAATTCAAATATCAAATCCTTAAGAGAATTCAAAATCCAAAATCAAGATTCAGCTCATTAAGGAAAGTGCTAAATAAGAAAAGTGGCAAATAAGGAAAGTGCAGTCTGCAGAGCAGTTTAAAATTCAAGATCTTCAAGAATCCTTTTCCTTATTGAAAAAGACAAATCTTTAAAAGATGCACATTCAAAATTTGAAATTCAAAATTCAGCTTGTTAAGGAAGCCAAATCTCAAGAAGACATACTTGCCCCCCAAGTCTTCCACATTCAAAATTCAAAATTCAAAAGGAGGCTCCACCTCATTAATGTACACATGGGCAGCACTTAGGCAGCAAAGAATTCAACTTGGGCAGCTAGTAAGGACCTAGGGCAACACTTTCAACTATAAAAAGACACATAAGGAGCCTCCCTATGCTTTTTCTACTCTCCCTTGGACACACATACGGGATTACAAGTGGCACCATCTCTTCTTCTTCCTTTCTTTATTTTCTTATTTTGTTTCAGCCATGAGTGGCTGAAACCTTTTATTCTAGTTGAAGATTAGGTGATACTTTGGTTGTTTTATGGATTGTGAGATCTGAATATAAGTTGTTTATCTTTTGGTTATTCAATATTTGTGCAATTTCATGCTTGATTCCATTATTGCTTTGTTATTATGATCAATGTGGCCACTTGATTCTTGATTGCAAGGTAATATATTGTTAGTTTGAATAATTTTGAGTCCGTAATTGCTTAGATTGTTCAAACACAAGAACACTTGGTGTAAAAACTAAGAAAGTTGCATAATCTAGCAATATCACCATGCGTTTGGATAGTTAGGATTAGATCTCTCTATTTCTTAATGCAATTGACAGTTGTTTTGATGCCTAAGGCCGAAGGACGTTTCTTGGCAACTTGTTGATTAGTAATTGGTTAGAGGACGTTTCCTAATTAATTTATGCTTAAGGAGAGACATGGTGGTGAGAAGCGTCTTCTATCTCCATAACTAATCTATTGAATCTTTCAAGGGAAACTAAGTGTCAATGATCAATTCCAACAACTGAAGTGGATCCAATTCTTCAACTAGATCTTTCTCATTATCGAAATCTCTTTATTTTATTATTCGCTTTCTTTTATTGCTTTCAGCATTAGATCAGTTCAATCAATCTCAAAGCCCCCCTTTTTACTTTACTTGTGTAATACCCGGCTAGATTTCGGCATCAGAATCCCTACCTTCCGGCGGAATCTCCGTTGGAATCTGGAATTTCTGAATATGCCAGTCTTCTAGAGGGGTAAAATGTGTTTCTAAAATGTTTTCACATGATTTTATGGTTTTTAAATGGAAAAGAAATGGAGTTTTCAAAAGAAAAGGCCAAGGACGAAGGACCCAGGTTCGACCGCCGAACCTCAAGTTCAGCCGCCGAACATGGGGGTGCTTCAGGAGTGCTTTAGGCCTCCGAAGGTTTTGAGGGCAGAAACCAGGTTCGGCCGCCTAACCTCAAGTTCGGCCGCCGAACATGGGATAGTTTAGGAGGCACGTTAGGCTGCCGAAGGTGGTTGACTGGCCACCTATAAAAGGCCCTCAGACCGAAAATGGGCGAGTTTTCTCCCCATTCTCGAGCTCAGGTGTGTTCATGTCCTCCTTTGGTTGATTTCATGTTCTTTCTTCAAATCCTTCACGTTTTTATGAGTTTCCTTTTGGGTTTTGAAGTTTTAAATCTTAAATCAAGTTTTGGGAGCTTGGAGACCCAAGGAGTTTGTTTCCTCCCATCTCCAAGTTAGGGATCGCACCAACCCTCGATCTTCAAGAGGTAAGTGTAGATCCTTGCTTTCCTTTATGTTTAATAAAGTTTTAAGTAAGTGTAAAGAAGTTTTAATGCTTGAGTATGGGTAGATATGCATGTTAGGGTTTATGTGGGTTTTATGCCCAATGTATGTTATGTGATGTTTGTGTTGAGAAGTTTAAGTTAGTTTATGCATGTGGGAGTGTGTTTACATGTTTGAGAGAGAGCATGTGAGGTTTAGGTGGTTTGGAGGTTGGTTTTGCTTGTGTCGGATTCGGACCTGCTGTTCGGAGGGAACCAGGTTCGGCCGCCGAAGGTATGTTCGGCTGCCGAACCTGCATGGAAGGCAGCTTTGGCCGCCTAACGTGCCCCCGAAAGACAGGACTTTCGAATCTGTGCGAGGCTTTGGCTGCCAAACCTGCTGCCGAAGGTGCCACACTTTCGGCTCTAACTTTCGGCCGCCGAAAGTGCCCCCGACCCTGCATGGCTTTCGGCTCTGGAAGGGACATTCGGTCGCCGAAGGTGCCGCCGAAAGTGCCCTGTCCAGCCCTTTGTTGGTTGTTTCTTATGCATGTTTTGAGGATGTTTTAGGGGTTTTTGGGGAGTTGTTTATGAGTTGTTTAGAGTGTGTTTGGCACCTTATTCGAGTCCACCTGTGTAGCATCGGACCCAAGGAACCGAGGAGGCCAGCAGTGTTAGCTGTTGCAGAGTCAGTCCAGCGTCTGCCAGAGGTGAGTAGAACTAACTCAAATGTTTTAAGCATGTTCACGCATCATGAATACCATGTATATATATTAGGCTGTTGCATTAGATTTCATGAAGATGTTGCATTGCATAATTTATTGTTGATGTGCATGGACCAAGGCGACCCCAATAGCCCTAGATATGATATGTTAATGAAGTCCTGAGGAGCCCCACCGAGGGCCGGGCATAATGAAGTCCTGAGGAGCCCAAAGAGCCGGGCAATAATGAAGTCCTGAGGAGCCCGAAGGGCCGGGCACTATGTTATGTTACAGAAGTCCTGAGGAGCTCCTTTGAGGGCCGGGCACCATGATATGTTACAGACAGAGGGAGTTTTGGTGGTCATGTCCATCTGTGATGTGAAATGTTTGTGCTGTGATGCATTTCATGAAAGCATGATTTATTATTGTTTTCCATGTTCTGCTCACTGGGCTTTTTAGCTCACTCCTTTCCCTTAACCCGCAAGTTTGCAGGTCAAAGGTAGTTCAGGAAGACGTCAAGGGTAATGTCATGCTTATGTAATAGTAATAGATTAGCGTTGTAGTGTGGACATGTAATGTAAATTGATATAATGTATTGTAAGATAATGTGATGTAATGTAACGTAAAGTAGAGTTATGTTTATGGATTAGTATTGTGTTTGGCCCTAAGGCTTGGTTAGTCCCTTTTTAGTACATGATGTATGTTATGTTTTAGTGTTGAGTTGAGTTTAAACCAAACTTGTGGCATGTGATGTTTACCACGCTAGAGTATTTGATGAGGACTCTAGTGGAGGTTTTATGCTTATGGTTTTTGATGCATGCACAGGTTAGGTTTCGGTTCATCGGATGTGATCCAGCTTGATGTATGTTATGTTGACCCAGCTAGAGCACTTGATGAGGGCTCTAGTATGGGGTTCTGTTATGTTTCCAGTTATGTAACACACAGGTCGAGCTCGGTATATGCATCAGATGTTTAAGTTTTTGTGTTAATGTTTTGATCATGTATGGGATTTGACCAGGTGATAGGATGTAAGTTTGGCTTGCTACGGGTCCCGGCGGCCTTAAGTCGATCTGGATCCTAGCGCCGGTAGCGGTCCGGTTTCCGGGTCGTTACAGAGTGGTATCAGAGCCCTAAGTTCACATGGTCGGACCTAGAGTGTGTTGGGCTCATAGAGGTTATAGAAGAGCAAGCACAATAGGAAAGATCATGTCCACTAGGATAGGCTGTGGAGTCTTGTCTTGTATGATGATGTGTAATGCCATGATTTTATGCATGTGCATTTAATGATATGCTATGTGTGATGTGAGTTCATGTGTTTCCACATGAACCGTATGATGCTAATGTTTGTCTGATTGTGTGTTGTTCTTCAGAGGAGCTAGGATGCGAGGCGCTCGTCGATCTGTGGAATCGACTGGAGGTCCGTCTGAGAGGGAAGGTATGGACACCTTTCCCCTTGCTCTTCCAAGAGCGCAGTTGTGTAGAGTCGGTAGATGAGGAACATCAAGGGACCCTGGAAGGTCTTTTGATGTGAGCAGAGAAGGAATGGCTCCAAGAAGGATGTTAGCTAGTATGAGGGAAGTAGAGATGGATGTTCAGAGAAGAGATATCAGTTTGGGAAGCAGAGTGCCAGAAGAAGGTATGGGAGATTCTTAGGAGGATGCTCAGACTCAGGATTCCAGAATCTCGGGTTTAGGAGGGATTGATCCCTCCACTTTGAGTACAGCCTCCACGAAAAGTAAGAAGTGGGGGAACAATACGAAAAAGTGGGGCAGAGGCCTCAGAAGATCGAAGAAGAGCAAGTTCTGGAAGAGGTTGAAGTCTAGTATGGGTTTTGGTGGTGGCTCAAGCTTTGGCTCAGGCAGTTCAAGATGCACAAGGTGTTAAAGGCCGCACAAGGGAGTCTGTCTGGCGGGGACAACAGCATGTTTCAGGTGCGGACAGGAAGGGCACATGGTTCGTGAGTGTCCCACTGCGCCCTGGATGGCTCAGTCCCAGCAAGCAGCTTCAGGTAGAGCGGCTCAGCCAGTAGCTCCAGCCATGTCGCTAGGCAGTGGTCGAGGCAGAGGAAGAGGGTCAGCCTCTTCTTCAGTAGGTTTCCGTGGAGAAGGTTCGTCAGCTCCAGCTTGGATCTTCACCCAAGCTCAGCAGGAGGCAAACACATCAAACATGGTGGTGTCAGGTACGCTCACTTTTGAATGTTCTGATGTGTATGCTTTTGTGAACCCTGGTGTTTCTCTTTCCTTAGTTGCCCCGTGAGCCGTAGAGGGGTTGGGTTGATAACTTCTAGACTAGAGTGTCCTCTTTGGGTCAGTGGACCCAAGTGTGATCTATCTGTGGCAGAGTCAGTCTGCCGGTTCAGATTTGTGTCAGCTGAGGGTAGATGCCTTCCACCCAACCTTGAGGTCCTAGACTTGACTGTCTGGATGTCAATCGAGGGATGGATTGGGTTTTTCTACTCGTGGTGCTACCTTGGGCCGTAGGGACAAGGTAGTCAGGTTCAGAGGACAGGATGGGTCAGAGGTAGTCTTCTGAGGGGACACAGTAGGGATGCCTAGAGGTTTGATGTCAACCTGTCAGGTCCGTAGGGTGAGTAGGAGGGGTTGTCAGAGGGTTCTAGCTCTTGTTTGAGAGTTTAGCAGTCAGGTCAGGGAACCAGCCTCAGTGTCAGTGGTCAGAGAGTTCTTAGATGTCTTCCCAGACAAGTTGTCAGGTTTACCACCTGCTAGAGAGATAGAGTTTGGAAATAGAAGTGATGCCTAGCATCAGATTCATCTCTAATTTTCTCTACAGGATGGCACCTGCAGAGTTGTAGAAGTTGAAGGAGCAGTTGCGAGCTTGGTAGACAAGGGCTTTATCCGACCTAGTACCTCACCCTGGATTGTTCCAGTGTTGTTGTGGGAAAAGCGGGATGGATCCTTGAGACCCTGTGTCAACTTTAGGTAGTTGGACAAGGTCGCTACCAAGAGCAGGTATTCCTTACCTGTTGAGGGTTAGAGAAGAAGTCAGTTTAGTAGAGAAGAAGGAAGAAGAGAAAGGATCAGAGTGCGCAGTGGAAGCTTGTGGAGTTCAGAAAAAGGTTGGGATATTGCTTATGGTGTCTCCAATAAAGAGGTGATCCGTTGTGGATCGAAGGGTAAAGTAGCTCCAAGATACATCGGACCCTTTGAAGTCCTGCAAAGGATTGGGGATGTATCTTATAAGCTAGTTACCTGCTTTAATGGAGAAAGTCCATTCGGATTTCCATGTTCCTGTGTTATGGAAGTTCGTATCAGATCCAAGTGAGGTTCTTAAGGAACCAGAGGTGGAGATCTCAGGGGGTCTCACCTATGTTGAACGACTAGTGCGGATCATAGACACACAAGTTAGGAAGCTAAGGAACAAGGAATCCTGATGGTGATAGCCCTTTGGAATCACCACAAAATAGAAAAGTGTGCCTGAGAGACTCGGGAGTTCATACTCTAGCAGTACCGTATCCCTTTTAGGAGGGAGGTTTTTCGGTTTTGCTTGCTCGTTTGCTTGCTTGTTTATGTATGCTTGATGCTATGTTTTTGAGAATGCCTGTTTGTTTGAACATTCGGGGATGAATGTTCTTAAGGGGGGAAGAATGTAATACCCGGCTAGATTCCGGCATAAGAATCCCTACCTTCTGGCGGAATCTCCGTTGGAATCTGGAATTTCTGAAGATGCCAGAGGCTTATAGAGGGGTAAAATGTGTTTCTAAAATGTTTTCACATGATTTTATGGTTTTTAAATGGAAAAGAAATGGAGTTTTGAAAAGAAAAGGCCAAGCAGGAAGGACCCAGGTTCGGCCGCCGAACCTCATGTTCGGCCGCTGAACATGGGGGTGCTTCGGGAGTGCTTTAGGCCTCCGAAGGTTTTGAGGGTAGAAACCAGGTTCGGCCGCCGAACCTCAAGTTCGGCCGCCGAACATGGGATAGTTTAGGAGGCACGTTAGGCTGCCGAAGGTGGTTGACTGGCCACCTATAAAAGGCCCTCAGACCAAAAATGGGCGAGTTTTCTCCCCATTCTCGAGCTCAGGTGTGTTCATGTCCTCCTTTGGTTGATTTCATGTTCTTTCTTCAAATCCTTCACGTTTTTATGAGTTTCCTTTTGGGTTTTGAAGTTTTAAAGCTTAAATCAAGTTTTGGGAGCTTGGAGACCCAAGGAGTTTGTTTCCTCCCATCTCCAAGTTAGGGATCACACCAACCCTCGATCTTCAAGAGGTAAGTGTAGATCCTTGCTTTCCTTTATGTTTAATTAAGTTTTAAGTAAGTGTAAAGAAGTTTTAATGCTAGAGTATGGGTAGATATGCATGTTAGGGTTTATGTGGGTTTTATGCCCAATGTATGTTATGTGATGTTTGTGTTGAGAGGTTTAAGTTAGTTTATGCATGTGGGAGTGTGTTTACATGTTTGGGAGAGAGCATGTGAGGTTTGGGTGGTTAGGAGGTTGGTTTTGCTTGTGTCGGATTCGGACCTGCTGTTCGGAGGGAACCAGGTTCGGCCGCCGAAGGTATGTTCGGCTGCCGAACCTGCATGGAAGGCCACTTTGGCCGCCTAACGTGCCCCCGAAAGCCAGGACTTTCGGATTTGTGCGAGGCTTTGGCCGCCGAACCTGCCACCGAAGGTGACAGACTTTCGGCTCTGGAAGGACTTTCGGCCGCCGAAAGTGCCCCCGACCCTGCATGGCTTTCGGCTCTGGAAAGGACATTCGGCCGCCGAAGGTGCCGTCGAAAGTGCCCTGTCCAACCCTTTCTTGGTTGTTTCTTATGCATGTTTTGAGGATGTTTTAGGGGTTTTTGGGGAGTTGTTTATGAGTTGTTTAGAGTGTGTTTGGTACCTCATTTGAGTCCACCTGTGTAGCATCGGACCCAAGGAACCGAGGAGGCCAGCAGTGTTACCTGTTGCAGAGTCAGTCCAGCGTCTGCCAGAGGTGAGTAGAACTAACTCAAATGTTTTAAGCATGTTCACGCATCATGAATACCATATATATGTATTAGGCTGTTGCATTAGATTTCACGAAGATGTTGCATTGCATAATTTGTTGTTGATGTGGATGGACCAAGGCGACCCCAATAGCCCTAGATATGATATGTTAATGAAGTCCTGAGGAGCCCCACTGAGGGCTGGGCATAATGAAGTCCTGAGGAGCCCGAAGGGCCGGGCAATAATGAAGTCCTGAGGAGCCTGAAGGGCCGGGCACTATGTTATGTTACAGAAGTCCTGAGGAGCTCCTTTGAGGGCCGGGCACCATGATATGTTACAGACAGAGGGAGTTTTGGTGGTCATGTCCATCCGTGATGTAAAATGTTTGTGCTGTGACGCATTCCATGAAAGCATGATTTATTATTGTTTTCCATGTTCTGCTCACTGGGCTTTTTAGCTCACCCCTTTCCCCTAACCCCCAGGTTTGCAGGTCAGAGGTAGTTCAGGAAGACGTCAAGGGTAATGTCATGCTTATGTAATAGTAATAGATTAGCGTTTTAGTGTGGACATGTAATGTAAATTGATATAATGTATTGTAAGATAATGTGATGTAATGTAACGTAAAGTAGAGTTATGTTTATGGATTAGTATTGTGTTTGGCCCTAAGGCTTGGTTAGTCCCTTTTTAGTACATGATGTATGTTATGTTTTAGTGTTGAGTTGAGTTTGAACCAAACTTGTGGCATGTGATGTTTACCACGCTAGAGTATTTGATGAGGACTCTAGTGGAGGTTTTATGCTTATGGTTTTTGATGCATGCACAGGTTAGGTTTCGGTTCATCGGATGTGATCCAGCTTGATGTATGTTATGTTGACCCAGCTAGAGCATTTGATAAGGGCTCTAGTATGGGGTTCTGTTATGTTTCCAGTTATATAACACACAGGTCGAGCTCGGTATATACATCAGATGTTTAAGTTTTTATGTTAATGTTTTGATCATGTATGGGATTTGACCAGGTGATAGGATGTAAGTTTGGCTTGCTACGGGTCCCGACGGCCTTAAGCCTATTTGGATCCTAGCGCCGGTAGCGGTCCGGTTTCCAGGTCGTTACAACTTGTACTTTATTTTTATTTTGCTTTCTTGGTCTTGACAAGGAAGATAGGTAAGTTTTCAATTCCCTGTGGATTCGATCCTTTCACCACTATCTACAGTTGTAAGATTGTTGATAACGAAAAAGGTTATTTTTGACTGGCTTCGACAACCGACAGTCAAAAATTGGCGTCGTTGCCGGGGAATTGATTTAACTAATTTATTTTTCTTTCATGACCAGATCTAGACACAAGGAGACTCTGCCTTACGATGCAAAAATTGAGCGCACCATCAGGAGACTAGGGAAGCAAGCAACTCGACTTTGGGAGACAGCTGAAGGTGAACCTGCGCAAGAAGAGCACCTCATCGCAGATCCATCTTTTGAAACCTCTGAGTCGCACCACCAAGCCACAGAAATGGCTGAAAACGTGGCACAACCTGCTGCCCATGCTAGACATCTGTCCATGATGAAATAATACAAGAAAATCCAGCCATGAGGACCCCAATACCAAGAGAAAGAACCATGAGAGAGTTGGCAGTCCCTATAGGTGATCAAGCACCTCTTTGCATCACTTATCCACCTCTGACAGTTCCCTTTGAACTCAAAACAGGTTTGATTCATCTACTCCCTAAATTTAGAGGTTTAGAGAATGAAAATCCACACAAGCACTTAAAAGAATTTAACATTGTCTGTTCATCCATGAGGCTGCAAGGCATAACTGAAGAACATGTTAAATTGAGAGCTTTTCCTTTTTCGCTTGATGATTATGCTAAGGATTGGTTATTTTATTTACCACCTGGATCTATCACTTCTTGGGATGACATGGTAATAGCTTTTCTAAACAAATACTTCCCAACTTCTAAAGCCATTGGCATAAGAAGAGAGATCAGTAGCATTAGGCAGAAACAATATGAGGATTTATATGACTATTGGGAAAGGTTTAAAAGATTGTGTATAGGTTTTCCTCAACATGATATCTCAGACAAGTCACTCATAGAATTCTTCTATGGAGGTTTGCTACCATCTGAAAGGAGATTTATTGATGTGGCATGTGGAGGTTCCATTGCAGATAAGACACCTAGGGAGATGAGAGAGTTGATCTCAACACTTGCAGCCTCATCTAGGCAATATGGAGAAGAAAAGCAACTGCAGAGAGAAGCAAATGAGGTAAGTACATCCACTATTTCCTCTCAACTTTCTGAACTGACCTCTGTTATGAAAAATTTTGTCATAGGTCAAGCTCAGCAGGCTCAAACACCTCAGCCACCACCTCGGCCATGTGGGATTTATGCATATATAGGACACCCAACTGATCAATGTCCTACTCTCCAAGAAGATAGCCAGCAAGTGAATGCCATTGGAGGATACAATAGCCAGATGAGACATGATCTCTATTCTAACACCTACAATCCAAGTTGGAGATACCACCCTAATTTCAGCTATGGAAGGGCTAACAACAACCAGAGCTATCAGAATTATCAAAGAAATCAAGCCCAACAAGCACCTCCAAGTTCCAACCAGCGCCTTGAGAAGATGATAGAGACTTTGGCAAACTCTGTGCAAACTCTCCAACAACAGGTGGGACAGATGGCCAAATCTATGAGCAAGTTTGAATCCCAATGTAAGCTACCTTCCCAAACTGAAACTAATCCTAGACAGAATGTGAGTACTATCACATTAAGAAGTGGGAAAGAGCTCCAAGATGCCAAATCTGGTGAAGAAGAGCCAAGGGTGCAAGAACAAAGTGTTTCAGAAACCCTTCCAATGCACCACCTCTCAAAGCCAAAAGAGCAAGCCAAACCAGTTCAACAACCAAATGCAAATCAACAGGTAAGTTTTAAAATTCCACCTCCTTTCCCAAAAAGATTTGAAAGGACACAAAAAGAAAAAGAAGAAAAGGAGATCCTTGAGACCTTCAGGAAAGTGAAAATCAACATACCTCTGTTAGATGCTGTGAAACAGATTCCCAGGTACGAAAAATTTCTGAAAGAACTGTGTACCAACAGAAAGAAACTTGCTGAGAGAGAGAAAGTAAGTGTAGGTGAGGTTGTTACAGCTGTAATAAAAAGAGAACTTCCAACCAAATGCAAAGACAAGGGAATGTTTGCTATTTCTTGTAAAATTAGCAATGTTGGGATAAAAAAAGCTATGTGTGATCTAGGTGCATCCATTAATGTTATGCCTCTTGCTATTCATAATTCTTTGAATGCAGATGCACTAAAAGACGCAGGAGTAGTGATTCAGTTGGCTGACAGATCTGTGGTGTATCCAAAAGGAGTTCTAGAAGATGTTCTAGTACAAGTAGATGAACTTGTCTTTCCAGCAGACTTTTATGTGATTGATATAAAGGAAGACAATAGCAACACTACTTCAGAAATCCTACTTGGACGTCCTTTCTTAAGCACAGCTAGAACTAAGATAGATGTGCATGATGGCACTCTCACCATGGAGTTTGAAGGGGAAGTGATTAAATTTAATGTTTATGATGCTATGAAATATCCCCATGACATGTCCCCTGTTTATGGTTTAGATATTATTGATTGTTTGAGCCAGGAAATTTTTGATATGAATCAAGATGATATACTAAACAATGACCTTTGCAGGAATGAGAGCCAGAAAGAGCCAGAACTGAAAGAAACAGTTTGCAGCATCCAGCAGATGAGCTGCAGACAACCGCATGAAGAACAGAAACCAATCGCACCTCTTCAGATCAGTTCGTAGAAGAACCTTGCACAGACAGAGGGCATTCCAAGTGCACCTCTTCAGCTTGAACCGCAGTACAGTCATGCTATACACCCCTTTCAGACAGGTCTTGGGCAAATGGAAAAGGGAGAATCTAGTTCAGCCAGACAGCCAAACAGCCCATGCGCACAAGGAACAAATGGAATTCCAATCGCCCAAAGCAAAGGAGCATGAGAAACACTTTCTGCCTAAGCCACCAGATAAGATAGAATCTCGTCTGCCCAAACAGAAGCTCTCAATATGGCAACCTCCTGAAAGTGTAGAAAGCAACTTTTCCTTTGATAGGCCCAAGCACACCAAAGCCAAAATCAAGAAGAATGCAAAACATGATGTTTGGAAGGAACCATATCTGAAACCATACTATGAAGGGTTCACAATGCAAGTGGTGGAAGAAATTCCACTACACCATCTCTCTCAGTCTGCTTAAGTGATCGCACCATGCAACACCACACTAGAGGAGTACTCAGTTTCCTTTGAACTTTTATATTTCCTATACATTGAGAACAATGCATGATTTAGGTGTGAGGGTGCATATATCTGAACTTTTATTTTTAGTTATTTTTGTTTTCAGTTTTAGTTTGAATAGCCACATTTTGAATTTTTTTCATTTTTACTTTCAATAACACACACTTTAGCCACAGTTTTTTTTTTTTGGTGTTTTGGATTGCTTTACTTGAACGCATAGACTATGTTCGATGAGCTTTCTTTCCATGACCCCATTGATGTGATTACTCTTTAAACTTAAGTTGAATCAATTGCAGTGAGTTGTATTCATGTTTGGAAATTTCCTTTTGAATTGAATCTTTGAGCTTGCCATGGTGAAAAATATATGTTACTCATTAGAGAGAATAAATTGAAAGATGGGTGAATGAACTTAACATGACTTATTTTAGCAATTGGTGATGGTTTGCCCAAATCCATTGAGATAGAAAATTCGGCAATGGCTTAGACTTCATGTACTGAAAACTGTTCCAATGGTTGAAAGGCTATGAACAGAGCTAGTAGCCACTTGGACAGGTGACCAACTGAAAATATATACTTTCACATCAAAAGGTTGGTGACTTTTTCAAGCAAGATTTAAGTGCAAAAGGTTGAATATAGTGCTTCAAGGTAAGGGCAAATTACTCTGAAAGCTAGAAAGAGTCTTAATTGAACAAATAATATGTGCATGTGTGACTCGCGGTTGTCGAAGCCGGTCAAAAATAACCTTTCCGGTTATCAACAATTTTACAATTGCAGATAGTGGTAAAAGATCAAATCCACAGAGAATTGTAAACTTATCTATTTTTCTAAACAAGACCAAGAGATTTAACTGAATGAAAAGCTAAAAGCAAGTAACTGAAAGCGGAACAAAAGTAAAGTGCAATAAAAGTAAAAATGGGGGTTTTGAGATTGATTTGAATAGCAAACTACTGAAAGCAAGTAAATCAGCAAGTAATTAAAATAAAAGAGAAATTCAATATGAGAAAGGTCTAGTTCAAGAGATGGATCCACTTTGGTTGTTTGGATTGATCATTGAAACTTATGTTCTCTTGATTGATTCAATAGATTAGTTATGGAGATAGAAAATGCTTCTCACCACCATGTCTCTCCTTATGATTAAATCAATTAGGGAACGTCCTCTAATCAATTACTAATTAACAAATTGCCAAGGAACGTCCTTGGGCCTTAGGCATCAAAACAATTGTCAATTACATGAAGAAATAGAGAGATCCAATCCTAACTACCCAAACGCATGGAGATGTTGCTAGATCATACAATTCCTTAGTTATTACACCAAGTGTTCTTATGTTAGAATAATTCCAGCAATTACGGACTAAAAATTATCCCAACTAACAATCAATTACCTTGCAATCAAGAATCAAGTGGCCAATTTGATCAAAACAACAAAGTAATTATAAATTCAAGCACCAAATTGTATGAATATTGAACAAATCAAAGACAAATAGTTTATGTTCAGATCTCACAATCCATAAAACAACCTTAGTTTCAACCAATCTTCAACTAGAATAAAAGGTTTCAGCCACTCATGGTTGAAACAAAACAGAAAATAAAAGGAGAACACAAAGGGAGATGAAGAACCGAAGATGGAGATGGGGTGCGCCTTGCTTGGCCTGATGGGGGAGGAGTTGCTGTCCTCTTCTTGCTTCCTGGTCGGCTGGCCTCTAGAGGTGTTTAAATATGTTTCAAGATGCTGGCCTAGGGTTTCTTGGCTGTCCATGAGTCGTTTAGAGGCTGCCCAAAATGCCCTTGGTCCAAGATGTGCCATCCATGCACATGTGAGAAGGGAAAAACGTGGAGCATATGTGGCTTGTGCAAGAATGGGTCTTTTGGTCTTTGTTTGCTGCCCAAGTGTCTTCAAGATGCTGCCCAAGGTGCCCAAGACTTGCCTTCACACTCTCCTTGCCTCCCATGCACTAATAAGGAAGGTGGAGCCTCCTTTGCAATTTGAATTTTGAATGTGCAAGGCATATGGTGGCAAGCATGTGATCTTTGGATTTGGCTTCCTTGATAAGCTGGATTTTGAAATTCAAAATTTGAATATGAATCTTGAAGATTTGAATTTCAAAATACTTTTCTTATTTGGCTCTTCATATGTGGCAACTTGAGACTTGGCTTCTTGAATTTCAAAAGGCTACTTGGAGATTTGAAATTTGAATTTCAAATTGCTTTGGCTGAATGTTCTTTCCTTCTTTGCCACTTCTCTTCTTTATAACTTTCCTTATTTAGCTTCACTTGATTTCAACTTGGCAGACTTGCTCTCCTTTGCTCCATTTAAGGCAGTTTTAGGGGTATTTTCTCCAAAATGTCCTTTTTCACCATTTTCTGCAAAATAATGTCAAGAGCACTAAATTAAGCAGAAATCATGTAAATAATCATCAATAATATCAAGATAAAAAGCACTAAAATATGTTCTATCAATGTGTAATCTCTCTCTTGAGGAAAATAAATACTAGCCATGGTAGGTAAAGGGAGACAAGGAAAGAAGGTGAATAACCTTGATGCATACATTCTTCACTGCAATAATTCAAAGCAAGTATCTAGAGTAAGAGCTTAAGTAGAAATAAAGGATCAAGTAGCAAAGAAAGCTTGTTTGATTATATTTATTTGCTTGAGGACAAGCAAAAGGCTAGGTATGGGGGTATTTGATAGAGCATAATTTAAACCATATTATCATGATGTTATTGATGTTAATTTACACTTTCTCTGCCTAATTTTGTGATTTTAATCTTATTCTGCAGAAAATGGTGTAAAGAGACAATTTGGTGAAAATGCCCCTAAGACTGTCTAAAATGGAGCAAAAGAGAGAAAGCATGCCAAATGCAACTTTAAAGGAGCCAAATTAGGAAAGTAATTTGAAATTCAAATTTCAAATCCTTAAGAGAATTCAAAATCCAAAATCAAGATTCAGCTCATTCAGGAAAGTGCTAAATAAGGAAAGTGGCAAATAAGGAAAGTGCAGTCTGTAGAGCAGTTTGAAATTCAAGATCTTCAAGAATCCTTTTCCTTATTGAAGAAGCCAAATCTTTAGAAGATGCACATTCAAAATTTGAAATTCAAAATTCAGCTTGTTAAGGAAGCCAAATCTCAAGAAGACATACTTGCCCCCCAAGTCTTGTACATTCAAAATTCAAAATTCAAAAGGAGGCTCCACCTCATTAATGTACACATGGGCAACAAAGAATTCAACTTGGGTAGCAAGTAAGGACCTAAGGCAACACTTTCAACTATAAAAAGACACATAAGGAGCCTCCCCATGCTTTTTCTACTCTCCCTTGGACACACATACGAGATTGCAAGTGGCACCATCTCTTCTTCTTCCTTTCTTTATTTTCTTATTTTGTTTCAGCCATGAGTGGCTGAAACCTTTTATTCTAGTTGAAGATTAGGTGATACTTTGGTTGTTTTATGGAGATCTGAACATAAGTTGTTTATCTTTTGGTTATTCAATATTTGTGCAATTTCATGCTTGATTCCATTATTGCTTTATTATTATGATCAATGTGGCCACTTGATTCTTGATTGCAAGGTAATATATTGTTAATTTGAATAATTTTGAGTCCGTAATTGCTTGGATTGTTCAAACATAAGAACACTTGGTGTAAAAACTAAGGAAGTTGCATAATCTAGCAATATCACCATGCGTTTGGGTAGCTAGGATTAGATCTCTCTATTTCTTAATGCAATTGACAGTTGTTTTGATACCTAAGGCCCAAGGACGTTCCTTGGTAACTTGTTGATTAGTAATTGGTTAGAGGATGTTCCCTAATTAATTTATGCTTAAGGAGAGACATGGTGGTGAGAAGCGTCTTCCATCTCCATAACTAATCTGTTGAATCTATTAAGGGAAACTAAGTGTCAATGATCAATCCCAACAATTGAAGTGGATCCAATTCTTCAACTAGATCTTTCTCATTATCGAAATCTCTTTATTTTATTATTCGCTTTCTTTTATTGCTTTCAGCATTAGATCAATTCAATCAATCTCAAAATCCCCCTTTTTACTTTACTTGCACTTTATTTTTATTTTGCTTTTAGTTTCTTTGCTTTCAGTTAATTCTCTTGGTCTTGACAAGGAAGATAGGTAAGTTTTCAATTCCCTGTGGATTCGATCCTTTCACCACTATCTGAAGTTGTAAAATTGTTGATAACCAGAAAGGTTATTTTTGACCGGTTTCGACAACCGACAGTCAGGGAGATCTGAACATATATTATTTATCTTTTGTTTATCAATATTTATGCAATTTCATGCTTAATTCCATTGTTGCTTTGTTGTTTAGGTCAATAGGGCCCATTGATTCTTGATTGCAAAGTGATAATTTGTTAGTTTGGATAGTTTTAAGTCCGTAATTACTTGAATTATTCAAACACGAGTAACTCTTGGTGTAAAAACTAAGAAAATTGCATGATCTAGCAATATTACTATACGTTTTGGGTAACTAGAATTAGGTCTCTCTATTTTTTAATGCAATTGACAGTTGTTAGATGCCAAAGGCCTAAGGACGTTCCTTGACAACTTGTTGATTAGTAATTAATTAGAGGACGTTCCCTAATTGATTTATGCTTAAGGAGGGATATGGTGGTGACAAGCATCTTCCACCTCCATAACTAATTTATTGAATCAAATAAAGGAATCTTTATGTCAATGATCAATCATAACAACTGAAGTGGATTCAATTCTTCAACTAGAGCTTTTCTCATATTTGAATCTTTCTTACTTTGATTATTTGCTTTACTTTGTTGCTTTTAATTCTAGTTCAATTCATCAATCTCAAAGCCCCCCATTTTATTTTACTTTCAGTTTATTTACTAGGTCTTGATAAGGAAATTGTAACGACCCCAAAATGGACCATCACCGGCGCTAGGATTCAGGTCGGCTTAAGGCCGCCAGAACCCGTAGCAAGCCTGCTATACTCTCTGTGTACCTGTAAATCTCATACATGATCATACATTTCTGTGAAAATAGAACTCTTTGCTGAACCACGGCTTAACCTGTGCATGCACAATCTCTGTACTCTATACCCTGTACTCTGTACTCTATATTCCCTGACTAGAGCTTGCTCTAGATGGGTTCCCTCATACCTGTTAAGCCTGGTTTTTCACATACTTAGGAAAACATATACATATACAGATCATGTACATAACAAAAGATTTACATCACAAACCACTAAGTCTAGCACAAGTCTAACTAGAAACACAACTAGTATATCTCTTTAATATTACATGTCCACTCTAAGCTGTTACAATCTCTTTAATATTACATGTCCACTCTAAGCTGTTACAAAACTCTTCTCTCTTTCTGAACTCTTCTGGACTTCCCCTGTACACTGTACAATGAACCTGCAAGACTGGGGTTAAGGGAGTGGGATGAGCTCTATAGCCCAATGAGTAGAACAGTAAAACAAGTCATTAAAATATGACCTGATGGAATGCATCATAACACAGACAATCCACATCAAGAGTAAACCTGTCACCACATAGTCCCAGTAACCGTGCCAGGCCGTAGACTGGGGTCCTGGTCTTCCTGTCCTATATATGTCTATGTGTATATAACACCTGTACTTACCATTCACCAAGCATAGACTGTTTGCCTATACCCGCCAGGCCGTAGAATGGGGTCCTGGACTTCCTATACCTGCCAGGCCGTAGAATGGGGTCCTGGACTTCCTGTCTAGAACTATTGGATCATTCAGCATTTACCCACACCAACAATATAGCTATGCAATGCAACATCTTTGTGAGTTCTAATGCAAGCAACCTATTGCATAAACATGATGCATGAAAGATGCCAAAAGCAGTTCATGTCTTAATTAAAACGAGTAATAAGTTTAGTTTCACTCACCTCTGGCTGTCTGGACTGACTCTGCAGGTTCTGTAAACTCTGGAGCAGTACTCACTGCTGCTCTCTCTGGTTCCTCTGGTCTGTATAGATACAGATAAACTCAAATGAGGGACCAAACTAGCTTATGACCAACTCTATTAAACTCCCCAAGAATCCCCTTAAACTCACTCTAACATCCATGCAAAGCATGCAAAGGAAAGCTGGACAGAACACTTTCGGCGGCAGGTTCGGCGGTCGAAAGTCCTCTCCAGAGACGAAACTCATGCACTTTCGGCTGCCGAATCTCAATCTTCGGCGGCCGAACCCTTTCGGGGGCAAGTTTCGGAGGCTGAAAGGCACTCCAAAGACGAAAGTCTCTAACCTTCGGCGGCACCTTCGGCGGCCGAATCCCCCAAACTGAGCCGAACTTCAAAACGCTCGGGGGCAAGCTATGGCAGCCAAAGCCACCAGGCAAGAGGTTCGGCGGCCGAATACACCTTCGGCTGCCGAACCTGAGTTCATCCAGAACTCAGCCCCGATGGCAACCTAGCTCCTCCATCCCTTCAACCTCTCAAAACATGCATACTTCAACTCCTCAACACACATATACGCAAGTATATGTACAAAGGGGTCCAAACTATCTAAAAACCCCAACAAACATATCAAACATAACACATAATCATGTGTACATGCATAAATCATCAAAAACCACCTTTGTCACCTAAACATGCATCTTTACCCAAACCTCTATAACACTTCTGTAAAACATTAAAACAAGTTCAAGATCTTCACTTACCTCTTGTTTGTAAACAAGAAAAATGGATCAACTCCTCTTCAAAATCATTAAACCTCCAAACTTGGTTTTTACCTTCAAAACCCTCAAAACCTTTGAAAACCAACAAAACTCTGCATGAGCAGCTAAAAACTTTGTAGATGTGTCATGAGAGACGTGGCCTAACCTCTGGCAATGATCTGGAGGCAACACCTGTCCAAATCACTGACTAAGGAATGCACAATAGCTGGCTGGCCAACTCAACTTCGGCTGCCGAATCGCATGCAAAACCATGCAACATTCGGGGGCCGAACTTGAACTTCGGAAGCCGAACATTGGGCACTTTCGGCGGCCGAACTTACCTTCGGCGGCCGAACCTGGCAAAAGTCCCCATAGCCTTTTCTCCTCAAAACTTAAATCATTTTAACGTAAAAACCGTAAAACATAACATAATATTTTAGAAAAAACATAAATCCTACCCTTCTATAGAAGTCCAACATCCCGGATTCCACCGAACGACAGGAATTCCGGTGCTGGATTCTCGCCGGGTATTACAGAAATGCTTAAGGAGGGATATGGTGGTGAGAAGCGTCTTCCACTTCCATAACTAATTTATTAAATCGAATAAAGGAATCTTTATGTCAATGTTTAATCCCAACAACTGAAATCTCAAAACCCCTCCTTTTTATTTTACTTTCAGTTTATTTACTTGGTCTTGATAAGGAAAATAGGTAAATATCAATTCCCTGTGGATTCGATCATTTTGCCACTATCTACAGTTGTAAAATTATTGATAATTTTGACTGGCTTCAACAACTGCACAGTCAATGATCATTTATACTAAGTATTTTGTTCTCGAAAGGAGCAATATAACATGGTAAGCAAGTAAAGTGAGGAAGTTTTGTCTTATACATAGGAGAAATTAGTCTTCTTATCACCAATAAAAAAGAAAAATCAAAATGAAAAAAGAAAAAGAAAAGATAAGAATAGAAAAGAACAAAAGAATAAAAAAAGAAAAAGAGAAGAGGTTCACAAAGTTGAAAACCCAAAGGGGCAGCTTAGGTAAAAATTACAACACAAAACCTACTGAATTGAAAAAAAAAAGGTGGGTTAAGTAGAAGATGGATCAACTGTATCAGCAAAAAGATAAAGCACAACTTTGAGATTAAGTAGTAAGACGAAGGACTTGGCAATCTTTACCAGACTATTGTTTTGAGTTCTTTTTTTCACCCTCATTCAAGGCTTTAGGAAGTCCTTTCTCGAGAAATAATGACTATGATGGACAATTGCTCAAATAATGAGGTAGAAGATGAGAATGCCAAGAGGGATGCTCCTAGTTCAAATTTAGAACTTGCATTTATACATTTGCATTCATCATATTTCATTACCCATAAAAAAATTATTCTTGTCAACATGATTTAATAAAAAATTAAAAAATAGATTGAATAGGCATATAAATAAGTTTGAACACATGCTTGAACAATTATTAATACAAGATTGACATTAGATACATGCTTGAGTGGGTATGGAAATGAGATTGAAGATATACTTGAATAAGTATAAACATAAGACTGAATTTCGGCACATGCTTGAGTGAGCATAGAAATGAGATAGAAGATATGATTGAATAAGCATTAACATAAGTCTAGGTTTTGTATACATGCCTGAATGAGCATGGACATAAGATTGAGTTTGAATACATACTTGAACGATCATGGATAAAAGATTGAGTTAGATTGAGTTTGAATACATACTTGAACGAGCATGGATAAAAGATTGAGTTTGAATACATGCTTGAGTAAGCATGAAGTTCGATTTCTAATAATAAATTTCTTCATATTAAAAAAATTAATCCTTTAATTCTTTTTTTTTTTATTTGTGTGATTCAAGGGTTTGAAAAACTTTTTCTTAATCAACAAAAAAGACTTTTTCGATTAGGAGAAGAAGGGCTTGTAGTTTTGATAGTCATGCAACTTGGTTGAAAGTTTTGTAAGGCTGATAACTTCTACTCTTGACAGAGCTTTTGTAGCTTAAGACTTGATATACTTGGTCTCTTTTGAAAAGTAGGGCCTTTTTATTTATAGAAGATTTAGGAGAGGATTCCAATTGTCGATTTATAGGTACCATCATTTTATTGATTAACTTGTTTTTTTTTATTGAGTGACATGCTATTTTTTAATTCGACAATTTATGTCAAAAATATTTAATACGATTATTTAGTAAAATTAATTTAATTAAAAATAAATAAATAAAATTTGTGAACCTTTGACACATATATGGCATTGTATAATTGAAATTTAAATGTGTCTTGAAAATTTTGAGATTTGAGCATAATATTTTCAAGAAAATATTTTAGTTTATTTTTTAAAAATATTGGTCTCAATTTATTTATGATTAAAATAATTTATGCATATAATTTTCCTACACTGTTTCTAAATAGAAGTATTTTCTCTATTTAAGAATTTTTTAATTAATAAAAAATATTGATTTTTCTTTTAGCATGAGAATTTATATTCAAATAGAAATTTTAATTCTATATTATTTAGGAAACATTAAAATTTTAATATGATGATATACATACAAATAGAAATTTAATCTTACATAATTTAGGACACATGAAAAATTAATTTCTATATCTAGAATTGTTTTTTTTTCCATAGTAATATTCACAATCTCTACAGAAGTTTGAATTGCCGTAGTATGAGTTTGAGGGATTAACTGGAGAAATAGCTAATCTTCTAATTCTTCGTCAACAAATTGCAACTGAGGTGTGAAAGCAACTTCACTCACATGCCACCGTCGCCTCTTGTAATTTTCTTCAGGTGTTGTTCATCTTTTTTTAAAAAAATTTATTTTGATGCACATATTGTTGTGTTCAAGTGGCTAGGAAATTGTTTAGTCTATTTATCAAAATGACTGTTAATCAACTCATTTTATCTTTAGTCAAAAATAATAAATAGTATAGATATTTAAATGTATAGGGACCAAATGATATATATAATTAAAATTACATGAATAAATGATATAAATATTCAAGACATGTTAATGAGTTTATAAAGACTAAAAAATTTATTTTACAATGATAATCTGGGATCCAGAAAAATAGGGTTTTATAGAGATTTTTTGAATAATGAAAAACTTGCCCCCTTAGGGACCGTTCACCCCTCTTTATTCCTTTCCTTTCGTCTGTTATTGACGTACAACAGAGCTCTTGTCATTAGACCACGTGTCCCTGCCACATGGATACGGAGATATGAGGATATCGGATCCCTGCTCCATGCGTAACAACCTCTGATTCTGTGTGTGCGCGTGCCAAGGGACCCGCAAGATGAACGGATGGGTCTTACTCTGGGTTCCAGGTTGGGCCGGCCAGGCTGGGCCGGGTGAAGGGGACAAGATTGGGCTGAAGAGGGGCTCCCCTGCGGAGCTGGAGAATGGGCCATCCCGGTTGAGGCGTGTCAGGAGGGAGCCCGGCCTTACCATTTGAACGAACCAGACCTTGCTCATACTAAGGGCTCGAAGACGTCCGAGTAATGGGCCGATATCATGGGCCTCGTCTCTGATTCGGACGAAGAAATCTCGCGGTCATTAATTGTATGGGCCGATATCGTGGGCCTCGTCTCTGATTCGGACGAAGAAATCTCGCGGTCATCAATTGCCCCTTTACCCTCTCGGCAGTTATTATCTGACTGTAGAGGGGGTAAATACCGAGGACCATCATGACCGCGCCGCCCAAGGACAGTTTCTTTTAAGACACTTGGACGCCCTTCTGTCTTGTTACCGTTTCGAATTTTGAACTCTTTTTGCCTTCCCGGAGCATTTGCCATCTTTGATTCCTTACGCTACTTGCCTACTTCGTCTTATAGCTTCGGCCATTGTTAAGGTATGCTTTTCTTCTTCACTCCCCATGGATGGCCCCAGAATTCCCGATGTTCTCAGGATCAAGTCTAACGTTACCTCATCTTCCCTAAAAAATTTTTTCTCTCGAGAGTATTTAGATACCCCCCTTTTTCGCATTCGAGCTCCCCTCCCGTATGAAAGGATCGTTCTTCCTGATCCTCCTCCCTCTGGCTTAATTGATCCTCATGAGGGTCTTAGCTTGGTATTCTTTGCTAAACAGAGGGAGTATGGTTTAACCTTTCCTTTTTCGCCTTTCTTTACCCAGGTTTTCCGACACTTTCGTATAACCCCTCGGATGTTGGTCCCCAATTCCATTCTGTTCATGTCCTCTTTTGAATCTGTGTGTCTGAGTTGGGGATTTACACCCACGATGTCTTTGTTTATGTCCTTCTTTCGATTGGTCAGGGGGATCCAAGGTTTTTATTATTTTTCCCCTCGTGGGAAGCTTTCAATTTTCTCGGGTCACAAAGACTCAATAAAGGGCTGGATGGAGGGCTTTGCAGTAGTGGAGCTTAAGAGGGAGTCCGGACTTGTCTGGGACTTAGAGCTCTCATGGGAGGAGGTTCCACTGGACTGCAATGACCTACTCCAGCTAAGCCTCACTGAGCAGGTCGGGTTCATTCGACTGACTTCTGTCGAAATGAAGTATGATGTCGAGAAGTGTATGTTTATTTCTAATCTCCGTGATATCAAAGACGCGGGTACTTGACTCTTCTCAGTAGCGCTGCTCTGCTTTTGATTTGTGTGACTGGTTACCTGATTTTGTGTTGATTTTTGGATTTTTATAGCTTTCTAGGTGAAGATGGACCAAATCAAGCCCCCAAAGAATTTTTGTCTGTCTTGAGAAAGCATGAACGCCGCGCTGGACATTCTGCGTGCAGGAGGACGCGTTTCCGAGGCTACCGAGGAGGTGGCTCGGGTCATTGCTTCTACCACAATGAGCCGACCTCCCAGGTTGACCTCCAAGGGTACTAGACCTCCCAAGCCCTCCCGAAGCGGCCAAGAGAGCTCGGCTCCTTTCCCTTTTTAAGCCTCCAGGCCTCAGCGAACTGACAATACACAAGCTGCGGGGGATTCGGAGATTGCTGCCAAATTGGCTGAAGGTCCCGGACTTGTGAGGACGGATGATCTTCATTCTTCTGCCGATGTTTCAGTGGAGCTTTTGGAAACTGTCCCCATTGATGAGGTGGGCCCTGAGGACAAAAATGAGGCGAATTCGAAAGGACAGGATGCTCAAAAAATTCCTTCCGAGGTCGTCCCCATAAAGGAGGCTGTAACTGGGCCTACAGAGGTGGCCCCTCTACAGGGGTCGATGGTTGTTCCTCAAGGCGTGGCCAAAGGGATCGGGAGCAAGCGTCCCTCCCCTGCCGAAGAACTCGGCCCGACTCCCTCTTTGAAGAAAACCTGAACCTCCGGGAGCCCTGCCCCTCCCTTGCCTCCTTTGGAGAAAACCAAGGCTTCCGTGGTGCCTCTGCTATCTGCCCCGGATAATGATATATTAAATGCAGAAGACATCACGCAACAGTCTCCAGCAGGTGTCGTGGCAGAGATTTTGCGAGAGCGAATGTTCGGAGGAATCACAGATGCTTCAGACTCTCGTCTGCTGGCCTTGACTGGTCATTTAGCGGGCTTTACACGGGAGCAAGCAACCTTCCGTTCCTTACCACGAGAGGAGCTCGGAGAGAAGATCAGGGAGATGCTCCTGATGGTAAATTGTCCCTTTTGCTCTAACTTTGATTCTTTTAATTTCTTTATCCTTATGGACATTTTCTTTTCGCATTAGGCACTGGGCCTTTCCATGGAGGCAGATGCTCGTGACCTCTCTCTACGAGAGTCTGTCGACCGTAGGATTGAGGAGGCTCATCGAGATGAAAACCTATCTGCAACCATTGATGCCCGGGGCAACCTCGCTGCAGCCTAAGAGCATACTGCGTCTCTCCAGACGGAACTGTATGCTGCCTATGAGGCCTTAAAGAGGGCCGACGAGAAGACAGCTGATGCAGAGGAGTATGCCAAGTCCATGGAGGCAGAGTTGTTTAACACCCGAAGACTTCTTGAGGAATCTAATGAGAGGGCAGCTGCGGTTGAGGCTCGTTGCGATGGGGTTTTGAAGCAGCTGTCTTCTGCAGTAAAGGGCCTTCGCGAGAGGGATGAGGCTATAAGCCAGAAGGAGGAGATTCAGCGTCAGCTAGAGCAGCTGAAGGTAAAATTGGACTCCACATTGGCTCTGAAGGACGAGGCCTTAGCCCGCATCGTAGTTTTGAGGCAAGAGCTGAGTGGGCAAGCTGATAGCATCAAGGGTTTAACTTCGGCAGCAGAAGAGTTTAAACTTCAGAATCAACAACTATGACAACAAGTCAAGGACCTAGAGACGAGGTGCTCAGCCCTGTCTGAAGAGGCCAAATTAGCCGAGGATAAGGTCCGGCTGGAGATTGAAAAGCACTTGAAGGAGTATAAGGAGTCCCCTGAATTGAAGAAAGAGATCCAGCAGGCCTGTGAAGCTTACCTCCAAAATTACAAGGATTCTTCTGAGCTAAGAACCGAGATAGCCGAGGCCTGCGAGAGGCGACTTGCGGATTATAAAGCCTCGGATGAGATGAAAGAGGCCATATGGTATAAGGGTCTCCGCATGTTCGTCTCCGGCTTCAACCGAGGTTTAAGAGAGGCCAGGCATAATCCATCTGTCCCCTTGACCGTACTCCGAGCCAAAGAAGAGGATTCCGATGGTGAGATTGTGATCTACGGGGAGGATGATATGCCTTTGCCCAAAGGGACTTCTCTTGCTAAAGTTGGGCCTTCTGAGGCAGGATCCGAGCTGGATACAGAGGATGTGGAAGTCCTCAACCCTGAGGGAGGCGATGCCGAGCCTCAGAAGGAAGGTATAGGACTAGGAAGGGGAGGTGTTGGACCTCCAGGGCTGGAGATCGTTCCTTTTGTAAATGCCGGGGAGTCTGAGCGAGAGGAGGTCGGACCTCCCCTGGGTAGCAATGTAGACAACGTAATCGCAGATAGTGTAAATAGAGTGAGGGATAATATAGATACTAATATAACTGAGGGTGATGCCCCTAAGCATGTGAGTCCTTTGAGGACAATCTTTCCTTCCACAGAGTAGAAATAGACTGTAATTGTTTTTCCCTTTAATGATATTTTAGTTTTCCAAGTGTATGGGTGCTTTGAGTTATTTTACTTGTTATTCCTTTATTTATGATTTTCTTCTCCTCCTGGGGCATTCTCCCTGCAGGCCTTTTCCGAGCTGGACTAGCCTTATCCGTGAGCTAGGTTTTCAATGGCGGGCTGAATTTCCCACAGGCCTTTATGGTTTTATTTATGACTTCCTCATGATAGTAAATCTGATCATGTACCTCTTAAGGGGATAAGCAGGCTGACTTTCTGCTCTGAACTCCGTTCTACTATGGACCGAGGTTAGGACCTTGTCTGGCCGAGTCATGGGATTTTCCCTCGGCTTCACGAGGCTCTGTATCCTTCTATTTGTTTGTCAGACCTTCCGAGCTCGTTTATGAGTTTAATCCACAAGCGAGGACGGTTTGTCGTTACTTGGCGGTCTTCGGGTTATTACTCTCTCTTGGGCCCCACTGCCTTTTCGGTAGTTGTTTCATGAGTGGCGAGGGGGTAAACCCTTGAAGTCTCTATACACCTCAGGTCAGCACTCCAAGTCTAGAATATGCTGACACGTCCTTGATGATGTGAATGGGCTGGGCCTTGGTGATGCAGGATGCTTAAAGGTTTCTAAGCAATGGCCTGGCGTCATGGGCCGGGGCCCTGTTTGAGGCGAAGAAACCCAGCGGTCATCATCGATTGCCCCTCTACCTTCCTGTCAATTATTACCTGACTGTGCAGGTTTCCAGAATCATTATGACCGCGTTTGTTCACGTTCAGCTTTCCCCAAAAATTCTTTTCATCTTATTGTCGCCTCACTTTTCGAGTTTTCTCTATTCCTTTCTATCTTCAGCTTTCCCCTGTTCTTCGTGTACATTGTCATCTCTATTTTCTTATCTTTTTTCTGCGGGATGTGTAGTCTTTCTCTTTTCGTGAATAGCTTTTAAGAATCCTACTGCCGCTGGCCTAGTGCCTAGCATCACCCTGCTCAGAATTACAGCTTTACTTTTGGGATATATATGCTGGTATCCTTCCCTTACCTCCTGGAGTTCTTTAGTAATTCAGATTGGCTTTTCAATTGAGGACCTCTGGTCTCACCTTCCTCATGTCTTCTTTTTATACTATTTGCCTAAGCGAGGCTTTCATGTCTTCAAGGTGTCCCTTCAGTGTTCCACAAGCGGTTGAAGTTGTATTATGCAGATCGTCAGGCCGGCCCCCTCCCCTTGCTTCCTTCGGGAAGGAGGAGAAGACTTTTGTGGTGCTAACATTCACTTGTTCCATTGCCCTTCAGAATATCTCACCAATTTTCTGGTGTTGCCTTCACTTGTTCCATTGCCCTTCAGAATACCTTGCCGATTTTTTGTTGGCGCTTCGGGCAGGTGGATGGGTAATGATGCCGATCTCCCTGGGACTTTAACTCGAAGACTTATGTTTTTCATGAGATCGGCATATCAGATCTCAGCTCGTTCGTATGTATCGTGAATCACACCTCAAGACGGAGCTCAGCCAGCTTACGAAGTTGATTTTCCGAACTATAAGAATTCCTCTGAATCGAAAGCTAAGATAGTGGGGTAGGCGATAGTGATGTAAACGTAGATGATGATGTATCTGGGCATGTAAATCCTTTAAGGATAGCCTTTTATCCCGTAGTGTTGGTATTTGTGACATGCTGTAATGTGTTTTTCTTTTAATGAAATTTTTGTTTTGCGTTCATACTCGAACTATTCTTTCTTTATCATAAATGAAGTACTTAGATTGCTTGCTCCGTAACTTTTCTCGAGGGATCTGCTGTATTGCTTTCTCCTTCTTGCCCCTTTAATCGTTCAGAACTAGAGTTCATTCAGTCAACTGAGCTTTTGACTTACTTTTTTCCGAGCTGGACTAGCCGTACTCGTGAGCTCTGTCGCAATGATGGACAAGGTTGATCTTTCTGCCTTTAGCCTTGTTTTGACAGGAACTGGAGCTGAGGTTTTATCTGTTTCGTGCCATTAAATTTTCCTCGGGTTGCCCCCTTTACTGCCTCAATGTTTATTACATGAAGATTGAGGGAGTAAATCTCTATATTTCATTTATACTTGCACAGTTTTGGATTAGGCAATTTTACTCCGCTATTTTATTTGTGAGCTCGGATGTCTGGTCCCTCTCGGGGTGGTTCTTTGTCAGTCGGTGCAACTTAGTCTGTATGTTCCACTGGGAGGGGGAGTTCGGCCTTTGTCGTTTTCCCTCTTCTTGGGTTATTTTTGCTAAATGTCTGTTTGTGGCAAACTGGTTCGAGCTCTGTTTTCTGTTGTTCCCTCCACATTTAGCTTCCTTCTGTCTGAGTGTTTCATGTTGCAGTTTTATCCGAGCTAGGGACTCGGTCCTTGGTTCTTTGCTTAGGCTTTTATGCCTATAGCCCATGATGCTTCTTATGCCCCTGAGTGTTTTCCGGGCTCTTTGCTGTTTGGACTTCTCGAGGTCGGTGCCGCATATGATGTTCCTTGGCCGAACTTTTTCGCCCTTCCGAGCTCATTTTTTGAGGTCGGCGTGATGCTGTGGCGCTCTTGGTGATTGTGCTCCGCGCTTTTTTAGGAGGTCGGAGTCTGGTTCTTTTTTGGTAGCTTAAGATTCATCTTTCTCATGAGATTGGAACTGTATTTTATGAGTTGTCCCGGCACATGATATTGGGAATTTTCTCTCCGGGAGGTTATTAAGACCTTTTTCGACTGTTTTCGTTTTTCTGGGAGTTCTAGGGGATCCCAGTTTTCTTTGTTTTCCCGGGAGACCTTGGGGATCCCGGTCTTCTTTGTTTTCCCGGGAGATCTTGGGGACCCCGGTCTTCTTTGTTTTCCCGGGATATCTTGGGGATCCCGATCTTGTTTGTTTTCCCGGGAGAGCTTGGGGATCCCGGTCTTCTTTGTTTTCCCGGGAGATCTTGGGGATCTCGGTCTTGTTTGTTTTCCCGGGAGAGCTTGGGGATCCCGGTCTTCTTTGTTTTCCCGGGAGATCTTGGGGATCCCGGTCTTCTTTATTTTCCTGGGAGATCTTGGGGATCCCGGTCTTTTAATTTTTCTTTTAAGTTTGAAAGTAGCAATGTGAATTTATAGTAAAAGAAAGAGATTGGATCATAACAGCGTCTATTTTATTGCTTTATTTTGAAATACAATCTATCTTTTGTATTTAATAACATTTCAAGGAAAATACCTTTTAAGATGCTGAATATTCCAGGCGTGAGGTTCAGGGTTTCCTTGCATACCCTCAATTCGATATACTCCTGCCTTGACCACTTTAGCTATTCTGAATGGGCCTTCCCAGGTCGGTGCTAGCTTTCCTATCGCCGCTCTTTTTCCCGTAGCCTCCAGATTTCTTAGGGCCAAATCTCCTACCTTCAGGCTTCTTTCTCTGACCCTTTGATTATAGTAATGGGCAGCTCTTTGCCTGGAGCTTCCTCCCTGATTTCCTCAAGAGCATCCAGATTGCTTCTTAACTTGTCTTCGTTGGTGCTTTCACTGCTGAACTGAACTCGATGTGTGGGAACTTGTAGCTCAACTGGGACTACGGCCTCAGTGCCGAATGCGAGTGCAAAAGGCGTTTCCTTAGTGGACGTTCTGGGGGTAGTTCGCAGTGCCCACAGGATGCTGTTGAGCTCTTCTGCCCAATTTTCTTTTGCCCCATCCAGTCGTTTTTTCAATCCTTGGAGAATGGCTCGGTTGGTAACCTCTGTCTGGCCATTGGTTTGAGGATGAGCCACTGAGGAAAACTTATGCCATATTCCCATGTTTGTCGTAAACGCTCGGAAAGTGCTGCAATCAAACTGCCTGCCATTATCTGAGATAAGCACCCTTGGTATGCCAAATCTGCAGATAATATGCCCCCATACGAAATCTATCATCTGTCGAGCTGTGATCGTGGGTACTGCTGCATTTTGAGAAGTATTCCACAGCCACCACCACGAACCTTTTCTGCCCCGTGGTTTTGGAAAAAGGTCCCAGGATGTCTATTCCCCATTGTGAGAACGGCCATGGACTGGATATGCTGGACTGAGGAATGGCCGGGACATTGATGGCATTGGCAAACCTCTGACATACATCGCACCTGCTGACGAACTCTTTTACTTCTTTTTTTACAGTGGGCCAGTAATATCCTTGCCTGAATATCTTATTGGCCAGTGTTCCCGCTCCTTCATGAGCTCCGCACGTCCCTCTATGTATTTCCTCCATCACCTTTATTGCCTCTTCCGAGCTCATGCACCGAAGCCACGGGCTGGATTTTCCTCTTCGGTATAAGGTCCCCCTTACCGCCTGGTAATTAGCCGCTCGGGCTGCTATCTTTCTTGCTTCATCCTTGTTTTCGGGGAGCTTTCCTTTCTCTAAATATTCCAGGTACGGGGTCATCCAAGTCTGGGTTTGTTCCGCTTGTAATACCATGTTTGTTTTACTAAAAGCAGGCGTATTGACGTGTTGTATGTACACCTCATCAGGAAGCTGTTCTAATTCTTCTTTGGTTAACCGACTAAGCAAGTCTGCTTCTTCATTTTCCTCTCGTGGTATTCTTTGAAATTTGACAATAACTCCTCGATCCATGAGCTCGGCCTCTATCGCTTTCACCTTTGCCAGGTAATTCTGCATGGTTGGATCCCTGGCCTGATATGCCCCAGTTACTTGATTGATTACTAGTTGTGAGTCACTATTCACCTCGAGGTCAGTTGCCCCTACTTCTACTGCGACCAGCATCCCGTTTATTAGGGCTTCATACTCTGCTACATTATTGGAGGCTTTGAATCCCAAACGTAAGGCATAGCAAACCTTGAATTCTCCGGGCCCCTTAAGCATTATTCCAGCGCCGCTGCCTTCAGCGCCTGAAGCCCCATCTACATATAACTTCCAATTGAATTTCTGGGAGAGTTCTTCCTTTCTTTCCTCCCTTGACGCTCCTGAGGATGATTCTCCTTGTTTCTCATCGAATGTGCACTCCGCTATGAAATCAGCGAGGGCCTGAGATTTTATAGCTGTCCGAGGTCGATACTCTAGGTAGTAAGGGCCGATCTCCACAGACCAAGCTAACATCCGACCTGAAGTCTCCGGTCTATGTAAGATCTTCTTCAGGGGTTGATCTATCATGACAACTCCTTGGTGGCTTTCCAGGTAAACCCTGAACTTCCGGACTGCCAGCAGTAGAGCATACGCTATCTTCTCAATATTCAGATATCTGACCTCGGCATCTTTAAGCACCTTGCTGACATAGAAAACAGGCTTCTGCTCTCCTTCTTCCACCCTTACCAGTACGGCGCTAACTGCTTGTTCAGAGGCTGCCAGGTATATCAGAAGTTCTTCACCTTCTATGGGACTACTAAGCACATGAGGCGAGCTTAGATAACTTTTGAGTTCTTTGAAGGCTTCACGACAATCTTCTGTCCATTTGAAGTTTGGCACTTTCCTCAACTTTCTGAAGAACGGTAGACACTTTTCTGCCGACCGTGACATGAATCGATTGAGTGCCACTACTCTCCCGGTCAGTTGCTAGACGTCCCTTACACAGGTTGGTTCTGACATATTTAGTATGGCTTCTACTTTCTCCGGGTTGGGCTCGATGCCTTTCCCACTTACCATGTATCCCAGGAATTTTCCTCCTCTGATGAAGAAAGCGTACTTTGCTGGATTCAGCTTTATTCTATACTGATCTAATACCCCAAATACCTCCTTCAAATCTACCATATGCTGTTGGAAAGTTAGGCTTTTTACCACCATATCATCCACATACACTTCGACGTTTCTGCCAATTTGATTCTTGAAGATTTTATTCATCAGTCTTTGGTAAGTTGCCCCAGTGTTTTTCAGCCCGAAAGGCATGGCTCTGTAACAGTAAGTCCCATCTTCGGTTATGAATGAGGTCTTTTCTTCATCCGACCTGTCCATTGGGATTTGATGATAACCAGACATTGCATCCAAATACGACATGTAATCAAAACCGGCCGTAGAGTCGACCATTTTATTAATATCAGGGAGGGGATAACAATCTTTAGGGCAGGCCTTATTCAGATCAGTAAAGTCTATGCACATCCTATATTAGCCATTGGCTTTTTTGACTAATACAGGATTGGCTAACCACTGTGGGTACATAACTTCTCTAATAAAGCCTACCTCCTCTAGCTTCTGTACTTCCTCCTTGGTGGCCTGCTGCTTCTCCCTTCCTACTACCCTCTTTTCCTGCTTTACTGGTCTGGCTTCAGGGAGGACATTCAGTCTATGGGTCATCACCCCGGGGTCAATTCCAGGCATGTCCGAAGGCTTCCAGGCGAAGCTTGATGCATGACCTCGAATCAAGGACATCACCTCGGCTTTCTGCTCCTTGGTGAGGCCGGCGTTGAGACTGAAGGCTTTGTCTGTTTCCATTTCTGATAAGGAGAAAGTCTCCAGTTCCCCCACCGGCTCTGTCCTGGCCTCTATTTTCTCATCTCGGACCTCCAGGACTTCTGAATCCATCCTTTCCTCTGTTGAGCTCGGCTCTGCTACGGTAGCCAGGTACACTGCCCTTGCTTCCTCTTGACTTCCCCGAACTGTTCCCACCCCTGCTTCTGTGGGGAACTTCATTGCCAAGTATCTGATACTGGTAACGGCCTCAAAGTCAAACAGCACAGGCCTTCCCAGGATCGCGTTGTAGCTCAGGGGGAGTTTAGCTACCAGAAACACTGCATAATGGGTGCGAGTCCTTGGGGCTTTTCCCAAAGTAAGGGCTAGCTTTACCTTTCCTTCCATTGTCACTGGCGTTCCTTCTATCCCTTTAATCGGGGCCTGGTCTCGGATTAGTTGCTCTTCAGGAATTCCCATCTGCTGGTAGACTCGGTAAGGCAGCAGATTTACTTTGCTCCCATCGTCCACTAGAACCTTCTTTACCCTATAGTTGTGGATGATGGCCTCGATGACGAGGGCATCATCGTGGGGCATCTGAATGCCCTGAGCGTCTTCCGAGGAGAAAGAGATGGCTGTTGAAGAGTGTTCAACGACTTGCATGACCTCGGCGCTACTGTTTCCTTCTTCTCTGCTCCTCTTTTTCCCCTTTCGGCTCATCCGACCCCCCGTGCCTCCTACAATCATATGGATGGTTCCGCTGGACCCATCATTTGCTGGGTTAGCTCCCGTTCTTCGTGGCGTTTTGACTGTCGAATTCGGCGGAGGCCTCTGTCCTTTCGGCTTCTTCACGAAGTTCTTGAGGTGACCCCTCTTTATTAACCTCTCAATCTCGGCAATCAATTGAAAGCAGTTATTGGTATCATGGCCATGCGTGCGATGGTACTGACAATATTTGTCAGGATTTCATTGGTCTGCTTCAGCTCTTAGGGGCCTGGGCCACTGTAAGAACTCCTTATCTTGTACGGCTATGAGTACCTCGGCTCTTGAGGCATTGAGTGGGGTCGGCTTCTCTGGGACCCATGAGGGCCGTGATCTTTGTACTGGGTCCTGAGAAGGGAGGGGTCTTTGATCCCTGCGCTCCTAAGGTTGTTTATAGGGCTCGGGCCTTCTACCGTGCTTTCTCTCGTGTTTCTCTAGCCTTTTTTCCTCCGGTGCTTTTCCTTTATCTGTCAGTCCCCTAGCAAACCTGCTTGTTACCAAGGCATCGTCTTGCCTTATGTATTTTTTGGCCCGCTTCATCAACTCAGCCAGGGAGGTCGGAGGCTTCCTGCTTAATGAGCCAAAGAACTCGGCGGAGGTTGTCCCCTTCTGCATGGCCTCTACTGCCCTTCCTTCGTCGAGTTCGGGAATCTGGAGGGCTTCTGTATTGAAATGGGCGACATACACCCTGAGCGACTCTTCTCTCCTTTGCCTGATTGTTTCCAAGTAGCTCGTTTTCCTATCGGCAGGAATGCCAGCAATGAATCGGCTGATGAAACGAGTGGCCAAGTCTCCAAAACTGTTGATACTCCCAGCCTCCAGGTTATTAAACCATGCTCTTGCTGGGCCTGATAACGTCGTTGGGAATACCTTGCACATTAAAGCATCCGACAAAGTCTATAGCTCCATGAAGGTCTTGTAGTTAAGGACGTGTTCTCGGGGGTTCCCAGCTCTGTCGTAGGCAGCCATAGGTGGCATCATAAACTTCTTAGGTACGGTCTCCTGCTGCACCCATTTCGAGAAAGGAGAAGAGGCAGGCAGGCGAGTTTGATTCTGGTCCTTCGTTCTCAGCTCGACCAGAAGTTGTTCTTTCATCCTTTGCAGCTTTTGGTCTACGCTATCATCCTCTTGTCTGGGTCTCTTTTCTAGACGATATTCCTCCCCCTCTGCTTCACCTCCTATTTCCCTGGTGGTTCCGGCAGAATAGCTGTCGGCTTCGTCATTTTCTATCATCTCCCTCACCCTTCTCCCGTGAACTCGGGCCTCCGGTTCTTCGTCTCCCCCGATTCTCCTCTCTCTTTCTCCAATGTCACGGCTGTCGGTTTGAAGGTGGTTATGGGTAGGTCGGGGCTCATTTGAACGGGATTCTTCTACCACCGAACGTGCATTCACTGGGGTGCCAAGGCCCCTTTGCTGCATTATCTGCCCCAATCAGTGGGTGGTGCTTTGTAGCTGGAATGCGATAGTTTGGAGGTCCTAGTTGGATAAGGCCACTGCGGGCGCATTCCCTATCAAGCTTGGCGAAGGGTTGAAAGGAATGGGTGGTTGGTTATTGGTAGTCGTAGGACTAGAAAAAGAGAACTGCTGTCCTTCTTGGGCAGAGTTCAGGTCGTTGTGGGTGCTATTGTTTTCAGTGGGGTTAGCCATTGTGGATCTCAGTGGGTTTTGCAAGAATGGAAACTCCGGTGATGAAAAGATCAACCTCGTTTCCCACAGACGGCGCCAATTGATAATTTGGGATCCAGAAAAATAGGGTTTTACAGAGGTTTTTTGAATAATGAAAAACTTGCCCCCTTAGGGACCGTTCACCCCTCTTTATTCCTTTCCTTTCGTCTGTTATTGACGTACAACGGAGCTCTTGTCATTAGACCACGTGTCCCTGCCACATGGATACGGAGATACGAGGATATCAGATCCCTGCTCCATGCGTAACAACCTCTGATTCTGTGTGTGCACGTGCCAAGGGACCCACAAGATGAACGGATGGGTCTTACTCTGGGTTCCAGGTTGGGCCGGCCAGGCTGGGCCGGGTGAAGGGGACAAGATTGGGCTGAAGAGGGGCTCCCCTGCGGAGCTGGAGAATGGGCCATCCCGGTTGAGGCGTGTCAGGAGGGAGCCCGGCCTTACCATTTGAACGAACTAGACCTTGCTCATACTAAGGGCTCGAAGACGTCCGAGTAATGGGCCGATATCGTGGGCCTCGTCTCTGATTCAGACGAAGAAATCTCGCAGTCATCAATTGTATGGGCCGATATCGTGGGCCTCGTCTCTGATTCGGACGAAGAAATCTCGCGGTCATCATACAAAATACAAAAATATTTTAATTAAATAATTTTCAAATGAGATAAACTAATGAATTCTTTTAAACATCTAGGGACTGAATGGTAATTTTTCTTTCATTTACTAGAATTAATGAAAATTATATAAATATCCTTATACAATTTTCAAAAAGTTCAGGAGGCCCATGGCCCCCCTTGGCCTATTCGTAGGTCTGCGCCTGCCTATAAGTTCAATTTCATCATCATGGATAATGAAGAATTGTAAGAAGTTACTATTCTTGATGTCTGTAAGCTTGCTATTGATTCATTTATAGGGCCTGCATCTGATTAACTACCTCACGTACAAAGTTGGAGTTTGAAGGCACCACACAAGATCTTTGGTTATAGTCTTTCTACAATTCTTAACTACAAGGCACCCTTGCTACAATCTTCACTATACTCTATCAAGCCTTCAGCTTATAATTTGTTGCTTTTGCAATATCGCATTCATGAAGAAAAAAGTCTCATGAAATTCATTTTCTACCTTTTGTTGCTAGTATAATCACATGGAAAGCTATTGGGAATGAATCGAAGATGTACTAGCAAGCAAGGAGCATCTTCTAAAGAACACAAACTTTACCATGCCATCTATGCTTCTCTCTTCACTTATAATTGTCATCCAAGTGTCATGCGAGCTTTTTGTGAGTATTAGAATGCTTTAACCAACACTCTTTGTGCTCTTAGTGGGGAAAAATTGATAGGGTGTATATTCTGCTTATTTAATGCTTATTTTTTCTCGTGAAATTGGGGTTGAGTATGTTAAATTATGGGTATTTCTTTCCTTTCTCCAATATTGACAGATTCTATACTATTTGGAAGGAAAAGCCCTTAATTGAAAAGTTTAGGCAGAAATTAGAGGAAGACTTGCAGAGACAAGATTTTGGGCAAAGTCGACTTCTTACCAGGCAGGCCTCTCGCAGATTTGACCTTTTACAAGGTGCACTCTTGCAAAGCAGACCTCAACAGATCTAGTCAAACCTCCCGCAACACTGACCTCTTACTAAGCAAGCTTCGTGCATTAGACCATGGTCACGAGTTATGGAGTATCATAGGATTTTCGAGCATGATTGGAGAAGGCCAATTTGGAAAAGGATGGTTTTACAAAGGCTGATTTTATAGGATTTGTGAATTTCCCTTTTAAAGGGATGTTCATTTTCTTCTTTTTTAGTTTAGGTTTCCCGTTTAAAAAGAGGAAGCTTCTTTATAATTGAAAATTGAGAGTTTTCAAAGTTCGAGAATTTGAGAATTCTGTCATGAGCTCCAGTAGCTAAACTCCTTTATCTAACTAGGGAAGTTTTCGGGGTGTAATTTGCATAGATTGTAAGATCAATCTAGCTTAATCTTTCCTTCTCATTTCTGGTTTCTATGTTATTGCTTTCATTATTAAGATTATTATTTATTTAATTGATGCAGTCTAGCTAATTATTCAATTGAATGAATATTATACAGTCATTTAAATTCATTAAGTTATAATCACTTTTGAATTTGATATTGTGACATACAATATTTTATTGTGGAATAATGTATTCTGATTTCACAGTTGCGCTGAGTGAGCTTCTTGGTTGGAGTCAAGTCTTCCTAGTTTTTAATGCTGTTATCAAATTGAAATCTCATTAAGCTGATCATGTGGTTTATTTGATGATTAGGGACTGATTCGTGAGCTGATCCTTTTCAGTTTTTTATCTAAAGAAAGATTAGGTTGTTAGACCGTGTTAATAAATATAACTGACTAGTCAAAAGTTAAGGTCGGACATCTTTACATCTATAATTAATCCAAAGAATTCACACTGAGATATTTTCTAAGCTAGATGTTTTCTTACTCTATTTAATCTCTTAGAATTATTCATTCTTTATTAGTTTACTTTTTAGATCTTCTCAATAAAAACCCCCTTTTTATATTTACAGTTTTTTTGAAGCAAGATAAGAGGTTGGATAGTCGGATGCTTGACAGGTTGATAAGTAGGTCTTTAAGTCGTGTAGTCAACAGGTCGGACGTTAAGCCTTAATAGGTCATCACGTCAGGAAGGTCACCAAAAGGTCGGACATTTGACATTCCTAATTCGTTGCATTTTCAGTCCTTAAGTCGGAAGCCAGACAGGTATCCAGTCAATATATCGGACATCTGAACGTGAGGGTGTAAGTTTAGGATGTCAGACAGTGACTAAGTGGTCGGTTGCAAGATGTCAAGTTATGCGCTAAACAGGTCGATCAAGCAAGACGACAGGCCATTTAGTCACAAGGCTAGTTATTAGGTCGTTAAACCAATAGAATGACAAGTCAAATAGAAGGCAGGTCGTGAGCGCGTCATTTACTTTCTCCCACAACTACCCGCATAAAACAAAAATATAGTGGTTAACCTGTTCCCTATAGATTTGACCCTACTCACCAAATCTACAGTTCATAATTGTAGGAAAGAGCATGATTTATTTTTGGCGGACTTGACAACCACCAAGAATCCATATCCCTTTGGGACTTGAAAACACTAAGCAATCTTTCTATTTTTAGTTCTTTCTACAATGAAGTCATTCCTTCGACTGAAGAATTAAAAGACTGATCGAAGTGGGAGCCTTGTCTACCTCATAGTTTCAAGTATTTATTTCTTACTTTCCACAAGAAGTCTCACAAGATTAGCGATCGTTATGAGACGAGGATTACAGAGTGAATCAAATTTTAGTTTCGTGGTGCTTCAAGATATGTAGAACCTCCCAAACGAGACAACAAGAAGTAGACCAGTTGCACTAAAACAATCTATAGTCTAGTCTATCTGGGTCATTGATAAAAAAATCCCTTCGTGCTAAGTGATGGAGCAAGCCATTTTATGAACTCCGAGTTGATGCTAAAGCCTACAAAGAATTTTACTTGGCTACTTTTCTGGCTTGTTGGATATATAAAATTGTACGTTCTAGTAAAGATACTGACTACATTCACCCTAGCACCTTCAAGGTAGCAAGCATTATGGCAACTACTAAATGCTTTTGCTTAAGAGTTCCCATCTTAGCTAGGATCTACAATGGCTTAAAAGACATTTCTACTTGTTCTAATTTGAGTGCTTGTACTGCTACTTTTCCAGCCCATTATGTCTATGGGTGGCTTACGAACTCATTACTAATCTAAGCAAGAATCTTATCCTAAGATGACTATCTATGCTGGAGAAAGAATGGCAAAATACTTTGAAGATCCAAATGCTTATAATCTCTTTAAGAATTCTCATCGATGGGTTAGACCTTCATCACCTTTCCCTAATAATGGATTGACTTTATTCGACAATAAATACTTATCCCTTATCCGTAGTGAGTACTTTATCAATCTTAGATCAAGCTACTTGCTCTATTGCTGCAATGATACCTACATATGTGAGCCTTACAGTCCGTATTGGGTGAGCGGACAATTTCAATTTTGTCAAAATGTCCTTAATGACTTGGAAAGAAATTTTTTCAGTCTAACATTGTGAGATGTAATTCAACTTTAGCAGTCATGCACCAAGCTTTCTAGTTTTGTGAGAGTCAAGTTGCTTGTGTTACCACGTAGAGATGCTGCTTTTGTCACTAAAGAGTACTTGAATTAGTAGTCTAAAAACTGGTTCAATTATTTTCCAAATGATCCTAAGAGTAGCCTTCAGTTGCCTTCTAATTGTTATCAACAAAAGTCCTTTGAAGTAAAAGTTAGTCGTGAAAGTGCAATAAAGCAAAATGCCACTTCAAAACAATAAGGACACTACCAAATCCTAAGAGAAAGCTTTTCTTGAGCTCTAAACTTGTGGAAGAAGTTGCAGAATCCCCTGCTTCTGGTCCTATGCCAACAATTCCTCCTAACGTTAATGTTAATACATAAACATTAAGAAGTGAATTAATACATAAACATTGAGAAGTGAAAGGATACAAGGACAAACTATTCCGCCAACAAACATTATGGATTGAGAAAAAAGGCTACATGCCAAGGCTAAATGGAGAGATTAGAATTGCTAGTTAGGGTTTTTGGGGGGAGAAAAAAAGGCTTAAATAGGTGAGACTGCAAAAGGAGAAGCAAATCTCTCTCTATTTTTATTTTTCTATTTCTATTATTTTTTATTTTTTACTTTTTATTTTTATTTTATTAATTTAGTTTAATTTTATTGCCTAATTTAATTATTTTTATTCGATTTTATTATTTTATTTTTTAATATTTTCCTTGATGAACTTAATGTCCCTTTTCTCCTCCCTTAGCTCATCATTCCTATTAGTGGACTCATATCCCAACCCATGCCTTGTGACTTACCCTTTTAAGTTAGGAAAGGTAATAGCCCCATGTCTGTTCCTTCCTAATCCCATTCTAGGAAGGAAACTCATATTCTTCATCATATTATAGACCTTTGGATCCACCCAATCCTCATAGATGCCAGCAACTTGAAACCAAAAAAATTATAACAAAAGACCTTCGACAGTCGATATAGCAAACCTTTCATTTTTTTCAACAGTAATGGTGACTACTCCACCCTTATGAGAATCTTGATCTTTTGGTGGAAGCTTGAAGGCATATTTCCCAAGGGGTGAAACCACACTCACCTCAATAATAAGGAGAAGACCAAAGGTATATTTAGAATTGTGAACTCAACTTCAAACTTGATTAGGCCTACATTAATAATAGTCCTGAATACCCCAACCACTTCCCTATTAAAGTCATCATAGGCATAGGCATGCACTATCAAATTAGAATTGGCTAACTGTAGTGGCTCTATCTCTAATATAGTAGGACCTTTAATGGATACACATTGCTGGTAGACCTATCATCAAACATAAAGCTAGGCAATCGCCATCCTTCAACCTCAACGGTGATGTATAGAGCATAATTGTTATCCTTTCTCCCAATAGGCAAGTCGGATCAGTTGCCAAAACTAATTTGATCTTGTTGTTGAACTAATAGGACTTTAACCATGTCCTCAAGGATAGACATCTGTGGAAACCTTTAGAACATCAAGGCTTTAGTAAGTGTTTCTATGCTTCTCGAAAGCCATAAGGAGTTCCCAAACTGAAACACTAGCTTGAATCCTCTTAAGCTGCTTAAAAACCTTAACCTCTTCTTCCTTTTCCTCAACCACCTTATCTTAGCCTTTATCTTAAGTAGCACTAAGTTATAAAGGCTGATAAGATCTCCTACTCTTAGTAACATTCTTAACCGACTTGCTTTCCTCATCACTAGAGTCGAACCATATGTCCACAAGTGCTTGCTTTTCATCACTTGCTATCCCAAATGTCTATAGTGATGATAGAGTTTAAAGGTTTTTTGGTGGATGGGTTGGATGAGCTCTAAGAGATGGCTTGATTCTCCATCTAAAGTGGTGATCATATATAGTCCAAGCAAAGGTGGGATATTATGGTTGGGCATGAGATTAGTCCTAGTGTTTGGCCTTCTATCAGGGCCAGCTATTTTCTTTTCATCAATGAGGTCTTGAATCTCATGCCTCAACCGAAAGTAGTTGTCACTATCATAGGCCGCAATTTGGTGGAATTAGTAGTAAACACTAGGATTAAAATTGGCAAGTATAGGATTTGGTAGAGGTTTAGGGGCTAGTTGTTGTAGCAAACCCTTTGCCTTCAACTTCTTAAACACCTTAGAAAAGGGCTTTTCAAATTGGAAGAAGGTCATTTGGCTCCTTCCTATGGCTTAAACCTCCATTACTTTACCACTCCCTTAGTTGGAAACATGATGGTATCTAGATCTCTTAGGCCAATAGGTATTTGGCTTGGCAGTCATCCCATACTCTAACTGTATCCCTACATCATAAAGCTGCTCAAAAGTGGTAAAGGTCATATAGGCGAGAAATAAGTTCTCACCATCAAGCACACTTGATTCTTATCAATTGAGCAACTCATCATCTTCATAGCTTTCTTTCTCCACTTTAGAAGGAAGTAAAAAAAAAGGGTCTCATTAGCCTTATTCTGAGTAGTCTCCAAATCCCTTAGGGTGACATCATGATCAGCTCGTCCCAATCTTTCCTATAAATAGCTTTAAGACTATAATACTATGAGAAGGCAACTGCCTTCAAGTGATAGAGTAAAGAATTGGGCCACTTGCTCCTTATTCAGTTGAATGGTCTTCATAGCAATCAGATAGGACCTTCGGTGGGCCTTTGAGTCTCTAGGCCCATCAGACTTGGGCAAGTCATGCATCTTGAACTTTTCGGGCAGTCACTCTTCAACCTCAATGTAAAAATCCTGAGTATCATAAAACTCTAGCTCACCGGCTTGCTTCTTGAGGGAGGCTTGGAGCTTTTCAAATTTTTGGCCTATAGATTCAATTTCCTTAATATGCTCTTTTTCTGCCTAGCAATTTTGTCTTTATAGTAACCATCGGCATCCAAGAACTCCACATCCATAGGATAGGTGATCAGTCCAAATTTAGACCACTTAATCATGATGTTATTGATGTTAATTTACACTTTTTCTGCTTAATTTTGTGATATTGATCTTATTCTGCAGAAAATAGTGTAAAGAGGTAATTTGTAGAAAATGCCCTTAAAATTGCCTAAAACGGAACAAAGGAGAGCAAGCATGCCAAGTTGCATCTGAAGAGGAGATAAACAAGGAAAGTAGTTTAAAAATTAAAATTTCAAATCTCAAAGAGCATTCAAATTCAAGATTAAGCTTATTAAGGAAAGTGCTAAATAAGGAATGTGCCAAATAAGGAAAGTTGCAAACAAGAAAAGTGCAGAGCAATTTTGTAACGACCCCAAAATGGACCGTCACCGGCGCTAGGATTCAGGTCGGCTTAAGGCCGCCAGAACCCGTAGCAAGCCTGCTATACTCTCTGTGTACCTGTAAATCTCATACATGATCATACATTTTCTGTGAAAATAAAAACTCTTTTCTCTGTACCAAGGCTTAACCTGTGCATGCACTATCTCTGTACTCTGTACTCTGGACTCTGTACCCCTGACTAGAGCTTGCTCTAGATGGGTTAACTCATACCTGTTAAGCCTGGTTTTTCACATACTTTGTAAAACATATACATATACAGATCATGTACATAACAAAAGATTTATAACACAAACGTCACTAAGTCAAGCACAATTCTAACGTTATACACAACTGTTACATCTTTTATTACATGTCCACTATAGTCTATTACACAACTCTTCTCTTTTCCTGAACTCTGCTGGACTTCTCCTGTACACTGTACACTGAACCTGCAAGACTGGGGTTAAGGGAGTGGGATGAGCTCTATAGCCCAGTGAGTAGAACAGTATAACAAGTCATAAAACATGATCTCATGGAGTGCATCATATCACAGACAATACACATCAAAGGTAAACCTGTCACCACATAGTCCCAGTAAATGTTCCGTGCCAGGCCGTAGACTGGGGTCCTGGTCTCTCTGTACTGTATATGTATATGTGTATATAACACCTGTACTTACCATTTGCCAGGGCACAAACTGGGCACCTGGTTTTTTACTATACCTGCCAGGCCGTAGAATGGGGTCCTGGACTTTCCTATACCTGCCAGGCCGTAGAATGGGGTCCTGGACTACCTGTCTGGAACTATTGGATCATTCCGCATTCACCCACATCAACAAATAACTATGCAATGCAACATATTCGTGGATTCTACTGCCATCAACCTATTACATAACCATGATGCATGATATATGCTAAAAACATTCCATGTCTCAATTAAAAGAATTAAGTTTAGTTCCACTCACCTCTGGCTATCTGGACTGACTCTGCAGGCTCTGAAAACTCTGGAGCAGTACTCACAGCTGCTCTCTCTGGTTCCTCTGGTCTGTTTAAGCACATATAAACTCAAATGAGTGACCAAACTAACTCAAGAACAACTCTATTAAACTCCCCAAGAATCCCCGTAAACTCACTCTAATATCCATGCAAAGCATGCAAAGGAAAGCTGGACAGGACACTTTCGGCGGCAGGTTCGGCGGCCGAAAGTCCTCTCCAGAGACGAAACTCATGCACCTTCGGCGGCCGAATATCAACTTTCGGAAGCCGAACCCTTTCGGGGGCAAGTTTCGGGGGCTGAAAGGCACTCCAGAGACGAAAGTCTCTAACCTTCGGTGGCACCTTCGGCGGCCGAAACTCCCCTCCAGAGCCGAAAGTCCAAATGCTCGGGGGCAAGCTTGGGCAGCCGAAACCACCTCCTCAGCACATTCGGCGGCCGAACCATTCTTCGGCGGCCGAAGCTGGGTTCATCAGCAAGGCAGACACTTGCTCTGCCTCACGCCAAATGCACAAAACTCTCCCAATCTCAAGTACCTCAACTCCTCAACTTGCATACACCCAAGCATATGCTCAAAGGGGTCAGAAACTACCTTAAAACCCCAACAACACAAAACAAAGAACACATAAACAAACTTTTCTCACAAAAAGATCAAAAACCTCTCTTTTACCCTAATCATGCAACTCTCCCCCAAAACCTCAAAAATCTTTCATAAATCATGAAAACAAGCTCAGGATCTTCACTTACCTCTTGAAACCAAGAAGCTGATCGATCCTAACGTGGAGTTTTGGAGCAACTCTCCTTCACACTCTCTGTAATACCCGGCTAAAGTCCGGCACCGGAATTCCTGTTATCTGGTGGAATCCGGGGTGTCGGAATTCTATAAACAGGTAGGCTTATGTTGTAGTGTGTTTTGTGTGGATGTGTGAGAGTAATAGAAGTGCGTTTTGAGTTGAAATGAACCAAGGCAGAGGAGCCAAGTTCGGCCGCCGAAGATAAGTTCGGCCGCCGAAAGTGCCCAATGTTCGGCTTCCAAAGGTACGTTCGGCCCCCGAATGTTGCATGGTTTTGCATGCAATTCGGCAGCCGAAACTGAGTTGGCCAGCCAGCTGTTGGGCATCCTTAGTCAGCATTTTGGACAGGTGGTATCACCAGTTCATGTCCAGAAGTTGGCCACGTCTCCTATGCTTTATGTGCTAAGTTTGAGCAGCTCATGCAAGAGTTTGCTCGTTTACCAAGTTGTGAAGGTTTTGAAGCAAAACGTGAGGTTGAGAGAGTTTGAGAGTGTGAGAAGAGTTGGTCTGTTTGCCCTTGTTCAGCGTGTTTAGCTTCTTGCTTCAGGAGGTAAGTGATGCTCTTGACCAGGGTTTTATGTTTTCTGAAGGTTTTATGGGATTTCATGGGAGATTTGATGATTTATGCATGTATATATGTTTATGTGTTATGTTTGTTTTGTTGTTTGGGGTTACTAGCTAGTTTTGGACCCCTGTGGACATATACATGAGTATATGTGAGTTGAGTAGAGGAGGTAGGCATGTTTGGAGCGCTTGAAGGGAAGGAGGAGATGGTTTGCCGTTGAAGCTGAGTTCTGGATGAACTCAGGTTCGGCAGCCGAAAGTTCATTCGGCCGCCGAACCTCCTGCATGGTGGCTTAGTTGCCACAGCTTGCCCCCGAGTGTTTTTTTATGTTCGGCTCTGTTTGGGGGATTCGGCCGCCGAAGGTGCTTGAGTTTCGTCTCTGGAGAGGACATTTGGCCGCCGAACCTGCCGCTGAAAGTGTTCTGTCCAGCTTTTCTTTTGCATGTTTGGCATGAGTTTTAGAGTGAGATGAAGGGTTTTCGGGGGTAGTTTAAGAGAGGTAGTCTTATGATAGTTTGGTCCCTCATTTGAGTCTTTATGTGCTGATACAGACCAGAGGAACCAGAGAGAGCAGCAGTGAGTCCTGCTCCAGAGGTTCAGAACCTGCAAAGTCAGTCAGTCCAGATAGCCAGAGGTGAGTGGAACTAAACGGATGACTTTTAATTGAACCATAAACTGCTTTTAGCATATCTCATGCATCATGATTATGCCATAGGTTGATTGCATTAGTATACACGAATATGAGGCATTGCATCGTTATTTGGTGATGTGAGTGAATGCTGAATGATCCAATAGTCTCAGACAGGAAGTCCAGGAGCCTTTGACTACGCCCTGGCAGGTATATAGCAAAGTCCAGGAGCCTTTGACTACGCCCTGGCAATGGTAAGTTCACAGGTGTTATATACACATATACATATATAACAGGAAGACCAGGTGCTCGATTCTACGCCCTGGCACAGAGTTACTGGGACTATGTGGTGACAGGTTTACTCTTGATGTGGCTTGTCTGTGATATGGTGCATTCCATGAGATCATATTTTACTGAGATATTTTACTGTTCTACTCACTGGGCTATAGAGCTCATCCCACTCCCTTAACCCCAGTTTTGCAGGTTCAGTGTACAGTGTACAGGGACAGTCCAGCAGAGTACAGGAAGAGTAAAGAGATCTGTAATAGCTTAGAGTGGACATGTAATATTAAAGAGATGTAATAGTTGTTGCTTGACCTAGTGATGTATGTTTTGTACATGATCTGTATATGTATATATGTTTTCCTGTATGTGAAAACCAGGCTTAACAGGTATGAGTAAACCCATCTAGAGCAAGCTCTAGTCAGGGATACAGAGTACAGAGTACATGAGTACAGAGTACAGAGATAGTGCATGCACAGGTTAAGCCTTGGTTCAGAAAAGAGTTTTATTTTCACAGAAAATGTATGATCATGTATGAGTTGTACAGGTACACAGAGAGTATAGCAGGCTTGCTACGGGTTCTAGCGGCCTTAAGCCGACCTGAATCCTAGCGCCGGTGACGGTCCATTTTGGGGTCGTTACAGATTGGTATCAGAGCCCTAGGTTCACATGATCGGACCTATAGAGACAGTGTTGGGCTCCGATAGGTTAGAAGTGGTCAAGCACAATAGGAAATCATGTCCACTAGGATAGGGTCTTGAGTCCTATCTGCTATGATATGCCATGAGTGTTGTATGTATATGATTGATATGTGATCTTTTGTGCTCAAGTGGTATGTTATATTGTGTTTCCAGAATAAAGATGCGAGGAACTCGTCGATCAGCTCGATTGACTGGAGTCCCACCAGAGAGTGAGAGACCAGCTGCTCGTCCTCCTGCATTGCCAAGGGCAAGGTCTCAGAGATCTAGCAGGGAAGGTATGTCAATAGACCCTAGAAGGTCTGTCGACGAGAGCAGAAGAGGAACAGCTAGAGGAGGTAGATCAGAGGAAGAGAGGGAGGCTATGGAGACTGATCCGTCTATGGATGAAGGTATGGGAGAATCCGAGGGAGGCGTTCAGGCCTCAGGTTATGGCTATCCATCCTTGTTTCAGGAGCCAGAGTATCCGATGGAGGGTATGTCGGAATACTCTCGTTTTGACCCATATCCTACATACATGCCATATATGCCATATCCTCACTATTATCCACCATATCCGATGTATCCATTTTCCCCTACCCATCCAAGTGCAGCACACTTAGAGCTAAATGACCCAGTACCACCACCAGAACCAGTAGCCCCTGTTGTTGACAGACATGAACCGAGCTCATCTGGAGGTAAAGTCCAAATGACGGAGTACTTGAAATTGGATGCTCCTAAATACAACACAGGAGATGATCCATTTGATTACCTCAGAGCAGTTAGGATGATCACCAGTGAATTGGGAGCAGATGATAGGAGAGCCATTGAGATGGCAGGTTTCACATTAAAATGTAGGAAAGCCAGAGAATGGTTTAAGAATTATGTGGAGCCTAGAATGGACAGTATGTCATGGGGAGAGTTCGCCAATGAGTTTGCAGGGTGGGCTTTTCCTGACAGTTCGAGGGAGCTGAAGATAATTGAGTTTGAACAGTTGAGACAAACAGATGAGATGACTGTTGATGAGTTCACAGATAAGTTTCTAGATTTGCTTCAGTACGTGGGTCAGGCCTATGATACTGATCAGAAGAAGGCGAGGAGATATACCATGAGACTTCATCCCAGGTATTCTTCTTTGATCCTTCCAGCAGAAAAGGAGAGTTTTCACTCTATTATAGATGCAGCCAGGAAAATGGAAGCTAGTGCCAATATTCAGAAACAGTCAAAGGCACAGGCTTCGGGTTCTAAGGCCCCCAGTTCAGGTTCTACAGGCAGTAAGAGATGGGATAGAGCGAGAGGAACAAGGAAAGGGTTCTGGAGTAAAGTCAAGTCAGGTCTGGGAATAGGTAGTGGCTCAAGCTCTGGCACAGCTCCAGTCTGCAGACGATGCGGAAAACCACATGGAGGAGTTTGTCGGTTGGGATCTACAGCTTGTTTTCGATGTGGACAGGAAGGGCATATTGCTCGGGATTGTCCGCAGATGACTTTTGCACCATCCCAGCAGATGAGTTCAGGCAGTGTGGTACAGCCAGTTGTACGGCCAGCAGCTCCAGTCATGCCTCAGACTAGTGGCAGAGGTAGAGGGAGAGGGGTAGCCTCTACTTCAGCAGCAGGTTCCCGAGGTGGAAATCCGATAGCCCCAGCACGGATTTTCACAGTGACACAGGAGGAGGCTAACACGTCGAACACAGTGGTGGCAGGTAATCTCATCATTGGGTGTTCAGATGTGTATGCTTTGATGGACCCCGGTGCTTCTCATTCCTTTATTGCTTCGAGAGCCATAGCGAGGTTGGGTTTGATCAGTTCTGAGTTAGAGTATCCTCTCTGGGTCAGTGGACCTAGATGTGACCCATCAGTGGCAGTGTCAGTCTGTCGTTTCAGTCCAGTGTTTATAGAGGGTAGATGCCTTCCAGCTGACCTTGTGGTTCTAGACTTGACAGATTTTGATGTCATTCTAGGGATGGATTGGCTATCTGCATATAGTGCTACTTTGGATTGTAGAGAGAAGTTAGTGAGTCTCAGAGACCAGGATGGGTCAGAGTGTGTCTTCAGAGGAGACAGGAGAGGTACACCCAGAGGTATGATTTCAGCCCTTCAGGCTCGTCGTTTGCTTAGGAGGGGTTGTCAGGGGTTTCTAGCTCATGTGAGAGAGCTAGACAGTCAGGTTAGGGAACCAGCCACAGTACCAGTAGTCCGAGAGTTTCTCGATGTGTTCCCAGACGATTTGCCAGGACTACCACCTGATAGGGAGATAGGGTTTGAAATTGCATTATTGCCAGGTACTAGACCTATCTCTATTCCTCCCTACAGAATGGCGCCAGCTGAGTTAACAGAGTTGAAAGCACAGTTGCAGGACTTGGTAGATAAGGGTTTCATCCGCCCTAGTACCTCACCTTGGGGTGCTCCAGTGCTCTTTGTCAGAAAGAAGGATGGATCCCTCAGACTTTGTATCGACTACAGACAGTTGAACAAAGTCACTATCAAGAATAGGTATCCCTTACCTCGGATTGATGATCTATTTGACCAGCTAGCTGGAGCAGGTTGTTTCTCGAAAATAGATCTGAGATCTGGGTATCATCAGTTGAGAGTCAGAGAGGCAGATGTGCCTAAGACAGCTTTTCGGACCAGATATGGGCATTATGAGTTCTTAGTGATGCCGTTCGGGTTGACTAACGCCCCTGCAGCATTTATGGATCTCAGGAACAGAGTATTTAGTGAGTTTCTGGATCACTTTGTCATTGTGTTTATCGATGATATCTTAGTGTATTCCAGAGATGCAGAGGAGCATGCCCAGCATCTGAGGATTGTTCTGCAGACACTGAGAGAGCATGGTTTGTATGCCAAGTTCTCGAAGTGTGAGTTTTGGTTACAGAGCATTGCCTTCTTGGGACATGTGGTATCAGCAGAGGGTATTGAGGTAGACCCCAAGAAGATAGAGGCTGTAGCTAACTGGCCCAGACCCATAACAGTGACTGAGATTAAAAGCTTTCTGGGACTGGCAGGTTACTACAGGAGGTTCGTTCAGAACTTCTCAAAGATAGCAGCTCCTATGACCAAATTGACTCAGAAGAACCAGAGGTTTATCTGGTCAGACCAGTGTGAAGAGAGCTTTGAGGAGCTCAAGAGGAGACTGACTACAGCACCAGTGCTAGCTCTGCCTGTTAGTGACAAGGATTTCACAGTGTTCTGTGATGCATCTCGAGTGGGATTGGGTTGTGTATTGATGCAGAGTAATAGAGTAATCGCTTATGCTTCTAGACAGTTGAAGAAGCACGAGTTGAATTACCCTACCCATGACCTCGAGATGGCAGCAGTTATCTTTGCACTTAAGATGTGGCGGCATTACCTCTACGGGGTTAAATGCGAGATCTTCACTGATCACAAGAGTTTACAGTACATCTTAAGTCAGAGAGAGCTGAATTTGAGGCAGAGAAGGTGGGTCGAATTGCTCAGTGATTATGATTGTAAGATCCAGTATCATCCGGGTAAGGCGAATGTTGTCGCAGACGCCCTAAGCCGGAAGTCACTAGGCAGTTTATCCCATATAGCAGCAGAGCGGAGACCAGTTGTGATGGAGCTTTATAAGCTCTTTGACGAGGGCTTACAGCTAGAATTGTCTGGTACAGGAGCATTGATCGCACAGATGAGAGTGACACCTGTGTTTCTGGAGCAGATAGCTCAGAGACAGCATGAGGACCCTGAGTTGATGAAAATTGCCAGGACTGTTCAGTCAGGCAATAGTGTAGAGTTCAGATTTGACAGTAAAGGGATCCTTCGCTATGGGAGTCGACTTTGTGTACCAGATAGGGGCAGTGTGAAGGAAGACATTATGAGGGAAGCTCATAATGCGAGGTATAGTGTTCACCCAGGAGCCACCAAGATGTATCAGGATCTGAAAAGGGTCTATTGGTGGCCAGCCATGAAGAAGGAAGTGGCACAGTTCGTGACAGCCTGTGAGGTTTGTCAGCGGGTGAAATTAGAGCATCAGAAACCAGCCGGAATGCTTAACCCATTACCGATTCCAGAGTGGAAATGGGAGAACATAGCCATGGATTTTGTAGTGGGTTTACCCGTAGCGTCCAACAGGATAGACTCGATATGGGTGATTGTGGACAGACTCACAAAATCTGCTCATTTTCTTCCAGTACGGAGTAACTATTCTGTGGATAAGTTGGCACAGGTCTATCTGGATGAGATAGTGAGATTACATGGAGTTCCAGAGTCTATAGTTTCAGACAGAGGACCTCAGTTTACTTCCCGCTTTTGGCGGAGTCTGCAAAGTGCGATGGGCACGAGATTGGATTTTAGTACTGCTTTCCACCCACAGACTGATGGACAGTCAGAAAGGAGGACCATCCAGACCATAGAGGATATGCTTCGCCTATGTGTGTTAGACTTTGGCGGTTCTTGGAGGCAGCATCTACCTTTGGTAGAGTTTGCCTACAATAACAGTCATCATGCTAGCATTGGGATGGCTCCTTATGAAGCTCTGTATGGGAGGAAGTGCAGATCCCCTGTTTGCTGGGAAGAGGTAGGAGAGAAGGCTCTTGCAGGGCCAGAGTTAGTAGACATTACCAGTAGAATGGTGCCCATGATCAGAGAGAGAATCAGAACAGCGCAGAGTAGACAGAAAAGTTATGCCGACGTTCGCAGAAAGCAGTTAGAATTTCAAGAGGGTAATTGGGTATTGCTGAAAGTGTCTCCAATGAAAGGAGTGGTTCGTTTTGGGAAGAAAGGTAAATTGGCTCCACGGTACATTGGACCCTTTGAGGTGTTGCAGAGGATTGGTAATGTGTCGTATAAGCTGGATTTACCTGCTTCTATGGAGAGAATTCACCCGGTATTTCATGTTTCTATGCTACGACAGTTTGTGTCAGATCCGAATCAGGTTCTGAGTGAGCCTGAGGTGGAGATTCATACAGATTTCACCTATATAGAGCAGCCAGTGCGGATTCTGGACACGCAGATCAGACAGCTAAGGAACAAGGAGATTCCGATGGTGAAAGTGTTGTGGAACCACCATAATCTAGAAGAGTGCACCTGGGAGACGCGGGAGTCTATGCTCCAGCAGTATCCACATCTGTTTTGAGGTTAGTATCCTCCTTGTGTTTTGTTTTTATTGTTTTAGGACCATTCGAGGACGAATGTTCTTAAGGAGGGGAGAATGTAATACCCGGCTAAAGTCCGGCACCGGAATTCCTGTTATCTGGTGGAATCCGGGGTGTCAGAATTCTATAAACAGGTAGGCTTATGTTGTAGTGTGTATTGTGTGGATGTGTGAGAGTAATAGAAGTGCGTTTTGAGTTGAAATGAACCAAGGCAGAGGAGCCAAGTTCGGCCGCCGAAGATAAGTTCGGCCGCCGAAAGTGCCCAATGTTCGGCTTCCAAAGGTACGTTCGGCCCCCGAATGTTGCATGGTTTTGCATGCAATTCGGCAGCCGAAACTGAGTTGGCCAGCCAGCTGTTGGGCATCCTTAGTCAGCATTTTGGACAGGTGGTATCACCAGTTCATGTCCAGAAGTTGGCCACGTCTCCTATGCTTTATGTGCTAAGTTTGAGCAGCTCATGCAAGAGTTTGCTCGTTTACCAAGTTGTGAAGGTTTTGAAGCAAAACGTGAGGTTGAGAGAGTTTGAGAGTGTGAGAAGAGTTGGTCCGTTTGCCCTTGTTCAGCGTGTTTAGCTTCTTGCTTCAGGAGGTAAGTGATGCTCTTGACCAGGGTTTTATGTTTTCTGAAGGTTTTATGGGATTTCATGGGAGATTTGATGATTTATGCATGTATATATGTTTATGTGTTATGTTTGTTTTGTTGTTTGGGGTTACTAGCTAGTTTTGGACCCCTGTGGACATATACATGAGTATATGTGAGTTGAGTAGAGGAGGTAGGCATGTTTGGAGAGCTTGAAGGGAAGGAGGAGATGGTTTGCCGTTGAAGCTGAGTTCTGGATGAACTCAGGTTCGGCAGCCGAAAGTTCATTCGGCCGCCGAACCTCCTGCATGGTGGCTTAGTTGCCACAGCTTGCCCCCGAGTGTTTTTTTATGTTCGGCTCTGTTTGGGGGATTCGGCCGCCGAAGGTGCCGCCGAAGGTGCTTGAGTTTCGTCTCTGGAGAGGACATTCGGCCGCCGAACCTGCCGCCGAAAGTGTTCTGTCCAGCTTTTCTTTTGCATGTTTGGCATGAGTTTTAGAGTGAGATGAAGGGTTTTCGGGGGTAGTTTAAGAGAGGTAGTCTTATGATAGTTTGGTCCCTCATTTGAGTCTTTATGTGCTGATACAGACCAGAGGAACCAGAGAGAGCAGCAGTGAGTCCTGCTCCAGAGGTTCAGAACCTGCAAAGTCAGTCAGTCCAGATAGCCAGAGGTGAGTGGAACTAAACGGATGACTTTTAATTGAACCATAAACTGCTTTTAGCATATCTCATGCATCATGATTATGCCATAGGTTGATTGCATTAGTATACACGAATATGAGGCATTGCATCGTTATTTGGTGATGTGAGTGAATGTTGAATGATCCAATAGTCTCAGACAGGAAGTCCAGGAGCCTTTGACTACGCCCTGGCAGGTATATAGCAAAGTCCAGGAGCCTTTGACTACGCCCTGGCAATGGTAAGTTCACAGGTGTTATATACACATATACATATATAACAGGAAGACCAGGTGCTCGATTCTACGCCCTGGCACAGAGTTACTGGGACTATGTGGTGACAGGTTTACTCTTGATGTGGCTTGTCTGTGATATGGTGCATTCCATGAGATCATATTTTACTGAGATGTTTTACTGTTCTACTCACTGGGCTATAGAGCTCATCCCACTCCCTTAACCCCAGTTTTGCAGGTTCAGTGTACAGTGTACAGGGACAGTCCAGCAGAGTACAGGAAGAGTAAAGAGATCTGTAATAGCTTAGAGTGGACATGTAATATTAAAGAGATGTAATAGTTGTTGCTTGACCTAGTGATGTATGTTTTGTACATGATCTGTATATGTATATATGTTTTCCTGTATGTGAAAACCAGGCTTAACAGGTATGAGTAAACCCATCTAGAGCAAGCTCTAGTCAGGGATACAGAGTACAGAGTACATGAGTACAGAGTACAGAGATAGTGCATGCACAGGTTAAGCCTTGGTTCAGAAAAGAGTTTTATTTTCACAGAAAATGTATGATCATGTATGAGTTGTACAGGTACACAGAGAGTATAGCAGGCTTGCTACGGGTTCTGGCGGCCTTAAGCCGACCTGAATCCTAGCGCCGGTGACGGTCCATTTTGGGGTCGTTACACTCTCCAAACTTCAAAATTCAAGTTTCTAACTCAAAACCTTCAAATAAACATAAAAATTAATCAAATCTTTGCATGATTTAATGAAAACATGAAGAAAACTCTAAAAAAGGACAGGGTCTCACCTCAGCAGGTCAAAGAAACGGTGATCTTATCGTTTCAACCGACTGAGGGCCTTTTATAGGTGGTTGGCCAGACCACCTTCGGCGGCCACACGTGAAACCGAAAGCCATGCATGTTCGGCGGCCGAAAGTCACCTTCGCCGGCCGAACCTGGCTTTTCTACCTTGGTTCATTTCTCTCAAAAATTCATTTCCTAATGCGTGAAAACTATGAAACATACCAAAACATTTTAGAAAACCATAAATCTAACCCTTCTAGAGACTTCTGGCATCCGAAACTCCATCGGAAGTAGAATTCCGATACCGGACTCTAGCCGGGTATTACATTCTCCCCCCCTTAAGAACATTCGTCCTCGAATGTTCCGAAAACAAATAAACACACAAAAGGAGGAAACTCACCTCAAAACAGATATGGATATTGCTGGAGCATCGACTCCCGCGTCTCCCAGGTACACTCTTCTAAATTGTGGTGGTTCCACAGAACTTTCACCATCGGAATCTCCTTGTTCCTTAGCTGTCTGATCTGTGTGTCCAGAATCCGTTTTGGCTGCTCTATATAAGTGAGATCTCCAAGAATCTCCACATCAGGCTCACTCAGAACCTGATTCGGATCTGACATAAACTGCATAGAAACATGAAATACCAGGTAAATTCTCTCCATAGAAGTAGGTAAATCTAGCTTATACAACACATTCCCGATCCTCTGCAAAATCTCAAAGGGTCTAATGTATCGTGGAGCTAACTTACCTTTTCTTCCAAAACGAACCACTCCTTTCATTGGAGACACCTTTAGCAATACCATATTACCCTCCTGAAACTCTAATTGCTTTCGGCGAACGTCTGCATAACTTTTTTGTCTGCTCTGAGCTGTTCTGATTCTCTCTCTGATCATGGGCACCACTCTACTGGTAATCTCTACTAACTCTGGCCCTGCAAGAGCCTTCTCTCCTATTTCTTCCCAGCAAACAGGGGATCTGCACTTCCTCCCATACAAAGCTTCATAAGGAGCCATCCCTATGCTAGCATGATGGCTATTTTTGTAGGAAAACTCCACCAAAGGTAAATGCTGCCTCCAAGAACCGCCAAAGTCTAACACACACAATCGAAGCATATCCTCTATGGTCTGGATGGTCCTCTCTGACTGTCCATCAGACTGTGGATGGAAAGCAGTGCTAAAATCCAACCTCGTGCCCATCGCACTCTGCAGACTTCGCCAAAATCTGGAGGTAAACTGAGGTCCTCTGTCTGAGACTATAGACACTGGAACTCCATGTAATCTCACTATCTCATCCAGATAGACCTGTGCCAACTTATCCACAGAATAGTTACTCCGAACTAGAAGAAAATGAGCAGATTTCGTGAGTCTGTCCACAATCACCCATATAGAGTCTATCTAGTTGGACGCTGCTGGTAAACCCACTACAAAATCCATAGCTATGTTCTCCCATTTCCACTCTGGAATCGGCAGTGGGTTAAGCATTCCAGCTGGTTTCTAATGCTCTAGTTTCACCCTCTGGCAAACCTCACAGGCTATCACAAACTGCGCCACTTCTTTCTTCATGGCTGGCCACCAATAGACCCTTTTCAGATCCTGGTACATCTTGGTGGCTCCTGGGTGAACACTATACCTCGCATTATGAGCTTCTTTCATAATGTCTTCCTTCACACTGCTCCTATCTGGTACACAAAGTCGACTCCCATAACGGAGGATCCCTTTGCTGTCAAATCTGAACTCTGCACTGTTGCCTGACTGAATAGTCCTGGCAATTTTCATCAATTCTGGATCCTCGTGCTGTTTTTGCGCTATCTGCTCCAGAAACACAGGTGTCACTCTCATATGTGCTATCAATGCACCTGTACCAGACAACTCGAGCTGTAACCCCTTCTCGATGAGCTTATAAAGCTCCATCACTACTGGTCTCTGCTCTGCTGCTATATGGGAGAAACTGCCTAGTGACTTCCGGCTAAGGGCGTTTGCCACAACATTCGCCTTACCCGGATGATACTGGATCTTACAATCATAATCACTGAGCAATTCTACCCATCTTCTCTGCCTCAAATTCAGCTCTCTCTGACTCAAGATGTACTGTAAACTCTTGTGATCAGTAAAGATCTCGCATTTAACCCCGTAGAGGTAATGCCGCCACATCTTGAGTGCAAAAATAACTGTTGCCATCTCTAGGTCATAGGTGGGGTAATTCAACTCGTGCTTCTTCAGCTGTCTAGAAGCATAAGCAATCACCCTATCCTGCTGCATCAAAACACAACCCAATCCCACTCGAGACGCATCACAGAACACTGTGAAATCCTCATTACTGACAGGCAGAGCTAACACTGGTGCTGTTGTCAATCTCCTCTTGAGCTCCTCAAAGCTCTCTTCACACTGGTCTGACCAGAGAAACTTATGGTTCTTCTGAGTCAGTTTGGTCATAGGAGCAGCTATTTTTGAGAAGTCCTGAACGAATCTCCTGTAGTAACCTGCCAGTCCCAAAAAGCTTTTAATCTCAGTCACTGTAGTGGGTCTGTACCAGTTAGCTACAGCCTCTATCTTCTTGGGGTCTACCTCAATCCCTTCTGCTGATATCACATGTCCCAAGAAGGAAATGCTCCTCAACCAAAACTCACACTTAGAGAACTTGGCATACAAACCATGCTCTCTCAGTGTCTGCAGAACTATCCTCAGATGCTGGGCATGCTCCTCTGCATCTCTGGAATACACTAAAATATCATCGATGAAAACAATGACAAAGTGATCCAGAAACTCACTGAAAACTCTGTTCATGAGATCCATAAATGCTGCAGGGGCATTAGTCAACCCGAACGGCATCACTAAGAACTCATAATGCCCATATCTGGTCCTGAAAGCTGTTTTTGGCACATCTGCCTCTCTGACTCTCAACTGATGATACCCGGATCGCAGATCTATTTTAGAGAAACAACCTACTCCAGCGAGCTGGTCAAATAGATCATCAATCCTCGGTAACGGATACCTATTCTTGGTAGTGACCTTGTTCAACTGTCTGTAATCGATACAAAGTCGAAGGGATCCATCCTTCTTTCTGACAAAAAGCACTGGAGCACCCCAAGGTGAGGTACTAGGGCGGATGAAACCCTTATCTACCAAATCCTGCAACTGTTCTTTCAACTCCTTTAACTCTGCTGGCGCCATCCTGTAGGGAGGAATAGAGATAGGTCTGGTATCAGGTAGCAATTCAATTTCAAACTCTATCTCCCTACCAGGTGGTAGTCCTAGAAGTTCATCTAGGAAAACATTTGAAAACTCTCGGACTACTGGTACTGTGGTTGGTTCCCTAACCTGACTATCGAGCTCCCTCACATGAGCTAGAAACCCCTGACAACCCCTCCTAAGCAAACGACGAGCCTGAAGGGCTGAAATCATACCTCTGGGTGTACCCCTCCTGTCTCCTCTGAAGACACACTCTAACCCATCCTAGTCTCTGAGACTAACTACCTTGTCTCTACAGTCCAAAGTAGCACTATATGCAGATAGCCAATCCATCCCTAGAATGACATCAAAATCCGTCAAATCTAGAACCACAAGGTCAGCTGGAAGACATCTACCCTCTATGAACACTGGACTGAAACGACAGACTGACACTGCCACTGATGGGTCACATTTGGGTCCACTGACCCAGAGAGGATACTCTAACTCATAACTGATCAAACCCAACCTCTCTATGGCTCTCGAAGCAACAAAGGAATGAGAAGCACCGGGGTCCATCAAAGCATACACATCTGAACACCCAATGATGAGAGTACCTGACACCACTGTGTTCGACGTGTTAGCCTCCTCCTGTGTCACAGTGAAAATCCATGCTGGGGCTACCGGATTTCCACCTCGAGAACCTGCTGCTGAAGTAGAGGCTGCCCCTCTCCCTCTACCTCTACTACTACTCTGAGGCACGGCTGGAGCTGCTGGCTGTACTACACTGCTTGAACTCATCTGCTGGGAGGGTGCAAACGTCATCTGAGGACATTCCCGAGCAAAATGCCCTTCCTGTCCACATCTATAACAAGCTGAAGATCCCAACTGACAAGCTCCCTTGTGTGGTCTCCCACATCTCCTACATACTGGACTGCTTGCGCCAGAGCTTGTGCCACTACCTATTCCCATACCAAACTTGACTTTACTCCAGAACTTATTCTTTGTTCCTTTTGTCTTTTCCCATCTCTTGCTGCCTGAAGTTCCTGAACTAGGGGCCTTAGAACCCAAAGCTTGTGCCCTTGACTGTCTCTGAATATTGGCACTTGCTTCCATTTTCTTGGCTGCATCCACAATAGAGTGGAAACTCTCCTTCTCTGCAGGAAGAATCAAGGAAGAATACATGGGATGCAATCTCATAGTATATCTCCTTGCCTTCTTCTGATCAGTATCATAGGCTTGACCCACGTACTGAAGCAAATCCAGGAACTTATCTGTAAACTCGTCAACACTCATCTCATCTGTCTGTCTCAACTGCTCAAATTCTACTACTTTCATCTCCCTGGAGCTATCAGGAAAAGCCCACCCTGCAAACTCATTGGCGAACTCTCCCCATAACATGCTGTCTATCCTAGGCTCCATATAGTTCTTAAACCATTCTCGAGCTTTCTTACATTTCAGTGTAAACCCCGCCATTTCTATGGCTCTACTATCATCTGCTCCCAATTCACTGGTTATCATCCTAACTGATCTGAGGTATTCAAATGGATCATCTCCCGTGTTATATTTGTGAGCATCCAATTTCAGGTACTCCGTCATTTGCACCTTACCTCCAGATGAGCTAGGTTGCTGTCTTTGGACAACAGGAGCTACTGGTTCTGGTTGTGGTGGTGGAGGTACTGGTTCATTTAGCTCTGAGTCTGCTGCACCTGGATGGGTAGGGGAGGGTGGATACATAGGATATGGTGGGTAATAAGGAGGATAAGGCATATATGGCATATATGGAGGATATGGGACAAAACTAGAGTACTCCGACGTACCTCCCATCGGATACTCTGGGTCCTGAGAAAAGGATGGATAAACAAAACCTGAGGCCTGAGCGCCTCTCTGAGACTCTCCCATACCTTCTTCAGATCTACCCATACCCATGCTTTCCTCTATAGACTGGTCAATTTCCATAGCCTCCCTCACTTCCTCTGATCTTCCTCCTCTAACTGTACCTCTTCTGCTCTCGTCTATAGACCTTCTAGGGTCTATTGACGTACCTTCCCTGCTAGATCTCTGAGACCTTGCCCTTGGCAATGCAGGAGGACGAACAGCTGTTCTCTCACTATCTGGTGGGACTCCAGTCAATCGTGCTGATCGACGAGTTCCTCGCATCTTACCTCTGAAAAACAACACATATCGCAACATATAAGTCACCAGATAACAGTAAAGCACATGCATAAATCATAATATCAAATAGACAGGACGCAACATCCTATCCTAGTGGACATGATTCCCTATTGTGCTTGACTTCCTCTACCCTCTATGAGCCCGACACTCTCTCTATAGGTCCGATCATGTGAACCTAGGGCTCTGATACCAATCTGTAACGACCCCAAAATGGACCATCACCGGCGCTAGGATTCAGGTAGGCTTAAGGCCGCTAGAACCCGTAGCAAGCCTGCTATACTCTCTGTGTACCTGTAAATCTCATACATGATCATACATTTTCTGTGAAAATAAAAACTCTTTTCTCTGTACCAAGGCTTAACCTGTGCATGCACTATCTCTGTACTCTGTACTCTGTACCCCTGACTAGAGCTTGCTCTAGATGGGTTAACTCATACCTGTTAAGCCTGGTTTTTCACATACTCTGTAAAACATATACATATACAGATCATGTACATAACAAAAGATTTATAACACAAACGTCACTAAGTCAAGCACAATTCTAACGTTATACACAACTGTTACATCTTTTATTACATGTCCACTATAGTCTATTACATAACTCTTCTCTTTTCCTGAACTCTGCTGGACTTCCCCTGTACACTGTACACTGAACCTGCAAGACTGGGGTTAAGGGAGTGGGATGAGCTCTATAGCCCAGTGAGTAGAACAATATAACAAGTCATAAAACATGATCTCATGGAATGCATCATATCACAGACAATTCACATCAAAGGTAAACCTGTCACCACATAGTCCCAGTAACTGTTCTGTGCCAGGCCGTAGACTGGGGTCCTGGTCTCTCTGTACTGTATATGTATATGTGTATATAACACTTGTACTTACCATTTGCCAGGGCACAGACTGGGCACCTGGTTTTTTACTATACCTGCCAGGCCGTAGAATGGGGTCCTAGACTTTCCTATACCTGCCAGGCCGTAGAATGGGGTCCTGGACTACCTGTCTGGAACTATTGGATCATTCGGCATTCACCCACATCAACAAATAACTATGCAATGCAACATATTCGTGGATTCTACTGCCATCAACCTATTACATAACCATGATGCATGATATATGCTAAAAACATTCCATATCTCAATTAAAAGAATTAAGTTTAGTTCCACTCACCTCTGGCTATCTGGACTGACTCTGCAGGCTCTGAAAACTCTGGAGCAGTACTCACAGCTGCTCTCTCTGGTTCCTCTGGTCTGTGTAAGCACAGATAAACTCAAATGAGGGACCAAACTAACTCAAGAACAACTCTATTAAACTCCCCAAGAATCCCCGTAAACTCACTCTAATATCCATGCAAAGCATGCAAAGGAAAGCTGGACAGGACACTTTCGGCGGCAGGTTCGGCTGCCGAAAGTCCTCTCCAGAGACTAAACTCATGCACCTTCGGCGGCCGAATCTCAACTTTCGGAAGCCGAACCCTTTCGGGGGCAAGTTTCGGGGCTGAAAGGCACTCCAGAGACGAAAGTCTCTAACCTTCGGCGGCACCTTCGGCGGCCGAAACTCCCCTCCAGAGCCGAAAGTCCAAATGCTCGGGGGCAAGCTTGGGCAGCCGAAACCACCTCCTCAGCACATTCGGCGGCCGAACCATTCTTCGGCGGCCGAAGCTGGGTTCATCAGCAAGGCAGACACTTGCTCTGCCTCACGCCAAATGCACAAAACTCTCCCAATCTCAAGCACCTCAACTCCTCAACTTGCATACACCCAAGCATATGCTCAAAGGGGTCAGAAACTACCTTAAAACCCCAACAACACAAAACAAAGAACACATAAACAAACTTTTCTCACAAAAAGATCAAAAACCTCTCTTTTACCCTAATCATGCAACTCTCCCCCAAAACCTCAAAAATCTTTCATAAATCATGAAAACAAGCTCAGGATCTTCACTTACCTCTTGAAACCAAGAAGCTGATCGATCCTAACGTGGAGTTTTGGAGCAACTCTCCTTCACACTCTCCAAACTTCAAAATTCAAGTTTCTAACTCAAAACCTTCAAATAAACATAAAAATTAATCAAATCTTTGCATGATTTAATGAAAACATGAAGAAAACTCTAAAAAAGGACAGGGTCTCACCTCAGCAGGTCAAAGAAACGGTGATCTTATCGTTTCAACCGACTGAGGGCCTTTTATAGGTGGCTGGCCAGACCACCTTCGGCGGCCACACGTGAAACCGAAAGCCATGCATGTTCGGCGGCCGAAAGTCACCTTCGGCGGCCGAACCTGGCTTTTCTGCCTTGGTTCATTTCTCTCAAAAACTCATTTCCTAATGCGTGAAAACTATGAAACATACCAAAACATTTTAGAAAACCATAAATCTAACCCTTCTATAGACTTCCGGCATCTGAAACTCCATCGGAAGTAGAATTCCGATACCGGACTCTAGCCGGGTATTACAAATTTGAAATTCAAATCTTTAAGAATCTCTTTCCTTATTGAAGAAGCCAAATCTCTAGAAGATGCACATTCAAATTTGAAATTCAAATTCAGCTTGTCAAGGAAGTCAAAGAAGACACACATGCCACCCTAAGTCTTGCACATTCAAAATTCAAAAGAGAGGCTCCACCTCATAATGCTCACATGGGCGGCAAGGGAAGGACTTGGGCAGCAAGCTAATCACACTTGGGCAGCAAGGAAGACCTAGGGCAGCACATAAACTCTATAAAAAAGCCACCTTAAGGAGCCGGCCACTCTTCTCTCCATGCCATCTCTCCCATTCGGCCACACCAAGGGTAGCCGCACCACTCCATCTTCTCCAATGCTTCGGCCTCTTCTCTCCTTCTCTTCTTCTTTTTTTGGTTTGTTTCAGCCATGAGTGGCTAAAACATTTTATTCTAGTTGAAGATTGGTTGAAACTTTAGTTATTTTAAGGATTGGGAGATCTGAACATACATTGTTTGACTTTTGTTTATTCAATACTTATGCAATTTCATGCTTGATTCCATTATTGCTTTGTTATTTTGATCAATGTGGCCAGTTGATTCTTGATTGCAAGGTGATATATTGTTAGTTTGAATAGTTTTAAGTCCGTAATTGCTTGGATTGTTCAAACACAAGAACACTTGGTGTAAAAACTATGGAAATTGCATGATCTAGCGATATCTCCATGCGTTTGGATAGTTAGAATTAGATCTCTCTATTTCTTTATGCAGTTGATAGTTGTTAGATGCCTAAGGCCCAAGGACGTTCCTTAGCAACTTGTTGATTAGTGATTGGTTAGAGGACATTCCCTAATTAATTTATGCTTAAGGAGAGACATGGTGGTGAGAAGCGTATTCCATCTCCATAACTAATTTATTGAATCAAACAAAAGAACCTAAGTATCAATGATCAATCCCAACAACTGAAGTGGATCCAATTCTTCAACTATAGCTTTTCTCATTATTGAATCTCTTTACTTTAATTAATCGCTTTACTTTATTGATTTCATTATTAGTTCAACTGAATCAATCTCAAAACCCCCCCTTTTAATTTGCTTTCTGTTTAATTTGCTTTCAGTTCTCTTGCTTTTAGTTTATTCTCTTGGTCTTGATAAGAAAGATAGGTAAGTATTAATTCCCTGTGGATTCAATCCTTTCACCACTATCTGCAGTTGTAAAATTGTTGATAACTGAAAAGGTTATTTTTGACCGGTTTTGACAGCCGCATAGTAAAAAATTGGCGCCATTGCTGGGAACTTGATTTAACTGATTTATTTTTCTTTCATGACCAGATCTGGATTCAAAGAAACTCTGTCTTATGATCCAGAAATTGAGCGCACCATCAGGAGACTTGGGAAGCAAGCATCTTGACTCTAGGAGACAACTAAAGCCGAGCCCGTGCCTAAGGAGCACCCCATCATAGATTGACAGTCGGTTGTCGAAGCCGGTCAAAAATAACCTTTTCAGTTATCAACAATATTACTACTGCAGATAGTGTTGAAAGGATCGAATCCACAGGGAATTGAAAACTTACCTATCTTCCTTGTCAAGACCAAGAGAATTAATTGAAAGCAAAGAAATTGAAAGCAAAATAAAAATAAAGTGCAATAAAAGTAAAAAGGGGGGTTTTGAGATTGATTGAATTGATCTAAACCTGAAAGCAATAAAAGAAAGTGAATAATAAAAGTAAAGAGATTTCACTAATGAGAAAGATCTAGTTGAAGAATTGGATCCAATTCAGTTGTTGGGATTGATCATTGACACTTAGTTTCTCTTGATAGATTCAATAGATTAGTCATGGAGATGGAAGATGCTTCTCACCACCATGTCTCTCCTTAATCATAAACCAATTAGGGAACGTCCTCTAATTAATCACTAATCAACAAGTTGCCAAGGAATGTCCTTGGGCCTTAGGCATCAAAACAACTGTCAATTGCATTAAGAAATAGAGAGATCTAATCCTAGCTACCCAAACGCATAGTGATATTGCTAGATTATGCAACTTCCTTAGTTTTTACACCAAGTGTTCTTGTGTTTGAACAATCCAAGCAATTACGGACTCAAAATTATTCAAACTAATAATATATTACCTTAAAATCAAGAATCAAGAGGCCACATTGATCATAATAACAAAGCAATAATGGAATCAAGGATGAAATTGCACAAATATTGAATAACCAAAAGATAAACAACTTATGTTCAGATCTCCCAATCCATAAAACAACCAAAGCATCACCTAATCTTCAACTAGAATAAAAGGTTTCAGCCACTCATGGCTGAACCAAAAACCAAAAATAAGAAAGGAACAAGAAGAGAACGAACCGAAGATGAAGAAGGGAGAGATGGAGCGCCGACTGAACTTGAATCCGAAGAGAAGGAGAGAAGAGAGAGGTCGGCTGGCCTTGAAGAGGTCTTTAAATAGTTTTTAGGTGCTGCCCTAAGTCTTCCTTGAATGCCCAAACTGATGAGCCATACCTGTGGAAACACTGTTCTGATCAAGTGATAAGGAGATGCATTCCAGATCAAGAGATAGCCTCAGTACTCACATTCTGCCATTCATACAGTTGTGGTGGACATTTTGGACCGCGAAAGACAGCCCATAAGGTACTTGAAAGTAGATTATTTTGGCCTACTCTTTTTCGGAATTCCTATTTATTTTGCAAATGTGCACGACGCCAACAGACTGGGAATCTAGGGAACAAAAGCCAAATCTCACAGAATCCCATCATGGTCTGCGAGGTATTTGATGTATGGGGCATACACTTCATAGGGCTATTTTCGCCATCCTTTGGAGACACTTACATCATCCTTGCAGTGGATTATGTGTCCAAATGGGTGGAGGCTAGAGCAACCAAAACTGATGATGCAAAAGCAGTAATGGACTTTGTAAAAACCAACATTTTTTACATGCATGGAGTGCCCAAGGCAATCATCAGTGACAGAGGGATGCATTTTTGCAACAAGATAGTGGAAAACCTTCTCAAAAAGCACAATGTCATACATAAAACATCCATAGCCTACCACCCTCAGACAATGGGCAAGCTGAAGTGTCTAATAGAGAAATCAAAGCCATTCTGGAAACGACAGTGGCCCCCAACAGAAAAGATTGGATTGTACGATTGGAAGATGCTTTATGGGCGTACAAGACAGTCTACAAGACCCCCATTGGGATGTCTCCTTACTGGTTGGTCTATGGAAAAGCCTGCCATCTTCCAGTCGAGCTTGAACACAAGGCTTACTGGGCTATCAAGAATTGCAACATGGACCTAAAAGAAGTTGGGCTAAACAACCGTCAACTGCATTAAGAAATAGAGATATCTAATCCTAGCTATCCAAACACATGGTGATATTGCTAGATTATGCAACTTCCTTAGTTTTTACATCAAGTGTTCTTGTATTTGAACAATCTAAGCAATTACGGACTCAAAATAATTCAAACTAACAATATATTACTTTGCAATCAAGAATCAAGTGGCCATATTAATCAAAATAACAAAGCAATAATGGAATTGATAGAACATATTTTAGTCCATTTTATCTTGATATTATTGATGATTATTTACATGATTTCTGCTTAATTTAGTGCTCTTGACATTATTTTGCAGAAAATGGTGAAAAGGGACATTTTGGAGAAAATACCCTTAAAATTGCCTTAAATGGAGTAAAGGAGAGCAAGCCTGCCAAGTTGAATTCAAGTGAAGCTAAATAAGGAAAGTTCTAAATAAGGAAAGTGGCAAAGAAGGAAAGAACATTCAGCCAAAGCAATTTGAAATTCAAATTTCAAATCTCCAAGTAGCCTTTTGCTTATTCAAGAAGCTAAGTCTCAAGTTGCCATAAATGAAGAGCCAAATAAGGAAAGTATTTTGAAATTCAAATCTTCAAGCTTCATATTCAAATTTTGAATTTCAAAATCCAGCTTATTAAGGAAGCTAAATCCAAAGATCACATGCTTGCCACCTCATGCCTTGCACATTCAAAATTCAAATTGCAAAGGAGGCTCCACCTTCCTTATTAGTGCATGGGCAGCAAGGAGAGTGTGAAGGCAAGTCTTGGGCACCTTGGGCAGCATCTTGAAGACACTTGGGCAGCAAGCAAAGACCAAACGCCCCACTCCTTGCACTTGAACACATGCCCCACGTTTTTCCCTTCTCACATGTGCATGGATGGCACATCTTGGACCAAGGGCATTTTGGGCAGCCTCTTGAAGTCTTTTGGGCAGCCTCTTGACACCTTGGCAGCCTCTTCACTAATTAGGAAGCAAGTATCATCTAGGGCAACACTTTTCAAGTATAAAAAGACACATAAGGAGCCTCCCCATGCTCTTTCAAACCCCCCTTAGAGACACCTACGGGATTCACATCTCTTCTTCTACCTTTCTTCTTTTCTTTTATTTTTGATTTTTGTTTCAGCCATGATAGGCTGAAATCTTTTCTTCTAGTTGAAGATTAGGTGATGCTTTAGTTGTTTTATGGATTGGGAGACTTGATCAAACATTGTTTATCTTTTGTTATTCAATATTCATACAATCTCATGCTTAATTCCATTGTTGCTTTGTTGTTTTGATCAATATGGCCAATTGATTCTTGATTGCAAGGTAATAATATGTTAGTTTGGGTGATTTAAGTCCGTAATTGCTTGGATTTTTCAAACATAAGAACACATGGTGTAAAAACCAAGGAAATTGTATGATCTAGCAACATCTCATGCATGTGAGTAGTTAGGATTGGATCTCTCTATCTCTTCATGTAATTAACAATTGTTTTGATGCCCAAGGCCCAAGGACGTTCATTGGCAATTTGTTAATTAGTAATTAATTAGAGGACGTTCCCTAATTGGTTTAATCATAAGGAGAGACATGGAGGTGAGAAGCGTCTTCCACCTCCATAACTGATCTATTGAATCAATCAAAAGACACTAAGTGTCAATGATCAATCCCAACAACTAAAGTGGATCCAATTCTTCAACTAGAGATTTCTTATTATTTATTTCTCTTTTATTTTATTGTTCGCTTATTTTAATTGCTTTCAGTAGTTTGTTAATCAAATCAATCTCAAACCCCCCATTTTACTTTTACTGCAATTTATTTTTATTCCGCTTTCAGTTTATCTCGTTTTCAGTTTTATCTCGTTTCAGTTTGTTTTGCTTTCAGTTTGTTTTGCTTTCAATTTTATCTCGTTTCAATTTGTTTTGCTTTCAGTTTATTTTGCTTTTCGTTTATTTCTCTTTCAGTTTATTTCGCTTTCAATTTGTTTTGCTTTCCGTTTATCCCATTTTAGTTTATTTCTCTTTCAGTTTATTTTTGTTTCAGTTAATTCTCTTGGTCTTGATAAGGAAAATAGGTAAGTTCTCAATTCCCTGTGGATTCGATCCTTTCACCACTATCTACAGTTGTAAAATTGTTGATAACCAGAAAGGTTATTTTTGACCTGCTTCGACAACCGCGAGTCATGAATCAAGCATCAAATTGCACAAATATTGAATAAACCAAAGATAACAATGTATGTTCAGATCTCACAATCCATAAAATAACCAAAGTATCACCTAATCTTCAACTAGAATAAAAGGTTTTAGCTACTCATGGCTGAACAAAAAACCAAAAACATGAAAGGAACAAGAAGAGAAGGAACCGAAGATGAAGAAGGGAGAGATGGAGCGCCTGCCGAACTTGAATCCAAAGGGAAGGAGAGAAGAGAGAGGTCGGCCGGCCTTGAAGAGGTCTTTAAATAGTTTTTAGGTGCTGCCCTGGGTCTTCCTTGAATGTCCAAACTGATGAGCCATACCTGTGGAAACACTGTTCTGATCAAGTGATAAGGAGATGCATTCCAGATCAAGAGATAGGCTCAGTACTCACATTCTGCCATTCATACAGTTGCGGTGGACATTTTGGACCGCGAAAGACAGCCCATAAGATACTTGAAAGTAGATTATTTTGGCCTACTCTTTTTTGGAATTCCTATTTATTTTGCAGATCATGTGCACGATGCCAACAGACTGGGAATCTAGGGAACAAAAGCCAAATCTCACAGAATCCCATCATGGTCTGCGAGGTATTTGATGTATGGGGCATACACTTCATAGGGCTATTTTCGCCATCCTTTGGAGACACTTACATCATCCTTGCAGTGGATTATGTGTCCAAATGGGTGGAGGCTAGAGCAACCAAAACTGATGATGCAAAAGCAGTAATGGACTTTGTAAAAACCAACATCTTTGACATGCATGGAGTGCCCAAGGCAATCATCAGTGACAGAGGGATGCATTTTTGCAACAAGATAGTAGAAAACCTTCTCAAAAAGCACAATGTCATACATAAAACATCCATAGCCTACCACCCTCAGACAATGGGCAAGCTGAAGTGTCTAATAGAGAAATCAAAGCCATTCTGGAAAAGACAGTGGCACCCAACAGAAAAGATTGGATTGTACGATTGGAAGATGCTTTATGGGCGTACAGGACAGTCTACAAGACCCCCATTGGGATGTCTCCTTACAGGTTGGTCTATGGAAAAGCCTGCCATCTTCCAGTCGAGCTTGAACACAAGGCTTACTGGGCTATCAAGAATTGCAACATGGACCTGAAAGAAGTTGGGCTAAACAACCGTCAACTGCATTAAGAAATAGAGATATCTAATCCTAGCTATCCAAACACATGGTGATATTGCTAGATTATGCAACTTCCTTAGTTTTTACATCAAGTGTTCTTGTATTTGAACAATCTAAGCAATTACGGACTCAAAATAATTCAAACTAACAATATATTACTTTGCAATCAAGAATCAAGTGGCCATATTAATCAAAATAACAAAGCAATAACGGAATTGATAGAACATATTTTAGTCCATTTTATCTTGATATTATTGATGATTATTTACATGATTTCTGCTTAATTTAGTGCTCTTGACATTATTTTGCAGAAAATGGTGAAAAGGGACATTTTGGAGAAAATACCCTTAAAATTGCCTTAAATGGAGTAAAGGAGAGCAAGCCTGCCAAGTTGAATTCAAGTGAAGCTAAATAAGGAAAGTTCTAAATAAGGAAAGTGGCAAAGAAGGAAAGAACATTCAGCCAAAGCAATTTGAAATTCAAGTTTCAAATCTCCAAGTAGCCTTTTGCTTATTCAAGAAGCTAAGTCTCAAGTTGCCATAAATGAAGAGCCAAATAAGGAAAGTATTTTGAAATTCAAATCTTCAAGCTTCATATTCAAATTTTGAATTTCAAAATCCAGCTTATTAAGGAAGCTAAATCCAAAGATCACATGCTTGCCACCTCATGCCTTGCACATTCAAAATTCAAATTGCAAAGGAGGCTCCACCTTCCTTATTAGTGCATGGGCAGCAAGGAGAATGTGAAGGCAAGTCTTGGGCACCTTGGGCAGCATCTTGAAGACACTTGGGCAGCAAGCAAAGACCAAACGCCCCACTCCTTGCACTTGAACACATGCCCCACGTTTTTCCCTTCTCACATGTGCATGCATGGCACATCTTGGACCAAGGGCATTTTGGGCTGCCTCTTGAAGTCTTTTGGGCAGCCTCTTGACACCTTCGCAGTCTCTTCACTAATTAGGAAGCAAGTATCATCTAGGGCAACACTTTTCAAGTATAAAAAGACACATAAGGAGCCTCCCCATGCTCTTTCAAACCCCCCTTAGAGACACCTACGGGATTCACATCTCTTCTTCTACCTTTCTTCTTTTCTTTTATTTTTGATTTTTGTTTCAGCCATGAGAGGCTGAAATCTTTTATTCTAGTTGAAGATTAGGTGATGCTTTAGTTGTTTTATGGATTGGGAGACTTGATCAAACATTGTTTATCTTTTGTTATTCAATATTCATACAATCTCATGCTTAATTCCATTGTTGCTTTGTTGTTTTGATCAATATGGCCAATTGATTCTTGATTGCAAGGTAATAATATGTTAGTTTGGGTGATTTAAGTCCGTAATTGCTTGGATTATTCAAACATAAGAACACATGGTGTAAAAACCAAGGAAATTGTATGATCTAGCAACATCTCATGCATGTGAGTAGTTAGGATTGGATCTCTCTATCTCTTCATGTAATTAACAATTGTTTTGATGCCCAAGGCACAAGGACGTTCATTGGCAATTTGTTAATTAGTAATTAATTAGAGGACGTTCCCTAATTGGTTTAATCATAAGGAGAGACATGGTGGTGAGAAGCGTCTTCCATCTCCATAACTGATCTATTGAATCAATCAAAAGACACTAAGTGTCAATGATCAATCCCAACAACTAAAGTGGATCCAATTCTTCAACTAGAGATTTCTTATTATTTATTTCTCTTTTATTTTATTATTCGCTTATTTTAATTGCTTTCAGTAGTTTGTTAATCAAATCAATCTCAAACCCCCCATTTTACTTTTACTGCAATTTATTTTTATTCCGCTTTCAGTTTATCTCGTTTTTAGTTTTATCTCGTTTCAGTTTGTTTTGCTTTCAGTTTGTTTTGCTTTCAATTTTATCTCGTTTCAATTTGTTTTGCTTTCAGTTTATTTTGCTTTTCGTTTATTTCTCTTTCAGTTTATTTCGCTTTCAATTTGTTTTGCTTTCCGTTTATCCCATTTTAGTTTATTTCTCTTTCAGTTTATTTTTGTTTCAGTTAATTCTCTTGGTCTTGATAAGGAAAATAGGTAAGTTCTCAATTCCCTGTGGATTCGATCCTTTCACCACTATCTACAGTTGTAAAATTGTTGATAACCAGAAAGGTTATTTTTGACCTGCTTCGACAACCGCGAGTCATGAATCAAGCATCAAATTGCACAAATATTGAATAAACCAAAGATAACAATGTATGTTCAGATCTCACAATCCATAAAATACCCAAAGTATCACCTAATCTTCAACTAGAATAAAAGGTTTTAGCTACTCATGGCTGAACAAAAAACCAAAAACATGAAAGGAACAAGAAGAGAAGGAACCGAAGATGAAGAAGGGAGAGATGGAGCGCCTGCCGAACTTGAATCCAAAGGGAAGGAGAGAAGAGAGAGGTCGGCCGGCCTTGAAGAGGTCTTTAAATAGTTTTTAGGTGCTGCCCTGGGTCTTCCTTGAATGTCCAAACTGATGAGCCATACCTGTGGAAACACTGTTCTGATCAAGTGATAAGGAGATGCATTCCAGATCAAGAGATAGGCTCAGTACTCACATTCTGCCATTCATACAGTTGCGGTGGACATTTTGGACCGCGAAAGACAGCCCATAAGATACTTGAAAGTAGATTATTTTGGCCTACTCTTTTTTGGAATTCCTATTTATTTTGCAGATCATGTGCACGATGCCAACAGACTGGGAATCTAGGGAACAAAAGCCAAATCTCACAGAATCCCATCATGGTCTGCGAGGTATTTGATGTATGGGGCATACACTTCATAGGGCTATTTTCGCCATCCTTTGGAGACACTTACATCATCCTTGCAGTGGATTATGTGTCCAAATGGGTGGAGGCTAGAGCAACCAAAACTGATGATGCAAAAGCAGTAATGGACTTTGTAAAAACCAACATCTTTGACATGCATGGAGTGCCCAAGGCAATCATCAGTGACAGAGGGATGCATTTTTGCAACAAGATAGTAGAAAACCTTCTCAAAAAGCACAATGTCATACATAAAACATCCATAGCCTACCACCCTCAGACAATGGGCAAGCTGAAGTGTCTAATAGAGAAATCAAAGCCATTCTGGAAAAGACAGTGGCACCCAACAGAAAAGATTGGATTGTACGATTGGAAGATGCTTTATGGGCGTACAGGACAGTCTACAAGACCCCCATTGGGATGTCTCCTTACAGGTTGGTCAATGGAAAAGCCTGCCATCTTCCAGTCGAGCTTGAACACAAGGCTTACTGGGCTATCAAGAATTGCAACATGGACCTGAAAGAAGTTGGGCTAAACAACCGTCAACTGCATTAAGAAATAGAGATATCTAATCCTAGCTATCCAAACACATGGTGATATTGCTAGATTATGCAACTTCCTTAGTTTTTACATCAAGTGTTCTTGTATTTGAACAATCTAAGCAATTACGGACTCAAAATAATTCAAACTAACAATATATTACTTTGCAATCAAGAATCAAGTGGCCATATTAATCAAAATAACAAAGCAATAATGGAATTGATAGAACATATTTTAGTCCATTTTATCTTGATATTATTGATGATTATTTACATGATTTCTGCTTAATTTAGTGCTCTTGACATTATTTTGCAGAAAATGGTGAAAAGGGACATTTTGGAGAAAATACCCTTAAAATTGCCTTAAATGGAGTAAAGGAGAGCAAGCCTGCCAAGTTGAATTCAAGTGAAGCTAAATAAGGAAAGTTCTAAATAAGGAAAGTGGCAAAGAAGGAAAGAACATTCAGCCAAAGCAATTTGAAATTCAAATTTCAAATCTCCAAGTAGCCTTTTGCTTATTCAAGAAGCTAAGTCTCAAGTTGCCATAAATGAAGAGCCAAATAAGGAAAGTATTTTGAAATTCAAATCTTCAAGCTTCATATTCAAATTTTGAATTTCAAAATCCAGCTTATTAAGGAAGCTAAATCCAAAGATCACATGCTTGCCACCTCATGCCTTGCACATTCAAAATTCAAATTGCAAAGGAGGCTCCACCTTCCTTATTAGTGCATGGGCAGCAAGGAGAGTGTGAAGGCAAGTCTTGGGCACCTTGGGCAGCATCTTGAAGACACTTGGGCAGCAGGCAAAGACCAAACGCCCCACTCCTTGCACTTGAACACATGCCCCACGTTTTTCCCTTCTCACATGTGCATGGATGGCACATCTTGGACCAAGGGCATTTTGGGCAGCCTCTTGAAGTCTTTTGGGCAGCCTCTTGACACCTTGGCAGCCTCTTCACTAATTAGGAAGCAAGTATCATCTAGGGCAACACTTTTCAAGTATAAAAAGACACATAAGGAGCCTCCCCATGCTCTTTCAAACCCCCCTTAGAGACACCTACGGGATTCACATCTCTTCTTCTACCTTTCTTCTTTTCTTTTATTTTTGATTTTTGTTTCAGCCATGAGAGGCTGAAATCTTTTATTCTAGTTGAAGATTAGGTGATGCTTTAGTTGTTTTATGGATTGGGAGACTTGATCAAACATTGTTTATCTTTTGTTATTCAATATTCATACAATCTCATGCTTAATTCCATTGTTGCTTTGTTGTTTTGATCAATATGGCCAATTGATTCTTGATTGCAAGGTAATAATATGTTAGTTTGGGTGATTTAAGTCCGTAATTGCTTGGATTATTCAAACATAAGAACACATGGTGTAAAAACCAAGGAAATTGTATGATCTAGCAACATCTCATGCATGTGAGTAGTTAGGATTGGATCTCTCTATCTCTTCATGTAATTAACAATTGTTTTGATGCCCAAGGCCCAAGGACGTTCATTGGCAATTTGTTAATTAGTAATTAATTAGAGGACGTTCCCTAATTGGTTTAATCATAAGGAGAGACATGGAGGTGAGAAGCGTCTTCCATCTCCATAACTGATCTATTGAACCAATCAAAAGACACTAAGTGTCAATGATCAATCCCAACAACTAAAGTGGATCCAATTCTTCAAATAGAGATTTCTTATTATTTATTTCTCTTTTATTTTATTATTCGCTTATTTTAATTGCTTTCAGTAGTTTGTTAATCAAATCAATCTCAAACCCCCTATTTTACTTTTACTGCAATTTATTTTTATTACGCTTTCAGTTTATCTCGTTTTCAGTTTTATCTCGTTTCAGTTTGTTTTGCTTTCAGTTTATTTTGCTTTCAATTTTATCTCGTTTCAATTTGTTTTGCTTTCAGTTTATTTTGCTTTTCGTTTATTTCTCTTTCAGTTTATTTCGCTTTCAATTTGTTTTGCTTTCCGTTTATTTCATTTTAGTTTATTTCTCTTTCAGTTTATTTTTGTTTCAGTTAATTATCTTGGTCTTGATAAGGAAAATAGGTAAGTTCTCAATTCCCTGTGGATTCGTTCCTTTCACCACTATCTACAGTTGTAAAATTGTTGATAACCAGAAAGGTTATTTTTCACCTGCTTCGACAACCGCGAGTCATGAATCAAGCATCAAATTGCACAAATATTGAATAAACCAAAGATAACAATGTATGTTCAGATCTCACAATCCATAAAATAACCAAAGTATCACCTAATCTTCAACTAGAATAAAAGGTTTTAGCTACTCATGGCTGAACAAAAAACCAAAAACATGAAAGGAACAAGAAGAGAAGGAACCGAAGATGAAGAAGGGAGAGATGGAGCGCCTGCCGAACTTGAATCCAAAGGGAAGGAGAGAAGAGAGAGGTCGGCTGGCCTTGAAGAGGTCTTTAAATAGTTTTTAGGTGTTGCCCTGGGTCTTCCTTGAATGTCCAAACTGATGAGCCATACCTGTGGAAACACTGTTCTGATCAAGTGATAAGGAGATGCATTCCAGATCAAGAGATAGGCTCAGTACTCACATTCTGCCATTCATACAGTTGCGGTGGACATTTTGGACCGCGAAAGACAGCCCATAAGGTACTTACAAGTGGATTATTTTTGCCTACTCTTTTTCGGGATTCCCATTTATTTTGCAGATCATGTGCACTGTAACGACCCCAAAATGGACCGTCACCGGCGCTAGGATTCAGGTCGGCTTAAGGCCGCCAGAACCCATAGCAAGCCTGCTATACTCTCTGTGTACCTGTAAACCTCATACATGATCATACATTTTCTGTGAAAATAAAGCTATTACCCTATCACTCTGCATCAATACACAACCCAATCCCACTCGAGATGCATCACAGAACACTGTGAACTCTTCATTACTGACGGGCAGAGCTAACACTGGTGCTGTTGTCAATCTCCTCTTGAGCTCCTCAAAGCTCTCTTCACACTGGTCTGACCAGATAAACTTCTGGTTCTTCTGAGTCAATTTGGTCATAGGAGCTGCTATCTTTGAGAAGTTCTGAACGAACCTCCTGTAGTAACCTGCCAGTCCCAGAAAGCTTTTAATCTCAGTTACTGTCGTGGGTCTGGGCCAGTTAGCTACAGCCTCTATCTTCTTGGGGTCTACCTCAATACCCTCTGCTGATACCACATGTCCTAAGAAGGCAATACTCCGTAACCAAAACTCACACTTCGAGAACTTGGCATATAAACCATGCTCTCTCAGTGTCTGCAGAACGATCCTCAGATGCTGGGCATGCTCCTCTGCATCTCTGGAATACACTAAGATATCATCGATAAAGACAATGACAAAGTGATCCAGAAATTCACTGAATACCCTGTTCATGAGATCCATAAATGCTGCAGGGGCGTTAGTCAACCCGAACGGCATCACTAAGAACTCATAATGCCCATACCTGGTCCGGAAAGCTGTCTTAGGCACATCTGCCTCTCTGACTCTCAACTGATGATACCCAGATCTCAGATCTATTTTCGAGAAACAACCTGCTCCAGCTAGCTGGTCAAATAGATCATCAATCCGAGGTAAGGGATACCTATTCTTGATAGTGACCTTGTTCAACTGTCTGTAGTCGATACAAAGTCTGAGGGATCCATCCTTCTTTCTGACAAAGAGCACTGGAGCACCCCAAGGTGAGGTACTAGGGCGGATGAAACCCTTATCTACCAAGTCCTGCAACTGTTCTTTCAACTCTTTTAACTCTGCTGGCGCCATCCTGTAGGGAGGAATAGAGATAGGTCTGATACCTGGCAGTAATTCTATTTCAAACCCTATCTCCCTATCAGGTGGTAGTCCTGGCAAATCGTCTGGGAACACATCGAGAAACTCTCGGACTACTGGTACTGTGGCTGGTTCCCTCACCTGACTGTCTAGCTCTCTCACATGAGCTAGAAACCCCTGACAACCCCTCCTAAGCAAACGACGAGCCTGAAGGGCTGAAATCATACCTCTGGGTGTACCTCTCCTGTCTCCTCTGAAGACACACTCTGACCCATCCTGGTCTCTGAGACTCACTAGCTTCTCTCGACAGTCCAACGTAGCACTATATCTAGATAACCAATCCATCCCTAGAATGACATCAAAATCCATCAAATCTAGAACCACAAGGTCAGCTGGAAGGTATCTACCCTCGATAAACACTGGACTGAAACGACAGACTGACACTGCCACTGATGGGTCACATCTAGGTCCACTGACCCAGAGAGGATACTCTAACTCAGAACTGATCAAACCCAATCGCTCTATGGCTCTCGAAGCAATAAAGGAATGAGAAGCACCGGGGTCCATCAAAGCATACACATCTGAACACCCAATGATGAGATTACCTGACACCACTGTGTTCGACGTGTTAGCCTCCTCCTGTGTCACTGTGAAAATCCGTGCTGGGGCTACCGGATTTCCACCTCGGGAACCTGCTGCTGAAGTAGAGGCTACCCCTCTCCCTCTACCTCTGCCACTAGTCTGAGGCATGACTGGAGCTGCTGGCCGTACAACTGGCTGTACCACACTGCCTGAACTCATCTGCTGGGATGGTACAAAAGTCATCTGCGGACAATCCCGAGCAATATGCCCTTCCTGTCCACATCGAAAACAAGCTGTAGATCCCAACCGACAAACTCCTCCATGTGGTTTTCCGCATCGTCTGCAGACTGGAGCTGTGCCAGAGCTTGAGCCACTACCTATTCCCAGACCTGACTTGACTTTACTCCAGAACTTACTCTTTGTTCCTTTTGCTCTATCCCATCTTTTACTGCTTGGTGTGGGGGCTTTAGAACCCGAAGCCTGTGCCTTTGACTGTTTCTGAATATTGGCACTAGCTTCCATTTTCCTGGCTGCATCTACTATGGCATGGAAACTCTCCTTTTCTGCTGGAAGAATCAAGGAAGCATACCTGGGATGCAGTCTCATAGTATATCTCCTTGCTTTCTTCTGATCAGTATCATAGGCTTGACCCACGTACTGAAGCAGATCCAGGAACTTATCTGTGAATTCATCCACACTCATCTCATCTGTCTGTCTCAACTGTTCAAATTCAATTACTTTCATCTCCCTCGAACTGTCAGGAAAAGCCCACCCTGCAAACTCATTGGCGAACTCTCCCCATGACATGCTGTCCATTCTAGGCTCCACATAATTTTTAAACCATTCTCTGGCTTTCTTGCATTTTAATGTGAAACCTGCCATCTCAATGGCTCTCCTATCATCTGCTCCCAATTCACTGGTTATCATCCTAACTGCTCTGAGGTAATCAAATGGATCATCTCCCGTGTTGTATTTAGGAGCATCCAATTTCAAATACTCCGTCATTTGGACTTTACCTCCAGATGAGCTAGGGTCATGTCTGTCAACAACAGGGGCTACTGGTTCTGGTGGTAGTACTGGTTCATTTGGTTCTAGGTGTGCTGCACTTGGATGGGTAGGGGAAGAGGGATACATAGGATATGGTGGATAGTAAGGATAAGGCATATAAGGCATATAAGGAGGATATGGCACAAAACTCGAGTACTCCGACATACCTTCCATCGGATACTCTGGATAGCCAAAACCCAGGGGTCCAAAACTATCGAATAACCCCAAACAACAAATCAAACATCACACAGAAACATGTATACATGCATAACTTATCAACTTACACATGCATCTCTCTCCCTTACCTTCCATAAAACCTTCAGAAAACACATAAACAGGTTCAAGAGCATTACTTACCTCCTGTAACAAGAAGCTGAACACTCTGAACTAAGGAAAACGGACCAACTCTCCTCAAACTCTCAAACTCGCACAAACGGAGCTTTTTGCTTCAAAATATGCAAAACCTTGTGAACTATCAAAACACTCTGCATGAGATGCTCAAACTCAGCAAATAAACCAGGGGAGACGTGGCCAAGCTTCTGGCAACAAGTTGGACATAACACCTGTCCAAAATGCTGACTAAGGGATGCAAAACTGCTGGCTAAGCAACTCAGCTTCGGCTGCCGAATCGCATGCAAAACCATGCAACATTCGGGGGCCGAACCTGAATTCGGAAGCCGAATATTGGGCACTTTCGGCGGCCGAACTTACCTTCGGCGGCCGAACTTAGCTAAAGTCTCCATGACCCATTTTCTCTTCAAACCTCAAAACTATAGACCTGGAAAACCATAAAACACATCATAACACGTAGAAAACCTAACTCCTACCCTTATATAGAATCCCAACACCCCGGATTCCACCAGACAACAGGAATTCCGGTGCCGGATTCTAGCCGGGTATTACATGCACGATGCCAACAGACTGGGAATCTAGGGAACAAATGCCAAATGCCGCAGAATCCCATCATGGTCTGCGCGGTATTTGATGTATGGGGCATAGACTTTATGGGGCCATTTCCGCCATCCTTTGAATACACTTACGTCATCGTTATAGTGCATTATGTGTCCAAATGGGTAGAGGCTAGAGCAACCAAAACTGATGATGCAAGAGCGGTAATGGACATTGTAAAAACCAACATCTTTGCCAGGCATGGAGTGCCCAAGGCAATCATCAGTGACAAAGGGACACACTTTTGCAACTAGGTAGTGGAAAACCTTCTCAAAAAGCACAATGTCATACATAGAACATCCATAGCCTACCACCCTCAGACAAATCGACAAACTGAAGTGTCTAACAGAGAAATCAAAGCCATTCTGGAAAAGACAGTGGCCCCCAATAGAAAAGATTGGAGTGTACGATTGGAAGATGCTTTATGGGCATACGGGACAACCTACAAGACCCCATTGGGATGTCTCCTTACAGGTTGGTCTATGGAAAAGCCTGCTATCTTCCAGTCGAGCTTGAACACAAGGCTTACTGGGCTATCAAGAATTGCAACATGGACCTCAAAGAAGTTGGACCCCATTGGAAATTGCAACTCCAAGAGCTAGAAGAAATAAGACGAGATGCATATGAGACTTCTTGGAACTACAAAGCCAAGACCAAAGCCTCCCATGACAACCGAATTTCAAGAAAACATTTTGAGGTTGGTGATAAAGTCTTACTCTTTGATTCTCGTTTGAAATTGTTCCCAGGAAAGCTACGGTCTAGGTGGATTGGACCATTCATTGTGGAACATTGACTCGCGATTGTCGAAGCCGGTCAAAAATAACGTTTTCAGTTATCAATAATATTACTACTGCAGATAGTGGTGAAAGGATTGAATTCATAGGGAATTGAAAACTTACCTATCTTTCTTATCAACACCAAGAGAATACACTGAAAGTAAACTGAAAGCAAAATAAAAGTAAAGTGCAATAAAAGTAAAAAGGGGGGTTTTGAGATTGATTGAATTGATCTAATACTGAAAGCAATAAAAGAAAGCGAATAGTAAAAATAAAGAGAAATCAATAATAAGAAAGATCTAGTTGAAGAATTGGTCCACTTCAGTTATTGGGATTTATCATTGACACTTAGTTTCTCTTGATTGATTCAATAGATTAGTTATAGAGATGGAAGATGCTTCTCACCATCATGTCTATCCTTAAGCATAAATTAATTAGGAAACGTTCTCTAACCAATTACTAATCAACAAGTTGCCAAGGAACATCCTTGGGCCTTAGGCATCTAAACAACCGTCAACTGCGTTAAGAAATAGAGAGATCTAATCGTAGCTACCCAAACGCATTGTGATATTGCTAGATTATGCAACTTCCTTAGTTTTTACACCAAGTGTTCTTGTGTTTGAACAATGCAAGCAATTACGGACTCAAAATTATTCAAGATAACAATATATTACCTTGCAATCAAGAATCAAGTGGCCACATTGATCAAAATAACAAAGCAATAATGGAATCAAGCATGAAATTGCACAAATATTGAATAAACTAAAGATAACAATGTATATTCAGATCTCACAATCCATAAAACAATCAAAGTATCACCTAATCTTTAACTAGAATAAAAGGTTTCAGCTACTCATAGCTGAACCAAAAACCAAAAACAACAAAGGGAGAAGGAGAGAAAGAACCGAATGGTGGAGAAGAGGAAGGAGGCGCCGGCCAAGCTTGGAGAATGCGGAAGAGAGAGGGTGCGGCTGGTTAAGGGGTCTTTAAATAGATTTTAGGTGCTGCCCTAGGTCTTCCTTGCTATCCAAGTTGCTGCCCAAGATGCTGCCCATGCCTTGCCTTGCCGCCCAACCTTGCATTGATGAGGTGGAACCTCTCTTTGAAATTTGAATTTTGAATGTGCAAGATTTGGGGTGGCATGTGTGACTTATTTGGCTTCTTTGAGAAGCTGAATTTAATTTTCAAATTTGAATGTGCATCTTCTAGAGATTTTGCTTCTTCAATAAGGAAAAGGATTCTTGAAGATCTTGAATTTCAAACTGCTCTGCAGACTGCACTTTCCTTATTTGCCACTTTCCTTATTTAGCACTTTCCTTAATGAGCTGAATCTTGATTTTGAATTTTGAATTCTCTTAAGGATTTGAAATTTGAATTTTAAATTACTTTCCTTATTTGGCTCCTTTCAAGTTGCACTTGGCATGCTTGCTCTCTTTTGCTCCATTTTAGGCAGTTTTAGGGGCATTTTTACCAAATGGTCTCTTTACACCATTTTCTACAGAATAAGATCAAAATCACAAAATTAGGTAGAAAAGTGTAAATTAACATCAATAACATCATGATAAAATGGCCTAAATTATGCTCTATCAAATACCCCCACACCTAGCCTTTTGCTTGTTCTTAAGCAAATAAACATAGTCAGACAAGCTCTCTTTGCTACTTGATCCTTTATTTCCACTTAAGTTCTTACTCTAGATACTTACTTTGAATCATTGCAGTGAAGAATGTATGCATCAAGGTTACTTACCTTCTTTCCTTGTCTCCCTTCACCTACCATGGCTAGTATTTGTTTTTCTCGAGAGATTACACACGCACATATTATTTGTTCAATTATGACTCTTTCTAGCTTTCAGAGTGATTTTCCCTTACCTTGAAGTACTATATTCAGCCTTTTACACTTAAATCTTGCTTGAAAAAGTCACCAACCTTTTGATGTGAAAGTAAATATTTTCAGTTGGTCACCTGTCCAAGTGGCTACTAGTTCTGTTCATAGTCTTTCAACCATTAGAACAGTTTTTAATTTGTGCTCATGAAATCTAAGCCATTGCCGGATTTCCTATCTCAATGGATTTGGGCAAACCATCACCAATTGCTAAAACAAGTCATGTTAAGTTCATTCACACATCTTTCAATTCATTCTCTCTAATGAGTAACATATACTTTTCACCATGGCAAGCTCAAAGATTCAATTCAAAAGGCAATTCCCAAACATGACTACAACTCATTGCAATTGATTCAACTTAAGTTTAAAGAGTCATCACATTAATGGGGTCATGGAAAGAAAGTTCATCCAACATAGTCTATGAGTTTGAGTAAAGCAAAGCAAAACACAAAAAAGAAAAAAAAAATTGTGGCTACATGTGTGTGTATTGAAAGCAAAAATAAAAAAAATAAAAAAAAATTCAAACTGTGGCTATTCAAACTAAAAATTAAAGCAAAAATGGACTAAGAATAAAAGTTCAGAGATATGCACCCCCATACCTAATTCATGCATTGTCCTCAATGTATTGGAAAAATTAAAGTTCAAAGGATACTAAGTACTTCCCTGGTGTGGTGTGCTTGGTGCAATCAACTAGACTGACTGAGAGACGAACAGATATTCGTCTGGGAAGTCTTCTTTGACTGGACATGGCGCAGAGCTAGAGGGAAGCCGGCTTAGGTGGTCAGCCACTAGATTCTCCTTCCCTTTCTTGTCACGTATCTCCAGATCAAACTCTTATAATAGTAGAATCCACCGAATGAGTCTTGGTTTTGCTTCCTTTTTCTTGATCAGATATTGCAAGGCTGCATGGTCAGAATAGATGATGACTTTAGTCCCCAAGAGGTATGGTCTGAATTTCTCTAAAGCAAATACAACAACCAAGAGCTCTTTTTCTATTGTTGAGTAGTTGCTTTGGGCAGAATCCAATGTGCGAGATGCATAGTGAATCACGTGGGGTGAGTTCCCCACACGTTGCCCCAAGACTGCTCCCACAGCATAGTTGCTTGCATCACACATGATCTCAAAGGGCAAGTTCCAGTCAAGTGCCTAAATGATTGGGGCAGTTACAAGTAATTCCTTTATTAGATCAAATGCTTTCTTACAATCTGCATCAAAATCAAATGTTACAACTTGTTGGAGCAATCTGCATAATGGCAGTGTGATTTTAGAGAAATCTTTTATGAATCTTCTGTAGAACCCTGCATGGCTAAGGAAAGAGCGAATATCTCTAACATTTGTGAGATAAGGTAGATTTTTGATGCTGTCTACTTTGGCTTTGTTCACTTCAATTCCTTTAGCTGAAACAACATGCCATAAGACCATACCTTGGTTAACCATGAAGTGGCATTTCTCATAATTAAGTATAAGATTTGATTCAAGGCATCTCTGTAGGATCTTTTCCAGGTTGGCAAGGCATTCTTCAAAGGAGTTACCGTGCACTGTGAAGTCATCCATAAACACTTCAATGGTGTTCCCCACATAATCTGAGAATATGCTCATCATACAACGTTGGAAGGTAGCAGGGGCATTACAGAGACCAAATGGCATCCTTCTAAATGCAAAAGTGCCAAAAGGACAAGTAAAGGTGGTCTTCTCTTGGTCTTTTGGAGCTACTGGAATCTGATAAAAACCTGAAAAACCATCAAGACAACAATAGTGGGACTTACCTGCAAGCCTTTCCAGCATCTGATCAATGAAAGGTAGTGGGAAGTGGTCTTTCCTTGTGGCTGCATTCAGCTTCCTATAGTCCATGCATACTCTCCATCCATTCTGAACTCTAGTTGGAACAAGTTCTCCTTTAGCGTTTGGAACAATGGTGATCCCAGTCTTCTTTGGGACAACATGCACAGGACTTACCCATTTGCTGTCAGAGATTAGGTAGATGATACATGCATCCAGAAGCTTGACTATTTCCTTTTTCACTACCTCCATCATAGGTGAATTCAGCCTTGTTTGGACATCTCGGACTGGCTTGCATTCCTCTTCCATGTGTATTCTATGCATGCATGTGGCAGGGGTGATGCCTTTTATGTCATCTATGGTCCACCCTATGGCTCCTTTGTGATTTTTTAGTACTTTTAGGAATCTTTCTTCCTCCTGTTGGCTTATTACTGGATGTGTCTTCTCAGCTCCCAAGTACATATATTTCAAATGGTCTAGAAGAGGCTTCAGATCTGGTTTTGAAATTTTATGACTTGTATTATGCTGTCTGGCTAAACTGGTTTCAGCTTTTTCCTTTTGCGCAAGACCTGTCTGAAATGGGTGGATCGCAGGACTGTCCTGCGAATTGAGCTGAGGTGGTTCGGTTGGAATGCCATTTGTCTGCGCAAGGTTCTTCTGCGAATTAATCTGAAGAGGTGCGATTGGCTTCTGTTCTTCCTGCGGTTGTCTGCAGCTCATCCACTGAATGCTGCAGACTGTTTCTTTCAGCTCTGACTCTTTTTGGCTCTCATCCCTACAAAGATCATTGTTTAGTATATCATCATGATTCATATCAAAAATTTCCTGGCTCAAACAATCAATGATATCTGAACCATAAACAAGGGACAAATCATGGGGATATTTCATACCATCATAAACATTAAACTTTATCAATTCCCCTTCAAATTCCATGGTGAGAGTGCCATCATGCACATCTATTTTGGTCCTGGCTGTGCTTAAGAAAGGACGTCCAAGAAGGATGTCTGAAGTAGTGTTACTATTGTCTTCCTTTGTATCAATCACATAAAAGTCTTCTGGGAAGACAAGTTCATCTACTTGTACTAGAACATCTTTTAGAACTCCTTTTGGATACACCATTGATCTGTCAGCCAACTGAATCACTACTCTGGTGTCTTTCAATGCACCTACATTCAAAGAATTATAAATAGCAAGAGGCATAACATTAATGGATGCACCTAGATCACACATGGCTTTCTTTATCCCAACATTGCCAATTTTGCAAGAAATAGTAAATATTCCTTTATCTTTGCATTTGGTTGGTCACTCGCGGTTGTCGAAGCCGGTCAAAAATAACCTTTCCGGTTATCAATAATTTTACAACTGCAGATAGTGGTAAAAGATCGAATTCACAGAGAATTAAAAACTTATCTATTTTTCTCAACAAGACCAAGAGATTCAACTGAATGAGTAACTGAAAGCGGAACAAAAGTAAAGTGCAATAAAAGTAAAAAGGGGGGTTTTGAGATTGATTTGATTAGCAAACTACTGAAAGTAATTAAATGAGTAAGTAATTAAAATAAAAGAGAAATTCAATATGAGAAAGGTCTAGTTGAAGAGATGGATCCACTTTGGTTGTTTGGATTGATCATTGAAACTTATGTTCTCTTTTTTGATTCAATAGATTAGTTATGGAGATGGAAAACGCTTCTCACCACCATGTCTCTCCTTATGATTAAATCAATTAGGGAATGTCCTCTAATCAATTACTAATTAACAAATTGCCAAGGAACGTCCTTGGGCCTTAGGCATCAAAACAATTGTCAATTGCATGAAGAAATAGAGAGATCCAATCCTAGCTACCCAAACGCATAGAGATATTGCTAGATCATACAATTCCTTAGTTATTACACCAAGTGTTCTTATGTTAGAATAATTCCAGCAATTACGGACTAAAAATTATCCCAACTAACAATCAATTACCTTGCAATCAAGAATCAAGTGGCCAAGTTGATCAAAACAACAAAGCAATCATAGATTTCAAGCACCAAATCGTATGAATATTGAACAAACCAAAGACAAATAGTTTATGTTCAGATCTCACAATCCATAAAACAACCTTAATTTCAATCAATTTTCAACTAGAATAAAAGGTTTCAGCCACTCATGGCTGAAACAAAACAGAAAATAAAAGAAGAACACAAAGGGAGATGAAGAACCAAAGATGGAGATGGGGTGCGCCTTGCTTGGCCGGATGGGGTAAGAGTTGCTGTCCTCTTCTTTCCTTCTTTGCCACTTTCCTTATTTAGAACTTTCCTTATTTAGCTTCACTTGAATTCAACTTGGCAGACTTGCTCTCCTTTGCTCCAATTAAGGCAGTTTTAGGGGGATTTTCTCCAAAATGTCCTTTAACACCATTTTCTGAAAAATAATATCAAAAGCACTAAATTAAGCAGAAATCATGTAAATAATCATCAATAATATCAAGATAAAAAGGACTAAAATATGTTCTATCAAATACCCCCACACCTAGCCTTTTGCTTGTCCTCAAGCAAATAAACATAGTCAAATAAGCTTTTTTTGCTACTTGATCCTTATTTCCACTTAAGTTCTTACTCTAGACACCTATTTTGAATCATTGCAGTGAAAAATATATGCATGAAGATTACTCACCTTCTTTCCTTGTGTCCCCTTACTTACCATGGCTAGGATTTATTTTACTCAAGAGAGAGATCATACATGCACACATTATTTGTTCAGATAAGACTCTTTTTAGCTTTCGGATTGACTTGCCCTTACCTTGAAGTACTTTATTCAGTCTTTTTGCACTTTAATATTGCTTGAAAAAGTCACCAACCTTTTGATGTGAAGGTACATATTGGTGATACCCACCCCCAGTTACTCAGTTGGTCACCTGTCCAAGTGGCTACTAGCTCTGTTCATCGTCTTTTGACCATTGGAACAATTTTGAATTTGTACTTATGAGGTCTAAGCCTTTGCTGAATCTCTTTAATCAATGCATTAGGCAAATCAACACCAATTGCTAAATCAAGTCATGTTAAGTTCATTCACACAAATTTCAATTCATTCTTTCTAATGAGTGTCATCAATACATTTTTCACCATGGCAAGCTCAAAGATTCAATTCAAAAAGTAATTCTCACTGCAATTGATTCAACATAAGTTTAAAGAGTCATCACATCAATGGGGTCATGGAAAGAAAAGCTCATCTAACATAGTTCATCAGTTTGAGTAGAGCAAATCAAAAAGAAGAAGAAGGTTGTGGTTGTGTGTGTGTTATTGAAAGCATAAATTAAAAAAAAAAATTCAACTGTGGCTATTTAGAACTAGTCTAACGCAAAAATGAAACGGAAAGGAAGGGAAAATGCGAGCTAAACGCAAACTGAAAGAGAAGAAGAAGACCAGTTTGCGCAATACTGAAAGAAAAAGAAGAAGAGAGAAGGGAGAAGAAGAAAGAGATATGCACCCCCACACCTAAATCATGCATGGTCCTCAATGTGTAAGAAAAATAAAAGAGCAAAGGAAACTGAGTACTCCCTTGGGGTGTAAGGTGCATGGTGCGATCGCTTAGGTTGACTGAGATGGTTGATGTAGTGGAATTTCTTCCACTACTTGTACTGCAAATCCTTCATAGAAAGGTTTCAGGCGATGGCCATTCACCTTGAAGATTTTTCCTGTCTCTATACTGCGAATGTCTACAGCTCCATGTGGGTAAGCATGCTCTACAATGAATGGTCCAATCCACCTAGACCATAGCTTCCCTGGAAACAATTTCAAACGAGAGTCAAAGAGTAAGACTTTATCACCAACCTCAAATTGTTTTCTTGAAAGCTGACTGTCATGGGAGGCTTTGGTTTTTGCTTTGTAGTTCCAATAAGTCTCATATGCATCTCGTCTTATTTCCTCTAGCTCTTGCAGTTGCAACTTGCGATGTTGTCCAGCTTCTTTAAGGTCCATGTTGCAATTCTTTACAGCCCAATAGGCCTTGTGTTCAAGCTCAACTGGAAGGTGACAAGCTTTTCCATAGACCAATTTGTAAGGAGACATACCTATGGGGGTCTTGTAAGCTATCCCGTAGGCCCATAGAGCATCTTCCAAACGTGCACTCCAGTCCTTTCGGTTGGGAGATACTGTCTTTTCAAGGATGGCCTTGATTTCTCTGTTGGACACTTCAGCTTGCCCATTTGTCTGAGGATGGTAGGCTGTGGATGTCCTATGTATGACATTGTGCTTTCTAAGAAGGCTTTCTAACACCTTATTGCAAAAATGGGTCCCTCTGTCACTGATGATTGCCTTTGGTACTCCATGTCTGGCAAAGATGTTGGTCTTCACAAAGTCTACTACTGCCTTGGCATCATCAGTCTTTGTTGCTCTAGCTTCCACCCACTTGGATACATAATCCACTGCAAGGATGATGTAGGTGTACCCAAAGGATGGTGGGAATGGGCCCATGAAGTCTATACCCCAAACATCAAATACCTCACAGACCATGATGGGGTTCTGTGGCATTTGATTTCTGTTGCTCATATTTCCAGTCTGTTGACACCTAGCACATGATCTGTAAAACAGAAAAGCATCTTGAAAAATAGTGGGCCAAAACAGGCCACTTTCAAGTATTTTATGAGCAGTCTTTCTTGGACCAAAGTGTCCACCACAGCTATATGAATGACAAAAAGTAAGTACAGAAGCTATTTCTTGGTCTGGGATACATCTCCTTATCATTTGGTCAGCACAATGTTTCCACAGATATGGCTCATCCCAAACATAGTATTTGGCATCTTTCTTTATCTTATCCTTGGTGTGCCTTGGCATGTCAGAAGGCAAGTTACCTATGGCTAGGTAGTTCACCATGTTTGTGTACCATGGTTCATCAGATTGGGCAAGGAAGATTTGTTCAAGGAGGCCATACTTACATTCTTCAGATTCTGAAAGGTGTTGCAAAGATATCTGCGCAGAAATGGTTTCAGAAGTCTCCTTCTGCGCAAGATCTGACTACAAAGGCTGACCGGAAGAGCTTGCCTGGGCTGGAGGCTGAAGAGTTGCGCTGAAGATGGTTTCAGTATTCGGCGGCCGAAAGGTAGAAGAGTTCGGCGACCAAAAGGCAGTGGAGTTCGGCGGCCGAAAGATGGTTGAGTTCGACGGCTGAAAGGTCAAGGCTTCAGTTTGCGCAGGTCCTTGTTGAAGTGGTGCAACAGAGTTTTCTTCATCCTGCGCTTGACTGCAATTTACCTGTTGGATGCTACAGACAGTCTCTTTCAGTTTTGGCTCTTTCTGGCTCTCATTCCTGCAAAGATCATCATTCAGCATACAATCTTGATTCTCATTAAATATTTCCTGGCTCAAGCAGTCAACAATATCAAGACCATAAACAGGGGACATATCATGTGAATATTTCATAGCATCATAGACATTATATTTAATGACTTTCCCTTCAAACTCCATAGTAAAAGTACCATCATGCACATCAATCTTAATCCTAGCAGTACTAAAAAAAGGACGTCCAAGAAGGATGTCAGAACTAGTATAGCAACTATCTTCCTTACTATCAATCACATAAAAATCTATAGGAAAGACAAGTTCCTCTACTTGAACTAACACATCTTCTAGAACACCTATGGGATATACCACAGATCTATCAGCTAATTGAATCACAACTCTTGTGTTTTTTAGTGCACATGCATTCAGAGAATTATACATGGAGAGAGGCATAACATTTATGGATGCTCCAAGATCACACATAGCTTTCTTAATACCAACATTCCCTATTTTACAAGAAATTGCAAACATACAATTGCAAACATACCTTTGTCTTTGCATTTAGTAGGGAGCTCTCTTTTAATAACAGCAGTAACAACTTCACCTACACTTACTTTCTCTCTCTCAGCAAGCTTTCTTCTATTGGTGCAAAGCTCTTTCAGAAATTTTGCGTACCTGGAAATCTGCTTGACAGCATCTAGCAGAGGTATGTTGATCTCAACCTTTCTGAAAGTCTCAAGGATCTCCTTTTCTTCCTTTTCTTTTTGTGTTTTTTTCAAATCTCTTTGGAAAAGGAGGTGAAATGTGAAAACGTACCTTTTGATCAGTCTTCTGCATAGGAATGGCTTCAGATGGGGCTCGGCTGGCTGGCTCAGGTGGGTGTTGCGCAGGAGTTGTTTCAGATTGCGCAAGGGTGGTTTCAGATTGCGCATGCTCTTGTGTAACTTGCTTCTCTTCCTCTAATCTGGTATCTTGAAGTTCTTTTCCACTTCTCAAGGTGATGGCACTCACATTCTGTCTGGGGTTAGTTTCAGTTTGGGAAGGAAGTTTACCTTGGGATTCAGATTTGCTCATTAGCTGTCCCACCTGTTGTTGGAGAGTTTGCACAGAGTTTGCAAGTGTCTCTATCATTCTTTCAAGGTGCTGATTGGGATTTGAAGGTGCTGGTTGGGCCTGATTCTTATAGTAGTTCTGATAGTTCTGATTATTGTTGGCCCTTCCATAGATGAAATTGGGATGGTCTCTCCAGCTTGGATTGTTTGTGTTGGAATATGGATCCAGAGCCGAAAGTGCCCTGTTCAGCCTTCCTTTGCATGTTTTCTATGATGGTTTTGAGGTATTTTAGGGGGGTTTTTGGGGAGTGTTTTAGAGTCATGTTCATGTATGTTTGGTCCCTCATTTTAGTCCACCTGTGTAGGTTCGGACCTGAGGAACCGAGGACCCCAGCAGTGAGATAGCTACTTCAGAGTCTTTAGAGCTTCAGCCAGAGGTGAGTAGAATAAACCATATGTTTTAAATTAATGCAAGTTTTAGCATGAATCATGCATCACGAATGCCATGTGATATAATAGGTTGTTGCATTAGAATCCATGAATATGTTGCATTGCATTCTTTGTTGTGGATGTGGGTGAATGATGTATGATCCAATTAGTCCCTGATGAAAGACCAGGACCCTATTCTACGGCCTGGCACGGTATGAAAGACCAGGACCCCATTCTACGGCCTGGCATGGTATGGAACGCGAAGACCAGGTGCCCAGATGAGGCCCTGGGGCAATGGTAAGTAATGTTATGATATGACAGGAAGACTAGGACCCCATTCTACGGCCTGGCACGGATATGATGCTGGGACTATTTGGTGACAGGTTCACCCTTGATGTGATTTGTCTATGATATGATGCATTACATGATGGCATATGTTTTAAATGTCTTATTATTATGCTCATTGGGCTCTTGTAGCTCACCCCTTTCCCTATATCCCCCAGGTTTGCAGGTATGGGCTAGATCAGGGAATCAAGAAGAGTAAAGTCATGTGATTTGTAATAGTTAGATGTGGACATGATGATTTGTAAAATGATGTAAGGTTATGATTAGTCATGTTATGTAATATTGATATTGAGGATTAGAATTGTGCTTGACCATAGTATGTTTGAATAATCCCATGTATATACATGATCTATGCTTTATGATGTTTATGTTCAACCAAGCTTAATGTCTGATGAGATACCCCATTGGAGCATGTGATGAAGCTCCAGTGTGTGGTTTATGTTTAGGTTTATGTGCATGCACATGTTGAGCTTGGTGAAAGAAAAGAAAAAGTTCTCATGTTTATGGATATGTATGATCATGTATGGGATTTGTCAGGTATTCAGGATGTATGTTAGGCTTGCTACGGGTCCCGGCGACCTTATGTCGATCTGGATCCTAGCGCCGGTAGCGGTCCGGTTTCCGGGTCATTACAATGTCTAGGCTAGTTGTTATATCCTCTAATGGCATTAGCTTGCTGGTTGTCTTCTTGAAGAGTAGGACATTGATCAGTTGGGTGGCCTACATAAGAACAGATCCCACATGGCCTAGGCGGCTGGGCTGTTTGAATCTGTTGAACCAGTCCTATGGTGAAATCTTTCATAACAGATGTCAGTTCAGAAATAGAAGGTGAACTTATGTCATTGACTCCTCTCTGCAGTTGCTTTTCTTCTCCATATTGCCTAGATGAGGCTGCAAATGTTGAGATCAGCTCTCTCATCTCTCTAGGTGTCTTGTCTGCAATGGATCCTCCACAAGCTACATCAATGAACTTCCTTTCTGATGAGAGCAATCCTCCATAGAAGAACTCTATGAGGGACTTATCTGATATATCATGTTGTGGACAACCTGTACACAGTCTTTCAAACCTTTCCCAATAATCATATAAATCCTCAGTTGGTTTCTGTCTTATGCTAGTGATTTCTCTTATTATGCCAATGGCTTTAGATGTTGGGAAGTATTTGTTCAGAAAAGTTACAACCATATCATCCCAAGAAGTGATAGATCCAGGTGGCAAATAAAATAACCAATCCTTAGTATAGTCATCTAATGAAAAAGGAAAAGCTCTTAACTTAACATGATCTTCAGACATACCTTGAGGTCTCATAGATGAACAAACAATATTGAACTCTTTTAAGTGCTTGTGTGGATTTTCATTTTGCAAACCTCTAAATTTAGGGAGAAGATGGATCAAACCCGTTTTCAGTTGAAAGGGAACTGTCAGAGGTGGATAGGTGATGCAAAGTGGTGCTTGATCGCCTACAGGTCTTGCCAATTCTCTCATGGTTCTTTCTCTTGGCATTGGAGCTCTAATGGCTGCATTTTCTTGAATTATTTGGTCATGGACAGCATGTCCATTATGGGCAGCAGGTTGTGCATGATGTTCAGCCATTGGTGCGAAGTGCGGTGGCTAGAGAAGGGAAGGTTCGGCGGCCGAATGTTGATGAAGTTCGGCGGCCGAATGTGTGGCAGAAGGTTCAGGCGCAGTGGCTTGCTTTCCTAGTTTCCTGATTGTGCGTTCAATTTTTGGATCATAAGGCAGAGTATCCCTACGTTTAGATCTGGTCATGAAAGAAAAATAAACAAGTTAGAACAATTCCCCGGCAATGGCGCCAATTTTTGACTCGCGGTTGTCGAAGCCGGTAAAAAATAACCTTTCCAGTTATCAATAATTTTACAACTGCAGATAGTGGTAAAGGATTGAATCCATAGAGAATTGAAAACTTATCTATTTTTCTCAACAAGACCAAGAGATTCAACTGAATGAGTAACTGAAAGCAAGTAACTGAAAGCGGAACAAAAGTAAAGTGCAATAAAAATAAAAAGGAGGGGTTTTGAGATTGATTTGATTAGCAAACTAATGAAAGCAATTAAATGAGCAAGCAATTAAAATAAAAGAGAAATTCAATATGAGAAAGGTCTAGTTGAAGAGATGGATCCACTTTGGTTGTTTGGATTGATCATTGAAACTTATGTTCTCTTGATTGATTCAATAGATTAGTTATGGAGATGGAAAACGCTTCTTACCACCATGTCTCTCTTTATGATTAAATCAATTAGGGAACGTCCTCTAATCAATTACTAATTAACAAATTGTCAAGGAATGTCCTTGGGCCTTAGGCATCAAAACAATTGTCAATTGCATGAAGAAATAGAGAAATCCAATCATAGATACCCAAACGCATGGAGATGTTGCTAGATCATACAATTCCTTAGTTATTATACCAAGTGTTCTTATGTTAGAATAATTCCAGCAATTACGGACTAAAAATCATCCCAACTAACAATCAATTACCTTGCAATCAAGAATCAAGTGGCCAATTTGATCAAAACAACAAAGCAATCATAGATTTCAAGCACCAAATTGTATGAATATTGAACAAACCAAAGACAAATAGTTTATGTTCAGATCTCACAATCCATAAAACAACCTTAGTTTCAACCAATCTTCAACTAGAATAAAAGATTTCAGCCACTCATGGCTGAAACAAAACAGAAAATAAAAGGAGAATACAAAGGGAGATGAAGAACCGAAGATGGAGATGGGGTGCGCCTTGCTTGGCCGGATGGGGGAGGAGTTGCTGTCCTCTTCTTGCTTGCTGGTCGGCTGGCCTCTAGAGGTGTTTAAATATGTTTCAAGATGCTGGCCTAGGGTTTCTTGGCTGTCCATGAGTCTTTTAGAGGCTGTCCAAAATGCCCTTGGTCCAAGATGTGCCATCCATGCACATATGAGAAGGGAAAAACGTGGACCATGTGTGGCTTGTGCAAGAATGGGTCTTTTGGTATTTGTTTGCTGCTCAAGTGTCTTCAAGATGCTGCCCAAGGTGCCCAAGACTTGCCTTCACACTCTCCCTGCCGCCTATGCATTAATAAGGAAGGTGGAGCCTCCTTTGCAATTTGAATTTTGAATGTGCAAGGCATGTGGTGGCAAGCATGTGGTCTTTGGATTTGGCTTCCTAGATAAGCTGGATTTTGAAATTCAAAATTTAAATATGAATCTTGAAGATTTGAATTTCAAAATACTTTCCTTATTTGGCTCTTCATATGTGGTAACTTGAGACTTGGCGTCTTGAATAAGAAAAAGGCTACTTGGAGATTTGAAATTCGAATTTCAAATTGCTTTGGCTGAATGTTCTTTCCTTCTTTACCACTTTCTGCAAACTCAAATACTGGTTTTTGTGTTGCTCTTTTGTGATTTCCTGCAAGTCACGTGCTCGCCGATGAACAGCCGATGTCTCGATGGTTTTTCCAGAAGGAGCGTAAGCATTGCGCTGCCTCCGGCAACCTGTGTTGATGGATGGACATTTGGGCAAGCGGCTGGACAACGTGCGACGGCTAGGGCTTCTTCCTGAGGAAGAAGATGATGCCCTAATTACAATTTTGCCCCTGGAAATAGTTTAAAATAAAATAAAAAAATTTAAATGAGAAAATAAATTAGTTTCTTTTAGTCTTTAAATCAGATTTAAATGATATAAAATAGTTTTATTATTTTGTCATATACTAGTATGAGATACTATGCATGATAGTCTATATATATATATATGCATATAGGATGCTATAATATATATATGCAAGACAAAATAATTAAAATTAAAAGTTGAACCCACTCTAAATTTTAAGTTTTAATGCCACCCATATATTAAATACCTATCAAGACTAAGATCACCAAAATGCAGGTTTTGCCAAAGCAAAGTGCTTACGTTATCTTAGTAAGATAGGATGAGTAATAGTTACTCATTTATTTGATTTTGGTTGGACTTAATTAGGCTATCAAAACGGTTTTGGGCCTAAGGCATTAGATGGGGTATAACATGCATTTGACATATGATGTCAACACCTCATAATCTAATAGTTATATTAGATGTAATTGGTAAGGAGTTACCTACCTAAATAACTTAATTCTAAGCGTCATGTTAAAGCTGACTTGGAATTAGATGAAATATGGATCTTAGCCCACTAAAATATTATTATTTTAATAATTCTTTTGAGGGTTATCTTTTAGTGGGAGATTATTATCACCTCAATATTAATTTGCTAAATTGATTATATTTGCATATTTTGTAGATCATTGTGGCTACTAATAACAATTCCACTTTATCACTGCGATCCATCCTTGAGAAGGATAAACTGAAAGAAAATGGGACTAATTTTGTTGATTGGTTTAGAAACTTGAGAATTGTTCTCAAGCAAGAGAAAAAGTCATATGTGCTTGATAAAGCTATCCCAGAACCACCTCCTGCTGATGCTACTAATGCTGTTAAGAACAAGCATGAGAAGCATATGGATGATTCTAATGACATTGGATGTCTTATGTTGGCAACTATGTGCCCAGAACTTCAGAAGGATCTGGAGCACCTTGAGGCTTATGTGATGAGTGTCCATCTCAAACAAGCTTTCCAACAGCAAGCTAGGCAGGATAGGTATGAAACTACCATTGCATTGCATGATTGTAAAATGGCTGAAGGTGAATCAGTTAGTGCTCATGTTTTGAAGATGAAAGGCTACATTGATCATCTTGCTAGGCTTGGCTACCCTCTGAGTTTAGAACTCTCCACGGATTTGATCCTACATTCTTTACCTGGCAGTTTTTCTCAGTTTGTCATGAACTATAACATGAACAATATGGAGAAATCCATTCCTGAGCTGCATGGGATGCTAAAAACAGCTGAGGTAAATGTAAAGAAAACGCCTACCCAAATTTTGAATGTCAATAAGGGTAAGCCTATGAAAAATAAGGGGAAGCTCAAGTCTAAAAGTGGTAACGGGCCTAAGGGACGAGGCAAGCCTAAATGGCAACCCAAGGAAAAAGTTCCTAAGGAAGGAATCTGCTTCCATTGCAAGGAACCGGGGCATTGGAAGAGAAATTGCAAACTCTATTTGGATGAGTGCAAGAAGAAGAGTAGTGAGACTACGACTTCAGGTATTTATGTTATAGATATTAATTTATCTATTTCTACTTCATGGGTATTAGATACCGGATGTGACTCTCACATTTGTACAAATGTGCAAGGTCTCAAAAGGAGTAGAAAACTGGAAAAGGGCGATGTGGACCTACGTGTAGGCAATGGAGCAAGAGTTGCTGCTTTAGCCGTAGGGACTTATGAACTTGTTTTGCCCAATGGGCTTTTTCGCTTTTATGTTCCTACTTTGAGTAGGAATATTATTTCAGTTTCTATTTTAGACGATGAAGGTTTTTCATTTCTTATTAAGAATAAGAAATGCTTCATTTATAATAAAGATTTGCTTTATTGTATTGCAAATTCTTATGATGGCCTTTATGTCCTTAATCTAGATGATTGACTCGCGGTTGTCAAACCCGGTCAAAAATAACATTTCCGGTTATCAACAATTTTATAACTGCAGATAGTGATAAAGGATCAACTCCACAGAGAATTGAAAACTTATCTGTAATATCCGGCGAGACGCCGGCATCGGAATTCTTACTTTCCAGCGGGTTTCCGTTGGAATCTGGAAGTCGATGATGTCGGAGGTTCTTTGAAGGGGTAGAGAAAGGTTTTCAAAATGTTTTTAAGTGTTTTACGGTTTTGAATGCAAAGGAATTGGGTTTGAAAGGGAAAAGACCAAGGGAAGAAATTACAGGTTCAGCCGCCGAAGGTTAAGTTCGGCCGCCGAACATTGCAGGGTTTAGCCCGCTGAAAGTGAAGTTCGGCAGCCGAACGTTGCATGGTTTGGCATGCAGCTTAGGCTGCCGAAGGAAAGGCGGTTGGTCACCTATAAAAGCCCCGTTGACCGGAAATGGAGTGAGCTTTCACTCTCTTTTCGTGTAAAGGTAGGTTTTTGTCCTCCTTGGATAGAGTTCAAGTTCATTTCCCAAATCCCTCCAGTTTTCATTGGGTTTCTCCTTGGTTTTGAAGGTTTTGAGCTTTAAGCAAAGTTTTAGAGCTTTGGAGCTTGGATTCTCCATATCTCTAAGTTTGGATCGCACCAACCCCCGTTCTTCAAGAGGTAAGTGTAGATCCTTAGCTTTTAAGATGTTTTAAGTAAGTTTTATGCAGGGTTATAGGGGTTTTGATGCACGGGTTGCATGGTTGTGCATGTGAGGGTTTATGGACCCCTTATGCCTATGTCTGCTTTATGTTGTTGTGTGTTGGAGTTTAAGCTTGTTTTAAGCTCCTTTATGCATGGTTAAGGGTTTATGCATGTTTTGGAGAAGTTGGATGCATGTTTTGGGTTGTAGGAAGCTTTGAGAGGCTTGTTTGTGCATGAGGCTGACTTCTGGATGAACTCAGGTTCGGCCACCGAAGGAGGTTTCGGCCGCCGAACCTGCCTGTGGTGGCTTGTTTTGGCTGCCGAACCCTGCCCCCGAAAGTTGGACTTTCGGCTCTGGAGGGGAGATTCGGCCGCCGAAGGTGCCGCTGAACATGCATGAGGTTCGTCTCTGGAGAGGACTTTCGGCCGCCGAAGGTGCCGCTGAAAGGGGCTGAGTTTCGGCTCAGGAGGGACTTTCGGCCGCCGAACCTGCCGCCGAAAGTGCCCTGTCCAGCCTTCTTTTGCATGTTTTACTTGCTTGTTTTAGGATGTCTGAGGAGGTTTTTGGGGAGTATTATAGAGTTGTTTATGAATTGTTTAGAGTATGTTTGGCACCTCATTCGAGTCCACCTGTGTAGGTTCAGACCCGAGGGACCGAGGAGGCCATCAGTGTTAGCTGTTGCAGAGTCAGTCCAGCGTCTGCCAGAGGTGAGTGGAACTAAACTTAATGTTTTATATTAAGAAAGTAAATGCTTTGAGCATGTATCATGCACCATGAGTATGCAATAGGTTGATTGCATTAGTAGTCACGAATATGATGCATTGCATTCTTTATTATTGATGTGGATGGACCAAGGCGACCTCAATAGCCCACGATCTGTTAAGTAAGGAAAGACCTGTGTGAGTCCCTTGGGGGGGTTGGGCGCTGATAGAGGGAGTTTTGAGGTCATGTCCAATCCGAGATGTGACATGTTTGTACTGTGACGCATTTCATGAAAGCATGTTATTAATGAACTGGTTTCATTGTTTCTACTCACTGGGCTGTTTAGCTCATCCCTCTCCCCTAACCCTAGTTTTGCAGGGTCAGAGTTAGCTATGGGAAGTCAGAGTCAGCAGAGTTATGAGTATGAGTTGGCTATGGTTTTGGCTATATAAGAGAGTAGTGGACATGATGTAAATTAAAGGATTAGTATGTAATGTAATGTATAGAGATGTAATGTCATGTAATAGATATAGCATTGTGCTTGGCCCTAGTGTATGGTTAATCTCTTGTTATGCATGATCTTGTTTTACGTTTCTTAATGAGAAATGTGTGGAACCAAGGCTGACTTATGCTATGCTGACCCTAGGAGAGTGGGTTCTATGTTTTCAGACATAGTGCATGCAGGTCAAGCTTGGTAAGTGAAAGGAAAGGTTTTAGTTTTTATGTTTATGTTTTGATCATGTGTGGGATTTGACCAGGTGATAGGATGTATGTTAGGCTTGCTACGGGTCCCGACGGCCTTAAGCCGATCTGGATCCTAGTGCCGGTGGCGGTTCGAGCCGTTACAGAGGGGTATCAGTTTTCGGGCTGTTACAGATTGGTATCAGAGCTCCAGGTTCATATGGTCGAACCGAAGGGGTGTGAGCCCTAGGTTCATATGATCGGACCTATAGAGTGTTGTCGGGCTCATAGATGTCATAGAAGGGCAAGCACAATAGGCAAGATCATGTCCACTAGGATAGGATGTGGAGTCCTGTCTTGTATGAATGATGATGTGAAATGCCATGATTTCATGCATGTGCATTAGTGTTCTGCTATGTATGTGTTGTAGGTTCATATCTTTCTACCTGAACCGTGTGATTGCTAATGCTTGTATGTTTATGTGTTGGTTTTCAGAGAGGAGCTGAGATGCGAGGTGCTCGTCGATCTGTGGAATTGACTGGAGTTCCGTCTGAGAGGGAAGGTATGGACACCTTTCCCCCTGCTCTGCCAAGAGCATAGTCTAGTGAAGTTGGTAGATGGGGAACATCAAGGGACCCTGGAAGGTATTTTGATGAAAGCAGAGAAGGAATGGATCTCAGGAGGGATGTAGAAATAGATGTGCAAAGGAGAGGGAGAGGTCTGGATGTGATCATGCTTGAAGAAGGCATAGGAGAGTCTCAAGAAGGTGTTCAGACTCAAGATTCCAGAATCTCAGGTGTAGGAGGGAATGATCCCTCCACTTGGAGTACAGCCACCTTGAGAGGAGTCAAGTGGGGAAAAACCACTGGGAAAGGGGATAGAGGCCTGAGAAGGTCGAAGAAGAGTAAGTTTTGGAAGAAGGTAAAGTCCAGTCTAGGTTGTGGTGCTGGCTCAAGCTCTGGTGCAGGCCGTGTAAGATGTATGAGGTGTGGAAGGCCACACAAGGGAGTCTGTCGTTATGGGACAACAGCTTGTTATAGGTGCGGACAGGAAGGACACATAGCACGTGAGTGTCCTACTGCGCCCCGGGTAGCACAGTCTCAGCAGTTAGCTTCAGGTAGAGAGGCTCAGCTAGCAGCTCTAGTAGTGTCTCAGGGTAGAGGTCGAGGCAGAGGAAGAGGGTCAGCCCCTCATTCCTCAAGTTCCCGTGGAGAAGGTCCGTCAGCTTCGGCTCGGATCTTCACTCAGGCTCAGCAAGAGGCAGACACAGCGCACATAGTGGTGCCAGGTATGCTCACTTTTGAGTGTTCTGCTGTGTATGGTTTTGTGAACCCTACTGTTTCTCTTTCCTTGTTGTTTAGTGCGCCGTAGTGAGGGTGGGTTTGATGACTTCTAGGCTTAGAGTGTTCTCTTAGGGTCAGTGACCCAAGTGTGATCCATCTGTGGCAGAGTCAGTCTGCCGGTTTAGTTCAGTGTTAGTTGCAAGTAGATGCCTTCCAGCTGACCTAGTGGTTCTAGATTTGACTGTGTGATGTCATTCTAGTGGTGGAGTGGCTAGCTACTCGAGGTACTACCTGAGTCTGCAGAGACAAGGTAGGAGAGTTCAGAGGTTAGGATGGATCAGAGTTTGTCCTTGGAGAGGACAGAGTAGGGGTAGCTAGAGGTTTGATGTCAGCCCTACAGGCTCGTAGCTTGCTCAGGAGAGGTTATCAGAGGGTTTCTAGCTCTTGCTGAGAGGTTAGTAGTCAGGTCAGGGAACCAACCTCAGTGTCTGTTGGTTGAGAGAGAGAGGTCAGAGAAGTTTTCCCAGGCGAGCTGTCAGGTTTACCACCTGCTAGAGAGATAGAGTGTGGAAATAGAAGCGATGCCTAGCATCAAGTTCATCTCTATTCTTCTCTACAGGATGGCACCTGCAAATTAAGGTAATAGAAGCTAGAAGAGTAGTTGCTAGAGGTGGTAGACAAGGGTTGTATCTGCCTTAGTACCTCACCCTGGAGTGTTCCCGTGTTGTGGTTGGAAAAGACGGATGGATCCGTGAGACTTTGTCGCGACTGTAAGCGGTTGAACAAGGTCACTACCAAGGACAAGTATTCCCATTCAGGATTAATGATCTATTGGAACAACTAGTAGAAACTGGTTGTTTTCCAAGGTAGATCTACGATTCGGGTATTACCTGTTGAGAGTTAGAGAAGAAGCCAGTTTAGTACAGATGAAGAGAGAAAGGCAAGGATCAAAGTGTGCAGCGAAAGCTTGTGAAGTTCAGGCGAAGGTTGGGGTATGGCTTGTGGCATCTTCTGGATTCAGAAGAAGAGTGGTGATCCATTGTGAGTTGAAGGGTAAAGTGGCTCCAAGGTACATCGAACCCTTTGAAGTCCTGTAAAGGATTGGGGACGTATCTAAGCTAGATTTACCTATGTCGATGAAGAAAATCCATCCGGATTTCCATGTTCCTGTATTGTGGCAGTTCGTGTCAGATCCTAGTGAGGTTCATAAGGATTCAGAGGGGGAGATCTCGGGGGATCTCACCTATGTTGAGCAGCCAGTGTGGATCATGGACACACAGGTCAGGAGGTTGAGGAACAAGGATTTCCGGTGGTGCTAGTGTTACAGTATGGAAGTGTGTCTAGAAGACCCGGGAGTGTTTACTCTAGCAGTACCTGCGTCTCTCTTCGGAGAGAGAGGTATTAGGCTTCGCTTGCTTGCTTGCATGTTTGTTGGTTGAACATTCGGGGACGAATGTTTTTGTAAGGGGGGTAGATTGTAATACCTGGCGAGACGCCGGCATCGGAATTCTTACTTTCCAGCGGGTTTCTGTTGGAATCTGGAAGTCCAGGATGTCGGAGGTTCTTTGAAGGGGTAGAGAAAGGTTTTCAAAATGTTTTTAAGTGTTTTATGGTTTTTGACAGTGCGGTTGTCGAAGCCGGTCAAAAATAACCTTCTTGGTTACCTACAATTTACAACTGCAGATAGTGATGAAGGATCGTATCCACAGAGAATTGATTACCTATTTATTTATCTCAATCAAGACCAATAGAACTAATTGAAAGCACAAGTGAAAGCAAGTAATCAAAAAGAAATAGGAACAAGTGCAATAAAAGTAAAAAGGGGGTTTTGAGATGATTTGATTAACAACTATTGAAAGCAATTAAAACAGCAAGTAATCTAAAATAAGAGAGAAATCAATATGAGAAAAGTCTAGTTGAAGATATGGATCCACTTTGGTTGTTTGGGTTGATCATTGAAACATGGTTATCTTGATTAATTCAATAGGTTGGTTATGGGGGTGGAAGACGCTTCTCACCACCATGTCTCTCCTTATGATTAAATTAATTAGGGAATGTCCTCTAATCAATTACTAATTAACAAATTGCCAAGGAACGTCCTTGGGCCATAGGCATCAAAACAATTGTCAATTGCATAAAGAAATAGAGAGATCCAATCCTAGCTACCCAAACGTATGGAGATAACGCTAGATCATGCAATTCCTTGGTTTTTACACCAAGTGTTCTAAGGTCAGAATATTTCCAGCAATTACGGACTAAAAATAATCCCAACTAACAATCAATTAACTTTGCAATCAAGAATCAAGTGGCCAATTAGATTAAAACAACAAAGCAATCTTTAGAATTAAGCACAATTGCATGAATATTGAATAAACCAAAATCAAACACTTTATGTTCAGATCTCACAACCTTTTAAACAACCTTAGTTTCAACCAAACTTCAACTAGAAAGAAGGTTTCAGCCACTCATGGCTGAACCAAAATAGAAAATTAAAGAAAAGAAGAAAGAAGAACCGAAATTGAGGGGAGAAGCCCCTTGGAGTGTGGCTGCCCTTGCTTGGCCAAATTTGGAGAGTTGAATTGTGTCTCTTCTTGTGTTCTTGAGTCCTTTAAATAGGTGTTGAGAGGCTGCCCAAGGTCCCTTGACAGCTTATGGATCTTTTAGAGACTTCCTAAAGTGCCCTTGGTTGAACATGTGCCTTCTTTGTGCATGTGCTAAGGCAAAAACGTGGAGCATGTTTTAAATTGCAAGTGGGGGCTCTTTGGTCTTTTAATTACTGCCCAAGATCTTCAAGATGTTGTCCAAGATATCCAAGAAGTATTTTTTGGAATTCTCCTTGCTGCCCATGCACTAATAAGGAAGGTGGAGCCTCCTTTTGAATTTTGAATTTTGAATGTGCATGGCATGAAGTGGGAAACATGTGATCTTCAAGATTTGGCTTCTTGAATGAGCTGGATCTTGAAATCCAATATCTGAATATGAATCTTGGAGATTTGAATTTCAAAATACTTTCCTTCTTTGGCTCTTCAATTATGGCAACTTGAGATATGGCTTCTTGAATAAGGAAAAGGCAACTTGCTGATTTGAAATTCGAATTTCAAATGGCTTTGGCTAAATGTTCTTTCCCTCTTTGCCACTTTCCTTATTTAGAACTTTCCATATTTAGCTTGACTTGATTTCAACTTGGCAGGCTTGCTCTCTTTTGCTCCAAATAAGGCAGTTTTAGGGGTATTTTCTCCAGAATGTCCTTTTACACCATTTTCTGCAAAATAATATTAAAAGCACTAAATTAAGCAGAAATCATGTAAATATTCATCAATAATATTAATATAAAATGGACTAAATTATGCTCTACCAAATACCCCCACACTTAGCCTTTTGCTTGTCCTCAAGCAAATAAACATAGTCAAATAAGCTTTCTTACTCTAGATCCTTATTTCCACTTAAGCTCTTACTCTAGACCCCTATTTTGAATCATTGCAGTGAAGAATATATGCATGAAGATTACTCACCTTCTTTCCTTGTTTCCCTTTGCTTACCATGGCTAGGATTTATTTTCCTCAAGAGAAACCATACATGCACATGTTTATTAAGACCTTTTCTAGCTTTCAGAGTGATTTGCCCTTACCTTGAAGTACTTTATTCAGGCTTTTTGCACTTTTATTTTCGCTTGAACAAGTCACCAACCTATTGATGTGAAAGTTTTAGATTTTCAGTTGGTCACTTGTCCAAGTGGCTATTAGCTCTTGTTCATAGTCTTTTGACCATTGGAACAGTTTTTGATTTGTGCTTTTGAGATCTTTGCCTTTGCTGAATTTTCTTTCTCTCAATGATTTGGGCAAATCAACACCAATTGCTAAATCAAGTCATATTAAGTTCATTCACACAACTTTTAATTTATTCTCATCAATTGAGGGTCATCAATATATTTTTCACCATGGCAAACTCAAAGATTCAATTCAAAAGGCAATTCTCAAACATGAATACAACCCACTGCAATTGATTCAACATAAGTTTAAAGAGTTATCACATCAATGGGGTCATGGAAAGAAAAACTCATCCAACATAGTTCATCAGTTTGAGTAGAGCAAAACAAAAAGAAGAAGAAGGTTGTGGTTGTTTGTGTTTTATTGAAAGCATAAATAATAAAAATGAAAAAATTTTGCCTAATGCAAGCAAACTAAAGATTAAAGCAAAAAATAAACTTAAAAGTAAAAATTCAGAGATATGCACCCCCACACTTAAATCATGCATTGTCCTCAATGTATAAGAAACATAAAAGAACAAAGGGAACTGAGTACTCCCCTGGGTGTGGTGTGCATGGTGTGATCCACTTGATCAAGGCTCAAGTAATTGGAGAAGGGAAAAGAGTCCCAATTGCATTGAGCAAAAAGTGTAGCACTCCTTTTGATTTGGTCATGAACCATCCTACTTTTTCCATGTACTCATGAAGTAACATGATTAGCTTTTCCTCTTTCAGATGAGGTGTGTTTCTAGCTTTTGCATTCTTGAGATGATTGGGAAGAACTTTGAACTCCAATTCATGTTTCTCCATGTGTAACTGCAAATTGGTACTAAGATCTGGCAAAACAAACTCTACCTTGTCTGGAGGTTTGGGAAGGCATTGATCCGCATAGTCCTTTGGTTTTGGCTCTTGGACTTCCATTTGTTCCTTCTGTTCAAGATTTGTTTGCATTGGAAGGCTGAAAGGAGTTTTAGTTTCCTCCTTCTGCATAGGACCTAACTGAGGTGGAAGACTGATCTGCGTTGGAAGGCTGAAAGGAGTTTCAGATTGCTCCTTTTGCACAAGATCTGACTGAAAGGGGAGTTGAAGAGTAGTCGGATTCGGGAGCCGAAAGATGGTGGAGTTCGGGGGCCGAATATCTTCTGTCTGTGCAACCTCTATCGGCGGAATGGTACAGATGGTTTCTTTCAGTTTCAGGTTTTCAGTCCTGCAAAGATCATCATTCAAAATACAATTTTGATTCTCATTAAACACATCTTGGCTCAAACAATCAATAATATCAAGACTATCAACAAGTTCTGCTTGATCAGTTTGTTTGGACAAACAGGTTTTTGGTTGTGTCTCTTCAGCAGCTTGTTCTTGAATTTGCCAACTTTCCTCATCTGTCTCACCATCTTGAAGCTCTTCCTCTTTTCTTACCATGTCTGCTCTCCATTTGGCGGCTACTCGATCCACTTCCTGTTGGAAATTTTGCAAAGTCTCCAACATTTTATAAAGTTTAGTTCTGTGATCTTCAGGTATTGCTTGGGTTTGATAGTTTTTGTAGTAGCTACCCCTTCCATAGTCATAATTTGGTTGGTCTCCCCAACATGGACGTACTTCAAGAGCTTGTTCAGCTTGGTCTATAACAAAACTTCTCATAGCATCGATTTGTTCATAAAGTTCCGCAAGGCGAAAACGTGTCCATTCCTCATCCATGATTTAATTCTGCGATGGTGACTTACTTGGGTGAGAAGATGGGCGGGGGTTGGAGTGAGGAAGTTCGGCGGCCGAATGTTGATGGGTTTCGGCGGCCGAAGGTTGGGCAGAATGCTCGGCAGCTTGCTTTCCTAATCTTCTGAGGGTGCGTTCAATTTCTGGATCAAAGGGCAGAGTGTCCCTATGCTCAGACCTGGTCATGAAAGAAAAAATAAACAAACAAGTAAAATCAATTCCCCGGCAACGGCGCCAATTTTTGACAGTGCGGTTGTCGAAGCCGGTCAAAAATAACCTTCTTGGTTACCTACAATTTACAACTGCAGATAATGATGAAGGATCGTATCCACAGAGAATTGATTACCTATTTATTTATCTCAATCAAGACCAATAGAACTAATTGAAAGCACAAGTGAAAGCAAGTAATCAAAAAGAAATAGGAACAAGTGCAATAAAAGTAAAAAGGGGGTTTTGAGATGATTTGATTAACAACTATTGAAAGCAATTAAAACAGCAAGTAATCTAAAATAAGAGAGAAATCAATATGAGAAAAGTCTAGTTGAAGATATGGGTCCACTTTGGTTGTTTGGGTTGATCATTGAAACATGGTTATCTTGATTAATTCAATAGGTTGGTTATGGGGGTGGAAGACGATTCTCACCACCATGTCTCTCCTTATGATTAAATTAATTAGGGAACGTCCTCTAATCAATTACTAATTAACAAATTGCCAAGGAACGTCCTTGGGCCATAGGCATCAAAACAATTGTCAATTGCATAAAGAAATAGAGAGATCCAATCCTAGCTACCCAAACGTATGGAGATAACGCTAGATCATGCAATTCCTTGGTTTTTACACCAAGTGTTCTAAGGTCAGAATATTTCCAGCAATTACGGACTAAAAATAATCCCAACTAACAATCAATTAACTTTGCAATCAAGAATCAAGTGGCCAATTTGATTGAAACAATAAAGCAATCTTTAGAATTAAGCACAATTGCATGAATATTGAATAAACCAAAATCAAACACTTTATGTTCAGATCTCACAACCTTTTAAACAACCTTAGTTTCAACCAAACTTCAACTAGAAAGAAGGTTTCAGCCACTCATGGCTGAACCAAAACAGAAAATTAAAGAAAAGAAGAAAGAAGAACCGAAATTGAGGGGAGAAGTGTGGTTGCCCTTGCTTGGCCGAATTTGGAGAGTTGAATTGTGTCTCTTCTTGTGTTCTTGAGGCCTTTAAATAGGTGTTGAGAGGCTGCCCAAGGTCCCTTGACAGCTCATGGATCTTTTAGAGACTTCCTAAAGTGCCCTTGGTTGAACATGTGCCTTCTTTGTGCATGTGCTAAGGCAAAAACGTGGAGCATGTTTTGAATTGCAAGTGGGGGCTCTTTGGTCTTTTAATTACTGCCCAAGATCTTCAAGATGTTGTCCAAGATATCCAAGAAGTCTTTTTTGGAATTCTCCTTGCTGCCCATGCACTAATAAGGAAGGTGGAGCCTCCTTTTGAATTTTGAATTTTGAATGTGCATGGCATGAAGTGGGAAACATGTGATCTTCAAGATTTGGCTTCTTGAATGAGCTGGATCTTGAAATCCAATATCTGAATATGAATCTTGGAGATTTGAATTTCAAAATACTTTCCTTCTTTGGCTCTTCAATTATGGCAACTTGAGATATGGCTTCTTGAATAAGGAAAAGGCAACTTGCTGATTTGAAATTCGAATTTCAAATGGCTTTGGCTGAATGTTCTTTCCTTCTTTGCCACTTTCCTTATTTAGAACTTTCCATATTTAGCTTGACTTGATTTCAACTTGGCAGGCTTGCTCTCTTTTGCTCCAAATAAGGCAGTTTTAGGGGTATTTTCTCCAGAATGTCCTTTTACACCATTTTCTGCAAAATAATATTAAAAGCACTAAATTAAGCAGAAATCATGTAAATATTCATCAATAATATTAATATAAAATGGACTAAATTATGCTCTATCAGTTTTGAATGCAAAGGAATTGGGTTTGAAAGAGAAAAGACCAAGGGGAGAAATTGCAGGTTCGGCCGCCGAAGGTTAAGTTTGGCCGCTGAACATTGCAGGGTTTAGCTCGCCGAAGGTGAAGTTCGGCAGCCGAACGTTGCATGGTTTGGAATGCAGCTTAGGCCGCCGTAGGAAAGGCGGTTGGTCACTTATAAAAGCCCCGTTGACCAGAAATGGAGTGAGCTTTCACTCTCTTTTCGTGCAAAGGTAGGTTTTTGTCCTCCTTGGATAGAGTTCAAGTTCTTTTCCCAAATCCCTCCAGTTTTCATGGGTTTTCTCCTTGGTTTTGAAGGTTTTGAGCTTTAAGCAAAGTTTTAGAGCTTTGGAGCTTGGATTCTACATATCTCTAAGTTTGGGTCGCAGCAACCCCCGTTCTTCAAGAGGTACGTATAGATCCTTAGCTTTTAGGATGTTTTAAGTAAGTTTTATGCAGGGTTATGGGGGTTTTGATGCACGGGTTGCATGGTTGTGCATGTGAGGGTTTATGGACCCCTTATGCCTATGTATGCTTTATGTTGTTGTGTGTTGGAGTTTAAGCTTGTTTTAAGCTTCTTTATGCATGGTTAAGGGTTTATGCATGTTTTGGGTTGTTGGAAGCTTTGAGAGGCTTGTTTGTGCATGAGGCTGACTTCTGGATGAACTAAGGTTCGGCCGCCGAAGGAGGTTTCGGCCGCCGAACCTACATGTGGTGGCTTGTCTTGGCTGCCGAACCCTGCCCCCGAAAGTTGGACTTTCGGCTCTGGAGGGGAGATTCGGCCGCCGAAGGTGCCGCAGAACATGCATGAGGTTCGTCTCTGGAGAGGACTTTCGGCGGCCGAAGGTGCCGCCGAAAGGGGCTGAGTTTCGGCTCTGGAGGGACTTTCGGCCGCCGAACCTGCCGCCGAAAGTGCCCTGTCCAGCCTTCTTTTGCATGTTTTACTTGCTTGTTTTAGGATGTCTGAGGGGGTTTTTGGGGAGTATTATAGAGTTGTTTATGAATTGTTTAGAGTATATTTGGCACCTCATTCGAGTCCACCTGTGTAGGTTCGGACCCGAGGGACCGAGGAGGCCATCAGTGTTAGCTATTGCAGAGTCAATCCAGCGTCTGCCAGAGGTGAGTGGAACTAAACTTAATGTTTTAAATTAAGAAAGTAAATGCTTTGAGCATGTATCATGCACCATGAGTATGCAATAGGTTGATTGCATTAGTAGTCATGAATATGATGCATTGCATTCTTTATTGTTGATGTGGATGGACCAAGGCGACCTCAATAGCCCACGATCTGTTAAGTAAGGAAAGACCTGTGTGTGTCCTCTGGGGCGGCCGGGCGCTGACAGAGGGAGTTTTGAGGTCATGTCCAATCCGAGATGTGACATGTTTGTGTTGTGACGCATTTCATGAAAGCATGTTATTAATGAACTGATTTCATTGTTTCTACTCACTGGGCTGTTTAGCTCATCCCTCTCCCCTAACCCTAGTTTTGCAGGGTCAGAGTAAGCTATGGGAAGTCAGAGTCAACAGAGTTATGAGTATGAGTTGGCTATGGTTTTGGCTATGTAAGAGAGTAGTGGACATGATGTAAATTAAAGGATTAGTATGTAATGTAATGTATAGAGATGTAATGTCATGTAATAGATATAGTATTGTGCTTGGCCCTAGTGTATGGTTAATCTCTTGTTATGCGTGATCCTGTTTTATGTTTCTTGATGAGAAGTGTGTGGAACCAAGGCTGCCTTATGCTATGCTGACCCTAGGAGAGTGGGTTCTATGTTTTCAGACATAGTGCATGCAGGTCAAGCTTGGTAAGTGAAAGGAAAGGTTTTAGTTTTTATATTTATGTTTTGATCATGTATGGGATTTGACCAGGTGATAGGATGTATGTTAGGCTTGCTACGGGTCCCGGCGGCCTTAAGCCGATCTGGATCCTAGTGCCAGTAGCGTTTCGGACCGTTACAGAGGGGTATCGGTTTCTAGGCTGTTACATTATCTATTTTTCTCAACAAGACCAAGAGATTTAACTGAATGAGAAACTGAAAGCAAGTAACTGAAAGCAAAACAAAAGTAAAGTGCAATAAAAGTAAAAAGGGGGGTTTTGAGCTTGATTTGATTAGCAAACTACTGAAAGCAATTAAATGAGCAAGTAATTAAAATAAAAGAGAAATTCAATATGATAAAGGTCTAGTTGAAGAGATGGATCCACTTTAGTTGTTTGGATTGATCATTGAAACTTATGTTCTCTTGATTGATTCAATAGATTAGTTATGGAGATGGAAAACGCTTCCCACCACCATGTCTCTCCTTATTATTAAATCAATTAGGGAACGTCCTCTAATCAATTACTAATTAAAAAATTGCCAAGGAACATCCTTGGGCCTTAGACATCAAAACAATTGTCAATTGCATGAAGAAATAAAGAGATCCAATCCTAGCTACCCAAACGCATGGAGATGTTGCTAGATCATACAAATCCTTAGTTGTTACACCAAGTGTTCTTAAGTTTGAATAATTCCAGCAATTACGGACTAAAAATTATCCAAACTAACAATCAATTACCTTGCAATCAAGAATCAAGTGGCCAATTTGATCAAAACAGCAAAGTAATCATAGATTCAAGCACCAAATTGTATGAATATTGAACAAATCAAAGACAAATAGTTTATGTTCAGATCTCACAATCCATAAAACAACCTTTGTTTCAACTAATCTTCAACTAGAATAAAAGGTTTCAGCCACTCATGGCTGAAACAAAAATAAAAAACAAGAAGAGAAGATAAAAAGGGAAACCGAATGGAGGAGATGGAGCTTGGTGCACCTCCCTTGCCTTTGTCGAATGGTGTGATGAAGAGTGCTGGTCGGCTGGCCTCTTTGAAGTCTTTAAATATGTTTTAAGATGTTGGCCTAGGGTTTCTTGGATGTCCATGAGTCTTTAAGAGGCTACCCAAAATGCCATTGGTCCAAGATGTGCCATCCATGCACATGTGAGAAGCGAAAAACGTGGGGCATGTGTGGCTTGTGCAAGAATGGGACTTTTGGTCTTTGTTTGCTGCCCAAGTGTCTTCAAGATGCACTAATAAGGAAGGTGGAGCCTCCTTTGCAATTTGAATTTTGACATTGACCATGACTTATATTCAAACTAGATATCGTGTGACAAAGGGATTAATACATGTTCTATTTATTAGGCTTTATCGAACTATTGATCATCATATTAGTTGGGTAGTCATAATGTCTTGCTAGAGGCCACTTATGACTTATGGGCCTTGTGGGACTAGGCCTATTGTCAATTAATGTGAGGCTATTGGGTCACACACAAAAGAACATTGTTGATGTGCTATGACATATTAATGGGCTAAAAGCCCAAAGCCCATTAATATAATTAATAATAATAAAGTGTTATTATTATTATTAATATTAATTAATAATAATAAAGTGTTATTATTATTATTTATTTATTATTATAAGATAATAATATTTAAAAGATCTGCAGTCTATCTGTAATTATTACAGATAAAAGACTCTATCACGTGAGATATTTGAGTATCTGCGAGATTGTGATAGTGGGTTCTGAACACAACTCTTTTGGGAAAAGAGTTATGGGAAAACAAAAAGACTGAAACATATAAATACTCCTTCTACGAATTGTGGAGTGACGGGTTTTAGAAAATTCAGTCTAACAGTTGCAGATTGTGGAGCACATAATCTATCCATCCTTGAGAGAGTTAGCACTCTAGAAGAATAGAAGACGTTCGTGTGGATACCATTGAGGGTGTTCGTTTGAAAAAGCAGCACCATCAGTCCGGCATTGTACCTTCTCGACGAGATTAACAAGTTAGTCTCATATCCTTCCTTTGCAATAAACAAAGCACTCAGATTCTGGGAAGGAAATCAGAGATTTTTATTTTTCCGCTGCGCAATTTGGGTTGCAATAATCTCTGAATTTCCCAACAAGAAGCATTTCAAATTTTGAACTTTTTTGTTCCCATTTGCTAAGCTTGCCCGTAGAAAGTGAGGGTTTATTTTTGTACTTGTTTGTGAAGTAGGAAACAGTAAGCTCAGTGTTCATTCAAGAAAACAAAGGAGAGCAAAGTCCAGTCTATTATGCCAGCTAGGCCTTGAAGGGGGCAAAATTGAACTATCTGCCTCTTAAAAAGTAAGCATTGGCAATCCTGATGTCTGCCACAAACTTACATCCATACTCGGAATCACACACCATAGAAGTGAGGATGGATTATCCTTTACAAAAGGTTTTACATATGCCGGGGCTTTCAGGGCGACTGTTCACCTAGGCAGCCATACTATCAGCTTTTGATATCAAGTATGTCCCAAGAAAGACCATGAAAGCCTAGGCAGTAGCTGATTTTATTGCGGAAATTACTCCAATATTAGAGCCTTCAGAATTTCCTGAATCAACAATCGAAGAATGGAAGGTTTGGGCATATGGAGCTTGTGGAGCAGGGAATCTAGAATTGGAATCCTCTTGCAGTGTTAAACTGGGATAAAGCTTCGCTATGCAGCAAAACTTGCTTTTAATGCTACTAACAATGTAGCCAAGAATGAGACTGTGATAATGACCTAAAAAATCATCAAGAAAATAGTATACAAAAATTTATTGTTTTTAGTGACTCTCAATTGGTTGTTAATTAGTGCCAGGTACAGTTCAAAGTCCAAGAGCCAAACCCCATCAAATATGAGGAAAAGGTTCGCTCCTTAATGGAGAGGATCAAAGACAGACAGGGCAACTGTGCTCCACCAGGTGGCTAGAGGTGATAACGAAGAGGCCGATTTTCTAGCCAAAATGGCGGCAGCAGGAAAACAACACCTAACTCAACCATTTCAGTTTGAAGAGCTGCACACTCCTACAATTGATGAGGAAGAGTCTTTTCCCATAGTGGAAGGAGAATCTTGGATGACACCCGTGTACAAGTTTTTGACATAGGATGATCTGCCCGTCGATGAATTGTCGGCTAAACAGGTAATAAGAAAATCCTCTAAATATGCACTAATTGATGGTTAGTTGTACCGGAGTTCTTCAACTCAATCATGGTTGCATTGTGTAACAAAAGAAGAAGTACAAATAATCCTAAATAACATTCATGAAGATGATTGCAGGAGCCATGAATGAGCTCGGATGATCGCCCAAAAAGCATTCAGACAAGGATACTACTGGCCCATGACAATGCAGGATACAAAGCAGCTTGTGCAAAAGTATTAGAGATGTCAAGTACATGCAGCTTCGAAGGACCCTAGGAGAGATGCAAATAGCAACTAGAAGCCTCTAGCCTTTCTTTTAGTAGGGGATAGACATCCTTGGCCCATTCCCAAAGGCAGCTGGGTTAAGAAAATTCATAATTGTGGCAGTAGATCATTTTAGTAAGTGGGCTGAGGCTAAGGCAATTCAGTCTATTACCACCCAACAAGCAATCTCTTTTATCAGCAAGAACATCTTCACTCAGTTTGCAATCCCAAAGGTAGTCATTACAGAAAATGGAATTTAGTTTGTGAGTTCTAAGTTTGAAGATTTCTGTAGAAAATGGGAGATTAACTTAATGTTCAGTTTGACCTACACCCACAGACCAACGGAATGACTGAAGTTACAAACAAGACTATCCTACAAAGGCTAAAGAAAAGACTCAACAATGCCAAGGCAACTAGCCTGAGGAATTGCCTTACATACTCTGGGCATACAAAACAACCTCGAGAACAGCCACAGGGAAAACATCTTTCTATTTTATGTATGGGATTTGTAACGATCCAGAAACTGGACCACTACCGGCGCTAGGATTCAAATCGATTTAAGATTGCTGGAACCCGTAGCAAGCCTACTATGCATCCTATGTACCTGATAAAATCCCATACATGATCATACATTTTCATAAAAAATTTAAACTTTTCATATACCAAGCTCAACCTATGCATGCACCATAAACTGTATACATAAAATCCACACTAGAGCCCTCATCAAATGCTCTAGTATGGTAAACATCACATGCCTCAAGCTTGGTCCAACATAACTTATCATTAAAACTTTTACATAAAGATCATGATAAACAGGGATATACAAAACATAAACTAGGGCAAAGCACAAATCTAATGCATTACATAGTACATGTCCACTACTAATCTATTACATGAGCTTATACCAGCCTCTAGCCGACTTCCCGAGCTATTCTTGACCCTGCAAACCTGGGGTTAGGGGAAAGGGATAAGCTATAAGAGCCTAGTGAGCAGAACGTAAAAACAGTTATTAAACATATGCTCTCATGAAATGCATCACAACACAAACAATACACATCAAGATGGACTTGTCACCAGTAACCCTCTACATATCCAAATAATGCCCGAACCTCGACGGAGCTCCTCAAGACTTCCTCTTAAACATAACATAACATGTTCAACTGTGCTAGAGGCGTAGAATGGGCCTCGATCTGGACTTTCTCTTACATTGTGCCAGGGGCGTAGAATGGGCCTCGACCTGAACTTCCGTATCATATCATATCATATCATATCGAGGGCTAGTGGGTCATCCAATATCCATCCACATCAACAGTAAATTATGCAATGCATCATATTCGTGAATTCTAATGCAACAACCTATTACATAACATGGCATTCATGATGCATGAATATGCTTAAAAGTTTGATTACTTTAAAAACAATAGATTAGTTTAGTTCTACTCACCTCTGGCTGATGCTCGACTGTCAAAGACGCAGCTGGCTCACTAAAGGCCTCTACGGTCTCCCTGGTCCTATCCTACAAAGGTGTACTCAAATGAGGGACCAAACACATCTCTAACAAGACTCTAAATATCTCCCCAAAAACCCCCCCTAAAACATCATAAAACATGCATTCAAAACAGGCAAAGAAAGGCTGGGCAGGGGACTTTCAGCGGCGGGTTCGGCGGCCGAAGGTCCCTACAAATCCAAAAGTCAGGCACTTTCGGAGGCAGATTCGGCGGCCGAAGGTCTCCACAGATCCGAAAGTAAGGCATTTTTAGGGGTAGCTTTGGTGGCCTAACCCCTTCACAGATCCAAGAGTCCTCCCTTTTGGGGGCAGATTAGGCGGCCAAAGGCTGCCTCCACAGGCAGGTTTGACGGCCGAACCTTGCTTCGACGGCCGAACCTTGCTTCGGCGGCCGAACCTGGATTCTCTAGGATGGCAGAACCCAATTTTGCCTCAACACTCAGCCACCAAAACTCACCAAACTCATACCCGACTTCCTACCACATGCATACTCACTCCAACATGCATAAGGGGTATAAAAACTAGCCTAAACCCCAACAACAACCACAAAACTCATTAAGAAAGCATACATTCATCAACAACCCAACTCCAAGCCTATAACCTTATATCTAGCCATAACATGCAATTTTAACCCTTAACCCTTTTTAAAACTTGCTTAAAGCATAAACAAAAGCGAGGATCTACACTTACCTCTTGAAGATCGAAGGTAAATGTGAACCAAACTTGGAGTTGAGGAGAAACGGTCTCCCAAACTTTAAAATCTTTGATCCAAGCTTAAAACTTCAAAAATAAATGAAAAGTCATGAAAATTTGAAGGAAAAACATAAAATCATCAAAGGAAGGGCAATAACTCACATTTGCCCAAAAATGGAGAGAGAAACTCCCCCATTTTCGGACTGGAGGCCTCTTATAGGTGGCTGGCCAAACCACCTTCGGGGCCAAAAGAGAGCTCCCGCGGCAGCACCATGTTCGGCGGCCGAACATGAGGTTCGACGGCCAAACCTAGGCTTATCCCTTGATAGAGCATATTTTAGTCCACTTTATCATTATGTTCTTGATGTTTATTTACATCTTTTCTACTTAATTTTGTGGTTTTAATCATGTTTTGTAGATATTAGGTGTAAAGAGATATTTTGGAGAAAATACCCTTAAAACTTCCTTAAATGGAGCAAAGGAGAGCAAGCCTGCCAAGTTGAAATCAAGTGAAGCTAAATAAGGAAAGTTCTAAATAAGGAAAGTGGCAAATAAGGAAAGAACATTCAGCCAAAGCAATTTGAAATTCAAATTTCAAATCTCTAAGTAGCCACCTCCTTATTCAAGAAGCCAAATCTCAAGTTGCCATAAATGAAAAGCCAAATAAGGGAAGTATTTTGAATTTCAAATCTTCAAGATTCATATTCAAATTTTGAATTTCAAAATCCAGCTTATTAAGGAAGTTAAATCTAAAGATCAAATGCTTTCCAACTCATGCTTTGCACATTCAAAATTCAAATACCTTCCTTATTTGTGCATGGGCGGCAAGGAAAGTGTGAAGAGAAAATTGGGCAGCAACTCAACACTTGGGCCGCCTCTTGAAGACACTTGGGCAGCAAGTTAAGAGCAAGGACCCCACTCCTTGCATTTGAAGACCAAGCACACGCCTCCCCCACTTCATATGTGCATGGGCGGCATAACTTGTGCAAGCAAACCTTGGGCAGACTTTTGGGCAGCCTCTCATCAACTTGGACAGCAAGTATCATCTAGGGCAACACTTTTCAACTATAAAAAGACACATAAGGAGCCTCCCCATGTTTTTTCAAGACCGCCTTGGACACACCTACAGGATTGCAAGTGACACCATCTCTTCTTCTTCCTTTCTTTTATTTTCTTTTTTTGTTTCAGCCATGAGTGGCTGAAACCTTTTATCTAGTTGAAGATTGGTTGAAACTTTGGTTATTTTATGGATTGTGAGATCTGAACATAAGTTGTTTATCTTTTGGTTATTCAATATTTGTGCAATTTCATGCTTGATTCCATTATTGCTTTGTTATTTTTATCAATATGGCCAATTGATTCTTGATTGCAAGGTAATATATTGTTAGTTTGGATAATTTTAAGTCTGTAATTGCTTGGATTGTTCAAACATAAGAACATTTGGTGTAAAAACCAAGGAAATTGTATGATCTAGCAACATCTCAAGCGTTTGAGTAGCTAGGATTGGATCTCTCTATCTCTTCATGCAATTAACAATTGTTTTAATGCCTAAGGCCCAAAGACGTTCCTTGGTAATTTGTTAATTAGTAATTAATTAGAGGACGTTCCCTAATTGGTTTAATCTTAAGGAGAGACATGGTGGTGAGAAGCGTCTTCCATCTCCATAACTAATCTATTGAATCAATCAAAAGAACATAAGCTTCAATGATCAGTCCAAACAACTGAAGTGGATCCAACTCTTCAACTAGACCTTTCTCATTCTTGATTTCTTTTATTTTAATTATTTATTTTCTTTTATTGCTTTCAATATTAGATCAATTAAACCAATCTCAAAACCCCCCCATTTTACTTTCAGTTTAGTTGGTTTCAGTTTTATCTCGTTTCAGTTTATTTCGCTTTCGGTTTGTTTCGCTTTCAGTTTATTTTGCTTTCAGTTTATTTTGCTTTCAGTTTGTTTCGCTTTCAGTTTATTTCGCTTTCGGTTTGTTTTTCTTTCAGTTTATTTTGCTTTCAGTTTATTTTGCTTTCAGTTTGTTTCGCTTTCAGTTTATTTCGCTTTCAGTTTATTTTGCTTTCCGTTTATTTCGCTTTCAGTTTACTTCTCTTTCAGTTTATTTTTGTTTCAGTTAATTCTCTTGGTCTTAATAATGAAAATAGATAAGTTCTCAATTCCCTATGGATTCGATCCTTTCACCACTATCTATAGTTGTAAAATTATTGATAACCAGAAAGGTTATTTTTAACCGGCTTCGACAACTGCGAGTCAAAAATTTACCTTTTTCTTTCATTTTAAAACCTTAACTCAAAACCAATCAATAAAATCATGAAAAACATTTTGTAAAAACATATTTTACCCTTCTAAGAGGTTTCGGCATTCGAGATTCTTGGATTCCAATGGGGATTCCGTCGAAAAGTTGAAATTCCGACATCGAAGTCTAGCCGGGTATTACATTCTCCCTCCTTAAGAACATTCGTCCCCGAATGTTCAAAAACACACAAGCACACATAGCATCAAGAAAACACATAAAACTTAAAACACTAACCTTAAAAGAGATAGGGGTATTGCTGGAGCATGGACTCCCAGGTCTCCCAGGTGCACTCTTCCATATTGTGGTGATTCCAAAGGACTTTCACCATCGCGATTTCTTTGTTCCTCAACTTCCTGATTTGAGTGTCTATGATCCGCACTGGCTGCTCAACATAGGTGAGATCTCCTAGGATCTCCACATCAGGTTCATTAAGAACCTTGCCTGGATCTGACACGAACTTTCGTAACATGGAAACATGAAAAACCGGATGGATTCTCTCCATAGAAGCAGGCAAATCTAACTTATAAGATACATTCCCAACCTTTTGCAAGATTTTAAAGGGTCCAATGTACCTTAGAGCTAGTTTACCTTTCTTCCCAAAACGAATCACCCCTTTCATAGGAGACACCTTGAGCAACACCATATCTCCCTCCTGGAACACAACATGTTTCCTGCGGACATCTGCATAACTCTTCTGCCAACTCACAGCAGTTCTGATTCTTTCTCTGATAATAGGCACTACTCTGCTGGTGATCTCAACTAACTCTGGCCCTGCCAAGGCCCTTTCTCCCACTTCTTCCCAGCAGACAGATGACCTACACTTCCTCCCATATAGAGCTTCATAAGGAGCCATCCCTATGCTAGCATGATAACTATTATTGTAGGCAAACTCCACCAGTGGTAGATGCTGCCTCCAAGAACCGCCAAAATCTAGCACACACATTCTCAACATGTCTTCTATGGTTTGGATGGTCCTCTCTGACTGTCCGTCAGTCTGTGGATGGAAAGTAGTGCTGTAATATCCGGCTAGACTCCGGTATCGGAATTTCTACCGTCCGGTGGAATCTCGGATATCAGGAAGCTCTAGAAGGGTAAAATCATGTTTTATAAAATGTTTTAATGTATTTTATGGTTTTAAGTAAGAAAGGAATTGATATTTTGAAGGAAAAAGACTAAGGAGGCATTTCCAGGTTCGGTCGCCGAACCTCATGTTCGGCCGCCGAACTTGCATGAGTTTTGGAGGCACTGTAGGCTGCCAAAAGGTGGTCTGGCAGACCCTATATAAGGGCTCCATAGCCGAAACGGGCGAGTTTTCTCCCCATTTTCGACCACAGTGAGTCCATGCTCTCCCATGGTTGATTTTTGATGTTTTTCCTCCAATCTTTCAAGTTTTAACAAGTTTTATCATGATTTGAAGATATTTGAGAAAAAGAGCAAGTTTTGGAGCTTGGAGACCAAAGAGTTGAGTTCTCCCCCATCTCCGAGTTAGATCACCTCTCCCCTTATTTTCTAAGAGGTAAGAGTAGATCCTTAGCTCATTTTATGTTTTTAACAAGTTTTATAAAGGTTTATGGGGTAGAAATGCATGTTTAGGTTATTATTGAGTTTATGGGTTATGTTGAGGTTTTGGACAATGTGTGTTGTATATGTATGTTTGATGTGTTGTAGTTGGGGTTTAGGATAGTTTGAAGCCCCTAGGAGCTTATGTATATGTGTATGTATGCTTTGGAAGTGTTTTGTTTGAGTTGATTGAGTTTGGGAGGTGTTTGTGCATGAAAAAGGCGTGTTTGTGCATGAAAAAGGCTGGGTTCTGCCACTTTGGGAGGACCCAGGTTCGGCAGCCGAAGGCTCTTTCGGCCGCCGAACTTTCTTGTGGAGGCAAGCCTTTGGCTGTCGAACCCTGCCCCCGAAAGTGGAGTTTCGGCTCTGGAAGGGAGTTTCGGCCGCCGAAGGTGCCGCCGAACATGCATGAGTTTTGTCTCTGGAATGAACCTTCAGCCGCCAAAAGTGCCGCCGCAGGTGCATGACTTTCGGCTCTGGAAGGCCTTTCGGCCGCCGAACCTGCCGCCGAAAGTACTTTGTCCAGCCTTCCTTTGCATGTTTTCTATGATTGTTTTAAGGTGTTTTAAGGGGTTTTTGGGGAGTATTTTAGAGTCATGTTCTTGTATGTTTGGTCCCTCATTTGAGTCCACCTGTGTAGGTTCGGACCTGAGGAACCGAGGACCCTAGCAGTGAGATAGCTGCTTCAGTGTCCGGTCAGAGCTAGCCAGACATGAGTAGAATGACTCCTTATGTTTTAAAGTAAAATAATGAAAGTTTTAGCATGATTCACGCATCATGAATGCCACATCATATTCTAGGTTGTTTGCATTAGAATTCACGAACATGTTGCTTTGCATTATTTGATGTTGATGTGGATGGATGTTGGATGATCCTGTAGTCCTCGTATGATATGATATGATGATGATACGGTATGGAAGACCAGTGAGGCCCATTCTACGCCCCTGGCACAATGTAAGAGAAAGACCAGTGAGGCCCATTCTACGCCCCTGGCACAGTTGGAATGTTATGTTATGTTATGTAAGAGAAAGACCAGTGAGGCCCATTCTACGCCCCTGGCACAGTTGGACTATGTAGAGGACTACTGGTGACAAGTCCATCCTTGATGTGATTTGTCTGTGATGTGATGCATTCCATTAGAGCATATGTTTTAAAATGTTTTATTATTCTGCTCACTGGGCTCTAGTAGCTCACTCCACTCCCTTAATCCCCCAGGTTTGCAGGTACGAGATAGACCAGGAGGTCAGCTAGAGTAAAGTCATGGTCATGTAATAGCTAGTGGTGGATATGATAAATATTGAAATGTAATGTTTAGTACAGTAATGTAATGAATAGTATTAAACAGTTATGTAATGTAATAGTGTTATTGAGGATTAGAGTTGTGCTTGACCCCAGTATGTTGTTAATCCCTTTTGAGTACATGATTTTAATGATTTTTATGTAAACCAAACTTAATAAATGTTATGTTACCCCATTGGAGCATTGTTGAGGACTCCAGTGTGGGGTTGATGATTATGTATATGAATAGTGCATGCACAGGTTGAGTTTGGTAAACGAATGAGAAAATTCAAATTTTTATGTATGTGTTGATCATGTATGGGATTGAACAGGTTTACAGGTTGTATGTTAGGCTTGCTACGGGTCCCGGCAGCCTTAAGCCGATCTGGATCCTAGCGCCGGTAGCGGTCCGAATTCCGGGTCGTTACAAGTGCTAAAGTCCAACCTTGTGCCCATTGCGTTCTGCAGACTCCGCCAAAACCTGGAGGTAAACTAGGGTCCCCTATCTGACACTATAGATACTGGAGCCCCATGCAGCCTGACAATCTCTTCAACATATACTTGTGCCAGTTTGTCCACAGAGTAGCCACTCCTGACAGGGATAAAGTGAGCAAACTTGGTCAATCTGTCCACTATTACCCATATAGAGTCTAATCTGTTGGACGTTGTTGGTAATCCCACCATGAAATCCATAGCTACGTTTTCTCATTTCCACTCTAGAATTGTTTGTGGGTTGAGCATCCCATCTGGCTTCTGATGTTTCAGCTTCACCATCTGACAGATCTTACAAGCTGACACAAACTGCGCCACTTCCTTCTTCATAGCTGGCCACCAATAAACTCTCTTTAGGTCCTGGTACATTTTGGTAGCTCCAGGGTGAACATTGTACCTCGCATTATGAGCTTCCCTCATAATGTCTCCCTTCAAACTCACGTCATCTGGTACACATAATCTGTTCTCATAACGGAGGATCCCTTTGTTGTCAAATCTAAACTCCTCATTTTTGCCTGACTGAACAGTCCTAGCAATTTTCACCAACTTGGGGTCCTTATATTGTTTCTGTGCCACTTGTTCTAGAAACACGGGTGTCACTCTCATCTGAGCCACTAGTGCACCTGTACCAGACAACTCTAACTGTAAACCTTTATTAATGAGCTTGTAAAACTCCCTCACCACCGGTCTCCTCTCTGCTGTAATATGGGATAAACTGCCAAGTGATTTCCGGCTGAGAGCATCTGCTACTACATTTGCCTTACCCGGATGATACTGGATCTTGCAATCATAGTCACTAAGCAGCTCCACCCATCTTCTCTGCCTCAGGTTTAACTCTTTCTAACTCGAGATGTACTGCAAACTCTTATGATCTGTAAAGATCTCATATCTTACCCCATACAGGTAATGCCTCCACATCTTGAGTGCAAAGATTACAGCTGCCATCTCTAGGTCGTGTGTAGGATAATTCAACTCATGATTCTTCAATTGTCTAGAAGCATAAGCAATAACCCTTTCATTCTGCATCAACACACAACCTAGTCCCACTCGAGACGCATCACAAAACACTGTGAAGTCTTCATTACTGGTAGGCAAAGCTAACACCGGTGCTGACGCCGGTCTCCTCTTCAGCTATTCAAAACTTTCTTCACACTATTCTAACCAAACGAACCTCTGATTCTTTTTGGTCAACCTGGTCATAGGAGCACCAATTTTGGAGAAGTCCTGGACAAACCTCCTGTAGTAACCCGCCAAACCCAAGAAGCTCTTAATCTCTATCACTATAGTGGGTCTAGGCCAGTTTGCTACAGCTTCAACTTTCTTGGGATCTACCTCAACTCCCTTTTCTGACACTACATGCCCCAAGAAAGAAATGCTCCTCAACCAGAACTCACACTTAGAGAACTTGGCATACAAGCCGTATTCTCTCAGGGTCTGCAACATTGTCCTCAGATGATGGGCATGCTCCTCTGCATTTCTTGAATACACTAAGATATCGTCAATGAAAATAATAACAAAGTGATCCAAAAACTGGCTAAAAACTCTATTCATAAGGTCCATGAATGCTGCAGGGGCATTGGTCAGCCCGAACGGCATCACTAGGAACTCAAATTGCCCATATCTAGTTCTGAAAGTTGTCTTTGGCACATCTTCTTCTCTGACCCTTGACAGTGCGGTTGTCGAGGCCGGTCAAAAATAACTTTCTTGGTTACCTACAATTTACAACTGCAGATAGTGGTGAAAGATCGTATCCACAGAGAATTGATTACCTATTTATTTATCTCAATCAAGACCAATAGAACTAATTGAAAGCACAAGTGAAGGCAAGTAATCAAGAGAAATAGAAATAAGTGCAAGAAAAGTAAAAAGGGGGGGTTTGAGATGATTTGACTAACAACTATTGAAAGCAAATAAAACAGCAAGTAATTAAAATAAAAGAGGAAATCAATATGAGAAAAGTCTAGTTGAAGATATGGATCCACTTTGGTTGTTTGGGTTGATCATTGAAACATGGTTATCTTGATTGATTCAATAGGTTGGTTATGGGGGTGGAAGACGCTTCTCACCACCATGTCTTTCCTTATGAATAAACTGATTAGGGAACGTCCTCTAACCAATTACTAATCAACAAATTGCCAAGGAACGTCCTTGGGCCATAGGCATCAAAACAATTGCCAATTGCATGAAGAACAAGAAAGATCCAAACCCTAGCTACTCAAACGCATGAGATGTTGCTAGATCATACAATTTCTTGGGTTTTTACACCAAGTGTTCTATGGACAGAATATTTCCAACAATTACGGACTAACAAATATCCAATCCAATAATCAATTAACTTTGCAATTAAGAATCAAGTGGCCAATTTGATTAAAACAACAAAGCAATCTTAGAATTAAGCACAATTACATGAATTTTGAATAAATCAAAAGCAAACATTTTATGTTCAGATCTCACAACCCTTTAAACAACCTTAGTTTCAACCAAACTTCAACTAGAGAGAAGGGTTTCAGCCACTCATGGCTGAACCAAAATAGAAAATAAAAGAAAAGAAGAAGAAGAAGATGAAGAGCCAAAGTGTGGAGAGGCTTGGAGAACCTTGGTCTTGATCAACCCTTGATGGGAGATGGTGATTCTTGGTCTTCTTGAGGCCTTTAAATAGATCTTGAGAGGCTGCCTATTTCCTTTTTAGTGTCCATGCATCTTTTAGAGTGATTGCCCATAGTGTCCTTGAGTCTTCTTTGTGCATTTGTGGAGTTGCAAGCCCTTTTTTGTCTTTTAATTGATGTCCAAGGTGTGTCCAAGAAGATTCATGCACTAAAGAGGAAGGTGGAGCCTTGATTTGAATTTTGAATGAGCATAGCACTATGTAGGAAACATGTGATCTCCAAGATTTGGCTCATTAAATAGGAAGGAGACTGTTCGGGGGCAGGTTCGGCCGCCTAAGTTAAGTTTCGGGGGCAGGACTTTCGTCTCTGGAGCCAAGGTTCGGCGGCCGAAGGTGCCCCCACAGGTGGGTGACTTTCGCCTCTGGACTTGACTTTAGGCCGCCGAAAGTGCCCCCGAAAGTGGGTGACTTTCGGCTTCCGAAAGTGCTTCCGAAAGTGCTTCCGAAGGTGGGTGACTTTCGGCTTCCGAAAGTGCTTCCGAAGGTGCTTCCGAAAGTGGCTGTTTTTTGGCATTCTTTGGCACTTTTAAGAGCATTTTCTCCAAATTGTTTCTTCACACCTAATATCTTCAAAATATGATTAAAACCACAAAATTAGGTAGATAGGTGCAAATAAACATCAATAAGATCATGATAATGTGGATTAAAATATGCTCTATCAAATACCCCCACACTTAAGCTTTTGCTTGTCCTCAAGCAAATAAACATAGTCAAATAAGCTTTCTTTGCTCTAGATCCTTATTTCCGCTTAAGCTCTTACTCTAGACACTTATTTTGAAGCATTGCAGTGAAGAATATATGTATGAAGATTACTTACCTTCTTTCCTTGTTTCCTTTTGCTTACCATGGCTAGGATTTGTTTTCCTCAAGAGAGACATGCATTAATTTGTTAAGACTTTTTCTAGCTTTTGGATTGACTTGCCCTTACCTTGAAGTACTTTATTCAGGCTTTTGCACTTTAGATTTTGCTTGGAAAGGTCACCAACCTATTTTTGATGTCATGGTTTATATTTTTCAGTTGGTCACCTATCCAAGTGGCTACTAGCCTTGTTCATAGTCTTTTGACCATTGGAATAGTTTTTGAATTTGTGCTTTTGAGGTCTTTGCCTTTGCTGAATTTTCTTTCTCTCAATGATTTGGGCAAATCAACACCAATTGCTAAATCATGTCACATTAGGTTCATTCACACAATTTCAATTTATTCTCAATCAATTGAGGGTCATCAATATATTTTTCACCATGGAAAACTCAAAGATTCAATCCAAAAGGCAATTCTCAAACATGAATACAACCCACTGCAATTGATTCAACATAAGTTTAAAGAGTCATCACATCAATGGGGTCATGGAAAGAAAAACTCATCTAACATAGTTCATCAGTTTGAGTAGAGCAAAACAAAAAGGAAGAAGAAGGTTGTGGTTGTGTGTGTTTTATTGAAAGAATAAAAATAACAAAAATGAAAAAATTTTCCTAATGCAAGCAAACTAGAGATTAAAGCAAAAATAAACTTAAAAGTAAAAATTCAGAGATATGCACCCCACACTTAAATCATGCATTGTCCTCAATGTATAAGAAACATAAAAGAACAAAGGAAACTGAGTACTCCCCTGGGTGTGGTGTGCATGGTGCGATCCTCTTGATCAAGGCTCAAGTAATTGGAGAAGGGAAAAGAGTCCCAATTGCATTGAGCAAAAAGTGTAGCGCTCCTTTTGATTTGGTCATGAACCATCCTACTTTCTCCATGTACTCATGAAGTAACATGATTAGCTTCTCCTCTTTCAGATGAGGTTTGCCTCTAGCCCTTATGTTTGCATTTTTGAGATGATTGGGAAGAACTTTGAACTCCAATTCATGTTTCTCCATGTGTAGCTGCAATTTAGTACTAAAATTTGGTAAAACAAACTCTACCTTATCCGAAGGTTTGGGAAGACATTGATCTGCATGCTCCTTTGGTTTAGGTGCTTGGAACACCATTTGTTCCTTGTGAGCATTGGCTGTTTGCGTTGGAAGGCTGAAAGGGGTTTCAGATTGCTCCTTATGCGCAAGACCGGAAGGAAAGGGGAGCTAAAAAGTGGTCGGATTCGGCGGCCGAAAGAGTTCTGAGTTCGGCGGCTGAAAGGTGATTGCGTCTGGCGTCTGAAAGGTAGTCTGGTTCGGCGGCCGAAGAATGTCTGTATTTGGCAGCCGAAAGTCATCAGTTTGTGGAGCGGATTGTGGTGAGGGATTCGGCTTCCGCAAGTCAGTAGGGTTCGGCGGCCGAAAAGTGTTTGGCGGCCGAAGAATGTTTTCCGCCTGCGCAATGTGTTCTTGAAGTGGCGCATCAGACTCTGGCATCTGAAGGTCAGCAGGGTTCGGCGGCCAAAAGTAGACTGGATTCGGCGGCCGAATGTCTTCTATCTGTGCAACCTCAACCTGTTGGACGCTGCAATTGGTTTCTTTCAGTTTTGGTTCTTCCTGACTTTCATCATCTTCTTGGCTAGCTTCCCTACATGAATCATTGGTTAGAATATCATCTTTTATATCAAAATTATCTTTGCTCAAACAATCAATGATATTTGAATTATCAACAAGTTCTGTTTGATCCGTTTGTTTGGACAAACAGTATTATGGTTGTGTTTCTTCAGAGGCTTGTTCTTGTACTTGCCAACTTTCCTCATCATCCTCCACATCTTGAAGTTCTTGCTCTCTTCTTAACATGAGTGCATTCAATGAGATGGCCATTTGATCCATTTGTTGTTGCATACTTTGCAAAGTAACTCCTCGTCTTATCTTCATCAAGGTGCATATTGGAACTTGGAGGTGCTGGTTGGGCTTAATATTCTTGATAATCCTGGTAGTTGTTAGCCTCAACATAGCCATAGTTCGGTTGGTTTCCCTAATATGGACTATATGTGTTATAGTATGGATCATGCCTTGGCTGTTCATAGTATCCTCCAACTGTATGTCTAGGCTGGTCATACTCATAAAGTGTAGAACATCGATTAGTTGGAGATCCTACGTATGCATAATTCCCACATGGTGTTGGTAGCTGAGATGCTTGAACCTGTTGCACTATGTCTATGGCAAGGTCTTTCATAAAAGATGTCAAAAAAGAAAAATCAGATCTACTTACCTTATCCATGATTCAGATCTTGGTCATGAAAGGAAATAAACAGACAAGTAAAATCAATTCCCCGGCAACGACGCCAATTTTTGACAGTGCGGTTGTCGAGGCCGGTCAAAAATAACCTTCTTGGTTACCTACAATTTACAACTACAGATAGTGGTGAAGGATCGTATCCATAGAGAATTGGTTACCAATTTATTTATCTCAATCAAGACCAATAGAACTAATTGAAAGCACAAGTGAAGGCAAGTAATCAAGAGAAATAGAAACAAGTGCAAGAAAAGTAAAAAGGGGGGTTTGAGATGATTTGACTAACAACTATTGAAAGCAAATAAAACAGCAAGTAATTAAAATAAAAGAGGAAATCAATATGAGAAAAGTCTAGTTGAAGATATGGATCCACTTTGGTTGTTTGGGTTGATCATTGAAACATGGTTATCTTGATTGATTCAATAGGTTGGTTATGGGGGTGGAAGACGCTTCTCACCACCATGTCTTTCCTTATGAACAAACTGATTAGGGAACGTCCTCTAACCAATTACTAATCAACAAATTGCCAAGGAACATCCTTGGGCCATAGGCATCAAAACAATTGCCAATTGCATGAAGAACAAGAAAGATCCAAACCCTAGCTACTCAACCGCATGAGATGTTGCTAGATCATACAATTTCTTGGGTTTTTACACCAAGTGTTCTATGGACAGAATAATTCCAGCAATTACGGACTAACAAATATCCAATCCAACAATCAATTAACTTTGCAATTAAGAATCAAGTGGCCAATTTGATTAAAACAACAAAGCAATCTTAGAATTAAGCACAATTGCATGAATATTGAATAAATCAAAAGCAAACATTTTATGTTCAGATCTCACAACCCTTTAAACAACCTTAGTTTCAACCAAACTTCAACTAGAGAGAATGGTTTCAGCCACTCATGGCTGAACCAAAACAGAAAATAAAAGAAAAGAAGAAGAAAAAGATGAAGAGCCAAAGTGTGGAGAGGCTTGGAGAGCCTTGGTCTTGATCAACCCTTGATGGGAGATGGTGATTGTAATACCCGGCTAGACTCCGGTATCGGAATTCCTACCGTTCGGTGGAATCTCCGATGTCGGAAGCCTCTAGTAGGGTAGAATCATGTTTTCATAAAGTGTTTTAAGGTATTTCATAGTTTTTAGTAAAATGGAAATGAGTTTTTGCATAAAAACAACCTTGAAGGAAAACTCAGGTTCGGCCGCCGAACCTCAAGTTCGGCCGCCGAACATGCATGCCTTCGGGAGCGCCTTTAGGCCCCCGAAAGCATAAGTGAGGAAAGTCCAGGTTCGGCCGCCGAACATGGCATGCATGCGGAGGCACGTTCGGCCCCCGAACGTGGCCTGGCCAGCCACTATAAAAGGGTCCCTTAGTCGAAAACGGGCGAGCTTTTTTCCCATTTCCGGCCAAGGTGAGCTCTCCGCCGCCCCTCACCGATCTTGAGTCTTTTCCTTCAGATCTTTCGAGTTTTTCACTAGTTTTCATCTTGTTTTGAAGATTTCCAAGTTTTGAGCAAGTTTTGGAGCTTTGAGGTTCAAGAACTCAAATCTCTTCCAACTCCAAGTTAGATCGCCTCTACCCTCGATCTCCAAGAGGTAAGGGTCGATCTCTAGCTTACCTTATGTTTTAGACAAGTTTTATGCAAGTTCATGGGGTAGAAAATGCATGTGTAGCTTATGTTGAGCTTATGGGTTTTTGGTGTGATTTTTGAACAATGTGGCTTGCAAATGTATGTTGAATGTGTGATAGATGGGGTTTTAGTTAGTTGATGCCCCTAGGAACTTGTATGCTTGTGTATGAGTGTTGTAGAATAGGTTTATGCATGTTTGGTTGAGATTGGAGGCATAAATGCATAAGGGAGCTGAGTTTCTGCCATTCTGGGAGAAATCAGGTTCGGCAGCCGAAGGCACTTTCGGCCGCCGAACGTGCTTGTGGAGGCAGCCTTTGGCTGCCGAAGCTTGCCCCCGAAAGGAGACTTTCGTCTCTGTCTGGGACTTTCGGCCGCCGAAAGTGCCGCCGAACATGCATGAGTTTCGCCTCTGTCTGGGAGTTTCGGCCGCCGAAGGTGCCGCCGAACCTGCCTGACTTTCGGCTCTGGAGGGACTTTCGGCCGCCGAACCTGCCGCCGAAAGTGCCCTGTCCAGCCCTTTCTTGCATGTTTTTCTATGATTATTCCATGATGTTTTAGGGGGTTTTTGGGGAGTAGTTTAGAGTTATGTTCATGTATGTTTGGTCCCTCATTTGAGTCCACCTGTGTAGGTTCGGACCCGAGGAACCGAGGACCCCAGCAGTGAGTCTGTTGCCCCAGTGTCTGGTCAGAGCTATCCAGAGGTGAGTGGAATAACCCTTTATGTTTTTAAGCAGATCAATTGCAAGGATTGAGCATGATCATGCATCATGAATGCCATGTGATGAATTAGGTTGCTTGCATTAGAATTCACGAATATGTTGCATTGCATATTTTAAATGTTGATGTGGATGAATGTTGGATGATCCATAGCCCTCGATCTATGATATGACGATGTGATATGTACGGTACGGAATGTAAGACCAGTGGGACCCATTCTACGTTCGCTGGCACTATGTAAGGGAAAGACCAGGACCCATTCTACGTTCTAGCACAGTTGGACACTGTTATGTTATGATATGTAAGGGAAAGACCAGGACCCATTCTACGTTCTGGCACAGTTGGACCATGTAGAGGGCTATTGGTGACAGGTTCATCCTTGATGTGATTAGCTGTGATGTGATGCATTTCATGTTATCATATGTTTTTAAATGTTTTATTATTCTGCTCACTGGGCTCTAGTAGCTCACCCCTCTCCCAAATTTCCCCAGGATTGCAGGTACAGGGTAGACCAGGAGGTTTACAAGAGGAATGAAGTCTAGTATTTGTAATAGATAGTGTGGACATGATAAATGTATTAATGTTATGTAAAAGTACAGTTTCAGTCATGTAATGATATTGAGGATTAGAGATTTGTGCTTGACTTTATGTATGAGGTATCCCTTTCAATACATGGTCTTAGATGCTTTATAATGTTCATGTAAGCCAACTCATCTTATGATGTATCGCCCATTGGGGCATTGTTGAGATCCCACAGAGGGATTATGATTATGATTATGAGTATGTTCAGTGCATGCACAGGTTGAGTTTGGCTTATGAGTGAAAGAAAAGTTTTAAATTTTTATGTATGTTGTTGATCATGTATGGGATTAAACAAGTTTTCAGGTTGCATGTCAGGCTTGCTACGGGTCTTGGCGGCCTTAAGCCGACCCGGATCCTAGCGCCGGTAGCGGTCCGATTTTCGGGTCGTTACAGAATGGTATTAGAGCCCTAGGTTCATAGGATCGGACCTAGAGTGTCGGGCTCATAAATGTTATAGAAGGTCAAGCACAATAGGAAAGATCATGTCCACTAGGATAGGATGTGGAGTCCTGTCTTGTATGATGATGTGTAATGCCATGATTATATACATGTGCATTGATGCTATGATATGAATGATGTATATGTGATGAGGGTTCATGTGTGCCCACATGAACCATATGATGCTAATGTTTGTATGATGTGTACTGTTTTTCAGAAAACAGGATGAGAGGAACCCGTCGATCGGCAAGATTGACTGGAGTACCACCTGAGGATGAGGGCACGAGCGCCCGTCCTCCTACATTGCTTAGGGCAATGTCTTGTAGAGCCAACAGAGAAAGAGTGTCAAGGGACCCTAGAAGGTCTTTTGATGCTAGCAGAAGGGGGACTGATAGAGGAGGAAGTTCTTCAGATGTGAGGGAGGTTACAGAAGAGGATCAGAGGAGGGATGGGAACCTGGATGTGAGCATGGAGGAAGAGGGGACAGGGGAGTCTCAGGGAGGCGTTCAGGCCTCGGGGTATGGTTTTCCACCCCATTATCCACCCTTTCCACAGGGTTCAGGGTATCCGATGGGAGGCACATCGGATTATTCCAGCTTTAACCCCTACCCTACCTACATGCCTTATCCACCTTTCTATCCACCTTACACACAGTACCCAGCTTATCCACCCTCACCCTTCTATCCAAACCCGGCAAACCCCACCTCGGGGAATGCCGCACCCCCACCTCCACCACCCACAGAACCAGCAGCCCCAGTTACTCAACCTCCTAGACCTAGCTCAGCTGGAGGGCGCAAGGTAAAGATGACAGATTACCTTAAGCTGGATGCTCCCAAATACAAGTCAGGGGATGACCCCTTTGAGTACCTGAGAGTAGTGAAGACAATAACTAATGAGCTAGGGGCAAATGACAGCAGGGCCATTCAGATGGCAGGGTTCACCTTAAAGTGCAAGAAGGCACGGGAATGGTTCAAGTGTTATGTGGACCTGAGACTAGACGGCATGACGTGGGAGGAATTTGCGAATGAGTTTGCTGGATGGGCTTTTCCAGACAGTTCCAGAGAACTGAAGATGATTGAGTTTGAGCAACTAAGGCAGACAGAGCACATGAGTGTTGAGGAGTTCACGGATAAATTCTTAGAGCTATTGCCTTTTTCAGGGCAAGCTCTAGATACAGATACGAAGAAAGCCAAGAGATATGTTATGAAGATGCATTCTAGGTACTCCTCGTTGATTCAGTCAGTTGAGAGGGAAAGTTTCCACACTGTGGTGGATATGGCTCGAAGGATGGAGGCGAGTGCCATAGTAGAGGGGTCAGTGAAGCAGTCAGTGACCCAGTCTTCAGGAGTTAAGACCCCAGGCAGAGGAGGGCCAGGTCTCTCTTCTCAGAGCTTAAGTAAGAAGAGGTGGGACAACACCACCAAGAAGCCGAAGAAGAATAAGTTTTGGAATAAGTTGAAATCCGGTCTGGGATTTAGCGGTGGCTCGAGCTCAGGCTCAGATGGTACAGAATGTCAGAGATGTGGAAGGCCGCACAGAGGAGTGTGTCGAGCTGGGACTAATACATGTTTCAGATGTGGACAGGAGGGACACATGGCTCGGGAGTGTCCTAGAGCACCTTTTATGGGCCAACCCCAGCAGACAGCTTCTGGTAGTGTGGCACAGCCAGCAGCTCCAGCCACAACTCAGGGCAGTGGCAGAGGTAGAGGGAGAGGGGCAGCCTCTTCTTCTGGTTCCCGAGGTGAAGGTCCATCAGCTCCAGCCAGGATCTTCACCATGACTCAGCAGGAGGCTAACACATCCAACACCGTGGTGTCAGGTAATCTCGTCATTGGGTGTTCTGATGTGTATGCATTAATGGACCCAAGTGCATCTCATTCATTTATTGCTCCGAGAGCCGTTGAGAGGTTGGGTCTGATAGTCTCTGGGTTAGAGTGTCCCCTATGGGTCAGTGGACCCAAGTGTGACCCGTCAGTGGCAGAGTCAGTCTGCCAGTTCAGTCCAGTTTTTGTTGAGGGAAGATGCCTCTCCGCCGACCTTGTGGTTCTAGATTTGACAGATTTTGACGTCATTCTAGGGATGGATTGGCTATCTACCCATGTTGCTACCTTGGACTGCAGGGACAAGGTAGTCAGGTTCAGAGATCAAAACGGGTCAGAGGTCGTCTTTAGGGGAGACAAGAGGGGTACACCTAGAGGTCTGATATCAGCTCTTCAGGCTCGTAGGTTGCTTAGGAAGGGATGTTAGGGGTATTTAGCTCATGTGAGAGAGCTAGATAGTCAGGTTAGGGAGCCAACCTCGGTGCCAGTTGTCAGAGAATTTCAGGATGTCTTTCCAGATGAGCTTCCAGGTTTACCACCTGCTAGGGAGATAGAGTTCGAGATAGAGTTGGTGCCTGGAACTAGACCGATCTCTATCCCTCCCTACAGGATGGCCCCAGCCGAGTTGAAGGAATTGAAAGAGCAGTTGCAAGAGCTGGTAGAGAAGGGCTTCATCCGACAGAGTACCTCACCTTGGGGTGCTCCAGTCTTGTTTGTAAGGAAGAAGGATGGGTCCCTTAGACTTTGTATCAACTACAGGCAGTTGAACAAAGTCACTACCAAAAATAGGTACCCTCTGCCAAGGATCGATGATCTATTCGACCAGCTAGCAGGAGCGGGTTGTTTCTCCAAAATAGATCTAAGATCGGGGTACCATCAGCTAAGAATAAGGGATGAAGATGTGCCAAAGACAGCTTTCAGGACCAGATATGGGCATTTTGAGTTCCTTGTGATGCCGTTCGGGTTAACTAACGCCCCTGCAGCATTCATGGACCTCATGAATAGAGTGTTTAGTCAGTACCTGGATCACTTCGTTATTGTCTTCATAGATGATATCTTGGTGTATTCCAGGAATGCAGAGGAGCATGCCCATCATCTGAGGTTGGTTCTGCAGACCTTGAGGGAACATGGCTTGTATGCCAAGTTCTCTAAGTGTGAGTTTTGGCTGAGGAGCATTTCGTTCTTGGGGCATGTAGTGTCAGAGAATGGGATAGAGGTAGACCCCAAGAAGACAGAAACTGTGGCTAACTGGCCTAGACCCACTTCAGTGACAGAGATTAGAAGTTTCTTGGGTTTGGCAGGTTACTACAGGAGGTTCATTCAGGACTTCTCAAAGATTGCAGCTCCTCTGACCAGACTAACCAGGAAGAATCAGAAGTTTGTGTGGACCGACCAGTGCGAAGAGAGTTTTGAAGAGCTTAAGAAGAGGTTGACTTCAGCACCAGTTTTAGCTCTGCCATCTAGTGATGAGGACTTTGCAGTCTTTTGTGATGCGTCCCGTGTGGGACTGGGTTGTGTACTAATGCAGAATGAGAGGGTGATTGCTTATGCTTCTAGGCAGCTGAAGAAGCATGAGTTGAATTACCCCACACATGACCTGGAGATGGCAGCAGTAATCTTTGCACTCAAGATGTGGAGGCACTACCTTTATGGGGTTAAATGTGAGATCTTCACAGATCATAAAAGCCTGCAGTACATCCTGAGTCAAAGAGATTTGAATTTGAGACAGAGGAGATGGGTGGAGCTGCTGAGTGACTATGATTGCAAGATTCAGTACCATCCGGGTAAGGCGAATGTTGTGGCAGACGCCTTAAGCCGGAAATCACTCGGCAGTTTATCCCACATATCGGCAGAGAGGAGGCCAGTGGTGAAGGAGTTTTACAAGCTCATTGAGGAAGGTCTACAGATGGAGTTGTCTGGTACAGGTGCCTTGGTGGCCCAGATGAGAGTGGCACCCGTGTTTCTGGAGCAGGTGGCTCAGAAACAGCATGAGGACCCGGAATTAGTGAAGATTGCCAGGACTGTTCAGTCAGGCAATGATAGTGAGTTCAGATTCGACAGCAAGGGGACCCTCCGCTATGGGAGCAGACTATGTGTACCAGATGACATAGGGCTAAAAGGAGACATTATGAGAGAGGCTCATAATGCAAGATACAGCATTCACCCCGGGGCCACCAGGATGTATCAAGATCTAAAGAAGGTTTATTGGTGGCCAGCTATGAAGAAAGAAGTGGCACAGTTTGTGTTAGCCTGCGAAGTGTGTCAGAGGGTGAAGCTGGAACATCAGAAGCCGGCTGGAATGCTTAACCCGCTACCTATTCCAGAATGGAAATGGGAAAATATAGCTATGGACTTCGTAGTGGGGTTACCGGCGGTGTCCAACAGATTGGACTCCATATGGGTGATTGTGGACAGACTCACCAAATCTGCTCACTTCATCCCTGTCAGGAGTGGCTATTCTGTGGACAAGTTGGCGCAGGTGTATGTCGACGAGATCGTCAGGCTGCATGGGGTTTCTGTTTCGATAGTGTCAGATAGAGGGCCCCAGTTCAACTCCAAGTTTTGGCGGAGTCTGCAGAATGCCATGGGTACCAGGTTGGATTTCAGCACTACCTTCCACCCACAGACAGACGGACAATCAGAAAGGACCATCCAGACCATAGAGGATATGCTCAGAATGTGTGTGCTGGATTTTGGCGGTTCTTGGAGGCAGCATCTACCTTTGGTGGAGTTTGCCTACAATAACAGCCATCATGCTAGCATCGGGATGGCTTCATATGAAGCTTTATACGGGAGGAAGTGTAGGTCACCTGTTTGCTGGGAGGAAGTTGGGGAAAAGGCCTTGGCAGGGCCTGAGCTTGTTGAGATTACCAGCAGGGTAGTACCCATAATCAGAGAAAGGATCAAGACTGCTGCAAGCAGACAAAAGAGTTATGCAGACATCCGCAGAAGGCAGGTCGAGTTTCAGGAGGGGGATCTGGTATTGCTCAAGGTGTCTCCTATGAAAGGAGTGGTTTGCTTCGGTAAGAAAGGTAAACTAGCCCCACGATACATCAAACCCTTTGAAATCTTGCAAAAGATTGGGAATGTGTCGTACAAGCTGGATTTACCTACTTCAATGGAAAGAATCCATCCGGTTTTCCATGTTTCGATGTTGAGGAAGTTTGTGTCAGATCCGAGCAAGGTTCTTAGTGAGCCTGATGTGGAGGTCCAGGAGGATCTCACCTATGTTGAACAGCCAGTACGGATCATAGACACCCAGATCAGAAAGCTAAGAAACAAGGAAATCCCGATGGTGAAAGTCCTGTGGAACCACCACAATTTGGAAGAATGCACTTGGGAGACACGGGAGTCTATGCTCCAGCAGTACCCTCATCTCTTTTAAGGTTAGATCTCGATGTGTTTGTGTGCTATGTATGTATGTTATGTTTTATGCCATGCTATGTGCTAGTTGAGGAACATTCGGGGACGAATGTTCTTAAGGGGGGGAGAATGTAATACCCGGCTAGACTCCGGTATCGGAATTCCTACCGTCCGGTGGAATCTCGGATGTCGGAAGCCTCTAGTAGGGTAGAATCATGTTTTCATAAAGTGTTTTAAGGTATTTCATAGTTTTTAGTAAAATGGAAATGAGTTTTTGCATAAAAACAACCTTGAAGGAAAACTCAGGTTCGGCCGCCGAACCTCAAGTTCGGCCGCCGAACATGCATGCGTTCGGGAGCGCCTTTAGGCCCCCGAAAGCATAAGTGAGGAAAGTCCAGGTTCGGCCGCCGAACCTCAAGTTCAGCCGCCGAACATGGCATGCATGCGGAGGCACGTTCGGCCCCCGAACGTGGCCTGGCCAGCCACTATAAAAGGGTCCCTTAGCCGAAAACGGGCGAGCTTTTTCCCCATTTCCGGCCAAGGTGAGCTCTCCGCCGTCCCTCACCGATCTTGAGTCTTTTCCTTCAGATCTTTCGAGTTTTTCACTAGTTTTCATCTTGTTTTGAAGATTTCCAAGTTTTGAGTAAGTTTTGGAGCTTTGAGGTTCAAGAACTCAAATCTCTTCCAACTCCAAGTTAGATCGCCTCTACCCTCGATCTCCAAGAGGTAAGGGTCGATCTCTAGCTTACCTTATGTTTTAGACAAGTTTTATGCAAGTTCATGGGGTAGAAAATGCATGTGTAGCTTATGTTGAGCTTATGGGTTTTTGGTGTGATTTTTGAACAATGTGGCTTGCAAATGTATGTTGAATGTGTGATAGATGGGGTTTTAGTTAGTTGATGCCCCTAGGAACTTGTATGCTTGTGTATGAGTGTTGTAGAATAGGTTTATGCATGTTTGGTTGAGATTGGAGGCATAAATGCATAATGGAGCTGAGTTTCTGCCATTCTGGGAGAAACCAGGTTCGGCAGCCGAAGGAACTTTCGGCTGCCGAACGTGCTTGTGGAGGCAGCCTTCGGCTGCCGAAGCTTGCCCCCGAAAGGAGACTTTCGTCTCTGTCTGGGACTTTCGGCCGCCGAAAGTGCCGCCGAACATGCATGAGTTTCGCCTCTGTCTGGGAGTTTCGGCCGCCGAAGGTGCCGCCGAACCTGCCTGACTTTCGGCTCTGGAGGGACTTTCGGCCGCCGAACCTGCCGCCGAAAGTGCCCTGTCCAGCCCTTTCTTGCATGTTTTTCTATGATTATTCCATGATGTTTTAGGGGGTTTTTGGGGAGTAGTTTAGAGTTATGTTCATGTATGTTTGGTCCCTCATTTGAGTCCACCTGTGTAGGTTCGGACCCGAGGAACCGAGGACCCCAGCAGTGAGTCTGTTGCCCCAGTGTCTGGTCAGAGCTATCCAGAGGTGAGTGGAATAACCCTTTATGTTTTTAAGCAGATCAATTGCAAGGATTGAGCATGATCATGCATCATGAATGCCATGTGATGAATTAGGTTGCTTGCATTAGAATTCACGAATATGTTGCATTGCATATTTTAAATGTTGATGTGGATGAATGTTGGATGATCCATAGCCCTCGATCTATGATATGACGATGTGATATGTACGGTACGGAATGTAAGACCAGTGGGACCCATTCTACGTTCGCTGGCACTATGTAAGGGAAAGACCAGGACCCATTCTACGTTCTGGCACAGTTGGACACTGTTATGTTATGATATGTAAGGGAAAGACCAAGACCCATTCTACGTTCTGGCACAGTTGGACCATGTAGAGGGCTATTGGTGATAGGTTCATCCTTGATGTGATTAGCTGTGATGTGATGCATTTCATGTTATCATATGTTTTTAAATGTTTTATTATTCTGCTCACTGGGCTCTAGTAGCTCACCCCTCCCCCAAATTTCCCCAGGATTGCAGGTACAGGGTAGACCAGGAGGTTTACAAGAGTAATGAAGTCTGGTATTTGTAATAGATAGTGTGGACATGATAAATGTATTAATGTTATGTAAAAGTACAGTTTCAGTCATGTAATGATATTGAGGATTAGAGATTTGTGCTTGACTTTATGTATGAGGTATCCCTTTCAATACATGGTCTTAGATGCTTTATAATGTTCATGTAAGCCAACTCATCTTATGATGTATCGCCCATTGGGGCATTGTTGAGATCCCACAGAGGGATTATGATTATGATTATGAGTATATTCAGTGCATGCACAGGTTGAGTTTGGCTTATGAGTGAAAGAAAAGTTTTAAATTTTTATGTATGTTGTTGATCATGTATAGGATTAAACAGGTTTTCAGGTTGCATGTCAGGCTTGCTACGGGTCTTGGCGGCCTTAAGCCGACCCGAATCCTAGCGCCGGTAGCGGTCCGATTTTCGGGTCGTTACAGTGATTCTTGTTCTTCTTGAGGCCTTTAAATAGATCTTGAGAGGCTGCCTATTTCCTTTTTAGTGTCCATGCATCTTTTAGAGTGATTGCCCATAGTGTCCTTGAGTCTTCTTTGTGCATTTGTGGAGTTGCAAGCCCTTTTTGGTCTTTTAATTGATGTCCAAGGTGTGTCCAAAAAGATTCATGCACTAAAGAGGAAGGTGGAGCCTTGATTTGAATTTTGAATGAGCATAGCACTATGTAGGAAACATGTGATCTCCAAGATTTGGCTCATTAAATAGGAAGGAGACTGTTCGGGAGCAGGTTCGGCCGCCTAAGTTAAGTTTCGGGGGCAGGACTTTCGTCTCTGGAGCCAAGGTTCGGCGGCCGAAGGTGCCCCCGAAGGTGGGTGACTTTCGCCTTTGGACTTGACTTTAGGCCGCTGAAAGTGCCCCCGAAAGTGGGTGACTTTCGGCTTCCGAAAGTGCTTCCAAAAGTACTTCCGAAGGTGGGTGACTTTCGGCTTCCGAAAGTGCTTCCGAAGGTGCTTCCGAAAGTGGCTGTTTTTTGGCATTCTTTGGCACTTTTAAGAGCATTTTCTCCAAATTGTTTCTTCACACCTAATATCTTAAAAATATGATTAAAACCACAAAATTAGGTAAAATAGGTGCAAATAAACATCAATAAGATCATGATAATGTGGACTAAAATATGCTCTATCAACCCTCAACTGGTAGTACCCGGATCTCAAATCTACTTTTGAGAAACAACCGGCTCCTGATAGCTGGCCGAATAGATCATCAATCCTGGGTAGCGGATATTTGTTCTTGGTAGTGACCTTGTTCAACTGTCTGTAGTCGATACAAAGTCTTAGGGATCCATCCTTCTTTTTCACAAACAGGACCGGAGCACCCCAAGGTGAGGTACTAGGTCGGATGGAACCCTTATCTACCAACTCTTGCAACTGCTCCTTTAACTCCTTTAACTCTGCAGGCGCCATCCTGTAGGGAGGGATAGAGATGGGTCTGGTTCCTAGCGTCACTTCAATTTCAAACTCTATCTCTCTAGTAGGTGGTAAACCTAGCAGCTCGTCTGGAAAGACATCTAGGAACTCTTTAACTACGGGCACTGAAGCTGGTTCCCTGACCTGACTGTTAAGCTCTCTGACATGAACAACAAACCCCTGAAAACCCCTCCTAAGCAACCTACAAGCCTGAAGGGCTGACATCAAACCTCTAGGCATCCCTACTCTGTCTCCTCTAAAGACTACCTCTGATCCATCTTGATCTCTGAACCTGACTACCTTGTCTCTACAATCCAAGGTAGCACCATGAGTAGAGAGCCAATCCATCCCTAGAATGATGTCAAAATCAGTCAAATCTAGAACCACAAGGTTAGCTGGAAGGCATCTACCTTCAACAAAAATTGGATTGTATCGGCAGACTGACTCTGCCACAGATGGATTACACTTGGGCCCACTGACCCAAAGAGGACACTCTAGCCCAGAAGCTATCAAACCCACTCTGTCTACGGCTCTCTGAGCAACAAAAGAATGAGAAGCACCAGGGTCCATAAGAGCATACACATCAGAACATCCAATAGTGAGATTACCTAACACCACCGTGTTCGATGTGTTAGCCTCCTGCTGAGTCATGGTGAAGATCTGTGCTGAAGCTGATGGACCTTCTCCGTGGGAACCTGCTGAAGAAGAGACTGTCCCTCTCCCTCTACCTTGACCTCTGTCCTGTGACATGGTTGGAGCTGCTGGCTGAGCTACACTGCTAGAAGCTGTCCGCTGGGACTGAACCATCATAACTGCACTAGGACACTCACGTGCCATGTGCCCCTCCTGTCCACATCTGAAACATGCTGTAGTCCCAAACCGACAAACCCCTTTGTGCAGCTTACCGCACCTCATATATCCAGAGCTATCCAAACCAGAGCTCGAACCACTACCCATTCCCAGACTAGACTTTAACCTGTTCCAAAACTTGTTCTTCTTAGGCTTGGATTTGTTCCACTTCTTACCCTTCGTGGCAGCTTCACCCAGAGAGGAGAGATCAAAATTTCCTGAAATCGGAGTTTTGGAACCCGAGGACTGTGCCACCTGCTGCTTTACTGTCCCCTGAATAATGGCACTAACCTCCATTTTTCTAGCTGCATCTACTATGGTGTGAAAGCTCTCCCTCTCTGCCGCTAAGATCAGGGAGGAATACCTTGAGTGGAGTCTCATGGTATATCTCCTAGCTTTCTTCTAATCCGTATCATATGCCTGTCCCATAAACTGAAGCAACTCCAGGAATTTGTCTGTGTACTCATCTACAGTCATGTCTTCAGTTTGTCTCAGCTGCTCAAACTCAATTACCTTCAATTCCCTTGAACTATCTGGAAAAGCCCATCCTGCAAACTCATTCGCAAACTGCTCCTATGATAGGCTGTCCAGTCTCGGGTCCACATAATTTTTAAACCATCCTTTCGCCTTCTTACATTTAAGAGTGAACCCCGCCATCTGAATGGCTATGCTATCACTAGCCCCTAACTCATCAGTTATCATTTTCACCGTCTTGAGATACTCAAACGGATCATCACCTGTTTTGAACTTGGGAGCATCCAACTTCAGATAGTCTGTCATTTTTACTTTGCTCCCATCTGATGGGTTGGGTCTCGATGATTGGGTTTCTCCTCTGCTGGTTCTACTAGACCTTGTTCTTGGCAGAGCAGGGGGTAGGGCATCCATGCCCTCATTCTCAGGTGGAACTCCAGTCAATCTCGCAGATCGACGAGTGCCTCGCATTCTGATTTCTGAAAAAACAACATACATCACATAAACATTAGCATCATATGGCTCATATGGACACACATGAACCCACATCTCATTCATACATATCATTAATGCACATGCATAATATCATGGCATTTCACCTCATTATCAAGACAGGACTCTACATCCTATCCTAGTTGACATGATTTTTCCTAATGTGCTTGCCCTTCTATAACATCTATAAGCCCGACACGCTAGGTCTGACCATATGAACCATGCTCTGATACCACTCTGTAACGACCCGGAAACCGGACCGCTACCCGCGCTAGGATTCAGATCGACTTAAGATCGCCGGAACCCGTAGCAAGCCTACTATCCATCCTGTATGCCTGATAAAATCCCATATATGATAATACATTTTCATAAAAAATTTACACTTTTCATATACCAAGCTCAACCTGTGCATGCACCATAAGCTGTATACATAAAACCCACACTAGAGCCCTCATCAAATGCTCTAGTATGGTAAACATCACATGCCTCAAGCTTGCTCCAACATAACTTATCATTAAAACTTTTACATAAAGATCATGATAAACAGGGATATACAAAACATAAACTAGGGCAAAGCACAAATCTAATCCATTACATAGTACATGTCCACTACTAATCTATTAAATGAGCTTATACCAGCCTCTAGCCGACTTCCCGAGTTATTCTTGACCCTACAAACCTGGGGTTAGGGGAAAGGGATAAGCTACAAGAGCCTAGTGAGCAGAATGTAAAAATAGTTTATTAAACATATGCTCTCATGAAATGCATCACAACACAAACAATACACATCAAGATGGACTTGTCACCAGTAACCCTCTACATATCCAAATAATACCCGGCCCTCGATGGAGCTCCTTAGGACTTCCTCTTAAACATAACATAATATGTCTAACTGTGCCAAGGGTGTAGAATGGGCCTCGACCTGGACTTTCTCTTACATCGTGCCAGGGGCGTAGAATGGGCCTCGACCTGGACTTTCGTATCATATCATATCATATCATATCATATCATATCGAGGGCTAGTGGGTCATCCAATATCCATCCACATCAACAGTAAATTATGCAATGCATCATATTCGTGAATTCTAATGCAACAACCTATTACATAACATGGCATTCATGATGCATGAATATGCTTAAAAGTTTGATTACTTTAAAAACAATAGATTAGTTTAGTTCTACTCACCTCTGGCTGACGCTCGATTGTCAAAGACGCAGCTGGCTCACTGAAGGCCTCTACGGTCTCCCTGGTCTGATCCTACATAGGTGGACTCAAATGAGGGACCAAACACATCTCTAACAAGACTCTAAACATCTCCCCAAAAAGTCCCTAAAGCATCATAAAACATGCATTCAAAACAGGCAAAGAAAGGCTGGGCAGGGGACTTTTGGAGGCGGGTTCGGCGGCCGAAGGTCCCTACAGATCCGAAAGTCAGGCACTTTCAAAGGCAGGTTCGGCGGCCGAAAGTCTCCACAGATTCGAAAGTCAGGCACTTTCGGGGGCAGGTTCGACGGCCTAACCCCTTCACAGATCCAAAAGTCCTCCCTTTCAGGGGCAGGTTAGGCGGCCAAAGGCTGCCTCCACAGGCAAGTTCGGCGGCCGAACCTTACTTCGGCGGCCGAACTTTACTTCGGCGGCCGAACCTGGGTTTTCCAGGATGGCAAAACCCGATTCTGCCTTAACACTCAACTACCAAAACTCACCAAACTCGTACCCAACTTCCTACAACATGCATACTCACTCCAACATGCATAAGGGGTATAAAAACTAGCCTAAACCCCAACAACAACCACAAAACTCATCAAGAAAGCATACATTCATCAACAACCCAACTCAAAGCCTATAACCTTAGATCTAGCCATATCATGCAATTTTAACCCTTAACCCTTTTTAAAACTTGCTTAAAACATAAACAAAAGCGAGGATCTACACTTACCTCTTGAAGATCGAAGGTAGATGTGACCCAAACTTGGAGTTGAGGAGAAACGGTCTCCCAAACTTTAAAATCTTTGATCCAAGCTTAAAACTTCAAAAATAAACAAAAACTCATGAAAATTTGAAGGAAAAACATAAAATCATCAAAGGAAGGGCAAGAACTCACCTTTGCCCGAAAATGGAGAGAGAAACTCCTCCATTTTTGGACTGGAGGCCTCTTATAGGTGGCTGGCCAGACCACCTTCGGGGGCCAAAAGAGAGCTCCCGCGGTAGCACCATGTTCGGCGGCCGAACATGAGGTTCGGCAGCCGAACCTGGGCTTATCCCTCAAAAACATTTTTCTTTCATTTTAAAATCTTAACTCAAAACCAATCAATAAAATCATAAAAAACATTTTGTAAAAATATATTTTACCTTTCTAAGAGGTTCCGGTATTCGAGATTCCCGGATTCCAATGGGGATTCCGTTGGAAAGTTGGAATTTCAACATCGGAGTCTAGCCGGGTATTACAGGATCGAGGTAGTAATCTCCGTAGAAATCCAAGTAAGCAGTTTCAGGATACAGAATCCTGAGATTTCAGAAAATTCTGAAGAAATGCAATTCAATTTTGATTAAGCTGAATTTTTACGAGAAAAGGCTATAATCAGAATAGCGATTTACAGGAACAAAATATCCAGAATATTCAACATTCAAGTCAAGTCACGTACTTTTAATGTTGGGGATTTAGTCCTTAAAACTACGAATGTAATAAGTGGTAATGTCGGGTCTGGTAAGTTGGGTGAAAATTGAAAAGGACAATTTAAGGTCTCGAAGATTATTCATCCAGGGTCTTATAAGCTGACCAAGTTAGATGGCCAATTCATTTCCCACACCTGGAATATTTGTAATCTAAGAGAATTTTATCAATAATAGTTAACGAGGTACTTTCTTCATGTGTTGTGTTCTTTAATGACAAGGAAAGTTAGGGTTGCCTTCTTCAAAAAGATTAAAGAGGGTTCATTAAAGGCCACAAGGTGAGTTCTGCTAGGCCACCATCCAAGTGTTAGTCCCGCTAAACAAGATACTTATGATAAGCCAGAAGGCGAGTTCCGCCAGGCCACCATTCGAGTGTTAGTCCCGCTAAACAAGACATCTTATGCTAGGCCACAAGGCGAGTTCCGCCAAGCCACAATCCAGGTGTTAGTTCTGCTAAACAAGATATCTTATGCCAGACCACAATCTAAGTGTTAGTCTCGCTAAACAAGGCAGACCACAATTCAGGTGTTAGTCCCACTAAACAAGGCATCTTATGCCAGGCCACAAGATGAGTTCTGCCAGGCTATAATCTGGGTGTTAATCTCGCTAAACAAGGCATCTTATGCCAGACCATAAGATGACTTTCGCCAGCCCAAAATCTGGGTGTCAATCTCGTAAAACAAGGCATCTTGTGCCAAGCCACAAGATGAGTTTCACCAAGCCACAATCCAGGTGTTAGTCCAACTAAATAAAGTATCTTATGCCAGGCCACAAGGCAAGTTCTGCTAGGCCAAAATTCGGGTGTCAATTCTGCTAAACAAGGCATCTTATGCCAGGCGACAATCTGGGTGTTAATCCTGCTAAACAAGAAATCTTATGACAGGCTACAAGACGGGTTCTACTAAGCCACAATTCGAGTGTTAGTCCCGACGAACATGGCATCTTATGCTAGGTTGAAAGGCGAGTAATCGCCAAGCAAGTCTTTGAGCGTTAGTCCCAAAAAGAAAAAATCAAGTTTCTACTAGAAAGTGTCATGCAATTGGTAACCATCAGGCGAGTCTTCGAGCGTTAGTTCTAAAAGACAAAATCAAGTTTCTTCTAAAAAGTGCCATGAGGCAGGTAACCACCAAGCAAGTTTTTGAGTGCTAGTTCCAAAAGACAAAGGCAAGTTGTAGCAAAAAAAGCTACAAGGCAGGTAACTACCAGGCTCAACGATCAAATGTCAATCCCATAAAAAAATTTCTAAGACATTTTATACCCAAATCACAAGGCTAGTATCCGCCAGGCCATGATCCGGTATTGGTCCCATTTAATTGCTAAGGCATTTTTATGACCGGTTGTTAGTCCCGATAAAGATTAAAGTTGTTATTTATGCCCAGGCCTCAAGGCGCATATTCGCCAAGACTACGAGACTGGGTGTTAGTCCTATGTTGTAAAACTTCTCTAAAGCATTTCATGCCCAGGCTATAACGCGAGTATCCGCCAGGCTACATGTCCGAGTATCAATCCTATTTTGCAAATTTTTCAAGTTATTTTAAGACCACTAGTTAGGCTAGTGACCGGGTGTTAGGTCCTGTTAGTAAACCTGCTTTAGTGTATTCCAGAAACGCAGAGGAGCATACCCATCATCTGAGGATAGTTTTGCAGACCCTGAGGGAGCATGGCTTATATGCCAAGTTCTCCAAGTGTGAATTCTGGTTGAGGAGCATTTCATTCTTGGGGCATGTTGTATCAGAGAACAAAATTGAAGTGGACCCCAAGAAGGTGGAAGCTGTAGCAAACTGGCCTAGACCCACTACAGTAACATAGATCAAGAGCTTTTTGGGTTTGGCAGGTTACTACAGGATGTTCGTTCAGGACTTCTCAAAAATTGCCGCTCCTATGATCAGATTGACCAAGAAGAACCAGAGGTTTGTGTGGTCTGATCAGTGCGTGGAAAGCTTTGAAGAGCTGAAGAAGAGATTAACGTCAGCACCGGTGTTAGCTCTGCCTACCAGTAATGAAGACTTCACAGTGTTTTGTGATGCGTCCCGTGTGGGACTGGATTGTGTGTTGATGCAAAATGAGAGGGTAATTGCTTATGCTTCTAGGCAGCTGAAAAAGCATGAGTTGAATTATCCTACACACGATCTAGAGATGGCAGCTATGATCTTTGCACTCAAGATGTGGAGACATTACCTTTATGGGGTAAAGTGTGAGATCTTCACAGATCATAAAAGCCTGCAGTACATCTTGAGTCAGAGAGAGTTGAATCTGAGGCAGAGGAGATGGGTGGAACTGCTTAGTGACTATGCTTGCAAAATTCAGTACCATCCGGGTAAGGCAAATGTTATAGCAGATGCCCTAAGCCGGAAATCACTTGGCAGTCTATCCCATATCACAGCAGAGAGAAGACCGGTGGTGAGGAAATTCTATAAGCTCATTAATGAAGGGTTGCAGTTGAAGTTGTCTGGTACAGGTGCTTTGATAGCTCAGATGAGAGTGACACCCGTGTTTCTGGAGCAGGTGGCTCAGAAATAGCATAAGGACCCAGAGTTAGTGAAAATTGCCAGAATTGTCCAGTCAGGCAAGAATGAAGAGTTCAGATTTGACAGCAAAGGGATCCTCCACTATGGGAACAGGTTATGTGTACCAGATGACGTGAGTTTGAAGGGAGACATTATGAGGGAAGCTCATAATGCCAGATACAGTATTCACCCTGGAGCCACCAAGATGTATCAGGATCTGAAGAGAGTTTATTGGTGGCCAGCTATGAAGAGAGAAATGGCACAGTTCGTGTGCACCTGCGAAGTATATCAGAGGGTGAAGCTGGAACATCAGAAGCCGGCTGGAATACTTAACCCACTGCCTATTCCAGAGTGTAAATGGGAGAATATAGCTATGGATTTTGTGGTGGGGTTACCGGCAGCGTCCAACAGATTGGACTCCATATGGGTGATTGTGGATAGACTGACCAAATCTGCTCATTTCATCCCTGTCAGGAGTGGCTATTCTGTGGACAAATTGACGCAGGTGTTTGTCGATGAAGTGGTCAGGTTGCATGGGGCTCCTGTTTCAATAGTGTTTGATAAGGGACCCCAGTTCACCTCCAGATTTTGGCGGAGTCTGCATAATGCTATGGGTACCAGGTTGGATTTTAGCACTGCTTTCCATCCTCAAACAGACGGACAGTCAGAGAGGACCATCTAGACAATTGAAGATATGCTCAGAATGTGTGTGCTAGATTTTGGCGGTTCTTGGAGGCAACATTTACCTTTGGTGGAGTTTGCCTACAATAACAGCTATCATGCTAGCATCGGGATGGCTCCATATGAAGCTTTGTATGGAAGGAAGTGCAGGTCACCTGTCTGCTAGGAGGAAGTTGGAGAAAGGGCCTTAGCAGGGCCTGAGCTAGTAGAGATCACCAGCAGGATAGTGCCATCATCAAAGAAAGAATTAGGACTGCTGTGAGCAGGCAAAAGAGTTATGCAGATGTCCGCAGGAAGCATGTAGAGTTTTAGGAGGGAGATTTGGTGTTGCTCAAGGTGTCTCCTATGAAAGGGGTGATTCGTTTTGGGAAGAAAGGTAAGCTAGCTCCATGGTACATCGGACCCTTTGAGATCTTGCAAAAGATTGGGAATGTATCGTACAAGTTGGAATTACCTGCTTCAATGGAAAGAATACATCCGGTTTTCCATGTTTCCATGTTACGAAAGTTTGTGTCAGATCCGGGAAAAGTTCTTAGTGAGCCTGATGTGGAGATCCTAGGAGATCTCACCTATGTTGAGCAGCCAGTGCGGATCCTAGACACGCAGATCAGAAAGTTGAGGAACAAGAAAATCCCGATGGTGAAAGTCCTTTAGAATCACCATAATGTAGAAGAATGTATCTGGGAGACACGGGAGTCCATGCTCCAGCAATACCCTCATCTCTTTTAAGGTTAGTATCTATGTGTTGTTATGTGTTTATGTTTATTATGCCATGTTATGCTAGTTTGGTGAACATTCGAGGACGAATGTTCTTAAGGGGGGAGAATGTAATACCCGGCTAGACCCCGACATCGGGATTCCTATTTTCCCATGGAATCTCGGATGTCGGAAACCTCTAGAAAGGTAAAATATGTTTTTCTAAAGTGTTTTCATGTGTTTTAAGGTTTTAAGTAAGAAAGAAATTGAGTTTTGAAAGAAAATGTTTTGGAGGAGAAACCCAGGTTCGGCCGCCGAACATGGTGGAGTTGCGGAGGCACTTTTGGCTTCCGAAGGTGGTCTGGCCAGTCGCCTATAAAAGGCCCCCTGTCCGAAAATGGGTGAGTTTTCTCTCTCTATTTTCGGGCAAGGTGAGTCTATGCCACCCCTTTTGTCGATCTTGTGTTTTCTCCTCAAATCCTTCAAGTTTTAATAAGTTTTAGCTTGGTTTTGAAGATTTTTAAGCAAAAATCGAAGTTTTGAAGCTTAGAGACCCCGGAGCTCGATTTCTCCCATCTCCGAGTTTGGATCGTCTCTCCTCTCGATTTTCAAGAGGTAAGTGGAGATCCTACCTTTCTTTTATGTTTTATGAAAGTTTTGAAGGGTTTTAAGGAGTAGTGATGCATGTTTAGGTTAGTTATATATGTTAGGGTTTTTGTGGGTTTAAGGATGAAATGTGTGTTTAATGTATGTTGCTTGTTGATGTTTGTTGGGGTATAGGATAGTTTGAGACCCCTATATACTTGTGTGCATGTTTATGCATGTTTGGGAGTGTTGTGCATGAGTTTGGAAAGTTTGGGAGGTAAAATGTGCATGAGAGGCTTGAGTTCTGCCATTCTGGAAGAACTCAGGTTCGGCAGCCGAAGCCATGTTCGGCCGCTAAACCTGCCTAGGGAGGCAGTTCTAGCTGCCGAACCCTGCCCCCGAAAGTTTGGACTTTCGGCTCTAGAAGGGAGTTTCGGCCGCCGAACCTGCCCCCGAAGGTTGGCGAGTTTCGGCTCTGGAACCACTTTCGGCCGCCGAACCTACCGCCGAAAGTGGCTGAGTTTCGGCTCTAGAGGGACTTTCGACCGCCGAACCTGCAGCCGAAAGTGCCCTGTCCAGCCTTCCTTTGCATGTTTTCTATGATTGTTTTATGATGTTTTAGGGGGTTTTTGGGGAGATGTTTAGAGCCATGTTAGTGTATGTTTGGTCCCTCATTTGAGTTCACCTATGTAGGTTCGGACCCGAGGAACCGAGGACCCCAGCAGTGAGATAGCTGCTTCAGAGTCTTTTCAGAGTCAGCCTGAGGTGAGTAGAATGGATCTTTATGTTTCAAAGCAAATAAATTTCGAGCATGTTCATGCATCACGAATGCCATGATATATATTAGGTTGTTTGCATTAGAAATCACGAATATGTTGCATTGCATATTATGATGTTGATGTGGATGGATGTTGGATGATCCATTAGCCCTCGATATGATATGATGACGATGATATGGTATGGAAGTCCAGTGAGGCCCATTCTACGCCCCTGGCACATTGGAATGTTATGTTATGTTATGTTAAGAGAAAGACCAGTGAGGCCCATTCTACGCCCCTGGCACCATTGGAATGTGTAGAGGGCTATTGGTGACAAGTCCATCCTTGATGTGGATTGTTTGTGATGTGATGCATTCCATGAAAGCATGTGTTTTAATATATTGTTTTACTATTCTACTCACTGGGCTCTAGTAGCTCACCCCTTTCCCTTAACCCCCAAGCTTGCAGGTTCGGGATAGACCAGGAGGTCATCAAGAGTAAAGGCATAGTGTATGTAATAGTTAGTTGTGGACATGAAAGATATTGTAATGTAATGTATTGTAAGATATTGTATAATTTGTATTGAGGATTAGTATTGTGCTTGACCCTAAAGTGTATGGTTAATCCCTTTTGATACATGATCTTTATATAATGATTTATTAATGTGATGTAAACCAAGCTTGATGTATGTAATGTTGACCCAGCTAGAGAATTTGGTGAGGGCTCTAGTATGGGGTTGTATGTTTAATGTTATGGTGCATGTACAGGTCAAGCTTTGTAGATGGAAAGTTTAAAATTTTTATGAAAATGTATGATCATGTATGGGATTTATCAGGTATGACAGGTTGTATGCTAGGTTTGCTACGGGTCCCGGCGACCTTAAGTCGATCCAGATCCTAGCGCCGGTAGCGGTCCGATTTCGGGTCGTTACAATGATCTTCTCATTACTAAGAAAAGGATGTAATTGACCAGGATGTGGTATTGGTCGTAAATGCGTTCTATAATTGTAACGACCCGAAAACCGGACCGCTACCGGCGCTAGGATCCAGATCGGCTTAAGGCCGCCGGGACCCGTAGCAAGCCAAACATTCATCCTGTATACCTGTTTAATCCCATACATGATCAACAATTACATAAAAATTTTAAAACTTTCTCATTTGATCATTCATTCACTCATTCATTCATTCTTTCATTCATTCATTCCTTCACCAATCTTAACCTATGCATGCACAAATCATAACATAAAACCCCTCACTGGAGTCCTCATCAAATACTCCAATGGGGTAACATAACATACATTGAGCTTGGTTTACAATAATCATCATTTAACATTTAAGATCATGTACCACAAAGGGATTAACAATCATACTATGGTCAAGCACAACTCTAAACTTCCATAAGCATCAATATATTACATTTCTATACTATACTTTCACATTACATCATATTCATGTCCACATCTAGCTATTACAATAACATAACTCTACTCCTGCTGACCTCCTGGTCTACCCTGTACCTGCAAACCTGGGGTTAAGGGAGAGGGGTGAGCTATAAAGTCCAGTGAACAGAATAATAAAATATTCAATTTATATTTCATGCTTTCATGAAATGCAACACAGCACAAACAAATCACATCAAGGATGGACTTGTCACCAATAGTCCTCTACATAGTCCAATCGTGCCAGGGGTGTAGAATGGGCCTCACTGGTCTTCCATACCGTATCATCATCATACCATAACATACGAGGACTAAAGGATCATTCAACATCCATCCACATCATCATCAAGTTATGCAATGCAACATATTCGTGAATTCTAATGCAAACAACCTAGTAGATCTCATGGTATACGTGATGCATGTATCATGCTCAAAATTTATTTATTTGTTTTGAAACGTAAAGAGTTATTCCACTCACCTCTGGCTGAAGCTCTAATGACTCTGAAGCAGCTATCTCACTGCTGAGGTCCTCGGTTCCTCGGGTCCGAACCTACACAGGTGGACTCAAATGAGGGACCAAACATCCATGAACATGACTCTAAAATACTCCCCAAAAACCCCCTAAAACATCTTAAAACAATCACATAAATCATGCAAAGGAAGGCTAGACAGGGCACTTTCGGCGGCAGGTTCGGCGGCCGAAAGTCCCTCCAGAGCCAAAAGTCATGCACCTTCGGCGGCACTTTCGACGGCTGAAGGTTCCCTCCAGAGACGAAACTCATGCATGTTCAGCGGCACCTTCGGCGGCCGAAACTCCCTTCCAGAGCCGAAAGTCCACTTTCGGGGGCAGGGTTCAGCAGCCAAAAGTTGGCCTCCACAAGCAGGTTCGGCGGCCGAAAGTCCCTTCGGCTGCCGAACATGAGTTCTCCCAAAGGGGCAGAAACTCAGCTCCAACATGCACAAAAGCCTCCCAACTCATTCACACATGCATTTTCCTATTCTACAACATGCAAACACAAGCCAACAAGCACATAGGGGTCTCAAACTAACTTAAACCCCAACCAAAACACATCAAACAACCCACATTGCTCATAAACATAACATAAACCCATAAACTTCAACAATAACCTAAATATGCATTTCTACCCCACAAAACTCATAAAACTTGTTTAAAACATACTAGAATGGCAAGATCGAAGCTTACCTCTTGAAGATCTAGAGGAGAAACGATCCTAACTTGGAGATGGGGGAGATCTCAACTCTTTGGTCTCCAAGCTCCAAAACTTGCTCTTTTGCTCAAAAATCTTCAAATCAACATAAAGCTTGTTAAAATGTGAAAGATCGGAGGAAAAACATCAAAGATCAACTATGGGAGAGCAGGAACTCACCGTGGCCGAAAATGGGGAGAAAACTCGCCCGTTTCGGCCATGGAGCCCCTTTTATAGGGGCTGCCAGACCACCTTTCGGCAGCCTAAAGTGCCTCAAAAACTCATGCGAGTTCGGCGGCCGAACATGAGGTTCGGCGGCTGAACCTTTGAAACTTTCGGAAGCCTAACTTGCCCCCCTAAACTATCCAATGTTCGACGGCCGAACTTGGGGTTCGGCGGCCGAACCTGGAAATGCCTCCTTGGTCTTTTTCATTCAAAACTCAATTTCCTTTCTTGCTTAAAACCATAAAATACATTAAAACATTTCATGAAAACATGGTTTTACCCTTCTAGAGGTTTTCGACATCCGAGATTCCATCGGACGGTAGGAATTCTGATACCGGAGTCTAGCCGGGTATTACATTGACCTTCTCATTAGTATGAAAGGGATGTAATTGATCAGGATGCTTTCACTTTCATGGACTGCCCTTAGTTGAATGATAGAAGCAAGAGCGCGAATGGGGTCATTGAAGGAAAAGCTTGAGGTAGAACTTACAGAATAGGAAAAAGAAGAGAAAGTATTCCTATTCATTTCTACAAAAGAGAAAGCAAATAGGAATTACCCTGAAGCAAAGGAGTGGTCAGGTCTTTTCTAAACGCAAATATCGATTGTGAGCAAAAGTGGAAAAGAAGGGATTTTATACGATGGCTTTGCCGACAAGCTTTAAATGCAGCAAGGCAGTCATCATTGATGGGCAGGAGCAAGCGAAGTGATGTTAGCAGGAAAATGCCAATCTAAATCACCTACGTGCCCCAAATCGTATTGACAACTGTCAGTTTTGAATCTAAAGAATCGAAAACCAGTGGGGGACCTCTGATGTAATACAACAATCACCGAAAGTAAGCCATGAGTTGTCACCATACGATAGAGCCATATGGTAAGGGACTAATAAGTCGATACATGGTCCCACCCATAGAAAGGAAGTCCCATATACCATAGCACCCGGTTATTCATTAAGTCTCGCCCTCTCCTAAATAGGTCGAGTTTTCATATAAAGTTACCGTTAACAAGTACAATCCAGTAGATCCCCATTACACCTGTAATTACGGGAATCTCGATCAATTAGCCAATGAGATCCCTTATCAATTAGCCATCACCCATCAGATTTTTAGGAAATACTATAATTAACTTCATCATTTTACAGTATAAAAGCTAAAGATCATAGAGACAAAGTTACACATTCTCTTACATAACTACTCTTGAATTCTAAGCAATTTCTTATACTTACTCTATTCTTTAGCTTACTGACTTGAGCATATAAGTGGCTGTCGCAGGCGTCAACCATCTCACATTCTCTTTCTTGCAAGATTGACTAATTACACTATAGTTCCACTTCGACTGCATCATTTATCAAGAATTATAATTAAATGTGACATATAATCATATAGTTATCATGACTCTAGTGGAGATTGAGATTTCTAACAAAGGAATTTTAGTTAATGATAAGTATGGTTAAGATTCATGAATGATGAGATAACATATTCGTTATCAATCGGATAATTTTAGAATATTACGTTAGATGTCATCCAAGACTTATGAAACCTAGGAGTGAGAATTGAGAATCTAATTCACCGTAATAATAGAAAAGTGTTTCTGTAATCTCATTGCCAATCAATTGTAAATCTAGGGAGATACAGAATAGAACTACCAAGAGCGTGATTTAATTATTTTGATTAGTTAATTAAAGAGTTTAATAAATTAAAAAATTAATGAATATGGTTTAGAGATTTAAATTGCAGAGTTTCTAACATGACTCGAAACCAAGTCCAATGTGTGAGTAAGATAAGCAAATGATAATTGAAATCATAAATTCATGAGATGAATTAACTGGAATAAATTAAATGGATTTTAATTTGGAAGATGATGATGGGAAATTTTAATTTAATTTAATTTAATTTATGTATTAATTTAATTTATGTGATAAATAAAAGAAATATTATTATCTTATCTCTGTTGTAAAGAATAACTTAATAGTTGCTATCTTAGTTAAATAATAATTAAAAAAATTATATTATTTAATAATTAAAAAATTATTCTTAAATTAAGAACTTATATTAAAATGATGGAATATAATTAATAATTTTTTTCGTTATAAATAATAATTTTATTTAACTTAATTAGTGTGCTTATAATAAAAATGATGAATGCAAAACTGAGCAGCTTACTTTAGGATAGAGCCCAATAATTTTTTTTTTTTTAAATTCTTCTTTATAATAAAATCGGTAAGTAATTGATAGAGCATATTTTAGTCCATTTTCTCATTATCTTATTGATGTTTATTTACATTTTTTCCGCCTAAATTTGTGGTTTTAATCATGTTTTGCAGATATTAGGTGTAAAGAGACATTCTGGAGAAAATGCTCTTAAAACTGCCAAAAAGTACCAAATATGAAAAGTGCCAAAAAAGAAAAGTTTCAAATATGGAAAGTGCTAAATAAGAAAAGTTTTCTGATAAGGAAAGTGCCAGAAAAAGAAAGCGCAATCAACAGATTCTTTGAAATTCAAATTGCAGATTCTTCTTTCCTTATTCAGAAGGTGAAGCCAATTATGGAAAGTGTCAAATAAGGAAAGTTTTCAGAAAAGGAAAGTCCTCAAATAAGGGAAGTGCAGAAGCAAAAGTAAATAAGGAAAGCTCAGTCAGAAGATTATTTGAAATTCAAATCGCAGATCTTTCTTTTCTCATTCAAAGATATGCACACACTGCAGCGGTCAAATCTTCCTATTTAGGCAGCAAAATTTCAAGGAGATGCACTTGCCTCTTCTTCATTCAGCATTCAAAATTCAAACGAAGGCCCCACCTAAAAAGGAAAGACTGGACAGATTTCTTTCCACTTCTGCACATTAATGACTGCACGCTCTCCTTCCTCTTCTGCAGTCCATGCGCACGCCACTTGCCTTCTGAAGGCCAAGGCGCGCATCCTTCCTCTTCTGAAAGCCTTGGAACGTGTCTCTTTCCTTCTGAAGCTCCAGCCACGCCTCTTTCCCTTTCTGAAGCCTTGATACACGCCACTTTCTCTCCTGAAAGCCTTAGCCGCGCCTCTTTCCTCTTTTGAAGACAAGTCGTGCGCCCATTCCTCTTCTGAAGCACCAAACGCGATTCTTTCCTTTTCAGATGCAACTTGGGCAGCAAGCACCTCTTGGAAAACCTCTTGGACAGTAAGGGGACCTAGGGCAACACTTTCAACTATAAAAAGACATATAAGGAGCCTCCCCACAACTTTTACACACCACCTTGGAGACACCTACGGGATTCACATCTCTTCTTCTACCTTTCTTCTTTTCTTTTATTTTTTTATTTTTGTTTCAGCCATGAGAGGCTGAAACCTTTTATTCTGGTTGAAGATTAGGTGATACTTTAGTTGTTATATGAATTGGGAGACTTGATCAAACATTGTTTAACTTTTGGTTGTTCAATATTTATGCAATTTCATGCTTGATTTTAATATTGCTTGGTTGTTTAGATCTACGTTGATTCTTGATTGCAAGGTAATAATATGTTAGTTTGGATTATTTAAGTCCGTAATTGCTTAGATTATTCAAACATAAGAACACTTGGTGTAAAAACTAAGGAAATTGTATGATCTAACGACATCTCATGCGTTTGAGTAGTTAGGAATGGATCTCTCTATCTCTTCATGCAATTAACAATTGTTTTAATGCCTAAGGCCCAAGGACGTTCCTTGGCAATTTGTTAATTAGTAATTAATTAGAGGACGTTCCCTAATTGGTTTAATCATAAGGAGAGACATAGTGGTGAGAAGTGTCTTCCATCTCCATAACTAATCTATTGAATCAATCAAAAGAAATTAAGTGTCAGTGATCAATCCCAACAACTGAAGTTGATCCAATTCTTCAACTAGAGCTTTCTTATTATTTATTTCTCTTTATTTTTATTATTTGCTTTATTTTTATTGCTTTCAGTTTTAGATTAATTAAATCAATCTCAAACCCCCCATTTTACTTTTACTGCAATTTATTTTTATTTTACTTTCAGTTTATCTCGTTTTCAGTTTTATCTCATTTCAGTTTATTTTGCTTTTCGTTTACTTCTCTTTCAGTTTTATCTCGTTTCTGTTTATTTTACTTTCAGTTTTATCTCATTTCAGTTTTATCTCGTTTCAGTTTTATCTCGTTTTAGTTTTCTCTCGTTTTAGTTTATCTCGTTTCAGTTTATCTCGTTTTCAGTTTTCTTCTTTTTCAGTTTATTTTTGTTTCAGTTTATTTTATTGGTCCTGATAAGGAAAATAGGTAAGTTCTCAATTCCCTGTGGATTCGATCATTTCACCTCTATCTGCAGTTGTAAATTGTTGATAACCAGAGAGGTTATTTTTGACCGGCTTCGACAACTGCGAGTCAAAAATTGGCGCCATTGCCGGGGAATTGATTTAACTTATTTATTTTTCTTTCAGGACCTGATCTGTAACCCAAAGAACACCTCATCGCAGATCTGAAAAAAAAAAAAAACAAACAAAGAGTGAAATCACTTTTGCGCAGGAGCACCTTCTGCAACACATTCGGCCGCCGAACATCATCCTCATTCGGCCGCCGAACATCTCACCAAGGCACAGTTACCATCGCAGATCTGAATCATGGATGAGGTAAATAGATTTGATTTTTCTTTACTGACATCTTTTATGAAAGAATTTGCCATAGGACTAGTTCAACAGGTTCAAGCATCCCAGCCACCAAGGCCATGTAGGATCTGTGGATATGTGGGACACCCAACTGATCAATGTCCTACACTTTATCAGTATGACCAACCAGTGCATGCATTTGAAAGATTCAATAGTCAGCCTAAACATGCATATGGAGGATTCTATGAACAGATAAGACATGATCCATACTATAACACATACAATCCAGGTTGGGGAGACTATCCAGACTTCAGTTATGCAGAGGCTAACAACTACCAGGATTATCAAGGATATCAAGCCCAACCAGCACCTCCAAATTCCACCCAGCACTTTGAAAAGATGATGGAGTCCATGGTAAGTGCTTTACAAAACCTCGAACAGCGGATTGCCACCGTAGAAAATGCAAACATGTTAAGAAGGGAGGAAGAGTTTCAAGATGATGAGGAAGATGATGAAAGTTCGCAAGTTCAAGAACAAGCTACTGAAGAGAAACAACCAGAAAATTGTTTGTCCAAACAAACTGGTCAAACAAAACCTGTTGTTGATTTAGATATCATTGATTATTTGAGCAAAGATGTTTTTTATATGAATCAAGATGATATTCTGAACAATAATCTTTGTAGGGAAGAGAGCCAGAAAGAGCTAGAACTGAAAGAAACTGACTGTTGCATCCAACAGGTGGACTGCAAACATGCGTAGAACAAAGGAGAGCCAATCGCACCTCTTCAAATCAGCCTTCTACAGACTGAAACCACCACCTTTTGACCGCCGAACTCCACCACCTTTCGGCCGCCGAACCTCTCACCACAGCTTCCATCGCATGAAACCCCTTCCAGTCATCCCTTTCAGGTAAATCTTGCGCAGAAGGAGCAATCTGAAACTCCTTTCAGCCTTCCAACGCAAACAGCCCTTGCTCACAAGAAACAAGTGGAAGTTCAAGAGCCCAAACCAAAGGACCATGCAGATCAATGCTTGCCCAAACCTCTGGATAAGGTAGAGTTTGTTTTGCCATATTTTAGTACTAAATTGCAGCTAGCTATGGAGAAATATCAATTGAAGTTGGAAGTGCTCAAAAATGCAAACATAAGGGTTAGAGGCACACCTCATCTGAAAGAAGAGAAGCTAATCATGTTACTTCATGAGTACATGGAGAAAATAGGATGGGCTATGACAAAATCAAAAGGAGTGCTACACTTTTCACTCAATGCAGTTGGGACCCTTTTCCCTTCTCTAATTACTTGAGCCTTGATCAAGTGGATCGCACCATGCACACCACACCCAGGGGAGTACTCAGTTTCTTTTGCATTTTAACATTTCCTATACATTGAGGACAATGCATGATTTAGGTGTGGGGGTCCATATTTCTGAATTTTTAATTTTTGCTTTGATTTTCAGTTTGAATTTTTATTTTCATTTTCAGTGTGATTTTTTTTCAAATTTTTCATTTTGCTTTCAATAACACACACAACCACAGTCTTCTTCCTTTTTGTGTTCCGATTTGCTTCACTCAAACTGATAGACTATGTTGATGAGCTTTTCTTTCCATGACCCCATTGATGTGATAACTCTTTAAACTTATGTTGAATCAATTGCAGTGAGTTATATTCATGTTTGAGAATTGCCTTTTGAATTGAATCTTTGAGTTTGCCATGGTGAAAAATATATTGATGACACTCATTAGAGAGAATAAATTGAAAATTTTGTGAATGAACTTAACTTGACTTGATTTAGCAATTGGTGTTGATTTGCTCAAATCATTGAGAGAAAGAAAATTCAACAAAGGCAAAGACCTCATGAGCACAAATTTAAAATTGTTCCAATGGTTGAAAGACTATGAACAGAGCTAGTAGCCACTTGGACAGGTGACTAACTGAGTAACTGGGGGTGGGTATCACCAATATGTACCTTCACGTCAAAAGGTTGGTGACTTTTTCAAGCAAGATCTAAGTGCAAAAGACTGAATAAAGTACTTCAAGGTAAGGGCAAGTCAATCCGAAAGCTAAAAAGAGTCTTATCTAAACAAATAATATGTACATGTATGATCTCTCTCTTGAGTAAAACAAATCCTAGCCATGGTAAGTAAAGGGAGACAAGGAAAGAAGGTGAGTAATCTTCATGCATATATTCTTCACTGCAATGATTCAAAATAGGTGTCTTGAGTAAGAGCTTAAGTGGTCATAAGGATCTAGAGCAAAGAAGGCTTATTTGAATATGTTTATTTGCTTGAGGACAAGCAAAAGGCAAGGTGTGGGGGTATTTGATAGAGCATATTTTAGTTCACTTTCTCATTATCTTATTAATGTTTATTTACATCTTTTCCGCCTAATTTTGTGGTTTTAATCATATTTTGCAGATATTAGATGTAAAGAGACATTCTGGAGAAAATGCTCTTAAAAGTGCCAAAAAAGGAAAGTTTTTAAATATGGAAAGTGCCAAAAAGGAAAGTTTTCAAATATGGAAAGTTTTCAAATATGGAAAGTGCTAAATAAGGAAAGTTTTCTGATAAGGAAAGCGCAATCAACAGATTATTTGAAATTCAAATTGCAGATTCTTCTTTCCTTATTCAGAAGGTGAAGCCAATTATGGAAAGTGTCAAATAAGGAAAGTTTTCAGAAAAGGAAAGTCCTCAAATAAGGGAAGTACAGAAGCAAAAGCAAATAAGGAAAGCTCAGTCAGAAGATTATTTGAAATTCAAATCACAGATCTTTCTTTCCTCATTCAAAGATATGCACACACTGCAGCAGTCAAATCTTCCTATTTAGGCAGCAAAATTTCAAGGAGATGCACTTGCCTCTTCTTCATTCAGCATTCAAAATTCAAACGAAGGCCCCACCTAAAAAGGAAAACCTGGACAGATTTCTTTCCACTTCTGCACATTAATGACTGCACGCTCTCCTTCCTCTTCTGCAGTCTATGCGCACGCCACTTGCCTTCTGAAGGCCAAGGCGCGCATCCTTCCTCTTCTAAAAGCCTTGGAACGTGTCTCTTTCCTTCTGAAGTTCCAGCCACGTCTCTTTCCCTTTCTGAAGCCTTGATACACGCCACTTTCTCTCCTGAAAGCCTTAGTCGCGCCTCTTTCCTCTTCTGAAGACAAGCCGTGCGCCCATTCCTCTTCTGAAGCACCAAACGTGATTCTTTCCTTTTCAGATGCAACTTGGGCAGCAAGCACCTCTTGGGCAGCCTCTTGGGCAGTAATGGGACCTAGGGCAACACTTTCAACTATAAAAAGACACATAACGAGCCTCCCCACAACTTTTACACACCTCCTTGGAGACACCTACGGGATTCACATCTCTTCTTCTACCTTTCTTCTTTTCTTTTATTTTTTTATTTTTGTTTCAGCCATGAGAGGCTGAAACCTTTTATTCTGGTTGAAGATTAGATGATACTTTAGTTGTTATATGGATTGGGAGACTTGATCAAACATTGTTTAACTTTTGGTTGTTCAATATTTATGCAATTTCATGCTTGATTTCAATATTGCTTGGTTGTTTAGATCTACGTTGATTCTTGATTGCAAGGTAATAATATATTAGTTTGGATTATTTAAGTCCGTAATTGCTTGGATTATTCAAACATAAGAACACTTGGTGTAAAAACTAAGGAAATTATATGATCTAACGACATCTCATGCGTTTGAGTAGTTAGGATTGAATCTCTCTATCTCTTCATGCAATTAACAATTGTTTTGATGCCTAAGGTTCAAGGACGTTCATTGGCAATTTGTTAATTAGTAATTAATTAGAGGACGTTTCCTAATTGGTTTAATCATAAGGAGAGACATGGTGGTGAGAAGCGTCTTCTATCTCCATAACTAATCTATTGAATCAATCAAAAGAAACTAAGTGTCAATGATCAATCCCAACAACTGAAGTGGATCCAATTCTTTAACTAGAGTTTTCTTATTATTTATTTCTCTTTATTTTTATTATTTGCTTTATTTTTATTGCTTTCGGTTTTAGATTAATTAAATCAATCTCAAACCCCCCATTTTACTTTTACTGCAATTTATTTTTATTTTACTTTCAGTTTATCTCATTTCAGTTTTTTTGCTTTCCGTTTATTTCTCTTTCAGTTTTATCTCGTTTCAGTTTATTTTATTTTCAGTTTTATCTCATTTCAGTTTTATCTCATTTTAGTTTTATCTCGTTTCAGTTTTATCTTGTTTCAGTTTATCTCGTTTCAGTTTATCTCCGGTTTTCTTTTTTTTCAGTTTATTTTTATTTCAGTTTATTTTATTGGTCCTGATAAGGAAAATAGGTAAGTTCTTAATTTCCTGTGGATTCAATCCTTTCACCATTATCTGCAGTTGTAAATTGTTGATAACTAAAGAGGTTATTTTTTACCGGTTTTGACAACCGCGAGTCAGTAATATATAATATTTTTTTAATTCTTTACAAAAGCTAAACTAAACAGCCCATATCATTTGTTAATTAAACTTGAAAAATAAAATAGGTTCATATAAATTGTCTTATTTTATATGAAAACATATAAATTTTTTATGTAAGATATTTTTAATTGATGTTATTCTAAAATATTTTTTTTATCTTATTTCAAGTAATTTGTTAGTTATAAATTTTTTATTTTAGATTAATTTATTAATCATCAATATAAAAGCATAATTTCAAGTTATTTTAATAGTTTCTTTCTGAAAAATTATGGTATTTCAAAAAGTTGTATAAAATCATATACTAATATGGAAAAAAAAAATAATTTTAACTGATAGTGAGTGAAAAATAAAATAAAAGTATATGATTTATTATGTGAAAAATTATAATCCATATATTTACACAATAAAAATATTTTTGTATTTTTAAAAAATTTTTGATATCCATTTTATTTTCAGAAAATAAAAATATTAACAATAATATTTTATTTTTTTCAAATAAAAAACAAAAAAATAATTGGTTTTTTTAAATAAAAAATAAAAATTCATAACGAAAACGAACACCTAAAAGTTTCATAGAAAAGTGAGGAATGGCTAAATAGTGAATTCTGTTTTCTTTCGTCTGCCAATTAAAAAGATAAGGTTGGTTATAAATTATAAACCATTAAATAAAGCTTTACAATGGATTAGATACCCTATACCAAATAAACAAGATTTATTAAATAGATTATACAAAGCACAAATATTTTCTAAATTTGACATGAAGTCAGGATTTTGGCAAATACAAATAGCTGAACAAGACAAATATAAAACTGCCTTTACAGTACCATTCGGACAATATGAATGGAATATTATGCCCTTTGGCCTTAAAAATGCACCAAGCGAATTTCAAAAAATAATGAATGATATCTTCAACCCATATGAATTCATAATTACTTATATTGATGATGTTTTAATCTTTAGTCAACATATAGATCAACATATAAAACATTTAAATATTTTTTACAAAGCAGTAAAAAGAAATGGGTTAGTCTTATCCAAACCAAAAATGAAATTGTTTCAAATCAAAGTAAGATTTTTAGGTCATGAAATTCATCAAAATACTATAATACCAATTCAAAGAAGTATAGATTTTGCTGACAAATTTCCAGATGTAATTAAAGATAAAAATCAATTACAAAGATTTTTAGGCTCGTTAAATTACATTGCTGATTTCTTACCAAATTTAAGAATTTTATGTAAACCTCTATATAATAGATTAAAAAAGAATCCTAAACCATGGACAGAAGAACATACAAAATTAATACAAGAAATAAAAAAAACATGTAAAGACTTTACCATGTCTAAATATTTGTAATCCACATATTTCTAAAATTGTCGAAACAGATGCTTCCGACCAAGGTTATGGTGGAATATTAAAACAAAACATTAATAATAAAGATTATATTATTAGATACCATTCAGGAATTTGGAATTCTACCCAAGAAAAATATTCTACTATAAAAAAGGAAATCTTATCAATTGTTCTATGTGTAACAAAATTCCAAAGTGATCTTTTAAACCAAAAGTTTATTATTAGAGTTGACTGTAAAGCAGCCAAAGATGTTTTGACTAAAGATGTAAAAAATTTAGCTGCAAAACATATTTTCGCAAGATGGCAAGCGTTTCTATCCATATTCGAATTTACTATTGAGCATATAAAAGGAACTGATAATTCCATTGCTGATTTTCTAACAAGAGAATTCTTGCAGGGAAAATGACAGACAAAGGAAAGGAAGCAGAAAAGATCTCTTTGAGATCACAAAGTTCACAAACAAATTTAACAAAATTACAATTATTTACTCCAGGACATAGTTCTGTCCAAAATATCACGGGACAGTTATCTGGACCCAGACCATTGTATACAAATACTACTAGTATAATAAATAGACCCATTGGTCATATATCAAGTGCTTTGATCACACAACCACATTATGCAAGACCAAGATCTCCCAGACCTCATTTTACTTCCTTCAACAAGTTCAGCCCATTACAGCCAGTACCAATAACTCCATCCACATTTAAACAGGCCGTCACTAACACATCATCTCCAAGACACACAATACCTACAAGCCCATCTTCTTCAAGCCAAACTGATTTAGCCCAATATAAATATAAGCCCATTGAAGACCAGATTATTACCATAGAACCCGAATACTGGGCACAAAATCCTCATTTAAATGAATATCAACTTTGTGAAACCATTTTTCCCAAAACTCATTATTACATCCCTGACAATTTCCAAAAATCCCAAATCTATTATGAAGTCATTCTTACTCATACAAATTCTATCCTCATCCAAAACAATTTTGATCCTCATAACCATACCAAACTCAGATATTGCAAAGTAAGACTACTCAAGGTATGGACTCTTACTGAGTGGGGACAAGAGCCCCATAAAACAAAAGAATTTACTTATACCAATGGACAATTGAGACAAAATGCAAAATATAACTATTATGATTATCAATTTGCTTGGGAAAGAACATTTTTCAAGCAAAATGAACAATTATCCATATCTTTCTTCTTTTATATTTCTGACAATTTTACCTATCCCATCCCATTTTGGTTTCACCAATGGTGGAACAAATTTGGTATCCATGATGATATTATCCCAGATCAAATTAAACCTGCTAAAACCCAATTTTTTGATAAACAGCAATTACCAGAAACCATTATTTGCTCTCCCCAGTGGCTTATTTATTCTCATTACTTTCATATACCTTGGATTTTCATGACCGAATACCATATTAAAGACCAAATTATTGACAACTTCCAAATTCCCATGTTAGTCAGAAAATACAAAACTAAATGGTGGACTAAAACTAATCTCCAAGGTTGCGACCAAATAGCAGTAGACCAGTTCTTTGTAAACAATCCACAATATTGCAAAACACCTAGCCCAGCCGCTATTACTAAACAAGAAACCTTTTTAGCAAGAAAACAACAAATTATGGCACATATGGCTGCCTGTACCTCCGAACAAGAATATGAAAAATTACTTGAAGAAATAAAAGAAACAAGGAGTACTGCAGCATCACCATCACCAATTGACCTATCTGATGACAATGATGACTTTTTTACACAAGCAGAGATATAAGACACATTGTAACATTCATAAGTCGCTGATAAAAGCAAGTGGCGACAAAGCAAAAGCAGATACCCGACAAAGTGGCAGACAGAAGAAAGAGAAAAAGACAAAAGCATGAGGATGTCACAACACATGCAGCGAACAATTGGCCGACAAGATAAAATAATGGCCGACAAAGTTAAAAGTAAAAGTAAAAAGAAAAAGAAGAAAAAAACAAATGACTCAGCAGCAGACAAAAGAAAGTGGCGCACTCAGCAGCAGATAAAAGGAAGTGACGCACTAACCGACATTCTTCACAAATGAAGGAAAGACAACTCAGCACGCACTATCATGGACCGCTCAACCAAATTCAATAAACATTTGACATCCGCGGCTATAAAAAGGAACTCTCCAGACCAACGAAGACACACCGAAATTTGAAGCAAGAAACTTTCTCTCTTTCACATGTATTCCAGTTTATATTTCTCATGTAAGGATACCGAAGTTTATAACAACTCGGTAGTAGCAGTAGTACCAGTGATTGTATAATTAGTACAAAAGGTAGTACATTGTATTTTGTTTTTTTTAATACAATTATATTTTACCAACTGCTACTGTATAAGTCCGTGTTAACGGCAACTATTTCTCTCTCTCTCTTCGATCATCAATCTGAGTTATTTCTGGGAACCCCAGGATAACGTTGCAGGAACCCTGACCAATATAAGTATGCTCTGTGCTTGCAGTTCACACTGATCTGGCACATCAGAAACCTCATGGAATTGGAAATAGGAATATTTTATTGTACTATTTGTAACAAATTTTATATTTTGTACTACTGTTATGATTGTAAGGATTTTTATACAATAGATCTAGATGAATGTAATTGTAATGAATGTACAAATTATTACAATCTTAATATAAATTAAATTGTGTTGCTCATTTGATTACATTAAAAATCAACATGTATGTCATTATATTTTATGTAATTGAAACGGAACATGAATATATTATTCAATATTCTGTGTATGAAAGACTACCCTATTACAACAATTATTAAAATAATTATTATACCATGAGATTTATTAAGTTAGCATTAGAAAATTTAAGTTTGGTAGATTTAACAAATAAAAGAGAAGTAGAAGCATTCAAAAGGAATATAATTGAACAAGGAAGATTTATTAGCGATTACCATACTACCAACCATAATGAATATTGTGATTGTAGAGAAGTAGAACGAACATTAGAATTATTTAATTCTATGATTATGTATCTTGAAGTATTATTAAGCAATAATAATTTTTAAATGAATAATTTTATTTATTGGACATCAAGTTTTTATTCATATCTTTTTTATATATTATCTCTATTAATAATCATATTATATATTGTTATAAGTTATATTTATCGTGTCTATCAATTTATATTATCTAGAAATATTTAGTAGCATAGACAATCATAGAAAATCATAGAAAATCATACCTGGGAACGTAAAATGGTATCAGAGCCAGTGAAGGCTCTATGGATCTTAAACAATTCAAATTAAAGTTTTAGGGTTGGAACTGTGTCACGAAAACCTAAGTCAGGCAGAGAGTGATAAGACCTGCAGTGAGTAGAGAAGGAAGTGTATGTGAAGACCCTAGAAATTTAAAATGAATATGTTTAGGAGAAATCACGAAGACATTACAAATATAGAACACATAGAAACACCCCAGGCACCATCTCCTTTGCTACCAAAACCAAACACTGTATATTTATCCCAACGCTATAGTAATCCAAAACCATATGATCTAATAGATCCAGCTATAAAACCCATTAAGCAACCTTTCACAAAAAGGATACCTCCATCACAAAACCCTATAGAAATAGTAACAATAAATCCAAAAACAGAATTACAAGACATGTCAAAATTCTTACAAAACATTATAAAAGAACAAGGTACTTCCCCAAAACCTATAGGAGGCATTAAAATAAAAGAACCTACACAAAGTAAGATATCAAGTGAGAGTACTAGCAAAGATAAAAATAAAATAACAATTTTAACTGAATATAATGAAACCTCTTCATCAGAAGATGACACTATAGACAATCCATTGGAAGCATCAGACTCTGACCAAGAAGACAATATCCCTGTAAATACTATGGGAAAAAATTATGTCTGTAAAACCTCTGAAACATTTTAACATATTTTTTAAAATTAATATTTTATTAATAAAATTTACTTTATAATAAAACTAAAAAATAATTTTTTTATTTTTTTAACACTTAACAATTAAAATTAATAAAAAAATTAATTAATAAACTTAATTTTAAAAATATTTTAATATATATATTTTTTAAAATTTAAAAATCAATAGATTTTTTAATAACATAAAAACCAAATAATATTATTATTTTTTATTATAATACCATATATAATTAATTTATTAATAGAACTACCTATAAAATTATTTATATCCTCATTTTATTACTAAATATTAGTTTTTTTTAAAAGAAATTTATTATTTATTTTTATATGAAAATTTATGAATTTTATTTTTGTACAATCAGTTTTTAAAAATAATATTTAAAAAGTAAATAACGAAAATCAGAAAAAAAATTAATTATAAAAATAAAAAATAGAAATCTTACAAAGGTACCGAATACACACCGATATCCATTATGCAATTAAATTAAAAAGAAAAAAGAAAAAGGAAATCACTATTCTAACATGATATACAACAAACAACGCCTAAAGCAGATAAAATAGGGCACCATATTTAAAGAGACTTTTTTTCTTGACAGCAAACCACACATTTAAATAGGGTTCACAAGGGGGAAAAAAAAAAAAAAAACAAGTCGCGTCTAAACATGGAAAACTTAACATTGGGGAAAAAGTAAAGAAAAAAAAAAGAAAGAAAAACGAGCAGAGAAGGCATATTGCCTTGCCAGAAAAAGATAACCCCTTCATTTCATTTCCCACATCTCCCCTATACATTTGTGAACCATTGAACCCCAGTATAATGCAACCAATCCCGTCCATCCTATGATAAAGAGTATCCCATCAATTAAAAAACTAAAAGGGCATTCTACGAGCTTAATATCTACTACTGATAACCATTTCAGGAGATGTAACCACTGGCTATCTGGTTAATAACAACTTTTATCTCCTGATACTAGTTCATCCGAGCATTGGACTATCTTCTCAGACTAGAACGTAATGTAAAAGAGTTCTTGCAGAGCTTTTAACTATCTAGATGAATCTCCCTTTCTAAGAGGTGAGGTCAGAAATGATCTAACTTTTGGGAGACGTAGAAGTTAGTAAAAGTTTGAACCACCTAAGAGCTTAGACTGGAATCCATGTTAGTCATGGCAAGCAAAAACAGGCTTGCTCTTAACATTTGCAGATCAGAGAAGAGTTTGACAGGCAGTTCATTGTAAGCTAGTGGGCCTCCCAGTTGCAGGTATAGAGGCGGCTTGGGGGAAAGCATGATGGACCATCATATCTGATGCAGCAGTAGAAGATACACCGCCCTTCACAGTTTGCTCCAGAAGACGAACAAGTGACATAAATACTTCCATCCTTGTAACATCTCTGTTTGCCTGGGACAATATTTCAGACAACTTAATTGTAGACTATGAAATACAAGATAGCGAGGAAGTGCATTTTCTAATTGTTTTACTTGGAATACTTGCAGCAGAGTAGGCAAGCAACCAGCACACTATAATAAGATGAATGATATATGAGCATGAACATTAAAAAGTCACATTGAACAATAGTATGTGCAACACATATGACCTCTCGTCGTCAACAATTAGAGATAAGAGTCATAAAAAATAAGCCAAGCTGTACAACTACCATCCCACAGATGACCTATTAAGGCTCTGCAAATATATACAATTTTAGATAAAGATTGCGTTGCCTAATTTGGCCTTTCAGACAATGCAGGTCCGGAAGGAACGATTTGAAGTTGTGATGTTTAATTCATGATGCTTTTTTTTCTTAGATTGGTTAAAATTTCATTAGAATTCATTTTTTTCCTAAAAAATCAAAAGTTGGATTCATGAATAACGATTAAGAAAAAGATTCTTATCTCAATAAAGATTTAAATTGCCTACTAAAAGAAATAATTGCTCAACTGCATTGATAAATCTAATTAATTAAGGATTTGTTTAGTTTACTTATTAGATATAATTGATTGTTGTTATTGATAAATTAAAATTCATTTCAAAAAGAAAAAAAACTCATTTCAAAACTACAATATAATAATATTAATAATTAATATTATATAGATTCGGTAAATAATTAAAATAATCAAAATGCGAGTAAGAAAATAAAAGGTAAAAATTAATTGAATTACGTGCAAATAATTAGGTGATTTAAAATTCAAATAAATTAAATAAATTTTAAAATTAATTTATAAGATTAAATTCATAAAAATTTAAAGCAACTCCAACATCATTTCTTGTTTATTATATAAATCAATTAAAATGAAAAGAAAAATGACACAATTAAAAATTATTTCACTAGAAATAAAAATACATTAAAAAGATAATAATAATAATTAATTTAGATTTAATAACTAAAAAGCTAAATATTTAAAACAATTAAAAAGACAAAAAATAATTTTATAAAAAGAATAAGCTGAACTTGCCATAAAAAGCAGTTAGAAAATTTCTTGTGAAGATATTGCTTTGAGTTGTATATTGTATCACTTATTTATATACATATATAATGATAAGATAAAGTAATCAAAAGGTTTCAAAAATATAATTTATTTTAATAATCTTATAAAAATAATCTTATAATTGGCAATCTTTATATTTTTCTCTTCCCACTTTTTCCACTTTTATATATAATATAGATATAGATATTAATTATTAAGAATTAAAAAACTAATTAAAATTAAATTTAACAACACAAAAAATAACATAACAGCTTTATTCAAAATATTTTCACCGGCATCTAAAAGTGTTTTTTTTTTTTTTTTTTACAGATAAGCTTTTTGTTTTTGCACTCCAAGAAAAATACCAAACAGGCCTTAAATAGCTTTTCTGAAACGACTTTTTTCAACAGCAGATTTTTGGTCTCCCTACTACAATCCCAAATGAAGCCCTCAACATAACATAGAAAATAGTTCAAATAAAGGAATATCATTGACTGACAAAGAAAGCAAATCAAGGGAACAACATAGGAACCCTCGGCCTTTCCTCTAAGAGTGACCCTAAAAGTGAAGAGAAATTATTTATGCTCATTTAATACACCCTTACACGGCCAAGCATCAAATGTTCTATAGTAGAATAATATATATATTCTTATTATGTTATATAGTTTTAAGTTATAAACTATGAACTCTTAAATTATAAACAAGCTCAATATGCATGTGAACTCTCATTTAAAATTAATCAAATAAGTAAATAAATAAAAAAGGATAGCAAGTTATATTAAAAGGTCAAAATAATTAATATAAAATTGCAACTATAATAAGAGAAATAAAAAAGAAAAAAAATTAAAACAAAACAAAATAAAGAAAGGTATTGTGTTTGTAGAGGTGGATAGATTGGAAAGTTGATTTTCTCAATCAGGATGAGAGGAGAGAGAAAAGAATGGGTGATGGAAGAAATATAGCTAAGAAAAAGATTTTACATGCACTTTTCATAATTAAAGGGAATAAAATCTTAAATTTTGATAGTATAGTGTCTGACAATCCTTTAGAAAATAATAGACTAAATCGGTTGGAAACTCAAACGGTTCATATAGATTTAGCTAATGCACCGTCTATTATTGTGACTTAGTGTTCAAAGATAGATAAGGATGTTTCTTATTAACAAAGACCACATCTGAGTATGCCAAAGTTCACAAATCAAATTTCTTTCACGTGCAAATGGAAAACCAACACATACCCAAACTTTCATGAGTGCGTTAGTCAAAACTTCTATTAGGTGTCTTTTTCTTTTTCCGTTTATAATGGTTTTCAGAGGAGACAGAGGAAATCAAAAAGGAATATTTATTAACTGACTACTGATCCAGGTTACTTTGGCCTACGATCAAGACGACATATTTTTAAGAAAAATGAAACACCCTTCCTCACACATGCTACGGAACTTTTAAATGCATTGCTATTCGTATCAACAATATCAAATAATCAAAGAGCTCCAAAAAATGTTGGAATAAAATGCCCAATAGCAGATTGCTAGTTATTATTTCTATCATCTAATAGAGATCAAGAAAGATGAGAACTCAAAGTAATCCTTTGAAAAATCTTAATGATATAGATTTATGATATAGAAAATAAATATGGTTAACTAGACTGACGTAATCCTTGGATACTTGCTAGTGAATTCAAGGAATAGAATGTTTAACTTTGTATACTTCATTATACCCATTGTACGCTTAAATTCATTCCTTAGATAGCCGTAACACTAGCGAAAAGCTTAACCACCTCAGGTTTCAATGACAACATATAGTAGCATGTAGTTTCATTTAATTAATGAGCTAATTGATCAACTTAAGCTGCAGCTGGGAACAACAATCCAAAAGGATGACCAGCACGCCTGATATTCCAGTCATGAAGATTTCTGAGGATTAAAGTTTATAATTAATTGAAATATTTGAATTTAGAATATTACCTCTACTGTAAAACGTGCCCAGATCTTATCATTCCAAGCTTCCATCACGCCCTTCAAGATTGTCAACCCCAATCCCCTAATTAAGTCGGCTATTTCTAGAAAGAAACCCCTTTCTTCACATAGCATCTGTCAAAATGAACAATATTATTGAATAAAAATATGACAGAAAATTATTAAATTGAAGCTCCAACATCCAATTAAAATGGCTCTCGCTACCTCCACAAGCATCTGGCGAGGTGGGTTCAGATCCTCAACTATTATAGGACAGACCATTGATTGCGACCCAACTTCAAACGCCCAAGTTGCCCCTCCATCAAAATTTTCCTTTAAAAGGAGTCCACCTTCCTTGTTAATAATCTGCATATTCAGAAAATAAAAGAATTTCTTTAAAAAAAAAACTAAAAAATATTTTTCCTAATTGCACCAAGCACAAATATGCCAAAAACCAAGACACAAGATAAAATACTTGAATAACTTCCATAAAAAGACCAGTTCATATCAATAAATTTTATACGTAAATTCACAAGTCCCACATGCAATCCCCATGCGCCACCATTCCAAGTAAATTACCAAAACAGGAAAGCAGGTTTGCTCTGCCAACTGTAACAGATGTCAAGCAAATTTAGAGGACATACAGATTACTACATACTGCAAACATACCTTAGAATCCCCAGTTTGTTTTAGCTTGTCTGCATGCTTTGTCACACTTTGCAAGAATTGCATATGTTTGATGGTACGTTCAAGCAACGCATCTATGCTACACTGTTAAACCAAATAAACAAATTAAAAATTACATCGGAGCGAAATAAAGCAAAGTAATTCTAATATATATATATATATATATATATATATATATATATATATCCTACTTTTCCGCCATTTGGTACAATTTCCCGCAACTCTTTCACCCTATCTTGGATCATCTGACGATCTTTTGGCCTGGGCCTGGGATTCTCTCCAGGTTTAAGCCTTTTGCGATTTGGTTTGCTCGATTCGTCATTTTTCTTGGAATATGCAGTTGAAACACTATTATCTCGCCTATTATTGGGGCCAACCCATGAACTCAGTTGGGATCCATAAACAGAAGAAGTTTGAGAACAACTTCCAACATCATCCTTGCTACATCCAGATCTGAAAGAGCCAGATGCTATAGTCCCTGATTTTTCCAGAGACTTAGGCAGGTCAAATAACTCCTTTTGAATCTTTTCAGACATGTGAACAAGGCCATAGGTCAGAGAACCACTGGGAACAGAGGAGCTACTGATCTTTGTCAATGTTGTCTTGCAAGAGATATTTTCATCTGACCTCTGCTTGGCAGCAGAATGAGCCCTTGATACCACAGCATCTAAAAGATTATCAGTACCCATGCCAGAGAAAATACAACTATCTGATATTCCTTGATTAACTGAGAGAAGGCTAGAACTGGCTTCTCGCATGTTAATAAAAGTGGAAGCATCTTTGCCCAGATGTGAATTTGCACACTGCCCATCAGTCAGCAAATTGTCCCACTTGCTTTTTAGCAATCTGTTCTTAAAATCCACACCCAGAATATCATACAAGTCATCCCCAGATGCAGGTTGAGCACATGGATCCTCATACTTAATATCTGTACTATTTGTAATCTGACTTTCACTTGCATGCCTGAGGCAATCAGGAACAGAATTTGGCTGGGATGATGGGAGATAAAATGCTTGAAACAAATCATCTTCCATCTTTTCTTTCTTTGCAATTGATACATTTTTAGCATACTTCACATTTGAGGAAATGTACCTACGATGAGGACCTCCTGAAAGCATGCCCCTACCACTTAATTGATCTACCAGATGGGATGAAGGAATTTCCTCAGCTCTCGATGTATTAGAATTCTGAATCCCAATCCCTGCCAGCTGTGTGGAAGAATGATTAAAACCAGCTGATTTTTGTGGATTAGAAAGAACACGTTTGATTGAAGTGGTTGTTGTGTGGCTACTCACTCCATTGCGTAACTCTGTCCCATGTGCCAAGGAATCTCCATGAGAATCGAAGACTAGGGCTTCATTTGACCTCATATTAGGTGTGGCAAAGCTATCTAATGCATTTCTATTGTTACTAATAAGATTTTGAGGAATAGCATCTGACAAAACCTGATGTTCCAATAATGTCATAATGCTGCTATCGGTATGTGATTGACTGATAACAGATTGGGGACTGAATGCAGGCTTTGAATTAAGTGAAGCAACATGCTGGTTCAGCCATACATCAGGATTTGATCGAATCACTTCAGCTCCAACTCCATTCTCTAGTTGGCCTCTCAATGGATCATCTTGCTTAATAGTTGTCATTTTTTGTTCACAGGAGCCACCTCCAGATTTAGATGAATTACTGGTCAGATTCAGGGCACGAAATGTTGAGGCAGTAGATTGTAGATTATCTTGAACCTGTCTAATTTGCAAATGAGAAGGTTGAGCAATTATTGAGGATCGGGATGAGATATTTTGTTGATTGCAACTTCCAGTCAATAATGGAGTGGAGTTCTGCATCTTATTTCCAGACAAATGCATGGAATGTGAATCAGACATTCCAATAGAAACAGGCACCCCAATTCTTTCCGTAAATTCATTTATCATAAGGTTTTCAGACAGAAGAGCTCCAGGGACACATCCTATTTGCAGGATCAAACTCTTCACATTATTCACAAATCCCATATTCTCCATTATCTGAATCAACAAGGATGAATATAAATATATGGAACTTGGAAGTGCAAGAAAATTTGTTCCAGCTTCATGAACAAAGTAATCAGGCAAAAGAATATTGGAGATCAGGGCATTGCTATTTTACTAGCATTCGTTAAATAATAATAATAATAATTTGAAATCCTACTCAATAAAGAATCCTTGTCTAGATTTATAGCCAAGACTGATTGCACTGGCACACAGGTTTCAGGCCTTCTGCATGCTGAAATTATTGGAACCCTTGTCAACATTTATCTACATGGTATTGTATACAATCCATGAAATTAATTGGACAGCTCTGAAAGGTTCATGACCGCATGCAAGATTGTATAATAACTACAGATATACAACTCTTAGATCAGAAAATAAATTATTCGAGCATTCTCTTCAACAAATTGCAACATTAGTAACAATATGACACTTATTGGTTTAGCTAGCCCAAGAGATGAGTGCAATAACCCACTTAAAGATAAAATCGCCGATATTTGGGATGAAAAATGTGTTAGATTTCACTCTGCTTCTTATTCACATCTTGTTGGAAATGAAAACCAAACTCAATTAGGATTATAATTTATATTAGCATATAAATTAGAATTCATAATGGTTTTAATATTTGGTTTTCTACATATCTTAGATTCTACATTGGTGCGTTATACAGTTCCCATGCTTTCTGAGTGAGTGCATGATGAAATTTGAAGAAAAAAAGGGGAAAAAGAGAGGGAATAAGCTGATTTTAGTGCTGTACTATGTTAAGCTCCAGCAAGCTTGTTCAAAATCAAATTGAGGACAAGTTGAAAGAGGCAAAGAGCTGCAATAATAGTTGTGTGCGAGTTCTCAAACAAGAACCGTTTGATACAGAGTGCACGTGCGCTTACAAAGCCCTCAAAGATGACATCTTTATTGACTTTGGCTTTTGTGCCAAATTAGGCAAATGCTTGGCCAACTTCTTTGAATGTCCACTGTCCAAAATATTTAGGTAGTGCAATGTTTTATTTCTCACACGTGGCATCAGTGCAATTTTTGTTGCATACACATTTGTATCCAATATTATGTTATATTTGATTTTTTTTTCTTTTTTGCATGGGGAAAATGAACAAAAAATTCCACATGTCAGACTAATTGAATGAAAAGCACTTACAGTCAAGGAAGAACCAAATTGAACCACACCAAGAGGAGAAACAGGAATAACTGCAACTGTCTGCAAACCAAGTAAAAGTACTTCTTGAAAAAGCTAGTTAATCATAAAGGACAATGTAGAACACAATGGAAGCTATCAAACCTGCATGCCAGCTGAGAATTGGTGATGTATCTCAGTTAAAACCTAAAATCCACAAAAGTATAAGTTATACCATAGGCGACTATAAATCACAGAAAAACAAAAAGAATCATCGAGTATTCCATTAAGGCATCTGTATAATTCTACTGCCCATTTAGACCATTAGTAACCAATTCAAATTTATAGAGCAGCTCGGTACTTGTAACATTAAAAAAGGAGGAGAGGAGGCCCGAAAACAGAACAACCTTAGGGCTCCAAAGAATGATGCCACACGAAGCAGAAAAAGAAAAAGATTGGTTTATCTCCAATTATAACAATTTACAGTGGGCAAAACTGAGGGAAAATATACTAAAATGATCATAAAGTACACGATTGTGCACTATGTATAATGGACATTGAGCATACTATTGTGGAACTCTCTGATATTGGCACCCAAAGAAGGCAGTAGTCATTAATTATCATACCTCTGGTGGATAGGCATCTCCAATGTAATTATTTGCAAGGATCCACTCATGATTGCCAGTAAATGCAGCTCGCCCAACCATTCTGTTAATTTAAAAAAATCAGAGAAATTCATAGTTTTGAGTTCTAGAAGGGAGAAATTAAAATGTAAAATTAACAAGTGTAAAAGGAAAATATGTTAAGGAAGCATACCCTTGGCCTACTATATTAATCTGATTATTGATCATCATTTTGTTCATAAGCAGATGGATTGTTTCCCCAGATTGAACCCTGAGCTGTGGGGAGTTGAAATCAGAAGCCCAGCATCCTTCAGAATCTCCTAAAGGCAACTCAGGGTTCCCCGTCCCAGAAGTACATGGAAGAACAGAACATGACTTGGATTCATAGTAACATTCTTCCCAAATTAGCAACCTGTGAATTAAAAGCTAATTGTCAGACAGGCTACTCCAAATAAATTCAGCTTAAACATTTTTTTAGAACTATAGTAAAAAATAAAAATAAGAACATAAGTCCACGTCACTTCTTTGGTTGCGGACGATTAATAAAGAAAAAATACAAGAGCAGTTTCGACTCTCATGTTCTGTACAAGTTCTTTTCCCTTTTTTTTTTCATCGCCACGTGTATTCAGAATCAAGCAGGAAAAAGAACTCGTAAGCAGAATCATCAATTGCATGTAGAAAGGGAAAATTTTCTTATTTAAAAACAAGAAAATGAGACGGAACAGAAACAAACCAATTCGGACAAAGTCTGAAACAGTAGATTTAAGAACAGCAAATGGATTCAATGCAAAGAGGGTGTAGTCAAAACCAATACAAATAAACATTACTGAGATTCTCAAAGACAAAACAGAATAAACCAAAACACAAGGTTCCAAAAACGGAGTGGGAAAGAGAGTATATTAGATTACGAATCGTGTAATAGACAATAGTAGCCCCTAACCAATCAGGCTCTAACACATCAATCAAAAATACCAAGACAAAAGGAGAAAAGGACAAACAAATATATTTAAATTGACGTTTTGTTACTAAAAAAAATAATAGTAACAGTCATAATAATAGATCCTCTTTGTTTGGTCTCCGAGAAAATATGAGAAATACATTTCTCACTAGGAAAGGAAAAGGAGAAAAGGGCAAAAAAAAAAAAAAAAAACACTCAATGCATACGGAAAAGGAAATAATTGGCAATTATTAATATCCCGTCATATTAGTTTGGTTGCTGAGAAAATAGAGGGAATAATACAAGATGTCAAAATCTTCAAAGAACTAGCCGGAGTTGGCTAACTGAGTTATATTTTTTCTGCAGCTACTCCATTTACCCCTCTTTTCTTGCTAATAACAGAAATCTAACATAATAAGACTCAGAATCTCACTTCCTATCTTTCATTTTTCTTCCACTTAACCAGAAACCAAACAAAGAACACGAAACAGAGAAAGCTCGGACTTACTTAGGATTCTGGCAGCCGATCTTCCAGAACACAGCATAGCACCACTGATTGACACCACATAGTGACCTCAAAACATCTCTCAATAAATGACCCATAGCTATCAGTATCACTTCTCACGCTCTCCTTTCAACTGATCGAGCCTTCAAAATATCAATTAAACAAGTAGAGGAACGAAAAACAACAATAACAACTCCAGCTACTAACATGAACCAAAATGATCTAATAAAAAGATCAGCCAGTAGAAGAGGCGCGGCGGAGAAGGCGAAAGATGAACTGCAAATAAAAACAACTCCAGCTTCTTTCGGCTTCTTACTTGCTCATCCACGGCCTAACTTCCCCGACAGGATCCTCTTCCCGCCTGCTTCGTCCTAAGTCCACCACTCCTCTTCCTTTCCGGATCCAAGTTCCCCGCCACCATCCTCCGGCAAACCATCCTCGAAATCAAAAGCTTAAAATCTCCTTGGAAGGCAGAGAAAAATTTTTTTTAAAAAAAATTCAAATTATACCACAAGCTTCTAGCTTAAAAGTGGCCTTGATTTGCTCCATTTGGAGGCAGAAGTTGAAATATTTTGAAAAAAAAAATAGAGAATGGTGGGTTTCCTTTTCCTTTTCAAGGCTTCGCCTTCTTTGATTCGCTGGGTAGTGCAGTGAAGCAGTAGAATTCAGTTTCTGGATTCTTCAGCTTTTGCTCCCTCACTCTCTCTCTCTCTCTCTCTCTCTCTGTCTGTGCTAATATTCTCTTTCTTTCTCTTTGATGGTGAGTGGTAAATGTTAATGTGTGTGTGTATGAACTATGAAGTGCGCCATGTTAAGCAGTTGAGCGAGGGTAACGTTAGGAATTAGGTCTTCACTTTGAAAAAAATTACTGAGAAATGCCACTACATGTCGTTTTGTGACTGTAGGCCTTTTTCCATTTAAAAACACAAAAGTTTCTGCTCGCTGTATAGTGTAGTGCAGGTTGATGCGTGCTGACGTTGGATAATGATTTTGAGGTATTTAAAAAATAGAGGATTTGAACTAAATAAGGTGTATTAATGGACATACCTAATACGAATGAAATTAGTAGTGTTGATTTAAATACCTAATAATTTATTTAAAAAAATCAATTATATATTTAAATTACCAACTCTTCAATTTGTAAGGTTTAGTAAATATTAATAAGAAACGGTTGTAAATATTTTAAATTTCAATAAAGGTTTAAAAGATAAGATAGTTATCAATCATTTAATGGATAATAACAATTCAACTAAGATAGATTGTAACTTCCATTTTATCTTTTCTTGGTTGAAATTACGGAAATGGGCTTTAGGGAGAAGGGGTTGAGATGATGAAGACGTGGAGCAAAACCATATGATTAAAGCTTTTCATGTTTTTTTTTTTTTTAAATCTTTATGAGAGGAATGTTCATCATAATTGATTAAAGTGAGAAAAGGTGTAAAAGGAAAAGGTGTAATTAATGAAAGAGATTTGACTCTTTACCATTCGCAATCATCCTTTCGTCCATTGCTTTTCACACTCCTAAATTTTTTGCTAGTTTAAGATTCGATAATTTGTAATATTGTCCCAAAATGCGATGAAAATTACTTTTTTTTCCACTTTATTTATCGGTGTTTAAAAATTATTTTATCCAAAGTTAATTATTATTTTGAAAATATTAAAGGATTTTAAGTATTTTTAAATTTATTATTATCTTTATTAAAACTATAATTATTTCTATAATTTTCTAATATATGTGTTATTATTTTTTTTCACTTATAAGTGACAAATTAATGGCATGAAACTTATTGAGATTTGAGTAGTAAATAAGACAAATTAATCCTAGGATTTTAATTATGTTAATAAAATAGTAATTTTATTAAATATTATTAGTCAATTATAATAAAAATATTCACTCAAATTTAAGGATTAAATTATAAAAGACTAATTAGACTCCGTAAAGAGTTTTAACTAATATCATTTGGTTAAGATAATATAAGATAAAAAATAGGCTAAAAATACGAACAATCTTATTAAAATTATTTAAAAATTGAAAAAGTGAGTTTCTAATAGTTATGGGTAGGGCTGAGCAGAATCCGGTTCAAACCGAAAAAACCGACCGAACCGAACCAATTTAAAAATTTGGTTCGGTTTTTTATACATTTCGGTTCGGTTCGGTTTTAAATTTCAGAAATTCCGGTTATTTCGGTTCGGTTCGATTTTGATCAGAAAAAAACCGAAAAAACCGAACCGAACCGATTAGGGATAATAATATATTTTTTCAATAATATAGAGAAATTAAATTATATTAAAATTAAAATATTTTAATTAAATTTTAAAATACTAAAAATAAAGAGTAAAAAATTAAAAAAATATTAAAAATCGAAACCGATCAAACCGAACCGAACCGAACCGAATCAGACCGGTTCGGTTCGATTCGGTTTCTGACCAAAATCGGTTCGGTTCGGTTTTCATAAAAATTAAAATTTCGGTTTTTGGTTTATTCGGTTCGGTTCGGTTTTGAACCGAACCGACCGAATGCTCACCCCTGGTTATGGGATACTATTTATAATAGAAATAAAACCCTAATATGCAAAATTATTAAAATATCTAAAAAAATAATTAAAATACAAAATTGACCCTCTAAACGATAAAATTTTTATATCAAACTTTGTGATAAGCCTACAACTTTTATCACACTTTTAAAAATTGTGCGTCTCGAAATTCACTTTCCGAAAAGCTATCGTGTATCGTGGGTCCGTGACAGTAGGCACAAAAGATAAGAACTGAACATGAGAATTCATGAACAGGCTACTTATTTTATTCTAAGGGCAAAATAATAATTATATATTATCATCGACACCATCGTTATAATAATTCTCACCTCCCTTGTAGACAAGGGGGACGGTCTACAAGAAATGAAGGTACAGCTCAAGATCTCCGTAGACCTTCGGTAGCAAACTGGGCCCAACTCCTACTGGTGGCCAACTAGTCACTCCCCCCCTAAAGAGCCTTAGGAACAACTTGGTTTGTGGTAGGAGGAGATATCAATATGTCTCAGATGACACACCCCCTAAATAAATAATCTAAAGGGAATTTCAGATATCTGACACGGCTCTTTACTTACTAATATTTTACACTAATTTATCACAATATTATTTTCCAAACACTCTACTGTTAGAAAATTACAGTTTTGGTCCCTGAAATTCTAGGACCCTAACATATCGGACGTCGGCAGCAAAAGTTAGGTCCGGTTCAAGTCTACCGTAAAGTTTAAGACTAGTTGCTCCATATAACTAAATTATACAAAAGTAAAATGTGATAGATTAAATTATCATAATGCAACATAATGACTTTTTTATTAATAAAAGAAAATTTAAAGGGAATTAAATGGTTTCTTATTAAAAAGGTATTAAATTGTAATTTTAATTAAGTACTTCAAGTTATATTATAAACTATCCATCAACAATTATGGAATTATGGTTGAAAGATTATAAAGTTTTTTGTTGTAACATTTTAATATTTATTGCACTTATTAATCTAACTTAAGTTTAAGTTTTTAAAGTTTTTATTAATATAATTTAAGTTATTTAAGTTAGATTTAATTAACTTATTTAATTAAGTGTAAATTAATTTAAGTTAAGGGTTAAAGGTTTCTATATAAATAGGTGAGCTTCAATCTATCATATATAATATTTTCTAAAAACTAATAAATTAAGAGAGTTTATAGTAAAAAAAAAAAAAGAAGATATTTTTGGGTGGAGCTTTGGATTCATCCACTAGTATAGAGTTGGATTGAATCACATTGTAAAATTGTTGAGTTATTGTATTCTGAGGGAGACAAGTCAATAAAAAAGGTCTCTTACATCGGTAGGGGTGTAAATGAACTAAATCGTTCGTGAGCTACTCGAGATTCGATTCGATAAAAGCTCAATCGGACTCGACTTGATTTTTAAACGAGCCAAACTCGAGCTTAATTTTTAGGCTCGTTTATCCTGAGCTCCATAGTATTCCGCTCGTTAAGACTCGTGAGCTCAGCTCATTTCTAAGTTCATGACCAGGTTCGCAAATAGGCTCATGAACAGTCTCCTTAAGTAGGCTGATATTATTATCATAAGAGATCATAAGAGAAATAAACTCAAATCCTGCATGAATGATTTTTTCTAGGGGACTTATATTCTTAAATATGAGCAACTAAATTCTTTTCCTAGGAGACTTGATATAGTTTAGATTATTGATTTTCTTTAATTTATTTGAGTTGATTTTCTTTATTTATCTATTATTCAATTCTTGAGATTATTGTTTTTGAGTACCTATGGGATGCATGAATGATTTTATCCTGAGATTAATACTGGGAGAGAATATTTTGAGATTGAATTGTGAGTTGAATACCACAACAATATTAATTGAATTGGGAATAAAGATTTGACCTATGGAGGCTTAGATAAAATAATCATAATGTTTGAAAAATTAATTAAAGTGTTATCATATTATTGGGAGATAGACTATAACTTTTAGTTAATTAATTTGATCTTACTTGAGAGAGATGATCAATTATCTTAGGTTTATTTGCTCTAGATTTAGTAATTAAAATTGAATTGTTAACCAAATGAATTAATTAAATAGTAAAATCAAGATACCCTAGTACTTAATATTAATATTGTTGCTCTGATACTACTTGTACTTGCTCGATACTACTTGTAGTTACTCAAGGCTTAAACTCCAATCTCCAATGAGCAACGTAACAGAAACAATATAAAATAAAGAAAAGAAAGATCGAGAAAAAATAGAGAAGAAGAAGACATAGAGAGATTTACGAGTTCGGATCGATCTTTGAAGATCGTCCTACGTCTCAGAAGAAGGAGTCCTTTATTTATGATGGGTTACAAAGAAGAGAACAACTACATGAGTACAAGCTCGATTACAGATCAACAAATGGCCGAAAAACAATCTCTGCACTTTTTTGCTTCGCGCTCACTTTTTTCTCACACAAAACAAAGGAATGTTTGTTCCTTAAATAACAGACTTGATGACCTTGGCCCCATGAAAAAGACTGAAAAGCTCCTCAATTCTTTAATGAGATCGAAAAAAAAAACATCGTCGTTCCTTTCCTCCTAATCTTCTTAGACATTCCTAGAACTTTAAAGAATCCGTGTATTCTAAGCTTCGGGGAACTCTAAGCCTTCTTTCATCAGGCCTGCCTTACTCAGCCCTGCTTCCATCAGGCAGGTCGGCCCTTCAGCAAATCATGGTCATCACACCTCATCACCTCGTTTGATCATCTGCCAGGTCGTCTACTGTTCGTCTGATCTCTCTCTATTTTTGTCCAGAAGTTTCGAGCACTTTTAAAGAATTCGAGTATCAGTCCTTCAATTAGTTTAGACATTTTTTTTGTTCTTTTTTTCTTCTTTAATTGTATAGATGTTATATTTACTTTTTTAAAATTATTTTTATATTAAATTTCCTTGTTCTATTGTGGGGTATTTATGTCTCGTCAATATATCTTCACAAGTTTTATTCAATAACACTTGCAACTATTTTAAGCTACTTTGGGAAAGATTTAATGAATTAGTTAGAAACAAGGCTAGAAGAGTTATAGAAACAAGGCTAGAAGAGTTAGTTGCATCGATATCTAAGATCACTGTAGAATTCATAGAAGAAACAAAAATTAATTTTCAGAGTCAACAAGAAGCTATAAAAAATTTAGAGGTACAATTTGAGAAGTTGGTTAATGTAGTGACCAATATGGAGTCAGTGCTTTCTTGAAGGTGAGCCAACAACAACAATGATAGGTGAAGAAATATATGCAATAAACAATATGGAGAAAGAATGCTTACATGAAGAGGATGTAATAATAGCACTGAATTAGAAGAATATTTTGAGCAACTCCTCAATATAGTAACCAATATGGAGAGAAAAAGTGCTTATTTAAAGAGGATGTGATAATACCATTAGTGGACGAAGAAACATGTAAGACCATCAATTTGAGCTCATTGATGGTCGTACCATATGTACCACTTGAAGATCCTTATTTTTCAATAGCATCATCTTCATTTTATAATATTCTCGAAAAGCTGAAACAGAAATTAAAGTTCCTTTTCCTAGCTTATTTTTTAAAACCAAGTGTTATTTATACTATGAACAGAATTGTTACAAATCTTGTCAATCTTGAAGACATCATAAATGAATATTCACATGTAGTGTCATTTGACACTTGCTGTAGATGGAAGCCGCTCTTTGACGAGTACTTGTATACTGTAGCTAAAAACTATAAATTAAGTGCTTTTTGAAAGGCAATCTAAGTTTTAATTTTGTTTTATTTTTTATTCTTATTTCTTTATTTCTATTTTTATTTAATCTCCTAAACTATTTTGACAATTATTATTTTATGAAATTGACTTTTAATAATATTTATAGTAGAAAAAACTCTTTTGTGACATGCAAACCCATAAAAAAAATAATACCTCAAAATAAGTGATGAGTTGTCACTACAGAATATGTCCACATGATAAGGATATGATAAGTGAGTAATGCGATCCCATCCGAGAAAAAGAAGATTTGGACACCTTAACACCTAGTTCATCATTAAGACTCGTCCTCTCCCGGAGAAGACGAGTCTTGGCACAAAGTCACTATTATCAGGCATAATCCATCGTATCCAGTGATAGGGCTGAGCAGAATCCGGTTCAAACCGAAAAAATCGACCGAACCGAACCAATTTGAAAATTTGGTTCGGTTTTTTATACATTTCGGTTCGGTTCGGTTCGGTTTTAAATTTCAGAAATTCCAGTTATTTCGGTTCGGTTCGGTTTTGATCAGAAAAAAACCGAAAAAACCGAACCGAACCGATTAGGGATAATAATATATTTTTTCAATAATATAGAGAAATTAAATTATATTAAAATTAAAATATTTTAATTAAATTTTAAAATACTAAAAATAAAGAGTAAAAAATTAAAAAAATATTAAAAATCGAAACCGATCAAACCGAACCGAACTGAATCAGACCGGTTCGGTTCGATTCGGTTTCTGATCAAAATCGATTCGGTTCGGTTTTCATAAAAACTAAAATTTCGATTTTCGGTTTATTCAGTTCGGTTCGATTTTGAACCGAACCGACCGAATGCTCACCCCTATCCAGTGAGGACGAGTCTTGTCACAAAGTCACCGTTATCAGGTATAATTCATTGTATCCCCATTACGCCGATAATTGTGGGATCACCAACTTATTAACCGACAACCTCACTTATCAAGTAGCAGGCCATAACACCATCGGATTACCGAAAAATGCTATATTTATCTCCACTTTCTTACAGTATAAAAGAAGAAGAATCACAAAGAAAAAGAATCACAGAGGAAAATGTACGTTATTCTCTTATACTTCTTAAATTCTAAGCAATACATTGCATTCACCCCTTTTTCAGGATATTGACCGAGCCTCAGAACAACTTCTGTGAGCATCCACCACCATCTCACATACTCTCTCTTGCAGGTCTAGCCAATTATAGCACAAATATGATTACATTAAGTAACATAATGATTTAATATAATATTTACTATAAAATTTATTTTTTAAATTAAATTATCTAACCCATCAACTATAAAAACAATATTTCCATTTCACTTTTCATAAATTTAAATAATCTAATCTATTATCCATAAAAATAATATTTGATTTATATTTAAATATTTTTAAATTTAAATTATCTAACCTATTACCCATTAAATTTATATTTTTTAAAATTAAATTATTTTTTAAATTTAAATAGTTCATGAAACTCATTAATTGATAAAACATTACTTATAAAATACTTTTATTTATAAAAATTTAAAATTTATTTCACTAAGTTTAACAAATAATTTCAATTATATAAATAGATTAGAAACTAATTAAGTGAGATAATTATTTCTTAATAATAAAAGTAGTGTATAAAATTAAATTACACAATAAATAAATATTTTAAAAAATACGTGTTCGAGTTGAAATTTTAAAGATGAAAAATAAATATTTTAGATTAAGAGGTAGAAAATGGATGGAATAAAATAAAATAAATAATTAAAATTAAATAAATTAAATAGTATCGAAGGTGGATAAAGATTTATTTGATAAAAAAATTATAAAATTTAATTTTATTAAATACAAAATATTTTAATAGAATAATTTTGAAATAAAAATTAATTAATAAATTTTTTAAATATATATGGATTTAATAATAATTTTTTATGCTATATGTAAAATTACCTAAACACTCCTACATAATTTAAAATTTTTTAAGATGGCCATAGCCCCCTTGTCCATGCTGGCTCCATTCTTGTACGAGACCCAATAAGTTTAAACCGCTACCATATGTTAGTCATATATTCCGGAGCATACCATAGTGTTTTATCTTGTGAATATTAATTTCCATAATGAAAATATTTCTTAATAATTTAATAGGTTTAAATTGCAGAAAATAGCCCATTAGTGGTTTTCTAGAATGTTTATTCTTAATATCGCATATAAAACACTATAAAATTCTACTGGAATAGTAATTGATTTTAGAAATGAATTAAAATTCGTTATTAATTAATAATGGAATTAAAAATCTGTATTAAATTTATAAGGTATTATGAAATCTGTAACTAAATCTATTATTGAAACATAAAAAATAAATATATTTATAAATTTAGTAATAAATTTTAAAATTTATAAATCTTCATATTTTTTTATTTAGTAACAGATTTAACCCATCATAAAATTTACTATTAATTTAAAATTTTAGTAGTGAGTTCTAAAATTTATTAAATTTTAGAAAATAATATCCACTTTTTATTTTTAAAATCTTGCATTTTCTTTATAATTTAATAATAAATTTTATCCGTTATTAAATTTATTGCTAAACAGATTCCAAAATCCATTATAAAATTTTAAAGTAAAATACCTTTTTATTTTTAAACCCTGCATCTTTTTAAAATTAATTAATAGAATAAATTTTATATTAATTCACATATTTATATACCTATTTACCTCATCTTATAATTCTTTTTCATCTTCTCATTTTCTTCCTAAATTTTTTCATTTTATTTTCTGTTCCCCAGATTATTTACTCATTCTCTATTTTTTTTCTCATTCATCTTCTCTCATTTCCTCATATTTTCTTTCATTTTATTCCATTTTCTATTCATGTCCCTTCCTTTTTCTCTTTCTCTTTTTTTTTTTTTTAATTTTCTTCCTTTTCTATGTATCTCTTCTTTTTTCTTTTTCCATTTTCTCTTCCATTCTATATCATTTTCTCATTTTTTTTGTTTTTTTTCTCATATTTCCTTCATTTTTCTTTTGTTTTCTTCCATTTTCTCTCAATTTCTCTTTTTTTATTTTCTCTTCATAATTCTCACATTTTCTTCCTTTTCTTTCATTTTTTTTCATTTTCTCTCCATTTTTTTTCTTATTTTTAATTTCCTTTTTTCTCACTTTGTCTTTATATGTCTATTATAATTTTCTTCTATTTCCTTTCTTTTTCTTTATTTTCTCTCATTTTCTTTTACTTTTTTTAATAAGTGTTAGAATCCATTACTAAATTAATAACTAATTTATTACTAGATTTTGAATAATAATACTGCCATTTTAATATTGGAATCTTATATTGTTCTTTTTAATTTAGTAACAATTTAAATCTATTATCATATCTATTATTAATTCAAAAATTAATAACGGATTAAATTCGTTGCTAAATTTTAGATAAAAATGCTGCCATTTTATTTTTAGAATTCTACATTTTTCTTTTTTATTTAATAACAGTTATAAAATCTATTATTAATTTGAAAGTTAGTAACGGTTTCATAATCTATAAACAAATTTATTTTTTTTTATTTTTAAACTCTTGCCTTTTATTTTAATTTAGTAATAATAATAAATTTAATATATTACTAAATTCATTATCAAATCTAAAAAATTCATAATGGATTCTAAAGTTCATTATTAAATTTTATACTAAAATATCATCTTTTATTTTTAAAAACTCTTATTTTTCTTTTAAATTTAGTAATAAATTCAATCACCTACTAAATCTGTTACTTATATACCTACACATCCCATCTTATTTTTGTTGTAAAAAAATATATATTTTAAAAAGATATTTCTTTACCTATAAATACTATTTTTGACCTTTCAAATATTTTAGATCTCAAATATAATTATTTTATTCGATAAAATTTTACGGTCGTTGAAAATTTTATCTGTGAGATTTTTTGGCTATTACAAATTTGATATTTAAATTTACTATTAAATCTAATCGTTATAATTTTATGCAGATTTAATTATATTATCTCAAGATTTTTATATCAGCTTACAACAGTAGTTTTTTATTATAAATAGCATATACTCTCACAAAGGAAATCACTCACATCTCTACTTTATTTATTCACTTTTATATATTTTTTACTGAATTATAAATTAAAAATAAATTATTATTGTTCTGATCTTGAAAAATTAAAATTTCAAAAAAATATGTTTTATACTGGAATTACAAAATAAAATTTTGATAACAGTGTCCTAACACGACTCAAATCTTATCATTCTGTCCTATTTATTCAACAATTTTATCATTTCATTTATCTAATTTTTCATCCTCTCCTTATTTTCCTCCTACCTTATTATTTATTTTCCAAATTATTTTTCTCTTCTCTATTTTCTTTTTCATTTTTCTTTGCTTTTCTCTCATTTTATTCTAATTTTCTTTCATCTTCTTCCATTTTCTCTCATTTTTTCTTCAATTTCTATCATTGTTTCCTTTTCCTCTCTTTTTTTGTTCATTTTCTTCCTTTTCTCTTATAATCTTTTTCTTTCATTTTCTTCAATTTCTTTTCCATTTTTCTCATTTTTTTCTTCCCTTATCTATTATTTTCTCTTCCTTTTTCTCTTATTTTCTTTCATTTTCTTTCCTTTTCTTTCATATTCGCTTCCTTTTTTCTAAAATTTTCTCTCGATTTCTCTTCTTGATTCTTCATTTTCTCTCCATCTTTCTCTCATTTTCTTTCATTTTCTTTTTTCCCTTATTTTCTCTTTTTTTTTCATTTTCTGTAATTTTTCCCCTTTTTTCTCATTTTCTTTTCATTGTTCTTCTATTTTCTTTCCTTTTTTTTTTCTTCATTTTCTCTTCTTTTTTCTCATTTTCTTTATTCTTTCATTTTTTAATTTCCTTATTTATTTTATAATGAATTTTCTCATAAAATTAATATAATTTAAAATACTGAAAATAATATTTTTACATATATATATATATATATATATATACTCAAAATTAGTATTATATTCAAATTTTTATATTTTTTTATTTTATTAAATTAGTAATTAATAATCCATTACTAAATTCATTAACAAATTTAATTTCATGATATTTTTATTTTTTAAAATTTTTTATCAAATTAGTATGAAATACATTAATAAATTTCAGTACTAATCTATTGTAAAATGAGTAATGTATAGTTAAATCTATTAATATTGAATTAATAACGAGATTTATAGTAACAGAAGCAAATCCACTACTAATCCATTACTAAAAGCATTAGTAACCGATTTTTTATGGATTAATTAATAATGGAAAAATATGGTACTAATAAGGAAAATATTGTAGTAAAATGCCATTAATTTATCCATAGTCGAGGATGCCTTACTAGATAAAATTTATCCGATCAAAATGTCATATATTTCTATCTCCATAGATTAGTATGAGATAGTAATAGGTGTGGAATAGTGAGTTTCATGACATAGAACATGAAGTATGCTTAGATACTAGATCGCTACAGCCCTTATGCGAAGTATGACTTATTAGGTAGGTGTTGACTCAAGTCAGTTATATATAGATGTAAGTCTTTAGTAAAGACGAGATTTGTTATTTTTAATAAATAAAAATGAAATTCTAATAATAATAAAGTCTTTAATTAAAGCAAATAAACTTAATAAGAAACCAATTTCTGATAACAAGTATTTGTTATCAAGAATTAGAACTAAATTAGCCACATGATTTAAAGCACATGGAATTGACATTTGCCATGATTCTAGCTTATATTGGAATTTAATATCAAGGGGATTTTAGTGCATGTTGATTATGATCATGGTACTATAAAAATGGATAAAAATTTATTCATTACTAATTAGGTAGTTATGGTATATTATGCTAGGCGACAATCATAACTTATGAAGACCAAAAATAGTGTTAGGAAATTTCTTGCTCTACTTATAATAGAAAAGAATTTTTATAAATATCAAATAATGGATATTCACATTGCCAATTAGTATTAAATCTAGAAAGTCACCCACAATAGATTAATGCATTTTATTTACAACTATATTTGCAAGGTTCCGAAAATAAGTTGAAATCAAATTCAAAGATGGTTATAAAATTAATAGAAATTGATATATGTCTAAAATATATAGATTATAAATAGGTTTACGAAGGAAGAATTGATTTTCATAATATTAAAATTATTTCTAAAATTTAAAGAGTTAAATGAAGGCCTTATTTTATGTTAGACATAAAATAAAAGTTGCGGTCCTACTTATTACCTTTGAAAGATAATGGATTTCTCTACACCTTATAGGCTTGATACTGAAAGAAGTTGTTGGGCTTAAAGAATTTGACCCATTATGTTGACTTTTGAATAGTGGACTTAATAGGAGGCTTATGTGGCTTGGGATGTGTCTTCATATGATAAGGACACGTGTCTCTTACCTAAGTTTAATGATAAGTGTCATTAACCATTGCCATGTGTCAAAAAAGTTGAGTAAATGATTTCTATCATTTTCTACTAAATGACTTAAGAAGAAAACTTTATGGATTTAAAAATCTAGGTGGAAGGACACATGGAAAAAGCTTGCTATGTATTGCCTTAAGATGAGGTGAGAGAATGAGCGGAAGTTCTCTAACCCTTGAAGTTATTAGGGTAGGGGTTAGAATAATCCTTAAATATATATTCTCATCTTCCACCCTATTGCATGTGGGTTAGATATTAAGAGAGAAGTTTTTTCTTCCTTCCAAGCTCTTCTTCAATAGTTTCTCCAAGTATTTTGATGTAGAGAGAGTGAAGCCATTACTAAGATAATTCTTTCTTTTCCATTTTTTTCTAAAGTTATTACCCTCAAGTCCTAGCTTAGAAGAATTGTTACTCAAGATTTACTACATCCAACCTAGTGAAAGAAGCCCAACTTTATGTGTTGTTAATGTTTGTAAAAGGAGCATAGGGAGAGGTCATCTAAAACTTGATTACATTGATTGTGTTTTATGAAGCTGCCAAATCACCAAATGGATTTGATCCTCTTAAAGAAATAATTATTATGGCATGTTGGATTATTTTATGCATGTGTTGAATGTATGTTTATGTTTCTTTACTTAATTATATATTTTTGTTTATAGTAGGAGAATTTTAATGTTTTGTGATACAATAGTTGTATTGCCACAACTATGGGATGATTATGTTAGTGTAAATGCTTGTATTTTGAAAATTTTAAAATTTTCCCTCAGCCCATGCTCTCACTGCATTTCTCTCTTAATTGGTATCAAGATACCACTTTATTTCGTATTTGACAACTTCTTTTGCAACTTTTAAGTTTGAAAGATTTTTGTTTGTTAAATTGAAGGAAATATTAGAAAAAAGAGGATTAGATGGTTTTATTGGGAATTACACGAGTTGGCCTTCAACCCATATAAGCCATTCTTTGTACACCATTTTATTCTAAAGGAGAAAATGGGTAGAATATGTGTTTTCTTAGTTATACAAGTCTAACTCGAGTAACATTTTATCAAGAAAATTTTTAGGCTAAAGATGTTTGCACTATGTGTTGGTAGAAAGGAGCATAGATTAGACTTGTGTTTTATTTTAAAAACATGGATCTAATTAATATTTGATACTAAAATATGCAAATGTTAAATTTTAAGATCAACTCTTTCTCCATAATATTGAATTAAAGTATTTAATTTATTTCATAATGGTTTTATTCAAATGAATGTGATTTCAAGTTGAATAAACAATAATATTTGATGTTTATTGAATGGAAATGTTCCATTATTATTTAAGTTTATTATGTTTTTTTTTTTTTGATATCGATGAATGCATGGATTGCATGATGGATGATCTTAAACTCTAGAAAACCAATATGATTGTGTATCCTTGTTTGCTTTAGGAAATATAATAGCAAATATTCATTATTCTATTTTTTTTGGTTTCTATGATAAAGTAGTTATAATTATTTTTCTAGGTTGTAAAAAAATTCTATTCGTATAAGGGCTTTTGAGCTCTTTAATTTGTAATCTCACTTTGGTATACTAAGGAATCAAATGTAATGATATTGAGGAGATACAAAGGAAAAGAAGGTCAAGTAGCATGATCATCAAGTGAAAAAGGAAAAGCTCTCAATTTAACAAGTTCTTCAGTTATGCCTTGCGGCCTCATGGATGAACAAATAATGTTAAATTCTTTTAAGTGCTTGTGTGGATTTGCATTCTCTAAACCTCTAAATTTAGGGAGTAGATGAATCAAACCTGTTTTGAGTTCAACAGGAACTGTCAGAGGTGGGTAAGTGATGCAAAGAGGTGTTTGATCACCTATAGGGGCTGCTAACTCTCTCATGGTCCTTTCTCTTAGCATTGGTGGCCTTATTGCTGGATTTCCTTGTATTAGTTCATCATGGACAACATGTTCAGTATGAGCAGCAGGTTGTGCCACGTTTTTAGCCATTTCTGTGGCTTGGTGGTGCGATTAAGAGGATTCAGAAGGATGGTCTGCGATGGGGTGCTCTTCCTGCACAGATTCGAGTTGTGTGGTTTCCCAAAGTGTGGCAGCTTGCTTACCAAGTCGCCTGATGGTGCGCTCAATTTTCGGATCGTAAGGCAGAGTTTTCTTGTGTCCAAATCTGGTTATGAAAGAAAAATAAATCAGTTAAATCAAGTCCCCGACAACGATGCCAATTTTTGACTCGCGGTTGTCAAAGCCGGTCAAAAATAACCTTTTTGGTTATCAACAATTTTACAACTGTAGATAGTGGTAAAAGGATCGAATCCACAGAGAATTGATACTTACCTATCTTTCTTATCAAGACCAAGAAAACAAACTGAAAGCAAAATAAAAGTAAAATGCAAGTAAAGTAAAAAAGGGGGGTTTGAGATTGATTCAATTAAACTAATGATGAAAGCAATAAAGTAAGCGAATAATAAAAATAAAGAGATTCAATTATGAGAAAAGCTTTAGTTGAAGAATTGGATCCACTTCAGTTGTTGGGATTGATCATTGATACTTAGGTTCCTTTGTTTGATTCAATAAATTAGTTATGGAGATGGAAGACGCTTCTCACCACCATATCTCTCCTTAAGCATAAATTAATTAGGGAACGTCCTCTAACCAATCATTAATCAACAAGTTGCCAAGGAACGTCCTTGGGCCTTAGGCATCTAACAATTGTCAATTGTATTAAGAAATAGAGAGACCTAATTCTAGCTACCCAAACGCATGGTGATATCACTAGATCATGTAATTTCCTTAGTTTTTACACCAAGAGTTACTTATGTTTGAACAATCCAAGCAATTACGGACTTAAAACTATCCAAACTAATAATTTATTACCTAGCAATCAAGAATCAATTGGCCATATTGATCAAAATAACAAAGCAACAACGGAATTAAGCATGAGATTGCATGAATATTGAAAAACAAAAGATAAACAATGTGTGTTCAGATCTCCCAATCCATAAAAAAACTAAAGTATCAACCAATCTTCAATTAGAAATAAAGGTTTCAGCCACTCATGGCTGAAACAAAACCAAAAAATAAGAAAAGAAGATGAGAAGAAGAGGAACTGAAGGGCTTGAAGGCTTGGAGAGGCTCGACCTTGTGCAATCCGAAGAGAAGAAGAAGAAGAGGGCGTGCGGCAGCCCCTTAAGGTGTCCTTTTATAATGTTTAAGTGCTGCCCTAGGTGATACTTGCTGTCCAAGTTGATGTCCTTGCTGCCCAAGGTGCTGCCCATACCGCCCAACCTTGCATTGATGAGGTGGAGCCTCTCTTTGAATTTTGAATTTTGAATGTGCAAGACTTGAGGTGGCATGTATATCTTCTTTGGCTTCCTTAACAAGTTGAATTTGAATTTCAAATTTGAATGTGCATCTTCTAGATATTTAGCTTCTTTAATAATAAAATGATTATTAAAGATTTGAATTTCAAATTGTTCTGCTGACTGCACTTTCCTTATTTGCCATTTTCCTTATTTGGCACTTTTCTTATTTAGCTGAATCTTGAATTTTGAATGCTCTTGGAGATTTGAAATTTGAATTTCAAATTACTTTCCTCATTTGTCTCCTCTTCAGTTGCAACTTGGCATGCTTGCTCTCCTTTGTTTCATTTTATGCAGTTTTAAGGGCATTTTATCCAAATTACCTCCTTACACCATTTTCTGTAAAATAAGATCAAAATCACAAAATTAGGCAGAAAAAGTGTAAATTAACATCAATAACATCATAATAAAATGGTCTAAATTTGGACTGATCATATGCTTACAGATTTAATGGGTCTAACTTAATAAATGTAAGACAAACTAAGAATAATATTAAGTACTTAAGGTTTTGAGCATTGGCGACGGAAAATGATTAAGCTTCATATGAGATCTGAATAGTAAGATTTGCTCACTAATAAGTTATTATTAGTCCAAGAATAACATTAAGTACTTAAGAACTAATAATGGTTTATAAAAATTAAATCACCCAGTAGAAATCCATTCTGACTAGAATTTCTATTTCCTACTATGGAAGTATAGAATCTGAAAGGATAATGGGAGACCAAATGATCAAAAGACTATGATATTTTTGGCATACTGACCATTCATAAACATACTAACTAATCTTGCTTTTATCCTCATATTCTAATAAGTAATATAAAACAATATCAACTATCATCCTTGTTCAATTATTTTTGTTATAAAATTACATTAGGCCTAATTCAAAAATTGGTTATAAGATTAAAAGGTATTTGAATTATTCTTATGAGATATAATTTTGAAAAATAAACTTCCTAGTTCGTTAGTTGAAGGATTATGAATAGGATAGCTATGACATTTTGAGAGAGAATCATAATTTGCATGAGATATGTTACATGCTTACTGAAGATGAAATGAGTTGCATAGGAAGCTCGTAAACATATAGTAGACTTCATATAAAGTTAACACTTGCAAGGTTGTTTAAGATTTTATATATAGTCCAAAAGGCCAATTTAATGAAAAGAATGATTGAAGTTAAGGAAAATGAAGTTATTTCAATTGCTAAAGGTTAAGGGTATTAATTAAAGAGTTGCATAAGGGACTTTGATTTTGACTAACAAGATATCTTTTGAAGATGTGTGTCTGTAACTTGTTATTGAAATTGTGATAGTATATATAGTTCATTATTTACTAGTTATCACAAATATTGTGATGTGCATAATTTTACAAACAGAATATATTAGGCATGTATGAAGATGGATGCTAATCGGCTAAGAGCAAAGGTTGATACCAAGGCTAAAGAAATGTTTATTTTTGGAAACTATAAAGCCAAGCAATTTATTGCATAGGATGTTGCAAATAAGCTATTTTGGATACATAAGTTCTCTTAGGAACTTATCGATATCCTTGACTGCACTAGCAATTTTCAAAGATTAATATGAGATACTAATGGGTATGAAATAGTGAGTCTTATGCTATAAAACATGTGGTATTTAGTGAGGTTTAAATGAGCACTTATAAGATAAGTATATCGAACATGTGGTACTTAAATGATTCACACATAGATTTTTCTCTTATTAATGTGATATCATCTAGAACATAGATTCATTGACATGATATGATACAATTATCTCATATGTAGGTGGTTTGAGTTGGATACTACTATAATTCTTATACAACATATGAGTTATTAAGCGTGTATTAGCTCAGGTTAATTATGCTTGGACTTAGGTGTTCAATCAAGATGGAATTCATTACTTTGAGTAAGCATAGATGAAATTCGATGCTACATTTATTATTCTTGATAAACAATGTCTTTGCCTAGAGCAGATAAATTTAATCATAAATAAGTTTCATATGTAAGCCATTTTTATCAAAAACTGAAACTAAAGCAATTATATAATCCAAAGCAAAGGGATTTGACATTTGCAATGACTCTACTATAGATTAAAACTTAATCATAAAGATGTTTTAGTACACGATTATTATATTCATAATTCTATAAAGTGGTTGAAAATTTATTCTTTACTAATGAAGAAGTTATGGCATCTTATACCAGGTGTCATCTATAATTTATGAGGATCAAGAGTAGTTTTAAGGACATATACAAAATAATTAAAAATAAAATTTATTATAAAATGTTCATAATTATTGCTATAAAATAAAATTCATATATTGTTGAAATGGAGTACTGCATATTTAACATTTAGATTATTATTGTCTTTAGAATTAATTATATTAGTTAACTATAATTAATTATAAGTTGATATTATTTTCATATGGAATTAGTTTATATTTAAAAAATAATAAGATATTACATTTCGCATGTCATCTCAACTCTTAAATTTTAATTTTTGAACATTGTCAATGTAATACCCGGCTAGCTCAGACATCAGAATTTCCTACAGTCTGGTGGAAGTCGAGGATGTCAGAGGTATCTAGAAGGGTAAGAGAATGTTTTCTTAAATATTGTAAGTGTTTGACGGTTTTAAATGAGATAGGAATGAGTTTTGAAGAGAAAAGACCAAGGAGGCAAAATGCGGGTTCGGCGGCCGAAGGTAAAGTTCGGCCGCCGAAAGTGCCCTAGATTCGGCCCCCGAAAGTTTGAGTTCGGCCGCCGAACGTTGCATGGTTTTGCATGCGATTCGGCTGCCGAAGCTGAGGCGGTTGTTCATCTATAAAGAGCACCGAGTCCAGAAAAAAGGAAGAGGATTCTTCTCTCTTTCTGGCCTAGGTGAGTTCTTGATCTCCTTGGATTGTTTTCATGGTCTTTCATCACATCTTGCAAAGTTAAACAAGTTTTAAGTAAGTTTTATGTGTTTTTGAAGAGTTTGAAAGCTTGGAGGAGTTTGGAGCTTGGATCTCCATATCTTCGAGTTTGGATCACACCAGCCTTTGTTCTTCAAGAGGTAAGTGGAGATCCTTGGTTTTTATACTGTTTTCTATGAGTTTTATGAAGGGAAGGGGAGTTAATGCTTGAGTTGGCATGAGTTGTGCATATTAGGGTTTATGTACCCTTTATGCTTTATGTTTGCTTGTTGAGCTTGTTGTTGGAGTTTAAGTTGTCTTAAGCTCCTTTATGCTTGTTGTTTTGAGATATGGATGAGTTAGAGAGGTTGGATGCATGTGGGGAAGGATTGGAAGGTGTGGGAGGCATCCTTGTGCACGAAGCTGAGTTCTGGATGAACTCAGGTTCGGCAGCCGAAGGAGGATTCAGCCGCCGAACATGCCAGACTTTCGTCTCTGGAGGAGACATTCGGCCGCAGAAGGTGCTGCCGAAGGTGCCCTGTCCAGCCTTCCTTTGCTTGTTTTGCATGCATGTTTTGAGGTGTTCTAGAGGGGTTTTGGGAAGTTGTTTTATCAGTTGCATAGAGTATGTTTGGTGCCTCATTGGCGTCCTCCATTGTAGGATTGGACCCGAGGAACCGAGGTGGTTAGCAGTAGTAGCTGCTTCAGAGTTAGAGTTGGTCCAGAGCTAGCCACTGCGTGGCTACAGGTGAGTGGAACTAAACGTAATCTTTTATCTTGAGAAATGACACGATTCTAGCATGATCCATGCATCATAAACTGCCATGTTATGTATTAGATTGTGTTGCATTAGAATTCACGAATATGATGCATTGCATATGTTGTTGTTCCTGTGGATGAATGTTGGATGATCCTTAGTGTAATACCCGGCTAGACTCCGGTATCGGAATTCCTACCGTCCGGTGGAATCTCGGATGTCGGAGATCTCTAGAAGGGGTAGAATCATGTTTTACAAAATGTTTTCATGTTTTTAATAATTTTAAGTATGTTTTTAAATGAGTTTTTGCATGAAAAGTCTTTGGAGGAAGACCCAGGTTCGGCCGCCGAAAGTCAAGTTCGGCCGCCGAACATGCATGCGTTTTGGAGGCACGTTAGGCCCCCGAAAGCATGAGTGAGGGAAGTTCAGGTTCGGCCGCCGAAAGTCAAGTTCGGCCGCCGAACATGGCATGCATGCGGAGGCAAGTTCGGCCCCCGAACGTGGCCTGGCCAGCCACCTATAAAAGGGTCCCTTAGGTCCACACGGGCGAGCTTTTTCTCCCCCGTCGTCGGCCAAGGTGAGTCTCCGCCACCCCTCCCTCGATCTTGAGTGTTTTCCTTAGATCTTCCATGGTTTTCACGGGTTTTAACTTCTGTTTTGAAGATCTGTGAGTAAAGAGCAAGTTTTGGGTACTTGGAGGTTCAAAGAGCTCAATCTCTCCATCTCCAAGCTAGGGTCGCCTTTCCTCTCGTTTCTTCAAGAGGTAAGCTCGGATCCACCCTTGTCATGTGTTTTAAACAAGCTTTAAGTTGTTTTATGGGTAGAGATGCATGTTTAGGCTTGTTGATGAGTTTATGGGTTTTGATGTTTTGATGAACAATGTATGTTGATTTTTGTGTGTTTGAAGTGTTGTAGTTGGGGTATTTGGTTGTTTGAGACCCCTAGGAGCTTGTATGCATGTTTTGGTTGGAGTATATGCTTGATTTGTGGTTTTGGGAGGCAGGAGGTTCATGTGAACCAAGTTTCTGCCCGTTTGGCAGAAACCAGGTTCGGCAGCCGAAGGAAGTTTCGGCCGCCGAACCCCCCTTTGTGGAGGCAGCATTCGGCTGCCGAAGGTGCCCCCGAAAAGAGACTTTCGTCTCTGTCTGGGACTTTCGGCCGCCGAAGGTGCCGCCGAACCTGCCCGAGTTTCGTCTCTGTCCAGGACTTTCGGCCGCCGAAGGTGCCGCCGAAAGTGCCCTGTTCAGCCATTTCTTGCATGTTTTCATGGGATGATTTCATGATGTTTTAGGGGGTTTTTGGGGAGTATATTAGAGTTATGTTTATGCATGTTTGGTCCCTCATTGGAGTCCACCTGTGTAGGTTCGGACCCGAGGAACCGAGGACCCCAGCAGTGAGCCAGCTGCTACAGAGTTTGTCAGAGCTAGCCAGAGGTGAGTGGAATAAACCTTAAGTTTTAAAATGAATGAAATATGAAATTTGAGCATGATCCATGCATCATGAATGCCATGAGATATAGTAGGTTGTTTGCATTAGTATTCACGAATATGTTGCATTGCATTTATGATGTTGATGTGGATTGGTCATTGGATGATCCTTAGTCCTCCTATGATATGATGATGCTACGGCATGAGATATGGTATGGAAGTCCAGGTTGTACCCATTCTACGTCCCTGGCACAATGTAAGAGGAAGTCCAGGTTGTACCCATTCTACGTCCCTGGCACAGTTGGACTGTATGATATGTTATGTTAAGGGAAAGACCGGTTGTACCCATTCTACGTCCCGGCACAGTTGGACTATGTAGAGGACTATTGGTGACAACACCATCCGAGATGTGATTTGTTGTGATGTGTTGCATTACATAATGGCATGAAATTTTAATATATGTTTTTCTCTATTCTGCTCACTGGGCTTTGTAGCTCACCCCTCTCCCCTAACCCCAGATGTGCAGGTACAGGGTAGACCAGGAGGTTAGCCAGAGATATGAAGTATGTTCATGTAATAGTTAGATTGTGGACATGACAATTGTACTATGATGTAATGTAAAAGATTTCAGTATGTTGTAATGAGGTATATTGAGGTTATAGATGTGCTTGACCCTATGAGTATTGATATCCCTTGTTGATACATGATCCTGATGTCTATTGATGTTTATGTTTGAGCCAACTCATCTCTTGTTGTATCGCCCGTTGGGGCATTGAGGAGATCCCACAGAGGGATCATGACTATGTTCATGTATGTTCAGGTTGAGTTGGATGAATGAAAGAAAAGTTTTAATTTTTATGTATGATTGTCGATCATGTATGGGATTATACAGGTTTGCAGGTTATGTGTTTGGCTTGCTACGGGTCCCGGCGGCCTTAAGTCGACCCGGATCCTAGCGCCGGTAGCGGTCCGATTTTCGGGTCGTTACAGAATGGTATCAAAGCCCTAGGTTCATAGGATCGGACCTAGAGTGTCGGGCTCATAGAGGTTATAGAAGGTCAAGCACAATAGGAAAGGTCATGTCCACTAGGATAGGATGTGGAGTCCTGTCTTACATGATGATGTGAAATGCCATGATTATATACATGTGCATTGATGCTATGATATGCTATGATATGTTTATGTGATGAGGGTTCATGTGTGCCCACATGAACCATATGATGCTAATGCTTGTATGATGTGTACTGTTTTTCAGAAAACAGGATGAGAGGAACTCGTCGATCTGCACGATTGACTGGAGTGCCACCTGAGGATGAGGGCACGAGCGCCCGTCCTCCCACATTGCCTAGGGCAATGTCTTGTAGAGCCAACAGAGAAAGAGTGTCAAGGGACCCTAGAAGGTCTTTTGATGCTAGCAGAAGGGGGACAGATAGAGGAGGAAGTTCTTCAGATGTGAGGGAGGTTATGGAAGAAGATCAGAGGAGGGATGGGAACCTGGATGTGAGCATGCAGGAAGAAGGGACAGGGGAGTCACAGGGAGGCGTTCAGGCCTCGGGGTATGGTTTTCCACCCCATTATCCACCCTTTCCACAGGGTTCAGGGTATCCGATGGGAGGTACATCGGATTACTCCAGCTTTAATCCCTACCCTACCTACATGCCTTATCCACCTTTCTATCCACCCTATACACAGTACCCAGCTTATCCACCCTCACCCTTCTATCCAAACCCGGCAAACCCCACCTCGGGGAATGCTGCACCTCCACCTCCACCACCTACAGAACCAGCAGCCCCAGTTACTCAACCTCCTAGACCTAGCTCAGTCGATGGGAGCAAGGTAAAGATGACAGACTACCTCAAGCTAGATGCTCCCAAATACAAGTCAGGGGATGACCCCTTTGAGTATTTGAGAGTAGTGAAGACAATAACTGATGAGCTAGGGGCAAGTGACAGCAGGGCCATTCAGATGGCAGGGTTCACTTTAAAGTGCAAGAAGGCACGGGAATGGTTCAAGTGTTATGTGGACCCGAGATTAGACGGTATGACATGGGAAGAATTTGCGAATGAGTTCGCTGGATGGGCTTTTCCAGACAGTTCTAGAGAACTGAAGATGATTGAGTTTGAACAACTGAGGCAGTCAGAGCACATGAGTGTAGAGGAGTTCACGGATAAATTCTTGGAGCTATTGCCTTTTTCAGGGCAAGCTCTAGATTCAGATACGAAGAAAGCCAAGAAATATGTTATGAAGCTGCATTCCAGGTACTCCTCGTTAGTTCAGTCAGCTGAGAGAGAAAGTTTCCACACTGTGGTGGATATGGCTCGAAGAATGGAGGCAAGTGCTATAGTTGAGGGGTCAGTGAAGCAGTCAGTGACCCAGTCTTCAGGGGTTAAGACCCCAGGTAGAGGAGGACCAGGGTTCTCTTCTCAGAGTTCAGGTAAGAAGAGGTGGGATAACACCACCAGGAAGTCGAAGAAGAATAAGTTTTGGAACAAGCTGAAATCCGGTCTGGGATTTGGCGGTGGCTCGAGCTCAGGCTCAGATGGTACAGAATGCCAGAGATGTGGAAGACCACACAGGGGAGTGTGTCGAGCTGGGACTAACACATGTTTCAGATGTGGACAGGAGGGACACATGGCTCGGGATTGTCCTAGAGCGCCTTTCATGGGCCAGCCCCAGCAGACAGCTTCTGGTAGTGTGGCACAGCCAGCAGTTCCAGCCACGACTCAGGGCAGTGGCAGAGGTAGAGGGAGAGGGGCAGCCTCTTCTTCTGGTTCCCGAGGTGAAGGTCCATCAGCTCCAGCCAGGATCTTCACCATGACACAGCAGGAGGCTAACACATCCAACACCGTGGTGTCAGGTAATCTCGTCATTGGGTGTTCTGATGTGTATGCATTAATGGACCCAGGTGCATCTCATTCATTTATTGCTCCGAGAGCCGTTGAGAGGTTAGGTCTGATAGTCTCTGGGTTAGAGTGTCCCCTATGGGTCAGTGGACCCAAGTGTGACCTGTCGGTGGCAGTGTCAGTCTGCCAGTACAGTCCAGTTTTTATTGAGGGAAGATGCCTCTCCGCCGACCTTGTGGTTCTAGATTTGACAGACTTTGACGTCATTCTAGGGATGGATTGGCTATCTACCCATGGTGCTACCTTGGACTGCAGGGACAAGGTAGTCAGGTTCAGAGAGCAGAACGGGTCAGAGGTCGTCTTCAGAGGAGACAAGAGGGGCACACCTAGAGGTCTGATATCAGCTCTTCAGGCTCGTAGGTTGCTTAGGAAGGGATGTCAGGGGTACTTAGCTCATGTGAGAGAGCTAGACAGTCAGGTCAGGGAGCCGGCCTCGGTGCCAGTTGTCAGAGAGTTTCAGGATGTCTTTCCTGATGAGCTTCCAGGTTTACCACCTGCTAGGGAGATAGAGTTCGAGATAGAGTTGATGACTGGAACTAGACCGATCTCTATCCCTCCCTACAGGATGGCTCCAGCCGAGTTAAAGGAGTTGAAAGAGCAATTGCAAGAGCTGGTAGAAAAGGGTTTCATCCGACAGAGTACCTCGCCTTGGGGTGCTCCAGTCTTGTTTGTGAGAAAGAAGGATGGATCCCTTAGACTTTGCATCGACTATAGGCAGTTGAGCAAAGTCACTACCAAGAATAGGTACCCATTGCCAAGGATCGATGATCTATTCGACCAGCTAGCCGGAGCGGGTTGTTTCTCCAAAATAGATCTAAGATCGGGGTACCATCAGCTAAGGATAAGGGATGAGGATGTGCCGAAGACAGCCTTCAGGACCAGATATGGGCATTTTGAATTCCTTGTAATGCCGTTCGGGTTAACTAACGCCCCTGCCGCATTCATGGATCTCATGAACCGAGTGTTTAGCCAGTACCTGGATCACTTCGTTATTGTCTTCATAGATGATATCTTAGTGTATTCCAGGAATGCAGAGGAGCATGCCCATCATCTGCGGTTGGTCTTGCAGACTTTGAGGGAACATGGCTTGTATGCCAAGTTCTCCAAATGTGAGTTCTGGCTGAGGAGCATTTCGTTCTTGGGGCATGTAGTGTCAGAGAATGGTATTGAGGTAGATCCCAAGAAGACAGAGACTGTGGCTAACTGGCCTAGACCCACTTCAGTGACAGAGATTAGAAGTTTCTTGGGTTTGGCAGGTTACTACAGGAGGTTCGTTCAGGACTTCTCAAAGATAGCAGCTCCTCTGACCAGGTTAACCAGGAAGAATCAAAAGTTTGTGTGGACCGACCAGTGCGAAGAGAGTTTTGAAGAGCTTAAGAAGAGGTTGACTTCAGCACCAGTTTTAGCTCTGCCATCTAGTGAGGAGGACTTTACAGTCTTTTGTGATGCGTCCCGTGTGGGACTGGGTTGTGTACTGATGCAGAATGAGAGGGTGATTGCTTATGCTTCTAGGCAGCTAAAGAAGCATGAGTTGAATTACCCCACACATGACCTTGAGATGGCAGCAGTAATCTTTGCACTCAAGATGTGGAGGCACTACCTCTATGGGGTAAAATGTGAGATCTTCACAGATCATAAAAGCCTGCAGTACATCCTGAGTCAAAGAGATTTGAACTTGAGACAGAGGAGATGGGTAGAGCTGCTAAGTGACTATGATTGCAAGATTCAGTATCATCCGGGTAAGGCGAATGTTGTGGTAGACGCCCTAAGCCGGAAGTCACTAGGCAGTCTATCCCACATCACGGCAGAAAGAAGACCAGTAGTGAAGGAGTTTTTCAAGCTCATTGAGGAAGGTCTACAGTTGGAGTTGTCTGGTACAGGTGCCTTGGTCGCTCAGATGAAAGTGACACCCGTGTTTCTGGAGCAGGTGGCTCAGAAACAGCATGAGGACCCAGAGTTAGTGAAGATTGCCAGGACTGTTCAGTCAGGCAAGGACAGTGAGTTCAGATTCGACAATAAGGGGATCCTCCGCTATGGGAGTCGACTATGTGTACCAGATGACATTGGGCTAAAAGGAGACATTATGAGAGAGGCTCATAATGCAAGATACAACATTCACCCCGGAGCCACCAAGATGTATCAAGATCTAAAGAAGGTTTTTTGGTGGCCAGCGATGAAGAAAGAAGTGGCACAGTTTGTGTCCGCCTGCGAAGTATGTCAGAGGGTGAAGCTGGAACATCAGAAGCCGGCTGGAATGCTTAACCCGCTACCTATTCCAGAGTGGAAATGGGAAAATATAGCTATGGACTTCGTAGTGGGGTTACCGGCGGCATCCAACAGATTGGACTCCATATGGGTGATTGTGGACAGACTCACCAAATCTGCTCACTTCATCCCTGTCAGGAGTGGTTATTCTGTGGACAAGTTGGCGCAGGTGTATGTAGACGAGATCGTCAGACTGCATGGGGTTCCTGTTTCCATAGTGTCAGATAGAGGGCCCCAGTTCACCTCCAGGTTTTGGCGGAGTCTGCAGAATGCCATGGGTACTAGGTTGGATTTCAGCACTGCCTTCCACCCCCAGACTGATGGACAGTCAGAAAGGACCATCCAGACTATCGAGGATATGCTCAGAATGTGTGTGCTGGACTTTGGCGGTTCTTGGAGGCAGCATCTACCTTTGGTGGAGTTTGCCTACAACAACAGCCATCATGCTAGCATCGGGATGGCTCCATATGATGCTTTGTATGGAAGGAAGTGCAGATCACCTGTTTGCTGGGAGGAAGTTGGAGAAAAGGCCTTGGCAGGGCCTGAGCTAGTAGAGATTACCAGCAGGGTGGTACCCATAATCAGAGAAAGAATCAAGACTGCTGCAAGCAGACAGAAGAGCTATGCAGACGTCCGCAGAAGACAGTTAGAGTTTCAGGAGGGGGATCTGGTATTGCTCAAGGTGTCTCCAATGAAGGGAGTGGTTCGCTTCGAAAAGAAAGGTAAACTAGCCCCACGATACATCGGACCCTTTGAAATCTTGCAAAAGATTGGGAATGTGTCGTACAAGCTGGAATTACCTGCTTCGATGGAAAGAATCCATCCGGTTTTCCATGTTTCAATGTTGAGGAAATTTGTGTCAGATCCGAGCAAGGTTCTTAGTGAGCCTGATGTGGAGGTCCAAGAGGATCTCACGTACGTTGAACAGCCAGTGCGGATCATGGACACCCAGATCAGAAAGTTAAGAAACAAGGAAATCCCGATGGTGAAAGTCCTGTGGAACCACCACAACTTGGAAGAATGCACTTGGGAGACACGGGAGTCTATGCTCCAGCAGTACCCTCATCTCTTTTAAGGTTAGATCCCTATGTGTTGATGTGTTTATGTGTTATGTTCTTTGCCATGCTATGTGTGCTAGTGAGGAACATTCGGGGACGAATGTTCTTAAGGGGGGGAGAATGTAATACCCGGCTAGACTCCGGTATCGGAATTCCTACCGTCCGGTGGAATCTCGGATGTCGGAGATCTCTAGAAGGGGTAGAATCATGTTTTACAAAATGTTTTCATGTTTTTAATAATTTTAAGTATGTTTTTAAATGAGTTTTTGCATGAAAAGTCTTTGGAGGAAGACCCAGGTTCGGCCGCCGAAAGTCAAGTTCGGCCGCCGAACATGCATGCGTTTTGGAGGCACGTTAGGCCCCCGAAAGCATGAGTGAGGAAAGTTCAGGTTCGGCCGCCGAAAGTCAAGTTCGGCCGCCGAACATGGCATGCATGCGGAGGCAAGTTCGGCCCCCGAACGTGGCCTGGCCAGCCACCTATAAAAGGGTCCCTTAGGTCCGCACGGGCGAGCTTTTTCTCCCCCGTCATCGGCCAAGGTGAGTCTCCGCCACCCCTCCCTCGATCTTGAGTGTTTTCCTTAGATCTTCCATGGTTTTCACGGGTTTTAACTTCTGTTTTGAAGATCTGTGAGTAAAGAGCAAGTTTTGGGTACTTGGAGGTTCAAAGAGCTCAATCTCTCCATCTCCAAGCTAGGGTCGCCTTTCCTCTCGTTTCTTCAAGAGGTAAGCTCGGATCCACCCTTGTCATGTGTTTTAAACAAGCTTTAAGTTGTTTTATGGGTAGAGATGCATGTTTAGGCTTGTTGATGAGTTTATGGGTTTTGATGTTTTGATGAACAATGTATGTTGATTTTTGTGTGTTTGAAGTGTTGTAGTTGGGGTATTTGGTTGTTTGAGGCCCCTAGGAGCTTGTATGCATGTTTTGGTTGGAGTATATACTTGATTTGTGGTTTTGGGAGGCAGGAGGTTCATGTGAACCAAGTTTCTGCCCGTTTGGCAGAAACCAGGTTCGGCAGCCGAAGGAAGTTTCGGCCGCCGAACCCCCCTTTGTGGAGGCAGCATTCGGCTGCTGAAGGTGCCCCCGAAAAGAGACTTTCGTCTCTGTCTGGGACTTTCGGCCGCCGAAGGTGCCGCCGAACCTGCCCGAGTTTCGTCTCTGTCCAGGACTTTCGGCCGCCGAAGGTGCCGCCGAAAGTGCCCTGTTCAGCCATTTCTTGCATGTTTTCATGGGATGATTTCATGATGTTTTAGGGGGTTTTTGGGGAGTATATTAGAGTTATGTTTATGCATGTTTGGTCCCTCATTGGAGTCCACCTGTGTAGGTTCGGACCCGAGGAACCGAGGACCCCAGCAGTGAGCCAGCTGCTACAGAGTTTGTCAGAGCTAGCCAGAGGTGAGTGGAATAAACCTTAAGTTTTAAAATGAATGAAATATGAAATTTGAGCATGATCCATGCATCATGAATGCCATGAGATATAGTAGGTTGTTTGCATTAGTATTCACGAATATGTTGCATTGCATTTATGATGTTGATGTGGATTGGTCATTGGATGATCCTTAGTCCTCCTATGATATGATGATGCTACGGCATGAGATATGGTATGGAAGTCCAGGTTGTACCCATTCTACGTCCCTGGCACGATGTAAGAGGAAGTCCAGGTTGTACCCATTCTACGTCCCTGGCACAGTTGGACTGTATGATATGTTATGTTAAGGGAAAGACCGGTTGTACCCATTCTACGTCCCGGCACAGTTGGACTATGTAGAGGACTATTGGTGACAACACCATCCGAGATGTGATTTGTTGTGATGTGTTGCATTACATAATGGCATGAAATTTTAATATATGTTTTTCTCTATTCTGCTCACTGGGCTTTGTAGCTCACCCCTCTCCCCTAACCCCAGATGTGCAGGTACAGGGTAGACCAGGAGGTTAGCCAGAGATATGAAGTATGTTCATGTAATAGTTAGATTGTGGACATGACAATTGTACTATGATGTAATGTAAAAGATTTCAGTATGTTGTAATGAGGTATATTGAGGTTATAGATGTGCTTGACCCTATGAGTATTGATATCCCTTGTTGATACATGATCCTGATGTCTATTGATGTTTATGTTTGAGCCAACTCATCTCTTGTTGTATCGCCCGTTGGGGCATTGAGGAGATCCCACAGAGGGATCATGACTATGTTCATGTATGTTCAGGTTGAGTTGGATGAATGAAAGAAAAGTTTTAATTTTTATGTATGATTGTCGATCATGTATGGGATTATACAGGTTTGCAGGTTATGTGTTTGGCTTGCTACGGGTCCCGGCGGCCTTAAGTCGACCCGGATCCTAGCGCCGGTAGCGGTCCGATTTTCGGGTCGTTACACTTAGCCCTTGATAGAGATCAGATACAGAGTTATGGCATGAGATAGCCATACCAGGTCGCCCCTGGATAGGCCAGGTCGCTCCTGGTATTATGGTCAGAGCAGAGTTAAGAGTAGACCAGGTGATGACATAGTCTCCTTGGCACAGTTGGTCATGTTATGATATCAGAGCAGAGATAAGAGTAGACCAGGTGATGACATAGTCTCCTTGGCACAGTTGGTCATAGTACAACGTGTAGTTGAGGGCTATTGGTGACAAATTCATCTGTGAGATGATATGTTTGTGATATGATGCATTTCATGAAAACATGTAATTAATGAACTGTTTTACTGTTCCTCCTCACTGGGCTCTAGAGCTCATCCCACTCCCTTAACCCCAGTTTTGCAGGTCCTGAGATAGCTATGGGAAGTCAAAATCAGCAAGAGTACAGAGGAACGTTATGCATGAATGTATGTTGTAATAGCATAGTGGACATGATTAAAAGAATACTTGTGATGTAATATATAGATATGTACTGGCATGTACTGGATAGACTTGTGCTTTCCCTAGTGTCTTTGCTGTCGTGTGGTGTATGATTAATCCCTTGGTACATGACTCCTGTTTTACGTTTCTTGATGAGAAATGTGTGTATTAGGCTTAATGTATGGCTTTAATGTGATACCAGATGGACGTGTTACAGATTCAAAGGGTTTCAATCCCTTGACCCACAGCAGATAGTGGTCCCTAGTATAGGCCCTGAGGGCCATTTCAGATTGGCATATCTGAGTAGCAGTAGTTAAGCCTACAGAGTTTTACAGGATTGTTGAGTATTGTTTTGTTTCATGTATGGGATTTATCAGGTACACAGAGAATATAGTCGGCTTGCTACGGGTCCCGGCGGCCTTAAGCTGATCTGGATCCTAGTGCCAGTGATGGTTCGGACCGTTACAAAGGGGTACCGATTTCTGGGTCGTTACAGATTGGTATCAGAGCTTAGGGCCTCAAGAGTACGATGTGTTGAGCAAAGATGCTCCAGGACTAGAGATATCCCACATCGAAAAGAGGTGTTGTTTTGTATAGGAGGGTAAGCACAATAGGTAAAATCATGTCCACTAGGATAGGATGTGGAGTCCTGTCTTGCATGCTGATGTGAAATGCCATGATGAGTTGCATGTGCATTATTGATATAGTTGACATGTGCTGAGGAGTCATGTGTTCTCACATGGATCATTTGCTGATTTTTGTGTGATGTTGTGCTTTTCAGGCAGGATGAGAGGAACTCGTCGATCTGCTAGATTGACTGGAGCTCCGCCGGAGGATGAGGACATGGATGCTCATCTCCCCGTTCTGCAAAGGGCAACATCAGATAGCTTAAGTAGAGAAGGTACATCAAGGGACCCTAGAAGGTCTGTTGATGAGAGTAGAAGGGGAGTCGTTCAGAGTGGTATGTCCGGGTTTATGAGAGAACTAGAGGAGGATGAGCAGACAGAGATGGTAGCTTTGGCAGGAGTAGGTTAGGAGGAGATATGGGTGAGTCTCAAGGCGGCACTCAAGCCTCGAGATTTGTTCCACCTCAGTATCCACCCTACCCGTGGGGGGTAGAGTACTTGATGAGAGGTACATCAGAGTTTCCTAGGTATAACCCATATCCCACCTTTATGCCCTATCCTTCCTTTGACCCGTCATATCCATAGTATCCCATGTTCCCACCCTTCTTTTGTTACCCAGGGTCAGTAATCCCTAACCCAGGGCAAGTTGCACCTCCTCCACCATCAGTAGAACCAGTAGCCCCAGTTGTCCAAACACCTAAGCCTAGTTCACCTGGAGGAAGTAAGGGAAAGATGACAGACTATTTGAGGTTGGATGTTCCCAAATTTGAGACTGGTGATGACCCTGTTGAGTATCTTAGAACGGTCAAGATGATAACTGACGAGTTGGGAGCCAGTGAGAGTAGAGCCATTCAGATGGCAGGAGTCACAGTGAAATGTGAGAAGGCAAGGGAATGGTTCACCCAGTATGTGGACCCGAGGGTAGAAAGTTTATCCTGGGAGCAGTTTGCTACAGAGTTTGCAGGATGGGCTTGTCCAGATAGCTCAAGGGAGCGTAAAGAGAGTGAATGTGAGCAGTTAGAGCAAACAGAAAACATGAGTGTAGAAAATGACCCAGAGAATAGTGACCGTTTCCCTTTGGATGAGGCTGCTGCAAAGAATAAAAAGAAAGTGAGAGGCCTGAAAGGGTCAAAGAAAATAGAGTTCTGGAACAGGGTAAAGTTTGGAATGGGTTTTTGCGAGGGTTCGAGTACTGGTTGGGATAGTTCTAGCTGTGCGAGGTGCGGTAGGAGGCACAAAGGAGTCTGTCGGGCTGGGACAACAGCATGTTTCAGGTGTGGACAGGAGGGGCACATGGTACGAGAGTGTCCCACTACGATCATGTCAGCACAGTTCCCACAGACATCCTCAGATAATCTAATTCCACCAGAAGCTCCAGCCTCAGTGCAGGGCAGAGGTAGAGAAAGAGGGGTAGTCCCTTCTTCAGGAGGTTCCTTCAGTGGAAGTCCGTTAGTTCCGGCTCGGATTTTCACCCAGGTTCAGCCAGAGACAGACACACCGAACACAGTGGTGCCAGGTACGCTCACTTTTGAGTGTTCTGATGTGTATGGTTTTCTGGACACTAGTAGAATATCAGTTGATGTAAGAATAGTAAAGTGTAGTAGAGTTAAATGTTCAGAGATAAAGGTTCAGAGATGAGTGAGTCGTGAAAGGTTAGTGAGCCAGGAAAGAACTCGAGAGCTATAGCCGTGGATGTTATACATCCAGATAGAGAGCCAGATAGAGAGAGAGTGAGCTCTTAGCTCTGAGTGTAGACCTTAAGTAAAGAAATAAGGCAGAGAATAGTGTAAGAAAGGGAAAAGTAAGAACAAGAAATAAAAGTAAGTAAAAGAAAAGGAAGCAAAGAGAAGAGTAAATGAGGTAGAATAGAGCAGAGAAAGAACAGAAAGAAAGTTGAGAAAGAGATGTCAGGTTAGTCTGGGATTAGATGGCGATTGAGCTCTAGTTCAGATTAGTCTGGATTACGTGAGGCGTAGAGTGTACACAAAAGTAGTCTGTTGGTATGGGACTACGGCATGTATCGATGCGAGCAGGAAGGACTCATCTTGTGTGAGTGTCCTACTGCGGCCCTGATTGGCACAGTCCCAGCAGCTGACTTCTAGTAGTGTAGCTCAGCCTGTAGCTCTAGCCATGTTTTAGGACAGTGGTTGAGGCAGGAGGAGAGAGTTCTCCTTTTCTTTGGTCGGTTCCCGAGGGAAGAGTCGTTAGCTTTAGCTTGGATCTTCATCCTGACTCAGTAGGAGACTAACACATCAAACACGGTGACGTCAGATACGTTCACTTGAGGGTGTTCAGATGTGTCGGGTATAGTGGACCCTGATGTTTCTTTCCCTGTTATTTTGAGAGCCGTAGATAGAGGGGGCTTGATACCTTCTGAGTTTAGAGTGTTCTCTTTGGGTCATGGGCCCAAGAGTGATCCATCTGTGGCAGAGTCAGTCTGTCGGTTCAGGTTAGAGTTTGTTGTGAGTAGTAGATGCCTTCCAGCTGACCTTATGGTTCTGGGGGTGACTGATGATGTCAACCTAGGGCGGATTGGCTAGCTACTCGAGGTACTACCTAAGTCTGCAAAGACAAGGTAGGAAAGTTCAGAGTTCAGAGGCTCGGATGGGTCAGAGTTAGTCCTTTGAGGGGACAGTCCTACCCAGAAGTTTGATATCAGCTCTACAGGCTCGTGAATTCTTGAGGAACGGTAGTCAGGGGTTTTCTTGCTCTTGTTTGCGAGCATAATAGCCAGGTCAGGGAACCAGCCTCAGTACCCATAATCAGAAAGAGAGAAAGAGTTATATGTGTTATCCCAGACAAGCTAACAGGGTTACCATTGGTAAAACAATATAGAGTCTGAAAGTGAAGTGAGGATGGAGATTAGACTCATCTTCACCTCTTACTGTAGAGTGTAAGAGTGGTAAAAGTTGTCTAGCAAAGCAGTTGTAGGATGGAGAGAGCTATTAGAACAGTTGGGACCTTGGTGGATGAGGCTTCTATCCGACTTAGTACTACACCCTGGAGTGTTCCAGTGTCGTTGTGAGAAACGAAGGATGAAACCTCCAAGGACAGGTGTTCCCATGCAGACTGGAGGATCTATAAGAACAGCTAATAGACGCTGGTTGTTTTTCATAATAGATCTTAGAGTTGGGAACTATATGTCGAAAGTTAGAGAAAAGTCAGTTAGCAGTTGAGTAGAGATGAGATCTTTAATATAGTGAAGAGTCTAAACCAGAGGTAAGGGGTAAAACTGCTCAGCGACTCAGAGTATACAAGACAGTCTCTACTGGGTGAGGCAGATGAGATGTTAGCTGCCCTCAGTCAGTAATCGCTTATCAGTTTATCCTATAGAAACAGAGAGCTAGAGAGCTAGAGAGCTAGAGAGCTAGAGATAGTCCAGTAAAAGAGAAGAAGCCAGTATAGTAAAGAAGAAGAAAGGCGGGCAAGGATCAGAGTACGTAGCGGAAGGGTACAGTGTTGTTTGTGGTGTCTCCAGTACATGGTGATCCATGGGAGGGTGAGAGATAAAAGGTGCAATCCATGGAATCCTGTAAAGGATTAACGAGATAGGATTTATCTAGTTCTAAGAAGAGAACCAGTTGGTTTCCTTCTTTCTTTTGTTCTAGAATGGTGTTGGATCCGATAGAGGTTCTGTATGAACCAGAGGTGGAGATCTTAGGAAATCTCACCTGTATAGCATAGTTAGAGCGGATCATACACACTCAGCGCGCAGAATAGAAACATAGAAAGATCTGAGAAGAGAAGTCTCTTAGAATCACCCCAAGAGTATAGTATGGATCGGAGACCCGGGAGTTCTTACTCCAGCGAGATCTGTATTTCTATTTGAAGAGTAGATTTTCGCTTCGTTGCTTATTTGTTTGTTGTTTGAACATTCGAGGACGAATGTTTTTAAAGGGGGGAAGAATGTAATACCCGGCTAGCTCAGACATCAGAATTTCCTACAGTCTGGTGGAAGTCGAGGATGTCAGAGGTATCTAGAAGGGTAAGAGAATGTTTTCTTAAATATTGTAAGTGTTTGACGATTTTAAATGAGATAGGAATGAGTTTTGAAGAGAAAAGACCAAGGAGGCAAAATGCGGGTTCGGCCGCCGAAAGTGCCCTAGATTCGGCCCCCGAAAGTCTGAGTTCGGCCGCCGAACATTGCATGGTTTTGCATGCGATTCGGCTGCCGAAGCTGAGGCGGTTGTTCATCTATAAAGAGCACCGAGTCCAGAAAAAAGGGGGAGGATTCTTCTCTCTTTCTGGCCTAGGTGAGTTTTTGATCTCCTTGGATTGTTTTCATGGTCTTTCATCACATCTTGCAAAGTTAAACAAGTTTTAAGTAAGTTTTATGTGTTTTTGAAGAGTTTGAAAGCTTGGAGGAGTTTGGAGCTTGGATCTCCATATCTTCGAGTTTGGATCACACCAGCCTTTGTTCTTCAAGAGGTAAGTGGAGATCCTTGGTTTTTATACTGTTTTCTATGAGTTTTATGAAGGGAAGGGGAGTTAATGCTTGAGTTTGCATGAGTTGTGCATATTAGGGTTTATGGACCCTTTATGCTTTATGTTTGCTTGTTGAGCTTGTTGTTGGAGTTTAAGTTGTCTTAAGCTCCTTTATGCTTGTTGTTTTGAGATATGGATGAGTTAGAGAGGTTGGATGCATGTGGGGAAGGATTGGAAGGTGTGGGAGGCATCCTTGTGCACGAAGCTGAGTTCTGGATGAACTCAGGTTCGGCAGCCGAAGGAGGATTCGGCCGCCGAACATGCCAGACTTTCGTCTTTGGAGGAGACATTCGGCCGCAGAAGGTGCTGCCGAAGGTGCCCTGTCCAGCCTTCCTTTGCTTGTTTTGCATGCATGTTTTGAGGTGTTCTAGAGGGGTTTTGGGAATTTGTTTTATCAGTTGCATAGAGTATGTTTGGTGCCTCATTGGCGTCCTCCATTGTAGGATTGGACCCGAGGAACCGAGGTGGTTAGCAGTAGTAGCTGCTTCAGAGTTAGAGTTGGTCCAGAGCTAGCCACTGCGTGGCTACAGGTGAGTGGAACTAAACGTAATCTTTTATCTTGAGAAATGACACGATTCTAGCATGATCCATGCATCATAAACTGCCATGTTATGTATTAGGTTGTGTTGCATTAGAATTCACGAATATGATGCATTGCATATGTTGTTGTTCCTGTGGATGAATGTTGGATGATCCTTAGCCCTTGATAGAGATCAGATACAGAGTTATGGCATGAGATAGCCATACCAGGTCGCCCCTGGATAGGCCAGGTCGCTCCTGGTATTATGGTCATAGCAGAGTTAAGAGTAGACCAGGTGATGACATAGTCTCCTTGGCACAGTTGGTCATGTTATGATATCAGAGCAGAGATAAGAGTAGACCAGGTGATGACATAGTCTTCTTGGCACAATTGGTCATAGGATAACGTGTAGTTGAGGGCTATTGGTGACAAATTCATCTGTGAGATGATATGTTTGTGATGTGATGCATTTCATGAAAACATGTAATTAATGAACTGTTTTACTGTTCCTCCTCACTGGGCTCTAGAGCTCATCCCACTCCCTTAACCCCAGTTTTGCAGGTCCTGAGATAGCTATGGGAAGTCAAAATCAGCAAGAGTACAGAGGAACGTTATGCATGAATGTATGTTGTAATAGCATAGTGGACATGATTAAAAGAATAGTTGTGATGTAATAAATAGATATGTACTGGCATGTACTGGATAGACTTGTGCTTTCCCTAGTGTCTTTGCTGTTGTGTGGTGTATGATTAATCCCTTGGTACATGTAATACCCGGCTAGATTCCGGCATCGGAATCCCTACCTTCCAGCGGAATCTCCGTTGGAATATGGAATTTTGATGATGCCAGAGTCTTCTAGAGGGGTAAAATGTGATTTCTAAAATGATTTTTACTGATTTCATGATTTTAAATGAAAAAGATTTGAGTTTTAAAAAGGAAAAGACTAAGGAGGTTTTTGCCAGGTTCGGCCGCCGAAAGTAAAGTTCGGCCGCCGAACATGAGTTGGTTTTGGGAGCGCTTTTGGCCTCCGAAAGCTATGTTTGAACAAACCAGGTTCGGTCGCCGAACCTCAAGTTCGGCCGCCGAACATGGGGGTGTTTTGCATGCACGTTAGGCCGCCGAAGGAGGTTTGGCTGGCCACCTATAAAAGCCCCTCAGACCGAAAATGGGCGAGATTTCTCCCCATTCTCGAGCTCAGGTGTGTTCATGTCCTCCTTTGGTCATTTTCATGTTTTCTCTTCATCTCCTTCATATTTTTATGAGTTCCATGGTTGTTTTGAAGAGTTTTCAAGCTTAGATCATGGTTTTGGAAGCTTGGAGACCTAAGGAGTAGTTTCCTCCCATCTCCAAGTTAGAGCTCGCACAAACCCTCGATCTTCAAGAGGTAAGTGTAGATCTATGCTTTCCCTTACGTTTCATGAAGTTTTAAGTGAGTTTTAAGAGGTTTTGATGGTTGAGTATGGGTAGATATGCATGTTAGGATTTATGTGGGTTTTATGCCCAATGTATGATAATGTATGTTCATGTGATGTTGTGTTGGGGTTTAAGTTAGTTTCAAGCCCCTTGAGCATATGGGAGAGAGTATGCATGATTGGGAAAGAGTATGTGAGGTTTGGTTTGTTTTGATGGTTTTGGCCTATGTGGGTCATAAACTATCTATGTATGCTTTAGATGTTGTTTTTGGGGAGTTTAAGCTTGTTTGAGCTCCTTTGTGCATGGTTAAGGATGTATGCATGTGTTTGAGGAGTTGGATGCTTGTTTTGGGGTGTACGGAAGGTTTGGGAGGCTTGAAATGCACAAAGGCTGAGTTCTGGATGAACTCAGGTTCGGCCGCCGAAGGTGGTTTCGGCCGCCGAACCTGCCTGAGGATGCATGGTTTGGCCGCCTAACCTTGCCCCCGGAAGTTGAGTTTTGGCTTGAAAGCAGACTTTCGGCCGCCGAAGGTAATGTTCGGCCGCCGAAAGTGCCTGACTTTCATCTCTGGAGAGAGAGTTCGGCCGCCGAAGGTGCCGCCGAACCTGCCTGACTTTCGTCTCTGTCTGGGACTTTCGGCCGCCGAAGGTGCCGCCGAAAGTGCCCTGTCCAGCCTTTTCATGAGTATTTTCTATGCATGTTTAAGTGATGCTTTAGGGGGTTTTTGGGTAGTTGTTTATGAGTTGTTTAGAGTATGTTTGGCACCTCACTGGAGTCCACCTGTGTAGGATCGGACCCGAGGAACTGAGGTGTTTAGCAGTGTTAGCTGCTTCAGAGTTAGTCCAGAGCTAGCCAGAGGTGAGTGGAACTAACCCTTATGTTTTAAATCAAATGTTTTCAGCATGTTCAAGCATGTTCATGCATCATGAATACCATGTTATGCAATAGGTTGTTTGCATTAGAATTCACGAATATGATGCATTGCATAATACGATGACAATGATGTGGATGGATACTGGATGATCCTCTAGCCCTCAGTATGTTATGACATGATATGAAATGATATGATATGGCATGTACGATATGATATGAGACGAGAAGCCCAGGCGTGGCCGTATCGCCCCTGGCATATAGTATGAGAAGTCCAGGTGTGGCCGTATCGCCCCTGGCATAAAGTATGTGAAGTCCAGGCGTGGCCGTATCGCCCCTGGCATAAAGCATTGTTGACTTGTTATGGTACGAGATTGATATGTAGAGGGCTATTGGTGACAGATTCATCCTTGAGGTGATTTATTTGTGATGTGACGCATTCCATGATAGCATACGTTAAAATGAACTGTTTTCTTTTATGGTTTCTACTCACTGGGCTTTTTAGCTCACCCCTCTCCCCTAACCCCAGGTTTGCAGGGTCAGAGGTAGTTCAGGAAGATGACGAGATATGGTTATGGTCAGGACATGTAATAGAATAGTAGTGGACATGATGTAATGTAAGGTTATGTATTGATGTAAAAAGAGATGTATTGCATAATGATATTATGTTATATGTTCAGAGTTATAGTATTGTGCTTGGCCCGAGTTGGATAATCCCCTTGTACATGAGTTTTATTTTATGTTGTTTCATGTGATGGACCGAGTTTGACATAGGGTATGCTGACCCTAGGGGTTCTATGAGTTCAGTCATAGTGCATACACAGGTCAAACGGGTTAAAGAAAAAGTTTACAGTTTTTATGTTTAAAGTTTATGCTTATGTTTGATCATGTTTGGGATTATACCAGCTGTACAGGATGTATGTTAGGCTTGCTACGGGTCCCGGCGACCTTAAGTCGATCTGGATCCTAGCGCCGGTAGCGGTCCAATTTCCGGGTCGTTACAGAATGGTATCAAAGCCCTAGGTTCACATGGTCGGACCTATAGTGTGTCGGGCTCATAGAGGTTATAGTAGGGCAAGCACAATAGGAGAGATCATGTCCACTAGGATAGGATGTGGAGTCCTGTCTTGTATAATGATGTGAAATGCCATGATGATGAGCATGTGCATTAATGCTATGTTATGTATGTGATGCAGGTTCATGTGTTTCCACATGAACCATAAGATGCTAATATTTATGTGCTATGTTATGCTTTCAGAAGTCAAGATGAGAGGAACTCGTCGATCTGCGAGATTGACTGGAGCTCCGCCAGAGAATGAGGGCATGGATGCCCATCCCCCTGCTCTGCAGAGGGCAAGATCTTGTAGGGCGATCAGGGAAAGTACATCAAGGGACCCTAGAAGGTCTTTTGATGCAGGTCGGAGGAAATCAATTCATGAAGGTATGTCAGTGGATGTGATGGAAACAGAGGAGGATAACCAGAGAAGAGATAGTAGTTTGGGCATGAGTATGTCAGTAGAGGATATGGGAGAGTCCCAAGGAGGCACTCAGGCCTCGGGCTTTGTTCCACCACAGTGTCCACCCTACCCGCAAGGGCCAGGGTATCCGATGGGAGGTACATCGGATTTCTTTAGCCATAATCCATATCCCACCTTTATGCCCTATCCTCCCTTTTACCCACAGTACCCCATGTTTCCATCCTCACCCTTTTTCCCAGGTCCAGCAAACCCTAACCCAGGGGATGCTGCACCTCCTCCTCCACCAGCAGAACCAATAGTCCCTGATGTCCGGATACCCAAACCTGGTTCATCAGTTGGGGGTAAAGTAAAGATGACAGATTACCTCAAGTTGGATGCCCCCAAGTTCGAAGCAGGCGATGACCCTTTTGAGTACCTCAGAACGATAAAGATGATAACAGATGAGCTAGGAGCAAGTGACAGTAGAGCCATTCAAATGGCAGGGTTCACATTGAAATGCAAGAAGGCAAGGGAATGGTTCAAAAACTATGTGGACCCAAGGTTGGAGAGCTTATCCTGGGAGCAGTTTGCCAATGAGTTTGCAGGATGGGCTTTTCCAGATAGTTCCAGAGAATTGAAGATGATTGAGTTTGAGCAGCTAAGGCAGACGGAAGAGATGAGCGTAGAGGAGTTTACAGATAGGTTCCTGGAGCTGTTGCCGTTTGCAGGACAGGGTCTTGACACAGACCTGAAGAAGTCTAGGAGATATGTTATGAAGCTTCACTCCAGGTATTCCTCGTTGGTTCAATCAGCAGAAAGGGAGAGCTTCCATGCTATAGTGGATATGGCGCGAAGAATGGAGGCTAGTGCCATTGTCCAAGGGACAGTTAAACAGTACGTGGCACAGTCTTCGGGTTCCAAACTCCCGAGGACAAGTGATGTTAATCTCTCCCCTCTAAGTGAGGCTGTCACAAAAAGTAAGAAGGGAGACAGAGGTCTCAGAAGATCAAAGAAGAACAAGTTCTGGAATCGGATAAAGTCTGGTCTGGGATTAGGAGGTGGCTCGAGCTCAGGCACAGAGGTTGCAGAGTGTGCAAGGTGCGGTAGGCCGCACAAGGGAGTCTGTCGGTTTGGGACTACAGCATGTTACAGATGCGGCCAGGAGGGGCACATAGCTCGAGAGTGCCCTAAGGCAGCTTTTATGACACCGTCCCATCAGACAACTCCAGGCAGTATGGCTCAGCCATCAGCTCCAGTCATGTTTCAGGGCAGTGGTAGAGGCGGAGACAGGGGGACAGCCCCTTCTTCAGCAGGTTCCCGTGGGGAAGGTCCATCAGCTCCAGCACGGATCTTCGCCATGACCCAACAGGAGGCTAACACATCGAACCCGATGGGATCAGGTAATCTCACTCTGGTATGTTCTGATGTGTCTGTTTTATGAACCCTGATGTTTCTCTTTTATTTGTTTGCTTGTGAGCCCTCGTGAGATTGGGTTGATAGCTTATGGGTTAGAGTATCCCCTTGGGGTCAGTGCACCCAAGTGTGATCCATCTGTGGCAGAGTCAGTCTACCGGTTTAGTCAGAGTATGTGTTGTGAGTAGATGCCTACCAGCTGACCTAGCGGTTCTAGATTTGACTGTTTGACGTCATTCTAGGGTTGGATTGGTTCTTCTACTAGTGGTACTACCTAGTCTGTAGAGACAAGGTAGTCAGGTACAGAGGTCAGGATGGATCAAAGGTAGTCCTTAGAGGGGACAGAATAGGGATACCTAGAGGTTCAGTATCAACCCTATAGGCTCGTAGGTTGTTCAGGAAAAGTTGTCAGGGATTCCAGCTCTTCAGAGAGAGTATAGCAGTCGGGTCAGGGAGCCCGCCTCAGTGCCCTTTGTTAGAGAGTTTAGATGTTTCCCCAGATGAGTTCCCAGGACTACCACCTGTCAGGGAGATAGAGTTTAAAAATAGAAGTAATGCATGGAATTGGACCAATCTCTATTCCTCCCCACAGGATGGTATCAACAAAGTTTAAAGAGATGTAAGAGCAATGGTATAAGTTGGTAGTTAAGGGTTCCCATCTGACTGAGCACTTCGCCTTGGGGTGTTCCAGTGTTGTTATGAGGATGAAGGATGGATCCCTAGGACTTTGTGGCGACCACCAGTCGTTGAACAAAGTCACTACCCAGAACAAGTATTTGTTACCTTGGATCGACGGTCTATTTTAAGCCAGCTAGCAGGAGCTAGTTGCCTTTCCAAGATAGATCTGAAGTCTAGGTACCATCAGTTAAGATCAAGGAAGAAGATGTACTGAGAACAGTGTTTAGAACTAGATATGGGCACTACGAGTTCCTAGGAATGTCGTTCGGGTTAATGAATGCCCCTACATCATTCATGGATCTCATAAGCAGAGTTTTAATCGGTTTCTGGATCACTCCGTTATTGTCTTCATTGACGGTATCTCGGCGAGTTCCAGAAATGCAGAAGAGTATGCCCATCATCTGAAATCAGGATTGCAGATCCTGAGAGAACATGGCTTGGATGCCTAGTTCTCCAATGTGAGTTCTGGTCGAGGAGCATATCCTTTTTGGGTCATGTGTGTCGGAGAAAAGAAAAGTGAAGTAGACCTGAGAAAGTTGAAGTTGTAGCTAACTAGCCCAGGCCCCTTGTAGTGACTAAGATCGAGAGCTTTTTGGGTTGGGCAGGTTACCTAATGGAGGTTCATCTAGAACTTCTCTAGAGTTGCCGCTCCTATGGCCAGATGGATCAAGAAGAACCAGAGGGTGTGTGGTCTACTCAGAGTGAAGAGGGCTTTGAAAAGCCAAAGAAAATGTTGATGTCAGCACCAGTGGTGGCTCTGTCCGCCAGTGATGGAGATTTCACAGTGTCCTGTGATGCGTCCCGTGAGGGACTAGGTTGTGTGTTAATGTAAAGTGGTAGAATGATTGCTTATGCTTCTAGGTAGCTGAAGAAGCATGAGTTGAATCATCTTACACACGATCCAGAGATGGCAATGGTAATACTTGCACTCAAGATGTGGAGGCGATACCTGTATAAGGTATGTGGACAGATCCTTACAGATCGAAAGAGCTTGCAATACATCTTGAGTCAAGGGAGAAGAACATGAGGTATAGGAGATGGGTAAAAAAAAAAAAAAAAACTGCGTGGTATTCGCGACTTCAAGGTTCGGTATATTCGGCTGAGGCAAATATTTCGATAGATGCCCTCAATCGGAAACCACTTGGCAGCTTACCCCATCCCTTAGTACAGTAAGAAGAAAGCCAATAGTCAGAAGATGAGAAGAATCAGAACTGCTGTGAGTGAGCAGGAGAGTATGAAGTCGTCCGCAAGAGGCATGTAGAGTTTCAGAAGAGAAGAAGAGTTTTGTCAGAGTGCACGGCGGAAGCGTGTTGAGGTTCTCGAGGAAGTCGAGGTTTGCTGGAGGTGTCTCCTAAAGAGAGGGTGATTCACTATGGGCGGAAAGGTAAATTAGCTCTCAGATACATGGGACTCTTTGAAATCCTGCAAAGGATTTGGGAATGCATCCCACGAGTTAGGTTTACCCACTTCAATGGAAGAGATCCATTCGTTTTTTTCCATGTTTCCACGATATATGAGTTCGTGTCGGGTCCGAGTGAGGTTCTTAAAGGAACCAGAGGTGGAGACCGTAGAGGATCTCACCTATGTTGAGCAGCTAGTACGGACCACAGACACACAAGTCAGAAAGTGTGGAAACAAGGAAATCCCGATGGTGAAAGCCCCTTAGAATCACCTTCAGATGAAAAGTGCACCAGGGAGACCGAGAGTTTATACTCCAGCAATGACCGTGTCTCTCTTTTAGAAGAGAGGTTTTTAGGTTTTGCTTGCTTGTTGCTTGCTTGCTGATGTATGCTTGATGCATGTTTGATGTTTGAACATTCGAGGACGAATGTTCTTAAAGGGGGGAAGAATGTAATACCCGGCTAGATTCCGGCATCAGAATCCCTACCTTCCGGCGGAATCTCCGTTGGAATATGGAATTTTGATGATGCCAGAGTCTTCTAGAGGGGTAAAATGTGATTTCTAAAATGATTTTTACTGATTTCATGGTTTTAAATGAAAAAGATTTGAGTTTTAAAAAGGAAAAGACCAAGGAGGTTTTTGCCAAGTTCGGCCGCCGAAAGTAAAGTTCGGCCGCCGAACATGAGTTGGTTTTGGGAGCGCTTTTGGCCTCCGAAAGCTATGTTTGAACAAACCAGGTTCGGCCGCCGAACCTCAAGTTTGGCCGCCGAACATGGGGGTGTTTTGCATGCACGTTAGGCCGCCGAAGGAGGTTTGGCTGGCCACCTATAAAAGCCCCTCAGACCGAAAATGGGCGAGATTTCTCCCCATTCTCGAGCTCAGGTGTGTTCATGTCCTCCTTTGGTCATTTTCATGTTTTCTCTTCATCTCCTTCATATTTTTATGAGTTCCATGGTTGTTTTGAAGAATTTTCAAGCTTAGATCAAGGTTTTGGAAGCTTGGAGACCCAAGGAGTAGTTTCCTCCCATCTCCAAGTTAGAGCTCGCACAAACCCTCGATCTTCAAGAGGTAAGTGTAGATCTATGCTTTCCCTTACGTTTCATGAAGTTTTAAGTGAGTTTTAAGAGGTTTTGATGGTTGAGTATGGGTAGATATGCATGTTAGGGTTTATGTGGGTTTTATGCCCAATGTATGATAATGTATGTTCATGTGATGTTGTGTTGGGGTTTAAGTTAGTTTCAAGCCCCTTGAGCATATGGGAGAGAGTATGCATGATTGGGAAAGAGTATGTGAGGTTTGGTTTGTTTTGATGGTTTTGGCCTATGTGGGTCATAAACTATCTATGTATGCTTTAGATGTTGTTTTTGGGGAGTTTAAGCTTGTTTGAGCTCCTTTGTGCATGGTTAAGGATGTATGCATGTGTTTGAGGAGTTGGATGCTTGTTTTGGGGTGTATGGAAGGTTTGGGAGGCTTGAAATGCACAAAGGCTGAGTTCTGGATGAACTCAGGTTCGGCCGCCGAAGGTGGTTTCGGCCGCCGAATCTGCCTGAGGATGCATGGTTTGGCCGCCTAACCTTGCCCCCGAAAGTTGAGTTTTGGCTTGAAAGCAGACTTTTGGCCGCCGAAGGTAATGTTCGGCCGCCGAAAGTGCCTGACTTTCGTCTCTGGAGAGAGAGTTCGGCCGCCGAAGGTGCCGCCGAACCTGCCTGACTTTCGTCTCTGTCTGGGACTTTCGGCCGCCGAAGGTGCCGCCGAAAGTGCCCTGTCCAGCCTTTTCATGAGTATTTTCTATGCATGTTTAAGTGATGCTTTAGGGGGTTTTTGGGTAGTTGTTTATGAGTTGTTTAGAGTATGTTTGGCACCTCACTAGAGTCCACCTGTGTAGGATCGGACCCGAGGAACCGAGGTGTTTAGCAGTGTTAGCTGCTTCAGAGTTAGTCCAGAGCTAGCCAGAGGTGAGTGGAACTAACCCTTATGTTTTAAATCAAATGTTTTCAGCATGTTCAAGCATGTTCATGCATCATGAATACCATGTTATGCAATAGGTTGTTTGCATTAGAATTCACGAATATGATGCATTGCATAATACGATGACAATGATGTGGATGGATACTGGATGATCCTCTAGCCCTCAGTATGTTATGACATGATATGAAATGATATGATATGGCATGTACGATATGATATGAGACGAGAAGCCCAAGCGTGGCCGTATCGCCCCTGGCATATAGTATGAGAAGTCCAGGTGTGGCCGTATCGCCCCTGGCATAAAGTATGTGAAGTCCAGGCGTGGCCGTATCGCCCCTGGCATAAAGCATTGTTGACTTGTTATGGTACGAGATTGATATGTAGAGGGCTATTGGTGACAGATTCATCCTTGAGGTGATTTATTTGTGATGTGACGCATTCCATGATAGCATACGTTAAAATGAACTGTTTTCTATTATGGTTTCTGCTCACTGGGCTTTTTAGCTCACCCCTCTCCCCTAACCCCAGGTTTGCAGGGTCAGAGGTAGTTCAGGAAGATGACGAGATATGGTTATGGTCAGGACATGTAATAGAATAGTAGTGGACATGATGTAATGTAAGGTTATGTATTGATGTAAAAAGAGATGTATTGCATAATGATATTATGTTATATGTTCAGAGTTATAGTATTGTGCTTGGCCCGAGTTGGATAATCCCCTTGTACATGAGTTTTATTTTATGTTGTTTCATGTGATGGACCGAGTTTGACATAGGGTATGCTGACCCTAGGGGTTCTATGAGTTCAGTCATAGTGCATACACAGGTCAAACGGGTTAAAGAAAAAGTTTACAATTTTTATGTTTAAAGTTTATGCTTATGTTTGATCATGTTTGGGATTATACCAGCTGTACAGGATGTATGTTAGGCTTGCTACGGGTCCCGGCGACCTTAAGTCGATCTGGATCCTAGCGCCGGTAGCGGTCCGATTTCCGGGTCGTTACAGTACATGAATCCTGTTTTACGTTTCTTGATGAGAAATGTGTGTATTAGGCTTAATGTATGGCTTTAATGTGATACTAGTGGGACGTGTTACAGATTCAAAGGGTTTCAATCCCTTGACCCACAGCAGATAGTGGTCCCTGGTATAGGCCCTGAGGGCCATTTCAGATTGGCATATCTGAGTAGCAGTAGTTAAGCCTACAGAGTTTTACAGGATTGTTGAGTATTGTTTTGTTTCATGTATGGGATTTATCAGGTACACAGAGAATATAGTCGGCTTGCTACGGGTCCCGGCGGCCTTAAGCCGATCTGGATCCTAGTGCCAGTGATGGTTCGGACCGTTACAAAGGGGTACCAGTTTCCGGGTCGTTACAGTCAAATTATACATACAAGCATTAAGCCAATTTATTCAAAATTTAAATGTTTGAATTAAAATGCAAAATAACATAAATGTTGAACCTTTTTCATTTAATTGGGTAATTTATTATTCATTTACTATCATATTAGGTTTTTCTTTCTAAACATCATGAAAGTTTAAAAGAAAAAACAATATTTAATGTTTAGTTAAAGTTTTTATAGAAATTTATAAATAATAAATATCCAAACTTTTGTTTATAAATTAACATTAATTTTGTAAAACCAACATATGCTTTTATGAGTGACTTTGAAATTTTCGCTACCACTTAATTTTTTTTCATAAAATTTGTTTAAAATTCTAATAGTAAGCGATTGACCTTTTCACATCCCTTTATTACATCAATTCAGAAAAAAAAAAGGATCTATTTCAGTTGATTGTATAGAGGTATTAAACAAGTTGGAAACAACTTGCTCTTCCTCCATTTATAATGCCAACTTTCTATTCTTCACATCTCTAATGGCTCTAGATGTAGCCAAGAATAAATGGTGTCCCTCCACTTACAATGCCAACTTTCTATTCTTCACATCTCTAGTGGCTTTAGATGTAGTCAAGAATGGTCTTTCAAGAATGAATGATGTCCTTATGCCTTCCTCCATATCAGATATAACAAGATCCACAGGAACTTACCAACTTTAAGCGAAATATTTTCGAAAACTTCTTTTGGATATTTTATTGATCAATCCATCAATTGAAGAGAGATAGTGGTTGGCTTCATTTCATCAAATTTCAGCTTCTTACAAATGGATAAGGGCATCAAGCTTATACTAGCACTAAGGGCACAAAGAGCTCCATCAATATATAAATTACTAATGTCACAAGGGATAGAGAAACTATAAGGATTTTTAAGCTTGGAGAGATATTATGCTAAAGGATTGCACTACACTGTTTAGTCAGTGCTATTATTTTGAACTCTTCAAGTTTTCTCTTTTTAGATAGTATCTCCTATAGAAACTTCGCATATGAAAGTATTTGAAAAAGAGATTTAGTAAAAAGAATAGTATGTAGAATGACTTAAGCACCTCTAAGAAATTTTCAAATTGAGCATCCAACTATACTTTTTAAAATCTTTAAGAAAAAGGTATTGGAGGCATATATGGGCTTTTGGCATAATGTATTTGGATTCTTCTTCTCCAATTTCCTTTTTCCTGCATAAATCCTTCTTAACTGAAATTTTTTCATTGACTACTTCATTCCCATTTTTAAATTTCTTTTTCTACCCCTCATCCTTGCTTTCAAGATTGTCCTCAATTTTCAAAGTGATTGCATTACAGTGCTTCCTTGGTTATTTAGGCTAACTTAGTAACTTTTCCACGACTTTACTTAATGAAATAGCCTACTAAGCTATATAATTCTCAAACATCTTATTATGCGTAGTTAGCTAGTCCACCTTTGTGTTCAATAATCTAATGGCCTCATCTTGCTTTTTATTGAATAATGAAGAAATTCTCCGTCAATGACTCAAGATTTAATTTTTTATTCTAGATTGGGCTACTGATGATATGGTTGAGTAGAGTTCTTTTACTAGAATCCAAGTGGAGTTTTTTCATTCTATTGTTCTCCTTAAGAGTTAACATCTGATTTTGTTGACTAGACAAGCTAAAATTAGAATGATTCATTCACCCATGATTGTAGGTGTTGAAATAAGAATTCCTCGCAGGCTTCTAATAGTTTGAATTTTTTACATGCACTACTTCTTCTATAAGAGAGCCTTACAAAAAAAAAAAAGTCAACAATTAGAATTGATATAGCCTCCTCCATAGAACTCGCAGTAAACATTATTGCTTCTTATTGCATTGACTTTGTTGTTCCCTAATGTATTCAGGCTCATATTATTTTAACTCTTCTGATAAAGGATCAAACTTAGCATTTATCTTTTTAGAATCATTACCACACTGATAGTGTTGACTAGCAATCTTATCTAATTGAGCTTAAGCTTCATTTGGTGACAGCTCAAAGAAATCTCCTCTAGCTGATACTTCAACAACACTCCAAAAAGCAGGTGATACCTCATTGTAGTATTATTGAATGATAAACTACTTGGAAATACTATGTTGTGGGGACCTCCTTTGAATAGAATTCTTCCTCTCCTATGCCTTATATAAAGATTTATCTGGACATCGGTGAAAGTAATGATCTTTCTCTCTCAACTTGGCTAGCTTTATTGGTAGAAAGAACTAATTGAAAAAGGCTTGAGAGAGTTGCTCCCATATAGTGATAGAGCCTAGTGGCATAGAGTTTAACCACTCCCTAGCTTTGTCCCTTAGAGAGAATGAAAATAGTCCAAGTCGAATAGCATCCTCTATGACCTATTCATCTTTACAGAATTATTGATCTTTAGAAAATGGTTTAGATGAGCATATGGGTTCTCTAAAGGTGTTCCCCCAAATTGATTCTACTAAACCATTTCCATAAAGGATGCCTTTAACTCAAAGTTGTTGGCAACTATGGCTAGTCTTTATTTCTTCTAGCAATCTTTTATATTTCAAAATCAAATAATAGCACTAAGTTCTCCTGACTTTTAGCCTTTCTCATAAACCAAATAAATTATCTAATAATAGAAAAGAAAAAATATTAAATATGAAATAAATAAATAAATAAAAAGTGTCTAAACTAATCAAAATAGTCAATTGTTTGATATCATCTCTTATTCTCCAATAACAATGCCAAAAACTTATTGGGTGATTTCTGCAAGTGCACAAATAGTTAACAAGTAATACAATAATGAGAAAAGTATCGTTCCAGTGAGAAATATGTTGAGTATCAAATATTTGATTATTTTAATTATTTAAACTATCAAAAGATGGTTATGAATCCAAAATATTAAAGAAAAAAAATAAATAATTAAATTGGATTAACATTTATAAGATGAATTTTTCAAGATTAGGGTTCACACTTTAATTGAAGATGGATGAAAATTAAATATTCAATAATAGGAAATCATTATTCGAAGGAGATTAATCCTAAGATATTCTAAGTCCTCTCTCAAGATATTAAGATTATATCCTAATTAAGTTAACACCTATTCTCATGATACAAAATTAACTAGAACTCATAAAGGTTCATGATTAGCTATTAAAATACTCTCAAAGAATTAAAATCTACCTCTAGAAATGAATTTTAGGTTCAATTTATATTTTTTTGAATATTAATTTTTTATTTTTTTTAATTAACATATCAAATAATTATAAAATGGGTACCAATACAATGCAAACACTAAGTCTACATAAAATTGAATCAAAGATTAAAGCTCTAAATTTATTGAAAGGAAAATAATTAATAATTTATACAATCAAAGTAATACGTACCTAATTCTGGAATAAAAAGAATTTACTCGATCATGTTCAAGATAATAAAAATAATCAAATTGTGAAAATAAAACATAAAGAAAAAAAGACTTAATAGATTCATAATGGAATTAATAGCTTGATCTTCTTAGATTTTTAATATTAAATCTCCTTCGTGAATCAAAGCCCCCTATATATTTCCAAACTCCTGAAAATTGAATTTTAACAAAATGAATTAAATAACAAATAAAATAATAAAAAGAAAAGACAATTAATCCTCAAAACACTTAAAATAATGGTCTTAAATTCTACTAAATATAATTTTATTAAATTTTTACAATTTAAATTTTTGTTCTCAAGTAAAAATAAATAAATTAAAGTACCAAAATAAATGCTAAAGATTTTAAATTTCAATATGTACTATTATAAAAATATTTAAAGTAATATTCATAAATTGTTGTGTTATATATACTGCAGTAATGAATTAATCGCAACTTTGAGAATAGCTGTATTTGCCTTCACTGCTATAATATAAGGTTTTTACTTACTTTTTTACTGCAAATGAAAAAATATAATTAAAATTTTAATTTTATTAAAATTGTATTTGTATTTTGTATAGAAATTATTTGTATTATATATAATAATTTAATATAAATAATATATTTGAATTAAAATTAAATGATAATATGTTAACAATTTAATAATTACTAATTATGGTTATTTTTAAATTTAGTTGCTTTGTGTTATTTGCTAAAATTATTTATTTTTATTTGCTTTATGTTGTCGCAATTTATGTTCTCTTTTAATTTTCTTGTGATACAATGTGAACTATTATTTTTCATTAATAACTCATGTAGATGAAAATTTATCGTAAAGTAGTTTAATTTAATTCCAAATGAAGTTCGGGTTAAGCTCTACTTATCGAGTTTAAGCTCGAATTTGAGCTTTTTAACGAATTTATTTACACATTCAATCGAGTTTCTAATAAGCCGAACTTAAATTGAACTCACACATTAAAATTTAGAGAAAATTACTAATTAACTTTTGTAATAGAAAAAAACTCATTAATTGATCACTTAGTTTTAAAAAATTATTAAAACATCTCTGATGTTTTAAAAATTCTACTTGTTAATTTTTTCGTTAATTTTAGTCATTAAATATTTTATTATATAGTCTCTATAGTTTGGTAATACTTATTAATTAATCTCTCAAGTTCATAAAAAGTCTATTAATTAGCTCATCCATAATAATACATATCGTTATATAATTTAATATTACATAATCTTTTAAGGTTTAAAAAATAAAAGAATGAGAAAAATCATATAAATATATATTAAAATTAAGTGAATGTTTAAAATAATATTACTTATTAAGAGAGTTTTTTTTTTGAAAGCAATTAAGAGAGTATTTATAACTTTTTCTTTTAAATAATATTTATCATGTTATTTAATATTACTATTTACTATTTATTATTTTATATTAAGAATGTATTTGTTATCTAATATAATAAATTTATTTATTTATCTTATAATCATAGCATTAACTTAATTTTTTATTATAAATATTTTGTTATAATTATACTATAATTTTAAATAGTTGTGCTCTTAGAAAATTATAATTAAAATGAATATGATTTTAAATTTATAAAATACATAACTAATATAAATATTTGAATGAATTATAAATGATCTAACTCATGAACTAAGTTTATAAACGAGTCTATTAAAACTGAGTCTATTATTGAACCCGCTTATGGGTCTACTCACAAATTGACTCATGATTTTAAATTAAATTATAAATAATTATATTTTCTAATGATTATATTATAATTCTAAATAGTAATATATTTAAAAAATTATAATTAAAATAAATATGTTCAAATTTATAAAAATGTAAAACTAATCCAGTGATATAGATCAACTAGTATTAGACTTTACAATAGACTTGGACTGTATCTAACGTTTGCTGTCGACGTCCGATAAAAATCCACGATAACTTTTCAAAAAGAAAGTTTGGAAATGCACGACTTTCAAAAATTCGATATGAAAATTCTATCGTCTAGGAAATTAATTTTATATTTAATTATTTTTTTAGATATTTTCATAATTTTGCATATTAATTTTTTTTTTATTATAAATAGTCTTTTTTAACTATTAGAAATTCACTTTTCAATTTTTAAAAAATTTCAATAAGAGTTTTCGTTTTTTAACATATTCTTCTCTTATACCGTTTTAACAAAGCGATATTGATTAAAATTTCGGACAGAATTTAAATAATCTTTTATCATATAAATATTTAGGCCAATCACAAAATAATCTAACTCATGAGCATATTTAATGACCTTATAAATGAGTCCATTATTAAATTTGTTCACAAATCGACTCATCAGTTTGATAAATGAATTTGTTAACAAGTTTATTTGCAAGTTTGTTTAACGAGTCTATTCGCAAACTTATTCAACGAGATTATTTATGAATCTGCTTAAAAATTTAAAAATGAATTGAGTTTAACGATTTGAATATTATTGAGTTGTGATTCATTTTCTAAATGAATTTAAAATTTAAATTTAAGTTGAATTTATTTAAAAAATAAATTAAATTCGGTCAAATTTTTATTAGATTAAATTTATAATAATTTATAAATATATATATTTTTTTACAATCTTTGGATATATACACCAAAATTGGGGAATAATTATTTATGATGATCTAGAAAATTGAGAAAGAAGATAAGTAACCTTCCAAAATGAAGCCCACATTGGAATTTATCTGTGGTTAGGAATAGAAACCTGCATTTCCAAGTTCAATTTTGTGTGAATATGTATTGTACAAATTGAAGAAGCTTTATGTCTCTTGATTCAAGACAAGAATTGGACAAGTCCTTTTCTAGGGTTTTAGCTTATCTTGACAAAAAAGATTCCTTCTTTGAAATTCAACTTCACAGTTGCCCCAACTACCTTGGGGAGCGGTGGTACAAAGTAGCTTTGCGCTTTGCCTATTTAGTATTTTTACATAAAACCCAATAAATAGATCAAACCAATAGGGGAAGGTGTGATGTGGGCCCACCCAGAAACCAAAGGAGAAACGTCAATACTGCCCTTTTTATTCATTTATACTTCTCCCGTTCACTGCTTCTTTCTATTTTCTCAAACAAATTATGAGGCTATTTTATTAACAAATTAAAAAAATTCAAATTTTTTATAGTAAAAAATAAAATAAAATCTATTGTTAAATTTCGAAAACTAGACTATAAATTATGCATTATTTTGATTTTTGAGCCCATAACCTTATACCCCATTCCTATAATCTTATTAATATAATAATATTTAGAGGTAAGCATTCGATCAGTTTAATTTAAATTTAAATTAAATCAAAAAAATTTAAAATTAAAATTTTAATATTTATAAAAATCGAATCGAATCGATTTTAATTAAAAATCAAATTAAATCGATTCGATTCGATTCAGTTCAATTTGATTAGTTTAAATTTTTAATAAATTTTTTAGTTTTTATATTTTAATTTTAATATAATCTAATTTATATTATTAAAAATAATATACTATTATTACTAAAATTCAATTTGAATTTTTTAATTTTTTTTGATTAAAATTAAATCAAATTAAAATAATTAAAAATTTTAAAATTAAAAATTAAATTAAATTAAATTAAAAAAATAAATTAAAATTTTAAATTAATTCAATTCATCAATTTTTCTAATTTAAATTGAATACCTTCAATACATTTAATCTCTTCAAGTTGAAAACCCACATAGGGACCAAGTGCAAAGTCTTGTTCTTCTTAAGTTTGTAGGTCTTTTATACCTATGATTATTTTTGTTACGTTCAAGTGGCCTCATCATGGTCTATTGCCCTCCCTGTTCAACACTTCAAATATATAGGTCTATAGGCATCTTATCTTATCTCTACTTTTTAAAAATTTTATTTTTCTTCCAACCACCGCCCCCGTCTTAAAAAAAAACACTTTTTTATTTAATTATGATAATTTTAAATTAGTTTTTTAAATTAATTTTGTACTGATAAGTAAAAAGATATTAAAAAATCACTCTTTAATTTTATGATATCAAATAAAAAATTATTAATTTTGTTTATTTATACATTTACATGATAATATTTATAAAATTATGTAATTATTTAGTTTGATTGAGTAATTTTTTTAATAAAAAGAGTTGTTTGAACTGATATTGTTTGAATTAACTATTATTAATGGTGTTTGTGTTTCTATTCTTTTGTTGCTCTTTAGTCTCGGTTGGCTGACATGTCAGTTTTGCCTGAAACATTTTTTCATTAAAATACAAAGAAGAAAATAATATTATATATATATATTTTAAATTATTATTATAATAATCGGAAAATCTGTTGGCGGTTGTGAGTTCTAATTCTCTACGTTTTTTTTAAATTATTTTATTTATTACTGATAAAAATATTTGTAGTCCACGTGTTGGGTGGGTGGATTGATGAGATCAAGACCATAAACTATAATACACAATAATCTCATCCAGCTCTCGATGCCCTGATGATGATATCCCAGCACTCAATTTATTTATTCGCCTAATTTTTAACTGAAATTGTAATAAAAAATAATTATTAATCATTTTAAATATTTAAAATAAGAGAAAATAAAAGCTATATTATAAAATTACAATTTAGTCTAAACATTAAGAGAATTAATTTTTAATTAAAATTTAATATAAAAAATTTGATTTTAAGATTAAAAATTAAGTTTAAATTGAAATTTGTATATAAATGTAGATAAAAATATAATTAAAATAAATTAAACATTCCAATAAATATAGAGATAAACTTGAATATTTAGTTTTAATAAAATTGGATAGGGAATGAATAAATATGAAATTAATGATTAATTATAGTTGTGACGTGGAAATTAAATTAGAAATTTAAATGTAATATTAAAAATAATAATATAAAGAAAGGTAAGGAAATTTCGCACGTTTTTATTTTCAAACTGAAAATAAATTGATCGAATTAAATTAATTTAAAAATTCAGTTTAATTTTTTATATATTTTAATTTAATTTGATTTTTAATTTTAAAAATTTTAATTATTTTAATTTAATTTAATTTTAATAAAAAAATTAAATTATAATAATATATTATTTTTTAATAATATAAAAAAATTAGATTATATTAAAATTAAAATATTTTAATTAAATTTTAAAATATTAAAAATAAAATATAAAAAATAAAATATTTATTAAAAATTTAAATTAATTAAATTAAATTAAATCGAATCGAATTAAATTAAATTAATTTTTAATTTATTTAATTTAATTTTAAATACAGCCGACCAAATATTTAATTCGGATTACTGAGGTGCAGGGTGGGGCTGGGATTGGGTAAACGGAGGAGTACCTGTACCTTAAATAATAAAGAAATAGAAAAAGTGGACATAAAAAAGGAGGAGCAATAGTTGGAGACACATGATGGTGGGCTTATTTTATTTTATTTTTAACTATTACTGTCTTCTAGTTGTGGTAATATTTGTGGGGAAATGGGTAAAAGATTCCTGTTCAAAGCTGTAGGGACTAGGGACTGTGCCCTTCCTCTTATTCTATTATTATTTTACTATTTCTTTCTTTCTTTTTTATTTTCTTCTTAAATTAATAAGTTTTTTAAACCCTCAGCTTTATGCTTCTTTTCGTCCTCGTTCTTAGACTTCTCTTCATTCGAAACACAACCTCAGAAAGAGTGCGATTTACTCAATCTAATAATTAAAAAAAAAAAAAATCTAAGTTGTCATCTTTTTTAGATAATAAATAAAAAATTAATAGTAAAATTAAATAGTGATTTTATTTATGCAAAGTTAAAATATAAAAATTAAATTTTAAATTTTAAAAATTGAAAAATATATGTGGTAATTTTGAAATAATAAAAAAATGACAATTTACCAGAAAAATCAATAGAGAAAAGTTCTCCCAGACAAAATCATTAAACATATGCTTTGTTTTATCCTCTGGGGTAAATCAAATTGCTAAGTGAGGTTATATTATTATTATTATTATTATTATTATTAAATTTCTAAATTTTTATAAAATGAGTTTATATTTATTTTAAAATCACTTTATTAAAATCACTTTATATAATATAAAATTTAACATTTAGTTTTTCTGTAAAAAAGTTAATTATTTTCAATTATCTATGCTATTTAATTTTCATAATTTTAATATATATATTATTTAATAGTTGTGTTCTTAAATATTTATATCATTTATTTTTTTAATTAAAGTTAAAATAAATTGAATAATGGTCTATTTGATAAAAGGATTAATGACATTAATTTTATAAAATATATAAACGTTTTGATTGAATAATTTTAGAATATAAATAAATTAATAAATTTTCTAAAAATTTAAATATTTATAGTAATTTTTTTTTATAATTTTATAATTTCTTTAATTAAAATTAAAATAATTTCATTAACGATTTATTTATAAAAAAAACTAACGAAATATAGAGACTGACTTATTAATAATTGTAATACTCAGGACTAAATAAGAAATTTTATTTAAAATTTTATTTGAAAATATAGGTGACTGGCTTGTTAATAATTATAATACTCAGGATTAAATAAGAAATTTTATTTGAAGGTAAAATCGAGTTTTAAAATTTTTCTCTTTTATTTTTCATTTATTTTTAACAGAAAAGAGGATGAAATAAATATTTCATTGACGGAGATAAAAAATAAGGATATTTTAATAGATTTCTGAAAATATATAAATTGATTTATTAATAATGGTAATATTTGGAAATTGAATAGTAAATTTTTATAAATAATAATATTTTAAATTTGTTTAATAAAAAATTTAGTATTGTAATTCCACCAAACCCACCTCACCGCTACACAGATGGATGAAAGAATGAAAATTTTCCAAACCTGATCGCCGTGGAAGCCACCAGAACCATTTGAACCATCACGTCCAGAAAACCAATACACACAAAACTAAAGAAACAAAGATATGCAAACCCAGCAATAACCTAAAGAAGCAATCGGGTGGGCAGAGTGGAATGGGGCAGTTAGTTGGGTTGGATTTATCTGTATTGGAATTTTGGTCTTTTCAACTCCGTATTCTGTTGTCCACTGAACTTTTAATATCCATTGCATAGTAAAAAAGATTTCTTAAAGAAAGAGTATGTACATAAATAAATACATATGATTAATTTGTCAATTTATATGAATTATTTACCTGAAATAACGACTTATCATGTGATTTTGTCGCGAAGGGAGGGCGGGGCTTGGAAAGCGAAGTCAGTGGAGGATCAGGAGCTTCAATATTCACGCAATTGGATACTGATATGAATGATATTCGCCTAAATGTCATGCATCTGTCTTTTCAGGGCCCGAGTTTGCAAACAACACATGCCAATCATGGGCGTACCAAGGTTTTTAAATCTGGTCATGCCATTCAATTAACTAGCAATTTAAAAAAAAAAAAAATTAAATGTATAATTTAACTCCTGATTTAAATCAGTTAACATTTTTAAATTATTAACTTTTAATATTATTTTTATAAAGATATAATTATTTAATTAATTAGAATTATTTAATCGGTATATATGGTTGTGAGTTACACATTTTTAAATTATCAAGAATTAAATAATTTTATTTTTATAAAATTTAATATTCTAATAGTATTTTTATAAGGTTTATGAGTTAAATATTTATATATTTTTAAAAATAAAGTGTCAAAAATGAATAATATAAGAATTAGAGTGTTAGCAGACTTTTTTATGTAAAAATTCAAAACTCAATTTATCTATTTGGTAAATAATTATTAAAAACTTATTTAAATCTCTTAATATGTTTAGAAAATATTTAAAATTTTAAATAATAATATTTAATTGAGAATTTAAAATTAAAATTTTATAATAACAAATAAAAATAAATACTGTTATATTTATATGAAACAATAAATTCAAAACTTTATCTTCTTTTTTACTCTATTAAAAATAATAAAATAGAATAGGGTAATAAGTTTAATTAAAAACTAAATTATTAATAATATTAATTATTTAAATTGTAATTTTCAATTTTTTCAAGTTATAGTATAGTGGTTTATAATCATTTTATATTAATGTAATTTAAGAAGTATGTTTTATATATAAATTAAGTGAAAGGGAAATAATAGATAATTTAAGTGGTTTAATATTTAATCAGCTTTAGGTTGTGGGATCAATTTCTTGTGACAACAAAATGTATGTTTTTAATCCAACAACACCGGTTTGATTCAGAAAACTTGATTTAAACTATTTGATTTTTCTATTCGATCAACACTCAGACCGATTCATAATGATTTATAATTTATTTATAACTTAAATCAAATTGAATTATAATTTGATATCTGATTAAACTGGTCTGATTGGCTGGTCTGAATTAATTTTAACAACCATGTTTGATTGGCTGGTCTGAATTAGTTTTAATAACCATGACTTAAAAGTATATTACTTGTTTGGTAGATTTAAATTTGAGTATTCATACCTCTAATCCCTCTATTAAATTTTTTTTTTTTATTAAGTCAAGTTTGAATCCTATCAATTACTATATTATTTTTTTTTCTAATGAAAAATCACCTGATTTAAATTCTACTTGATTCATCAGTTCATATGGCAAAGAGAGTACATGGATATTTAGAAGCTTTTAGCAATTAGGGTAATTTTGGTTACGAAGACTTATTAGGTTTTTTTTAATAAGCGTGTAGGTCGTTTCTTCAAATTTAAATAAGAATGAAAAGAAAAAAAAAATTTAAAAGAATAAAAAGATTAAGTAAAGGTGATTCTTTTAAATTTCTTTCTTTTTGAAAATAGGGATAATAAAATAAGAAACAAATCACGCAAGCTTGATCTTGAGGCTATGATCTTAATTTTCTTCAAGAAAATGTTTCATTTTTCCACTCTATTTCTCCTTTTGGATAAACACAACTAATCCTTTAGTTGGTAAACTTTTCTTACAAGAACTTAATTTTTTTTAAATTATGACCTATTATGGATATTTTTTAATTCCTTCTAAGCTTACTAGAAGATTTAAGATATATTAGCTTTATTCATCTTCGAGATGCAATTGTTATAATAACTTTCTACTATAATTTTGTGCTCTTTGAATTAGTGTCTTCAAGATTTGTACTTTTATCTCACTTTGTCCAATCACGAGCAGAACAAACAAATTCATATAGGTTCCAAACTTGTTTCATTCCAAATAGAGTAACTAAAAACCGATCAAATCGAATTAATTTTAAAATTTAGTTCTGTTTTTCATTCAATTTGATTTGATTTGATTTTTAATTTTAAAAATTTTAGTTGTTTCGGTTCGGTTCGATTTTGATAAAAAAATTGAAAAAATCGAATCGAACCGATTAGTGATAATAATATATTATTTTCAATAATATAGAGAAATTAAATTATATTAAGATTAAAATATTTTAATTACATTTTAAAATATTAAAAATAAAGTGTAAAAATTAAAAAATTTATTAAAAATCAAAATCGATCAAACTGAATTAAATCAAACCGAATCAGACCGATTCAGTTCGATTGGATTTTTGATTAAAATCGATTCGATTTGATTTTTATTAATACTAAAATTTTAATTTTTAATTTATTCAGTTCGGTTCGATTTTAAACCGAACTGACCGAATGTTTACCTAACTACTATTAGCCCATGTATATACGGAAATAATCCAAATCAAATTACCTGGAAATAATAATCGTGAAAGAGCACAATTTATGGCTTTATTTGTTATGAATAATTTATATTTGAAAAATATTTTTTTAAAAAATATTTTTTATGAAAAATATTTTTTAATAAAATAATTTATTTTTTATTATTTAATTTTAATTTTAAAAATAAAAATTATTAATAAATTTAAGGTATTAATAAAATACTTAAATTATAAAAAATGGCTTACTCTTTTGAAAAGAAAAAGTCATTTTAAGTTTTCTTTAATAAAAAAAAATATTTTCTAAAGAGTAAATCTTTTGAATCTTGCAAATATAAATAAATGAAAAAATATTCTCCTGTTAAATATTTTCTATAAAATAAATGAAAACTTAAAAATAAAAAATATATATTTTGATAATAAAAATATATTATAATATAATAGCTTTAAAATAACGGTTGCATATTGCAGCTATATATATATTTAAATTAAAGTTATATATAAATGATAATTATTTGAGAACCGTTATATTTATTTCCGCAGTGTAGTGATTTACTTTTTTATAACAAACTAAAAATTGTTAATATTATCTTATTTAATATAAAATAATATATTTAGTAAAATATATTATTATATATAATAAAATTTTGTTGTAATAATTATGAACTATTATCAAATTATCATATTAGGAGTATTAAAACAATGATTTCACATCTGTTTCAACAATATTATTGTCTAAATTATAAAATATAAAATTGATGGCGGAGATTTAATATTATTCCTTATTTTCTAGGGAAAATATGTATTTTTGCCGGAAGTTTTTATTCTTATGAGTTTAAAAAAATGGCTTAAGAAAAGTCCAATTGAAATTGTCAAGGAACCATCTTTGATTCTTTCTATTCAACATACTTTTTAGATAAAAAGAGTATTTTCTATGAGTGATACTCTTCTAAGAGGGTCAACAGTACTTATTTTTTGTCATTGCTAAATGCAAAATTTATGGATTAGGAGGCTGATTGGATTTTTTTAGTGGTTCACAACTATTATACTGCAGCAGGTTAATCTAACTCTTGTGAATAAATTTTTACTGTGAAATGTCATGATTCCCTAGAACCTCGATTTTTTTTTTCCCTTTTGAGAATTTTTATTTCTTTAAATGCTTGTACATCTAAAAAAATTAAATTTGATTTGGTTAGGATATTGACGTGTATCTTCTCATTGGATTTTATTCATAAAATCTTTGCAATTTATGTTGATAAATTTGATTAAATTATCCAAAAAGATTATACTTGTACATATGAAAGATTAAATTTGATTTGGTTATACTCGTACATTTCTCTTTATTTTCTTCTTGTCTATGCTTTCTTTGCTGTATCTTTTAACTTAGAAAAAGGTTTAGATAAAAAGAGCTATGTATTTCATGGAAGAAAAATTTGAAATTTGAAAGCAATAAAGGAAACCATTTAGCTAAGGTAAGTGATGTGATCGAAATAGAGTTGTATTGTGATTGGTTAATCCTGCAAAAAGAGAATGTGAGGTGGTTGACGCCTATGACAGTCATTTCGATGCTCAAGTAAATAAACTGAAGAATAGGGCGAGTATAAAAAACTGCTTAGAACTCAAAAGTAGTGGTGCAAGAACTGCGTACCTTTGTCTCTGCGATCGTTATTTTTTATATTGTAAGAAGATAAAGTTAATTATAGTATTTTCTAGAGATTCGACGGGTGCCATCTAATTGATAGGAGATCCCATTGGCTAATTGATAGGAGATTCCACCGGCTAATTGATCGAGAATCTCATGATTACAGGTGTATCAGGAATCTGCTGGGTTGTATCTGCTAACGGTAACTTTATGTGAAGACTTGGCCTATCTAGGAGAGGGCGAGTCTTGATGAAGGACCGGGTGTTACGGTGTTCAGGTCTTCCTTTCTATGGGTGGGATCACGTATCGGCTTATTTGACGCTTGTCACGTGGCCCTGTCTTATGGTGACAACACGTGGCTTACTTTGTATAATTGTTGTGTTACATTAGAGATTCTCTCACTGGTCTTTTATTCTTCAGATTCAAAGGTGACAGTTGTCTTCATGATCTGGGATACGTGGCTGATTTAGATTGGCCTTTTCCTACCTAAATTGTTTCGCCTGCTTCTACCCATCAATGGTAATTGTCTTATTTCTCGAGCTGTATCCAAGACTTGCCGGCGGGGCTGCCATATAAGAATCCTTCTTCTCCTCCAAATATCACTAACATCTTTGCTTTAGAAAAGAATCAATCATTTCCTCTTTTCTTTTTACAATGAATAGGAATAGTTCCTCTTTTTTTCGGTGAAAATTTCGCTTCAGGCTCCTCCTTCGACGGGCCCATTCGCGTCTCAGCTCCTCTCATTCCGTTGAGGGTGGCTGATGAAAGCGAAGGCGACCTGATTAGTGACATCCCTTCCGTTCTAATTGAGAACGACATAGAATGCCTTTATGACCAATACTGCATCTCTCGAGAAATCTTCTGCGTCTACGCTCCATCTCTAAGCTTTCGCATGGATGACCAGATCCACGCAGAGGATACCATCATGGTCTACAATGAGCAGCTGAAGGCGGGTCTTCATAGAGGTGCGAAAGTGATAGAGAAACATGCTGTCTAGGTCTATGTATTGGCTGAGAACTACAATCATCCTGATTACTTATGAAAGGGTCTTGTGCTGGTGTTGGCCTCTTTGGCGGTTCCTAGTACCGAGACTCTTGGGAAGTGGGTTGGATTGTGCAAGATTGATTCTAAGGACAAGGTCGAAAAGGTAGGGAGAAGTGGTTCCCTTCAGAAATTTTTACCTGGAAAGACGACATCTTTCCGGGTCTTTATAGATAATGTAATAGATGTAGAAAACACTGATGTAATAAAGACTTGGGATGAGGAACCTGAAGATATCTCTTCTCCTATGTAATCTTCTATGACTTTAATAAAAAATATTTTCTCTCATATCATGTTGTTATTTTCACTGTCTTTACATGCACCATACTCGTCCGAAACCCTCATCCCACTTTGGTCAAAACTTGAATAATTTTTAAAGAATTGCTAAGGGGTCAACACCCGACTATAATACCCGGTTACTGGCCTACCTAGTGGCCATAAATAACTTGAAAACTTTGAAAAATGGGGCCAACATCTGAAAATTTGGCCTGGCGGATATACTTAATTCCTTGATGATCTTTATATTAGGAATCTTATGAGCTTAATATCAGATTGGTGCAGGGGAAAAATAAAATAAATTTAAGCCATCAGAACAAACAAGAGTCAATGCATGCAACAATGACATTAAAGGTGCAAGAGTTACCTTTGCTGAATTGTTTGCAAGACTAGACCAAAATGAAACAAATAAAAATCAACTTTTTGATCTCCTCTCCAGCAGCAAAACGTGACCAAGGGATTGCCCAATAGCGATTCCCCTCTATGATTTCACACACTGAAATTGTCGGCCAAAGGAAGTGTGCCAGCACCTTGAATGTTTGCTTCTTCCTTTCGGTTTTGTGAATTCGGCTTAGGTAAAGGATTGGAGATCTGATATCTTTCAATCCCTAAAGTGTTTAGTGCTAAAAAACTTAAGAGCAAGTAGGAGAAAAATCTCTTCTTTTTCTCTAAGAGGTTCTGCCAAAGAGAGGAGATGGAAGAAGCTTGCCATTCTTTCTCCTTTTTCTCACTTATATATAGCCATATCTTTAGAGTCCTATTAAGGTTTTATTTTTCCCTATTTTTGGCACTCTAATTCGACCAAGGGAGTAGGAAACTTGGAGAGAATGTTTGATTTAGTTTGAATTCAAATCCAATTAGATATTGGCATTTAATTCAAAATAAACTTCCTTAAAACAAGCCCTAATCCTATTAGGGCTCTCTCTCTTTTTTTTTTAAAACTAATTAATTAAAACTTTTAATTAACTAATTATATCAGACCTTAAGCTACATTAAGTGGGCTTAGAAATGTGTACCGAAATTCACGTGAGCCCATTGATAATATTTTAAACAAAACACTTATTAATAGTCCGATAAGAAAAGACCAAAGTACCCTTGTCCAAATTTCATTATGTGCGATCTTGTAGGACTATTCAATATTGACATTAGATTTTTAAGGTCCATAAATTATAATTGGTCTCTAGCAAGATATTATAATTACCCAAATTGAATAGTTATGAATTTACTCAGAAAATCAACCTACAAGTGAATTAGTACAATCCTTTACCATAAGATATCATGATTTGTATAAGGTATGGAATAAGTCATCCTTACAGATTGCTAAATCATTTTCCTTGACCTATTAGTGATATTGAATCAATCAAATTAATGATAACTCTTATCATACAACTTGGATATGGTCACACTCTTTTCAATTTCACTAGTCAAGTGGCCGATGATATTTTCTCTTTCTTCGAGAGAGGCAATCCCTTCACTTCTCTCATGTTGCTTAGCATGAATCATGGCATACCCAATCATACCCGCACTTGCTAACCCATTTATGGGTGCATTAGGTGTAACTCAAAACATACGAGGACTCATCTAGGCATCTATAGATATTTTCAGTCTAAGGACTTCTAGTACAAGTATCACTAGACAGACACTTATGAAATTCAATCATGTGGTGTTCTCGTAAGTAGATCATTTCCAAATACAGTGTTCTTAACTTATATTTATGTTCTCTGATTGATATCCAATACCCTATAACCCATAAGACATGATCATCCCATAGAGACCATATTAGCCTTAGTTCAAATTCACTCCCATGACAATGATCGACTAGGGAAGTTTAGAATGTTATTCTTTAAAGTTTTAAGGTTTTATTACCAAGTGGTTCATACTTGATAACTTAAACAGATCCAACATTGAAGGATGTTTTATCAATTTAATATACACAGTAATAAAAAAGTGATAAAACGAATGCCTCATCTTTATTTATTGCAAATAAAATATTTTTATAATGTACATGGGACTAGAGCTTACACTAACAATCTCCCACTAGAATTAGTCCTAATCAGGCATAACTTTAAGCCCGAATGTTCTAACATGACCCTCATGTTTGTCTCTAGCTAACTGCTTAGTTAGAGGATCAGCTATATTGTCTCGACTTGCAATATTGCTTATCTTGATGATCCCTTTTTTGACGATCTTTTGAATGATATGGTACCTTTTGAGTATATGTTTGGATTTCTAGTGTGACCAGAACTCCTTAGCCTGTGCAGTGGCCCCATTGTTGTCATAGAATAGTTCTAATGGATCTAGGATGCTTAGGACAACTCCTAATTCTTTAATGAACTTTCTAATCAAAACTACTTCCTTAGCAGTTCACAAGTTGCAATATACTCAGATTCTATAGTAGAATCAGTAACAGTTTCTTTCTTTAAGCTTTTCGAACTTACAGCACCTCCATTCAAACAAAACACAACCACTTTACGATCTAGAGTCTTCTACGCTGGTTTGGAAAGCAGCATCGACATAACCTTTTATGACGAGCTCTTCCTGACTACCATACACTAAGAAAAGATCTTTAGTCCTTCTTAAGTACTTTAAGATCCCTTTAATAGCAATCTAGTGTTTTACACCTGAATCCTGTTGATATCTACTTGTGATACTTAGTGCATATGCGATATCAAGTCGAGTACATAATATGGCATACATGATAGATCTAATAGCAGATGCATATGGAATCTTACTCATGTATTGACTCGCGGTTGTCGAAGCCGGTAAAAAATAACCTTTTCGGTTATCAACAATATTACTACTGCAGATAGTGGTAAAGGATCGAATCCACAAAGAATTGAAAACTTATCTATTTTTTCTTACCAAGACGAAGAGAATTAACTGAATGAGAAACTGAAAGCAATTAACTGAAAGCAAAATGAAAATAAAGTGCAATAAAATTAAAATGGGGGGTTTTGAGATTGATTTGATTAAGCAACTATTGAAAGCAATTAAATAAGCGAATAATAAAATAAAAGGTAAATCAAATATGAGAAAGGTCTAGTTGAAGAGTTGGATCCACTTCAGTTGTTTGGATTGATCATTGAAACTTATGTTCTTTTGATTGATTTAATAGATTGGTTATGGAGATGGAAAACACTTCTCACCACCATATCTCTCCTTATGATTAAACCAATTAGGGAACATCCTCTAATTAATTACTAATTAACAAATTGCCAAGGAACGTCCTTGGGCCTTAGGCATCAAACAATTGTTAACTGCATGAAGAGAGAGAGAGATCCAATCCTAACTACTCAAATGCATGGGATGTTGCTAGATCATACAATTTCCTTAGTTTTCACACCAAGTGTTCTTATGTTTGAATAATCAAAGCAATTACGAACTTAACATTATCAAAACTAACAATATATTACCTTGCAATCATGAATCAAGTGGCCAATTTGATCAAAATAACAAAGCAATAATAGAATCAAGCATGAACTGTATGAATATGGAATAACCAAAAGACAAACTATGTGTGTTTAGATCTCACAATCCATAAAACAACCAAAGTTTCAACCAATCTTCAACTAGAATAAAAGGTTTCAGCCACTCATGGCTGAATCAAAAACCAAAAAATAAAGAAAGGAAGAAGAAGAGATGGTGTCACTTGCAATTCCGTAGGTGTGTCCAAGGGGTGTGGAAAAAGCTGTGGGGAGGCTCCTTATGTGTCTTTTTATAGTTGAAAGTGTTGCCGTAGGTCCTTACATGCTGCCCTTGCTACCCAAAAGGTGCTTGCTGCCCACGTTGTGTCTGAAAAGGAAAGAATCGCGTTGCAAGCTCTTCAGAAGGCAAGAGGCGCGCGCGGATGCTCTGCAGAGGGAAGTTGGCGCGCGCGGATGGATGTGCAGAAGGGAAAGTGAATCTGTCAAGTCTTTTCTTTTTAGGTGGAGCCTTCGTTTGAATTTTGAATGCTGAATGCAGAAGAGGCAAGTGCGTCTTCATGAAATCTTGCTCCCTAAATAGGAAGATATGACTGCTGCAGTGTGTGCACATCTTTGAACAAGGAAAGAAAGATCTGCGATTTGAATTTTAAATAATCTTCTGACTGAGCTTTCCTTATTTGCTTTTGCTTCTGCACTTTCCTTATTTGAAAACTTTCCTTTTCTGAAAACTTTCCTTATTTGAAAACTTTTCTTTTTTGGCACTTTCCATATTTGACACTTTTTGACAGTTTTAAGAGCATTTTCACCAGATTGTCTCTTTACACCTATTATCTGCAAAACAAGGTTAAAACCACAAGATTAGGCAGAAAACATGTAAATAAACATCAATAATATCATGATAAAATGGTCTAAAATACGCTTTATCATGTATTCCCTATCCTCTCTAGTAGAGGGACAATCAACTTTACTAAGAGTTACTCCTTGCGATAAAGTTATATACCCTTTCTTGGAGTCTAGCATACTGAACCACTTTAGTTTGGTTATGTAATTTTCTTGACTTAGTCCCAAGAGCCGACACGATCTATCTCTATAGATCTTTATACCCAGTATAGTTTCGGATTCTCCTAAGTCTTTCATTGAGAAACATTTCCCTAACCATTGCTTAACACTTCATAATGTTAGGATGTCATTTCCAATGAGCAAGATGTCGTCTACATATAAGACTAGAAATACCACAATGCTCCCACGAGCCTTCTTGTATACATAAGTCTCACCTTCATTCTTGAGGAAGCCAAACTCTGTTACTGCTTTATCAAGATGAAGATTCTAACTTCGGGATGCTTGCTTCAATCCATAAATGGATTTTTGAAGTTTACAAACCTTGTTAGGATTCTTTGAATCGACAAAACCCTTGGGTTGTATCATATACACATCCTCAAGGAGGTTTCCACTAAGGAAAGCCATTTTGACATCCATTTGCCATATCTCATAGTCATGATATGCAGCTATGGCAAGCAGAATCCTAATGGATTTGAATATGACCATTGGTGAAAAAGTTTCATCATAGTCTATACCATGAGCTTGCTTGAAACCTTATGCCACTAGTCTATACCTTTGAAGGTATTATCGGCCTTGAGTTTATAAATCCATTTGCATTCAATTACCTTAGTACCTTCAGGTGGATCAACCAAAGTCCATATTTAGTTATCGTACATTGATTGCATATTAGATTTCATGGCTTCGAGCCATCTTTCTGAGTTAGGACTCTCAATAGCCTATCGGTACGTAACTGGATCATTTTGATCCACTAACTCTATAGTTTTATCGTCAGTCATAAGAAAATTATATCTTATGGGCTCGTGATGAATCCTACCGGACCTTCTTAAGTCTTGTGTAATGGGCTCGAGCTTTACAACTTGTTGCAAATCCGATTCCATTTCCAAACTATCCTGAATAGGAGTTTGTGGAACTTGAATTTCTTCAAGTTGTATACTACTCCCACTGTTTTTCTTGAGAATAAATTCTATTTCTAGAAAAATAGCTTTTAGACCAATAAACACTTTATTCTCTTCGATTGTAGAAATAGTATCCTTTAGTTTCTTTAGGATACCCCACAAATAAGCACTTTAAAGTTTTGGCGGATAGCTTATCCGATGTTAATTTCTTAACATGAGCTTCGCAACCCCAAATCTTCAGAAAACACATATTGGGCTTTTTCCTGATCCATATTTCATATGGTGTCTTCTCAACTGTTTTAGTTGGAGTTCTGTTTAGCAGGAATGCAATTGTTTTAAGGGTGAAAACCCAGAAGGAAGTTGGAAGATCAGCTTGAGTCATCATTGATCGAACCATATCTAATAAAGTTCGATTTCTCCTTTCGAACACACCATTCCTATAACGACCCGGAAATCCGGACCGCTACCGGCACTAGGATCCAGATCGGCTTAAGGCCGCCGGGACCCATAGCAAGCCAAACATGCATCCTGTAAACCTGTTTAATCCCATACATGATCAACACATACGTAAAAATTTTGAACTTTTCTTTTCATTCAATCACCAAACTCGACCTGTGCATGCACTATTCATATACATAATCATGAACCCCACACTGGAGTCCTCATCAATACTCTAATGGGGTAACATAACATATAGTGAGTTTGGCTTACTTTAAACATCATTAAACCATTACATTTGAAAGATCATGTAGACAAAGGGATTAACAACATACTAGGGTCAAGCACAATTCTAAACCTCAATACTCATCATTACATTACATGACTGTTTAATACTATTCATTACATTTCAATATTTATCATGTCCACCACTAGCTATTACATGACCATGACTTTACTCTTCTTGACCTCCTGGTCTAACCCGTACCTGCAAACCTGGGGTTAAGGGAGTGGGGTGAGCTACTATAGCCCAGTGAGCAGAATAATAAAACATTTAAATCATATGCTATAATGGAATGCATCACATCACAGACAAATCACATCAAGGATGGTTTTGTCACCAATAGTCCTCAACATACCCAATAGTGCCAGGGGCGTAGAATGGGCCTCGACCTGGTCTTTCTCTTAACATAACATACATAACATAACATTCCTATAATGCCAGGGGCGTAGAATGGGCCTCGACTTGGTCTTTCTCTTAACATAGTGCCAGGGGCGTAGAATGGGCCTCGACCTGGACTTCCATACCATACCAAATCATATCACATCATATCATACGAGGACTAAAGGATCATCCAACACCCATCCACATCATCATCATATTATGCAATGCAACATATTCGTGAATTCTAATGCAAACAACCTAATATATCTCATGGCATACGTGATGCATGAACATGCTCAAAAATTGATTCATTTCCTTTGAAACATAAAGAGTTATTCTACTCAACTTAGGCTAGCTCTGACAAGACTCTGAAGCAGCTGACTTACTGCTGGGGTCCTCGGTTCCTCGGGTCCGAACCTACACAGGTGGACTCAAATGAGGGACCAAACATTCATGAACATAACTTACTCTTTTGTTCAAATATCTTCAAAACAAAGGTGAAAACTCATAAAAATCATGAAAGATTTGAAGAAAGAACTCAAGATCGGCGTGAGGGAGGCGGAGACTCACCTTGGCCGAAAATGGGGAGAAAAGCTCACCCGTTCGGATATGGGGACCCCTTTATAGGTGGCTGGCCAGGCCACTTTCGGAGGCCTAACGTGCCTCCGCATGCATGCCATGTTCGGCGGCCGAACATAAGGTTCGGCGGCCGAACATAAGGTTCGGCGGCCGAACCTGGACTTCCCTCACTTATGCCTTCGGGGGCCTAAGGCACTCCCGAAGCGCATGCATGTTCGGCGGCCGAACTTGAGGTTCGGCAGCCGAACCTGAATCTTTCTCCAAGGCTATTTTCATACAAAACTCATTTCCTTTCCTGTTTAAAACCATAAAATACATTAAAACATTTCATGAAAACATGGTTTTACCCTTCTAGAGGTTTCCGACATCCGAGATTCCACTGGACGGTAGGAATTTCGATACCGGAGTCTAGCCGTGTATTACATTCTTCCCCCCTTAAGAACATTCGTCCCTGAATGTTCACCAAACAAATATAGCATGGCATAAAACATAAACATTCACATAAAACACATAACACTTACTTTAAAAGAGATGAGGATATTGCTGAAGCATGGACTCCCATGTCTCCCAGGTACACTCTTCGATGTTGTGGTGATTCCAAAGGACTTTCACCATCGGGATCTCCTTGTTTCTCAACTTTCTGATCTGAGTGTCAAGAATCCGTACTGGCTGCTCAACATAAGTGAGATCCTCTTGGACCTCCACATCAGGCTCACTAAGAACCTTACCCGGATTTGACACAAACTTTCGTAGCATAGAAACATGGAAAACCGGATGGATTCTCTCCATTGAAGCAGGTAAATCTAGTTTATACGATACATTCCCAATCCTTTGCAAGATCTCAAAGGTCCGATGTACTGTGGAGCTAGCTTACCTTTCTTTCCGAACCGAATCACCCCTTTCATTGGAGACACCTTGAGCAATACCAAATCCCCCTCCTGAAACTCTACTTGCCTTCTGCGGATATTTGCATAACTCTTTTGCCTGCTTGCAGCAGTCTTGATCCTTTCTCTGATTATGGGCACCACTCTGCTGGTAATCTCTATAAGCTCAGGCCCTGCCAAGGCCCTTCCATACAAAGCTTCATATGGAGCCATCCCTATGCTAGCATGATGGCTGTTATTGTAGGCAAACTCTACCAAGGGTAGATGCTGCCTCCAAGAACTGCCAAAATCCAGCACACACATTCTGAGCATATCCTCAATTGTCTGGATGGTTCTCTCTGACTGTCCGTCCGTCTGTGGATGGAAAGCAGTGCTAAAATCCAACCTGGTACCCATAGCATTCTGCAGACTCCGCCAAAAACTGGAGGTGAACTGGGGTCCTCTATCAGACACTATTGAAACAGGAACCCCATGCAGCCTGACAACCTCATCGACATACACCTGCGCCAACTTGTCCACAGAATAGCCACTCCTGACAGGGATGAAGTGAGCAGATTTGATCAATCTGTCCACAATCACCCATATGGAGTCCAATCTGTTGGACGTCGCCGGTAGCCCCACCACGAAGTCCATAGCTATATTCTCCCATTTCCACTATGGAATAGGTAGTGGGTTAAGCATTCCAGCCGGCTTCTGATGTTCCAGCTTCACCCTTTGACATATTTCACAGGCTGACACAAACTGTGCCACTTCTCTTTTCATAGTTGGCCACCAATACACTCTCTTCAGATCTTGATACATTTTGGTGGCTTCCGGGTGAATACTGTATCTGGCATTATGAGCCTCCCTCATAATCTCTCCCTTCAGTCCCATATCATCTGGTACACACAATCTATTCCCATAGCGGAGGATCCCCTTAGTGTCAAACCTGAATTCTTCATTCTTGCCTGACTGAATAGTCCTGGCAATCTTCACTAATTCTGGGTCCTCGTGCTGTTTCTGAGCCACCTGCTCCAGAAACTCGGGTGCTACTCTCATCTGGGCAATCAAGGTACCTATACCAGACAACTCCAACTGTAAACCTTCATTAATGAGCTCGAAGAACTGCCTCACCACTGGTCTTCTCTCTGCAGAAATATGGGACAAACTGCCAAGTGATTTCTGGCTTAAGGCGTCTGCCACAACATTCGCCTTACCCGGATGGTACTGAATCTTGCAATCATAGTCACTGAGCAGTTCTACCCATCTTCTCTGCCTCAAATTCAGCTCTCTCTGACTCAGGATGTACTGCAGGCTCTTATGATCTGTGAAGATCTCATATTTTACCCCATAAAGGTAGTGCCTCCACATCTTGAGTGCAAAGATTACCGCTGCAATTTCTAGGTCATCTGTAGGGTAATTCAACTCATGCTTCTTCAGCTGTCTAGAAGCATAAGCAATCACCCTTTCATTCTGCATTAGCACACAACCTAGTCCCACTCGGGACGCATCACAATACACTGAGAAGTCTTCATTACTAGATGGCAGAGCTAACACCGGTGCTGAAGTCAACCTCTTCTTTAGCTCCTCAAAGCTCTCTTCACACTGGTCGGTCCACACAAACCTCTGGTTCTTCTTAGTCAGTCTGGTCATAGGAGCTGCAATCTTAGAGAAGTCCTGAACGAACCTCCTGTAGTAACCTGCCAAACCCAAGAAGCTCTTAATCCCTGTCACTGTAGTGGGTCTAGGCCAGTTAGCTATAGCTTCCACTTTCTTAGGGTCTACCTCTATTCCATTTTCTGACACCACATGCCCCAAGAATGAAATGCTCCTCAGCCAGAACTCACATTTGGAGAACTTGGCATACAAGCCACGTTCCCTCAAGGTCTGCAAAACTAACCTCAGATGATGGGCATGCTCCTCTGCATTCCTGGAATACACTAAGATATCATCTATGAAGACAATAACAAAGTGATCCAGGTATTGACTGAAAACTTTGTTCATGAGGTCCATGAATGCTGCAGGGGCATTGGTTAACCCGAACGGCATCACAAGGAACTCATAGTGCCCATATCTGGTTCTGAATGCCGTCTTCGGTACATCCTCTTCTCTTATCCTCAGCTGGTGGTACCCCGATCTCAGATCTATCTTGCAGAAACAACCTGCTCCGGCTAGCTGGTCGAATAGATCGTCGATCCTTGGCAACAGGTACTTATTCTTGGTAGTGACCTTGTTCAACTGCCTGTAGTCGATACAAAGTCTGAGGGATCCATCCTTCTTTCTCACAAATAGCACTGGAGCACCCCAAGGTGAGGTACTCGGTCGGATGAAGCCTCTATCTACCAACTCTTGCAACTGCTCCTTAAGCTCCTTCAATTCTGCTGGTGCCATCCTGTAGGGAGGGATAGAGATCGATCTGGTTCCAGGCATCAACTCAATTTCGAACTCTATCTCCCTAGCAGGTGGTAAACCTGGCAGCTCGTCTGGGAAAACGTCTAAGAACTCACTGACCACGGGCACTGAGGCGGGCTCTCTGACATGACTATCCAGCTCTCTCACATGAGCTAGAAAACCCTGACAACCCCTCCTGAGTAGCCTACGAGCCTGAAGGGCTGATATCAAACCTCTAGGTGTACTCCCCCTGTCTCCTCTGAAGACAACCTCTGACCCATCCTGACATCTGAACTTGACTACCTTGTCTCTGCAGTTTAAGGTAGCACCATGGGTAGATAGCCAATCCATCCCTAGAATGACGTCAAAATCTGTCAAATCTAGAACCACAAGGTCGGCAGAAAGGCATCTTCCCTCCACAAAGACTGGACTACACTGGCAGACTGACTCTGCCACTGACGGGTCACACTTGGGTCCATACCAATCTGTAACGATCCGGAAATCCGGACTGCTACCGGCGCTAGGATCCAGATCGGCTTAAGGCCGCCAGGACCCGTAGCAAGCCAAACATGCATCCTGTAAACCTGTTTAATCCCATACATGATTAACACATACATAAAAATTTTAAACTTTTCTTTCATTCAATCACCAAACTCGACCTGTGCATGTACTATTCATATACATAATCATCAACCCCACACTGGAGTCCTCATCAATGCTCCAATGGGGTAACATAACATATAGTGAGTTTGGCTTACTTAAAACATCATTAAACCATTACATTGGAAAGATCATGTAGACAAAGGGATTAACAACATACTAGGGTCAAACACAATTCTAAACCTCAATACTCATCATTACATTACATGACTGTTTAATACTATTTATTACATTTCAATATTTATCATGTCCACCACTAGCTATTACATGACCATGACTTTACTCTTCTTGACCTCCTGGTCTAACCCGTACCTGCAAACCTGGGGTTAAGGGAGTGGGGTGAGCTACTAGAGTCCAGTGAGCAGAATAATAAAACATTTAAATCATATGCTATAATGGAATGCATCACATCACAGACAAATCACATCAAGGATGGTTTTGTCACCAATAGTCCTCAACATACCCAATAGTCCTCAACATACCTCAAGTGATCCAGGTATTGACTGAAAACTCTGTTCATGAGGTCCATGAATGCTGCAGGGGCATTGGTTAACCCGAACGACATCACAAGGAACTCATAGTGCCCATATCTGGTTCTGAATGCCGTCTTCGGTACATCCTCTTCTCTTATCCTCAGCTGGTGGTACCCCGATCTCAGATCTATCTTGGAGAAATAACCTGCTCCGGCTAGCTGGTCGAATAGATCGTCGATCCTTGGCAACGGGTACTTATTCTTGGTAGTGACCTTGTTCAACTGCCTGTAGTCGATACAAAGTCTGAGGGATCCATCCTTCTTTCTCACAAATAGCACTGGAGCACCCCAAGGTGAGGTACTCGGTCGGATGAAGCCTCTATCTACCAACTCTTGCAACTGCTCCTTAAGCTCCTTCAATTCTGCTGGTGCCATCCTGTAGGGAGGGATAGAGATCGATCTGGTTCCAGGCATCAACTCAATTTCGAACTCTATCTCCCTAGCAGGTGGTAAACCTGGCAGCTCGTCTGGGAAAACGTCTAAGAACTCACTGACCACGGGCACTGAGGCGGGCTCTCTGACATGACTATCCAGCTCTCTCACATGAGCTAGAAAACCCTGACAACCCCTCCTAAGTAGCCTACGAGCCTGAAGGGCTGATATCAAACCTCTAGGTGTACTCCCCCTGTCTCCTCTGAAGACAACCTCTGACCCATCCTGACATCTGAACTTGACTACCTTGTCTCTGCAGTTTAAGGTAGCACCATGGGTAGATAGCCAATCCATCCCTAGAATGACGTCAAAATCTGTCAAATCTAGAACCACAAGGTCGGCAGAAAGGCATCTTCCCTCCACAAAGACTGGACTACACTGGCAGACTGACTCTGCCACTGACGGGTCACACTTGGGTCCATACCAATCTGTAACGATCCGGAAATCCGGACTGCTACCGGCGCTAGGATCCAGATCGGCTTAAGGCAGCCAGGACCCGTAGCAAGCCAAACATGCATCCTGTAAACCTGTTTAATCCCATACATGATTAACACATACATAAAAATTTTAAACTTTTCTTTCATTCAATCACCAAACTCGACCTGTGCATGTACTATTCATATACATAATCATCAACCCCACACTGGAGTCCTCATCAATGCTCCAATGGGGTAACATAACATATAGTGAGTTTGGCTTACTTAAAACATCATTAAACCATTACATTTGAAAGATCATGTAGACAAAGGGATTAACAACATACTAGGGTCAAGCACAATTCTAAACCTCAATACTCATCATTACATTACATGACTGTTTAATACTATTTATTACATTTCAATATTTATCATGTCCACCACTAGCTATTACATGACCATGACTTTACTCTTCTTGACCTCCTGGTCTAACCCGTACCTGCAAACCTGGGGTTAAGGGAGTGGGGTGAGCTACTAGAGCCCAGTGAGCAGAATAATAAAACATTTAAATCATATGCTATAATGGAATGCATCACATCACAGACAAATCACATCAAGGATGGTTTTGTCACCAATAGTCCTCAACATACCCAATAGTCCTCAACATACCTCAAGTGATCCAGATATTGACTGAAAACTCTGTTCATGAGGTCCATGAATGCTGCAGGGGCATTGGTTAACCCGAACGGCATCACAAGGAACTCATAGTGCCCATATCTGGTTCTGAATGCCGTCTTCGGTACATCCTCTTCTCTTATCCTCAGCTGGTGGTACCCCGATCTCAGATCTATCTTGGAGAAATAACCTGCTCCGGCTAGCTGGTCGAATAGATCGTCGATCCTTGGCAACGGGTACTTATTCTTGGTAGTGACCTTGTTCAACTGCCTGTAGTCGATACAAAGTCTGAGGGATCCATCCTTCTTTCTCACAAATAGCACTGGAGCACCCCAAGGTGAGGTACTCGGTCGGATGAAGCCTCTATCTACCAACTCTTGCAACTGCTCCTTAAGCTCCTTCAATTCTGCTGGTGCCATCCTGTAGGGAGGGATAGAGATCGATCTGGTTCCAGGCATCAACTCAATTTCGAACTCTATCTCCCTAGCAGGTGGTAAACCTGGCAGCTCGTCTGGGAAAACGTCTAAGAACTCACTGACCACGGGCACTGAGGCGGGCTCTCTGACATGACTATCCAGCTCTCTCACATGAGCTAGAAAACCCTGACAACCCCTCCTGAGTAGCCTACGAGCCTGAAGGGCTGATATCAAACCTCTAGGTGTACTCCCCCTGTCTCCTCTGAAGACAACCTCTGACCCATCCTGACATCTGAACTTGACTACCTTGTCTCTGCAGTCTAAGTTAGCACCATGGGTAGATAGCCAATCCATCCCTAGAATGACGTCAAAATCTATCAAATCTAGAACCACAAGGTCGGCAGAAAGGCATCTTCCCTCCACAAAGACTGGACTACACTGGCAGACTGACTCTGCCACTGACGGGTCACACTTCGGTCCATACCAATCTGTAAAGATCCGGAAATCCGGACCGCTACTGGCGCTAGGATCCAGATCGGCTTAAGGCCGCCAGGACCCGTAGCAAGCCAAACATGCATCCTGTAAACCTGTTTAATCCCATACATGATTAACACATACATAAAAATTTTGAACTTTTCTTTTCATTCAATCACCAAACTCGACCTGTGCATGCACTATTCATATACATAATCATCAACCCCACACTGGAGTCCTCATCAATGCTCCAATGGGATAACATAACATATAGTGAGTTTGGCTTACTTAAAACATCATTAAACCATTACATTTGAAAGATCATGTAGACAAAGGGATTAACAACATACTAGGGTCAAGCACAATTCTAAACCTCAATACTCATCATTACATTACATGACTGTTTAATACTATTCATTACATTTCAATATTTATCATGTCCACCACTAGCTATTACATGACCATGACTTTACTCTTCTTGACCTTCTGGTCTAACCCGTACCTACAAACCTGGGGTTAAGGGAGTGGGGTGAGCTACTAGAGCCCAGTGAGCAGAATAATAAAACATTTAAATCATATGCTATAATGGAATGCATCACATCACAGACAAATCACATCAAGGATGGTTTTGTCACCAATAGTCCTCAACATACCCAATAGTGCCAGAGGCGTAGAATGGGCCTCTTCCTGGTCTTTCTCTTAACATAACATACATAACATAACATTCCTATAATGCCAGGGGCGTAGAATGGGCCTCTACCTGGTCTTTCTCTTAACATAGTGCCAAGGGCATAGAATGGGCCTCGACTTGGACTTCCATACCATACCAAATCATATCACATCATATCATACGAGGACTAAAGGATCATCCAACACCCATCCACATCATCATCATATTATGCAATGCAACATATTCGTGAATTCTAATGCAAACAACCTAATATATCTCATGGCATACGTGATGCATGAACATGCTCAAAAATTGATTCATTTCCTTTGAAACATAAAGAGTTATTCTACTCACCTTAGGTGTAACAGCCCGGCCCTTTCACTGGCACTGTTACCGTTCACGGCCCAGGGCTATCCCTCGCCTGGCCTCATGCCACCTCGGGCTTTCCACTGGCATCGTGAACAGCTCTTAACATCCATTCACCCTCACGGGTTCCTGGTAGGATTTGTCCCCTTGGGTTCTCGCATCGCATCCTTCCCCAAGTGGATTTGGCCCAAATTTCCCTTTGGAAATTAGGTCGCCTCCCCCACTACTCGAACCCTTGACCTCGCACTTTAAGGGAATAGTCTGGTGAGAGTGAGTACCAATTGTTCCAATTTCTGTAACGACCCGAAAATCGGACCGCTACCGGCGCTAGGATCCAGGTCGGCTTAAGGCCGCCGGGACCCGTAGCAAGCCTAACATACATCCTGAAAACCTGCTTAATCCCATACATGATCAACAATATACATAGAAATTAAAACTTTTCTTTCATTCATACACCAAACTCAACCTGCGCATGCACTGAACATAAACATGATCATAGCTATGACCCCTCTGTGGGATCTCATCAATGCCCCAATGGGCGATACATCATAAGTTGAGTTGGTTTACATAAACATCATAAACATCTGAGATCATGTAATAAAAGGGATACCTTATACATAAAGTCAAGCACAACCTCTAATCCTCAATATCATTACACATAACATGACTATTCAACTTTACATCATCTTACAATTTATTATGTTCACTTCCTATCTATTATAAATACATGACTTTACTCTCCTTGACTTCTCTGTCTAGCCCGTACCTGCAAGCCTGGGGGGGTTAAGGGAGAGGGGTGAGCTACAAGAGCCCAGTGAGTAGAATAATGAAAAACAACATTTAAAATCTCATGCCATCATGTAATGCAACACATCACAACAAATCACATCTCGGATGGTATTGTCACCAATAGTCGTCTACATTCCAAAGTGCCGGGACGTAGAATGGGTCAACCGGTCTTTCTCTTAACATAACATAACATAACATAGCATTCCAATGTGCCAGGGACGTAGAATGGGTACAACCTGGACTTTCTCTTACATCGTGCCAGGGACATAGAATGGGTACAACCTGGACTTCCATACCGTATCATGCCGTAACATCATCATATCATATGAGGACTAAAGGATCATCCAATAACCAATCCACATCAACATCATAAATGCAATGCAACATATTCGTGAATTCTAATGCAAACAACCTAATTCATCACATGGCATTCATGATGCATGAACATGCTCAAAATTTTATAATTTATTTGCTTTCAATCGTAAAGGTTTGTTCTACTCACCTCTTGGCTAGCTCTAACAATGACTGAAGCAGCTGACTCACTGCTGGGGTCCTCGGTTCCTCAGGTCCGAACCTACACAGGTGGACTCAAATGAGGGACCAAACAACTAGAACATAATTCTAAAAACATCCCCCAAAAACCCCTAAAATACCTCAAAACAATCATGCAAAAACATGCAAAGGAAGGCTGAACAGGGCACTTTCGGCGGCCGAAAGTCCCTCTAGAGCCGAAAGTCAGGCAGGTTCGGCGACACCTTCGGCGGCCGAAACTCCCAGACAGAGGCGAAACTCATGCATGTTCGGCGGCACTTTCGGCGGCCGAAACTCCCAGACAGAGACGAAAGTCTCCTTTCGGGGGCAGGCTTCGGCAGCCGAAAGGCTTGCCTCTCCAGCCATGTTCGGCGGCCGAAAGTCCTTCGGCTGCCGAACCTGGTTTCTGCAAAAGGGCAAAAACTTGGCTCCTCTTGCCTCCAATGCCTCCCAAACCTTCTAAACATGCATAATCCTATTCTACAACACAAATACTCAAGCATACAAGCTCCTAGGGGCTTCAAACTATCTTAAACCCCATCTACAACACATCAAACATGCATTGGCAAGCCACATTGTTCAAAAACACAACATAAACTCATAACCCTAACTATAAGCTAAACATGCATTCTACCCCATAGATCTTCATAAAACTTACTTAAAACATGGAATGAGTTCAAGATCGGCCCTTACCTCTTGAAGATCGGGAGAGGGACGACCAAAACTTAGAGATGGGAGATTTTCAACTTCCTTGGGTCTCCAAGCTCAAAACTTGCTCAAAACTTGAAAATCTTCAAAATAAGGTGAAAACTAGTGAAAATTGTGAAAGATTTGAAGGAAAGGACTCAAGATTTGTGAGGGATGGCGGAGAGCTCACCTTGGCCGACAATGGGGAGAAAAGCTCACCCGTTTTCGGCTAAGGGACCCTTTTATAGTGGCTGGCCAGGCCACGTTCGGGGGCCGAACGTGCCTCCGCATGCATGCCATGTTCGGCGGCCGAACTTGAGGTTCGGCAGACGAACCTGGGCTTTCCTCACTTATGCCTTCGGGGGCCTAAGGCATACTCGAAATGCATGCATGTTCGGCGGCTGAACTTGAGGTTCGGCGGCCGAACCTGGGGTTTCCTCCAAGGTTGTTTTTGTAACCACCCGAAAATCGGACCGCTACCGGCGCTAGGATCCGGGTTGACTTAAGGCCGCCGGGACCCGTAGCAAGCTAAACCTATAATCTGTAAACCTGTATAATCCCATACATGATCAACAACATGCATAAAAATTTAAACTTTTCTTTCATTCATTTCTCATATACCAAACTCAACCTGTGCATGTACTAAAGCATAATCATCATCATAATCCTGACCCCTCCATAGGATCTCATCAATGCCCCAAAGGGCGATATACATGCGTTGAGTTGGCTAACATCTGTATCATCAAAAACTAAGATCATGCATCAAAAGGGACTACAATACTCATAGGGTCAAGCACATCTATAACCTCAATATACCTCATTACATAACATACTGTAATCTCTTACATTACATCATAGTACAATTGTCATGTCCACAATCTAACTATTACATAAACATACTTCAAAACTCTGGCTAACCTCCTGGTCTACCCTGTACCTGCACAACTGGGGTTAGGGGAGAGGGGTGAGCTACAAAGCCCAGTGAGCAAAATAATGAAATCATATATTAAAATTTCATGCTATCATGAAATGCAACACATCACAACAAATCACATCTCGGATGGTATTGTCACCAATAGTCCTCTACATAGTCCAACTGTGCCGGGACGTAGAATGGGTACAACCGGTCTTTCTCTTACATAACATATCATAACATACCAATGTGCCAGGGACGTAGAATGGGTACAACCTGGACTTTCTCTTACATCGTGCCAGGGACGTAGAATGGGTACAACCTGGACTTCCATACCATCTCATGCCATAACATCATCATGCCATATGAGGACTAAAGGATCATCCAATAACCAATCCACATCAACATTATAAATGCAATGCAACATATTCGTGAATACTAATGCAACAACCTACTATATCTCATGGCATTCATGATGCATGGATCATGCTCAAAATTCATATTTCAATTATTTTAAAACTTAAAATTTATTCCACTCACCTCTGGCTAGCTCTGACAAACTCTGTAGCAGCTGGCTCACTGCTGAGGTCCTCGGTTCCTCGGGTCCGAACCTACATAGGTGGACTCCAATGAGGGACCAAACATACATAAACATAACTCTAATATACTCCCCAAAAACCCCCTAAAACATCATAAAACAACTACATAAAAACATGCAAGAAATGGCTGGACAGGGCACTTTTGGCGGCAGGTTCGGCGGCCGAAAGTCCCTCCAGAGCCGAAAGTCAGGCAGGTTCGGTGGCACCTTCGGCGGCCGAAACTCCCAGACAGAGGCGAAACTCATGCATGTTCGGCGGCACCTTCGGCGGCCGAAAGTCCCAGACAGAGACGAAAGTCTCTTTTCGGGGGCAACTTCGGCAGCCGAAAGGCCTGCCTCCACAAGGGGGTTCGGCGGCCGAAAGTTCCTTTGGCTGCCGAACCTGGTTTCTCCCAAAAGGGCAGAAACTTGGTTCACATGAGCCTCTTGCCTCCCAAAACCTCAAATCATGCATATAGCTCAACTAAAACATGCATACAAGTTCCTAGGGGTCTCAAACAATCATATACCCCAACTACAACACTTCAAACACACACAAACAACATACATTGTTCAAATCATCATCAAAACCATAAACTCAACTTAAAGCCTAACATGCATTTCTACCCCATAAAACAACTTAAAACTTACTTAAAACACATAAGGAGCTTAAGATCGGCTCTTACCTCTTGAAGATCGAGAGGGAGACGACCTAAACTTGGAGATCCACGAAAATGAGCTCCTGAGTTCCCAAAGCTCCAAAACTTGTTTCAAAAGTTCAAAACCTTCAATGCAAGCTTAAAACTCAAGAAAAATGGTGGGGATTTGAAGGAAGAACACTAGATTTGGAAGAGGGAGGTCGGAAGCTAGCTGTGGCCGAAAATGGGAGAAAGCTCGCCCATTTCGGCTAAGTGACCCTTTTATAGTGGCTGGCCAGGCCACGTTCGGGGGCCGAACTTGCCTCCGCATGCATGCCATGTTCGGCGGCCGAACTTGACTTTCGGCGGCCGAACCTGGGTTTTGCTCCAAAGACTTTTCATGCAAAAACTCATTAAATTTTCATACTTAAAACCATGAAATACCTTAAAACATTTTAAGAAAACATGTTTCTACCCTACTAGAGGCTTCCGACATCCGAGATTTCCACCAGACGGTAGGAATTCCGATACCGGAGTCCAGCCGGGTATTACATTCTCCCCCCCTTAAGAACATTCGTCCCCGAATGTACCTCAACTAGCACACATAGCATGGCATAAAACATAACATACATACAAAGCACATAAAACTCACAGGGAACTAACCTCAGAAAAGATAAGGGTATTGCTGGAGCATGGACTCCCGTGTCTCCCAAGTGCATTCTTCCAAGTTGTGGTGGTTCCACAGGACTTTCACCATCGGGATTTCCTTGTTTCTTAACTTTCTGATCTGGGTGTCTAGGATCCGTACTGGCTGTTCAACATAGATGAGATCCTCTTGGACCTCCACATCAGGCTCACTAAGAACCTTGCTCGGATCTGACACAAACTTCCTCAACATTGAAACATGGAAAACCGGATGGATTCTTTCCATTGAAGCAGGTAAATCCAGCTTGTACGACACATTCCCAATCTTTTGCAAGATTTCAAAGGGTCCGATGTATCGTGGGGCTAGTTTACCTTTCTTCCCGAAACGAACCACTCCCTTCATTGGAGACACCTTGAGCAACACCAGATCCCCCTCCTGTGTAATACCCGGCTAGACTCCGGTATCGGAATCCCTACCGTCCGGTGGGACCTCGGATGTCGGAAACCTCTAGAGGGGTAAAACTATGATTTTATGAAATGTTTTAATGTATTTCATGTTTTTAAGTAAGAAATTTAATGAGTTTTTGCATGAAAATCTTTGGAGGAAAACCCAGGTTCGGCCGCCGAACTCCGAAGTTCGGCCGCCGAACATGCATGCTTTCGGAGGGACTTTAGGCGCCCGAAAGTTTTGAGTGAGGGAAATGCAGGTTCGGCCGCCGAACTCCAAATTCGGCCTCCGAACCTTGCATGCTTGCGGAGGCACTTTCGGCCCCCGAACGTGGCCTGGCCAGCCACCTATAAAAGGGGCACTTAGCCGAAATGGGAGAGTTTTCTCCCATTTTCGACCTCAGCGAGCTTCCGACCTCCCTCTCCCAAATCTTGGGTTTTTCCTTCAATCCCCACCATTTTCTTTGAGTTTTAAGATTCCACAAAAGTTTTTGAGTGTTTTTAAGCAAGTTGGGAGCTTGGAAGTCTTGGAGCTAAATCCCTCCATTTTCCGAGCTAGGGTCGTTCTTCCTCTAGATCTTCAAGAGGTAAGCTTCGATCTATGCTTCTCTTATATTTTATGAAAGTTTTATGCAAGTTGATGGGGTAGAATGCATGTTTAGGCTTGTTGTTAGGTTTATGGGTTTATGATGTGATTTTGAACAATGTATGTTGTAAATGTGTTGTTTGAAGTGTTGTAGTTGGGGTATATTATAGTTTGAGACCCCTAGGTGTGAGGTATGATGTGTATGCATGTGTAGAAACAAGTTTATGCATGTTTTGAGGCGTTTTGGAGGCTGTGGACACAAGGGAGCCAAGTTTCTGCCCTTCGGCAGAAACTCAGGTTCGGCCGCCGAAGTGACTTTCGGCCGCCGAACCCCCTTGTGGAGGCAGTTTCGGCTGCCGAAGCCTACCCCCGAAACTCAAGTTTCGTCTCTGTCTGGGAGGTTCGGCCGCCGAAAGTGCCGCCGAACCTGCATGACTTTCGGCTGCACAGGGACTTTCGGCCGCCGAACCTGCCGCCGAAAGTGCCCTGTTCAGCCATTCCTTGCATGTTTTCATGTGATGTTTTTAGGATGTTTTAGGGGGTTTTTGGGGAGTATTTTAGAGTCTTGTTCATGTATGTTTGGTCCCTCATTTGAGTCCACCTGTGTAGGTTCGGACCCGAGGAACCGAGACCCCCAGCAGTGAGCCAGCTGCTTCAGAGTCTCTTCAGAGCTAGCCAGAGGTGAGTGGAATAAACTTTGAGTTTTAAAGCAAATTAACGAAATGTCTTAGCATGATTCACGCATCATGAATGCCATGAGATACATTAGGTTGTTTGCATTAGAATTCACGAATATGTTGCATTGCATACTTTGTTGATGATGTGGATGAATGTTGAATGATCCATTAGCCCTTGTATGTCATGATAGCCTATGTGAGTCCAGGTGTGCCTGCTACGGCTCTACGCCCCTGGCACTATGACTGATTATGGAAGTCCGGGTGTGCCTGCTACGGCTCTACGCCCCCGGCATGTATAAGTAAGAAAGATAGGGGCTAAATGGTGACAAGTTCATCCTTGTTGTGAAATGTTTGTGTTATGGCGCATACATGAAAGCATGATTTAAATTGATGTTTTATTATTCTGCTCACTGGGCTCTAGTAGCTCACCCCACTCCCTTTATCCCCAGAGTTGCAGGTACAGGATAGATCGGGAAGTCGGCTAGAGTGAAGTTAAGTCATGAATGTTGTAATAGATAGTAGTGGACATGAACATGATGTAATGAGTATTTATGACTATGTAATGTGATGAATGATTTGATGATGTATTGAGGATTATAGTAGTGCTTGACCTAGAGGTGTGTGAATCCCCATTATGTACAGAGTGATTAATGAGTAATGATGTTAATGACCATGATTATCCAAGCTGATATGTATGATGATGATACCCCATTGGAGTATTTGATGAGGACTCCAGTGTGGGGTTTATGTATGATTTTGTGCATGCACAGGTTTTGCTTGGATAAGAGAAAAGAAAAGAAAATTTTTACAGATCATGTATATGTTGTTATGTTTGGGATTCCACAGGTTTACAGGAGGTATGTAGGCTTGCTACGGGTCCCGGCGGCCTTAAGCCGATCTGGATCCTAGCGCCGGTAACGGGTCGGATTTCCGGGTCGTTACAGAGTGGTATCAGAGCCCTAGGTTCATATGGTCGGACCTAGTATGTCGGGCTCATAGATGTTCTAGAAGGTCAAGCACACTAGGAAAATCATGTCCACTAGGATAGGATGTAGAGTCCTGTCTATATGATGATATGATATACCATGATGATATGCATGTGCATAAATGCTATGATGTGATGCTATGTATGTGATGAGGGTTCATGTGTTTCCACATGAACCATATGATGCTAATGGTTGCTTATGCTATGTGTTGTTTTTCAGAAGATAGAATGAGAGGAACTCGTCGATCTGCACGATTGACTGGAGTGCCACCTCAGGACGAGGGCGCTGATGCCCGTCCTTCAGCATTGCCTAGGGCAATGTCCAGTAGGTCCAACAGAGACAGAGTAGCTAGAGACCCTAGAAGGTCTTTGGATCTGGGTAGAAGCAGATCAGTAAGGGGAACAGTGCAGGGAGGAATGTCTGAGGATATGGAAGTAGATCAGAGGAGGGATGGCAGTCTCGGTGTGAGTATGCCGGAAGAGGGCATGGGAGAATCAGAAGGAGGCCCTCAGGCCTCGAGTTATGTCCAGCCACATCACTACCCACCCTATTCACACCATCCAGGGTATTCGATGGGAGGTACATCGGATTACCCCAGTTTCAGCCCTTATCCTCCACATATGCCATACCCACCTTACTACCCACCATACTCTCAGTACCCCACGTACCCACCTCCACCTCCCTATACCAGTACAGCAAACCCTACCCCAGGGGATGTTGCACCTCCACCACCACCAGTACCTACTGTCCCGGAAACACAAGTACCCAAACCTACCTCAGCTAGAGGGAGCAAGGTCAAGATGACCGATTATATGAAGTTGGGTGCTCCTCAATACAGAGCAGGTGATGACCCATTTGAGTATCTGAGCAGGGTCAAGACTATTACAGATGAGATAGGGGCTGATGACAGTAGAGCCATTCAGATGGCTGGGTTCACACTGGAGTGCAAGAAGGCACGTGGTTGGTTTAAGAACTATGTGAACCCGAGAGCGGACAGTATGTCCTGGGAGGAGTTCGCAAATGAGTTTGCAGGATGGGCTTTCCCTGAGAGCTCTAGAGAGCAGAAGATAATAGAATTCGAACAGTTGAGGCAGACTGAACAGATGAGTGTGGAGGAGTACACAGACAGGTTCCTGGAGTTGTTGCCATATGCTGGGCAGAACTTGAACACAGATCAAAAGAAGTCAAGTAGATATATTATGAGGCTGCACTCCAGGTATTCCTCTTTAATACAGTCAGCAGAGAGGGAGAGTTTCCATACCATAGTGGATATGGCTAGGAGAATGGAGGCCTGTGCTATCGTTGAGGGGAAGGTAAAACAGTCAGTGGCACAGTCTTCTGGTTCCAAGACCCCAGGTGGGGAAAGGTTAGACTCTTCTTCTCTGAGTGCAGCAGTTGCAGGCAGTAAGAAGTGGGACAGAGGCCACAAAAAATCTAAGAAGAATAAGTTTTGGAACAAGATCAAGTCAGGTCTGGGTTTAGGCAGTGGCTCAAGCTCTGGCGCAGAGGTTACAGCATGTATGAGATGTGGAAGACCACACAAGGGAGTATGTCTGGCAGGGACAAACACATGTTTCAGATGCGGACAGGCGGGTCATTTGGCTCGAGACTGCCCTAGAGCAGCCTTTGCAGCACCGTCTCAGCAGACAGCTTCCGGCAGTGTGGTGCAGCCAGTAGCTCCAGCCGCAACACAGGCCAGTGGCAGAGGCAGAGGGAGAGGGTCAGCCTCTTCATCAGCAGGATACAGAGGTGAAGGTCCATCAGCTCCGGCACGGATCTTCACTATGACTCAGCAGGAGGCCAACACATCCAACACCGTGGTGGCAGGTAATCTCATCATTGGTTGTTCTGATGTGTATGCCTTAATAGACCCGGGTGCATCTCATTCTTTTATTGCTCCGAGAGTCGTGGAGAGGGTAGGATTGATGGTCTCTGGGTTAGAGTGTCCCCTATGGGTCAGTGGACCCAAGTGTGACCCGTCAGTGGCAGAGGCAGTCTGCCAATGTAGTCCAGTTTTCATAGAGGGAAGATGCCTTTCCGCCGACCTTGTGGTTCTAGATTTGACAGATTTTGACGTCATTCTAGGGATGGATTGGTTATCGACCCATGGTGCTACCTTGGACTGTAGAGACAAGGTAGTCAGATTCAGAGATCAGGATGGGTCAGAGGTCGTCTTCAGAGGAGACAAGAGGGGTACACCTAGAGGTCTGATCTCAGCTCTTCAGGCTCGTAGGTTGCTTAGGAAGGGATGTCAGGGGTTTCTAGCTCATGTGAGGGAGTTAGATAGTCATGTCAGAGAGCCCGCCTCAGTGCCTGTGGTGAGTGAATTCTTAGATGTTTTTCCAGACGAGCTGCCAGGGTTACCACCTGCTAGGGAGATAGAGTTTGAGATTGAGTTAATGCCTGGTACTAGACCGATCTCTATCCCTCCCTACAGGATGGCACCAGCTGAATTGAAAGAACTGAAGGAACAGTTGCAAGAGCTGGTAGATAAGGGTTTCATCCGACCGAGTACTTCACCTTGGGGTGCTCCGGTTTTGTTTGTCAGGAAGAAGGATGGATCCCTCAGACTTTGTATCGACTACAGACAGTTGAACAAGGTCACTACCAAGAACAAGTACCCTTTGCCGAGGATCGACGATCTATTCGACCAGCTAGCAGGAGCAGGTTGTTTCTCCAAAATAGATCTGAGATCAGGGTGCCATCAATTGAGGATAAGGAATGAAGATATACCGAAGACAGCTTTCAGGACTAGGTATGGGCACTATGAGTTCCTTGTGATGCCGTTTGGGTTGACCAACGCCCCTGCAGCATTCATGGACCTCATGAACAGAGTATTCAGTCAGTATCTGGATCACTTCGTTATTGTCTTCATAGATGATATCTTAGTGTATTCCAGAAATGCAGAGGAGCATGCCCATCACCTGAGGACAGTTTTGCAGACCTTGAGAGAGCATGGCTTGTATGCCAAGTTCTCCAAGTGTGAGTTTTGGCTTAGGAGCATTTCATTCTTGGGACACATTGTGTCAGAACAGGGTATTGAAGTAGACCCCAAGAAGGTAGAGGCTGTAGCTAACTGGCCTAGACCCACCACAGTGACCGAGATCAAGAGTTTTCTGGGTTTAGCAGGTTACTACAGGAGGTTCGTTCAGGACTTCTCAAAGATTGCTGCTCCTATGACCAAATTGACAAAGAAGAATCAGAAGTTCATATGGACCGATCAGTGTGAGGAAAGCTTTGAGGAGCTTAAGAGGAGGTTGACTTCAGCACCGGTGTTAGCTCTGCCAAAAAGTGATGATGACTTCTCAGTATATTGTGATGCGTCCCGTGTGGGACTGGGTTGTGTGCTAATGCAAAATGAGAGGGTGATCGCTTATGCTTCTAGGCAGCTGAAGAAGCATGAGCTGAATTACCCCACACATGACCTAGAGATGGCAGCAGTGATCTTTGCACTCAAGATGTGGAGGCATTACCTTTATGGGGTAAAGTGTGAGATCTTCACAGATCATAAGAGCCTGCAGTACATCCTGAGTCAGAGAGAACTGAACATGAGGCAGAGGAGATGGGTAGAGCTGTTGAGTGACTATGATTGCAAGATTCAGTACCATCCGGGTAAGGCGAATGTTGTGGCAGACGCCCTAAGCTGGAAATCACTCGGCAGTCTATCCCACATTTCAGCAGAGAGGAGGCCGGTGGTGAAGGAGTTCCACAGACTTATGAGTGAGGGATTACAGTTGGAGTTATCGGGCACAGGTGCCTTAGTGGCTCAGATGAGAGTGACACCCGTATTTCTGGAGCAGGTAGCTCAGAAACAGCATGAGGACCCAGAGTTAGTCAAGATAGCCAGAACGGTTCAGTCAGGCCAGAGTAATGAGTTCAAGTTTGATGATAAAGGGATCCTCCGCTACGGGAACAGATTATGTGTGCCAGATGACATTGGTCTGAAGGGAGATATTATGGGAGAAGCCCATAATACCAGGTATAGTGTTCACCCTGGAGCCACCAAGATGTATCAGGATCTGAAGAGAGTGTATTGGTGGCCAGCTATGAAGAAGGACGTGGCACTGTTCGTGTCAGCCTGCGATGTGTGTCAGAGGGTGAAACTAGAGCATCAGAAGCCGGCTGGAATGTTGAATCCACTACCGATTCCAGAGTGGAAATGGGAGAATATAGCTATGGACTTCGTAGTGGGGTTACCGGCGACGTCCAACAGATTGGACTCCATATGGGTGATTGTGGACAGACTCACCAAATCTGCTCACTTCATCCCTGTCAGGAGTGGTTACTCTGTGGACAAGTTGGCGCAGGTGTACGTAGATGAGATTGTCAGACTGCATGGGGTCCCGGTATCTATAGTGTCAGATAGAGGGCCCCAGTTCACCTCCAGGTTTTGGCGGAGTCTGCAGAACGCTATGGGTACCAGATTAGACTTCAGTACTGCCTTCCACCCACAGACAGACGGACAGTCAGAGAGGACCATCCAGACAATAGAGGATATGCTCAGAATGTGTGTGCTAGATTTTGGCGGTTCTTGGAGGCAGCATCTACCTTTGGTGGAGTTTGCCTACAATAACAGCTATCATGCTAGCATAGGGATGGCTCCATATGAAGCTTTGTATGGGAGGAAGTGCAGATCACCTATCTGCTGGGAGGAAGTAGGAGAGAGGACTCTTGCGGGTTCGGAGTTAGTAGAGCTTACCAGCAGGGTAGTACCCATAATCAGAGAGAGGATCAAGACTGCTGCTAGTCGGCAGAAGAGTTATGCAGATACCCGTAGAAGACAGCTAGAGTTTCAGGAGGGGGACTTGGTTTTGCTCAAGGTGTCTCCTATGAAAGGAGTGGTTAGGTTCGGGAAGAAGGGTAAGTTAGCTCCACGGTACATCGGTCCTTTCGAGGTGCTTCAGAGGGTCGGTAATGTGTCGTACAAGCTAGACTTGCCTGCTTCGATGGAGAGAATCCATCCGGTTTTTCATGTTTCTCTGTTGCAGAAGTTCGTGTCGGATCCTGGAAAGGTTCTTAGTGAGCCTGATATGGAGGTCCATGAGGATCTCACCTATGTAGAACAGCCAGTGCGGATCCTAGACACTCAGATCAGAAAGCTGAGGAACAAGGAAATCCCGATGGTGAAAGTCCTTTGGAACCACCACAACTTAGAGGAATGCACCTGGGAGACACGGGAGTCCATGCTCCAGCAATACCCCCATCTGTTTTGAGGTGAGTGTTAGTTGTTCTATGTGTTGCATGTATGATATATTGTATGCTATGTTATATGTCATGATTGATGCCATGCTTTGTATGTTAGTTGAGGAACATTCGGGGACGAATGTTCTTAAGGGGGGGAGAATGTAATACCCGGCTAGACTCCGGTATCGGAATCCCTACCGTCCGGTGGGACCTCGGATGTCGGAAACCTCTAGAGGGGTAAAACTATGATTTTATGAAATGTTTTAATGTATTTCATGTTTTTAAGTAAGAAATTTAATGAGTTTTTGCATGAAAATCTTTGGAGGAAAACCCAGGTTCGGCCGCCGAACTCCGAAGTTCGGCCGCCGAACATGCATGCTTTCGGAGGGACTTTAGGCGCCCGAAAGTTTTGAGTGAGGGAAATGCAGGTTCGGCCGCCGAACTCCAAATTCGGCCGCCGAACCTTGCATGCATGCGGAGGCACTTTCGGCCCCCGAACGTGGCCTGGCCAGCCACCTATAAAAGGGGCACTTAGCCGAAATGGGAGAGTTTTCTCCCATTTTCGACCTCAGCGAGCTTCCGACCTCCCTCTCCCAAATCTTGGGTTTTTCCTTCAATCCCCACCATTTTCTTTGAGTTTTAAGATTCCACAAAAGTTTTTGAGTGTTTTTAAGCAAGTTGGGAGCTTGGAAGTCTTGGAGCTAAATCCCTCCATTTTCCGAGCTAGGGTCGTTCTTCCTCTAGATCTTCAAGAGGTAAGCTTCGATCTATGCTTCTCTTATATTTTATGAAAGTTTTATGCAAGTTGATGGGGTAGAATGCATGTTTAGGCTTGTTGTTAGGTTTATGGGTTTAAGATGTGATTTTGAACAATGTATGTTGTAAATGTGTTGTTTGAAGTGTTGTAGTTGGGGTATATTATAGTTTGAGACCCCTAGGTGTGAGGTATGATGTGTATGCATGTGTAGAAACAAGTTTATGCATGTTTTGAGGTGTTTTGGAGGCTGTGGACACAAGGGAGCCAAGTTTCTGCCCTTCGGCAGAAACTCAGGTTCGGCCGCCAAAGTGACTTTCGGCCGCCGAACCCCCTTGTGGAGGCAGTTTCGGCTGCCGAAGCCTGCCCCCGAAACTCAAGTTTCGTCTCTGTCTGGGAGGTTCGGCTGCCGAAAGTGCTGCCGAACCTGCATGACTTTCGGCTGCACAGGGACTTTCGGCCGCCGAACCTGCCGCCGAAAGTGCCCTGTTCAGCCATTCCTTGCATGTTTTCATGTGATGTTTTCAGGATGTTTTAGGGGGGTTTTTGGGGAGTATTTTAGAGTCTTGTTCATGTATGTTTGGTCCCTCATTTGAGTCCACCTGTGTAGGTTCGGACCCGAGGAACCGAGACCCCCAGCAGTGAGCCAGCTGCTTCAGAGTCTCTTCAGAGCTAGCTAGAGGTGAGTGGAATAAACTTTGAGTTTTAAAGCAAATTAACGAAATGTCTTAGCATGATTCACGCATCATGAATGCCATGAGATACATTAGGTTGTTTGCATTAGAATTCACGAATATGTTGCATTGCATACTTTGTTGATGATGTGGATGAATGTTGAATGATCCATTAGCCCTTGTATGTCATGATAGCCTATGTGAGTCCAGGTGTGCCTGCTACGGCTCTACGCCCCTGGCACTATGACTGATTATGGAAGTCCGGGTGTGCCTGCTACGGCTCTACGCCCCCGGCATGTATAAGTAAGAAAGATAGGGGCTAAATGGTGACAAGTTCATCCTTGTTGTGAAATGTTTGTGTTATGGCGCATACATGAAAGCATGATTTAAATTGATGTTTTATTATTCTGCTCACTGGGCTCTAGTAGCTCACCCCACTCCCTTTATCCCCAGAGTTGCAGGTACAGGATAGATCGGGAAGTCGGCTAGAGTGAAGTTAAGTCATGAATGTTGTAATAGATAGTAGTGGACATGAACATGATGTAATGAGTATTTATGACTATGTAATGTGATGAATGATTTGATGATGTATTGAGGATTATAGTAGTGCTTGACCTAGAGGTGTGTGAATCCCCATTATGTACAGAGTGATTAATGAGTAATGATGTTAATGACCATGATTATCCAAGCTGATATGTATGATGATGATACCCCATTGGAGTATTTGATGAGGACTCCAGTGTGGGGTTTATGTATGATTTTGTGCATGCACAGGTTTTGCTTGGATAAGAGAAAAGAAAAGAAAATTTTTACAGATCATGTATATGTTGTTATGTTTGGGATTCCACAGGTTTACAGGAGGTATGTGGGGTAATTCAACTCATGCTTCATCAACTGCCTAGAAGCATAAGCGATCACCCTCTCCTTCTGCATTAGTACACAACCCAGTCCCACACGGGACGCATCACAAAAGACCGTAAAGTCCTCATCACTAGATGGCAGAGTTAAAACTGGTGCTGAAGTCAACCTCTTCTTAAGCTCTTCAAAACTCTCTTCGCACTGGTCGGTCCACACAAACTTCTGATTCTTCCTGGTTAGTCTGGTCAGAGGAGCTGCTATCTTTGAGAAGTCCTGAACGAACCTCCTGTAGTAAACTGCCAAACCCAAGAAACTTCTAATCTCTGTCACTGAAGTGGGTCTAGGCCAGTTAACCACAGTTTCTGTCTTCTTGGGGTCTACCTCTATCCCATTCTGTGACACTACATGCCCCAAGAACGAAATGCTCCTCAGCCAGAACTCACATTTAGAGAACTTGGCATACAAGCCATGTTCCCTCAAAGTCTGCAAGACCAACCGCAGATGATGGGCATGCTCCTCTGCATTCCTGGAATATACCAAGATATCATCTATGAAGACAATAACAAAGTGATGCAGGTATTGACTAAACACTCTGTTCATGAGATCCATGAATGCTGCAGGGGCGTTGGTCAACCCGAACGGCATTACAAGGAACTCAAAATGCCCATATCTGGTCCTGAAAGCTGTCTTCGGCACATCTTCATCCCTTATCCTTAGCTGATGGTACCTCGATCTCAGATCTATTTTGGAGAAACAACCTGCTCCTGCTAACTGGTCGAATAGATCATCGATCCTTGGCAAAGGGTACCTATTTTTTGGTAGTGACTTTGTTCAACTGCCTGTAGTCGATACAAAGTCTAAGGGATCCATCCTTCTTCCTCACAAACAAGACCGGAGCACCCCAAGGTGAGGTACTCTGTCGGATGAAGCCCTTCTCTACCAGCTCTTACAATTGCTCTTTCAAATCCTTCAACTCGGCTGGGGCCATCCTGTAAGGAGGGATAGAGATCGGTCTAGTTCCAGGCACCAACTCTATCTCGAACTCTATCTCCCTAGCAGGTGGTAAACCTGGAAGCTCATCAGGAAAGACATCCTGAAACTCTATGACAACTGGCACTGAGGCCGGTTCCCTGACCTTACTGTCTAGCTCTCTCACATGAGCTAAGTACCCCTGACATCCCTTCCTAAGCAACCTACGAGCCTGAAGAGCTGATATCAGACCTCTAGGTGTGCCCCTCTTGTCTCCTCTAAAGACGACCTCTGACCCGTTCTGATCTCTGAACCTGACTACCTTGTCCCTGCAGTGCAAGGTAGCACCATGGGTAGATAGCCAATCCATCCCTAGAATGACGTCAAAGTCTGTCAAATCTAGAACCACAAGGTCGGCGGAGAGGCATCTTCCCTCAACAAAAACTGGACTGAACTGGCAGACTGACACTGCCACTGACGGGTCACACTTGGGTCCACTGACCCATAGGGGACACTCTAACCCAGAGACTATCAAACCCAACCTCTCAACGGCTCTCGGAGCAATAAATGAATGAGATGCACCCGGGTCCATTAATGCATACACATCAGAACACCCAATGACGAGATTACCTGACACCACGGTGTTGGATGTGTTAGCCTCCTGCTGAGTCATGGTGAAGATCTTGGCTGGAGCTGATGGACCTTCACCTCGGAAACCAGAAGAAGAGGCTGCCCCTCTCCCTCTACCTCTGCCACTGCCCTGAGCTGTGGCTGGAACTGCTGGCTGTGCCACACTACCAGAAGCTGTCTGCTGGGGCTGGCCCATAAAAGGCGCTCTAGGACACTCCCGAGCTATGTGTCCCTCCTGTCCACATCTGAAACATGTATTAGTCCCAGCTCGACACACTCCCCTGTGCGGTCTTCCACATCTCTGGCATTCTGTACCATCTGAGCCTGAGCTCGATCCACCGCCAAATCCCAGACCAGATTTCAACTTGTTCCAAAACTTATTCTTCTTCGGCTTCCTGGTGGTGTTATCCCACCTCTTCTTACCTGAGCTCTGAGAAGAGAACCCTGGTCCTCCTCTGCCTGGGGTCTTAACCCCTGAAGACTGGGTCACTGACTGCTTCACTGACCCCTCAACTATAACACTTGCTTCCATTCTTCGAGCCATATCCACCACAGTGTGGAAACTTTCCCTCTCAGTTGACTGAATCAACGAGGAGTACCTGGAATGCAGCTTCATAACATACCTCTTGGCTTTCTTCGTATCTGTATCTAGAGCTTGCCCTGAAAAAGGCAATAGCTCTAAGAATTTATACGTGAACTCCTCTACACCCATGTGCTCTGACTGCCTCAGTTGCTCAAACTCAATCATCTTCAGTTCTCTGGAACTGTATGGAAAAGCCCATCCAGCGAACTCATTCGCAAATTCTTCCCATGTCATACCGTCTAGTCTCGGGTCCACATAACACTTGAACCATTCCCGTGCCTTCTTGCACTTTAAAGTGAACCCTGCCATCTGAATGGCCCTGCTGTCACTTGCCCCTAGCTCATCAGTTATTGTCTTCACCACTCTCAGATACTCAAAGGGGTCATCCCCTGACTTGTATTTGGGAGCATCTAGCTTGAGGTAATCTGTCATCTTTACCTTGCTCCCATCGGCTGAGCTAGGTCTAGGAGGTTGAGTAACTGGGGCTGCTGGTTCTGTAGGTGGTGGAGGTGGAGGTGCAGCATTCCCCGAGGTGGGGTTTGCCGGGTTTGGATAGAAGGGTGACGGTGGATAAGCTGGGTACTGTGTGTAAGGTGGATAATGCATGTAGGTAGGGTAGGGGTTAAAGCTGGAGTAATCCGATGTACCTCCGATCGGATACCCTGAACCCTGTGGGAAGGGTGGATAATGGGGTGGAAAACCATACCCCGAGGCCTGAACGCCTCCCTGAGACTCCCCTGTCCCTTCTTCCTCCATGTTCACATCCAAGTTCCCATCCCTTCTCTGCTCCTCTTCCATAACCTCCCTCACATCTGCAGAACTTCCTCCTCTATCAGTCCCCCTTCTGCTAGCATCAAAAGACCTTCTAGGGTCCCTTGACACTCTTTCTCTGCTGGCTCTACAAGACATTGCCCTAGGCAATGTGGGAGGACGGGCGCTCGTGCCCTCATCCTCAGGTGGCACTCCAGTCAATCGTGCAGATCGACGAGTTCCTCTCATCCTATTATCTGAAAAACAATACACATCATACAAACATTAGCATCATATGGTTCATGTGGGCACACATGAACCCTCATCACATGCATCACATAGCATTCATATCATAGTATCAATGCACATGTATACAATCATGGCATTTCACATCATCATACAAGACAGGACTCCACATCCTATTCTAGTGGACATGATCTTTCCTATTGTGCTTGACCTTCTAGAACATCTATGAGCCCGACACTCTAGGTCCGATCCTATGAACCTAGGGCTCTGATACCATTCTGTAACGACCCGAAAATCAGACCGCTACCGGCGCTAGGATCCGGGTCGACTTAAGGCCGCCGGGACCCGTAGCAAGCCAAACCTATAATCTGTAAACCTGTATAATCCCTTACATGATCAACAACATGCATAAAAATTTAAACTTTTCTTTCATTCATTTCTCATATACCAAACTCAACATGTGCATGTACTAAAGCATAATCATCATCATAATCCTGACCCCTCCATGGGATCTCATCAATGCCCCAAAGGGCGATATACATGCGTTGAGTTGGCTAACATCTGTATCATCAAAAACTAAGATCATGCATCAAAAGGGACTACAATACTCATAGGGTCAAGCACATCTATAACCTCAATATACCTCATTACATAACATACTGTAATCTCTTACATTACATCATAGTACAATTGTCATGTCCACAATCTAACTATTACATAAACATACTTCAAAACTCTGGCTAACCTCCTGGTCTACCCTGTACCTGCACAACTGGGGTTAGGGGAGAGGGGTGAGCTACAAAGCCCAGTGAGCAAAATAATGAAATCATATATTAAAATTTCATGCTATCATGAAATGCAACACATCACAACAAATCACATCTCGGATGGTATTGTCACCAATAGTCCTCTACATAGTCCAACTGTGCCGGGACGTAGAATGGGTACAACCGGTCTTTCTCTTACATAACATATCATAACATACCAATGTGCCAGGGACGTAGAATGGGTACAACCTGGACTTTCTCTTACATCGTGCCAGGGACGTAGAATGGGTACAACCTGGACTTCCATACCATCTCATGCCATAACATCATCATGCCATATGAGGACTAAAGGATCATCCAATAACCAATCCACATCAACATTATAAATGCAATGCAACATATTCGTGAATACTAATGTAACAACCTACTATATCTCATGGCATTCATGATGCATGGATCATGCTCAAAATTCATATTTCAATTATTTTAAAACTTAAAATTTATTCCACTCACCTCTGGCTAGCTCTGACAAACTCTGTAGCAGCTGGCTCACTGCTGAGGTCCTCGGTTCCTCGGGTCCGAACCTACATAGGTGGACTCCAATGAGGGACCAAACATACATAAACATAACTCTAATATACTCCCCAAAAACCCCCTAAAACATCATAAAACAACTACATAAAAACATGCAAGAAATGGCTGGACAGGGCACTTTCGGCGGCAGGTTCGGCGGCCGAAAGTCCCTCCAGAGCCGAAAGTCAGGCAGGTTCGGCGGCACCTTCGGCGGCCGAAACTCCCAGACAGAGGCGAAACTCATGCATGTTCGGCGGCACCTTCGGCGGCCGAAAGTCCCAGACAGAGACGAAAGTCTCTTTTCGGGGGCAACTTCGGCAGCCGAAAGGCCTGCCTCCACAAGGGGGTTCGGCGGCCGAAAGTTCCTTCGGCTGCCGAACCTGGTTTCTCCCAAAAGGGCAGAAACTTGGTTCACATGAGCCTCTTGCCTCCCAAAACCTCAAATCATGCATATAGCTCAACTAAAACATGCATACAAGTTCCTAGGGGTCTCAAACAATCATATACCCCAACTACAACACTTTAAACACACACAAACAACATACATTGTTCAAATCATCATCAAAACCATAAACTCAACTTAAAGCCTAACATGCATTTCTACCCCATAAAACAACTTAAAACTTACTTAAAACACATAAGGAGCTTAAGATCGGCTCTTACCTCTTGAAGATCGAGAGGGAGACGACCTAAACTTGGAGATCCACGAAAATGAGCTCCTGAGTTCCCAAAGCTCCAAAACTTGTTTCAAAAGTTCAAAACCTTCAATGCAAGCTTAAAACTCAAGAAAAATGGTGGGGATTTGAAGGAAGAACACTAGATTTGGAAGAGGGAGGTCGGAAGCTAGCTGTGGCCGAAATTGGGAGAAAGCTCGCCCATTTCGGCTAAGTGACCCTTTTATAGTGGCTGGCCAGGCCACGTTCGGGGGCCGAACTTGCCTCCGCATGCATGCCGAACTTGACTTTCGGCGGCCGAACCTGGGTTTTCCTCCAAAGACTTTTCATGCAAAAACTCATTAAATTTTCATACTTAAAACCATGAAATACCTTAAAACATTTTAAAAAAACATGTTTCTACCCTACTAGAGGCTTCCGACATCCGAGATTTCCACCGGACGGTAGGAATTCCGATACCGGAGTCCAGCCGGGTATTACAGTTTTCATGCAAAAACTCACTTCCATCTTGCTTTAAACCATAAAACACATTAAAACATTTTATGAAAGCATGGTTTTACCCTTCTAGAGGTTTCTGACATTCGAGATTCCACCGGACGATAGGAATCCCGATACCGGAGTCTAGCCGGGTATTACATTCTCTCCCCCTTAAGAACATTCATCCCCGAATGTTCCTCAACTAGCACATAGCATGGCATACACATATCATACATACGAAGCACATAAAACTCACAAGGAACTAACCTCAGAAAAGATAAGGGTATTGCTGGAGCATGGACTCCCGTGTCTCCCAAGTGCATTCTTCCATATTGTGGTGGTTCCAAAGGACTTTCACCATCGGTATTTCCTTGTTTCTTAGCTTCCTAATCTGGGTGTCTATGATCCGCACTGGCTGCTCAATATAAGTGAGATCTTCTTGGATCTCCACATCAGGCTCACTAAGAACCTTGCCCGGATCTGACACGAACTTCCTCAACATCGAAACATGGAAAACCGGATGGATTCTTTCCATTGAAGCAGGTAAATCCAGCTTGTACGACACATTCCCAACCTTTTGCAAGATTTCAAAGGGTCCGATGTATCGTGGGGCTAGTTTACCTTTCTTCCCAAAGCGAACCACTCCTTTCATTGGAGACACCTTGAGCAATACCAGATCTCCCTCCTGAAACTCTACTTGCTGTCTGCGGATGTCTGCATAACTCTTCTGTCTGCTTGCAGCAGTCTTGATCCTTTCTCTGATTATGGGTACCACCCTGCTGGTAATCTCTACTAGCTCAGGCCCTGCCAAGGCCTTCTCTCCAACTTCCTCCCAGCAAACAGGTGACCTGCACTTCCTTCCATATAAAGCTTCATATGGAGCCATCCCGATGCTAGCATGATGGTTGTTATTGTAGGCAAACTCCACCAAAGGTAGATGCTGCCTCCAAGAACCGCCAAAATCCAGCACACACATTCTGAGCATATCCTCGATAGTCTGGATGGTCCTTTCGGACTGTCCGTCCGTCTGGGGGTGGAAGGCCGTACTGAAATCCAACCTGGTACCCATGGCATTCTGCAGACTCTGCCAAAACCTGGAGGTGAACTGGGGCCCTCTATCAGACACTATTGAAACAGGAACCTTATGCAGCCTGATGATCTCATCTACATACACCTGCGCCAACTTGTCCACAGAATAGCCACTCCTGACAGGGATGAAGTGAGCAGATTTGGTGAGTCTGTCCACAATCACCTATATGGAGTCCAATCTGTTGGACGTCGTCGGTAACCCCACTACGAAGTCCATAGCTATATTCTCCCATTTCCACTTTGGAATAGGTAGCGGGTTAAGCATTCCAGCCGACTTCTGATGTTCCAGCTTCACCCTCTGACACACTTCGCAGGCCGACACAAACTGTGCCGCTTCTTTCTTCATCGCTGGCCACCAATAAACTTTCTTCAGATCTTGATACATCTTGGTGGCTCCGGGGTGAACGCTGTATCTTGCATTATGAGCCTCCCTCATAATGTCTCCTTTTAGCCCTATGTCATCTGGTACACACAATCGACTCCCATAGCGGAGGATCCCCTTACTGTCAAATCTGAACTCACTGTCCTTGCCTAACTGAACAGTCCTGGCAATCTTCACTAACTCTGGGTCCTCATGCTGTTTCTGAGCCACTTGCTCCAGAAACACAGGTGTCACTCTCATCTGGGCCACTAAAGCACCTGTACCAGACAACTGCAACTGTAGACCTTCATCAATGAGCTTGTAAAACTCCTTCACCACTGGTCTCCTCTCTATCGTGATGTGGGATAGACTGCCTAGTGACTTCCGGCTTAGGGCATCTGCCACGACGTTCGCCTTACCCGGATGATACTGAATCTTGCAATCATAATCACTCAGCAGCTCTACCCATCTCCTTTGTCTCAAGTTCAAATCTCTTTGACTCAGGATGTACTGCAGGCTCTTATGATCTGTAAAGATCTCACATTTTACCCCATAGAGGTAGTGCCTCCACATCTTGAGTGCAAAGATTACTGCTGCCATCTCAAGGTCATGTGTGGGGTAATTCAACTCATGCTTCTTCAGCTGCCTAGAAACATAAGCAGTCACCCTCCCATTCTGCATTAGTACACAACCCAGTCCCACACGGAACGCATCACAGAAGACTGTAAAGTCCTCATCACTAGATGGCAAAGCTAACACTGGTGCTGAAGTCAACCTCTTCTTAAGCTCTTCAAAACTCTCTTCGCACTGGTCGGTCCACACAAACTTCTGATTCTTCCTGGTTAACCTGGTTAGAGGAGCCGCTATTTTCGAGAAGTCCTGAACAAACCTCCTATAGTAACCTGCTAAACCCAAGAAACTCCTGATCTCTGTCACTGAGGTGGGTCTAGGCCAGTTAGCTACAACTTCTACCTTTTTGGGGTCCACCTCTATTCCATTTTCTGATACTACATGCCCCAAAAAGGAAATGCTCCTCAGCCAGAACTCACACTTGGAGAACTTGGCATACAAGCCATGTTCCCTCAAGGTCTGCAAAACCAACCTCAGATGATGGGCATGCTCCTCTGCATTCCTGGAATACACTAAGATATCATCTATGAAGACAATAACAAAGTGATCCAGGTATTGGCTAAACACTCTGTTCATGAGATCCATGAATGCTGCAGGGGCGTTGGTTAACCCGAACGGCATTACAAGGAACTCAAAATGCCCATATCTGGTCCTGAAAGCTGTCTTTGGCACATCTTCTTCTCTAATCCTCAGCTGATGGTACCCCGATCTCAGATCTATTTTGGAGAAACAACCCGCTCCTGCCAGCTGGTCGAATAGATCGTCGATCCTTGGCAATGGGTACCTATTCTTGGTAGTGACTTTGTTCAACTGCCTGTAGTCGATACAAAGTCTAAGGGATCCATCCTTCTTTCTGACAAACACGACTGGTGCACCCCAAGGTGAGGTGCTCGGTCAGATGAAGCCCTTTTCTACCAGCTCTTGCAACTGTTCCTTCAATTCTTTCAACTCGGCTGGAGCCATCCTATAGGGAGGAATAGAGATCGGTCGGATTCCAGGCATCAGTTCTATCTCAAACTCTATCTCCCTAGCAGGTGGTAAACCTGGCAGCTCGTCTGGGAAGACGTCTAGAAACTCTCTAACAACTGGCACTGAGGCGGGCTTTCTAACCTGACTGCTAAGCTCTCTCACATGAGCGAAATACCCCTGATATCCCTTCCTAAGCAACCTACGAGCCTGAAGAGCTGATATCAGACCTCTAGGTGTACCCCTCCTGTCTCCCCTGAAGACAACCTCTGACCCATCCTGACCTCTGAACCTGACTACCTTGTCCCTACAGTCCAAGGTAGCACCATGGGTAGATAACCAGTCCATCCCTAGAATGACGTCAAAATCTGTCAAGTCTAGAACCACAAGGTCGGCGGAAAGGCATCTTCCCTCAACAAAGACTGGACTGCACTGGCAGACTGACTCTGCCACTGATGGATCACACTTGGGTCCACTGACCCAGAGAGGACACTCTAACCCAGAGATCATCAGACCCAACCTCTCGACGACTCTCGGAGCAATAAAAGAAGGAGATGCACCAGGGTCCATCAAGGCATACACATCTGAACAACCAATGACTAAATTACCTGCCACCACGGTGTTAGATGCATCTGCCTCCTGCTGAGTCATGATGAAGATCCGTGCTGGAGCTGATGGACCTTCACCTTTGAAACCCGCTGAAGAAGAGGCTGCTCGTCTCCCTGTACCTCTGCCACTGGCCTGAGTCAAGGCTGGAGCTGCTGGCTGAGCCACACTGCCAGAAGCCGTCTGCTGAGACTGTGCTCCAAAAGCTGCCCTAGGACACTCCCGAGCCATGTGTCCCTCTTGCCCGCATCTGAAGCAGGCTGCTGTCCCAGCCCGACAAACTCCCCTGTGTGGCCTACTACATTTTGCACAAACTGCATTATTCGCACCAGAGCTCGAGCCACTCCCTAGTCCCAGACTGGATTTGACCTTGTTCCAAAACTTGTTCTTCTTGGGCTTCCTAGTGGTATTACTCCACTTTTTGCTACCTGAAGCTGCTGCACTCAGAGAAGAAGAGCCTGGGGTCTTGGAACCAGAAGACTGTGCCACTGACTGTCTGACTGTTGCCTGAACGATGGCACTGGCCTCCATGACCTTTTCTGGTCCGAGTCAAGATTTTTCCCTTCAAATGGCAACAGCTCCAAGAATCTGTCTGTGAACTCCTCTACACCCATCTCATCAGTCTGCCTCAACTGCTCAAACTCTATCATCTTCAGCTCCCTTGAACTATCTGGGAAAGCCCATCCTGCAAACTCGTTTGCAAACTCCTCCCAAGACATGCTGTCCACTCTCGGGTTCACATAATTCTTGAACCACTCTCGTGCCTTCTTGCACTTAAGCGTGAACCCAGCCATCTGAATGGCTCTACTGTCATCAGCCCCAATCTCATCTGTGATCACCTTAACCCTTTCAAGATACACAAATGGGTCATCCCCTTTTTCATACTGAGGAGCACCCAACTTCATGTAGTCGGTCATCTTGACCTTGCTCCCACTGGCTGAGCTAGGTCTAGAAGGTTGAGTAACTGGGGCTGCTGGTTCTATAGGTGGTGGAGGTGGAGGTGCAGCATTCCCCGAGGTGGGGTTTGCCGGGTGAGGATAAAAGGGTGAAGGTGGATAAGCTGGGTACTGGGGGTGAGGTGGATAGAAAGGTGGATAAGGTATGTAGGTAGGGTAGGGGCTAAAGCTGGAGTAATCCGATGTGCCTCCCATCGGATACCCTGAATCCTATGGGAAGGGTGGATAATGGGGTGGAAAACCATACCCCGAGGCCTGAGCGCCTCCCTGAGACTCCCCTGTCCCTTCTTCCTTCATGCTGACATCCAGATTCCCATGCCTCCTCTGATCCTCTTCCATAACCTCCCTCACATCTGAAGAACTTCCTCCTCTATCTGTCCCCCTTCTGCTAGCATCAAAAGACCTTCTAGGGTCCCTTGACGCTCTTTCTCTACTTGATCTACATGACATTGCCCTAGGCAATGCAGGAGGACGGGCGCTCGTGCCCTCATCCTCAGGTGGTACTCTAGTCAATCTTGCTGATCGACGAGTTCTCCTCATCCTGTTTTCTGAAAGGCAGCACATAACAAGCAAACATTAGCATCATATGGTTCATGTGGGCACACATGAACCCTCATCACATACATCACATATCATGTAATACCCGGCTAGACTCCGGTATCGGAATTCCTACCGTCCGGTGGAATCTCGGATGTCGGAAGCCTCTAGTAGGGTAAAACCATGTTTTTATAAAATGTTTTAATGTGTTTTATGTTTTAAGCATGAAAGAAAATGAGTTTTTGCATGAAAATAGCATTGGAGGAAAACTCAGGTTCGGCCGCCGAACCTCAAGTTCGGCCGCCGAACATGCATGCGTTGCGGGTGTGCTTTAGGCCCCCGAAAGCATAAGTGAGGGAAGTCCAGGTTCGGCCGCCGAACCTCAAGTTCGGCCGCCGAACATGGCATGCATGCGGAGGCACATTCGGCCCCCGAACGTGGTCTGGCCAGCCACTATAAAAGGGTCCCTTAGCCGAAAACGGGCGAGCTTTTCCCCATTTTCGGCCAAGGTGAGCTCTCCGCCGTCCCTCACCCATTTTTGATGTTCTTCCTCTAAATCTTTCAAGATTTTCACTTGTTTTCACTTTGTTTTGAAGATTTAAGCTTTTGAGCAAAGTTTTGGAGCTTGGAGGTTCAAGAACCAAATCTCTCCCAACTCCGAGTTTTTGGGTCGTCTCTCTCGATCTTCAAGAGGTAAGAGCCGATCTTAAGCTCGTTTTATGTTTTGAATAAGTTTTATGCAAGATCTATGGGATAGAATGCATGTTTAGGTTATGGTTATGTTTATGGGTATAAATGTGTGTTCTTGAACAATGTGGATGCATGATGTGTTGTAGATGGGGTTTATGATGGTTTGAGACCCCTAGGAACATGTATGCTTGCGTTTGTGTGTTGTAGAATAGGTTTGATGCATGTTTGATAAGTTTGGAGGCGAAACGTGCATTGGGAGCCAAGTTTTTGCCCTTTGGCAGAAACCAGGTTCGGCAGTCGAAGGAACTTTCGGCCGCCGAACATGGCTGGGGAGGCAGCCTTTCGGCTGCCGAAGCTTGCCCCCGAAAGGAGACTTTCGTCTCTGTCTGGCAGTTTCGGCCGCCGAAGGTGCCGCCGTACATGCATGAGTTTCGTCTCTGTCTGGGAGTTTCGGCCGCCGAAGGTGCCGCCGAACCTGCCTGACTTTCGGCTCTGGAGGGACTTTCGGCCGCCGGACCTGCCGCCGAAAGTGCCCTGTCCAGGCCTCCTTTGCATGTTTTTCTATGGTTGTTTCATGTTGTTTTAGGGGGTTTTTGGGGAGTAGTTTAGAGATATGTTCTAGTATGTTTGGTCCCTCATTTGAGTCCACCTGTGTAGGTTCGGACCCGAGGAACCGAGGACCCCAGCAGTGAGTTCAGCTGCTTCGGTGTTGTCAGAGTCAGCCAGAGGTGAGTGGAACTAAACTTAATCTTTTAAATTAAATGTTTTATCATGTTTCACGCATCATGATTATGCAATAGGATGTTTGCATTAGATTTCACGAATATGCCGCATTGCATCGATTATTGTTGATGTGGGTGAATGTTGGATGACCCAATTAGTCCATGATAGGAAGACCAGGACCCCATTCTACGGCCTGGCATAGAGTAAGAAAAGACCAGGACCCCATTCTACGACCTGGCACGGTTATGGGACTCGAAGACCAGGAGCCCAGAGGAGGCCCTGGGGCAATGGTAAGTAATGTATGTATGACAGGAAGACCAGGACCCCATGCTACGGCCTGGCACAGAGTTAGCTTGGACTAATTGGTGACAAGTTCGCCCAACCCTTATGTGAATTGTCTGTGTTATGATGCATTTCATAGAGCATAGTGTTAATATGTTTTGTAGTCCTACTCACTGGGCTTTTAGCTCACCCCTCTCCCTTTACCCCCAGGCTTGCAGGTACAGTATAGAGCAGGAGTCCGGATAGAGTAAAGAATTCATGTTTATGTAATGGCTAGAAATGGACATGATCATATTGTAATGTAAAGTCTTAATCAGTATAGTTATGTAATAAGATGATGTATATGGATGTTAGTGGTGTGCTTGACCATAGATTGTTGTATCCCTTTTAATACATGATCTTAGAGATTTTTATGATGTTTATGTAACCAACTCAGCATATGTTATGTCACCCATTGGGGACACTGATGAGATCCCACAGAGGGATCAATGTTATGTTAATGTTTATGCACAGGTTGAGTTTGGTTGATGTTCATGGAAAGAAAAGTTTTAATTTTTATGTATGTTGTTGATCATGTATGGGATTAAGCAGGTTCACAAGATGCATGTTAGGCTTGCTACGGGTCCCGGCGGCCTTAAGTCGACCCGGATCCTAGCGCCGGTAGCGATCCGATTTTCGGGTCGTTACATATCATTAATGCACATGCATATAATCATGGCATTTCACATCATCATGCAAGACAGGACTCCACATCCTATCCTAGTGGACATGATCTTCCTATTGTGCTTGACCTTCTATAACATCTATAACATCTATGAGCCCGACACTCTAGGTTTGACCATATGAACCTAGGGCTCTGATACCATTCTGTAATGACCCGAAAATCGGACCGCTACCGGCGCTAGGATCCAGGTCGGCTTAAGGCCGCCGAGACCCGTAGCAAGCCTAACATACATCCTGAAAACCTGCTTAATCCCATACATGATCAATAATATACATAGAAATTAAAACTTTTCTTTCATTCATACACCAAACTCAACCTGTGCATGCACTGAACATAAACATGATCATAGCTATGACCCCTCTATGGGATCTCATCAATGCCCCAATAGGCGATACATCATAAGTTGAGTTGGTTTACATAAACATCATAAACATCTGAGATCATGTAATAAAAGGGATACCTTATACATAAAGTCAAGCACAACCTCTAATCCTCAATATCATTACACATAACATGACTATTCAACTTTACATCATCTTACAATTTATCATGTCCACTTCCTATCTATTACAAATATATGACTTTACTCTCCTTGACTTCTCTGTCTAGCCCGTACCTGCAAGCCTGGGGGGGTTAAGGGAGAGGGGTGAGCTACAAGAGGCCAGTGAGTAGAATAATGAAAAACAACATTTAAAATCTCATGCCATCATGTAATGCAACACATCACAACAAATCACATCTCGGATGGTATTGTCACCAATAGTCCTCTACATTCCAAAGTGCCGGGACGTAGAATGGGTCAACCGGTCTTTCTCTTAACATAATATAACATAACATAGCATTCCAATGTGCTAGGGATGTAGAATGGGTACAACCTGGACTTTCTCTTACATCGTGCCAGGGACGTAGAATGGGTACAACTTGGACTTCCATACCGTATCATGCCGTAACATCATCATATCATATGAGGACTAAAGGATCATCCAATAACCAATCCACATCAACATCATAAATGCAATGCAACATATTCGTGAATTCTAATGCAAACAACCTAATTCATCACATGGCATTCATGATGCATGAACATGCTCAAAACTTTATAATTTATTTGCTTTCAATCGTAAAGGTTTGTTCTACTCACCTCTTGGCTAGCTCTAACAATGACTGAAGCAGCTGACTCACTGCTGGGGTCCTCGGTTCCTCAGGTCCGAACCTACATAGGTAGACTCAAATGAGGGACCAAACAACTAGAACATAATTCTAAAAATATCCCCCAAAAACCCCTAAAATACCTCAAAACAATCATGCAAAAACATGCAAAGGAAGGCTGAACAGGGCACTTTCGGCGGCCGAAAGTCCCTCCAGAGCAGAAAGTCAGGCAGGTTCGGCGGCACCTTCGGCGGCCGAAACTCCCAGACAGAGGCGAAACTCATGCATGTTCGGCGGCACTTTCGGCGGCCGAAACTCCCAGACAGAGACGAAAGTCTCCTTTCGGGGGCAGGCTTCGGCAGCCGAAAGGCTTGCCTCTCCAGCCATGTTCGGCGGCCGAAAGTCCTTCGGCTGCCGAACCTGGTTTCTGCAAAAGGGCAGAAACTTGGCTCCTCTTGCCTCCAATGCCTCCCAAACCTTCTAAACATGCATAATCCTATTCTACAACACAAATACTCAAGCATACAAGCTCCTAGGGGCTTCAAACTATCTTAAACCCCATCTACAACACATCAAACATGCATTGGCAAGCCACATTGTTCAAAAACACAACATAAACTTATAACCCTAACTATAAGCTAAATATGCATTCTACCCCATAGATCTTCATAAAACTTACTTAAAACATGGAATGAGTTCAAGATCGGCCCTTACCTCTTGAAGATCGGGAGAGGGACGACCAAAACTTGGAGATGGGAGATTTTCAACTTCCTTGGGTCTCCAAGCTCAAAACTTGCTCAAAACTTGAAAATCTTCAAAATAAGGTGAAAACTAGTGAAAATTGTGAAAGATTTGAAGGAAATGACTCAAGATTTGTGAGGGATGGCGGAGAGCTCACCTTGGCCGACAATGGGGAGAAAAGCTCGCCCGTTTTCGGCTAAGGGACCCTTTTATAGTGGCTGGCCAGGCCACGTTCGGGGGCCGAACGTGCCTCCGCATGCATGCCATGTTCGGCGGCCGAACTTGAGGTTCGGCGGCTGAACCTGGGCTTTCCTCACTTATGCCTTCGGGGGCCTAAGGCACACCCGAAATGCATGCATGTTCGGCGGCCGAGCCTGGGTTTTCCTCCAAGGTTGTTTTCATGCAAAAACTCACTTCCATCTTCTTTTAAACCATAAAACACATTAAAACATTTTATGAAAACATGGTTTTACCCTTCTAGAGGTTTTCGACATCCGAGATTCCACCGGACGGTAGGAATCCCGATACCGGAGTCTAGCCGGGTATTACATTAGGCTAGCTCTGACAAGACTCTGAAGCAGCTGACTTACTGCTGTGGTCCTCGGTTCCTCGGGTCCGAACCTACACAGGTGGACTCAAATGAGGGACCAAACATTCATGAACATAACTCTAAAATACTCCCCAAAAATCCCCTAAAACACCATGAAACAATCACATAAATCATGCAAAAGAAAGCTGAACAGGGCACTTTCGGCGGCAGGTTCGGCGGCCGAAAGTCCCTCCAGAGCCGAAAGTCATGCACCTTCGGCGGCACTTTCGGCGGCCGAAGGTTCCCTCCAGAGACGAAACTCATGCATGTTTGGCGGCACCTTCGGCGGCCGAAACTCCTTTCCAGAGCCGAAAGTCCACTTTCGGGGGTAAGGTTCGGCAGCCAAAAGCTGGCCTCCACAGGCAGATTCGGCGGCCGAAAGAGCCTTCGGCTGCCGAACCTGAGTTCTTCCCAAGGGTAGAACTCAGCCTCTTTCATGCATAAAAACCTCCCAATCCATTCACACATGCATTTACCTATTCTACAACATGCAAACTCAAGCCATCAAGCACATAGGGGTCTCAAACTATCCTAAACCCCAACTACAACACATCAAACATGCCTATACAACATACATTGCTAAAAAACTCAACATAAACCCATAAACTCAACAATAACCTAAACATGCATTTCTACCCCATCAAACTTCATAAAACTCGTTTAAAACATAAAAAGAAGTATGGATCTACTCTTACCTCTTGAAGATCGAGAGGAGAGATGATCTAACTCTGAGATGGGGGAGATCTCGCTCCTTGGGTCTCCAAGTTCCAAAACTTGCTCTTTTGTTCAAATATCTTCAAAACAAAGGTGAAAACTCATAAAAATCATGAAAGATTTGAAGAAAGAACTCAAGATCGGCGTGAGGGAGGTGGAGACTCCCCTTGGCCGAAAATGGAGAGAAATGCTCGCCCGTTCGAACATGGGGACCTCTTTATAGGTGGTTGGCCAGGCCACTTTCGGGGGCCTAACGTGCCTCCGCATGCATGCCATGTTCGGCGGCCGAACATAAGGTTCAGTGGCCGAACATAAGGTTCGGCGGCCGAACCTGGACTTCCCTCACTCATGCCTTCGGGGGCCTAAGGCACTCCCAAAGCGCATGCATGTTCGGCGGCCGAACTTGAGGTTCGGCGGCCGAACCTGAATCTTTCTCCAAGGCTATTTTCATACAAAACTCAATTCCTTTCCTGTTTAAAATCATAAAATACATTAAAACATTTCATGAAAACATGGTTTTACCCTTCTAGAGGTTTCCGACATCCCAGATTCCACCGGACGGTAGGAATTCCGATACCGGAGTCTAGCCGGGTATTACAATTCCATTGGCATGTTCCTAGAGGGGTAAATTGTGAAACTATTCCATACTATTTTAGATGATTGTCAAACTCTTGGATTAAGTATTCGCCACCTCGATCGGATCGAATGGCTTTTATACTTATGCCAAATTGGTTTTGCACTTCATTTTGAAACTCTTTGAACTTTTCAAAATTCTCTATTTGTGCTTCATAAGATAGACATAGCCGTATCTACTAAAATCGTCCGTGAATTTTATAAAGTAGCTAAAATCACCTTTAGCAAATGAGCTTAATGGTCCATATACATCAATATGTATTAGGTCTAATAACTCAGTTGCCCTTTCGCCTTTCTTGTTGAATGGGCTTTTAGTCATCTTGCCATGTAGACAAGGTTCGCATGTATCATATGATTCTAAATCAAATGATCCAAGAATCCTATCTTTATGGAGTCTGATATGTGTTACTCATTCACATGTCCTAAATGACAGTGCTAGAATGAAGTAGGGTTTAACTCATTAGTCTTAACTCTTTTCATATTTATGTTATATATGGGCTCATTGCTTTCTAATTTTAGGATATAAAGACCATTATATAACATGGCATTGCCATTAAAAAAGTCTTGACAATGAATTGAAATAACATTATTCCGAATAATGAAATGAATCCATAAATATCATAAGATGAAAGTGAAATAATATTCCTGTTAATAGCAGGAACAAAATAACAATTATTCAATGAAATAACAAGTCCACAAGGTAAAGTAATAAGATAGTCTCCTATCTCCAAGGCTGCAACTCTTGCTCCATTTCCTACGCAGAGGTCTACTTCTCCCTTTACAAGCTCCCATCTATTTCTTAGTCCATGTACATTTGAGCAAATGTGAGAACCACATCTGGTATCTAATACCCATGAGTTAGAAATAGAAAGGTGATTGACTTCTATAACATAAATACCTAATGTGGAAGCCTTATTCTTCCTCAACTCTTCTAGATATACAGGACAATTCCTTTTCCAATGCCCAACATTGTTACAGTGGAAGCATGTGCTCTCTTTTTGATTGAGCCTGGACTTGGGTGCCTTTTTCTCCTTGCCTTTGGACTTAAGCCCATCCTTGTTATCCTTGGGCTTAGGTGGAACCTTTCCCTTGCCTTTCCCCTTCTTGCTAATGCTCTTTTGAACCATGAGCACAGATTTAGTTTTATGGATGTTCTCTTCAGCACTCTTGAGCATCCCATGTAACTCGGTAACTGATTTATCCATTCTGTGCATGTTATAGTTCATGATAAATGAATCATAACTATCTGAAAGTGACCCTAAAGTTAGGTCAGTTGCAAACTCCCTACTGACGCGCACATCAAGCTTCTCAAGAGTATCAAGATACCCTTTCATCTTGAATACATGGGAACTAACAGGAGTCCCCGATGCCATCTTGTAGGATGTCAATGCCTTAGTAGTCATGAACCTTTCGTGACAGGCTTGCTGTTGGAACAATTTGTTAAGATGTACCATTATCGCGAAGGCCTCTTGATTCATGAATTTCTTTTGCAAATCAGAAGTCATAGTTGCCAACATGAGGCAGGTCACATCGTTGTATTCATTTTTCTTTTTCTTAAAAGCCTCCCTTTGAGCAGCTGTGGCATTTCTTGCAGGTTCAATGAGCGATGGGTGATTCAATACATCTAACTTCTTCTCTTGTTTGAGAACAATTCTCAAATTGCAAGACCAGTTAATGAAATTGATTTCATTCAGTTTATCCTTCTCAAGGACAAATCACAGTGAAAATGTTTGATTGTTTTTGGTAGTTATTGTTTAATCTACAAAGTTAATTGAAATAAGATTAGATATGGTCTTTACTTATAATCCCACAATTCGAATTAAATTTCCATAAATAATTCATTTGTTAAGGATTAAATTATGGGCCAAGATCCGTATTTCGCTTTATCTTAGTCAAACTGAGTTTGTACACCTAAGACTAGGCTATTTAGGTAGGAACTCTTTCTAATCATATCCTATATGATTCTTGATTTTAATGGGTCGATATCGTATATCAGGTACATACCCATTTTAGATTGCCTAGGGCCAAGAGCAAATCTAACTACCCATGTTAAGTTTAAACCTGCAATCAAGTGTTAAGCGTAACAATTTCCTTAACACTTGCCTCACAAAGATAATCTAATGCACCTAGATTTGGCTAGCCCATGCTTCAATGATCGATACCTTGACAAGTTTTGATTTAAGAAGGAAAATTGTATTGACTTAATGTTTAGGGATTATTTGAAAAATGGCTTAGATGGCAAAATGGATATCCATACATTCACACATGCATAAGTATAAAGCGCAAAAGTAAACGTGTCATTCATGGGCCAATGGACCTATAACTGAGAACTAAGACCTATTACAAAATAGTCTTCTTCTTCGAGTTGCGCCAAAATGAATTAGCTCACCAATCAGTTGGGCCAAAATGAATTAGCTCACAACTATTGGGCCAAGACAAGTTAGCTCCCTAACTTGGGCTCCGTCTTCAAATTCTATACTATAAAATTTAACGTACATTACAAAATTAATAAATGGCACACAGGTCGTATTTAATTTACAAACTCAAAATAAGGCCCATGAGTGCACCATGCAATGACATTCATCATACATAGCAATAATAATCATGACATTTCTGATTTTATTTTTAGTTTAAGCCCATTTTAGAAATTGTGTGTTTAGACTTTTAGAATTATCCCAATGAAGGGTTTGGGCCTAAGCCCATTAGGTCAACCATTGATCGACTCATCTTATGAGTCATTCTTAAAATCTAGAAATACAAAATAACTTTGATTAGTTCTATTAATCAAAACAACCCAATTTTCGATTTACATATTTAGTGGTTTAACATTTAAAGCATAAACATATAATTTGCATATACCAAAAATATAAAATAAACACTTTAAACATGTAACTATATGAAATAGCATTCTCCATTAAAAGTACAAAATTGATAAAATTTAATCATAGCAAAACAAAACAATTGGCATACATATATAACATCTAAAATAGTATATTATGTAGATGTTTTATTAAACATGTTAAGATTAACTATTAATCACTAAAACCCATGTTTATCACTTAATTAAAACACTCATTTCAGATCTGATCTAAATAATGTTTGAATACCCTAAGTGGATTTAAACCTTACTAACCATATTAGAAAAGAAAATCCTAGCCGATTATGAAAAACCTCTCTTAGTCGATTATGTTCCTCATTCTAGGGGTAGTTCTGAAAATTTAATAATTCTGTCCAAATTTATTTTTGATTAAATAAACACCCAAATAAGTTATAGAACACCTTCAATTAATTATACTAATCATTTAGAGTATTTAACTAACTCATATAAGTGAAAACATACAATGTAGAAAATTTCAGCATTGTTGTCTGCAAGTCTAGGTGAGTGTTTAAGCACGCAAACCATTTTAATACCATTATTAATCATAAAACCTGGCTCTGGCACCACCTTTAGAAATCTTATGAGCTTAATGTTAGATTGGTGCAGTGGAAAAATAAAATAAATATAGACCATAAGAACAAACAAGAGTCGATGCATGCAACAATGGCATTAAAGGTGCAAGAGTTATCTTTGATGAATTGTTTGCAAGACTAGATCAAAATGAAACGAATCAAAATCACCTTTTTGATCTCCTCTCTAGCAGCAAAACATGACCAAGGGACTGCCCAATAGCGACTCTGACTATCGGTTGTCGAAACTGGTCAAAAATAACCTTTTCAGTTATCAATAATATTACTACTGCAGATAGTGGTGAAAGGATCGAATCCACATGGAATTTAAAACTTACCTATCTTCCTTATCAAGACCAAGAAAATAAACTGAAAGCGAATAAACTGAAAATGAAATAAACTGAAAGCGAATTGAGCTGACAATAAAAGTAAAAGGGGGGGTCTTGAGATTGATTCAGTTAAACTAATAAAGAAAGCAATTAAGTAAGCGAATAATAAAAGTAAAGAGAAATCAATAATAAGAAAGCTCTAGTTGAAGAATTGGATCCACTTCAATTGTTGGGATTCATCATTGACACTTAGGTTCCTTTGTTAGATTCAATAAATTAGTTATGGATGTAACGACCCGAAAATCGGACCGCTACCGGCGCTAGGATCCGGGTCGACTTAAGGCCGCCGGGACCCATAGCAAGCCTGACATATAACCTGTAAACTTGTATAATCCCATACATGATCAACAACATGCATAAACATTAAAACTTTTCTTCATACATACTGTCATCAACTAACTCAACCTGTGCATACTCTGAACATATACAAAACATAGTCCCTCTGTGGGATCTCATCAAGCCTTAAAGGCAAAACAACCTGTGATGAGTTAGTTTACATAAACATCATAACATAAGATCATGTAAATACAAAGGGATTAACAATATATTATGATCAAGCACAACTCTATCCTCAATAACCTCATTACATACATACTGTAATCTTTTACATATCATCATAATACAATTGTCATGTCCACAAACTAACTATTACATACATATGACTTTTTCTCTTCTTGCCTTCTCTATCTATCCCGTACCTGCAAACCTGGGGGTTAGGGGAGAGGGGTGAGCTAGATGCCCAGTGAGTAGAACTATATAAAAGAATATTTAAAACATGCTATCATGAAATGCGTCACTGCACAAACAAATCACACCACGGATGGACTGATTCAAAAATCCCTCAACTCCATGCCCGGCCCTATTATGGGCACCACAGGACTTCGTATTGCCCGGCCCTATTATGGGCACCACAGGACTTCGTACTCGGAGTTATTGCCCGGCCCTATTATGGGCACCACAGGACTTCGTATTGCCCGGCCCTATTATGGGCACCACAGGACTTCGTATTCAGAAGGCTAATGAATCATCCTAATGTCCATCCACTGTCATCTATCACAACAATACAATGCGGCATAGTCGTGAATTCTAATGCAAACAACCTATAATATGATCATGATGCATGAAGCATGATAAAAGCATTTCATTTCTTAATTTAAAAGGTTAAGTTTAGTTCCACTCACCTTTGGCTGACTCTGACAAACTCTGTAGCAGCTGGCTCACTGCTGGGGTCCTTGGTTCCTCGGGTCCGAACCTACACAGGTGGACTCCAATGAGGGACCAAACATACAAAAACATAACTCTAATATATCCCCCAAAAACCCCTTAAAACATCCTGAAAACATCACATGAAAATATGCATGAAATGGCTGAACAGGGCACTTTCGGCGGCAGGTTCGGCGGCCGAAAGTCCCTCCAGAGCCGAAAGTCAGGCAGGTTCGGCGGCACCTTCGGCGGCCGAAACTCCCAGACAGAGACGAAACTCATGCATGTTCGGCGGCACCTTCGGCGGCCGAAAGTCCCAGACAGAGACGAAAGTCTCTTTTCGGGGGCAACTTTGGCAGCCGAAAGGCCTGCCTCACCAGCCATGTTCGGCGGCCGAAAGTGCCTTCGGCTGCCGAACCTGGTTTCTGCCAAGGGGCAGAAACTTGGCTCCTTTGTGCATTTTCGCCTCCAAACCCACCAATCATGCATATACCTCAGTTAAATCATGCATGCAAGTTCCTAGGGGCCTCAAAACATCAAATACCCCAACTACAACACTCCAAACACACACAAACAACACACATTGTCCAAAACATCAATATTAACCCATAACTCAACATATAACCTAACATGCATTTCTACCCATAGATCTAGCATAAAACTTACTTAAAACACATGAGGAGCTTAAGATCGGCTCTTACCTCTTGAAGATCGAGAGGGAGACGACCTAAACTTGGAGATCCACGAAAATGAGCTCCTGAGTTCCCAAAGCTCCAAAACTTGGTTTAACAGCTCAAAACTTACAATGTGAGTTCAATACTCAAGAGAAATGGAAGAGATTTGGAAGAAGAACACAAGAGTTGCAAAGGGAAGGTCGGAAGCTTGCTGTGGTCGAAAATGGGAGAAAACTCACCCATTTCGGCTAAGTGCCCCTTTTATAGGTGGCTGGCCAGGCCATGTTCGGGGGCCGAATGTGCCTCCGCATCCATGCAATGTTCGGCGGCCGAACTTGACTTTCGGCGGCCGAACCTGAACTTCCCTAACTCATGCTTTCGGGGGCCTAACGTGCCTCCAAAACGCATGCATGTTCGGCGGCCGAACTTGACTTTCGGCGGCCGAACCTGGGTTTTTCTCCAATGCTATTTTCATGCAAAAACTCATTTAGTTTCATACTTTAAAACCATTAAAAACATGAAAACATTTTATGAAAGCATGTTTCTACCCTTCTAGAGGTCTCCGACATCCGAGATTCCACCGGACGGTAGGAATTCCGATACCGGAGTCTAGCCGGGTATTACATTCTCCCCCCCTTAAGAACATTCATCCCCGAATGTTCCTCACTAGCACACATAGCATGGTAAAGAACATAACACACATACAAGGCACATAAACACATAGGGATCTAACCTTAAAAGAGATGAGGGTACTGCTGGAGCATAGACTCCCGTGTCTCCCAAGTGCATTCTTCCAAGTTGTGGTGGTTCCACAGGACTTTCACCATCGGGATTTCCTTGTTTCTTAACTTTCTGATCTGGGTGTCTATGATCCGCACTGGCTGTTCAACATAGGTGAGATTCTCTTGGACCTCCACATCAGGCTCACTAAGAACCTTGCTCGGATCTGACACAAACTTCCTCAACATTGAAACATGGAAAACCGGATGGATTCTCTCCATCGAAGTAGGTAAATCCAGCTTGTACGACACATTCCCAATCTTTTGCAAGATTTCAAAAGGTCCAATGTATCGTGGGGCTAGTTTACCTTTCTTCCCGAAGCGAACCACTCCCTTCATTGAAGACACCTTGAGCAATACCAGATCCCCCTCCTGAAACTCTAACTGTCTTCTGCGGACGTCTGCATAGCTCTTCTGTCTGCTTGCAGCAGTCTTGATTCTTTCTCTGATTATGGGTACCACCCTGCTGGTGATCTCTACTAACTCAGGCCTTGCCAAGGCCTTTTCTCCAACTTCCTCCCAGCAAACAGGTGATCTGCACTTCCTTCCATACAAAGCTTCATATGGAGCCATCCCGATGCTAGCATGATGGCTGTTGTTGTAGGCAAATTCCACCAAAGGTAGATGCTGCCTCCAAGAACCGCCAAAGTCCAGCACACACATTCTCAGCATGTCTTCTATGGTCTGGATGGTCCTCTCTGACTGTCCGTCTGTCTGTGGATGGAAGGCAGTGCTGAAATCCAACCTAGTACCCATAGCATTCTGCAGACTCCGCCAAAACCTGGAGGTGAACTGGGGCCCTCTATCTGACACTATCGAAACAGGAACCCCATGCAGCCTGACGATCTCATCCACATATACCTGCGCCAACTTGTCCACAGAGTAGCCACTCCTGACAGGGATGAAATGAGCAGATTTGGTGAGTCTGTCCACAATCACCCATATGGAGTCCACTCTGTTGGATGCCGCCGGTAACCCCACTACGAATTCCATAGCTATATTCTCCCATTTCCACTCTGGAATAGGTAGCGGGTTAAGCATTCCAGCCGGCTTCTGATGTTCCAGCTTCACCCTCTAACACACTTCGCAGGCTGACACAAACTGTGCCACTTCTTTCTTCATAGCTGGCCACCAATAAACCTTCTTTAGATCTTGATACATCTTGGTGGCTCCGGGGTGAATGCTGTATCTTGCATTATGAGCCTCTCTCATAATGTCTCCTTTTAGCCCAATGTCATCTGGTACACATAGTCTGCTCCCAAAGCGGAGGATCCCCTTGCTGTCGAATCTGAACTCACTATCATTGCCTGACTGAACAGTCCTGGCAATCTTCACTAACTCCGGGTCCTCATGCTGTTTCTGAGCCACCTGCTCCAGAAACACGGGTGCTACTCTCATCTGGGCCACTAAGGCACCTGTACCAGACAACTCCAACTGTAGACCTTCCTCAATTAGCTTGTAAAGCTCCTTCACCACTGGTCTCCTCTCTGCCGCGATGTGGGATAGACTGCCTAGTGATTTCCGGCTTAGGGCGTCTGCCACAACATTCGCCTTACCCGGATGATACTGAATCTTGCAATCATAGTCACTCAGCAACTCTACCCATCTCCTCTGTCTCAAATTCAGATCCCTCTGACTCAAGATGTACTGCAGGCTCTTATGATCTGTAAAGATCTCACATTTTACCCCATAGAGGTAGTGCCTCCACATCTTGAGTGCAAAGATTACTGCTGCCATCTCAAGGTCATGTGTGGGGGTAATTCAACTCATGCTTCTTTAGCTGCCTAGAAGCATAAGCAATCACCCTCTCATTCTGCATAAGCACACAACCCAGTCCCACACGGGACGCGTCACAAAAGACTGTAAAGTCCTCTCCACTAGATGGCAGAGCTAACACTGGTGCTGAAGTCAACCTCTTCTTAAGCTCTTCAAAACTCTCTTCGCACTGGTCGGTCCACAGAAACTTCTGATTCTTCCTGGTTAGTCTGGTCAGAGGAGCTGCTATTTTTTAGAAGTCATGCACGAACCTTCTGTAGTAACCTGCCAAACCCAAGAAACTCCTGATCTCCGTCACTGAAGTGGGTCTAGGCCAGTTAGCCACAGTTTCTGTCTTCTTGGGGTCTACCTCTATACCATTCTCTGACACTATATGCCCCAAGAACGAAATGCTCCTTAGCCAGAACTCACACTTGGAGAACTTGGCATACAAGCCATGTTCCCTCAAAGTCTGCAAGACCAACCGCAGATGATGGGCATGCTCCTCTGCATTCCTGGAATACACCAAGATATCATCTATGAAGACAATAACAAAGTGATCCAGGTACTGGCTAAACACTCTGTTCATGAGATCCATGAATGCTGCAGGGGCGTTAGTTAACCCGAACGGCATTACAAGGAACTCAAAATGCCCATATCTGGTCCTGAAAGCCGTCTTTGGCACATCCTCTTCCCTTATCCTTAGCTGATGGTACCCCGATCTTAGATCTATTTTGGAGAAACAACCCGCTCCTGCTAGCTGGTCGAATAGATCATCGATCCTTGGCAGAGGGTACCTATTCTTGGTAGTGACTTTGTTCAACTGCCTGTAGTCGATACAAAGTCTAAGGGATCCATCCTTCTTCCTCACAAACAAGACCGGAGCACCCCAAGGTGAGGTACTCTGTCGGATGAAACCCTTTTCTACCAGCTCTTGCAATTGCTCTTTCAACTCCTTTAATTCGGCTGGGGCCATCCTGTAGGGAGGGATAGAGATCGGTCTAGTTCCAGGCACCAACTCTATCTCGAACTCTATCTCCCTAGCAGGTGGTAAACCTGGAAGCTCATCTGGAAAGACATCCTGAAACTCTCGGACAACTGGCACCGAGGCCGACTCCCTGACCTGACTATCTAGCTCTCTCACATGAGCTAAGTACCCCTGACATCCCTTCCTAAGCAACCTACGAGCCTGAAGAGCTGATATCAAACCTCTAGGTGTGCCCCTCTTGTCTCCTCTGAAGATGACCTCTGACCCGTTCTGATCTCTGAACCTGACTACCTTGTCCCTGCAGTCCAAGGTAGCACCATGGGTAGATAGCCAATCCATCCCTAGAATGACGTCAAAGTCTGTCAAATCTAGAACCACAAGGTCGGCGGAGAGGCATCTTCCCTCAATAAAAACTGGACTGTATTGGCAGACTGACACTGCCACTGACGGGTCACACTTGGGTCCACTGACCCATAGGGGACACTCTAACCCAGAGACTATCAGACCCAACCTCTCAACGGCTCTCGGAGCAATAAATGAATGAGATGCACCCGGGTCCATTAATGCATACACATCAGAACACCCAATGACGAGATTACCTGACACCACGGTGTTGGATGTGTTAGCCTCCTGCTGAGTCATGGTGAAGATCCTGGCTGGAGCTGATGGACCTTCACCTCGGGAACCAGAAGAAGAGGCTGCCCCTCTCCCTCTACCTCTGCCACTGCCCTGAGTTGTGGCTGGAACTGCTGGCTGTGCCACACTACCAGAAGCTGTCTGCTGGGGCTGGCCCATAAAAGGCGTTCTAGGACAATCCCGAGCGATGTGTCCCTTCTGTCCACATCTGAAACATGCATTAGTCCCAGCTCGACACACTCCCCTGTGCGGTCTTCCACATCTCTGGCATTCTGTACCATCTGAGCCTGAGCTCGAGCCACCGCCAAATCCCAGACCGGATTTCAACTTGTTCCAAAACTTATTCTTCTTCGGCTTCTTGGTGGTGCTATCCCACCTCTTCTTACCTGAGCTCTGAGAAGAGAAACCTGGTCCTCCTCTGCCTGGGGTCTTAACCCCTGAAGACTGGGTCACTGACTGCTTCACTGACCCTTCAACTATAGCACTTGCCTCCATTCTTCGAGCCATATCCACCACAGTGTGGAAACTTTCTCTCTCAGCTGACTGAACCAACGAGGAGTACCTGGAATGCAGCTTCATAACATATTTCTTGGCTTTCTTTGTATCTGAATCTAGAGCTTGCCCTGAAAAAGGCAATAGCTCCAAGAATTTATCCGTGAACTCCTCTACACTCATGTGCTCTGACTGCCTCAGTTGCTCAAACTCAATCATTTTCAGTTCTCTGGAACTGTCTGGAAAAGCCCATCCAGCGAACTCATTCGCAAATTCCTCCCATGTCATACCGTCTAGTCTCGGGTCCACATAACACTTGAACCATTCCCGTGCCTTCTTGCACTTTAAAGTGAACCCTGCCATCTGAATGGCCCTGCTGTCACTTGCCCCTAGCTCATCAGTTATAGTTTCACTACTCTCAGATACTCAAAGGGGTCATCCCCTGACTTGTATTTGGGAGCATCTAGCTTGAGGTAATCTGTCATCTTTACCTTGCTCCCATCAGTTGAGCTAGGTCTAAGAGGTTGAGTAACTGGGGCTGCTGGTTCTGTAGGTGGTGGAGGTGGAGGTGCAGCATTCCCCGAGGTGGGGTTTGCCGGGTTTGGATAGAAAGGTGAGGGTGGATAGGCTGGGTACTGTGTGTAAGGTGGATAGAAAGGTGGATAAGGCATGTAGGTAGGGTAGGGGTTAAAGCTGGAGTAATCCGATGTACCTCCCATCGGATACCCTGAACCCTGTGGGAAGGGTGGATAATGGGGTGGAAAACCATACCCCGAGGCCTGAACGCCTCCCTGAGACTCCCCTGTCCCTTCTTCCTGCATGCTCACATCCAGGTTCCCATCCCTCCTCTGATCCTCTTCCATAACCTCCCTCACATCTGAAGAACTTCCTCCTCTATCTGTTCCCCTTCTGCTAGCATCAAAAGACCTTCTAGGGTCCCTTGACACTCTCTCTCTGTTGGCTCTACAAGACATTGCCCTAGGCAATGTAGGAGGACGGGCGCTCGTGCCCTCATCCTCAGGTGGCACTCCAGTCAATCGCGCAGATCGACGAGTTCCTCTCATCCTATTCTCTGAAAAACAGCTCATAACAAGCAAACATTAGTATCATATGGTTCATGTGGGCACACATGAACCCTCATCACATACATCACATAGCATAGCATATCATTAATGCACATGCATAAAGTCATGGCATTTCACATCATCATGCAAGACAGGACTCAACATCCTATCCTAGTGGACATGACTTTCCTATTGTGCTTGACCTTCTAGAACATCTATGAGCCCGACACTCTAGGTCCGATCCTATGAACCTAGGGCTCTGATACCATTCTGTAACGACCCGAAAATCGGACCGCTACCGGCGCTAGGATCCGGGTCGACTTAAGGCCGCCGGGACCCGTAGCAAGCCTGACATATAACCTGTAAACCAGTATAATCCCATACATGATCAACAACATGCATAAACATTAAAACTTTTCTTCATACATACTGTCATCAACTAACTCAACCTGTGCATACTCTGAACATATACAAAACATAGTCCCTCTGTGGGATCTCATCAAGCCTTAAAGGCAAAACAACTTGTGTTGAGTTAGTTTACATAAACATCATAACATAAGATCATGTAAATACAAAGGGATTAACAATATATTATGGTCAAGCACAACTCTATTCTCAATAACCTCATTACATACATACTGTAATCTTTTACATATCATCATAATACAATTGTCATGTCCACAAACTAACTATTACATACATATGACTTTTTCTCTTCTTGCCTTCTCTATCTATCCCGTACCTGCAAACCTGGGGGTTAGGGGAGAGGGGTGAGCTAGATGCCCTGTGAGTAGAACTATATAAAAGAATATTTAAAACATGCTATCATGAAATGCGTCACTGCACAAACAAATCACACCACGGATGGACTGATTCAAAAATCCCTCAACTCCATGCCCGGCCCTATTATGGGCACCACAGGACTTCGTATTGCCCGGCCCTATTATGGGCACCACAGGACTTCGTACTCGGAGTTATTGCCCGGCCCTATTATGGGCACCACAGGACTTCGTATTGCCCGGCCCTATTATGGGCACCACAGGACTTCGTATTCAGAAGGCTAATGAATCATCCTAATGTCCATCCACTGTCATCTATCACAACAATACAATGCGGCATAGTCGTGAATTCTAATGCAAACAACCTATAATATGATCATGATGCATGAAGCATGATAAAAGCATTTCATTTCTTAATTTAAAAGGTTAAGTTTAGTTCCACTCACCTCTGGCTGACTCTGACAAACTCTGTAGCAGCTGGCTCACTGCTGGGGTCCTTGGTTCCTCGGGTCCGAACCTACACAGGTGGACTCCAATGAGGGACCAAACATACAAAAACATAACTCTAATATATCCCCCAAAAACCCCTTAAAACATCCTGAAAACATCACATGAAAATATGCATGAAATGGCTGAACAGGGCACTTTCGGCTGCAGGTTCGGCAGCCGAAAGTCCCTCCAGAGCCGAAAGTCAGGCAGGTTCGGCGGCACCTTCGGCGGCCGAAACTCCCAGACAGAGACGAAACTCATGCATGTTCGGCGGCACCTTCGGCGGCCGAAAGTCCCAGACAGAGACGAAAGTCTCTTTTCGGGGGCAACTTCAGCAGCCGAAAGGCCTGCCTCACCAGCCATGTTCGGTGGCCGAAAGTGCCTTCGGCTGCCGAACCTGGTTTCTGCCAAGGGGCAGAAACTTGGCTCCTTTGTGCATTTTCCCCTCCAAACCCACCAATCATGCATATACCTCAGTTAAATCATGCATACAAGTTCCTAGGGGCCTCAAAACATCAAATACCCCAACTACAACACTCCAAACACACACAAACAACACACATTGTCCAAAACATCAATATTAACCCATAACTCAACATATAACCTAACATGCATTTCTACCCATAGATCTAGCATAAAACTTACTTAAAACACATGAGGAGCTTAAGATCGGCTCTTACCTCTTGAAGATCGAGAGGGAGACGACCTAAACTTGGAGATCCACGAAAATGAGCTCCTGAGTTCCCAAAGCTCCAAAACTTAGTTTAACAGCTCAAAACTTACAATGTGAGTTCAAAACTCAAGAGAAATGGAAGAGATTTGGAAGAAGAACACAAGAGTTGCAAAGGGAAGGTCGGAAGCTTGCTGTTGTCGAAAATGGGAGAAAACTCACCCATTTCGGCTAAGTGCCCCTTTTATAGGTGGCTGGCCAGGCCACGTTCGGGGGCCGAATGTGCCTCCACATCCATGCAATGTTCGGCGGCCGAACTTGACTTTCGGCGGCCGAACCTGAACTTCCCTAACTCATGCTTTCGGGGGCCTAACGTGCCTCCAAAACGCATGCATGTTCGGCGGCCGAACTTGACTTTCGGCGGCCGAACCTGGGTTTTCCTCCAATGCTATTTTCATGCAAAAACTCATTTAGTTTCATACTTTAAAACCATTAAAAACATGAAAACATTTTATGAAAGCATGTTTCTACCCTTCTAGAGGTCTCCGACATCCGAGATTCCACCGGACGGTAGGAATTCCGATACCGGAGTCTAGCCGGGTATTACAATGGAGATGGAAGACGCTTCTCACCACCATATCTCTCCTTAGGCATAAATCAATTAGGGAACATCCTCTAACCAATCATTAATCAACAAGTTGCTAAGGAACGTCTTTGGGCCTTTGGCATCAAAATAACTGTCAATTGCATTAAGAGATAGAGAGACCTAATTCTAGCTACCCAAACGCATAGTGATATTGCTAGATTATGCAATCTCCTTAGTTTTTACACCAAGTATTCTTATATTTGAATAATCCAAGCAATTACAGACTTAAACTACTCAAACTAACAAATTATTACTTTGCAATTAAGAATCAACGTAGATCTAAACAACAAAGCAATAATAGAATCAAGCATGAAATTGCATAAATATTGAATAACCAAAAGATGAACAATGTATGATCAAGTCTCCCAATCCATAAAACAACCAAAGTTTCACCTAATCTTCAACTAGAATTAAAGGTTTCAGCCACTCATGGCTGAAACAAAACAAGAAAATAAAGAAAGGTAGAAGGAGAAGAGTGGCCGAAGCCCTTGGAGAAGATGAAGTGTGCGCCGATTGAAGAGAAGAGAAAGAGAGAATGTGGAAGACTTGGGGGGCAAATATGTCTTCTTTGGCTTCCTTGACAAGCTGAATTTGAATTTCAAATTTGAATGTGCATCTTCTAGAGATTTGGCTTCTTCAATAAGGAAAATGATTTTTGAAGATTTGAATTTCAAACTGCTCTGCACTTTCCTTGTTTGCGACTTTCCTTATTTGGCACTTTCCTTATTAAGCTGAATCTTGAATTTTGAATTTTGAATACTTTTGGAGATTTGAAATTTGAATTTCAAATTACTTTCCTTGTTTATCTCCTCTTCAGATGCAACTTGGCATGCTTGCTCTCCTTTGTTCCATTTTAGTCAGTTTTAAGGGCATTTTCTCCAAATTACCTATTTACACCATTTTTTGCAGAATAAGATCAAAATCACAAAATTAGCCAGAAAAAGTGTAAATTAGCATCAATAACATCATGATAAAATAGTCTAAATTTGGACTGATCAAACTTGTAATACCCGGCTAGATTCCGACATCGGAATCCCTACCTTCCGGCGGAATCTCCGTTGGAATATGGAATTTTGATGATGCCAAAGTCTTCTAGAGGGGTAAAATGTGATTTCTAAAATGATTTTTACTGATTCATGGTTTTAAATGAAAAAGAAGTGAGTTTTGAAAAGAAAAGACTAAGGAGGTTTTTGCCAGGTTCGGCCGCCGAAAGTGAAGTTCGGCCGCCGAACATGAGCTGGTTTTGGGAGTGCTTTTGGCCTCCGAAAGCTATGTATGAACAAACCAGGTTCGGCCGCCGAACCTCAAGTTCGGCCGCCGAACATGGGGGTGTTTCGCATGCATGTTAGGCCGCCGAAGGAGATTTGGCTGGCCACCTATAAAAGCCCCTCAGACCGAAAATGGGCGAGATTTCTCCCCATTCTCGAGCTCAGGTGTGTTCATGTCCTCCTTTGGTCATTTTCATGTTTTCTCTTCATCTCCTTCATATTTTTATGAGTTCCATGGTTGTTTTGAAGAGTTTTCAAGCTTAGATCAAGTTTTGGGAGCTTGGAGACCCAAGGAGTAGTTTCCTCCCATCTCCAAGTTAGAGCTCGCACAAACCCTCGATCTTCAAGAGGTAAGTGTGGATCTATGCTTTCTTTTACGTTTCATAAAGTTTTAAGTGAGTTTTAAGAAGATTTTGATGGTTGAGTATGGGTAGATATGCATGTTAGGGTTTATGTGGGTTTTATGCCCAATGTATGTTCATGTGATGTTTAAGTTAGTTTTCAAGCCCCTTGAGCATATGGGAGAGAGTATGCATGATTGGGAGAGATATAGTAGGTTGTTTTGATGGTTTTGGCCTATGTGGGTCATAAGCTATCTATGTATGCTTTAGATGTTGTTTTTGGGAGTTTAAGCTTGTTTAAGCTCCTTTGTGCTTGGCCCGAGTTGGATAATCCCTTTGTACATGAGTTTTATTTGATGTTGTTACATGTGATGGACCGAGTTTGACATAGGGTATGCTGACCCTAGGGGTTCTATGAGTTCAGTCATAGTGCATACACAGGTCAAATTGGTTAAAGGTAAAGTTTTAAATGTTTTATGGATATGTTTGATCATGTTTGGGATTATACCAGCTGTACAGGATACATAGTAGGCTTGCTACGGGTCCCGGCGGCCTTATGCCGATCTGGATCCTAGCGCCGGTAGCGGTCCGGTTTTCCGGGTCGTTACAAAACTCCCCTCTATGATTTCACATACTGAAATTCTTGGCAAAAGAAAGTGTGATAGCACCTTGAATGTTTGCCTCTTTCTTTCGATTTTTGAATTCGGCTTAAGAAGAGGATTGAAGATTTAATCTCTTTCAATCCCTGAAGTGTTTAGTGCCAAAAAACTTAAAAGTAGTAGAAAAATCTCTTCTTTTTCTCTAAGAGGTTCGGCCAAAGAGACGAGGTGGAAGAAGCTTGCCCTTCTTTCTCCTTTTTGTCACTTATATATAGCCACATCTTGAGAGTCCTATTAGGATTTATTTCCCCTTATTTTAGGCACTCTAATTCGGCTAAGGGAGTGGAAAACCTGGAGAGAAAGTTTGATTTAATTTAATTTCAAATCCAATTAGATATTGGCATTTAATTGAAAATAAACTTTCTTAAAACAAGTTCTAATCCTATTAGGACTCTCTCTCTCTCTTTTTTTTAAACTAATTAATTAAACATTTTAATTAACTAATTATATAAGACCTTAAGCTACATTAAGTGGGCTTAGGAATATGTACCAAAATTCACATGAGTACATTGATAATATTTTAAACAAAACACTTATTAATGGCCCGATAGGAAAAGACCAAAGTACCCTTTGTCCAAATTTCATCGTGTATGAACCTGTAGGACTATTCAATGTTGGCAATGGATTTTTAAGGTTCATAAATTATAATTGTTCTTTAGCAAGACATTATAATTACTCAAATTGAATAGTTATGAATTTGCTTAGAAAATCACCCTACTAGTGAACTAGTACAATCCTTTGCCATAAGATATCGTGATTTGTGTAATGTATGGAACAAGTCATCCTTACACATTGCTAAATCATTTTTCTTGAACTATTACTAATACTGAATCAATCAAATTAATGATAACTATAATCAAACAACTTAGGTATAGTCACACTCTTCTCGGTTTCACTAGTCAAATGGTCGATGATATTTTCTCTTTCTTTGAGAGAGGCAATCCCTTCACTTCTCTCATGTTTCTTAGCATGAATCATGGCATACCCAATCATACCCATACTTTCCAACCCATTTATAGGAACATTAGGTGTAAGTCAAAGAATACAAGGACTCATTTAGGCATCCATAGAGATTTCTAGTCTAAGGACTTCTAGTACAAGTATCACTAGAGACACACTTATGACTTTCAACCATGTAGTGTTCTCGTAAGTGGATCACTTCCAAATACAAAGTTCTTAACTTGTATTTATATTCTCTTATTGATATCCAATATTCTATGACCCGTAAGACATAATCATCCCACAAAGACCATATTAGCCTTAGTTCAAAGTCACTCCCATGACAATGATTGACTAGGAAAGTTCAGAATGTTGTTCTTTACAGTTTCAAGGTTTTAATACTAAGTGTCTCGCACTTGATAACTTGAACAGACCCAACATTCAAGGATGTTTTATCAATTTAATATGCACAACAATAAAAAATGTGATAAAACAAATGCCTCATCTTTATTTATTGTAGATAAAATGTTTTTACAATGTAAATAGGACTAGGGCTTACACTAACACTTTAGAGCCATTATTACAGCCTCCTATTTGGCTATATTGTTGGTAACATTGAAAGCAAGTTTCTCTGCATAGCAAAGCCTTATCCCGGTTTGACTCTACAAGAAGATCCCAATTCCAGAACCCTCGGCTCTACAAGCTCCATCTGTCCAAAACTTCCACTCTTCCATGTTTAATTCAAGAAATTCTGAAGGCTCTAATAGTGGAGTCATTTTTGTAATAAAATCAACTAGTGCTCGGGCTTTCATGGCCTTTCTTTGGACGTACCTAATATCAAAGGCTAACAATTTTACTGCCCAGGTGGACAATCGCCCTGAAAGCTTTGGCTTATGTAAAACCTTTCGCAAAGGATAATCAGTCCTGACGTCTATGGTGTGTGACTCGAAGTATGGATTAACTTTGTGGCCAATATCAGGACTGCCAACACCAACTTTTTGAGAGGAGGATAGTTCATTTTTGCCCCTTTCAAAACTTGGTTGGAATAATAGACTGGGCTTTGCTTCCCTTTGTTCTCACAAATAATTACCGAGCTTACTATTTCCTGTGTCACAAAAAAGTATAGAAATAAAACCTCTCCTTCAAAAGGCGAGCTTAACAAAGGGGGAGATGATAAAAAGGTTTTAAAACTTTCAAATGCTTCTACATACTCTTCCTCCCAAACAAACTTATTTTTGGCTTTTAAGGCTTTAAAGAATAAGAGGCACCTTCTGGCTGAGCATGATATAAACCGGCGAAGAGCTGTAACCTGCCCATTTAACCTCTATATTTCATTAATGGTTTTAGGTGCCTCCATATTTTGGATAACACTAATTTTTTCAGTGTTTACTTCTATGCCTCTTTTTGAATCTATGTACCCCAAAAACTTTTCAGCTTTTACTCCAAAGGTGCACTTTTTAGGGTGTAGTTTCATACCTGCCTTATCCAGTACATCAAAAAATTTCTGGATTTCATCTGGATGATATTCTAAAGATCGAATTTTTACAACCATCTACATACTCCTCGACTATTGACCATGTCTTTGAAGATGCCTAATACTAGCCTTGGGTAAGTTGCCCTTGCATTCTTTAGTTCAAACGGCGTCACTTTGTAACAGAATTCTCCTATATCGATCATGAACGCAATATTTTCTACATCTTCGATATCCATCATGATCTTGTGGTAACCTGAAATGGCATCAGGAAAGGAAACCACTGCATGATCCGAGGTCGAGTCCACTAACTTGTCGATACATGGGAGTGGATAATGGTCCTTTGGACATGCTTTGTTCTAGTTGGTAAAATCCACGCACATCCTCCATTTTCTGTTGGCCTTCTTTATCAGTACTACATCGGCGAGCCATGTAGGATACTAGACCTCCTTTATTAATCCTACACTTAACAACTTATTAACCTCCTCCTTGATCACCTACTGTCTCTTCGGAGCAAACTTCCTTTTCTTTTGCTGCATCGATTTTGTTATTTTATCAATAGATAGCTTATGGGTGATAAGGATCGAGTCCACCCCCGTCACGTCTTCTAGACACCAGGCGAAAGTGGTCACCTTGCATCTTTGTAATTCTGTTAAATGATTTTTTATTTCACTAGTTAATGTAGTATCGAACCGTATCTTTTGATCCTTACCTAACTCGACCTCTTCTACTGGGTCTGCTGGCTCTGGTTTTATGTGGGAATTAAGCTTCTCTAGCAAGTCAATGGGCATCGTCTCTTTTCTGAGGCTTTTTATAGAATGTTTGTAACATTCTTGGGTCGACTTTTGATGTCTTAGATTATGGCTAATCCCCTTGGAGCTGGTAACTTAAGACACATAACACCCATGTTAATAATTATACCATGATAGTTTAGAACCGGACGAATGAGTATCACATTGAACTCAAGTGGGATATCTACCACCGCAAACTTCACATACAACTCCCACTTATGCTTCTCAACACCCAGCACAAGGGGGAGGTTGATGGTGCCTAGCACTGCTACATTTTTATCACTTAATCCTACTAATGGATAAGAGAATTTAACGAGGTTATTTTTATCCAAATCCAACTTATTAAAAGCATTTAAGGTGAGGATATTAATGAAACTACTTGTTTCCACCAAGACTCGCCTTACCTCATACCTGTTTAGGTGGATGTTGACAACCAACGGGTCATTTTGAAAAAATCATGTTGCCTTGTCTGCAGGTCTGAACCTTACTTCTTGTTTGGCCCATGGTTCCTGCTCGACTGATAGAATATTTTCTGGGACGCGCTTGTTTTTACCCTTGCCATTGCTAGGTCCTCCTGCAATTACATGTATAACTCCTTTAGATTCACTGTCGGGGTAAGTTTCAGGAGTTTTTACCTCTGGTTTGGGCCCCCTCTCTTATCTATTCTTTCTAGTGAACTTCCAAAGTGTGTAGTCCCTTATTAACCTCTCGTTGTCATCTTTTAGCTGCCGGCACTCCTTCATTGTATGCCCGTGGTCTTCGTGAAAGCAGCAGTACTTGGTCCTGTCTTGTCTTTCAGCTCTTTCTGTTAGGAAATTCAGAGATTTACTGCAATCTAAACACGCAGCTGAAAAATTAAAATCTCTAATTTCCTTCCCGGAATTCGTGTGCTTCGTTTAATTCGAAAGGAAGGATAAGCTACTAACCTGTTAGACTCGACAAGAAGATACAATCCCGGACTCAAGGTGCTGCTTTTTCAACGAACACCCGCTATGGTATCCACACAAACGTCTCTTATCCTTCTAGAGTGCTAGCTCTCTCTGATGGAAATCCTATGTGTTTCAATCTGCAGCTTCAAAACGAATTCTAAAAAAAAATGTCTCCCCCACAATTCGCAGCAGGAGTTATATACGTTTTAAGTCTTTCAGTTTTCCCACACTTCTTTTTGCAAAAGAGTTGTATGCATAACCCACTATCACAATCTCACAGATACTCTAATATCTTACGTGATAGTTTATTTTAATAAGGAAAACCAAAGAATATTTTATCTGTAATAGTTACAGATAGACTGCAGATCTTTTAAATATTATTATCTCATAATAATATTTAATATTAATAATAATAACATCTTTATTATTATTAATTATACTAATGGGCTTTTAGCCCATTAATATAACACATCAACAACGTTCTTTGTGTGTGACCCAATAGGCTCATATTAATTGGCAATAGGTCCAGTCCCACAAGGCCCATAAATCATAAGCAGCCTTTAGCAAGACATTATGACTACGCAATTAATATGAGGATTGATAGTCCGATAAAGCCTATTAAATAGAACATGTATTAATTCCTTTGTCACACGATATCTAGTTTGAATATAAGTCATGGTCAATGTCAAACTTATAATGTTCAAACTTATGATTTCTCGATCTCTAAGGATACTGATAAATTCAAATGATATTGATCACACTATCAATTCATTTGAGCACGGCCATGCATTTCTTTGTCTCACTTATCGAGGAGCCCAGAATATATCTTTCTCAAAGAGAGGAACAAATTCTATCTTGATTGTTCAATATCCTCTACATAATTTCTATTATGCTCAATCATAACCTTTATGATTGTCCGATTAAAGACAATGTTTGGTTATGTCAAAACATAATATTCCTTATGTTGGAAACTATGACAATCTCAAGTCAAAGGATTAAGACATAACTACTTTGAGATTCACTTATGAAAATAACCCATGTAGTGATCTCAGTGCGGGTCCATCCAATACTTTGTTCTCTAACAAGTATCTATGATTATTGAATTATATCAATATATACATAATCATCTCATGATTATCAATCAATAACCATACTAGTTATATTTTATTATTATCAATATAATAATAAGTAACCAGGGATGTTGATCACTATTATATAACATACAAACAAATAATAATGATAGTAAAAACCTCTTTTATTAATAACCAAAACGACATACAAAAAGGTCCAAGATAATGGTCTAGGGCAAATACACTAACACTTTCTAGATTGAGCTTAGGAAGCCATGTAACGACCCCAAAATGGACCGTCACCGGCGCTAGGATTCAGGTCGGCTTAAGGCCGCCAGGACCCGTAGCAAGCCAGCTATACTCTCTGTGTACCTGTAACTCTCATACATGATCATATATGTTATGTGAAAATAAAAACTCTTTTTCTGATCCAAGGCTTAACCTGTGCATGCACTATCTCTGTCTATACCCCTGACTAGAGCTGGCTCTAGATGGGTTATCTCATACTTGTTAAGCCTGGTTTTTCACATACTCAGCAAAATATATACATAAACAGATCATGTACAAAAATCAAAGATTTACAACACAACTATGTCAAGCACAATTCTAACTGTAAGCACAATTAACACATCTCTTTAATATTACATGTCCACTCTAAGCTATTACAAGTTTCTTCTCTTATCTCTGAACTCTTCTGACCTTCCCCTGTACACTGTACACTGAAATCCTGCAAGACTGGGATTAAGGGAGTGGGATGAGCTCTATAGCCCAGTGAGTAGAATAACAAAATCAGTCATAAAATATGATCTCATGGAATGCGTCATAACACAGACAAGCCACATCAAGAGTAAACCTGTCACCACATAGCCTCAGTAACTTCGGTGCCAGGGCGTAGAATCGAGCACCTGGTCTTCCTGTCATATATGTATATGTGTGTATAACACCTCTGTACTTACCGTTGCCAGGGCGTAGTCAAAGGCTCCTGGTCTTTACTATACCAGCCAGGGCGTAGTCAAAGGCTCCTGGTCTTAACTCAGAGACTATTGGATCATTCAGCATTTACTCACACCAACAATTAGCAATGCAATGCAACATATTCGTGCATACTAATGCAGGCAACCTATTTGCATAATCATGATGCATGAGATATGCTAAAACATTCCATTGTTTTATTAAAAACATTAAGTTTAGTTCCACTCACCTCTGGCTCTGGACTGACTCTGCAGGTTCAGTAAACTCTGGAGCAGTACTCACTGCTGCTCTCTCTGGTTCCTCTGGTCTGTAACACATAAAGACTCAAATGAGGGACCAAACTATCTTAAGCATAACTCTTTTAACCTACCCAAGAAACCCCTTAATCTCACTCTAAAACTCAGGCAAAGCATGCAAAAGAAAAGCTGGACAGAACACTTTCGGCGGCAGGTTCGGCGGCCGAATGTCCTCTCCAGAGACGAAACTCAAGCACCTTCGGCGGCACCTTCGGCGGCCGAATCCCCCAAACAGAGCCGAACATGCAAAAACACTCGGGGGCAAACTATGGCAATCAAGCCACCATGCAGGAGGTTCGGCGGCCGAATGAACCTTCGGCTGCCGAACCTGAGTTCATCCAGAACTCAGCTTCAACGGCAAACCATCTCCTTCTTATGCAAACTTCACCTCAACATACATATACTCATGTATATGATCATAGGGGTCCAAAACTAGCTAGTAACCCCAAACAACAAAACAAACATAATACATAAACATGTATACATGCATAAATCATCAAAACTACCATTTTTCACCTAAACATGCATCTCCTTCCTTAACCCCATAAAACCTTCAGAAAACATATCCTTCAAACACCTTAACCCTTAAACCTTAACTTTTATGCACAAAACCTTCAAACACTTAGCAACCCAACATAAATTCTGTATGAGCTGCTGAAAACACTTGCAGATGAGTCATAGAAGACGTGGCTAATCCATGGCAAGAATCTGAGGCCAACACCTGTCAAAATCCATGACTCAGCTGACCAGCCAACTCAGCTTCGGCTGCCCAATCGCATGCTAGACCATGCAACGTTCAGGGGCCGAACTTGAAAGCCGAACATGGAGCACTTTCGGCGGCCGAACTTACCTTCGGCGGCCGAACTTAGCTGAAGTCTCCATGAACTATTTTCTCTTCAAAACTCAAAACTATATAACTGAAAAACCCTTAAAACACATCATAACACTTAGAAAACAAAAAATCCTACCCTTTTTAGAATTCCGACACCCCGGATTCCCCCATATAACAGGAATTCCGGTGCCGGACTCTAGCCGGGTATTACAGTCTCCCCCCCTTAAGAACATTCGTCCTCGGATGTTCCTAAAATAAACAATACTCATAACAAAAGGAGGAAACGAACCTCAAAACAGATGTGGATACTGCTGGAGCATAGACTCCCGCGTTTCCCATGTGCACTCTTCTAGGTTATGGTGGTTCCACAAAACTTTCACCATCGGAATCTCCTTGTTCCTTAGCTGTCTGATCTGTGTGTCCAGAATCCGTACTGGCTGCTCTACATAAGTGAGATCCCCTAGAATCTCCACATCAGGTGCACTCATAACCTGATCCGGATCTGACACAAATTTCCGTAGCATAGAAACATGAAACATCGGGTGAATCCTCTCCATAGAAGGAGGTAAATCTAGCTTATATGATACATTTCCGATCCTCTGTAAAATCTCAAAGGGTCCAATGTATCGTGGAGCTAACTTACCTTTCTTCCCAAAACGAACCACTCCTTTCATTGGAGACACTTTTAGCAATACCCAATCTCCCTCCTGAAACTCTATCAGTTTCCTGCGAATATCTGCGTAACTTTTCTGTCTACTCTGTGCTATTCTGATTCTCTCTCTGATTACTGGCACTGTTTTACTAGTAATCTCTACCAACTCTGGTCCGGCAAGAGCTTTCTCTCCTACCTCTTCCCAGCAAACAGGTGATCTGCATTTCCTCCCATATAATGCTTCATAAGGAGCCATCCCAACGCTAGCATGATGACTGTTATTGTAGGCAAACTCCACCAAAGGTAGATGCTGCCTCCAAGAACCGCCAAAGTCTAACACACACATTCTGAGCATGTCCTCTATGGTCTGGATGGTCCTCTCTGACTGTCCATCAGTCTGTGGGTGGAATGCAGTACTAAACTCTAATCTCGTGCCCAAAGCACTCTGCAGACTTCGCCAAAATCTGGAGGTAAACTGAGGTCCTCTGTCTGAAACTATAGACACTGGGACTCCATGTAATCTCACTATCTCATCCAGATACACCTGTGCTAACTTATCCACAGAATAGTTACTCCTAACTGGTATGAAATGAGCAGATTTCGTGAGTCTGTCCACAATCACCCATATAGAGTATCCTGTTGGATGCTGCCGGTAAGCCCACGATGAAATCCATAGCTATGTTTTCCCATTTCCAGTCTGGAATCGGCAGTGGGTTAAGCATTCCAGCCGGCTTTTGATGTTCTAACTTCACCCTTTGACAAGTCTCACAGGCTGTCACAAACTGCGCCACTTCCTTTTTCATGGCTGGCCACCAATACACTCTCTTTAGGTCTCGATACATCTTGGTGGCTCCTGGGTGAACACTATACCTTGCATTATGAGCTTCCCTCATAATGTCTTCCTTCAGACTGCTATTATCTGGTACACAAAGTCGACTGCCAAAACGAAGGATCCCTTTACTGTCAAATCTGAACTCTGCACTGTTGCCTGACTGAACAGTCCTGGCAATTTTCATCAACTCAGGGTCCTCGTGCTGTCTCTGTGCTATCTGCTCCAGAAACACTGGTGTCACTTTCATCTGTGCTATCAACGCACCTGTACCAGACAACTCTAGCTGTAACCCCTCATCGATGAGCTTGTAAAGCTCCATCACTACTGGCCTCCGCTCTGCTGCTATATGAGATAAACTACCTAGTGACTTCCGACTTAAGGCGTCTGCCACAACATTCGCCTTACCCGGATGATACTGGATCTTACAATCATAATCACTAAGCAGTTCTACCCATCTTCTCTGCCTCAAATTCAGTTCTCTCTGGCTCAAGATGTATTGTAAACTTTTGTGATCAGTGAAGATCTCGCATTTAACCCCGTAGAGGTAATGCCTCCACATCTTGAGTGCAAAGATAACTGCTGCCATCTCAAGGTCATGGGTGGGGTAATTCAACTCGTGCTTCTTTAACTGTCTAGAAGCATAAGCAATCACCCTATCCTGCTGCATCAGAACACAACCCAATCCCACTCGAGACGCATCACAGAATACTGTGAAATCCTGGTCACTAACAGGCAGAGCTAGCACTGGTGCTGTAGTCAGTTTCCTCTTGAGCTCCTCAAAGCTCTCTTCACACTGGTCTGACCAGATAAACTTCTGGTTCTTCTGAGTCAGTTTGGTCATAGGAGCTGCTATCTTTGAGAAATCCTGTACGAACCTCCTGTAGTAACCTGCCAGTCCCAGAAAGCTTTTAATCTCAGTCACTGTAGTGGGTCTGGGCCAGTTAGCTACAGCCTCTATCTTCTTGGGGTCTACCTCAATTCCATCTGCTGATACCACATGTCCCAAGAAGGAAATGCTCCTCAACCAAAATTCACACTTCGAGAACTTGGCATACAACCCATGCTCTCTCAGTGTCTGCAGAACTATTCGCAGATGATGGGCATGCTCTTCTGCATTTCTGGAATACACTAAGATGTCATCAATAAAAACAATCACAAAGTGATCCAGAAATTCGTTGAAAACTCTATTCATGAGATCCATGAATGCTGCAGGGGCATTAGTCAACCCGAACGGCATCACTAAGAACTCATAGTGCCCATATCTGGTCCTGAATGCTGTCTTAGGCACATCTGCCTCTCTGACTCTCAACTGATGATACCCGGATCTCAGATCTATTTTAGAGAAACAACCTGCTCCAGCTAGCTGATCAAATAGATCATCAATCCTAGGCAGAGGATATCTATTCTTGGTAGTGACCTTGTTTAACTGTCTGTAGTCAATACAAAGTCTGAGGGATCCATCCTTCTTTCTGACAAAAAGTACTGGAGCACCCCAAGGTGAGGTACTAGGGCGGATGAAACCCTTATCTACCAAGTCCTGCAACTGCTCTTTCAACTCCTTTAACTCTGCTGGCGCCATCCTGTAGGGAGGAATAGAGATAGGTCTGGTATCAGGCAGCAATTCTATTTCAAACTCTATCTCCCTACCAGGTGGTAGTCCTGGAAGTTCGTCTGGAAAAACATCAAGAAACTCCCGAACTACTGGTACTGCGGCTGGTTCCCTAACCTGACTGTCTAGCTCTCTCACATGAGCTAGAAACCCCTGACAACCCCTCCTAAGCAAACGATGAGCCTGAAGGGCTGAAATCATACCTCTGGGTGTACCTCTCCTGTCTCCTCTAAAGACACACTCTGACCCATCCTGGTCTCTGAGACTCACTAACTTCTCTCGACAGTCCAAAGTAGCACTATATGCAGATAGCCAATCCATCCCTAGAATGACATCAAAATCTGTCAAGTCTAGAACCACAAGGTCAGCTGGAAGGCATCTACCCTCTATAAACACTGGACTGAAACGACAGACTGACACTGCCACTGATGGGTCGCATTTGGGTCCACTGACCCAGAGAGGATACTCTAACTCAGAACTGATCAAACCCAATCTCTCTATGGCTCTCGAAGCAATAAAGGAATGAGAAGCACCGGGGTCCATCAAAGCATACACATCTGAACACCCAATGATGAGATTACCTGACGCCACTGTGTTCGACATGTTAGCCTCCTCCTGAGTCATGGTGAAAATCCGTGCTGGGGCTACAGGATTTCCACCTCGGGAACCTGCTGCTGAAGTAGAGGCTGCCCCTCTCCCTCTACCTCTACCACTACCCTGAGGCATAGCTGAAACCGCTGGCTGCCCTACTGGCTGAGCTACACTGCCTGAACTCATCTGCTGGGAAGGTGCCACAAAAGTCACCTGAGGACACTCTCGAGCAAAATGCCCTACCTGTCCACATCTGAAACAGGCTGACGATCCCAACTGACAAGCTCCTCTGTGTGGTCTTCCACATCTTCCACATACTGGAACAGCTATGCCAGAGCTTGAGCCATTACCCATTCCCAGACCTGACTTGACTTTCCTCCAGAATCCTTTCCTTGTCCCTCTCGCTCTATCCCATCTCTTACTGCCTGTAGAACCTGAACTGGGGGCCTTAGAACCCGAAGCCTGTGCCCTTGACTGTTTCTGAATAGTGGCACTAGCTTCCATCTTTCTGGCTGCATCTATAATAGAGTGAAAACTCTCCTTTTCTGCTGGAAGGATCAAAGAAGAATACCTAGGATGAAGTCTCATGGTATATCTCCTCGCCTTCTTCTGATCAGTATCATAGGCCTGACCCACGTACTGAAGCAGATCCAGGAACTTATCTGTGAACTCATCAACAGTCATCTCATCTGTTTGTCTCAACTGTTCAAACTCAATTATCTTCATCTCCCTAGAACTATCAGGAAAAGCCCACCCTGCAAACTCATTAGCAAACTCTCCCCACGACATACTGTTCATTCTGGGCTCTATATAGTTCTTAAACCATTCCCGAGCCTTCTTACACTTCAGTGTAAACCCTGCCATCTCTATGGCTCTACTGTCATCTGTACCCAACTCATCAGTGATCATCTTTACAAATCTCAGGTACTCAAATGGATCATCTCCTGTGTTAAACTTCGGAGCATCCAATTTAAGGTACTCAGTCATCTTTACCTTACTTCCAGATGAACTAGATGGAAACATTTGGGCAACAGGGGCTACTGGTTCTGTTTGTGGTGGTGGAGGTACTGTTTCATTTATTTCTGGGTGTGCTGCACTTAGATGAATAAGGGAGGGTGGATACATAGGATATGGTGGATATGATGGGTAATAGGGAGGATATGGTACATATGGCATGTGTGTAGGATATGGGTCAAAACGAGAGTACTCCGACATACCCTCCATCAGATACTCTGGATCCTGAAACAAGGATGGATAACCATAACCTGAGGCCTGAACACCTCCCTCGGATTCTCCCATACCTTCATCCATAGACGGATCAGTCTCCATGGCCTCCCTCACTTCCTCTGATCCTCCTCCTCTAACTATCCCTCTTCTGCTCTCATCTACAGACCTTCTAGGGTCTATTGACATGCCTTCCCTGCTAGATCTTTGCGACCTTGCCCTTGGCAATGCAGGAGGACGAGCAGCTAATCCCTCACTATCTGATGGGACTCCAGTCAATCGAGCGGATCGACGAGTTCCTCGCATCTTAACTCTGAAACCAACACATACTATAGCATATCAGCACATAAACACATATATCTTACTCATCAAACCACATGCATATGCATCTCATAGCATCAAAAAGACAGGACTCAACATCGTATCCTAGTGGACATGATTCCTATTGTGCTTGACCAACTCTAATCTCTATGAGCCCGACACTCTCTCTATAGGTCCGATCATATGAACCTAGGGCTCTGATACCAATCTGTAACGACCCCAAAATGGACCGTCACCGGCGCTAGGATTCAGGTCGGCTTAAGGCCGCCAGGACCCGTAGCAAGCCAGCTATACTCTCTGTGTACCTGTAACTCTCATACATGATCATATATGTTATGTGAAAATAAAAACTCTTTTTCTGATCCAAGGCTTAACCTGTGCATGCACTATCTCTGTCTATACCCCTGACTAGAGCTGGCTCTAGATGGGTTATCTCATACTTGTTAAGCCTGGTTTTTCACATACTCAGCAAAATATATACATAAACAGATCATGTACAAAAATCAAAGATTTACAACACAACTATGTCAAGCACAATTCTAACTGTAAGCACAATTAACACATCTCTTTAATATTACATGTCCACTCTAAGCTATTACAAGTTTCTTCTCTTATCTCTGAACTCTTCTGACCTTCCCCTGTACACTGTACACTGAAATCCTGCAAGACTGGGATTAAGGGAGTGGGATGAGCTCTATAGCCCAGTGAGTAGAATAACAAAATCAGTCATAAAATATGATCTCATGGAATGCGTCATAACACAGACAAGCCACATCAAGAGTAAACCTGTCACCACATAGCCTCAGTAACTTCGGTGCCAGGGCGTAGAATCGAGCACCTGGTCTTCCTGTCATATATGTATATGTGTGTATAACACCTCTGTACTTACCGTTGCCAGGGCGTAGTCAAAGGCTCCTGGTCTTTACTATACCAGCCAGGGCGTAGTCAAAGGCTCCTGGTCTTAACTCAGAGACTATTGGATCATTCAGCATTTACTCACACCAACAATTAGCAATGCAATGCAACATATTCGTGCATACTAATGCAGGCAACCTATTTGCATAATCATGATGCATGAGATATGCTAAAACATTCCATTGTTTTATTAAAAACATTAAGTTTAGTTCCACTCACCTCTGGCTCTGGACTGACTCTGCAGGTTCAGTAAACTCTGGAGCAGTACTCACTGCTGCTCTCTCTGGTTCCTCTGGTCTGTAACACATAAAGACTCAAATGAGGGACCAAACTATCTTAAGCATAACTCTTTTAACCTACCCAAGAAACCCCTTAATCTCACTCTAAAACTCAGGCAAAGCATGCAAAAGAAAAGCTGGACAGAACACTTTCGGCGGCAGGTTCGGCGGCCGAATGTCCTCTCCAGAGACGAAACTCAAGCACCTTCGGCGGCACCTTCGGCGGCCGAATCCCCCAAACAGAGCCGAACATGCAAAAACACTCGGGGGCAAACTATGGCAATCAAGCCACCATGCAGGAGGTTCGGCGGCCGAATGAACCTTCGGCTGCCGAACCTGAGTTCATCCAGAACTCAGCTTCAACGGCAAACCATCTCCTTCTTATGCAAACTTCACCTCAACATACATATACTCATGTATATGATCATAGGGGTCCAAAACTAGCTAGTAACCCCAAACAACAAAACAAACATAATACATAAACATGTATACATGCATAAATCATCAAAACTACCATTTTTCACCTAAACATGCATCTCCTTCCTTAACCCCATAAAACCTTCAGAAAACATATCCTTCAAACACCTTAACCCTTAAACCTTAACTTTTATGCACAAAACCTTCAAACACTTAGCAACCCAACAGAAATTCTGTATGAGCTGCTGAAAACACTTGCAGATGAGTCATAGAAGACGTGGCTAATCCATGGCAAGAATCTGAGGCCAACACCTGTCAAAATCCATGACTCAGCTTCGGCTGCCCAATCGCATGCTAGACCATGCAACGTTCGGGGGCCGAACTTGAAAGCCGAACATGGAGCACTTTCGGCGGCCGAACTTACCTTCGGCGGCCGAACTTAGCTGAAGTCTCCATGAACTATTTTCTCTTCAAAACTCAAAACTATATAACTGAAAAACCCTTAAAACACATCATAACACTTAGAAAACAAAAAATCCTACCCTTTTTAGAATTCCGACACCCCGGATTCCCCCATATAACAGGAATTCCGGTGCCGGACTCTAGCCGGGTATTACAAGCCATCTGACCTCTTTGTCACTCTTCCCGATCCATATTAGAGTACTTGTTCATTAGACATTCAATAGAGTATAATTCTTATACTTTTTGTGGTCATCCCTCCTTTAGTAGACTGGGTAACTTCGGTGGTCTCCTTCGTATCCTCACCTTTTTGGCTTTTGGTTTTACTTTTGACTCATCCTTTTGTCCTCTCTCAATGCTTAGACTTTGTCATCAAGCTTGATGTACTTTTGGGGCTTGTCCATTAGCTGTTGGTACATTGGCGGCTGGGTTCTTGATTAGGAAATCCATAAGCTTGACATTATGTATCCCTTTCTTTAATGCTTGGTGGATCTTCCACAGGTCAAAGGAGAGCTTTTTGGGAGGTACAAGTAATAAACCTAGATTTAAATAACATAGCGAATTGTATAAAGATTTAAATTAAACCTGAACTCAGATGTTGGTACCATTTTTCAGCCAAACTTGTGAGTGTTGATGGAAACACTCAACACAACACAAAGTCATTGACATCCTGAAGCCGCATGGTTGTCCTAAAGATCGCCAGGTGGCTACTAAGGTCAGCTGTTCTGTTAAATTTGTCCAAGTATGGCAGTTTTAACTTGGTGTGAAAAGTTTCTACTAAGATCTCTTCTGAAAAGGGCGAGGCATCATCTAGGCCATTGTCCTCCTCCTGCTCCTTCTGGTACCTTTGAACAGCTCATACCAGTTTCCAGTCAATGTCCTTCAAGCCTCGTCTAATGATTCCTCTTCCTCAAACATTGCCTTCCTTTTGGACTATGTTTAGATCGCCTCTGTCTGAGTCCTCGAGGGATCAATGGAGGCTTTTTCCATCCCCTAGGAGCCATAAATGATGCCTCACCTCGAGCTTTGTATTATTCAAGAGTAGCCTGCAACCTTTTGATGTATTGGAGCATTTGCTTACTACTTAGATTGTCGAGTTTAGCTTCATTGACCATAGAGGGTGTATTTTGTCCACTGCCAGGAGTGGAAGAAATGATAGCACCCTTATTGGTTGCAACCTTAGCAGTAGCTCGTGATTGTCAGCCATTTTAAGAGAGAGACAAAAGAGAGATTTCTTCTTAAGAGAAAGGGGATAAGAGACCAATTTTAATCCAAATGAATAAAGAAAATTCAATAGATATCCCAGCAACGGAACCAAATGATGTGACTGAAATAGAGCTGTACTATGATTGGTTCCTGCAAGAAAGAGAACGTGAGGTGGTTGGCGCTTATAGCAGCTACTCTGACGCTCAAGTTAGTAAACTAAAGAATAGGGCGAGTATAAGGAACTACTTAAAACTCAAGAGTAGTAGTGAAGAATAGCATACCTTTGTCTCTACGATCATTAGCTTTTATACTGTAAGAAGATGGAGTTTATTACAGTATTTCCTAGAGATATGGCGAGTTCTAGCTAATTGATAAGAGCTTCCACCGGCCATCTGATTGGAAATTCCATGATTATAGGTGTATCGGGGATCCATTGGGTTGTATCTACTAACGGTAACATTATGTGAAGACTCAATCTATCTAGGAGAGGGTGAGTCTTGATGAAAAACCAAGTGCTTTGGGGTTTGGGTCTTCCTTTCTATGGGTGGGACTGCGTATCAGCTTATCAGACCTATGCCACATAGTCTTGTCTTATGGTGACAACTCATGGCTTACTTTAGGTGATTGTTGTGTTACATCAATAAGAAACAATTTTCTCTTATCTTTTATGCTTACCTAAGTTTCATTTTTAGAAATTTATGAGTAGGATGAAGTGGTGAAAAAAGATGGAGAGTTTAGATTAGATTTGCGTTTTCAACTTTCCTTATTTGTGCTTTAACCTACTAAACTTTATAATATACTTCAATTTAGTTTCTAAACATCTCATATTTATAGGTCAATCTAATTAAATTATAGCTTTGAACCTTAGGATTCTTTTCATATAAGTAAGCATCTCGATTTTTAGTAAGCACCTCAAGCTGACATGTTGGGAAACTCCTAAGCACCTTCCGAGAGTAACTTGCTCTGAATATCTTAACACTGTGTTATCTTCATTTTAAAGTATAACCATGTATTTAATTGAGGTCTATACATATTACCCATTAGGCCTTAGAGTTTTAGAAAGTTACAACTTGTTGGTTCTTCCTCAACCACTTGAAAATTGGCTTATAGGTGGTGGTTAGTTTGGCTATGAGCTAGCTGATTTACTGGAGGTTCCCTAAGACCTTAGGATCCATCTAATCCTTATAAATCCCCGTTATATAGAACCTAGTTAATGTTGGCATTTCCGCCTCGACATTTAGAGTAACTACTTCCCCATCTTCCCAAGCTTGGATTGTGACAACACTATCCTTGATGGGAATCTTGATCTTTTGATGAAGAGTGGAAGGAACATCTCCCAAAGGATGAAACCAAATCCAACATATTTCTTCTTAAACTCTGTCGAACATACTTCATAAGTTTGCCACTCTGGTCTGATTATCTGTATTAATATGTGATAGAGCATATTCTAGTCCACTTCATCATTACGTTCTTGATGTTTATTTGCATCCTTTCTACCTAATTTTGTGGTTTTAATAATGTTTTGCAGATAATAGGTGTAAAGAGACACTCTGATGAAAATGCTCTTAAAACTGCCAAAAAGTGCCAAATATGGAAAGTGCCAAAAAAGAAAAGTTTTTAGAAAAGGAAAGTTTTCGAATAAGGAAAGTGCAAAAGCAAAAGCAAATAAGGAAAGCTCAGTCAGAAGATTAATTGAAATTCAAATCGCAGATCTTTCTTTCCTTGTTCAAAGATGTGCACACACTGCAGCAGTCATATCTTCCTATTTAGGCAGCAAGATTTCATGAAGACGCACTTGCCTCTTCTGCATTCAGCATTCAAAATTCAAACGAAGGCTCCACCTAAAAAGGAAAGACTGGACGGATTCACTTTCCCTTCTGCACATCCATCCGCGCGCGCCAACTTCCCTCTGCAGAGCATCCGCGCGCGCCTCTTGCCTTCTGAAGAGCTTGCAACGCGATTCTTTCCCTTTCAAATACAACTTGGGCAGCAAGCACCTCTTGGGTAGCAAGGGCAGCATGTAAGGACCTAGGGCAACACTTTCAACTATAAAAAGGCACATAAGGAGCCTCCCCACAGCTTTTTCAAGACCCCCTTGGACACACCTACGGGATTGGAAGTGATACCATCTCTTCTTCTTCCTTTCTTTATTTTTTGGTTTTTGATTCAGCCATGAGTGGCTGAAACCTTTTATTCTAGTTGAAGATTAGTTGAAACTTTGGTTGTTTTATGGATTGTGAGATCTGAACACACATTGTTTGTCTTTTGGTTATTCAATATTCATACAGTTCATGCTTAATTCTATTATTGCTTTGTTATTTTGATCAAATTGGCCACTTGATTATTGATTGCAAGGTAATATATTGTTAGTTTGGATAATGTTAAGTCCGTAATTGCTTTGATTATTCAAACATAAGAACACTTGGTGTAACAACTAAGAAATTGTATGATCTAGCAACATCTCATGCGTTTGAATAGCTAGGATTGGATCTCTCTTTCTCTTCATGCAATTAACAATTGTTTGATGCCTAAGGCCCAAAGATGTTCCTTGGCAATTTGTTAATTAGTAATTAATTAGAGGACGTTCCCTAATTAGTTTAATCATAAGGAGAGACATGGTGGTGAGAAGCATTTTCCATCTCCATAACTAATCTATTGAATCAATCAAAAGAACATAAGTTTCAATGATCAATCCAAACAACTGAAGTGGATCCAACTTTTCAACTAGAGCTTTCTCATATTTGATTTCCCTTTTTATTTTATTATTCGCTTATTTAATTGCTTTCAGTAGTTGTTAAATTGAATCAATCTCAAAACCCCCCATTTTACTTTCAGTTTAGTTGGTTTCAGATTTATCTCGTTTCAATTTATTTTGCTTTCAGTTTCGCTTTCAGTCAATTCTCTTGGTCTTGTTAAGAAAAATAGATAAGTTTTCAATTCTCTGTGGATTCGATCCTTTACCACTATCTGCAGTAGTAATATTGTTGATAACCTGAAAGGTTATTTTTTACCTGCTTCGACAACCGCGAGTCAAAAATTGGCACTGTTGCCGGGGAATTGATTTAACTTGTTTGTTTTTCTTTCAGGACCAAATCAGGAACAAAGCACCACCGAATCTGCCTCTAAAGAAGCCACCATTGCAGATCTCTTCTGAAACATCTCCATCGCACATCTCACCTTCTTTTCGCCATTCGGATTGCCCATCCTTTCATCAAAGCAAGTCACCATCATAGATCTGAATCATGGATGAGGTAAGTACATCTGTTCTCTATTCTCAACTCACATCTGTTTTGAAAGATTTTGCCATAGGAATAGCTCGACAGGTTCAAGCATCCCAGCCACCTAGGCCATGTGGGATATGTGCATATGTGGGACACCCAACTGATCAATGTCCTACACTTTATGAGTATGACCAACCAACGCATGCGTTTGAAAGATTCAATAGTCAGCCTGGACATACATTTGGAGGATTCCATTAACAGCCAAGACATGATCCATACTATAACACATACAATCCAGGTTGGGGAGCCTATCCAGACTTCAGTTATGCAGAGGCTAACAACTACCAGGATTATCGAGGATATCAAGCCCAACCAGAACCTCCAGGTACCAACCAGCATCTTGAGAAAATGATGGAGACATTAGCAAGTTCTATGCAAAGCATCCAACAGCACATAAGACAATTGGCCACCGCATTAAATGCAAGAAGAGAGGAAGAGCTTCAAGATGAGACAGATGATGAAAGTTCGCAAGTACAAGAACAAGCTGCTGAAGAGAAACAACCATAATACTGTTTGTCCAAACAAACCGGTCAAACAGAACTTATTGATAGTTTAGATATCATTGATTGTTTGAGCAAAGATGTCTTTTATATAAATCAAGATGATATACTAAACAATGATCTATGCAGGGAAGAGAGCTAGAAAGAGTCAGAACTGAAAGAAACTGACTGTTGCATCCAACAGGCGGACTGCAGTGATGCACAGAATGAACAGAAGCAGACCGCACCACTTCAGCTTGGTGCGCAGATCAACCTTGCATAGACAGAGAGCATTCCAGGCACGCCTCTTCAGCTTGAACCATAGGATAGTCATCCCTTTCAGGTGAGTCCTGCGTATAAAGAGGAATCGAAAACCAGTTCAGCCACAGATCCAATGCAAACAGCCCATGCTCACAAGGAACAAATGGTATTCCAAGCACCTAAACCAAAGGACCATACGGATCAATGCCTGCCCAAACCTCCGGATAAGGTAGAGTTTGTGTTGCCTGAATTCAGTACTAAATTGCAGCTAGCCATAGAGAAACATGAATTGGAGTTCAAAGTGTTGCCCAATCATCTCAAAAATGCAAGCATAAGGGCTAGAGGCACACCTCATCTGAAAGAGGAGAAGCTAATCATGTTGCTTCATGAGTACATGGAAGAAATAAGATGGTTCATAACCAAATCAAAAGGAGTGCTACACTTTCTACTCAATGCAGTTAGGACTCTTTTCCCTTCCCCAATTACTTGAGCCTTGATCAAGTGGATCGCACCATGCACACCACACCCCAGGGGAGTACTCAGTTTCCTTTGCTCTTTTATGTTTCTTATACATTGAGGAAAATGCATAAATTAGGTGTGGGGGTGCATATCTCTGAATTTCTTCTCCTTCTTCTCTTCTCCTTCTTCTTCTTTTCTCCTTCTTCTTTTTTTCCTTTTAGTTTTCTGCGAAATTTTTTTCTTTTTTTTTCCTTTCAGAATTGCGATTTTTCTTTCAGTTTTTCCTTTCAGATTTGCGATTTTCCCTTTTGTTTTAGTTCATGCAATTTTTTTTCTTTCAGTTTGTTTTCATTTATGCTTTCAATAACACACAAAACCACAATCTTCTTCTTTTTGTTTTGCTCTACTCAAACTAATAGACTATATTAGATGAGCTTCTCTTTCCATAACCCCATTGATGTGATGACTCTTTAAACTTATGTTGAATCAATTGCAGTGAGTTATATTCATGTTTGAGAATTACCTTTTGAATTGAATCTTTGAGCTTGCCATGGTGAAAAATGTATTGATGACACTCATTAGAGAGAATGAATTGAAATTTGTGTGAATAAACTTAACATGACTTGATTTAGCAATTGGTGTTGATTTGTCCAATGCATTGATTAAAGAAATTCAGCAAAGGCTTAGACTTCATAAACACAATTGAAAACTGTTCCAATGGTTGAAAGACTATGAACAGAGCTAGTAGCCACTAGGACAGGTGATCAACTGAGTAACTTGGGGTGGGTATCACCAATATGTACCTTCACGTCAAAAGGTTGGTGACTTTTTCAAGCAAAACTTAAGTACAAAAGGCTGAATATAGTACTTCAAGGTAAGGGCAAATCACTCTGAAAACTAGAAAAAGTCTTAACTGAATAAGAATATGTGCATGTGTAATCTCTCTCTTGAGGAAAACAAATCCTAGCCATGGTAAGTAAAGGAAAATAAGGAAAGAAGGTGAGTAATCTTCATGCATATATTCTTCACTGCAATGATTCAAAATAGGTGTCTTGAGTAAGAGCTTAAGTGGAAATAAGGATCAAGTAGCAAAGAAAGCTTATTTGACTAAGTTTATTTGCTTGAGGACAAGCAAAAAGCTAGGTGTGGGGTATTTGATAGAGCATATTTTAGTCCACTTTATCATTGTGTTCTTGATGTTTATTTGCATACTTTTTGCCTAATTTTATAGTTTTAATAATGCTTTGCAGATAATAGGTGTAAAGAGACAATCTGGTGAAAATACTCTTAAAACTGCCAAAAAGTGCCAAATATTTTCATCTTTGGTAAATTTGTTTATGCATTAATTGATGTTAGTTCTACACATTCATACATTACCATATCCATAACGAGTGAGAAGGGAATTTAGGTAGAACCCTTAGAACATGACATAGCAGTGGCCAAATCCCTTCGGACATCTTTTGATTGTGAATAGAGTTTATAGATATTGTCCTATACATGTGCAAGGTCACACGTTTCTAGGTGACTTGATAGAGTTTCCTTTTAGAGAGTTTGATGTGATTTTATGTATGGATTGGTTATCTAAACACCAAGTTATAGTTGATTATAAATTAAAATAACTTACATTAAAAAATCTAGAGGGTCCCGAGGTTATAGTTGTGGGTGAGAGGTCAAATTACCACTTTATTATCTTATTTGCCTTCTAGCTAGTGTAGTTGAAACTAAGAAAGAGAGCCCTAGTGTGTCAAATCTATCCACAATATATGACTTCCCAATGCATTTCCTGAAGGGTTACCAGGGTTATATCTATAAAGAGAAGTAGATTTTGCTATAGAAGTTGCACTGCACCTATCTCTATTGGTCCTAAAAGAATGGCTCCTACAAAATTAAAAGAGTCGTAAATGGAGTTACTTGATAAGAGTTTCATTCATCCTAGTGTTTCACCTTAGGGTGAATTAGTATTATTTATGAAAAAGAAAGATGGATCTCCCTGACTATGCATTGATTATAGATAGTTGAATAAGGTAACTATAAAGAATAAATATTCACTGCGCAGAATAGTTGATTTGTTTGATCAGTTGATTTCTTTAGGATAGATTTGAGATCATGCTACTATCAGTTTAGAGTTAAAGGGACAAATGTGCCTAAAGACTGCATTTAGAATACAACATGGATATTATGAGTTTCTGGTTATACCATTCACATTGACAAATGCACTTGCAGCATTTATATATCTGGTAAATTGTATCTTCCATCAATATTTGGATCAATTTGTTTTAGTGTTCAATAATGATATTATGGTATACTTTTAAACTGGAAAGAGCATTACAGACATTTGAGAGTAGTATTGCAGATTTTGAGAGAAAAGCAAATTTATGCCAAATTTAGTAAATGTGATTTTTTACTAAATAAAATAGCATTTTTGGGACATATAGTATCAGAAGAAGGAATTAGGATAGATCCAAAAAAAATTAAAAAGTTCCTGAATAAAAGCCACTAAAGAAAGTTGCAGAGATCAGGAATTTCTTTGATTTAGCTGGATACTGCAAATGGTTTGTAAAAGAGTTTTCACTTATAACAACTATATTAACTAAGTTACTTCACAAATATGTCAAGTATGTTTGGGATGACAAATATCAAGCAAACTTTGATAAATTGAAGACTATGCTCATTGAGGAACCAGTACTTATACAACTTGTCTCTGGTAAGGAATTTGTGATATATAGTAATGTTTTACACAATAAACTTAGATTTTTTTGATGCAAGAAGGTAAAGTAGTTGCCTATGCTTATCGACAGCTAAAGCCATATGAGAAGAACTATCCTACCCATGATCTAGAGTTGGCAGCAATAGTCTTTGCATTAAATATATGGAGGCACTACTTATATGGTGAGAAATGTTACATCTATATATATTATACAAGTCTGAAATACTTACCTACATAGAAAGAATTTGAACCTAAGATAGAGAAGATGGCTGTAGTTGCTAAAAGATTATGATTGTATTATAGATTATCATCAAGATAAAGCTAATTTAGTAGTAGATGTACTCAGTAGGAAATCCTTATTTTCATTAAGAGCGACGAATGCTTAGTTGGCTATAGTAGATTATGGAGCTATCATAGCAAAAGTAAAAGTTAAACACAACTTACTACAACGAGTTAAAAAAGCACAGAAAGAAGATACAAAGATAACTTAATGGACTAAATAAGTATAAGATGGGAAGAAGTAGAAGCATGTGATTAGTATTAATGGCTACTTGTACTATAGTAACAAAATATGTATACCTAACATTGAAAAGTTGAAATAGAGAATGCACAAAGTAGTCCATATGCTATACATCCACGTAGCACTAAGATGTATCAAGGTCTGAAGGTGCACTATTGGTGGCCAGGTATGAAAAAAGATATAGTTGAATTTATATGTAAATGTATGATATGTCAATAGGTAAAAGCAGGACATTAGGTTTCATCAGGGTTATTAAAACCTATCTCTACACCAAAATGAAAATAGGATAGAATTACCATAGATTTTGTAACAAGATTACTCTCACATTATGAAATAAAGATGAAATTTAGGTAATAGTTGATAGGTTGACTAAATCAACATATTTCTTGTTAGTTAGAACTGATAATACATTAGAGAAATATGCAGGATTGTATATTAATGAGATTGTTAGACTATATGGTCTTTCTATTTTCATCATATCAAATATGGATACAAGATTCACATACATATTTTAGGAGAAATTATATGAAACTCTGGGTACCAAATTGAACTTTAGTATAATGTTTCATCATCAGATAGATGGCCAATTAGAGAGAGTAATACAGGTTTTGGAAAATATACACAAGCGTTGTGTAATTAAATTTGAAAGTAACTAGGAAAGGTATCTTCCACTAATAGAATTTGCTTGTAACAACAATTATTAGGTTAGCATTAAGATGGCTCCTTATGAAGCATTATATGGTAGAAAATGCAAAACTCTATTATGCTGGATAGAACTGAGTGAAGCTAAACTTGAAAGTCCAGAGTTGATAACACAAACTGAGGAAAAAGTTAGAGTTATTAAGGAAAGATTGAAAGTTGTATAGATTGATAGAAATTCTATGCAGATTTCAAGAGAAAAAGATACAAAATTTATTGTTGGAGATAGAGTATTTCTAAATGTTTCTCCATGGAAAGGAAAGTATTAAGAATTGGCAAGAAATGTAGTTATGCCCTAGGTTTATTAGTCCATATGAAATAATTGAACATATGGGTATAGTAGTCTAGAAGATAACTTTACCACCATAGTTAGATAAAATACACAATGTCTTCCAAGTATCCTTATTAAGAAGATACATATTTGACCTTTCACATGTCATCTCAGTAAAAACCATTAATGTACAATATGATTTAACTTACGAAGAAGAGCCGATGAAAATTCTAGCATGGAAATAAGAGAGTTGAGAATCAGAAAATTCTGTTAGTTAAAGTGTTGTAGAGAAATGCCAACATGGAAGAAGCTACCGAGGAAAGTGACTTGCGGTTGTCGAAAACGGTCAAAAATAACCTTTCTGGTTATCAACAATATTACTATTGCAGATAGTGGTAAAGGATCGAATCCACAGAGAATTGTAAACTTACCAACCTTCCTTGTAATACCCGGCTAGACTCCGGTATCGGAATTCCTACCGTCCGGTGGAATCTCGGATGTCGGAAGCCTCTAGTAGGGTAGAAACATGTTTTCTTAAAATGTTTTAAAGTACTTCATGGTTTTAAGTATGAAAATTAAATGAGTTTTTGTATGAAAAGTCTTTGGAGGAAAACCCAGGTTCGGCCGCCGAAAGTCAAGTTCGGCCGCCGAACATGCATGCGTTTTGGAGGCATGTTAGGCCCCCGAAAGCATGAGTGAGGGAAGTTCAGGTTCGGCCGCCGAAAGTCAAGTTCGGCCGCCGAACATGGCATGCATGCGGAGGCAAGTTCGGCCCCCGAACGTGGCCTGGCCAGCCACTATAAAAGGGTCACTTAGCCGAAATGGGCGAGCTTTCTCCCATTTTCGGCCACAGCTAGCTTCCGACCTCCCTCTTCCAAATCTAGTGTTCTTCCTTCAAATCCCCACCATTTTTCTTGAGTTTTAAGCTTGCATTGAAGGTTTTGAACTTTTGAAACAAGTTTTGGAGCTTTGGGAACTCAGGAGCTCATTTTCGTGGATCTCCAAGTTTAGGTCGTCTCCCTCTCGATCTTCAAGAGGTAAGAGCCGATCTTAAGCTCCTTATGTGTTTTAAGTAAGTTTTAAGTTGTTTTATGGGGTAGAATGCATGTTAGGATATATGTTGAGTTATGGGTTAATATTGATGTTTTATGCAATGTGTGTTGATTGTGTGTGTTTGAAGTGTTGTAGTTGGGGTATTTGATAGTTTGAGACCCCTAGGTGTGATGTATGGTGTGTATGCATGTTTTAGAACAAGTTTATGCATGTTGGAAGAGTTTGGAGGCAAATGTGCATATAGGAGCCAAGTTTCTGCCCTTTGGCAGAAACCAGGTTCGGCAGCCGAAGGCACTTTCGGCCGCCGAACATGGCTGGGGAGGCAGGCCTTTAGGCTGCCGAAGTTGCCCCCGAAAGGAGACTTTCGTCTCTGTCTGGCACTTTCGGCCGCCGAAGGTGCCGCCGAACATGCATGAGTTTCGCCTCTGTCTGGGAGTTTCGGCCGCCGAAGGTGCCGCCGAACCTGCCTGACTTTCGGCTCTGGAGGGACTTTCGGCCGCCGAACCTGCCGCCGAAAGTGCCCTGTCCAGCCTTTTCTTGCATGTTTTTATGTAGTTGTTTTATGATGTTTTAGGGGGTTTTTGGGGAGTATATTAGAGTTATGTTTATGTATGTTTGGTCCCTCATTGGAGTCCACCTGTGTAGGTTCGGACCCGAGGAACCGAGGACCCCAGCAGTGAGCCAGCTGCTACAGAGTTTGTCAGAGCTAGCCAGTGGTGAGTGGAATAAACCTTAAGTTTTAAAATAAATGAAATATGAGTTTTGAGCATGATCCATGCATCATGAATGCCATGAAATATAGTAGGTTGTTTGCATTAGTATTCACGAATATGTTGCATTGCATTTATGATGTTGATGTGGATTGGTTATTGGATGATCCTTTAGTCCTCATATGGCATGATGATGTTACGGCATGATATGGTATGGAAGTCCAGGTTGTACCCATTCTACGTCCCTGACACATTGGTATGTTATGATATGTTATGATAAGGGAAAGACCGGTTGTACCCATTCTACGTCCCGGCACAGTTGGACTATGTAGAGGACTATAGGTGACAATACCATCCGAGATGTGATTAGTTGTGATGTGTTGCATTACATAATGGCATGAAATTTTAATATATGTTTTCACTATTCTGCTCACTGGGCTTTGTAGCTCACCCCTCTCCCCTAACCCCAGATGTGCAGGTACAGGGTAGACCAGGAGGTTAGCCAGAGTTTTGAAGCATGTTTATGTAATAGTTAGATTGTGGACATGATAATTGTACTATGATGTAATGTAAGAGATTACAGTATGTTATGTAATGAGGTATATTGAGGTTATAGATGTGCTTGACCCTATGAGTATTGTAATCCCTTGTTGATGCATGATCTTAGTTGTTTGATGATACAGATGTTAGCCAACTCATCTCATGTTGTATTGCCCATTGGGGCATTGTTGAGATCCCACAGAGGGATCATGATTATGATTATGACTTTGTACATGTATATTCAGGTTGAGTTGGATGAATGAAAGAAAAGTTTTAATTTTTATGCATGTTGTTGATCATGTATGGGATTATACAGGTTTACAGGTTACATGTCAGGCTTGCTACGGGTCCCGGCGGCCCTAAGCCGATCTGGATCCTAGCGCCGGTAGCGGTCCGATTTTCGGATCGTTACAGAATGGTATCAGAGCCCTAGGTTCATAGGATCGGACCTAGAGTGTCGGGCTCATAGATGTTATAGAAGGTCAAGCACAATAGGAAGATCATGTCCACTAGGATAGGATGTGGAGTCCTGTCTTGTATGATGATGTGAAATGCCATGATTATATACATGTGCATTAATGCTATGATATGAATGTGATGGGTATGTGATGAGGGTTCATGTGTGCCCACATGAGCCATATGATGCTACTGTTTGTATGATGTGCATTGTTTTTCAGAAAACAGGATGAGGGGAACTCGTCGATCAGCACGATTGACTAGAGTGCCACCTGAGGATGAGGGCACGAGCGCCCGTCCTCCCACATTGCCTAGGGCAATGTCTTGTAGAGCCAACAGAGAAAGAGTGTCAAGGGACCCTAGAAGGTCTTTTGATGCTAGCAGAAGGGGGACGGATAGAGGAGGAAGTTCTTCAGATGTGAGGGAGGTTATGGAAGAGGAGCAGAGAAGGGATGGGAACTTGGATGTGAGCATAGAGGAAGAGGGGACAGGGGAGTCTCAGGGAGGCGTTCAGGCCTCGGGGTATGGTTTTCCACCCCATTATCCACCCTTCCCACAGGGTTCAGGGTATCCGATGGGAGGTACATCGGATTACTCCAGCTTTAACCCCTACCCTACCTACATGCCTTATCCACCTTTCTATCCACCTTACACACAGTACCCAGCTTATCCACCCTCACCCTTCTATCCAAACCCGGCAAACCCCACCTCGGGGAATGCTGCACCTCCACCTCCACCACCTACAGAACCAGCAGCCCCAGTTACTCAACCTCCTAGACCTAGCTCAGCTGATGGGAGCAAGGTAAAGATGACAGATTACCTCAAGCTAGATGCTCCCAAATACAAGTCAGGGGATGACCCCTTTGAGTATCTGAGAGTGGTGAAGACAATAACTGATGAGCTAGGGGCAAGTGACAGCAGGGCCATTCAGATGGCAGGGTTCACTTTAAAGTGCAAGAAGGCACGAGAGTGGTTCAAATGTTATGTGGACCCGAGACTAGACGGTATGACATGGGAAGAATTTGCGAATGAGTTCGCTGGATGGGCTTTTCCAGACAGTTCCAGAGAACTGAAGATGATTGAGTTTGAGCAACTGAGGCAGTCGGAGCACATGGGTGTAGAGGAGTTCACAGATAAATTCTTGGAGCTGTTGCCTTTTTTAGGGCAAGCTCTAGATACAGATACGAAGAAAGCCAAGAGGTATGTTATGAAGTTGCATTCCAGGTACTCCTCGTTGATTCAGTCAGCTGAGAGAGAAAGTTTCCACACTGTGGTGGATATGGCTCGAAGAATGGAAGAAAATGCTATAGTTGAGGGGTCAGTGAAGCAGTCAGTGACCCAGTCTTCAGGGGTTAAGACCCCAGGCAGAGGAGGACCAGGGTTCTCTTCTCAAAGCTCAGGAAAGAAGAGGTGGGACAACACCACCAGGAAGCCGAAGAAGAATAAGTTTTGGAACAAGTTGAAATCCGGTCTGGGATTTGGCGGTGGCTCGAGCTCAGGCTCAGATGGTAACGAATGCCAGAGATGTGGAAGACCGCACAGGGGAGTGTGTCGAGCTGGGACTAATACATATTTCAGATGTGGACAGGAGGGACACATAGCTCGGGAGTGTCCTAGAGCGCCTTTTATGGGCCAGCCCCAGCAGACAGCTTCTGGTAGTGTGGCACAGCCAACAGTTCCAGCCACAACTCAGGGCAGTGGCAGAGGTAGAGGGAGAGGGGCAGCCTCTTCTTCTGGTTCCCGAGGTGAAGGTCCATCAGCTCCAGCCAGGATCTTCACCATGACTCAGCAGGAGGCTAACACATCCAACACCGTGGTGTCAGGTAATCTCGTCATTGGATGTTCTGATGTGTATGCATTAATGGACCCGGGTGCATCTCATTCATTTATTGCTCCGAGAGCCGTTGAGAGGTTGGGTCTGATAGTCTCTGGGTTAGAGTGTCCCCTATGGGTCAGTGGACCCAAGTGTGACCCGTCAGTGGCAGTGTCAGTCTGCCAATACAGTCCAGTTTTTGTTGAGGGAAGATGCCTCTCCGCCGACCTTGTGGTTCTAGATTTGACAGACTTTGACGTCATTCTAGGGATGGATTGGCTATCTACCCATGGTGCTACCTTGGACTGCAGGGACAAGGTAGTCAAGTTCAGAGATCAGAACGGGTCAGAGGTCGTCTTCAGAGGAGACAAGAGGGGCACACCTAGAGGTCTGATATCAGCTCTTCAGGCTCGTAGGTTGCTTAGGAAGGGATGTCAGGGCTACTTAGCTCATGTGAGAGAGCTAGGCAGTCAGGTCAGGGAGCCGGCCTCGGTGCCAGTTGTCAGAGAGTTTCAAGATGTTTTTCCGGATGAGCTTCCAGGTTTACCACCTGCTAGGGAGATAGAGTTCGAGATAGAGTTGGTGCCTGGAGCTAGACCGATCTCTATCCCTCCCTACAGGATGGCTCCAGCCGAGTTAAAGGAGTTGAAAGAGCAGTTGCAAGAGCTGGTAGAAAAGGGTTTCATTCGACAGAGTACCTAACCTTGGGGGTGCTCCAGTCTTGTTTGTGAGGAAGAAGGATGGATCCCTCAGACTTTGTATCGACTACAGGCAGTTGAACAAAGTCACTACCAAAAATAGGTACCCTCTGCCAAGGATCGATGATCTATTCGACCAGCTAGCAGGAGCGGGTTGTTTCTCCAAAATAGATCTGAGATCGGGGTACCATCAGCTAAGAATAAGGGATGAGGATGTGCCGAAGACAGCTTTCAGGACCAGATATGGGCATTTTGAGTTCCTTGTAATGCCGTTCGGGTTAACCAACGCCCCCGCAGCATTCATGGATCTCATGAACAGAGTATTTAGCCAGTACCTGGATCACTTCGTTATTGTCTTCATAGATGATATCTTGGTGTATTCCAGGAATGCAGAGGAGCATGCCCATCATCTGCGGTTGGTCTTGCAGACCTTGAGGGAACACGGCTTGTATGCCAAGTTCTCTAAATGTGAATTCTGGCTGAGGAGCATTTCGTTCTTGGGGCATGTAGTGTCAGAGAATGGGATTGAGGTAGACCCCAAGAAGACAGAAACTGTGGCTAACTGGCCTAGACCCACTTCAGTGACAGAGATTAGAAGTTTCTTGGGTTTGGCAGGTTACTACAGGAGGTTCGTTCAGGACTTCTCTAAGATAGCAGCTCCTCTGACCAGGTTAACCAGGAAGAATCAGAAATTTCTGTGGACCGACCAGTGCGAAGAAAGTTTTGAAGAGCTTAAGAAGAGGTTGACTTCAGCACCAGTTTTAGCTCTGCCATCTGGTGATGAAGACTTTACAGTCTTTTGTGATGCGTCCCGTGTGGGACTGGGTTGTGTACTGATGCAGAATGAGAGGGTGATTGCTTATGCTTCTAGGTAGCTGAAGAAGCATGAGTTGAATTACCCCACACACGACCTGGAGATGGCAGCAGTAATCTTTGCACTCAAGATGTGGAGGCACTACCTCTATGGGGTTAAATACGAGATCTTCACGGATCATAAAAGCTTGCAGTACATCCTGAGTCAAAGAGATTTGAATTTGAGACAGAGGAGATGGGTGGAGCTGCTGAGTGACTATGATTGCAAGATTCAGTATCATCCGGGTAAGGCGAATGTCGTGGCAGACGCCCTAAGCCGGAAGTCACTAGGCAGTTTATCCCATATATCGGCAGAGAGGAGGCCAGTGGTGAAGGAGTTCTACAAGCTCATTGAGGAAGGTCTACAGATGGAGTTGTCTGGTACAGGTGCCTTGGTGGCCCAGATGAGAGTGGCACCCGTGTTTCTGGAGCAGGTGGCTCAGAAACAGCATGAGGACCTGGAGTTAGTGAAGATTGCCAGGACTGTTCAGTCAGGCAATGGTAGTGAGTTCAGATTCGACAGCAAGGGGATCCTCCGCTATGGGAGCAGACTATGTGTACCAGACGACATAGGGCTAAAAGGAGACATTATGAGAGAAGCTCATAATGCAAGATACAGCATTCACCCCGGAGCCACCAAGATGTATCAAGATCTAAAGAAAGTTTATTGGTGGCCAGCGATGAAGAAAGAAGTGGCACAGTTTGTGTCAGCCTGCGAAGTGTGTCAGAGGGTGAAGCTGGAACATCAGAAGCCGGCTGGAATGCTTAACCCGCTACCTATTCCAGAGTGGAAATGAGAGAATATAGCTATGGACTTCGTAGTGGGGTTACCGGCAGCGTCCAACAGAGTGGACTCCATATGGGTGATTGTGGACAGACTCACCAAATCTGCTCACTTCATTCCTGTCAGGAGTGGCTACTCTGTGGACAAGTTGGCGCAGGTATATGTGGATGAGATCGTCAGGCTGCATGGGGTTCCTGTTTCGATAGTGTCAGATAGAGGGCCCCAGTTCACCTCCAGGTTTTGGCGGAGTCTGCAGAATGCCATGGGTACTAGGTTGGATTTCAGTACTGCCTTCCACCCCCAGACTGATGGACAGTCAGAAAGGACCATCCAGACTATCGAGGATATGCTCAGAATGTGTGTGCTGGACTTTGGCGGTTCTTGGAGGCAGCATCTACCTTTGGTAGAGTTTGCCTATAATAATAGCCATCATGCTAGCATCGGAATGGCTCCATATGAAGCTTTGTATGGGAGGAAGTGCAGGTCACCTGTTTGCTGGGAGGAAGTTGGAGAAAAGGCCTTGGCGGGGCCTGAGCTAGTAGAGATCACCAGCAGGGTAGTATCCATAATCAGAGAGAGAATCAAGACTGCTGCAAGCAGACAGAAGAGTTATGCAGACGTCCGCAGAAGACAGTTAGAGTTTCAGGAGGGGGATCTGGTATTGCTCAAGGTGTCTCCAATGAAAGGAGTGGTTTGCTTCGGGAAGAAAGGTAAACTAGCCCCACGATACATCGGACCCTTTGAAATCTTGCAAAAGATTGGGAATGTGTCGTACAAGCTGGATTTACCTGCTTCGATGGAAAGAATCCATCCGGTTTTCCATGTTTCGATGTTAAGGAAGTTTGTGTCAGATCCGAGCAAGGTTCTTAGTGAGCCTGATGTGGAGGTCCAAGAGGATCTCACTTATGATGAACAGCCAATACGGATCCTTGACACCCAGATCAGAAAGTTAAGAAACAAGGAAATCCCGATGGTGAAAGTCCTGTGGAACCACCACAACTTGGAAGAATGCACTTGGGAGACACGGGAGTCTATGCTCCAGTAGTACCCTCATCTCTTTTAAGGTTAGATCCCTATGTGTTTATGTGCTATGTATGTATGTTATGTTTTATGCCATGCTATGTGTGCTAGTTGAGGTACATTCGGGGACGAATGTTCTTAAGGGGGGGAGAATGTAATACCCGGCTAGACTCCGGTATCGAAATTCCTACCGTCCGGTGGAATCTCGGATGTCGGAAGCCTCTAGTAGGGTAGAAACATGTTTTCTTAAAATGTTTTAAAGTACTTCATGGTTTTAAGTATGAAAATTAAATGAGTTTTTGCATGAAAAGTCTTTGGAGGAAAACCCAGGTTCGACCGCCGAAAGTCAAGTTCGGCCGCCGAACATGCATGCGTTTTGGAGGCACGTTAGGCCCCCGAAAGCATGAGTGAGGGAAGTTCAGGTTCGGCCGCCGAAAGTCAAGTTCGGCCGCCGAAAGTCAAGTTCGGCCGCCGAAAGTCAAGTTCGGCCGCCGAAAGTCAAGTTCGGCCGCCGAAAGTCAAGTTCGGCCGCCGAAAGTCAAGTTCGGCCGCCGAAAGTCAAGTTCGGCCGCCGAACATGGCATGCATGCAGAGGCAAGTTCGGCCCCCGAACGTGGCCTGGCCAGCCACTATAAAAGGGTCACTTAGCCGAAATGGGCGAGCTTTCTCCCATTTTCGGCCACAGCTAGCTTCCGACCTCCCTCTTCCAAATCTAGTGTTCTTCCTTCAAATCCCCACCATTTTTCTTGAGTTTTAAGCTTGCATTGAAGGTTTTGAACTTTTGAAACAAGTTTTGGAGCTTTGGGAACTCAGGAGCTCATTTTCGTGGATCTCCAAGTTTAGGTCGTCTCCCTCTCGATCTTCAAGAGGTAAGAGCCGATCTTAAGCTCCTTATGTGTTTTAAGTAAGTTTTAAGTTGTTTTATGGGGTAGAATGCATGTTAGGATATATGTTGAGTTATGGGTTAATATTGATGTTTTATGCAATGTGTGTTGATTGTGTGTGTTTGAAGTGTTGTAGTTGGGGTATTTGATAGTTTGAGACCCCTAGGTGTGATGTATGGTGTGTATGCATGTTTTAGAACAAGTTTATGCATGTTGGAAGAGTTTGGAGGCAAATGTGCATATAGGAGCCAAGTTTCTGCCCTTTGGCAGAAACCAGGTTCGGCAGCCGAAGGCACTTTCGGCCGCCGAACATGGCTGGGGAGGCAGGCCTTTCGGCTGCCGAAGTTGCCCCCGAAAGGAGACTTTCGTCTCTGTCTGGCACTTTCGGCCACCGAAGGTGCCGCCGAACATGCATGAGTTTCGCCTCTGTCTAGGAGTTTCGGCCGCCGAAGGTGCCGCCGAACCTGCCTGACTTTCGGCTCTGGAGGGACTTTCGGCCGCCGAACCTGCCGCCGAAAGTGCCCTGTCCAGCCTTTTCTTGCATGTTTTTATGTAGTTGTTTTATGATGTTTTAGGGGGTTTTTGGGGAGTATATTAGAGTTATGTTTATGTATGTTTGGTCCCTCATTGGAGTCCACCTGTGTAGGTTCGGACCCGAGGAACCGAGGACCCCAGCAGTGAGCCAGCTGCTACAGAGTTTGTCAGAGCTAGCCAGAGGTGAGTGGAATAAACCTTAAGTTTTAAAATAAATGAAATATGAATTTTGAGCATGATCCATGCATCATGAATGCCATGAAATATAGTAGGTTGTTTGCATTAGTATTCACGAATATGTTGCATTGCGTTTATGATGTTGATGTGGATTGGTTATTGGATGATCCTTTAGTCCTCATATGGCATGATGATGTTACGGCATGATATGGTATGGAAGTCCAGGTTGTACCCATTCTACGTCCCTGGCACGATGTAAGAGAAAGTCCAGATTGTACCCATTCTACGTCCCTGGCACATTGGTATGTTATGATATGTTATGATAAGGGAAAGACCGGTTGTACCCATTCTACGTCCCGGCACAGTTGGACTATGTAGAGGACTATAGGTGACAATACCATCCGAGATGTGATTAGTTGTGATGTGTTGCATTACATAATGGCATGAAATTTTAATATATGTTTTCACTATTCTGCTCACTGGGCTTTGTAGCTCACCCCTCTCCCCTAACCCCAGATGTGCAGGTACAGGGTAGACCAGGAGGTTAGCCAGAGTTTTGAAGCATGTTTATGTAATAGTTAGATTGTGGACATGATAATTGTACTATGATGTAATGTAAGAGATTACAGTATGTTATGTAATGAGGTATATTGAGGTTATAGATGTGCTTGACCCTATGAGTATTGTAATCCCTTGTTGATGCATGATCTTAGTTGTTTGATGATACAGATGTTAGCCAACTCATCTCATGTTGTATTGCCCATTGGGGCATTGTTGAGATCCCACAGAGGGATCATGATTATGATTATGACTTTGTACATGTATATTCAGGTTGAGTTGGATGAATGAAAGAAAAGTTTTAATTTTTATGCATGTTGTTGATCATGTATGAGATTATACAGGTTTACAGGTTATATGTCAGGCTTGCTACGGGTCCCGGCGGCCCTAAGCCGATCTGGATCCTAGCGCCGGTAGCGGTCCGATTTTCGGGTCGTTACATTCCTTATCAGGACCAAGAGAACGCACTGAGAACGAATAAACTGAAAGCAAATAAAATAAAAGTGCATGTAAAGTAAAATGGGGGGTTTTGAGATTGATTTGATTAGCAACTACTGAAAATAATTAAATAAGCAGAATATGAAAAATAAAAGGGAAATTCAATATGAGAAAGGTCTAGTTAAAGAGATGGATCCACTTTGGTTGTTTGGACTGATCATTGAAACTTATGTTCTTTTGATTGATTCAATAGATTAGTTATGGAGATGGAAAACGTTTTTCACCACCATGTCTCTCCTTATGATTAAACCAATTAGGGAACATCCTCTAATTAATTACTAATTAACAAATTGCCAAGGAACGTCCTTGGGCCTTAGGCATCAAACAATTATTAATTGCATGAAGAAAGAGAGAGATCCAATCTTAACTACTCAAACGCATGAGATGTTGCTAGATCATACAATTCCTTAGTTGTTACACCAAGTGTTCTTATGTTTGAACAATTCAAGCAATTACTGACTTAAAATTATCCAAACTAACAATTAATTACCTTGCAATCAAGAATCAAGTGGCCAATTTGATCAAAATAACAAAGTAATAATAGAATTCAAGCATGAACCGTATGAATATTGAATAACCAAAAGACAAGCAATATGTGTTCAGATCTCATAATCCTTAGTTTCAACCAATTCTCAACTAGAATAAAAGGTTTCAGCCACTCATGGCTGAAACAAAACCAAAAATAAAAGAAAGGAAGAAGAAGAAGGAAGCCGAAGCTTGGAGAGGTGTGGTGGCCGAAGGTCCTTGTGTTCTGATGAGAAGAAGAGTTGTCCAGAAGTATCTCACGGCTGGATATGTGTTCCTTAAATAGGATTAGAGGCTGACCTTGCTGCCCTAGAGGTGCTTGCTGTCCAAGTTGTGTCTGGAAAGGAAAGATTTGCGTTGCAAACTCTCAGGAAGGAAGGAGGCGCGCGACATGCACTGAAGAGGGAAGGTGTGCGCGCGGCTTGGATTCAGAAGAGGAAGGAGAGGCGTGACTTGAGCTCAAAAGGAAATAGGCATGTACCAAGGGATTCAGAAGAGGAAGGAGAGGCGCCTTGGTCTTCAAAAGGTAGGCGGCGTGCGCATGGACTGCAGAAGAGGAAGTGGAGTGCAGTCATCAATGTGCAGAAGTGGAAAGATATCTGTCATGTCTTTCCTTTTTAGGTGGAGCCTTCGTTTGAATTTTGAATGCTGAACGTAGAAGAGGCAAGTGCGTCTTCATGAAATCTTGCTGCCTAAATAGGAAGATATGATTGCTGCAGTGTGTGCACATCTTTGAACAAGAAAGGAAAGAATCGCGATATGAATTTCCAATAATCTTCTGACTGAGCTTTCCTTATTTGCTTTTGCTTTTGCACTTCCCTTATTTGAAAACTTTCCTTTTTTGGCACTTCCATATTTGGCACTTTTTGGCAGTTTTAAGAGCATTTTCTCCAGAATGTCTCTTTACACCTATTATCTGCAAAACATGATTAAAACCACAAAATTAGGCAGAAAAGATGTAAATAAACATCAAGAACATAATGATAAAGTGGACTAAAATATGCTCTATCAGAAAGTGAAGAGATGATGAAATAACATTATCCATAGTTGTTCAGAGCAGGTAAAATTTCAATGATGAAATTTCTTAAGGGGGGGAAGTTGTCACGTCCTAAAACCTATAGTTAGGAATAGTGACACCACTAGAATTGAGTTAAACTTTTCCACGATTAGAGCAAGTGAAAATAGGGGAGGTGCTAGCTTACCTTGAGTTACTTAAAAGAGATACTAGCGTATCCCAAGCTACTTGACATACAATTTTCCTATAGATAAAGTATTAAAAGTTGTGTTTAAAAGTCTATCTCGCATTGCATATAGAGTTAAACATGTTGAGATAGAGCTAAACTAAAAATGACTTGTAATAATATTTTAATATTTTTAAGTCCTAATAATTAAACCATATAAATTATAAATAAAGAAACGAGCATATCTAAAAATAAAGCAGATAGTGTTATAAGCATGTTAGAACCAAATAACTTTAGGAAGGTGCTTAAGAGTTACCCGACATGCTAGATTAAGGTGCCTATTAAATCCGGTGTGCTTACCTATATGAAATAGATTTCTAAAGGTTAAAGGTATAAATTTAGTAGGTTAATCTATGAACAATGAAAATTTAAAAACTAAAGGCCAATTGGACTAAAAAATTCAAACCTTTATGCGAATTCTCAATTATATCCTCTTTTTTTAATTCTTGTATAAAATAATCGAATCTTTGAGATTAGTCACAATTATATACAGTTCTCTAAATCAATTTTGACTAAAATGAAGTTTGTCATCCTAGCATGATAGGGGGTATTTTTTTAGTTTAAATTAATTTCCACCTAATCAAACCCTTTATCCAATATTTAAAGAACTCTTCATCCATTGCTCCTTAGCAGAACACGATTTCCTCTTTATCCATTGGCACATACGCAACATTTCTTAATTTCCTCTTCCTCTACTTTGTTCCAGTTTTCTCCTCCATGGCTTCGCTAGAACTGTACTTAAATATTAAACTAAACCCATAATAAGATCTATGAAAGCACTCAATGTAAATTTACGTGACTTCTCATTTAAGTCCAAGAAATATAACAATAGGTCTTGCATGAAATCCTAATCAACCTCCCATTGGTGTCATATAGTACACTGGGCAATCAGAGATATCTTTATTGATTACAGAATAGGTATTTATACATACAAGTGTGACTTGGTTAACAAGTATTTGAAATCTATACAAACTAGAAAACCGAAATCTATACAAATTAGGAAAATAGAATCCTAATCCTTATCACGCCCCCGCAAGCTGTACCGGAGGGGCAGCAAGGTACAGTTTGTCTCAAAAGAATTGAAAATGAGATTTTAGTAGTGGTTTAGTCAGTACATCAGCAATTTGATGATCAGTCCCAATGTAACGAACAAAGAGGTGCTTGTTTTTGACCAAATCTCTAACAAAATGAAAATCTATCTCCATATGCTTTGTTCTTGAATGGAAAATCGGATTAGTAGTCATATAGGTGGCACTTAAGTTATCACTCTAGATGATTGGTGCAGTGGATAATGAAATTCCAACTTCATTCAGTAATGACTTTAACCATACCATTTCAGAAGCTACTGAAGCAATGGCTCGATACTCGGCTTCGGTGGAGGACTGAGATACAGACTTTTGTTTTCGGGAAACCCATGAAATCAATGACTTGCCAAAGTAGACGGCGAAACCTGTGGTGGATTTTCTGTCATCAATAGAACCACCCCAATCTGCATCACAATATCCTTGAAGAATTGGTTGAGTACTTTTCGAAAAGAAGAGGCCAAACTCTGATGTAGTTTTCACATAGCGCAAAATCCGCTTTACTGCCATCCAATGTTCAATGGTAGGAGAATGCATAAATTAGGCTACCTTGTTCACCGAGTAAGCGAGGTCTGGACGTGTGAAAGTAAGATATTGAAGTGCTCCTACAACACTTCGATATAAGGTTTGATCATGAAATGGAGCACCACTTGTTAAGGAGAGCTTTACTTTAGCATTTGATGGAGTATTGACCGGGCTACATTCTGCCATTTGCGTTCGATGGAGTAAATCTAAAATATACTTCTTTTGATTCAAGTACAAACCATTCTTATTTCATGTTGCTTGTATGCCCAAAAAATAGAAGAGGCGTCCCATTGGCTTGATTGCAAACTGCTGCTTAAGATTGGATAGTAAGGATTCGGCCAAGGAATGATTATTACCAATGATTAAAATGTCATCCACGTAGACAAAGCAAAATAATTTTGAGGATCCAGCCGTATAGAAGAAAAGAGAGGTATTGGTTTTGGAGCCCTTGAACCCGAAGTGAAGCAAAGCATCAGTCAATCGTTGATTCCACATACGTGGAGATTGTTTTAAACCATATAAAGAACGCTTTAGTTGACAAACATGATTCGGCTTATGAGGATCAATGAAGCCTTGTGGTTGGATCATAAAGACATCTTCGTCGAGATTGCCATGAAGAAAGGCGTTAGAAATATCCATTTGTTCAACAAACCAGTCATGTTGTAGAGCCAAAGCTAACATCAATCGAATGGTAGATGGCTTGACAACCGGGCTGTAGGTGTCATCAAAATCAATTCCAGGCCTCTGATGGTAACCCTTTGCTACTAAGCGTGCTTTGTACCGATCAACAGAACCATCGGTTTTTAACTTGGTGCGATAAACCCACTTGCACCCAATGACATTTTGAGTTGGAGTTGGTGGAACAAGTTGCCAAGTACCATTCGAAATGAGTGCATTATACTCCTCTTGCATTGCCAATCGCCATCTAGAGTCCTTGCTTGCTTGAGTGAAAGTAGTTGGTGTTGAGGTAGAATCAACCGAAACAACCAAGGAGAAAGGTTGTCTCGGTTTAAGGTTCCCAGTTTGAATTCTGGTGACCATATGATGGCGTCGGGTAGTAACTGATTCAGGAGAGGCAGCTTCGACAAGACCAACAGGTAGTGACTCAACCAATTGTAGAGGTGGAGGACTAGATTCGGCTGCTAGGGAAGTCTCGGCAGTTTCTTGAGATGGTGTAGGCGGTTGTGAATGGGCAGCCAAATGTAAATCCGTACCATTGGGAAGTACCTCCTGAATTGGGTATTGAACCCGCTCTTGAATAGCAGCCGTAGGTAAGGAAAAAACCGGTGCAGAAGCTGATGGTGAAGGGACAGTGGTACGAGTTGCCGATTGACCAATGAATGGGAAAACCTGTTCATCAAAGACAACGTGACGTGAGATAAAGAATTTGGAAGAAGACATATCAAGACAAATGTAACCTTTATGTTGTCTACTATAGCCAAGAAAAACACAAGGTTTAGAACGGGGTTCTAATTTATTTTTGGTATATGGAAGTAACCAAGGGTAACACAAACAACCAAAAACTCTAAGACTTTTGAAGTTTGGCCGAACATGAAAAAGTATCTCAAAGGGTGATTTGTGATTAAGATTTGGTGTAGGCAATCGGTTTATGGTATAAACGGCAGTAGCAAAAGCATTTGTCCAATATTTGTGTGGTACGCTGGAATGAGCGAGGAGAGCTCTTCCTGTTTCAACAATATGCTGATGCTTTCTCTCAGTGCATCCATTTTGCTCCGGTGTGTATGGACAAGAGATTCTCTGAGATATACCATTATCACAAAGATAACTTGCCAACGCTTGAAATTTGCCACCCCAGTCTGCCTGAAACATTTTAATAGAATGATCAAAGTGTTTTTCCACTATTGTGCGAAATTGCTGAATATTGATAGAACTTCATATTTATGTTGCAAAAAATAAATCCAAGTATATTTGGAATAATGATCATAAAAAATAACATAATATCTGAAATTGTCAGCGGAAGAAACCGGAGCTGGGCCCCATAAGTCAGAACAAATTAACTCCAAAGGTGCTTTTGCCGTAAATTTAGAATTAACAAAAGGAAGCTTATGACTCTTAGACATTGAACAAGCAGAACATAAAGATTTAGGTAACATAGATGATGAAATTAAACTTGACTCGACTGCCTTCCGAATGGTAGGAAAATTGGCATGTCCTAAACGAGCATGCCATGTAGTAAGAGACGCAGCATGGGCTTGAATATTGTTGAGTGTTATGGCGGATAATGGATAAAGCCCCCCTTTACTCGGTCCTTTGTGCAGAATTTCCCTCGTTACCAAATCCTTTATATCAAAAAAGTCAGAGAAAAATTCGACAGATACACGGTTAGAAACACAAAAGGAATAAACAGACAAAAGATTTTGAATGGCATTAGGAACACAAAGAATATCACGTAGATTAAACTTGCGATGAGAAACATTAATGGAGGAATGACCAACATGAGAAATTGGGAGTTTGGAACCATTACCTAAAGCGACTTCCTCTGGACCAGTATATTCAGAGTGAATTGCTAGGTTATCCAAATCATTGGTCAGATGATGTGTAGTACCACTGTCCATTAACCACGGAGCTGAAGGATGCACTCGGTTAGACGCCATATTGGCTGCTGGCCGAACTTGATTCTTGGTACTGCCATTATCAGTTTTGGGAGAAGAACATATGCGAGCCACATGGCCAAAACCATTACAATTATAACATTGAAGATTGGAATTGTCTTGAGGAAGTGAATTCAAACCTCCATAAGATTGTTGTCCACGACTATTACCAAAAGAGTATTGGTTCGAATAATTATTGTAAGAGAATGGATAATTATTCGAAGAATACCCTCTGCCAGAATTTTCAGAATAATAACCTCTGCCGGAGGAGTTCCTACCACGTCCACGTCCTCGGCCTCGCCCTCTCCCTCGGGCATTGTACTGACTTTGCAAAAACTGGGCTGATGGAGCCACAACAACAACTTTCTCTTCCTTCTTTAATCTGCGTTCTTCAGTCAACAAACGAGCATGTAATTCGTCAAAGGCGATTGTAGCATCACTTTGATCAAGCAAACGAACAAAAATGCTATAAGTTGGGCCAAGCCCATTACAAGCAAATTCAACCAAGTCTTCGTCAGAAACTGACTGTCCTAAAGCAGTCAATCGATCGGACAATAGTTTAATATTCGACATATACTCATCGATAGACAGAGAATCTCGGTGAAGATTATGGAGCTGTCCTCTTAACTCATGAATCTGAGCACGGTTTTCAGACGAAACTGTTTGAAGTTTTGTCCAGGCTTCATTGGCAGTTGTAAGTCCAACAATCTTAGAAAGAACTCGTTCGGATAGTGATGACGCTATCCAACTAAACACGAGCTGATCGGTGGTCTCCCATTGGCTGTAATTCGGGTTTGCTATTCCATCCGAATTTATTTTTGCTGGAGGTGGAGTACTGAGATCAAGATGATGCTTCAAGCCGCAACCGCTAACCATGGGAAGAAATTGCGTCTTCCATAACAAGTAATTATCTGAGGTAAGCTTAATTGAGATTTGATGATTAAGCTGGGGTGAACTCGCAGAACTAGAACGAGAGCTTGACGCCATGATTAGAAATTCTGAGATCTGAAAAAATAATGGTGTTTAAACCCTATTGGGCTCTGATACCATAATACACTGGGCAATAAGAGATATCTTTATTGATTACAGAATAGGTATTTATACATACAAGTGTGACTTCGTTAACAAGTATTTGAAATCTATACAAACTAGGAAATCGAAATCTATACAAATTAGGAAAATAGAATCCTAATCCTTATCATCATAATCTTGCTTCCACCGTTTCCTGTATGGACTGCAGGAAATCATTTTGGAACCCTGGGAGTACTTTATTAGTGCGATGCAATTGTTAGGAAGTACAATGTTTATATTCTTTATGTTATCACTATTAGAACAACTTCTTATAAAGTCAAATATTGTGTTGCTGATTAAGGTTGAACTTGTTTCTTCTTCCTTGGAGGTGGCAGTCGGACTAGTCTGGGTTTCCTCGATCAGTGAGCTGGATGAGCTGACGATGATGAAGAATCTATGGACCCTCAAAGATGGACAAACTTCTTTATCAAAATTAATTTAAAGACATGGATACAATTGCAACTAATGTTAAAAGGTTTGATTATTCTATAGAAGAATTTAAAAGTGGATATCATTAGGAATTCACATGAAGGTTTGGATTTTTGGTCCAATTGATGAAAACTAAATTGAAATATGGTAGAGAGTTTAGTAGGTTAAAGTGTGAATATGGAAAGTTTAAAAATAAAATTCAATTCTAGACCTTCATTTTCTTCCACCACTTTATCCTAACCATCCAAATGGCATTTAAAGACTTAAAGGAAGATGAGAAAGCAAAACAAAAAGGTTGTCTTCCTCATTTTCTTCTTATGACCGTATTTCCTCTATGGTTAACTAAAGGTAAACTTAGCTTTCTTCATTTCCATCAAATTTGAGCCAATTTCTTCACCAAATCAATTCATTTCTTCAATCAAACTTCATCCTTAGATAAATAGCATGAAAATAAGCCACAAATGAAAAGATTTGAAGAAGGAAAAGTTAAGGTTCCATGTTGCCAAAGCTTCAAAATTAAAAGTAATGGAAGAAAAGGCTAGAAAACACCATCCTTTCATTCATTCATGCATAAATTTAAATTGTAAGGCTTTAAATTTCAAGTTATGAAATATTTATTAATATAGGTGAAGGTATTTCAAAAGGAAAAGAGGTAATTAAAGAGTAGGAGAGCAAAGAAGGAGAATTTTATAACAAGTTTGGTGTTTACTTCATTTTCCATTTTTCTTGAATTTTTTATGATTATGTTTAGTTAAGGTATGGCTTAAATTACTAGAAATGAATATGTGTATATGGTTTTTTTTTTAGTGGTGGAATAATCATTGAAAGGATTGCAACGTATTTAATAGGCATAGAGGTATGAAAGCTAACTTGGTTATTAAATTCCTGCATGAGTAGCTTATTATATATTGAATTCCTGCATGAGTAGCTTATGGTATTTAGACTATGATATAATATTTATCTGACCAAATGAAGTCTAATGTATACCAAACAAAAACTAAGATAAAATTCTAAAACTTTCAAGAGATACAAAATTATGATTTTATACCTAAATTAGTGTAAAATTTGAGTAAATTTAAAACTAATATAGAGCAGTTTCATTTGGAGCAACTTTTAGTAACTAGGCTATAACTAATGAAAAGAAGTAATACGAGTGCCAAATTAACCATGAGAGATAGGGATAAAAGTTTGTAGAAGAATTCAAAATCTAATTCTGTATGAAAATGTATGCACAATTAATTCTTTAAAGGACTTAAAAACTGAAAACTTGAGATGGACTAGTAATAGCACCTTTGAACATCTTGCAAAGAAAAATTCATAACTTGAGCTAAGATGATCAGAATTGCATGAATCTTACCTTGTTAGAAAGATAAGATATAAATACATAATTTTTCTTGAAGTAACCTAAGTTTGATTCTATTCATAAATTACTTGACTATTTGATGTAGAATTTGGCAGAATTTAGCCCCTCTTAATGTATAATGCATGAAAATTGACATGTTTGCTTAATTAGTATGAATTATACACATACTTACTTGACATGTTAGCTTTATACACGTGATTTCTTGCCAAATAAACTTACTATCAAATAAGAGGTAAGCAAAATTTTACTATTCCAAGCCTGACATGATATGAAATGCAAAAGCCGAATTAAATTATGCACTATTTGAAATGCTAAGTCAATAAAATTGTGCATTGTTTGCTATGAATTTTTCTTCTTATTAACATTGCAATATAATATATGTATTTCAGAAATGACTTGAAATGGCTTCAAATGACATATGTATTTAATTTAAAAAATTTGAGGCATTAAATTAAAGATACTTACCTCTGGTAAACTTAGTAGGAGTTAAATAAAAGTTTAAGGGTATGGGCATGCCATATACATATACAGTTTTTTCAATATTACTATCGTTACATAATTTATATTTGAGGTTACACATCAGGTACTTTATAGACATAGCCATAGAGCCCTACTATTGTAGTTTCATCCTTTGGGCCTACCCTTCGGTACCTTATGCCTACCGTTATAATTCTTTATCTACTTAGTCAATCCTACTATATATTTATAAGAGCTGAGAACTTAATTAAGAATAGCAGATTTTGTAATTTTATCAGTAAATATTAACGTGTTTGCATTCTTTAAGCAATGATAATTTTCCATAAATATAAAACATGCAATTAGAACAAAAAATGATGGTTTATTAGTTCTGAAGAAAATTCTCAACATGTACAAGGTTGCACATTTGCACTTATCTCTTAGACTAGAATCCTAACAAGTATGTTATGTACTATGTTAAGTATACTTTATATGCTAACAAGAACTATACCAGAGTTTGTCAATTGTTCTCATCTACTAGGAATTCTTGTGATGTTTTCTTAGTGCAATATAATTTCCTGAAGATGTCTGCCATATTTTATCAATTCTTGTGGGGCTTTATGCACGAAATGATAGACTTATATGGCACCTAGATAGAAATGGCAACTATTCGATAAAGACAAGCTATCATTTGGCTTACCAATTAAAGAAGACATTGATTGATTCAGGTGGTCCTGGTCCACATGGCCAAAGATTGAATATGGCTCTCTAGAGTTCCTTATGGAAATAAAAGCTACCTAGTAAAATCAAAAGCTTTCTCTAGAATCTATTGCTAGAGAAGCTCCCTTGCAATGTGAACATCCACAAGCATTTACAAGCATTTACAAGCGCATTCCACTTAATGCAAATTTTGTGAGGGTGAAGAGAATCTTTTTCATCTTTTTTTCTTTGAATGTCAGCATGTGATTGCCATTTGGATAAACTCTCCTTTACTTTTAAGATCATCCCTTATTCCTTGCCAAAAAATGCTAGATTGTTGGTCCCTGCTGCTTAACATGGTACAATCTCATCCAAAAAGTTCAAACCTGTCTCAGTTAATAGCTTTTACCCTTTCTTAGATCTGGAAGAGCCGAAACGATTTATTTTTAATAATATCCAATGTGATCCAATGGAGAGGGTGACAACTACCAGCAACTTATAAGAGGACTTTAATTTGGCAAATAACCATTTTGTTTTGAGCAATACTAGCTTTTTAGGTCCAAAAGTGACAATTACAGCTACAAGTTTTTTGGCTTGGTGAGCACCTGAGGTTCCCAACATTAAGGTTAATTTTGATGCCGGTGTGGACTCTACAGTTAAGCATGGTTCAACAACAATTGTAGCTAGGAATGATAGAAGCCATGTTCTAGCTTAGTCTTGTCGATTTTGGAAAGAAATCTTGGATTCTCTCATCCTGGAGAGTCTAGCTTATAGGGAAGTTGTCTCGTTGGGCAAGGAACAAAGGATCGCATCATGCCATTACTCTACTGCTATTAGGTCTTGTACTGAGGGTTCTTCAAGAGATATTCCACTATGCATTCAGGATGTGATTGTTGATGTTGTTTTATTAGCTAATCAATTGCTTTCTATCAAGTTTAACTTTGTAAGGCGTGAGGCAAATGTCTTCACCCATGCTCTAGGACAAAAATCCTTAAGGGATGTAAGCTTTCGTTATAATTCTCCTTTCCAAGATTCTTTTGTACTGAATTCTCTTGCAAGCCTTTAGTTTACCTTTATATACAACATATCTTTTAGACTTAAAAAAAAATGTTAAGCTCTTGCCTTTGTAATTGGTACTATATGTTACTTTATCAATACTGTTGACCCTCCCATCACATTGCATATTATTTACCTAACTAGGTTGATTAGATCAATCCCAATTCTTTTTTTAAAAAAAAAATTAACATAAAACTTCTCTTTAAAATCAAAAAATTTATAGAAACTCACTTTAATGAATTTTTTTATTTACTATTTTTTTCTTTAGAACCAAAAAAATTCATCTCTCTTTTAATTAAAAAAAAAATTATTTTAAAAAAATAGATATATAATTGTGTAAATATTTAGTTGAATTTTTTTTAAATGAGTTATTGCAAAAGGAAACTTGAAGTAAGGACGAAGTAGTTTCTCAATTAAATCAATACTAACTAGCTGAATCAATTGATCTTGAGAATTAGGATACTGAACCTTCTTCTTTTTTTTTTTTTTTTTTTTTTTCTTTTTGTGATAACAGACACTATTTTTTTTTTTTTTGGTACTGAGAATGTTTATTTAAATGCTTAATCTGATTTTAAAACATATAAAAATTTATTATTTCCATTTCAAAAAAAAAAATTATTATATAGGTTTTTTTTTTTTCATGGGATAGTTTATAAATTAATATTTATCTTATTAAACTTATTTTAAATTTATTATATTGTTTTAATTAATCAACTTAAAATTTATTTGACATTGTTATTAAGAAAAGTATCTCTTGAATTATATTAAATAAAAATTAAAATTTTAATATATTTTAGTTATAAGAATTCAAAAATAATTAAATAATTTTTAAAAATTATTTTCTAAAATTACATCCTAAATTTTTTTTTAAAAAAAAAAAGAAAAGCAAAATTTGCTCACGTAATTATAATTTCAGACAAAGCCTTCAATCAATGGCTTACTTCATAATATGTAATTTTTATATTTCAAGTTTTTCAAGGTATGGTATTATATAAAGATTATAATTATAAAGGTCTTACTTTCAAAATAGGCATAGGTGATTGTAAATTGTGAACATTATTTCTTTTATGTGCTATTACTCAAGAAGAATTAGTTTAATTCATAGCACAATGAACAAATAAATTTTTAATAATTTTTTAAAATAATTGGCTTCAAACGAAGTTCAAAATTGAAACTGGCGTAATGATTTTAGAGGCTACTTTATTAACATTTAACTAAAACTCATTAATAAATAGTTTTTATTTATTTTATAATAAAGAAAAATAGAAGTATAATATTAAACTTTTTAAGGAAAATTTCTTTTACATCCCAGACGACGTAGCTCAAAATTAGTATTTATATTTTTCCATTTTTAATAGTTTTGGCGCAATGAATTTGAACTCTCTTTGCCAAAATAGTAATTTTTATTTTTATCTTTTATGTTACACACCGGTGGTTCAAAGTGAGATATGATTTGTCACTATAAAACAGAGTATCCAAACACTATAGTCACCATATTCTTCGTCAATACTCGCTCTATTCAGAGAGATTAAATCTTTATATAAAGTTATCTTTAGCGGATATCATTCAGCAGATCCCCATTACGCCTATAAAAGCGGGATCCTCTGTAATCAGCCAGCACCGACTGAATTTACAGGAGTTGATATTAAAAATGTCATATTCTTACAGCATAAAAGTCAATGATCACAGACACAAAAATACGTTATTCTCTTACACAACTACTTTTAAATTCTCAGCAATTTCTTATACGCATTCTCTTTTTCAATTTACTGACTTGAGTGTCGGAATGACTGCCTTAGATGCCAATCATCTCGTATTCTCTCTCTTGCAGGTTGATGAATTGTAACACAATTCTATTGCAGTCATGTCATCAACTCTGTTCTCACCGCATCAATTTTAATAAAGTAAAAATATAAGGATTAAACTATTTATTTTTAAGAAATCTATAGAGAAAATGCCAATTTTGACATAATCTAATGGTAAAAATTGTTATATATTTAAGGGTATATTATAGTTTTTTTAAAATAATTAATGAAAAATTAGATGAAAAAATCTACAATTTAACGAAATCAAAATATAAAAATTAAATCGTTAAATGTTTAAAATTGAAAGCTATAAGTATTAATTTTGGCATATTTTAAAAAGGTAAAAGTAATTTTTTTTATTAGAAAAGAAAAAGAGTGAAATATAAAAAAGAGATGGTGATAGATGATGGATGGGTAAAATGAAAGCGATGTACAACCTTACATAGGAAGCAAAACCACTTCTACATATACAAATATTGAGATGTTCTTGTGTTGGTTTCTGCTAAATCAAGCATCTTGTGTTTTTGACAATGAGAAAAGGACAAGAATAGTGGCACAAATGGCAAGTTGAAAATGGAAAGGTAGAGTAGAATTTGTAGATGTGCAAATCCTCTTTCCATATTGAATTGTTGGTCCACCATGGATTTACTTGTCTACCCAATTATCAAACCGAAATGATTTCAACCATGTCCAATCAAATTGACTAAAATCACACGTATATGCATATCATCGGGTCCAAAAACCCTTTTAAATTGCTTTATATATGAAAAGATTGGGTCAAAATTAAGTGTAATGATATAGGGTAAACAGTATTTGGATCAAACTGAAAAAATCGATCGAATCAAATTAATTTAGAAATTTGATTCAATTTTTAATTTTAAAATCTTTTATTATTTCGATTCAGTTTAATTTTAATTAAAAACAAAACATAATCGAACTTATTAGTAATAGTAATATATTATAATATAGAGATTAGATCACCATCAAAATTGAAATAATTCAATTAAATTTTAGAATATTAAAAGTAAAATGTAAAAGATAAAATGTCTATTAAAGAGGCCAATTGATCAAATTGATCAAATTGAACTGAATCAAATCAAATCAAATCAGTTCGATTCATTTCAATTTCTATTTACAATCGATTCGATTCCATTTTCAAAAATACTAAAATTTTAATTTTCAATTTAGTAAATTTAATTCGATTTTGAATTGAATAAAATCCTCCGCCTACCAACTTCACAAAGTCAAAATAATTTGTCATTTAGCCGTATATAAGTTTTGGGTGTGCAATAATAACACCCATTATATTTTAAAAGGAAGAATTAATGTGAGATTCTTAGAAAAAAAAAATTATTGGAAAGAACAGTTTCGAACTTAAAAAGTTAAGCCGTTTATAAACCTTAAAATGGATATGAAAAGATATTCTAATAAATTTTTTTAAAAAATATCCATATATAATTTTTAATTTATTACTTTGATAAAGTGTAAAAAAAAAAATAAACACTAAAAAAAATTTAATTAACAGAAAATATTTTTCTCATTAAATAAAAAAATAAGTCGTTTTAAGAAATCATTTAAAAAGAGTAAATTATTTTTCACCTTTTGAAATCGATTTTCATACATAAATTTGTTAATATATTTTATTTTTAAATTAAAATTAAATAATGAAAAATAAATTATGTGGTTGAAAAATATTTTTCACAAAAATATTTTTTAAATATAAATTAATTTTTACAAATAAATAGAATTTAAGATTGGAGTGGTTTTTAAGATGGTTGGATTTTAAATATTAATTTCAATTCCAAGTTAACATTTGGGATTTTGCATTTACATGACTGAGTTTTGTGTGTGAGTGGAAAATTGGCAAAAGTGTGGAAAGTGCTCCACCACAAATCATTTCTTTCACCATGATAAGATGGAAAGCCAAAGAAGAAGCTAATTTAACATTATGTGTTTGGGTGATTGAAGAGATAAGCCATATCTTCACAAACATGCTTGAGAATCTTGACCAAATACCACTATTAAATGTGTTTTTTCCTAAATCCAATTTGGATTGTGCATCTTCTTTCTGTCCACACATATGACAAATGCTTATATTTATTATCACATTATGCAAATTTTAATTTTTCAAATTTATAAAAAAAAAAAAAAATTAAAAAGTCATACAGCACAACTTCATTATTTAAAATTGAAATTAAAATGTTATCACGATCGGAATTAACAGGTAGCATGAATTTTATAAATCATTTTTTATCAATTTGAATTAAAACAGAAAATTTTCCAATAAAAGATATAGGCTTATTTTTAATATTAAAATTTTATATATTGTGTATGATTATTATTTTTAAGTTATTGATAAACAGTATTCGGTTTAAATCGAAAAAATTTATTGAACCGAATTAATTTAAAATTTTAGTTCGGTGTTTAATTTATTTCATTTTATTTTGATTTTTAATTTTAAAAATTTCAGTTATTTTGATTCGGTTTGATTTTTATTAAAAAAATCAAAAAAATTAAACCGAACCGATTAGTGATAATAATATATTATTTTTGATAATACAAAAATATTGAATCATAATCAAAATTGATTTGGTTTCACAAATATTAAAATTTTAATTTTTAATTAATTCGATTCGATTCAGTTTTAAATCGAACCAAATAATTTAATTCACAATTATTTATAATTTAAATTGTGATTCTCTATATTCTAACCCGAATTATATCATTTTTCCAAAAAAAAAAAAAATCTAATAAATGGAGAATATCAAGAAACATATAAATCTTTGGACCTATTTCAGAATTCTTTTTGTGTTGCTATATTTTATTACAGGGAAAAGTTACTTTTAATAAAAATCTTTTCAATATTTGATTTCTTAGTAAAATTCTTCTTTGATTTCAATTTACTGCCAACTTGGTATGTTACAGTAAAAAGAAAGCTATGTGCTTCATTTAATTTATTGACCTTTTCTTTTCTAATTTCATTTAAAAAGACTGCGTAGAAATGTTGTGAAATTTGAGAACATAAATTAAATTACATTTATAAAATTTTAATTGAAATTAATTTATTTTTTATATTTTTTTCATATTATCTCTTTGTATTTTTTAAAAAATTTAAATGATATCCGTATAATAGGAATATTAAAAAGTTTTAAAAGAAGAATTATTATCATTTATCATTATCATGACTATCGTGACTATAAGTTATGTAAGTCAATGTAAGGATCGATGTTTGACATATTAAGATCTTGTTAGATAATATTAACTATTCTAATGAGGGGTGTACAGTTTTGATTTTAGAATGGTTCTTTCAATTCGATTTTATATATTTTATATTTCAATTCAATTTTAATTTTGATTTTTATTTCTTAAACATGATTCTTGTTCAATTTTTAATTATAATAATAAAATATTTCTAGTACTAATATATAAAAAATAATAGTACTAAATGTTGTTTATATCAAATTACTAAATTCCATATTAAAATAAAAAGTAATATCGAGCATTTATAATGCATATAATATATTCATCTAAAATTATAGCAATGCTAAATAAATAAACAAAATATAATGTCTTTCTTATTATATTTTTCAGAAAAAAAAAAAAAACAATTAGAGCTTCTAGAAGTTTTTTTGCAATATTTTCATCTAATTTTAATTTAAAAGATAAAAACTCTAAATTAGAGCTTCCAAAGCTTTATTGCAATATTATCATTTAATTTTAATTTAAAAGATAATATTTATATTAAATTATTAATAAATTACCATTTGATTATTTTAAAGATACTATCTTATTCAAAAAATTACACATAATATAAATACAAAATATTACATAGAATAAATATACAAACATAAATATAATCAACTTAGTCTCATGACATAATCAACTTGATTATATATATATATATATAAAAGTTTGGAAAACAAAACTATAACTATAATGGTGATGTTGCAGAAATTAGATTGATGACGTGTCCGGAATGAAGTTACGCTGTAACTGGATAGAACCTACAAAGAAGAAAATGTGAAGTGGTGGTGGGTACTCACGACAACCACTCCGCGCTCAAGTTAGTATACTAAAGAAGAGAATAAATGTAATGAATTGATTAGAGTGTTCTTGTATAAGAGAATAGTGTACATTTGTCTCTATAATTCTTTTCATTTTATATTATAAGAAGGTGGAGATAAATATACTATTTTTCGATAATACAACGCTAATGTGGTTGGTTGCTTGATAAGGGATGTCGCCAACTAATAGGTTGGTGATCCCGTGATTACAAACATAATGGGGATATGCTGGGCTATACTTATTAATGGTAACTTGGTGCTAAGACTCTCCCTGCTGTGGAAAGGACGAGTTTTGATAATGATCTAATTGTTATGGTGTCCGGATCTTCATTCCTCAGAAAGGACCGCATTTCCTATGTATCCGGTTATTGCCATGTGGCCCTATCTCGTAGTGATAGCTAATGGCTTATCTTGGGCGGTTGTTATGTAACATCAGAGATTCCCCCACTGATTTTCGATTCTTCAGATTCCAAGGTGATGATTTTTCTTTTTGATTACTGATGTAATAGAGACTTTGCCTAAATCCCTTTTATGTTCTTGTAATCTTTTATAATGAAAATGCTTATTTTACCTATCTTATTCGGTAGCAAAGACATTAATTTATGTGTTTTAATGTCCGGTTTAGCAAATATATCTTATAAAACTTCAATAAAATAGAATGAATATCTGGACATGTGGCCTAGCGGGTACCCACCCTTGTACCATAAGACACCTTGGGCGTTTTTGTAATAAGGGTCTTTCACCCCATTATTCATCTTGATTCTTAGTTATAAAGTTCGCCTAATCAAAATTATCCTTTGATTGGCACCCCACTTTATCTCTTGGGGATTACTAGACCCTCTTGTAGTTGTCTGGTGCAGATGACCTATTTACAGGGATCAACATCTGGCTCGTGGCCTAACGAAATTGGCCTTGCGGTCTTGTTTAGTGGGACCAATGTCCGAATGGTTTGGTGGTAACCACCTTGTGACCTGACTTAGCGAAAACTACCTTATGACTTTGTTTAATGGAACCAACATCCGAATAGTCTTGTAGGAACCGCCTTGTGATCTGGCCTGGTAAAAACTACCTTATGGCCTACGTTTAGTAGGACCAACACCGAATGGTCTAGCAGGAACTGCTTTGTGACTTGGCCTGGCAAAAGCTATCATATAGCCTAAATAATGTTACATAGATTAGATTGATGACGTGGTTGGAATGAGCTGCATTGTGATTGGTTAGAACCTGCAAGGAAGAAAATGTGAGGTGATGGTGAGTGCCCACGACAGCCACTTCGATGCTCAAGTCAGTATATCGACGAGTATAAAGAATGTAATGAATTTCTTATAGCTTTGGTATTAAAGAACAACGTACCTTTACCTCTGGAGTTCTTCTCCTTTTATACTACAAGTGTGTAGAAATTAATATGGTAATTTTTTGGTAATTTGACAGTGATGTGCCCGGCTATTTGATATGGAGCATCGCCAGTTGATGGATTGGTAATCTCGTGATTACAAGTGTAATGAGGATATGCTGAGTTATGCCTAATAACGGTAAATTCATGCCGAGACTTGCCCTATCGAGGAGAGGGTAGGTCTTCGATGATGAGTCGGGTGCTAAGGCGTCCGGGTCTTCATCCTCGGGTTGGAACATGTTTCCTACTTATCCATCTTCAAGAGAGCTAGCACTTTAGAAGGATAAAAGACGTTCGTGTGGATACCATTGAGGGTGTTCATTTCTAAAGCAGCACCATCAGTCCGGAATAGTATCTTCTCGTTGAGTCTAACAGGTTAGTCTCTTATCATTCCTTTTGAAATAAATGAAGCACTCGGATCCTGTGAAGGAAACCAGAGATTTTTTTTTTTATTTTTCCGCTGCGTGTTTTTGGGTTGCAATAATCTCTGGATTTCCTAACAACTATGAAGGAGACCCTAGAGTCGGTGGACAAGCTCCTAGTTGATTTGGATGAGGCCAACGCTTCCAAGTTGGTCCTTAAGAATCAGGCAAAATCTACCGAGGACCAAGTGGCCTTATTGCACCACCAAGTCCTAGAGTTACAAGCCCAAGTAGAAGCCTGGGCGGCTTCAACCAGGGTGGTTGAGCTGAAGGCAAAGCTACAAGAGACAGTAGCCCAGGGTGGAGAGATGTTTGTTCAAGGCCAGAATTCGGTAAGGAAGGAGCTGGTAAAGCGGTTTCCTTTCGAGGATTTTTCCTGGATAGACGACATCTTCCCTGAGGAGAAGGACGTGATTGAAGAGGAGGAGGGGCGTGTTGAGGACACTCCTGAGGACTAGGTCTCTACGGATAATATAATAGTTATAGAAAATACTAATGTAATGGAGAATTGAGTGAGGGAATCTGAGAATATCCCTCCTCTTATGTAATCTTTTCTTGATTAATAAAAATATATTTTGTCATTATTTTTTCTGAATGTCTATATACCTTATGCTCATTTAAAGCCTTCTTTTAAGATTTAAACAAACTCTTTCTTTCCAAGAATTGCTAAAGGTTAACACCCATATATCATAGTAAAATAAGTTGAAAATCCTTGAAGAATAGAGATAATATCCAAACACATGGCTTGGCTTTTACTTGCCTTAGGCCTGCTTTATACTTTTCTGATAGAGCATAATTTAGACCATTTTAACATGATGATATTGATGTTCGTTTACACTTTTTCTGCCTAATTTTGTGATTTTAATCATATTTTGCAGAAAATGGTGTAAAAAGACAATTTGGTGAAAATGCCCCTAAAACTGCCTAAAATGGAGCAAAGGAGAGCAAGCATGCCAAGTGCAACTTGAAAGGAGCCAAATAAGAAAAGTAATTTGAAATTCAAATTTCAAATCCTTAAGAGAATTCAAAATTCAAAATCAAGATTCAGCTCATTAAGGAAAGTGCTAAATAAGGAAAGTGGCAAATAAGGAAAGTGCATTCAGCAGAGCAGTTTGAAATTCAAGATCTTCAAGAATCCTTTTCCTTATTGAAGAAGTCAAATCTTATGAAGATGCACATTCAAATTTGAAATTCAAATTCAACTTGTCAAGAAAGCCAAAGAAGACACACATGTCACCTCAAGTCTTGCACATTCAAAATTTAAAATTCAAAGAGAGGCTCCACCTCATTATTGTGCATTGGGCGGCAAGGCAAGGGTTGGGCAGCCAAGAATTAAACTTGGGCAGCAAGGAAGACCTAGGGCAGCACCTAAAACTATTTAAAGACCTTTCCAAGGCTAGCCGACCTCTCTCTTCTTCTCGTCTGCATTCTCCAAGCTTGGCCGGCGCCTCCTTCCTCTTCTCCACCATTCGGTTCCTTCTCTCCTTCTTCTTTTCTTGCTTTTGGTTTTTGTTTCAGCTATGAGTGGCTGAAACCTTTTATTCTAGTTGAAGATTAGGTGATACTTTGGTTGTTTTATGGATTGTGAGATCTGAACATACATTGTTATCTTTGGTTATTCAATATTTATGCAATTTCATGCTTGTTTCCATTATTGCTTTGTTATTATGATCAATGAGGTCACTTGATTCTTGATTGCAACGTAATATATTGTTAGTTTGAATAATTTTGATTCCGTAATTGCTTGGATTGTTCAAACACAAGAACACTTGGTGTAAAAACTAAGGAAGTTGCATAATCTAGCAATATTACCATGCGTTTGGGTAGCTAGGATTAGATCTCTCTATTTCTTAATGCAATTGACAGTTGTTTTGATGCCTAAACCCCAAGGACGTTCCTTGGCAACTTGTTGATTAGTGATTAATTAGAGGACGTTCCCTAATTGGTTTATGATTAAGGAGAGACATGGTGGTGAGAAGCGTCTTCCATCTCCATAACTAATCTATTGAGTCTATCAAGGGAAACTAAGTGTTAATGATCAATCCGAACAACTAAAGTGGATCCAATTCTTCAACTAGATCTTTCTCATTATTGAAATCTCTTATTTTTATTATTCGCTTTCTTTTATTGCTTTCAGATTTTAGATCAATTCAATCAATCTCAAACCCCCCTTTTTACTTTTATTGCACTTTATTTTTATTTTGCTTTCAGTTACTTTGCTTTCAGTCTACTTTCAGTGTTTTCTCTTAGTCTTGATAAGGAAGATAGGTAAGTTTTCAATTCCCTGTTCATTTGATCCTTTCACCACTATCTGCAGTAGTAATATTGTTGATAACTAAAAAGATTATTTTTGATCAACTTTGACAACTGCACAGTAAAAAATTGGTGCCGTTGCCGGGGAATTGATTTAACTGATTTATTTTTCTTTCATAACCAGATCTGGACATAGGGAGACTCTACCTTACGATCCAAAAATTGAGCGCACAATCAGGAGATTAAGGAAGCAAGCAACTCGGCTTTGGAAGATAACTGAAGCCGAATCTGCGCAAAAAGAGCACCCCATCGCAGATCAACCTCCTGAAGCCTCTGAATCGCATCACCAAGCCACATAAATGGCTGAAAATGTGGCACAACCTGCTGTCCATGCTGGACATGCTGTCCATGATGAAATAATACAAGAAAATCCAGCCATGAGGACCCCAATGCCAAGAGAAAGAACCATGAGAGAGTTGGCAGCCCCTATAGGTGATCAAGCACCTCTTTGCATCACTTACCCACGTTTGACAGTTCCTTTTGAACTCAAAACAGGTTTGATTCATCTACTCCCTAAATTTAGAGGTCTAGAAAATGAAAATCCACACAAGCACTTAAAAGAATTTAACACTGTCTGTTCATCCATGAGGCCGCAAGGCATAACTGAAGAACATGTTAAATTGAGAGCTTTTCCTTTTTCACTTGATAATTATGCTAAGGATTGGTTGTTTTACTTACCACCTGGATCTATCACTTCATGGGATGATATGGTAATAGCCTTTCTGAACAAATACTTCCCAACTTCTAAAGCCATTGGCATAAGAAGAGAGATTAGTAGTATTAGGCAAAAACAATCTGAGGATTTATATGACTATTGTGAAAGGTTTAAAAGATTGTGTACAAATTGTCCTCAATATGATATTTCAGACAAGTCACTCATAGAATTCTTCTATACAGGTTTGCTACTATCTGAAAGGAGATTCATTGATGTAGCATGTGGAGGTTCCATTGCAGATAAAACACCTAGGGAGATGAGAGAGTTGATCTCAATACTTGCAGTCTCATCTAGGCAATATGGAGAAGAAAAGCAACTGCAGAGAGGAGCAAATGAGGTAAGTACATCTGTTCTCACTTCTCAACTTTCTGAACTGACTTCTGTTATGAAAAAATTTATCATAGGTCAAACTCAACAGGCTCAGACACCTCGGCCCTGTGGGATTTGTGAATATGTAGGACACCCAACTGATCAATGTCCTACACTTCAAGAAGATAGCCAGCAAGTGAATGCACATGGAGGATACAATAGCCAGGTAAGACATGATCCATATTTTAACACATACAATCCAGGTTGGAGAGGCCACCCCAATTTCAGCTATGGAAGGGCTAACAACTACCAGAACTACCAAAGAAATCAATCCCAACCAGCACCTCCAAGTTCCAACACTAGTCTTGACGAGGTAGTGAAGACTTTGCAAAGTCTCCAACAACAAATGGGACAAATGGCCACTTCCATAAGCAAGCTTGAATCCCAAGGTAAGCTACCTTCCCAAACGAAAACTAATCCTAGACAAAATGTGAGTGCTATCACATTAAGAAATGGGAAAGAGCTCCAAGATGCCAAATCTGAGGAAGAAAGGCCAATGGCGCAAGAACAGGTGTTTCAGAAAACCTTCCAACGCATCACCTCTCCAAGCCGAATGAGCAATCTAAACCGGTTCAACAGCCAAATGCAAATCAACAGGTAAGTTTCAAAATTCCACCTCCTTTTCCAAAAAGATTTGAAAGGACAAAAAGAAAGAGAAGAAAAAGCGATCCTTGAGGCCTTCAGGAAAGTGGAAATCAATATACCTCTACTAGATGCTGTGAAACAAATTCCCAGGTACGCAAAATTTCTGAAAGAACTGTGTACCAACAGAAGGAAGCTTGATGAGAGAGAAAAAGTAAGTGTAGGTGAGGTTGTTACTGCTGTGATAAAAAGAGAACTACCAACCAAATGCAAAGATAAAGGAATGTTTGCTATTTCTTGCAAAATTGGCAATGTTGGGATAAAGAAAGCCATGTGTGATATAGGTGCATCTATTAATGTTATGCCTCTTGCTATTTATAATTCTTTGAATGTAGGTGCACTGAAAGACACAAGAGTAGTAATTCAATTGGCTGACAGATCTGTAGTGTATCCAAAAGGAGTTCTAGTACAAGTAGATGAACTTGTCTTTCCAGCAGACTTTTATGTGATTGATACAAAGGAAGACAGTGGTAACACTACTTCAGACATCCTTCTTGGACGACCTTTCTTGAGCACAGCCAGAACCAAGATAGATGTGCATGATGGCACTCTCACCATGGAATTTGAAGGGGAAGTTATTAAATTTGAAGGGAGTTTTTGATATGAATCAAGATGATATACTAAACAATGACCTTTGTAGGAATGAGAGCCAGAAAGAGCCAGAACTGAAAGAAACAGTCTGCAGCATCCAGCAGATGAGCTGCAGACAACCGCAGGAAGAATAGAAACCAATCACACCTCTTCAGATCAGTTTGCAGAAGAACCTTGCATAGACAGAGGGCATTCCAAGCGTGCCTCTTCAGCTTGAATCGCAGGACAGTCATGCGAAACATCCCTTTCAGACAGGTCTTGCGCAGAAGGAAGAAGCTGAAACCAGTTCAACCAGACAACCAACGCAGACACCCACTTGTTTGCCCAAACAAGAGCCACTCTTGCAGCACTTTTTCGAATCTGAAGAAATTGAGAATGGCTTCTATGAACGGATCTTCCATGCCCAAACTGATGAGCCATGATATGCAGACATGGTGAACTACCTAGCCACAGGTAACTTACCTTCTGACATGCCCAAGCACACAAAAGATAAAATAAAGAAAGATGCAAAATACTATGTTTGGGATGAGTGACTCGCGGTTGTCGAACCCGGTCAAAAATAACCTTTCTAGTTATCAACAATATTACTACTGCAGATAGTGGTCAAGGATCGAATCCATAGAGAATTAAAAACTTATCTATTTTTCTTAACAAGACCAAAAGAATTAACTGAATGAGAAACTGAAAGCAATTAACTAAAAGCAAAATGAAAATAAAGTGCAATAAAATTAAAATGGGGGTTTTGAGATTGATTTGATTAAGCAACTACTGAAAGCAATTAAATAAGCGAATAATAAAATAAAAGGTAAATCAAATATGAGAAAGGTCTAGTTGAAGAGTTGGATCCACTTCAGTTGTTTGGATTGGTCATGGAAGCTTATGTTCTTTTGATTGATTCAATAGATTAATTATGGAGATGGAAAACGCTTCTCACCACCATGTCTCTCCTTATGATTAAACCAATTAGGGAACGTCCTCTAATTAATTACTAATTAATAAATTGCCAAGGAACGTCCTTGGGCCTTAGGCATCAAACAATTGTTAACTGCATGAAGAGAGAGAGAGATCCAATCCTAACTACTCAAACGCATGAGCTGTTGCTAGATCATACAATTTCCTTAGTTTTCACACTAAGTGTTCTTATGTTTGAATAATCAAAGCAATTACGGACTTAAAATTATCCAAACTAATAATATATTACCTTGCGATCAATAATCAAGTGGCCAATTTGATCAAAATAACAAAGCAATAATAGAATCAAGCATGAACTGTATGAATATTGAATAACCAAAAGACAAACAATGTGTGTTCAGATCTCACAATCCATAAAACAACCAAAGTTTCAACCAATCTTCAACTAGAATAAAAGGTTTCAGCCACTCATGGCTGAATCAAAAACCAAAAAATAAAGAAAGGAAGAAGAAGAGATGGTGTCACTTGCAATCCCGTAGGTGTGTCTTAAGGGGGTGTGAAAAAAGTTGTGGGGAGGCTCCTTATGTGTCTTTTTATAGTTGAAAGTGTTGCCCTAGGTCCTTACATGCTGCCCTTACTGCCCAAGAGGTGCTTGCTGTCCAAGTTGTATTTAAAAAGGAAAGAATCGCGTTGCAAGCTCTTCAGAAGGCAAGAGGCGCGCACGGATGCTCTGTAGAGGGAAGTTGGCGTGCGCGGATGAACGTGCAGAAGGGAAAGTGAATCTGTCCAGTCTTCCCTTTTTAGGTGGAGCCTTCGTTTGAATTTTGAATGCTGAATGCAGAAGAGGCAAGTGCGTCTTCATTAAATCTTGCTGCCTAAATAAGAAGATATGACTGCTGCAGTGTGTGCACATCTTTGAACAAGGAAAGAAAGATCTACAATTTGAATTTCAAATAATCTTCTGACTGAGCTTTCCTTATTTGCTTTTGCTTCTGCACTTTCTTTATTTGAAAACTTTTCTTTTCTGAAAACTTTTCTTATTTGAAAACTTTCCTTTTTTGGCACTTTCCATATTTGTCACTTTTTGGCAGTTTTAAGAGCATTTTCACCAGATTATCTCTTTACACCTATTATCTGCAAAACATGATTAAAACCACAAAATTAGGCAGAAAAGATGCAAATAAACATCAAGAACATAATGATAAAATGGACTAAAATATGCTCTATCAATGAGCCATATTTGTGGAAACATTGTTATGATCAAATGATAAGGAGATACATTGCAGATCAAGAGATAACTTCAGTACTCACATTTTGCCATTCATATAGTTGTGGTGGACACTTTGGCCCAAGAAAGACAGCTCATAAAATACTTGAAAGTGGCCTGTTTTGGCCCACTATTTTTCGAGATGCCTTTTTATTTTGCAGATCATGTGCGAGTTGCCAACAGACTAGAAATCTGAGCAACAGAAATCAAATGCCACAGAACCCCATCATGGTCTGTGAGGTATTTGATGTGTGGAGCATAGACTTCATAGGGCCATTCCCACCATCCTTTGGATACACTTACATCATCCTTGCAGTAGATTATGTGTCCAAATGGGTAGAAGCTAGAGCAACCAAAATTGATGATGCAAAAGCATAGTGGACTTTGTGAAGACCAACATCTTTGCCAGACATGGAGTACCAAAGGCAATCATTAGTGATAGAGGGACTCACTTTTGCAATAAGGTAGTGGAAAACCTTCTCAAAAAGCACAATGTCATACATAGAACATCCACAGCCTACCACCCTCAGACAAATGGGCAAGCTAAAGTGTCTAACAGAGAAATCAAGGCCATCCTCGAAAAGACAGTGTCCCCCAATAGGAAAGACTGGAGTGCACGTTTGGAAGATGCTTTATGGGCATACAGAACAGCCTACAAGACTCCCATAGGTATGTCTCCTTACAAATTGGTCTATGGGAAAGCCTGTCATCTTCCAGTTGAGCTTGAACACAAGGCTTACTAGGCAGTCAAGAATTGCCACATAGATCTCACGGAAGCTGGCCACCATCGTAAATTGCAACTGCAAGAGCTAGAAGAGATAAGATGAGATGCATATGAGACTTCTTGGAACTACAAAGCCAAAACCAAAGCCTCCCATGACAATTAGATTTCAAGAAAACAATTTGAGGTTGGTGATAAAGTCTTACTATTTGATTCTCATTTGAAATTGTTTCCAAGAAAGCTACGATCTAGGTGGATTGGGCCATTCATTGTGGAGCATGTTTATCCCCATGGAGCCGTAGACATCCGAAGCATAAAGATAGGAAAGATCTTCAAGGTAAATGGCCATCGCCTGAAACCTTTCTACGAAGGATTCACAATGCAAGTAGTGGAAGAAATTCCACTACACCATCTCTCTTAGTCTGCTTAAGTTGATCGCACCATGCACACCACCCCAGGGGAGTACTCAGTTTCTTTTGAACTTTTATATTTCCTATTCATTGAGGACAATGCATGAATTATGTGTGGGGGTGCATATCTCTAAATTTATTTTTAGTCACTTTTTTGCTTTCAGTTTTAGTTTGAATAGCCACAGTTTGAAATTTTTTTTCATTTTTGTTATTTTTGCTTTCATTGCACACACATTTAGCCACAGTTTTTTTTTTCTTTTTTGTGTTTTGATTTGCTTTACTCAAACTCATAGACTATGTTGGATGAGCTTTCTTTCCATGACCCCATTGATGTGATGACTCTTTAAACTTAAGTTGAATCAATTGCAGTGAGTTGTATTCATGTTTGGGAATTGCCTTTTGAATTGAATCTTTGAGCTTGCCATGGTGAAAAATATATGTTACTCATTAGAGAGAATGGATTGAAAAGATGTGTGAATGAACTTAATATGACTTGTTTTAGCAATTGGTATTGATTTGCTCAAATCCATTGAGATAGGAAATTCGACAAAGGCTTAGACTTCATGAACTGAAAACTGTTCCAATGGTTGAAAGACTATGAACAGAGCTAGTAGCTACTTGGACAGGTGACCAACTGAAAATATATACTTTCACATCAAAAGGTTGGTGACTTTTTCAAGCAAGATTTAAGTGCAAAAGGCTGAATATAGTACTTCAAGGTAAGGGCAAATAACTATAAAAGCTAGAAAGAGTCTTAACTGAACAATAATATGTGCATGTGTAATCTCTCTCTTGATAAAACGAATACTACCCATGGTAGGTAAAGGGAGACAAGGAAAGAAGGTGAGTAACCTTGGTGCATACATTCTTCACTACAATGATTTAAAGTAAGTATCTAGAGTAAGAACTTAAGTGGAAATAAAGGATCAAGTAGCAAAGAGAGCTTGTTTGACTATGTTTATTTGCTTGAGGACAAGCAAAAGGCTAGGTGTGAGGGTATTTGATAGAGCATAATTTAGGCCATTTTATCATTATGATATTGATGCTCATTTACAATTTTTCTGCCTTATTTTGTGATTTTAATCTTATTTTGCAGAAAATGGTGTAAAGAGACAATTTGGTGAAAATGCCTCTAAAACTGCCTAAAATGGAGCAAAGGAGAGCAAGCATGCCAAGTGCAATTTGGAAGGAGCCAAATAAGGAAAGTAATTTGAAATTCAAATTTCAAATCCTTAAGAGAATTCAAAATTCAAAATCAAGATTCAGCTCATTAAGGAAAGTGCTAAATAAGGAAAGTGGCAAATAAGAAAAGTGCTAAATAAAGAAAGTGGCAAATAAGGAAAGTGCATCTAGCAGAGCAGTTTGAAATTCAAGATCTTCAAGAATCATTTTCCTTATTGAAGAAGCAAAATCTTATGAAGATGCACATTCAAATTTCAAATTCAAATTCAGCTTGTCAAGGAAGCCAAAGTAGACACACATGCCTCCTCAAGTCTTGCACATTCAAAATTCAAAATTCAAAGAGAGGCTCCACCTCATCATTGTGCGTTGGGCGACAAGGCAAGGCATGGGCAGCACTTGGGCAGCCAAGAATTCAACTTGGCCAGCAAGGAAGACCTAGGGCAGCACCTAAAAACTATTTAAAGACTTCTTCAAGGCTAGCCGACCTCTCTCTTCTTCTCGTCCGCATTCTCCAAGCTTGGCCGGTGCCTCCTTCCTCTTATCCACCATGAGTGGCTGAAACCTTTTATTCTAGTTGAAGATTAGGTGATACTTTAGTTATTTTATGGATTGTGAGATCTGAACATACATTGTTATCTTTGGTTATTCAATATTTATGCAATTTCATGCTTGATTCGATTATTGCTTTGTTATTATGATCAATGTGGCCACTTGATTCTTGATTGCAAGGTAATATATCGTTAGTTTGAATAATTTTGAGTTCGTAATTGCTTGGATTGTTCAAACACAAGAACACTTGGTATAAAAACTAAGAAAGTTGCATAATCTAGCAATATCACCATGCGTTTGGGTAGCTAGGATTAGATCTCTCTATTTCTTAATGCAATTGACAGTTGTTTTGATGCCTAAGGCCCAAAGATGTTCCTTGGCAACTTGTTGATTAGTGATTAATTATAGGACGTTCCCTAATTGGTTTATAATTAAGGAGAGACATGGTGGTGAGAAGCGTCTTCTATCTCCATAACTAATCTATTGAGTCTATCAAGGGAAACTAAATGTCAATGATCAATCTGAACAACTGAAGTGGATTCAATTCTTCAACTAGATCTTTCTCATTATTGAAATCTCTTATTTTTATTATTCACTTTCTTTTATTGCTTTCAGGTTTAGATCAATTCAATCAATCTCAAACCCCCCTTTTTACTTTTATTGCACTTTATTTTTATTTTGCTTTCAGTTTACTTTCAGTGTTTTCTCTTGGCCTTGATAAGGAAGATAGGCAAGTTTTCAATTCCCTGTGGATTCGATCCTTTCACCACTATCTGCAGTAGTAATATTGTTGATAACTGAAAAGGTTATTTTTTACCGGCTTCCACAACCGCATAGTCACTTTCCTATGGCTTTGGGCATGCCTTAGGATTTATAGGAAATTGACATTGGCCGAGACTCGCCTTATGGCCTTTTGTAGTCACTTTGGATTAACGAGACCAACCCCCGGATGGTCTGGCGGAACCTGCCTCGTGACCTGGCCTGGCGGAACTCTAGCCTTGTTTAGTGGGACTGACGCCCAGATGGTCTGGTGAAACCCACCTTATGACCTGGCATATGATACCCACCTTATGGCCTTATTTAGTGGGACCAATGCTCGGATGGTCTGGTGAAACTCGCCTTATGACTTGGCCTAGTGAAACCCACCTTGTGGTCTTGTTTTTATCTCCTTACTCCTTTTTATTTTTTAAGGAAGGTAATCTCATTATTCCTTATCACTAAAGAATACAACATATGAAAAATACCTCGTTAACTTTATTATTAAAAGAATATCTTCAGGTTACAAATGTATCGAGAACGGGGGATCATTCAGCTCCCCAACTGGCTAGCTTGTAAAATACCTAGGCAAATGACCTCAGAGACTTAAAAAGGTTTTCTTACCAATCTAGTAATTATATCAACTTACTTCCCTGACTGTCCCTGGGTCCTTCCGTTATTATATGTATGACCCATATAGATTCTCGATCAGGGGTTCTTTCGGGAGTCGATTCCTTAGGCTCATGTCTTCTCTCTTCTCTTCCCTTCCTTATGAATTTTTAAAGAGTGTCATCCCTATTCAGTCTTTCGATCTCATCTTTTAGTTGCAAACATTTTTCTGTCGTATGACTATGGTCTTTGTGGAAGCGAAAATACTTTTTTCTGTCTTGTTTCTCTGCTTTCTCAGGGTTGAGCTTAGGTGGCCACCTAATTTCTTTATCATTTTTCCTAATCCACATCAAAATACCAATCCATGAGTCATTTAATGGAGTATAATTCTAATACTTACTTTGCTCATCCCTCCTTCGAGAGATGGAATAAATCCTGTGATCTTCTTTATGTCCTCACCTCTCAGACTTTTGACTTGCCCTCTTGTCTTCTTTTAACGCATGGACTTCGTCATCTAACCTAATATATTTCTGGATTTTTTTTATCAACTATTGATATGTTTCAGTTGGAATTTCAATTAGGGAATCCATGAATTTGATGTTGTGGATTACTTTCTTTAATGCTTCATACACTATCTCATGATTTAACTCTTCCACCCTTATGGCTTCAGCATTAAAATGTGAGATAAAACTCCTCAAAGACTCACCTTCTCCTGGATCTTCCAAAAGTCAGAGGAAAGCTTTTTAGCAGGTATGCATGTAATGAATCTGGATTTAAATAACGTAGCGAAGTGCGTAAAGTTTTGAATTAAATTTGGACTCAGATGTTGGTACCACTTCTAAGCCAAACCTGTGAGCGTTGAGGGAAACACTCGGCACAACACAAAGTTGTTGACATCCTAAAGTTGCATAGTCATCCTAAAGATTTCTAGGTGGCTCCTAGGGTCTGTTGTTCCGTCATATTTATCCACGCCAGGTAGTTTGAACTTGGTTGGAAAAGTTTCTGCAATAATTTATTCCAATAGAAGGGAGGCTCCATCTAAGCTAAAATCTTCCTCTTATTCCTTTTGGTACATTTGCACAACCCGTACTATCTTCCAATCAATGCCTTTTGGAGTTTCGTCTAATTCGTCTTCGGTCTCAGCCTTTCCTTTAGGTCGTCCTTTGACCACTTCTATTCGAGCCTTTGGGGTGTCTACGGAAGCTTCCTCTCTTCCTCCGAGAGGCATGTTTAACGCCTCTTCCCGAGCCTTATACTGCCCGAGGGTGGTCTGCAGCCTTTGGATGTACTGGAGCACCTGTTCGTTGTTTAAATTATTGAAGTTTGCTTCATCGACTAGTGGGGGCATGTTTTCCCTATTGTTAGGGACAGAAGAAATGATGACACCCTTGTTGGTAGAAATATTAGCAGCAGCTCGTGAACTACCAGCCATTTAAAGAGTGGGAAGATAGAGAGGTTTCTCTTCATAGAAATGAGTAGGAAACTAGACGTAATCCAAATGAATAGTGGTGATTCAAAGGACCTCTTGGCAACAAAATCAAATGATGTTGCAGATATTAGATTGATGATGTGACTAGAATGAAGTTGCACTGTGATTGGTTAGAACCTGTAAGGAAGAGAATGTGAGGTGGTGGTGGCTGTCCGCGACAGCCACTCTGACGCTCAAGTCAATATATCTACGAGTATAGAGAATGTAATGAATTGCTTAGAGTTTTGGTATTAGAGAATAATGTACCTTTACCTTCGGGGGCCTTCTCCTTTTATACTATAGGTGGGTGGAAATGAATATGGTATTTTCCGGTAATCTGGCAGTGATATGGCCGACTGCTTGATATGGGACATCGCCAGTTGATGGATTGATAATCTCGTGATTATAGGTGTAATGGGGATATGTTGGGTTATGCTTGATAATGGTAACTTCATGTCGAGACTCGCTTTGTCGAGAAGAGGACGAGTCTTTAATAATGAGCCGGGTCTTAAGGCGTTTGGGTCTTCATCCTCGAGCTAGACCATATTTTCTATTTATTTAAACCTTACCACGTGAACCTATCTCGTAGTAACAGTTATCTTTAGGTGATTGTTAAATAGCATCACTAACTAATTAAATTAGTTAATTATATATTTTAAAACATTTAATAACTAACTAGCATCTATGACTATTTTATATTGTGAGTAATTATTTAATAGTTTGTAGAGAGATTTTATATTAAATTATATAAATAATTTAATTTATAAAAATAGATAGATATAATCTAAGAGACTACATATATTTTCAATAAGTTAAACTTTGATCAAGTTGAGTTTTGAACAACTTACGAAGTGTTTAATTTGTTCATATTGTACTTATTTCTAATTTTTTTACTATATATTTTTTAACTCTTTATAAAATTAGGATTTGAAATTTTTAAAATTATATTATTTTAAAAAAATAATTTTGATAATATATATATATATATATATATATATATATATATATATATATATATTATTGCATATAAATATATAAAATTTTATTTAACTATATAATGTACATACATCATTAAAACTATTTTATATATATATTAGTTTTTTGATATAGTAATGATACGGTTCTTGATAAAAAAAAATAAAAATAAAATAAATTATTTAAATAATTTTGGTTTGATATTATTGGAAAATCTATAAATTTTTTAGAATCGAAATAATTAAACAATACACCAGTTTACCTTGTATCACATAACATATACATAATCATATATTTTATATAAACCATACATATGATTCATAGTCTAAGAATTATCTGGAATTGCAGTGTATTGTACAAGAGTCCAAGTACCTAGATATCCTCAAACTCCATGATCGATATCCTTTTACGCTATGCGAACACAGGAGGTCACCCGACGCATATAGGAGGTAGCCCGACATCCACAAGAAAAAGCTCAAACCAGAAATAAATCTTAAGGGAGGAGAGGACTTTTTTAAGAGAGGTTTTTTCATGAGTGCAAAGAGAGAGCATACTCTCTTGGTTAACGATCATCTTTTGGAGAAAAGGAGTTGCACTCACTAAGAGCCATTATGCCATATAATTGCCAAAGATTTGAAATTCAAAATTTTTTTTCTTCCTTTTTTTTAATTTATATAAAATAAATTAAAATTGAACTATTATAAATAAGATACATAATCTTATTTCAGACTTTTTTATTTTTTGTTCTTTCTTGAATGTATAATTTCTTTTATCTCCCACTCATACATGATAGGAAATGATGATATATACATTGCTATTTTCATACTTAATAAATAGACTGTGTGACTTGTACATATATGTCTGTTAGGGCAATATAACCACTCGAATGGTGAAATTCAGAGTAGTTGCAGTATGCAATACCCTAGATTATTTATCACATTAAATATTTATATAATCTCAGTTATTTTCTTTTATGTCCATAATTATGTTTTATTCACAAATAAATATAATTGACCAGTCAATGAATACAAAAATAATGTGATACTTCTATATGATCTTCCTTACATCTCGATACTCTCAGCCTTAATTCAATTTGTTTTTCTAGGAATATCTCGTCAGATCGCATCATTCATAATTATCTAATAGTATCATAAGATATAACAAACATTAAATTAAGTTTTAAGTAACAGTTAGAGTCCTAAATATATTAGTAAGATTACTTATAATCTTTAGGGTCTCTCACATTAACAAGCAGAGATTAGCGCTTGTAAACCCATTATTAGTCACAAGCACATGTGGTATGAATTACAAGCTACAATATGTCTTCCATTTATAATGGAGCATATGTCTCTATTTAAAATATCATATAGATGATAATCTGAGCATACTTAATGATCAAAATTGAGTTCTCAAAACTACTCATTTTAAAACAGAACTCTATCTAGCTGTTAAGACAGATAATGTGACTTATTCATATAAGATCAATGTATTTTAATACAATGATCGTCCACTATTATTCTCAATCTCTTTGAGATGACATCTCATATTATAGATTTTTTTTTAGCTCTCAATTTTATTCACAGATAAAATAAAACTTATAAATATTTTGTGTTTTGTTATCTCACTAGATAATAAGACCAATGTCGTATAAGGAGGCATTTGTTATTTGTCTGATATACTTCTCTTAATTATATCCTTAATATAAGATAGTATGTATGAATTGCGCAATTGCAATTAATAATTAAAATACATTAACTCATTATCTTATCCTGTATACTAACTTAATCACTTTACAAGGCTACACAAAATATCTTTTGTACTTGTCTTTAATAAAAGACCTAAAGTCATTTCATGCGTAGAAACAAATCTTTCATTTTATGTGCATCTATATCTCTAATATAATAAACTGTAACTTCTTACTTCTTAAGAAGATATATCTTGAGATAGATTTAGACTCATCTAAATCTCTTCTACTTTTGCATCCCTATGTCTCCCACTTGTAGACTATTTCCTTGATAACATCAAAAATAATCTAATATACATCTAAGATATCTCTATATCCAATTCTACAATATCTAGTGTGTTTGCCTAAGATCATATTGATTTACTACTAGGGGTGTAAACAACCTGAGCCGAGCCGATCTTTGAAGAGCTCAAGCTTGGTTCGTTAAAATTTTTTCGACCTCAAGCCGAATTCAAGCTTTACTCATTTCAAACTCGAGATGAGTATTAAGAAGCTTAAGCTTGGCTCGTTTAGCAAACAAGCTTAGACAAGTCGATCTTTTATCTAGTTTAGTCTTGAATAGTTCACGAGTAGTTCAATTTATTTACATGTGTAATGAGTTTTAGTTTAAAACTAATAAGTTTAAAACTAAAATAATTTTAGTTAAATAAGTATATTTAAAAATTAGCTTGTAAACTTATAGAGATAAGCTTTTAAATCTTAATGATCCAAATATATGCAAGTCTAAGAGTACAACTAAACTATACAGAGCTGAATTTTAGAAAATTTAGGTTTGGCTCATGAAAATATATGCAGAGTTTGAGGTTATTTCTCTTATGATAATAATCTCAACGTACGTAACGAGACTGTTCAAGAGCCTATTTGCGAGCCTACTTATGAACTCAAAAATGAGCCGAGTTCACGAGCCGAATACTATGGAGCTCAAGCGTGGCTCGTTTACCAAATGAGCCTAAAAATTAAGTTCAAGCTTGGCTCGTTTAGAAATCGAGTCGAGCTCGGTTGAGCTTTTATCGAATCGAATCTCAAGTAGCTCACAAACGATTTGGTTCATTTACACCCTTATTTACTATACTCATAGCATAAAACATAGTCTAGTACATTGTATAATTAGGCTCCTGATCTCACTCTTATATGGATCATTTTTATTTGAGCTCTCTCTATTGGAGTCTTAGGTCATAATCTACGGCTTAAAAATTTTTCTTTGGAAAAAATGAGTATTTATAGGTTTGAAATCTTGCATATTCAATTACTCTAAGACTTGTATGATATATTGCTCTTGAAAAGAAACAATAGTTTTCTTAATGATCCCTAAAATCTTGACTCTAAAATTATATGCAATTTCTCCATTTCTTTTATCTCAAAAGATGATAATTAAACCTTAACGGTTGCGATATACTCACTATCATTTCTAGCTATTAGTATGTCGTCTACTATACAATGATAAGATTACTAATTTATTCTTAGATATTTTATGTATATTTTCAATGATCCTCATTTATCGTAGTGAAATCATAAAATCCGACAGTATTATGAAATCTAATATAACATAGTTCTGAAGACTATTTGAGGCCTTATAATGACTTTAAGAATCTACACACTTTGTGTTCTTGACCATTTATATTGAAACCTGTAAACTGTTTCATGTAAATTTTAATTCTTTATTTGAGAAAAAATAGTCTTCACATCCATTTGATGTAATTTAGAATCCAAGTTAGCAACTAATGCTTAGTAACTAATGCAATAAAAAAAATCTTATCAAGGTACACCTCACAACAGATTCAAAAAATCCTTATAATTTTTTCCTTCCTATAATGTGTACCCCCTTAGCTTCCAAATGAGTTTCGTATCTCTTGATACTATCGTCAGCCTTACACTTCACTTTGAGAATCCACTAATTCTTAATCGCTTTATGTCCTAATTGCAACTCTACATTGACTAACTCTTTATTGACTCCATTTCCTATTCCATTGTTTTAATCTATTTCTTTCTTAGCTAAAGATCTAAGAGTTTAAGAAACACATTTCTCAGCTCATCTCCATTAGGGGTAACAATAAATACTTCCCTTTAATCTCAAAACAACTGGAAATACTTAGATGGCACGTTCATCATAGCTGAGATTGATCTATTGACTCATCAATGTGCATGTTACTCCCATTTGGACCAGATTCGATGACTACACTCACTTCAAGATGCAATTATGAAATAATGACTATATTCATTTGTATTCATATTGCTCTCACTTGGATGTGTGTTTGTCAAAAAATTTCTTTAGCGGAAGCAGTCTGGTTACGAGTTTAATTTAAAGGTAAGACTTATTCTATCTCCTTATTCTTGAAAGAAAAAAAAATACTATAAAAATGCGATCTCTTATGATTCAAACTCAGTTAAACTTCCATTCTCTTGCTCACTAAATAATACATATCCTTCTAATTGCTTAAAGATATTTTGGAAAGAACATATTCTTCTCCTTGGTCCTCCAAATTTATATGAAGGTTCATGAGTAATTTTATATCCCTATGATTTTAAAATCTACAAACAAATTTGTGTTGGAGTGGAAGTTACTGATTATATGAGTATTAGGTTAAGTTCAATAGAGATTACTAATAATGTAGCACCCGAATAGATGATTGACAAAATTAGCTCATCTCATTATTGACCTAATTTAATAGGGTTCTATTTCTCTTTTCTATTATATAATTTCAAAATTGCTCTCACATAAATTTTCTACATCGATTGGTTTTTAAAGTCTTTGATTTTCTGTCTAATTGATTCTCAACTAAATCTAAAAATTTATTGAAACAACTTAAAATCTCAATTTCATAAGATATCAAATAGATACAACCTTACAGAGAGTAGTCATTAATTACAAAATATATGCCTATATGTTTAGCCCTAATACATATAATCACATTTACTAGAAAATATTAAATACAATAGAAATTCTGCTCTTGTTCTAGATTATTTTAAATTAGGCAATATTTACAAGTGGACATATCTACTTTGTTAATATTATCTAATAAGTCCACTTTATCTAATTGTCACGTATCATTTAACCTACGTAGCCAAACATAGAATACCACGTATTTACATCATTCAAAAACATATCTAAAGATGTAAAAAAGGAAAAAGAAAATATATGATTGAAGTTACATATAACTTCTAAACCAATATGAGTATTCATGAAATATCTAGAACTACTAGAACTTGTACTTAAAACAAGTTTATATCTAGTTTATGAAAAATAAAAAAAAATTAAGTTTAAACAACACCAACATAAATAATAAATTCCATTGAATTTGTAGAACAAATTGGATATTATGTAGGAATATAATTTACTTGCTACATATAGCAAGCTCGCAGGTGCATAAGCCCTTCACCTACACTTTGGAGTTATTTCCTAATAAATATCTATCTTGTTCATAGAAAAAGTCATCAAAATTCCACGAAGGTATTTTGATCCTATTCTATACAGTTAAAACATTTGACCTTAGCAATATTTTCCTTCTTCTATCCAAAAGAACCTTTGCCATTCCCTTTATTGTTGTTTCTTATTGGGCTTAACTTCTTTTTTTTTTTTTATCCCATGCTATTTACCACCTTGATGTTTTCACTAGTTTCTCTTTCTTCCTTAGGAATTAAAGCTAGTTACATACACTTTTGTACTCATTAGATTTAAATGCAAACATTCCTGCTTTAGCTCTAAGAAGCGCATAACATCTTCCATATACTTAATATGGACGTTATGGGGTAACTAGTATTTTTCATGTGATCCTAGGTATTTGAGTAAAGAACATATGACCGCTTGAACATTTTGTTTGAAATCAAAATATCATGACCATCTTTTAGCTCATTTACTATACTACTCATGATCTTAAGACATATTCTTATATCATAATGAAAACTCTTCTTATAAGTGTTTGATTACATAGTGTAAGCTATAAAATTAACAAGCAAGATTCAATCAAATCTCACTTTCAGGTGCAGACCATATGTCACATGAATAGAATTCAGTTCCACCATGAGTAAATTATCTATCCTTACGTAGCATACTTGATGCTAACAAATTAACTAAACTGAACTTCTTGGACTGGTATTGCAATTTGAGAAAGGTTCTTAAGCAAGAAAAGCGGTTATATATTCTCAATCAAGACATACATGATGTTCTTGATAAGAATACTAGTGACGATGTTAAGGATAAGTATGATCATCATATTGATGATGATGTGCAAGCTACATGTGTGGTGTTAGCTAACATGAGTCCTGAGCTTCAGGTATATTTATGATTGAGGAAAGGAGAGGTGGACCTACGAGTGGCAAGTGGAGTAAAGATTGCTACATTAGCTGTAGGAATTTATTATCTGCCTGTACCTTCTGGCTTAATATTAGAATTAAATAATTGTTATTATGTTATAGCACTTCTCAGAAACATTATTTCAATTTCATTTTAGCCTTGAATATTGGATTCAAGTTTATTGTTGAGAAAAACACTTGTTCTTTTATAATAAAGGAGCTTATTATGAAACTGAAATTTATATAGATGGTCTATATAATGTTTCTTCTGAAAGCCTGATAGAGCATATTTTAGTCCATTTTATCATTATGTTCTTGATGTTTATTTACATCTTTTCTACTTAATTTTGTGGTTTTAATTATGTTTTGCAGATATTAGTTGTAAAGAGACAATCTGGAGAAAATGCTCTTAAAACTGCCAAAAAGTGCCAAATATGGAAAGTGCCAAAAAAGGAAAGTCTCCAAATAAGGAAAGTTTCCAGAAAAGGAAAGTTTCCAAATGAGAAAAGTGCAGAAGCAAAAGCAAACAAGGAAAGCTCAGTCAGAAGATTATTTGAAATTCAAATCGCAGATCTTTCTTTCCTTGTTCAAAGATGTGCACACACTGCAGCAGTCATATCTTCCTATTTAGGCAGCAAGATCTCAAAGAGATGCTCTTCCTCTTCTGCGTTCAACATTCAAATTTCAAAAGAGGCTCCACCTAAAAAGGAATGTATGGAAAGCATATCTTCCACTTTGAAAATCAAAATTCGTGCATCCTTCCTATTCAGAAACAATCTGCGCGCTTTCCTCTTCTGAAAGCCATCTGCGCGCCACCTTCCTTTTCTGTAACAACTTGGGCAACAAGTTGAGCATGGGCAGCATCTTGGGCAGCCTCTACACTAATTAGGAAGTAAGGTCAGCATCGAAACTTATTTAGGAAGCACAATCTGCGCCTCTTTCCCTTTCTGAGACCAAACCGCGCGCACCAACTTCCTTCTGCAAAGCATTCGCGCGCAGCCTTCCTTCTGAAGCCGAAAAATGCGATTCTTTCCTTTTCAGACATAAATTGGGCAGAAAATACCTCTTGGGCAGTAAGTATGACCTTGAGCAACACTTTTCAACTATAAAAAGCCACATAAGGAGCCTCTACATGTCTTTGAAGCTCCCCTTGGGAGACACCTACGAAATTCACATCTCTTCTTCTACCTTTCTTCTTTTCTTTTATTTTTAGTTTTGTTTCAGCCATGAGAGGCTGAAATCTTTTATTCTAGTTGAAGATTAGGTGATACTTTGGTTGTTTTATGGATTGGGAGACTTGATCAAACATTGTTTAACTTTTGGTTGTTCAATATTTATGCAATTTCATGCTTGATTTCAATATTGCTTTGTTGTTTAGATCTACGTTGATTCTTGATTGCAAAGTAATAATATGTTAGTTTGGATGATTTAAGTTCGTAATTGCTTAGATTATTCTTACATGAGAACACTTGGGATAAAACCCAAGGAAATTGTATGATCTAGCGTTATCTCCATACGTTTGGGTAGCTAGGATTGGATCTCTCTATTTCTTAATGCAATTGACAATTGTTTTGATGCCTAAGGCCCAAGGACGTTCCTTGGCAATTTGTTAATTAGTAATTAATTAGAGGACGTTCCCTAATTGGTTTAATCATAAGGAGAGATAATGGTGGTGAGAAGCATCTTCCATCTCCATAACTAATCTATTGAATCAACCCAAAGGAAACTAAGTGTCAATGATCAATCCCAACAACTAAAGTGGATCCAACTCTTCAACTAGATCTTTCTCATTATTTATTTCTCTTTTATTTTGTTATTTGCTTATTTTAATTGCTTTCAGTAGTTTGTTAATCAAACCAATCTCAAACCCCCCCATTTTACTTTTACTGCAATTTATTTTTATTCCACTTTCAGTTTTATCTCGTTTCAGTTTATTTTGCTTTCCGTTTATTTCTCTTTCAGTTTTATCTCGTTTCAGTTTTATCTCATTTTCAGTTTATCTCGTTTTCAGTTTTCTTCTTTTTCAGTTTATTTTTGTTTCAGTTTATTTTATTGGTCTTGATAAGGAAAATAGGTAAGTCCTCAATTCCCTGTGGATTCGATCCTTTCACCACTATCTGCAGTTGTAAATTGTTGATAACCAGAAAGGTTATTTTTGACCGGCTTCGACAACCGCGAGTCAAAGCCTATTCTCAATATAAAAGGGACTCGAATTAGATAATCAACTTTCATCTCTATTTTGGCATTATCACTAAGTTATATAAAGATGGATATCATGATCCATTTGATTATGAATCATATGAAATTTGTGAAACTTGTTTAATAGGTAAAATAATCAAAACACTTTTTAAAGGAAAAGGTGAATAGTCACAAGAATTATTGGGTCTTATACATATGGATGTATGTGGACCAATGACTACCTAAGCCATAGGTGGATACCTTTATTTCATAACACTGATGACTATACTGGATATAGTTATGTGTATTTAATGAAATACAAGTCTGAATAATTTAAAAAGTTCAAAGAATTTAAATTTTAAAGTTAAAAAATAGACTGGCAAAAGTATTAAATCACTTAGATCTGATCAAACTGATGAATACTTAAGTCATGAATTTTGCGATTATCTAATAGAGAATGAGATTGTCTCACAATGGACTTCACCTAGAACACCACAACACAATAGAGTTTCAAAAAGGAGATACCGTACTTTGTTAGATATGGTACGGTCTATGATGAGTCTTGCAGACTTACCTCTATCCCTTTGGGGATATGCCTTGCAAACTGTGATATACCTTCTTAATAGTGTTCCATCCAAATATGTTAATAAGATCCATATGAGATGTGGACTAACAAAAGTCAATCTTATCACACATTAAGATTTGGAGATGTAATACTTATGTGAAGCATCTAGTATCTGATAAGTGGGGAGCTAAGTCAGATAAATGTGATTACTTCTATCATCCCATTAAGAAAAGGTATTTATATCAAAACATGTTATCTTTCTAGAAAAGCAATTTCTTTTAAAAGAAGTACTGGGAGTTAAATAGAACTTGAAGAAGTTTAAGAACCACAAACAAACATCCAAGTGGAACTGAAATCATAGACTATAATGTCTTCTATGGAAACACAAAGTTTCATGCAAATGGAACATATGTTTTGATAAAATGATCAAACTGTTTGATTTTATCATGGATGAACCTTGTGTACAAGAAGATTAGTGGGAGTGGAGTTGTATTTCTTATTTTATATGTAGATGACATATTAATAATAGGAAATAATATTCCATTACTACAATTTGTAAAGATTTGGTTATTCAAAAATTTAATTATGAAGTATTTGGAATTAGCCACTAAGATCTATAGAGATAAATCTAAATGGTTGTTTGCTTATCCAAAATCCACTCAGATTGAGAAAATGCTAAAAATAGTTTAGCATAGAAGATTCCAAGAAAGGATTCCTGACTATGTCACTTGAAGGGACTGATAAACTCAAAGTTCATGGATATTTGGATGTGAATTTCCAATCAGATTTTGATGATAACAAATCTCAAAATGGTGGAGCAGTGAGTTGGAAAGGTTCCAAACTAGAAACCACTATAAATTCTATAACAAAAAGCCAAGTATACTTCTGTGTCCTGGGCAACAAAGGAGACAATTTTAGATCAGAAAGTTCATTTCTGAACTTAGCGTGGTTCCTAGCATTGTTGATCCAGTTACAATGAATTGTGATAACAATGGAGCCATTGCATGAGCAAGGGAACCCAGGTCTCATCAAAGATCCAAGTATGTACTTAGGTGATTCCAAATGATGAGAAAGATCATTAAAAGGAAATATGTAGAGATAAAGCAAGTTCCACTAATAAAAATCTTAAAGATTCTCTTACAAAGGCATTATTCCAGTAGAAACATAATTACCGTATTTATAGTTATGTGATAAGTTATATGGATGATTGGCTTTAGTGCAAGTGAGAGATTGTTAGTAATATACCCTACAGCCAACCGGTTGATTGTAGTTGGATATTATTATTTATGTAATTTAAGTATTTAAATACAATATTATAAAGGCAATTATTTATCTTTAGTGTTAATTTAGTTGAATTTCGAGTAAAGATAAAGACCATAGGACTATATTACTGTGCAAGCAAAATTATAATGTAGTTATAATTGTGAGATTCTTATTGCATTTAGAGTCTCCAAGTGTTCTTAGTCGATGTTCTTATCATGACTGGACAATGATTAGAGCTATTGAGACTAGTACATATTATGTTCTTTCCTTTTAGAGGAAGCAATTGATCTCATAGTTTGAGATGTGTGAGATATCCAAAACTAATATGTAGGTGCTTATTTTATGAATAAGTGCACTGAACTGACCTGCATGAGAAATTCATATGGAAAATAATCATTATATATGGATTACTCAAGTGATGATTGTGTAAGTGATCCTTTAACTTGAAATCAATAAGTAATCTTATATAAGGACTTTTATATTTTGATTCATCTTACACGTTGCTTGGTTTATAAGTAACAAATGGAGATGAATTGGATATTTTAGAAACTGTATGAAGGCATTTATGTGATTGAGATAAGATTCATCACCCTAGGTTAAATTAGGGAATGTCCCATTTGCTCTCTGCTAGCATTAATCATGAAATCCTTGCGCAAGGTGGAATGAAATTAGCAAATGAGATTTGAAATTTCATTCAATAGGTCAATGGCTAATAAATAAAAATTAATATGATTTAATATTGCATACACATTTCATATATCAAATGTTAAATTGGGACATTTATGATGAATGTATATTAATTACACTGACAACCCACGCACTGAAAGATTAAGTCAAACCACTTTTGACATTCTGAATATTTGGGTAGTCTTGACATGTTGCTAGACAATGTTCTTAACTTTCAAATTAATTAATTAGTTAATTATATTTATTGTCAATATATTTGAAATCTAATGCGTCACACACATAAACAATTGCATGAGAAAATAAAATGAGAAGTGAAATCAAGTAGGACTTGATTGCATATAAATTGGCATTGCAACAAAATTATAATTTGAAAAAATTATAATTTTGATCTAATTAATTAAGTAGGGACTTAATTAAAACTGTCTAAGATTTATATGGCTTACTTATTAAAGTTATGGACTATAGTAATTTATTTATTTAATTAGTTAAATATATAAATAAATACTATTATACTGAAATCCTAGGGTTTTAATATAAAATGGCATCTTATGAGATCCTAAAAGTACTCCTCGTAGAAACTCTTTTGAGAGCCTCCAGAATTCGTAGGAAAGGTAGAGAGTTAGCACTCAAAATCTCTCCCCTTCTCAAAACCTTAGAACAGCTAAGATAGATGAAGGTGAAAAAGATATGAGACGAACTCACATGAAGGTTGTTTTCCATTTGTGAATGTGGAGCATTGAAGGAAATAGCTAAGATAGATAAAGGTGATATACTTGTACAATTCCTAATGGACTAAATAGTTCTTATGACAGCTTTAGGAACTAGATCTTTCTTATGGATCCACTTCCATTTGTTTACAAAGCATATTCACTCATACTCAGAGTAGAAAAATAGAGAGAAGTGAGCACACTAATGCCTGATAGTATTGAGCCATTAGTTGCAATGATGGCCAAGGTACCTAATCCTAACTTTCGAAAGGAAAACTTAGGAACTTCCATAAAATTCTACTTCAAGAAAAAGGATAGAAGAGATGACAGATTCTGTGACAACTATGAAATGAATGGACACACCAGAGAGAATTACTTCAAAATCATAAGTTATCCAGAATGGTACAAGCCTAAGAAGGGAGCACAATATACAAATTTCACCATTGTCTAAGAGACAAATGAGATTGTTGAACCAGACAAAGCAACTACATCATGTACCAAAGATGAGTAGCCTGCCAACCTGACCAACATCAAACAACAGGAAGTAATAAAAATTATGAAAGGTAAAATGATGAATGAAGCCAATTGTGTTTGAATATGCTGGGTTTGCATATAATGTTTCTACACAAAATCATTCTCTTAACACAACCTGGATCATAAACAGCGGTGCAACAATAAACATGTGTTTTGATAAAAATCTATTTAAGAAAAATATACAAACTAGATACATCTAACCCTGTGATTTTATCTGATGAATCATTAAAAAATGTTAAATACTCTGGAAGCATGTGTTTACATTCATCATTCACTTTATACAATGTCTTATACATTTCAGATTTTAAATACAATTTACTCTCAGTAAGTGCCTTAGCCCAACAGTCCCATATTTTTGTCATCTTTCTACCTAACAAGTGAATCTTGCATAACCTCTAGACTAATAAGGTGGTTGCAACCGGTAAATTGAATAAAGGATTATACCTACTTTCTCACAGTCTTTTTCCACAGTCCATAACATGTTCTTACTCTTTCAATGTCAATCCTATTACTACTATATCTTAGTCTTTCAATTGTAATACAAGTCCTTGTGTCCATCTTACTATCTCCAATATAACCCAGTCTTCCATTGGAAATTCTATTTTACATAATGCAAATAAAATAGACTCTTTATGGTACACAAGCTTTGGACATGCTTCTGCATCCAAACCACAACACATATCTGAAATTACATACAATTTAGATACCACAACCTGTGAAATATGTCCAATGGCCAAGCAACACAGGCTATCATTCCCCAAAAATCACAATACCAGTCCTTAATTTTTTGATTTAGTCCACATGGACTTATGGGCAACTTATAGGCACAAAACCATGAATGGAGCTTCATATTTCCTCACTATATTGGAACAACCCTATCATCCAGCAAACAAGTCAACACAACCATAAACACTTTCCTCAAAATGATTACTTACCATTTCCACACCACAGTGAAACACATTAAGACTGATAACGCCACTGAGTTCGTCAACTCAGAATACAAAGCTTTGTTCAATAACTTGGGCATTATTCATCAAAGATCCACACCCCACACCCCTCAATAAATTGGAAGAGTGGAAATCAAGCACAAACATTTATTATAGTGCAAGAGCAATCATGTTTCAATCTGCATTCCCAACACAATTCTAGGGAGAATCAATGCTCCCAAGTTCAATTATTAGATGGAAAACACTATATGAATTGCTTCATAAACATCCACCTGATTACAGCCCACTAAAATCCTTTGGTTGCCTTTGTTTTGCCACCAATATCAACCCCACAAATATAAATTTGAACCTAGGGCCTTCAAGTGTGTCTATTTAGGTCATGCTAGTGATCACAGAGCCTTTAAACTCCTTAACTTAGAATCTAAAACCATTTGCATATCCAAAGATATGAAATTTTAGGAAACTTCCTTCCTCATAGGACAATTTTCCACCTAGCTCCTCCCACATATCCTTTACCAGTCTCTAATGAATCTCCTTCTATCACATCAGAATCATCTGAGTCTTCCCCTCACTCAGTACCATCACCTAATCATTAGCCTTACAACCCTTTCTGCTAGTCCACCTATTGTTTGCACAAGCTCTAGGGTTTCATAAAACCAACTTGGTTAAATGACTTTGGTTCCACAGCTATTCAATCTCATCATCCTCAAATTTCTACTACCAACATTTCTCATCTAAAAGATCCTCCAGGTATGCCCCCTTGAACCTTTTACACCATTAAATATTATTTTTATCTCAAAATATTTTGATTTTACTACTACTTTGTCTGCTATTCATGAACCTAAATCATATGCTAATGCTAAAAGTGATCCTGAATGGGTTGTTGCTATGCAACATGAGCTAGACACCCTCAAATCAAATCTGACATGGGCATTGGTACCTTTTCCTATGGATAAAAAATTCATTGCCAGCAAATGGATCTACCGATTAAACATAAATTTGATGGATCAATAGACAGGTATAAAGCGAGACTTGCAGCCAAAGGATTCAACCAACTTGAAGAATTGACAATGTTGAAAGCTTCTCTCCAATAGCAAAACTAGTAACTATACGAATTTTTCTTACTCTTGCTACTGTAAAATGTTGGCCGATACACCAACTTGACATAAATAATGCTTACATGCATGTCATCATTAAAGAAGACCTGTATATGCTCCTTCCCCTGGTTACACAAAGGCAGCCAAACTCCACAAGTCCATCTATAGGCTCAAATAGGCTAGACGCAATGGAACAAAGAATTTACTTTGAGGCTTTTACAATTTGGCTTCCATCAATCTATTCATGATTATTGCTTATTTACCAAAGGTACTGGTCCTCATTTCTTGGCCATCATAGTGTACGTTGACGACATATTACTCACTGAACCAAATGAAGAAGGAATTGAAGCTGCAAAATCCTTTTTGGAGAACATGTTTACTATCAAAGACTTAGGCCATGTCAAGTATTTTCTTAGGCTCGAAATTGCAAGATCCTCAACTGGCATGTATCTGAGTCAGAAAAAGTATATAACTGATATCATCATCGATGCTAGTTTGCTCATTGCCAAGCTCTCCATTATCCCTTTACATAGGGGTTTTAAATTGTCCAAGGACAACCCTCCAACACTCATGAAGCCTAAAAAATATCGAATATTAGTAGGTTGTCTTTTGTATCTTAATCTAACTATACCAGTAGTTTCTTTTGCAGTACAACAACTTAGCTAGTTCATGTAATCTCATCAACAATCTCACTGGTACGCTGCCCTCCAAGTCTTACCTTATCTCCATGGCACTTCTCATGGCTTATTTTTTCTTGTACGTAACTCTAATTCTCTAATGGAACATGTACCATTTCATGCAAATCCGTCTCCGGATAATGTGTGTTCCTCAATAATTCTCTCATCTCTTGGAAATCCAAAAAACAATCCATAGTAAGTAAATTATCTGCTGAAGCTGAGTACAGCAGCATGGCATCTATGGTTTCTAAACTCTAATGGATCTCTTATCTATTGCGTGATTTCCATATTCCTCTCTCCACTCCCATCCCATTCTATTGTGACAATAAAGTTGCAATTCATATTGCCAACAACCCTGTGTTCCACAAGTAAACAAAACAACTAGATATTGATTGTCATTTAGTTCAAGATCAATGTACTAAAGGCTTCATCACAACCATGCACACATTTTCCAAAGTCCAGTCAGCTGATATCTTCACCAAATGCTTGGATTGTCCACTTTTCTCCTCTTTTGTCTCCAAGCTAGGCTTGGTCTCTCCCCAGTCTCCAGCTTGACGCCGCTGGGGATGGAGGTGGATGTAAGCAATACTGTAATACCCGGCTAGAGTCCGGCATCGGAATTCCTGTCGTCCGGTGGAATCCAGGATGTCGGCATTCTCTAGAAGGGTAAGATTTATGTTTTTCTAAAGTAATGTAGTATATTTTACTGTTTTTAAGCTAAAATGAAAAGAGTTTTTGCAAGAAAAGAACCAAGGCAGAAAAGCCAGGTTCGGCCACCGAAGGTGACATTCGGCTGCCGAATATGCATGGCTTTCGGTTTCACGTATGGCCACCGAAGGTGGTCTGGCCAGCCACCTATAAAAGGCCCTCAGTCGGTTGAAAGGATAAGGATCGCCTGTTTCTTTCACTTTCTGAGGTGAGACCCTGTCCTTCTTGAGTAGTCTTCATGTTTTCATCAAATCTTGCAAAGGTTTGATTGATTTTTATGTTATTTTGAAGGTTTTGAGCTAAAAACACAAAGTTGTGAAGTTTGGAGAGTTTGAAGGAGAGTTGCCCCAAAACTCCACGTTAGGATCGTTCATCTTCTTGGTTTCAAGAGGTAAGTGAAGATCCTGAGCTTGTTTTCATGATTTATGAAGGTTTTATGAGGTTTTGGGAGAGAGTTGCATGAGTAGGATAAAAGAGAGGTTTTTGATATTTTTGTAAGAAAAGCTTGTTCATGTGTTATGTGTTTTGTTTTGTTGGGGTTTTAAGGTAGTTTTTGACCCCTTTGAGCATATGCGTAGGTGTATGCATGTTGAGGAATTGAGGTGTTTGAGTTTGGGAGAGCTTAGTGCTTTTTGGCATGAGGCAGAGCAAGGTTCTGCCTTGTTGATGAACCCAGCTTCGGCCGCCGAAGAATGGTTCGGCCGCCGAAGGTGCTGAGGAGGTGACTTCGGTTGCCTAAGCTTGCCCCGAGCCTTTGGACTTTCGGCTCTGGAGAGGAGTTTCGGCCGCCGAAGATGCCCCCGAAGGTTAGAGACTTTCGTCTCTGGAGTGCCTTTCAGCCCCCGAAACTTGCCCCCGAAAGGGTTCGGCTGCCGAAAGTTGAGATTCGGCCGCCGAAGGTGCATGAGTTTCAGCTCTGGAGAGGACTTTCGGCCACCGAACCTGCCGCCGAAAGTGTCCTGTCCAGCCTTCCTTTGCATGCTTTGCATGAATGTTTGAGTGAGTTTACGGGGATTCTTGGGGAGTTTAATAGAGTTGGTCATAAGCTAGTTTGGTCCCTCATTTGAGTCCATCTGTGTAGGCACAGCCAGAGGAACCAGTGAGAGCAGCAGTGAGTACTGCTCCAGCATTTACAGAGCCTGCAGAGTCAGTCCAGATAGCCAGAGGTGAGTGGAACTAACTTTAATACTCATTTTAATTGAGACATTGCATGCTTTTAGCATATTTCATGCACCATGATTATGCAATAGGGTGATTGCATTAGAATGCACAAAGATGTTGCATGGCATACTTATTTGTTAATGTGGGTGAGTGCTAAATGATCCCATAGTTCCAGACAGGAAGTCCAGGACCCCATTCTACGGCCTGGCAAGTATAGTAAAGTCCAGGACCTCATTCTACGGCCTGGCAGGTATAGTAAAGACCAGGTGCCCAATCTACGCCCTGACAAATGGTAAGTACAGGTGTTATATTCACGTATATATATACAGTACAGGAAGACCAGGACCCCAGTCTACGGCCTGGCACGGAACAGTTACTGGGACTATGTGGTGACAGGTTTACCCTTGATGTGAATTGTCTGTGATATGATGCATTCCATAAGATCATGTGGTAATAACTTGTTTTACTGTTCTACTCACTGGGCTATAGAGCTCATCCGACTCCCTTAACCCCAGTCTTGCAGGTTCAGTGTACAGTGTACAGGGGAAGTCCAGCAGAGTACAGGAAGAGAGAAGAGTTTTGTAATAGAATATTGTGGACATGTAACATTAAAGAGATGTAACAGTCGTGTATACAGTTAGACTTGTGCTTGACTTAGTTCTTTTTGTGTTGTAAATCTTTTGTATACATGGTCTGTTTATATAACTATTTTACAGAGTATGTGAAAAACCAGGCTTAACAGGTATGAATTAACCCATCTAGAGCAAGCTCTAGTCAGGGGTACAGAGTACAGAGACAGTGCATGCACAGGTTAAGTCTTGGTCCAGAGAAAAGATTTTATTTTCACAGAAAATGTATGACCATGTATGAGATTTTACAGGTACTCAGAGAGTATAGCAGGCTTGCTACGGGTTTTGGCGGCCTTAAGCCGATCTGAATTCTAGCGCCGGTAACGGTCCATTTTGGGGTCATTACAGATTGGTATCAGAGCCCAAGGTTCAAATGATCGGACCTATAGAGAGAGTGTCGGGCTCATAGCGGTTAGAGGTGGTCAAGCACAATAAGAAATCATGTCCACTAGGATAGGATGTTGCGTCCCATGCATGTGCTTTATTGTGATATAAGTTACTTATCTATTGTGATATGTGTTGTTTTTCAGAGGTAAGATGAGAGGAACTCGTCGATCAGCTCGATTGACTGGAGTCCCACCATATAGTGAGAGAACAGCTGCTCGTCCTCCTGTATTGCCAAGGGCAAGGTCTCAAAGATCTAGCAGGGAAGGTACATCAATAGACCCTAGAAGGTTTGTAGACGAGAGCAGAAGAGGAACAGCTAGAGGAAGGAGATTAGAGGAAATGAGGGAGGCTATGGAGGTTGATCAGTCAGTAGATGAAAGCATGGGTGTAGGCAGATCTGACGAAGGTATGGGAGAGTCTCAGGGAGGCGCTCAGGCCTCGGGGTTTGGTTATCCAGCCTTTCCTCAGGACCCAGGGTATCCGATGGGAGGTATGTCGGAGTACTCTAGTTTTGTCCCATATCCTACTTACATGCCATATATGCCTTATCCTCATTATTACCCACCATATCCTATGTATCCATCTTCCCCTACCCATCCAAGTGCAGCACATCCAGAGTTAAATGAAGCAGTACCTCCACCACCACAACCAGAACCAGTAGCTCCTGTTGCCCAAAGACATCAACCTAGCTCATCTGGAGGTAAGGTGCAAATGATGGAGTACCTGAAATTGGATGCTCCCAAATACAACACGGGAGATGATCCATTTGAATACCTCAGATTAGTTAGGATGATAACTAGTGAATTGGGAGCTGATGATAGTAGAGCCATTGAGATGGCGGGGTTCACACTGAAATGCAAGAAAGCCAGAGAATGGTTCAAGAATTATGTGGAGCCCAGGAGGGACAGTATGTCATGGGGAGAGTTCGCCAATGAGTTTGCAGGGTGGGCTTTTCCTGATAGCTCCAAGGAGATGAAAATCATAGAATTTGAACAGTTGCGACAGACGGACGAAATGAGTGTTGATGAGTTTACAGATAAATTCCTGGATTTGCTTCAGTACGTGGGTCAGGCCTATGATACTGATCAGAAGAAGGCAAGGAGATATACTATGAGATTGCATCCCAGGTATTCTTCCTTGATTCTTCCAGCAGAGAAGGAGAGTTTCCACTCTATAGTGGATGCAGCCAGGAAAATGGAAGCAAGTGCCAATATTCAGAAACAGTCAAAGGCACAGGCTTCGGGTTCTAAGGCCCCCAGTGTAGGAACTTCAAGCAGCAAAAGATGGGAAAAGGCAAAAGGAACAAAGAATAAGTTCTGGAGTAAAGTCAAGTCTGGTCTGGGAATGGGTAGTGGCTCAAGCTCTGGCGCAAGCAGTCCAGTATGTAGGAGATGTGGGAGACCACATGGAGGAGCTTGTCGGTTGGGATCTACAGCTTGTTTTAAATGTGGACAGGAAGGGCATTTTGCTCGGGATTGTCCTCAGGTGACTTTTGTGGCACTATCCCAGCAGATGAGTTCAGGCAGTGTGGTACAGCCAGTAGTACAGCCAGCAGCTCCAGTCATGCCTCAAAGTAGTGGCAGAGGTAGAGGGAGAGGGGCAGCCTCTACTTCAGCAGCAGGTTCCCGAGGTGGAAATCCGGTAGCCCCAGCACGGATTTTCACTGTGACTCAGGAGGAGGCTAACACGTCGAACACAGTGGTGTCAGGTAATCTCATCATTGGGTGTTCAGATGTGTATGCTTTGATGGACCCCGGTGCTTCTCATTCCTTTATTGCGTCGAGAGCCATAGAGAGATTGGGTTTGATCATTTCTGAGTTAGAGTATCCTCTCTGGGTCAGTGGACCCAAGTGTGACCCATCAGTGGCAGCGTCAGTCTGTCGTTTCAGTCCAGTGTTCATAGAGAGTAGATGCCTTCCAGCTGACCTTGTGGTTCTAGATTTGACCGATTTTGATGTCATGCTAGGGATGGATTGGCTATCTGCATATAGTGCGACCTTGGACTGTAGAGAAAAGGTAGTGAGTCTCAGAGACCAGGATGGGTCAGAGTGTGTCTTCAGAGGAGACAGGAGGGGTACACCCAGAGGTTTGATTTCAGCCCTTCAGGCTCGTCGTTTGCTTAGGAGGGGTTGTCAGGGGTTTCTAGCTTATGTGAGAGAGCTAGACAGATAGGTTAGGGAACCAGCTTCAATACCAGTAGTTCGAGAGTTTCTAGATGTTTTCCCAAACGAACTTCCAGGACTGCCGCCTGGTAGGGAGATAGAGTTTGAAATTGAATTGCTGCCTGATACCAGACCTATCTCTATTCCTCCCTACAGGATGGCGCCAGCAGAGTTAAAGGAGTTGAAATAACAGTTGCAGGAATTGGTAGATAAGGGTTTCATCCGCCCTAGTACCTCACCTTGGGGTGCTCCAGTACTGTTTGTCAGAAAGAAGGATGGATCCCTTAGACTTTGTATCGACTACAGACAGTTGAACAAGGTCACTACCAAGAATAGGTATCCTTTACCTAGGATTGATGATCTGTTCGACCAGCTAGCTGGAGCAGGTTGTTTCTCTAAAATAGATCTGCGATCCGGGTATCATCAGTTGAGAGTCAGAGAGCCAGATGTGCCAAAGACAGCTTTCAGGACCAGATATGGGCATTATGAGTTCTTAGTGATGCCGTTCGGGTTGACTAACGCCCCTGCAGCATTCATGGATCTCATGAACAGAGTTTTCAGCGAGTTTCCGGATCACTTTGTTATTGTTTTTATCGATGACATCTTAGTGTATTCCAGAGATGCAGAGGAGCATGCCCAGCATCTGAGGATAGTTCTGCAGACACTGAGAGAGCATGGTTTGTATGCCAAGTTCTCTAAGTGTGAGTTTTTGTTGAGGAACATTTCCTTCTTGGAACACGTGGTATCAGCAGAAGGGATTGAGGTAGACCCCAAGAAGATAGAGGCTATAGCTAACTGGCCCAGACCCACTACAGTGACTGAGATTAAAAGCTTTTTGGGACTGGCAGGTTACTACAGGAGGTTCGTTCAGGACTTCTCAAAGATAGCGGCTCCTATGACCAAACTGACTCAGAAGAACCAGAAGTTTGTCTGGTCAGACCAGTGCGAAGAGAGCTTTGAGGAGCTCAAGAGGAGATTGACATCAGCACCAGTGTTAGCTCTGCCTGTTAGTAACGAGGATTTCACAGTATTCTGTGATGCATCTCGAGTGGGATTGGGTTGTGTTTTGATGCAGAGTGATCGGGTGATTGCTTATGCTTCTAGACAGTTGAAGAAGCACAAGTTGAATTACCCCACCCATGATCTAGAGATGGTAGCAGTTATCTTTGCACTCAAGATGTGGAGGCACTACCTCTATGGGGTAAAATGCGAGATCTTCACTGATCACAAGAGTTTACAGTACATCTTGAGCTAGAGAGAGCTGAATTTGAGGCAGAGAAGATGGGTAGAATTGCTCAGTGATTATGATTGTACGATCCAGTATCATCCGGGTAAGGCGAATGGTGTGGCAGACGCCCTAAGGTGGAAGTCACTAGGCAGTTTATCCCATACAGCAGCAGAGCGAAGACCAGTAGTGATGGAGCTTTATAAGCTCATTGAGGAAGGGTTACAGCTAGAGTTGTCTGGTACGTGCATTGATAGCACAAATGAGAGTGACACCTGTGTTTCTGAAGCAGATAGCTCAGAAACAGCACGAGGACCCAGAGTTGATGAAAATTGCCAGGACTGTTCAGTCAGGCAACGGTGCAGAGTTCAGATTTGACAGCAAAGGGATCCTTCGCTATGGGAGTTGACTTTGTGTACCAGATAGTAGCAGTCTGAAGGAAGACATTATGAGAGAAGCTCATAATGCGTGGTATAGTGTTCACCCAGGAGCCAACAAGATGTATCAGGACCTGAAGAGGGTATATTGGTGGCCAGCCATGAAGAAAGAAGTGGCGCAGTTTGTGACAACCTGTGAGGTTTGCCAAAGAGTTAAACTAGAACATCAGAAGCCGGCTGGAATACTTAACCCATTGCTGATTCCAGAATGGAAATGGGAGAACATAGCTATGGATTTTGTAGTGGGCTTACCGGCAGCGTCTAACAGGATAGACTCTATATGGGTGATTGTGGACAGACTCACGAAATCTGCTCATTTCCTTCCAGTTAGGAGTAACTATGCTGTGGATAAGTTGGCACAGGTATATCTGGATGAGATAGTGAGATTGCATGGAGTTCCAATATCTATAGTCTCAGACAGAGGACCTCAGTTCACCTCCAGATTTTGGCGAAGTCTGCAGAGTGCAATGGGCACGAGGTTGGATTTTAGCACTGCTTTCCATCCGCAGACTGATAGACAGTCAGAAAGGACCATCCAGACCATTGAGGATATGCTCAGAATGTGTGTGTTAGACTTTGGCGGTTCTTGGAGGCAGCATCTACCTCTGGTGGAGTTTGCCTACAATAACAGTCATCATGCTAGCATCGGGATGGCTCCTTATGAAGCGTTGTATGGGAGGAAGTGCAGATCACCTGTTTGCTGGGAAGAGGTAGGAGAAAAAGCTCTTGCAGGGCCAGAATTAGTAGAGATTACCAGTAGAACAGTGCCTATGATCAGAGAGAGGATCAAAACAGCTCAGAGTAGACAGAAAAGCTATGCGGACGTGCGCAGGAAACTGTTAGAGTTCCAGGAGGGTGATTGGGTATTGCTGAAAGTGTCTCCAATGAAAGGAGTGGTTCGTTTTGGACAGAAGGGTAAGCTAGCTCCACGGTACATTGGACCCTTTGAGATTTTGCAGAGGATAGGCAATGTGTCGTATAAGCTGGATTTACCTACTTCTATGGAGAGAATTCACCCGGTATTTCATGTTTCTATATTACGGCAATTTGTATCAAATCCGGGTCAGGTTATTAGTGAGCCTGATGTGGAGGGCTCTAGTCAGGGGTACAGAGTACAGAGACAGTGCATGCACAGGTTAAGTCTTGGTCCAGAGAAAAGTTTTTATTTTCACAGAAAATGTATGACCATGTATGAGATTTTACAGGTACTCAGAGAGTATAGCAGGCTTGCTACGGGTTCTGGCGGCCTTAAGCCGATCTGAATCCTAGCGCCGGTAACGGTCCCTTTTGAGGTCGTTACAAATACAACTTCAGAAGCAAGAAAAATAAGTTATAAAAACCCACTAAAGCAAAACGGTGCATTACAGACAATTAGTGAAATAGTGCACATTGGACAAATAGAAATGAAGAACTCATGCAAAAACCATGGACATCAAAAGGAATTAGCGGGAGAGTCTGTTATGAATTATTGCTTAGTTGTACAATTAATTAGATGTTTTTCTAGATGCTTCTCTCTGTGTATAAAGACCTCACAAAAGAAGATACATATGAATGTTGAATGAATTTCTTTTTCATTCTTTTCTTCATTGCAAGATGGTTTTTATGTTCCTCGGTTTCGTTCAAATAACTTTTCAAAATCCATTCTCTCACCTTCTAAACATATAATGAGAACATTAATCACTGCTTTAAAAATTATTGTTGAACAGAATATAAATACCAGTGAATTTATTCTATATAAATTTAAATTAATCGAATTAGTAGGCCCGGATACCAAATAGTTAATACCAAAAAAATGAATGAATTAAAGAAATTATGAAATTTGCATCCTCTTGCTCACATGACTTTTTATATAGAATTACCATCTTTAATTTGGCACAGAAAAAAAGATGTCTTTCAATTTGTGTATAATAAGGTGTAAAAACGTTTACAGTGATGGAAACACCATCTTTTATCCATAACTGAAAAGGAAATTTTACTTTAATCTGTAGCCCAAGTTGTCTTGAGTTATGTCATGAGTTTTTTGTCTGCCTCTTGAATTATGCTCTTCCTTAGAATGCCTAATGAATAAGTGGTGGTAGCATTAGATGGATGAGTTGCAACCATTTATATCATAGGAAGGATTTTGGTAGGAATGGATTTTGGTAGGAATGAATTTTGGTAAAATTCAGAATTTTAATCGTGCTCTCTTAGCAAAGAAGGGGCAGATTCTTCAAGATTTTAATCATGCTCTATTGGCAAAGAAGGGGAAGATTCTTGGCTCAGCCTACCTCTCGTGTTAAATTCCAGGCACGTTACTTTCCCTGGTCTACGTACTTGGAGGCCACTCTTGGATCTAATCTTAGTTTTTTATGGTGAAGCATATGGGAGCCTCGTTTAAATTCTTCAAAGAGGACATTATCGTAGAACTCATTCTCGTATGGATACAATTGTTTGGACTCAACCTTGATTGCCTTAACCCTTTTGTCCAAACGCTCGTCTAGGATCGAATTGTATGCGTGTTAATGACCTGTTTTTATCGACTGAAATATTTTGGGATTGGACGAAGATAACTACTACTTTCCATCCTAGTAATGTTGCCTTAAAGCCCTTTTAGTTTAACTGATTCTTTTTTTTTTTTAACCGGAAGCAAGGGGATAGGGGGAGGGGATTCATCCTGAGACCTCAGGATCTACATGGTGCCTTGCCGGCCATCCAGACTAGGAGGCGGCAGGCTTTTAGTTTAACTTTACTAGTTAATAGCTGTTAGTAATAGCAGATAAGGATTTAAATAAATTATTTGGTAAAATTTTATATAACTACAGCTGTTGACATATAAATTGACTAAAAAGAGCATATTTATATAATTTATTTTACTACTAAATAAATAATGTAATTAATTTATGATGTAAAATAATTTATTTTATTATTTGAATAAATAAATAATTTTTATTTATCTCAGAATTAAAATAAACAAAATTAAATAATAAAATATAAGTTGAATAAAATAATTATATTTATTGAATAATTATATTTATGTGTGTTAAAAAGGAGTAAAGTGGTCTTTTTAGTTTAAAACAGTAACAGCCAATCACGTTTACCGCTTTTCTCAACGCAGTTGTTCAAAGGGTCCATCAGCTGAACAATAGCAGATTGATGGATTTACCATACCAAAGAGGTATGAAGCAGCTGTTGGATCCGGCTGAACTGACGGCCACATCAAATGTAAAGGATAAAAAAAAAAAAAAAAGGCAATAAGTAACCTGATTACATATATTTTCTAAATAGTAAACACAAGACTCATCTATATAATTGATTATACGATATAATTATCATATCATTACATCAAAATTCTCATAAAGCAACATGCATTTTAATAACAATATTACAGCTTTCATTACATCGAGTGATAAGAAAGATAGCTCAACCAGAAGACTGCTAAAACTTGACAAGATATATAAAATATGTGGAGAGAGATGGCTAATATAACAAATTATCTTCATACTAGCGATAAAAATGATAGAACTGTGTGCTCGTGCAATATTAATTCATCCCACAAAAACAACAAAGATTTCAAAAATTAGATATTAGAATCCAACTACTAAGAATTCCTCTTTAGAAGCACTTGAAACATCCATCTGCTGTTAAAAATTTTCCCTTCAGAATCACTTTTAAATATTGATCTATTGCACAACTAACTAAATCCAGTGGCTTCTATGGATAATTATTTTGGAAAATAACAATGTCAAAAGAAACGAAATTAAAAGAATGAAACAAAAAGAATTCTTACGATGCTGGTACTTACGATCAGGGCATCACAGCAGAAATCTCAGCAAACAAATTAATTTATTCTCAGTCATAACCATAGCCTTCATCGTCATCACCAACATCCACTTCCGAAAAGTCATATCCACCCATGACAGAGAGAAAAAGTAAAATAGCTATCACCTGTGTTGCCAAGAAATATTTTGCCCTTCTTTTGAAAGTTTTCTCCTCTTCAGTCTTTTCCCGCTTGGGTTTTCTCTTCGGCTTTGAACCTAATGATAAACAGTATGTCTTAATTTTGACAAGTTCACTTCTAGCCATTAATACCCAAATGCAATTTTATTTCGAAGTATCTTTAATAAATGATTTAAAAGATACCTCCAGACTGCTTTTCATTAATCCGACAACTACTCAAATACTATCAACAAACTTTAAAAAGAAAAAAGAAAATGCAAGTGCAGAAGTTGAAAATTATCATACTGGAATTTAAGGGCTAACACTAAAATTGCAAAAAACAAGTTCAGAAGTTGAAAAATATCTTATATAATTTTAAGGACAATATTAAAAATGCAAAATCCAAGTCCAAAAGTTGAAAAACATCTTACTAAAATTTGAAGGACCTCTTCTTGGAGTCGATGATGACGAATCTGATGGGAACCGCGGGACAGAAGATGATGATGAACCCGCATCCAAGAAATTATTTTTATGTTTTTCAGCGTATCTTATGAGATTACCATGCTCTAAAAGTGAACTCCGAAGAACTGATGCTTCCTGATGAAATGGATCAGGCTAACAAGGTAAGAGAGCTTGAAATGCATCAAATTATAAATTGAACAAGTATAACAATTAATCTCATGCAATTTCAAAAGAATAAAATTACACCGAAAAACCACTATAAGGTCAACAAATGAACTGCCTTTAGATCAAAGGTTAATTGTTTTGAAGAGTATAACAATTAATCTCATGCAATTTTAAAAGCATGAAATTACACCAAAAAAACCATTATAAGATCAACAAATGAACTGCCTGTAGATCAAAGGTTAATTGTTTTGAAGAGTAGAATTCAGTCACGAACACTAGATTTATCATCTAACGTGGGCACCACCAGTTTAATTCATACACAAATATCACTCAACCTTAGTTTGTATTTCAGAACAGACACTATTGCCAGATTCCAATAAAATAGGGTGGGATTCCAAATTTGAAAATTGAGAAAAATATATTAATCTAACTGCACAATTAAAGGTGTGCCTAGGACTTGACCATGTCAAAATTGGAGAACTTTTTTTCTTCTAGAATTTAGCCAAATGTGATCTTGTTGAAACGCAAAAGAAAGTTTAACAAGACAAAATTGATATTTAGCGCATTGCAATTTAGTAGAAGTCCAATGATTTGGGATGCTGGCGAAAAAAATTCTTCAGCAAACATAAGACTAGAATAATACTTTAAAAGTGTGTTTTATTACTGTGGAGTTTATTAAGATATTCAAGAATACAAATCTTTTATAACTAAAATATTACAGCTATCTCTCTCTCTCCCCCTTCCCCCCCACCCCCGACAACTTGTATTATAAGTGTTAATAGGCTTAGAATGGAAAGGGTGCCCATATATTCCTGCACAATAGTATTACATTGAGCACATTCCTTTAGTAATGTATTTTGCAACAACAAAGCACGTCAGTTGGGTATTCCTGAAAGAATACTAAAATTCTCTATTGTTTGATCTCAATTGCAACTTGAATCAAGCATCTCCCACTCATCCATGTTCTCATCTACTGGTACAATTACAATATAATACTCCTTCACAAATTTATGTTTATTAAACTGTAAACATCAAACATAAATCTAAACAGTATCCATTATCAAGAGATGAATAGCCTTGAGGTGGATCAGAAACATTGAAGCATTTAAGCCTACTAAAGGATTTGAATCAAGAAAAAGATCACATTGAAACCTAAACTGCTACAAGACCTATTTCAGTGAAGGAGATACTAATTTAGGCAACATTAACTTTCATGTACCTAGCCCACAGGCTAAGTAGCAGGTCCCATCCTCGGTTATCAATGCAGATATAGTTGACATTGCACAAGTACGGAAAGCGTAGGACTCTGAATATCACCATTACGATATGTAAGTAGAGTAGTAGACTTTTGGCCTTCCAATAACATTATCCCTATTGCATGAAGGGAGTTTTAGAAACGCTTACCATGATGGTCATTGCATAAAGTTGCTGGCTACTAGCCATTACAATTAGTAAGTCCAATTTGCACAACTTTTTTGCTTCTCTCATTCATTTTATATATCCAATTTAATTGTTCTTCCCATAGCTAAAAAGTAGCTCACAAGCCTAGAGTCAAAGCTTTAAAGCATTTCCATGCAAAATCTCAGTTAAAGATTTACTAAGCTTTCATGTTTTGTTTGGGTTGTTGTTGAACAATGCATAATCTTAATATATCAACTACAGGCAATTAAAATTGATTTTTAAGATTTATTTGACAAGTTATAGTTGTAAAACCAAAAACTCCAAAACTATTTAATGAACATTTCAAATGCTTTCCCCAACATGAAACCTTCAAAATTTAGGCTTAAATTCATTAATGGTCACTAAAATTGACATTAAATCACTTTGTGGTCATCAAATTTCGAATGGCCACAATAAGATGATTAAAATTTTATGTAGATGTCAGTTTGATTACTTGGACTAGAATTTGGCATAGTCTAATGTTGCATCCCCAAAGAAATGTGCTATTGCAAACAACACATGTAAATGGTCCCTGCACAATATCTCAACTCCCGCCTAGCCAAATTTAGTCTCTAGCATCTAATTAGGATTTCCACCAAACCCAATATGAAGCAGAGAAAAAATATACTTTTGTAAAATGATAAATAAAGCATACTGAATATATACTTAGTTACTTACACCATTATACTAATTGGGATTAACCCATATTGAACACCTGAACTAAAATCATAACCTACTGAACACTTGAACTTATAAAAATTATAATAATTGAACACAAATTAATCATACTATTGAAAATTTTTCATAAAAAAGTAAAAGTTGATCACATACATTGCTGATTGTACTGTAAATGTTGTTGATTATTCTGAATTTTTATAAATTGACAAGGTTAGATGAGAGTAATTTTATCATTTTAAGAAAATTTAAAGTCCAATCAATAAAATTTTGAGCACAGTTAGTAATAAGTCAAACTATTTCTTATTTCTTTTAACAAATAATCAATTCTATGGTTAATTTGTGTCTAGTTGTAATAATTTATGTAAGGTTAGGTGATTAATAGGTTAAAATTTTAATTCAGGTATTTAATGAACTAATTTAAATAGTACATATATGTAAAGATGTATTTGGCCAACAAAGCATGACTGACCAAGCAAGTAACTTAACAATTCATAAGAATACAAGGCTAACCACAAAAAACCCACACAATCCACTCTCTTTTTGCCTCTCCACCAATACTTAGAAAGCAAAAATACCACATGTGATGTAGTTAGTGGAGGGATAATGAACATTGAATAATTTTGACTATTGGAAGTATTGCACAATGTGCCCTATGAGAGAAATTCAGTTTGCAGCAAGATTTAGACCAAATCAAAATCTTCTTATGCTTCTACTAATAATATAAGTTTTCTTCCTTCCAATATTATTCATTCTAATGTGCAGGTGGGTCTAAGTGATTTATGCAAAATAAAAAGATATGTACCTTATTTAATGCCGACACAAAAAAAAACTGATAATGATACCAAGTATATCTTTTTTTGACTATCTTAATTCCCATAGAATTTGGCATCTAGTTGTGTGAATAAAGTTGCTCAAAATAGAACCTCTAAAGGAAAGGGGAAAAAAGAGAGGCATTTGCTATAAGTTATTTGATCCTTTGTGTTCATCGAGAATATTCCAAAAGTCTACCCGGAGATGCTTTTGGCCGCATGTCTCATTAATCGAATGCTTTTAACAACATTGAACTTTAAAAGTTATTTGTGGATCATACAAGGTATTAGTTCTTATATTCTTCCAGCTGAAGTGTCATCCATAGGAAAGCCATGTGCAAGCTAGAATCTAACCTTTTAAATGTCCATATGTTTGCTACTCTACAGCTCAAAAAGGTTATGAGTATTATCTTCCAACTTCTAAGAAAGTTTTTGCATGAATGTTACATTTCAAAAACTAAAGTCCTATTTTTCTCCATCTCAATCACCTCTTCAAGCAGAGAATAGTGTACAAGAGCATGTCCTAACTAATCAAGCGACACCTCTGAACTCAGTCTTGATTGCAGCAAATAAAGCTGTGGGTATGTTCTAACTACTCATACAGTATCATCTTTGTGCTTTTAGTACATCATCCTAAAATATTATAATTTCAGTAATGTGTCTCCATACTGCTACTGCCTACTTGTATACAGAATCATGGCCATAAAACTTCTGTCATTTGGATACCATGTTACTTGTTCATATATACAAGTTAGTGTATTCATAATTACTGCAAGGAAAGAAGAAAATGCTGATCTTTAATGTAAAATATCCAAAACAACAGAAATACAGAATGATAATCAATATGCTAATCCAATACAAAGAAGGATATTTTATCTGTGTTCTCTGTCTTCAGTTGAATATATGTATACATACATCTATACATACACATAGGCCTAGTCGTCCCAACTCCCAAAGGCCCAATAGTTCATGCTTCAGGTCACTTTTAGCCTAATTTCAAAGGTTTGTGTTTTTTATAGCCAATTGCGAAAGCTGAGTTGAGGCTGTTTATATGGATCTGACATGGTGAAAATATTAACATTTTATAGATAGTTGCTGATGTCGCATAAGATCTAATACTAACAAAAATCAAAACCTTTCCGATATTTATCATTTATAGCCCGATTCTAAAGATCTGTTTCAATTATAGCCAAGTACTAATTTTGACTTTAATTAATTGAAATTAATATTGTTGCTTTTTTTAAGAAAAGCATTAAGCTTAAATATCGCATAATAAAAAGTTAATACTCATTTTACTTAGTAATAATAAAAAAATTCCCTCTCTTCTTATTTCTGTAATTAAATAACTTTTTATTTATTGTTATTGTTGGCATTTTTATATAAATTTCTAATATTTAGAAACAAATATTTTATCTATTTTAACAAATAAATTCCATAAACACATCATAAATATTACTTTTTTCTTTCATGAGGTAATAAAATATTAATTTTGATTAATGTATTATAAAATTAATTACCTGGCTCTAATTAAAACAAATCCTTAAAAACATGCTACAACTGATGAAAATCAAGAATGTTTAGATTTTTTATTATTAGACTTTATGTCACATCAACAATGGGTATATAAAAGTATTAATATTATTGCCATGTCAGCAGTCCCAATTCTCAAATTTGAACACTGCAATAAAAAATACAAACCTTTGAAATTAGGCTAAAAGTGATAAAAATAAAAGAATAGGCTAAAAGTGACACCAGACGCAAAGAAATGGATTTTGGGGATAAATAGGCCATAAATATACACGTAGGTATTATGTATATGTATATGATATGGACATGTATATTCAACAACAATAGAGGCAAATGTCTATGGCATTATTTCTAAACAAGGTACAATGTAATTCAAAACAAAGCATGACAACAGATGATGTTGGAACTGTCAATCATGGAAGAAAATAGTACTGGTGGAATTTTGTAGAGGCTTGTTTTTCTTTTTCTTTTTGCAACAGAAAGTTATAGGAGCTTATATAGGCTTGAAAAATAATGGCAAAATAAGTGAAGTCATAAAAGATCCTGCCAGTTGTACATTAGCCAAACTTCGGCTGCTAGTTTATAGAAGTTACAAATATCAATCCTCCAACCAGCAACAGCTTCCGAAAGCATCACGTATAATAACTCAAATAAATATCAAAATTTATTACCAACTAATAATGTTGTAAATTCACATAGTTTACGTGTTGTGCTAGCAGTATGTGTATCCAATTGGCTAATCATGTTTTCAGCATTGTAGAAGGTGAAAAATGATAAAAGATAATTTCATTGACTGGACATCTCAACAGTTTTAGTCTTATTGACTATAATCAATTAACCTAAATCAGCACATAATTTATCCAGTACCCCCATTCAGCTTGTACAACAATCACATGAGGAAATTTGTGACAGACTCACAGGTAATGCTTGAATGGTGAAAATCACATGCCCTAGGAATAATGCATCCAAACTTGATGGCCTGCATGAAAGTAACCATGCAATTTGATGTAGCATTAGCATGTTAATTTTAAACCTAAAATCTAAATGACAACATAAGTAGAAAAGCCAAGAGTCACCTGTCCTCAAAGAGAAACTCCTGTTCTCCTAATCTGGTTGACAAAGCTCCATATGCAATTTTTGCTCTCTTGTAAATCTGTACATAACCTATACATATAAGCATGTATAATTTCAAACATGAAAAAAATAAAATAAAATAAAAGAAAGACGAGCAAATTATAGAAGATTTAAGTACTATCATCTTCCAGTCCAGGTGCATGATTTTCAACATTATTGAAGAAATAAACATTATAAAATATGCACAGATATGAATGTGCACATGTGTGTTTGGACATATTAAGAACTTGCAAAAACAAAAAGGAGATTTATGATAAAGAACAACCTCTTTTTCCCTTGGTTCAGCATTTTCTTTTGTTATCCCAAGTCGCTGCTTAACAGTATATTCTTGCTTGGCAAATAAGACCTTTCCTATTAACCAAGGAAGGTCAGAATAATAAATCTTGAAAGCAGAACTTCCATCAGAACCCAACCAGAGCTCATAAGTGATTGCATCTACAAGCCAGGAGCTAATCATCGCTTCCATTGATATCCATTCTGGGATGGAGCAGAATTCAGTATCCAGATTAAGAATATCATCTTCCTTCAAATGTTGAATAACCCCGCCACTCTCATTATTATAAGCCACATAACCACCAGATTCAATGTAAGGAATTTGATCTAGCACAGAAAGATTGAAAAGTCCTCTGATGATTACATTGACATTTATACACTTACAAATTCACGTATGCAAGATGAAGTATGCAAATGGGTGTTCAAAAAAACACAAATCTTTACACATACAGTAGACTCAAGGTGAGTAAATCCAGCTATTTTGCAATTGAAAACATGCAAAGACAAAACAAGCAAAGACAGTTTGCCAAGGAAGAAAAAATGTGTATGGATAATTGAAATCTCATTATAAGATAATGAACTTTCCAGATCATGATAGAAGAAATACTGCCGGCATATATTCAAAATATTTATACTCAATGAAATACACCATGTACCTCTAGTCCAACTGATCAAAACTACAAAAAGGAACAAAGGCAACATAACCAATGTTTATAACACAGAAGTGGCTCATGAAAGCGATAACAAAAGAAGGCAGGGATGGCAAGAGAAACCAAGACAAAGGTGAACCACTACAAATTTAAGCTTCTCAAGCCATGCACTCAACAAGAATGTATGCATGCCAATAACAGATATTATCATACATGCAACTCCATATCTGTATAAGAAATCAGCCTCGAAAAGACATAAAAAAAGAGTGAATCAATATGGTAATAAAAGAGGAAATAAAAAGGGCAAGAGAGTAGATCACATTTTTTCACTCGATAAGAAAAATGATTGGATTTCAAGTTTGAGATTATATATTTTTAAAAAATGCATCACTTAGATAAGGAGAAAAAGGATTCTAGACTATCTAGAAATTATCCTAGTCATCTTCACATACGAAATGGTTTTAACTCAACTATCATGTTGCAGAACAGACGTATTTTAAAACAAAAAAAAAGTCCAGCACAGGAAAAAAAAGGTAAATAACACCAAGAGATGGCTACCCAAGTACAAGAATCAATCCAAACAAATATTTATCCAATGATTGACGCAATAAGCATTTATCTGTAGTACAGTTCATTTTATAGATTCAGAAAACTAAAAATTTAATTTCTGCATGTGAAACAAGTGAGTGGGAATATTTTACGAGACAATTTTATTTGATTATTGAGAATTTACATATCACTATCCTTTTTATTCTGTTTCTCATTTCCCCTTCCCCTTTTTTGGTCCCATCATCAGCCACTATGAAAACATAATCTTTCAACCCCTTTGAATAGTTAAGTATTGAACTATAAGTTGATAATTAGAAACAAAACCAGCAGAGGAATGTGCATGCAGAACATACCATAGCAGCCAGGCTTTGTATGACTCAATGCAAACCCTAATCTTAGATGTTAACCAATTAAGTTCCTCCATATTGTTTATGATCCTCCTTCAGGATTATTTTAGCTATAGAAAAGCAAGTTCAATGACTTGAGTTATTATTTCTCCCAAACATGCATTACAATACCCAAAAAAAGTGCATTCCTAATTGAACAATGCAATATCAACTTTCAGAATCTAAAACAGCTGAAAATTCGATTCAATAAAAGTTGGACCTCAAAGAGAATTGCAGAGCATATCATGCAAATACTTTCACAGCAATGACAAAGTAGAGCATCTGGGATTTTGTAGACCTCATAAGAAGTAGGGTTAAAAAGTATTGTTTTCAAAAGCACCCGAAAGAAAAAATGAAAAGGATATTAGCAATGACTAGCGTGGAGAATACCTGAATCTGGATAAGTGGAATTGAAATCCATGCGAAAGGGAAACCTAGCTAACTTGAGATACATGTAGACAGGCAAGCAAATTGGGCAAGCAGTTGGGAGTCCAAAATATGGTTTTCTTGCAACAAGAGTCCACTCTTCTCTTTCTTGAGATTCTTCCATTTTCTGTCTCTCTTGATTTTTCTTTTATTTTTCCTTCTGCCAAACAAAGCACGAAAAAGTAGAGTTCGGTTTCCAAGCTTCAATAGCTATGCTGTTTCAGAACTAAAAAAAATTTCAGACCCTTTTTCTTGATCATTTCAAATTAAGAATTTGTTAAACTTTAAAAAAAAAATTAAAAAAAATATAATAAAAAAAAAAAACTGAAATCCATCACAAGTAGTTAAATGAATAAATAAATACAAAGAGAGCGAACGATGCCGAACCTAGGAGCTGTCGTTGTTGATTCTTGGCGCCGTTCTGGGGTATGATGATTACCAACGTTCACAGAGAACAAAAGGGTGAGCAATTAGAAAGAGTGGTGAGCAGAGAGAACATCTTGAAAACTATCGCCTTGATAAACCGGCGGTTCAACGCCGTCGACAGTGCCCGGGAGAGAATAAGGAGAATGTGTACCACTGGCAGAAAAGGGAGCAGGTTTTGTCTTAAGCTTAAACCCTTTTTTAAGAATATTAAACCCTTTTCTTTTTTCTATTTTTTAATCTATTAAACCCTTTTCTTCATTCGCTTATATGTCAATTTTGAAATAACCTAACAAATGGAACTAAATTAAAATTTAGTTCTTTCCATCTCATATTCATTGTGCAGTGTGAGAATAGTACTTATATCGGATCAAGGATTTTGATAAAATTACTTATGACCGTTGGATCTCTAGTATTCAAACCGTAGTCGAGACCTTGTAGGAAAGCTCAGCCCAAAACTCATTAAAATCTATTGTGCAAGCTGGTCTATCATCGCACAGTCCAGATCACATCGGAGCAGACCGAGCAGACCTGGGTCCGAACTCATCAAAGAAGAATCCAACCCCCTAACATGATGGGTCAGTGGGAAACAGACCCAGTTATACCACAGCCCTATCAGTACGAGCGCTGAATAGAAATTAAATGGCCGCCTGACGATGGTGAAAAGGCAGGTATGTCCATTTGTACAGCTCTATATAACAGCGACAGGTGGCACTATAGCAAGGTGGCAGTTATGCGTCACTAGAGGATAAGGAAAAAAGGAATAAAAGAAGAAGGCGTGAACTATTCAAGCTAAGCTCACTCATACTAAAACTTTATCTTCTTCTAGAGCTCAGATCATCAATTGGCGCCGTCTGTGGGAACGAAATGAGATCTTTTCATCATCGGAGTTCTCATCTTTATCACACCCGCTGAAATCCACGTGGCAAACCACAATGAAAACCATACACTCTAAATGACCTAAGCTCCACCCATGAAGGTCATTAGTTTTTATTCTCTAGCCCTACAACCCATCTAATCAACCACCCGCATTGTTCAATCCCTCACCGATCTCGGCAGGGAACATACCCTGAACCACCCTTTCCGACCAAGAACTACAGAACATGGCTATCCAACTACAAAACACCGCCCACTCGCTCGAACAAATATTGCAGCAAAGGGGACTCAACATGTAACGACCCAGAAATCGGACCGCTACCGGCGCTAGGATCCAGATCGGCATAAGGCCGCCGGGACCCGTAGCAAGCCTAACATACATTCTATATACCTGTTAAATCCCATACATGATCAAAGATATACATAAAAATTTTAAACTTTCTCTTTCATTCACCAAGCTTAACCTGTGCATGCACAAACTCATAAACATAACACCCCACACTGGAGCCCTCATCAAATGCTCCAATAGGGCAACATATCATACCATAAGCTTGGTTTACATAAAACATCATTAAATCATTTCATTAAGAGATCATGTACCAAAAAAGGGATTAACATACTCTAGGGCCAAGCACAATTCTACCCTCAATACAATTCTTTACATTACATTACATCACTATACCTTACATTACAATGTCTTTCTCATGTCCACAGCTAACTATTACATAAAACATAACTTTACTCTTGATGACTTCCTTATCTATTCCGTACCTGCAAACCTGGGGGATTAAGGGAATGGGGTGAGCTACTAGAGCCCAGTGAGCAGAATGGTAAAACATTCAAAACATATGCTATCATGGAATGCATCACATCACAGACAAATCACATCAAGGATGGACTTGTCACCAATAGCCCTCTACACATTCCAATAGTGCCAGGGGCGTAGCATAGGTCTCACTGGTCTTTCTCTTACGTAACATAACATAACATACCAATGTGCTAGGGGCGTAGCATGGGCCTCACTAGTCTTTCTCTTACATAGTACCAGGGGCATAGAATGGGCCTCACTGGTCATACATACCATACCATATCATATCATATCATATCATCATACGAGGGCTAATGGATCATTCAGCACCCATCCACATCAACATCATATTATGCAATGCAACATATTCGTGAATTCTAATACAAACAACCTAGTATATCTCATGGCATTCATGATGCGTGAATCATGCTAAAACTTTCATTATTTGCTTTGAAACATAAAGAGTCATTCTACTCACCTCAGGCTAGCTCTGACAAGACACTGAAGCAGCTATCTCACTGCTGGGGTCCTCGGTTCCTCGGGTCCGAACCTACACGGGTGGACTCAAATGAGGGACCAAACATACATGAACATGACTCTAAACTACTCCCCAAAAACCCCCTAAACACCTTAAAACAATAAAAAAAAACATGCAAAGGAAGGTTGAACAGGGCACCTTCGGCGGCCGAACCCTCCTCCAGATCCGAAAGTCATGCACCTTCGGCGGCACCTTCGGCGGCCGAAAGTTCCCTCCAGATCCGAAACTCATGCATGTTCGGCGGCAGGTTCGGCGGCCGAAACTCCCATCCAGAGCCAAAAGTCTAACTTTCGGGGGCAGGATTCGGTAGCCGAAACATGCTACCACAGGCAGGTTCGACGGCCGAAAGTGCCTTCGGCTGCCGAACCTGAGTTCTCCTAAAGTGGCAGAACTCAGCCAATCTATGCACATTGCCTCCTAAACTCATCCAAACATGCATTTAGCTATTCTACAACATGCATACACACATACATAAGCATATAGGGGTCTCAAACTATCCTAAACCCCAACAACACACAAAACAACTCAAGATAACATACATTAACCACAAACTCAACATAAACCCTATCAACAACCAACCAACCTCAACATGCATTTCTACCCCCTAAACTATCATAAAACTTGCTTAAAACATACAAGAAGGGTAGGATCTAAGCTTACCTCTTGAAGATCGAGAGAAGAAACGATCCTTAACTTGGAGGTAGGAGAAATCTAGCTCCTTGGGTCTCCAAGCTCCACAACTTGATCTTAGTTCCAAAAACTTCAAAAACCAAGTAAACACTTGTTAAAACTTGAAAGATTTGAGGAAAATCAGTAAAATCAACCACGGGAGGACATTGACTCACCTTTGGCCGGAAATGGGGAAGAAACTCGCCCATTTTCGGCTATGGGGCTTCTTATAGGGGCTGGCCAGGCCACCTTCGAAAGCCTAAAGTGCTTCCAAAACTCATGCAAGTTCGGTGGTCGAACATGAGGTTCGGCGGCCGAACCTGGATTTCCCTCCATGGTCTTTTTCATTCAAAACTCAATTTCTTTCTTACTTAAAACTATAAAATACATGAAAACATTTTATAAAAACATGGTTTTACCCTCCTAGAGGTTTTCGACATCCGAGATTCCACCGGACGGTAGGAATTTCGATACCGGAGTCTAGCCGGGTATTATATTCTCCCCCCCTTAAGAACATTCGTCCCCGAATGTTCCTCGAACAACACATGCATAGCATAAAACATAAACATATATACAAAACACAAAACACTCACCTTAGAAGAGATGAGGATATTGCTGGAGCATGGACTCCCGTGTCTCTCAGGTACACTCTTCGATGTTGTGGTGATTCGAAAGGACTTTCACCATCGAGATTTCCTTGTTTCTTACCTTTCTGATCTGGGTGTCTAGGATCCGCACCGGCTGCTCAACATAGGTGAGATCTCCAAGGATCTCCACGTCAGGCTCACTAAGAACCTTGCCCGGATCCGACACGAACTTCCGTAACATGGAAACATGGAAAATCGAATGGATTCTTTCCATTGAAGCAGGTAAGTCCAACTTGTACGATACATTCCCAATCTTTTGCAAGATTTCAAAGGGTCCAATGTACCGTGGAGCTAACTTACCCTTCTTCCCAAACCGAATCACCCCTTTCATCGGAGACACTTTGAGCAATACCAAATCCCCCTCCTGAAACTCTACTTGCCTTCTGCGGACATCTGCATAGCTCTTTTGCCTGCTTACAGCAGTCTTGATCCTTTCTCTGATTATGGGCACCACTCTGCTGGTGATCTCTACTAACTCAGGCCCTGCCAAGGCCCTTTCTCCAACTTCTTCCCAACAGACAGGCGACCTGCACTTCCTTCCATACAAAGCTTCATATGGAGCCATCCCTATGCTAGCATGATGGCTGTTATTGTAGGCAAACTCCACCAAAGGAAGATGCTGCCTCCAAGAACCACCAAAATCTAGCACACACATTCTGAGCATATCTTCTATAGTCTAGATGGTCCTCTCTGACTGTCCATCAGTCTGAGGATGGAAAGCGGTCCTAAAATCCAACCTAGTACCCATAGCATTCTGCAGACTCCGCCAAAATCTGGAGGTGAACTGGGGTCCTCTATTAGACACTATCGAAATAGGAACCCCATGCAACCTGACAACCTCATCAACATATACTTGCGCCAACTTGTCCACAGAGTAGCCACTCCTGACAGGGATGAAGTGAGCAGATTTGGTCAGTCTGTCCACAATCACCCATATGGAGTCCAATCTGTTGGACGTCGCCGGTAACCCCACCATGAAGTCTATAACTATGTTCTCCCATTTCCACTCTGGAATCGGCAGTGGGTTAAGTATTCCAGCCGGCTTATGATGTTCCAGCTTCACCCTCTGACATACTTCGTAGGCTGACACGAACTGTGCCACTTCTCTTTTTATAGCTGGCCACCAATAAACACTTTTCAGATCCTGGTACATTTTGGTGGCCCCAGGGTGAACACTGTATCTGGCATTATGAGCCTCTCTCATAATGTCTCCCTTCAGACCCACGTCATCTGGTACACACAATCTGTTCCCATAGCGGAGGATCCCCTTGCTATCAAATCTGAATTCCTCATTCTTGCCTGACTGAACAATCCTGGCAATCTTCACTAACTATGGGTCCTCGTGCTGTTTCTGAGCCACCTGCTCCAGAAACACGGGTGTCATTCTCATCTGAGCTATCAAAGTACCTGTACCAGACAACTCCAACTACAAACCTTCATTAATGAGCTTATAGAACTCCCTCACCACCGTCTTCTCTCTACTGTAATATGGGATAGACTGCCAAGTGATTTTCGGCTTAAGACATCTGCCACGACATTTGCCTTACCCAGATGGTACTGAATTTTGCAATCATAGTCACTAAGCAGTTCTACCAATCTTCTCTGTCTCAGGTTTAACTCTCTCTGACTCAAGATGTACTGCAAGCTTTTATGATCTGTGAAGATCTCACATCTTACCCCATAGAGGTAATGCCTCCACATCTTGAGTGCAAAGATCATAGCTGCCATCTCTAGGTCATGTGTAGGATAATTCAACTCATGCTTCTTCAGCTGTCTAGAAGCATAAGCAATTACCCTTTCATTCTATATCAACACACAACCCAGTCCCACACGGGACGCATCACAATACACTGTGAAATCTTCATTACTAGTTGGCAGAGCTAACACCGGTGCCGACGTCAACCTTTTCTTCAGCTCTTCGAAGCTCTCTTCACACTGGTCAGTCCACACAAACCTCTGATTCTTCTTAGTTAACCTGGTCATAGGAGCTGCAATCTTAGAGAAGTCCTGCACGAACCTCCTGTAGTAACCTGCCAAACCCAAAAAGCTCTTGATCTTTGTCACTGTAGTGGGTCTAGGCCAGTTAGCCACAACTTCTACCTTCTTGGGGTCCACTTCTATCCCATTTTCTGATACAACATGCCCCAAGAAAGAAATGCTCCTTAACCAGAACTCACACTTGGAGAACTTGGCATACAAGCCGTGTTCCCTCAAGGTTTGCAAGACTAACCTCAGATGATGGGCATGCTCCTCTGCATTCCTAGAATACACTAAGATATCATCTATGAAGACAATAACGAAGTGATCCAGATACTGACTGAAAACTCTATTCATGAGGTCCATGAATCCTGCAGGGGCATTGGTTAACCCGAACGGCATCACAAGGAACTCATAGTGCCCATATCTGGTTCTGAACACCGTCTTCGGCACATCCTCTTCTCTTATTCTCAGCTGATGGTACCCAGATCTCAGATCTATCTTGGAGAAACAACCTGCTCCTGCTAGCTGGTCGAATAGATCGTCGATCCGAGACAACGGGTACTTATTCTTGGTAGTGACCTTGTTCAACTGCCTGTAGTCGATACAAAGTCTAAGGGATCCATACTTCTTTTTCACAAACAGCACTGGAGCACCCCAAGGCGAGGTACTCGGTTGGATGAAGCCCTTATCTACCAGCTCTTGCAACTGCTCCTTAAGCTCCTCCTTCAATTCAGCTGGTGCCATCCTGTAGGGAGGGATAGAGATCGGTCTGGTTCCAGGCATCAATTCGATTTCAAACTCTATCTCCCTAGCAGGTGGTAAACCTGGCAGCTCGTCTGGGAAAACATCTAAAAACTCTCTAACCATGGGCACTAAGGCGGGCTCTCTAACATGACTATCCAGCTCTCTCACATGAGCTAGAAAACCCTGACAACCCCTCCTAAGCAACCTACGAGCCTGTAGGGCTGATATCAAACCTCTAGGTGTACCCCTCCTGTCTCCCCTGAAGAGAACCTCTGACCCATCCTGACCTCTGAACCTGACTACCTTGTCTCTGCAGTCCAAGGTAGCACCATGGGTAGATAGCCAATCCATCCCTAGAATGACATCAAAATCTGTCAAATCTAGAACCACAAGGTCGGCTGAAAGGCATCTCCCCTCAACAAAAACTGGACTACACTGGCAGACTGACTCTGCCACTGATGGGTCGCACTTGGGTCCACTGACCCATAGGGGACACTCTAATCCAGAGACCATCAAACCCAACCTCTCGACGACTCTCGGAGCAATGAAAGAATGAGATGCACCAGGGTCCATTAAGGCATAAACATCTAAACAACCAATGATGAGATTACTTGACACCATGGTGTTTGATGCATTTGTCTCCTACTGTGTCATGGTAAAAATCCGTGCTAGAGCTGATGGACCTTCACCCCTGAAACCCGCTGAAGAAGAGGCTGCCCCTCTCCCTCTGCCTCTGTCACTGGCCTGAGTCGCGGCTGGAGCAACTGGCTAAGCCATACTACCAGAAGCTGTCTGCTGGGACTGCGTGCCATAAAAGCTGCTCTAGGACACTCCCGTGCCATGTGTCCCTCCTGCCCACATCTGAAGCAGGCTGTCGTCCCAAACCGACATACTCCCTTGTGCGGCTTCCCACACTTCATACAAACTGCATTATCTGCACCTGAGCTCGAGCCACCTCTGTAACGACCCGAAAACCGAACCGCTACCGGCGCTAGGATCCACATCGGCTTAAGGCCGCCGGGAGCCGTAGCAAGCCAAACATTCATCCTGTATACCTGTTTAATCCCATACATGATCAACACATAACATTTATTAACCTATGCATGCACTAACCATATACATAATCATCAACCCCACACTGGAGTCCTCATCAAATACTCCAATGGGGTAACATAACATTTATTAAGTTTGGTTTACATAAACATCATAAAATATTTCATTAAAAGATCATGTAACCAAAAAGGGATTAACAACATACTAGGGTCAAGCACAATTCTATCTTCAATAACATCATTACTTTACATAACTGTTTAATATTATTCATTACATTACTGTACTAAACATTACATTTCAATATTTATCATGTCCACCACTAGCTATTACATAACCATAACTTTACTCTAGCTGACCTCCTGGTCTATCCCGTACCTGCAAACCTAGGGGATTAAGGGAGTGGGGTGAGCTACTAGAACCCAGTGAGCAGAATAACATAAAACATCATATTAACATTCATGCTTTCATGAAATGCGTCACATCACAAACAAATCACATCAAGGATGGACTTGTCACCAATAGTCCTCTACATAGTCCAATCGTGCCAGGGGCGTAGAATGGGCCTCACTGGTCTTTCTCTTAACATAACATAACATAGCATAACATTCCATAGTGCCAGGAGCGTAGAATGGGCCTCACTGGTCTTTCTCTTAACATAGTGCCAGGGGCGTGGAATGGGCCTCACTGGCTATCCATACCGTATCATCATCATACCATAACATACGAGGACTAAAGGGTCATTCAACATCCATCCGCATCATCATCAAATTATGTAATGCAACATATTCGTGAATTCTAATGCAAACAACCTAGTATATCTCATGGCATATGTGATGCATGTATCATGCTCAAAATTCATTTACTTTAAAACATAAAGTTTATTCCACTCACCTTTGGCTAGCTCTGACAAGACACTGAAGCAGCTGACTCACTGCTGGGGTCCTGGGGTCCTCGGTTCCTCGGGTCCGAACCTACACAGGTGGATTCAAATGAGGTACCAACATAAACTATCATAGCTCTAAACTATTCCCCAAAACCCCCCTAAAACACCATAAAACAATCACATAAATCATGCAAAAGAAGGCTGAACAGGACACTTTCGGCGGCAGGTTCGGCGGCCGAAAGTCCCTCTAGAGCCGAAAGTCATGCACCTTCGGCGGCACTTTCGGTGGCCGAAGGTTCCCTCTAGAGATGAAACTCATGCATGTTCGGCGGCACCTTCGGCGGCCGAAACTCCCTTCCAGAGCCGAAAATCCATTTTCGGGGGCAGGGTTCGGCAGCCAAAGGCTTGCCTCCACAAGCAAGTTCGGTGGCCGAAAGTCCCTTCGGCTGCCGAACCTGAGTTCTTCCAAAGGGCAGAACTCAGCCTCTTTCATGCACAAATGCCTCCCAATCCATTCCATCATGCATTTACCTAGTCTACAACATGCAAACTCAAGCCAACAAGCACATAGGGGTCTCAAACTAACTTAAACCCCAACCAAAACACATCAAACATACACATACTACCCACATTGCTCATAAACATAACATAAACCCATAAACTCAACAATAACCTAAACATGCATTTCTACCCCATAAATCTTCATAAAACTTGTTTAAAACATACAAGGAAGGTTGGATCTAAGCTTACCTCTTGAAGATCGAGAGGAAAGACGATCCTAGCTTGGAGATGGGGAGAAATCAACTCTTTGGTCTCCAAGCTTCAAAACTTGCTCTTTTGCTCAAATATATTCAAACCAAGATAAAACTTGTTAAAACATGAAAGATCGAAGGAAAAATATCAAAAATGACCATGGGAGAGCATGGACTCACCGTTGGCCGAAAATGGGGAGAAAGCTCGCCCATTTCGGCCATGGAGCCCTTTTATAGGGGCTGCCATACCACCTTTCGACAGCCTAAAGTGCCTCTAAAACTCATGCAAGTTCGGCGGCCGAACCTTTGCCTCTTTCGGAAGCCTAACTTGCCCCCCTAAACCATCCAATGTTCGGCGGCCGAACTTGAGATTCGGCGGCCGAACCTGGAAATGCTTTCATAGTCTTTTTCATTCAAAACTCAATTCCTTTCTTACTTAAAACCATAAAATACATTAAAACATTTCATAAAAACATGATTTTACCCTTCTAGAGGTTTCCGACATCCGAGATTCCACCGGACGGTAGGAATTCCGATACTGGAGTCTAGCCGGGTATTACAACCTCCTAATCCTAGACCTGACTTTATCTTGTTCCAAAACTTGTTCTTCTTTGACTTTTTGGTGGTACTGCCCCACCTCTTACTGCCTGAAGCTGCTGAACTCAAAGAAGAAGGGTCTAACTTTCCCCCACCTGGAGTCTTGGAACCAGAAGGCTGGGCCACTTACTGCTTAACTTTTCCTTCGATTATTGCGCTAGCCTCCATTCTTCGGGCCATATCCACTGTGGCATGGAAACTCTCCCTCTCTGCTGACTGGATCAAGGAGGAATAACTGGAATGAAGCCTCATGATATACCTCCTAGCCTTCTTCTGATCTGTGTCCAAATTTTGCCCGGCAAACGGCAACAGCTCCAAGAATCTATCTGTGTACTCATCCACACTCATCTCCTCTGTCTGCCTCAATTGCTCAAATTCAATCATCTTCAACTCCCTTGAACTATCAGGGAAAGGCCATCCTGCAAACTCATTAGCAAACTCCTCCCATGATAGGCTATCTAACCTCGGGTTCACATAGTTTTAAAACCACTCTCGGGCCTTCTTGCACTTCAGTGTGAACCCAGCCATCTGAATGGCTCTACTGTCATCTGCCCCTAACTCATCTGTTATCATCTTGACTGTCCTGAGGTACTCGAACGGATCATCACCTGTTTCGTACTTAGGAGCATCCAACTTCAAGTAGTCAGTCATCTTGACCGTGCTCCCTCCAGATGAGCTAGGTTTAGGTACTTGGGTTTCTGGGACCATAGGTTCTGCTGGTGGTGGAGGAGGTGCAACATCCCCTGGGTTAGGGTTTGCTGTACCTGGGTAGAAAGATGGGGGTGGGTACATAGGGTACTGTGGGTATGGTGGGTATGGCATGTAAGAAGGATAAGGGTTAAAACTGGGGTAATCCGATGTACCTCCCATCGAATACTCGGGATTTTGTGAAAAGGGTGGGTATTGGGGTGGTTGGACAAACCCCGAGGCCTGAGTGCCTCCTTGAGACTCTCCCATGCCCTCTTCCGACACGCTCACACCAAGACTGCCATCCCTCCTCTGATCCACATCCATATCATCCCCCACATCTTCTGACACTCCACCTTGAACTATCCCCCTTCTGCTCACATCAAAAGACCTTCTAGGGTCCCTTGACGCTCTCTCCCTACTAGACCTGCAGGACATTACCTTAGGCAATGTAGGAGGACGGGCATCTGTGTCCTCGTCCTGAGGTGGTACTCCAGTCAATCGTGCAGATCGACGAGTTCCTCTCATCTTGCTTACTGAAAAACAGCACACATCACATAAAACATTAGCATCATATGGTTCATGTGGAAACACATGAACTCGCATTACATACATCACATACACCGCATATCATCAATGCACATGCATAAAATCATGGCATTTCACATCATTATTCAAGACAGAACTCTACATCTTATCCTAGTGGACATGATTTTCCTATTGTGCTTGCCCTTCTATAACCTCTATGAGCCCGACACACTATAGGTCCGACCATATGAACCTGGGGCTCTGATACCAATCTGTAACGACCCGGAAATCGGACCGCTACCGACGCTAGGATCCAGATCGGCATAAGGCCGCTGGGACCCGTAGCAAGCCTAACATACATCCTGTATACCTGTTAAATCCCATACATGATCAAAGATATACATAAAAATTTTAAACTTTCTCTTTCATTCACCAAGCTTAACCTGTGCATGCACAAACTCATAAACATAACACCCCACACTGGAGCCCTCATCAAATGCTCCAATGGGACAACATATCATACCATAAGCTTGGTTTACATAAAACATCATTAAGAGATCATGTACCAAAAAAGGGATTAACATACTCTAGGGCCAAGCACAATTCTATCCTCAATACAATTCTTTACATTACATTACATCACTATACTTTACATTACAATGTCTTTCTCATGTCCACAACTAACTATTACATAAAACATAACTTTACTCTTGATGACTTCCTGATCTATCCCGTACCTGCAAACCTGGGGGATTAAGGGAATGGGGTGAGCTACTAGAGCCCAGTGAGCAGAATGGTAAAACATTCAAAACATATGCTATCATGGAATGCATCACATCACAGACAAATCACATCAAGGATGGACTTGTCACCAATAGCCCTCTACACATTCCAATAGTACCAGGGGCGTAGCATGGGCCTCATTGGTCTTTCTCTTACGTAACATAACATAACATACCAATGTGCTAGGGGCGTAGCATGGGCCTCACTAGTCTTTCTCTTACATAGTACCAGGGGCATAAAATGGGCCTCACTGGTCATACATACTACCATATCATATCATATCATATCATCATACGAGGGCTAATGGATCATTCAGCACCCATCCACATCAACATCATATTATGCAATGCAACATATTCGTGAATTCTAATGCAAACAACCTAGTATATCTTATGGCATTCATGATGCGTGAATCATGCTAAAACTTTCATTATTTGCTTTGAAACATAAAGAGTCATTCTACTCACCTCAGGCTAGCTCTGACAAGACACTGAAACAGCTATCTCACTGCTGGGGTCCTCGGTTCCTCGGGTCCGAACCTACACGGGTGGACTCAAATGAGGGACCAAACATACATGAACATGACTCTAAACTACTCCCCAAAAACCCCCTAAAACACCTTAAAATAATAAAAAAACATGCAAAGGAAGGCTAAACAGGACACCTTTGGCGGCACCTTCGACGACCGAACCCTCCTCCTGATCCGAAAGTCATGCACCTTCGGCGGCACCTTCGGCGGCTGAAAGTTCCCTCCAGATCCGAAACTCATGCATGTTCGGCGGCAGGTTCGGCGGCCGAAACTCCCATCCAGAGCCAAAAGTCCAATTTTCGGGGGCAGGATTCGGCAGCCGAAACATGCTACCATAGGCAGGTTCGGCGGCCGAAAGTGCCTTCAGCTGCCGAACCTGAGTTCTCCCAAAGTGGCAGAACTCAGCCAATCTATGCACATTGCCTCCTAAACTCATCCAAACATGCATTTAGCTATTTTACAACATGCATACACACATACATAAGCATATAGGGGCCTCAAACTATCCTAAACCCCAACAACACACAAAATAACTCAAGATAACATACATTAACCACAAACTCAACATAAACCCTATCAACAACCAACCAATCTCAACATGCATTTCTACCCCCTAAACTATCATAAAACTTGCTTAAAACATACAAGAAGGGTAGGATCTAAGCTTACCTCTTGAAGATCGAGAGGAGAAACGATCCTTAACTTGGAGGTAGGAGAAATCTAGCTCCTTGGGTCTCCAAGCTCCACAACTTGATCTTAGTTCTAAAAACTTCAAAAACCAAGTAAACACTTGTTAAAACTTGAAAGATTTGAGGAAAATCAGTAAAATCAACCATGGAAGGACATGGACTCACCTCTGGTCGGAAATGGGGAAGAAACTCGCCCATTTTCGGCCATGGGGCTTCTTATAGGGGCTGGCCAGGCCACCTTCAGAAGCCTAAAGTGCTTCCAAAACTCATGCAAGTTCGGCGGCCGAACATGAGGTTTGGCGGCCAAACCTGGATTTCCCTCCATGGTCTTTTTCATTCAAAACTCAATTTCTTTCTTACTTAAAACCATAAAATACATGAAAACATTTTATAAAAACATGGTTTTACCCTCCTAGAGGTTTCTGATATCTGAGATTCCACCGGACGGTAGGAATTCTGATACCGAAGTCTAGCTGGGTATTACACAACACCCCGTTGAGTGTACCACTTATGGCTAAAGGCTTCAACATTAATGAGCCTCACCTACCTTGAACCACCAAGCCCCTCAGTCAAGCAGTATGAGAACCAGCGAAAGAGGTGAGGAAGCCTGCAGAAGAAATGAGCCAGCGGCCAGAGTAAGGGGCAGAATGGTCAGAGAGCTCATTGAAAATGATGAAGTCGAGAGCTATTCCTCTGAGCCGATGTGAGAATCGGGAGGCGAGGAGTTGGAAGGAGGATACTGCCCAAAAAAGAGGCCGAGGCAGGAAAAGGCAAATATGGACTAAAAGCTAGAAAAGGTTGAAGGAATAGCTCTTAGCAAAACTGGGGGCATGAGATAACAGCAGCCCCTACTGCCTATGTCGTCCCCATTCATGAGAGGGGTGCAGCAAGAAACCATTCCCAAAAAGTTTATGATGTCGTCGATGGCAGCTTACGACGACATAAGAAATCCCCGAGAGCACGTCCTAAATTACAAGACATTTATGGAACTCCAGACTCATTCAGATGCCCTAATTTCAAAGTCTTTCCCATTATCCTCACAGGGCTAGCTCGAGCATGGTTTAATAGCCTAACAATAGGAAGTATCAAAAGCTTTATGGACCTGGCCAACATCTTTATTAGTAGATTTATTATGGGAGTCCCAGTGGAGAGGAAAATGAGCTATCTAGAGATAGTCTAGCAAAAAAGGAATGAGTCTCTGAGAGAATATGTGGCCAGATTCAACTCTAAGGCCCTGCAAATCACTGAGCTTGACGAGGCAAGGGCAGTGGAAGCCATGGAGAAAGGGACCACATTCCCTGAGTTTTTGGGCTCATTATGCAGAAAACTGCCCACTACCCTGGCTGAACTGATGAAACGAGCTGAGAAGTATATCAGGTAGGACGATGCCTTGACCACAAGCAAGTTCTCCAGAGAAGAGGGAGATAGAGGAAAGGCAGTGGAGGATAGATAGTCGAAGAGGTAAGAGAAAAGACAGAACCGAGGGCCAAAGGTGCTAAACAGACACCCATGGGAAAGGAAGGAGCAAAGGCCGTATCAGCCCAGAATCCCGTAGGTAATCACTCCATTAAATGTGTCTAGAGCCGAAGTGTTTATAGTTTTGCAAGACAAAGATTTCATACAATGGCCCAAACCCATGAAAGCTGAGGCCAACCAAAGGGATCCGGACAAATACTACTAGTACCACCGAACTCATAGCAATGACACCAATGACTGCTACCAACTAATAAATGAGATAGAAAGGCTCATAAAGAGGGGGCACCTCAAGAACTTCGTGAAGAAACTAGAGGGACAGAGACCTCAGCAAAATGAGATAGTGGAGAGGCCTCTCAGGAAAACGGGGGGAGTCATGAATGATGGGTCCAGTGGGACAATCAATATGATCGTAGGGGGCTCTAGAGGAAGAATGAGCAGGAGGGGAAAGAAGAGGAGTAGGAGTGGAGAAGGAAGTAGCGCTGAAGTTATGCGGATAGCAGAACATTCTCCGATGACCATCTCTTTCTCTCTAGAAGATGCTTAGGGGATCCAAATGCCTCATGACATGCCCTGGTAATCGAGGTCGTCATTCACAACTTTCGGGTCTGCAAAGTCCTAGTGGATGATGGAAGTAAAGTGAATCTGTTACCCTACTGGGTCTTTCAACAAATGAATATACCCAAGGAACAACTTGTCAGAGATCAAGCCCCAGTTAAAGGGATAGGCAGAACCCCTATGGCAGTAGAAGGGAAAGTGAAAGTAGCCCTGATACTGGGAGAGCCACCCCTGGCCCGCACTCATTATGCAATATTCCTCATGGTAAAGTTGTCCTTGAGCTACAACGCTATCTTGGGAAGGCCGGTGCTGTATGACTTCGAGGCAGTGACCAGCATTCGGTATCTAACCATGAAATTCCCCACGGAGTCAGGGATGGGTTTAGTGCGAGGAAGGCAGGAGGAGGCTCGGGCCATGTATTTAGCCACGGTGGAAGAACAGAGCACTCTGCCAGAGGAAATAAACCAGGAGGTTATGGAGGTCCGGGATGAGAAGAAGGAGGCCAGGATAGAGCCAGTTGATAGGTTGGAGACCTTCCCTCTATCTAAGGAGGAGAGCAACAAAGTCTTCAGCATCAACAAGAACCTTGAAAAGGACTAGAAAGAGACAACAATGGCTCTTATCAGGAGGCATGCCTCAAGCTTTGCCTAGAAGTCTGAAGACATGCTGAGGATAAACCCTGAGGTGATGACCCACAAACTGAATGTCCTCCCTGGAGCTAAACCGATAAAACAGAAGAAGAGAGTGTTCGGGAAGGAGAAGTAACAAGCCACCAGAGAAGAGGTGCAGAAACTGGAAGAGGCAGGACTTATTAAGGAAGTCATGTACCCACAGTGGTTAGCCAACCATATGCTAGTTAAAAAGGCCAATGAGAAGTATAAAATGTGTATAGACTTTACCAACCTAAATCAAGCCTACCCAAAAGATTGTTACCCCCTTCCTGATATTAATAAAATAGTCAATTCTACGGCCGGTTTCAATTATCTGTCGTCTCTAGATGCAATATCGGGGTATCACTAGATCCCCATGGACAAGTAGCACGAAGAAAAGAACTCCTTCATAACTGAAGATGGGACATATTATTATAAGGCTATGCCATTCGGACTAAAAAACACCAGGGCAACATACCAGCGGTTGATGAATAAAATCTTTAAAGAACAAATAGGGAGGAATGTAGAGGTATACGTGGATGATATGGTAGTTGATCAAACATAAATTAGCCACATTTTTATTAATGTTTAAATATGCATTTTTCTAGTTTAATTTATGTTTTTATGATATTTTTGCAGAAAAGGAGAAAAATGGAAACCTGAATAAAATCTGCAGAAAAAGCTGGAAAATCGATTTGGTCGAAGTGATTTGGCCAAACCACTTGCAGAAAGTTGAAGCAGAAAACTGGAATTGACTTGCAAAAACGATTTGGGCAAGCGATTTGCCCAAATCAACTGACCCAATCGACTGTCTCCAGCGAATTACAGCAGCGCGGGAAAAGAAGGAAATCCAGAATTCAAAAAGTATTGAAGTCCTATCCTACTTCAAACACTACAAGACTAATCCTATGATAACTCCAAGAGCCACACTAAAGAAAATCCTTCACCAAAGGAGTTTTACTCATGATAAAATACAAAGACAAATGAAGGATTAAAAGACCATCAAGAGACCAAGTCAAAATAGGATTCCAATTCCAAGAAGGATTAGGACTCCTCACCTATAAAAAGGGACAGCAACCAACGAGCAAAATATCTTCACAATACATTCAGATTTTCAGTAGCAACTTCCCTCCCCTTTTCTTCTTTCTCTTTTTGTGTTTTTTGTCCACCATGAGTAGCTAAACATCTTTTTCTCAAGTTGAAGTTGGAGAAATTTCAGTTTTGTTATGAATTGGGTGATCTAAAACTCCATTGTTAAACTTCTATTTTTCAATATTTATGCAACTTGATCTTCATGTTATTATTGCCTTGCTTTTAGAATCAATTAAGGCATGTTGCTTTTAATTGCATGAGTAATATATTGTTAGTTTGAATGATTTAGGTCCATAATTGCTTAGATTATTTAAACACAAGTACAATTGGTTGCATAATCTAAACTTGACCACGCTATAATACCCGGTTAGACTCCGGCGTCGGAATTCCAAAATCTCCGTTGGAATCCGAAATCTCGGATGCCGGAACCTCTTAGAAGGGTAAAATAAGGTTTTTATAAAATGATTTTAATGGTTTTACTGTTTGATTTTGAAATAAAGTTTTAAAAGAAAAGAAAATATTTTTTGGAGGAAATCCAGGTTCGGCCGCCGAACATGGTGCTGCCGCAGGAGCTCTCCTTTCGGCCCCCGAAGGTGGTCTGGCCAGCCACCTATAAGAGGCCTCCAATCCGAAAATGGGAGAGTTTTCTCTCTCCATTTTTCGGCAAAGGTGATTTATTGCCCTCCCTTTGATGATTTTATATTTTTCCTTCAAATCCTTTAAATTTTCACGAGTTTCCTTTTGTTTTTGAAGTTTTAAGCTTGGATCCAAGATTTTAAAGTTTCGAGACCGTTTCTCCTCAACTCCAAGCTTGGACCACATCTAACTTGGATCTTCAAGAGGTAAGTGTAGATTCTTACCTTTTCTTATGTTTTAAGTAAGTTTTAAAAAAGGATTAAGGGTTAAAAATGCATGATATGACTAGATCTAAGGTTATAGGCTTTGAGTTGGATTTTGACGAATGTATGCTCACTCTTGTGTTTTGTTGTTGTTTGTTGGGGTCCTCAGGACTTTCGCTTAATATATCATAACATAACATATCCAATGTGCCAGGGGCGTAGAATGGGCCTCGACTTGGACTTTCTCTTACTCTGTGCCAGGGGCGTAGAATGGGCCTCGACCTGGACTTCCATACCATATCATATCATATCATGTCAAGGGCCAATGGGTCATCCAACATCCTTACACATCAACATCATATTATACAATGCATCATATTCATGAATTCTAATGCAAAACAACCTATTTCATACATGGCATTCATGATGCATGAACATGCTTAAAAGTTTATTTGCTTGCAATAAAAAGAGTTGTGTTCTACTCACCTCTGGCTAACTCTGAACTAACTCTGAAGCAGCTAACACTGCTGGCCTCCTCGGTTCCTCGAGTCCGATCCTACACAGGTGGACTCAAATGAGGGACCAAACAAACTCTAACATGACTCTAAGCAACTCCCCAAAAACCCCCTTAAAACATCATAAAACATTCATAGAAAACATGCAAAGGAAGGCTGGACAGGGCACTTTCGGCGGCAGGTTCGGCGGCCGAAAGTCCCTCCAGAGCCGAAAGTCCCTCCAGAGCCGAAAGTCCAAACTTTCGGGGGCGAGTTTAGGCGGCCTAAACTGCCTTCCCTGGCAGGTTCGGCAGCCGAACCTTGCTTCGGCGGCGAACCTGGATCCTTCTGAGTGGCAGAACCCGATTTTTCCATCCCACATTCAGCCATCCCAACTTCCCAACATGCATTCAACTATTCTAAAACATGTATAAACACTTATTCAAGCATATAGGGGCATAAAACTAGCCTATACCCCAACAAACATCACATTAAGCATACATTTATCATTTAACTAACATAAACCCTAACATTTTACCCCTAGCCTAAACATGCATCAAAACCCTTAAACCCTTCTTAAAACTTACTTAAAACATGAAAGACGAGAAGGATCTACACTTACCTCTTAAAGATCGAGAGGAGGGTGATCCAAACTTGGAGATTGGGAGAAATCGAGCTCCGGAGGTCTCCAAACTTCAAAAACTTGATCTTAGTTTAAAAATCTTCAAAACAAAGTAAAAACTCATCAAAACTTGAAGGGATTGAAGGAAAACAACTAATCGACCATGGAAGGGCGAAATCTCATCTATGCCCGAAAATAGAGGGAGAAAACTCGCTCATTTTCGGACAAGGGGCCTTTTATAGGTGGCTGGCCAGACCACCTTCGGGGACCAAAGGTGCCTCCGCAAGAGGCCAATGTTCGGCGGCCGAACATAAGGTTCGGCGGTCGAACCTGGCTTTTTCCTTCCTTGGTTTTTTCTTTCAAAACTCAATTTCTTTCTTTATTAAAACTATAAAAACACATAAAACACTTTAGAACACCATATTTTACCCTTCTAGAGGGTTCCGACATTCGAGATTCCGTCGGAAAGTGGAAATTCCGATGCCAGAGTCTAGCCAGGTATTACAGTATGTATGTTGACCATACTTGAGCAATTGATGAGGGCTCTAGTATGGGTTTTATGTTTCCAGTTCATGATACATGCACAGGTTAAGCTTGGTTTCAGGAAATGTTTTAGTTGTTTTGTAAATGTATGATCATGTATGGGATTTTATCAGGTACCCAGGATGTATAGTAGGTTTGCTACGGGTTTCAGTGACCTTAAGTCAATCTGAATTCTAGCGCCGGTAGCGGTCCGATTTTCGGGTCATTACAGAGTGGTATCAGAGCCCTAGGTTCATATGGTCGGACCTAGCGTGTCGGGCTCATAGATGTTATAGAAGGGCAAGCACAATAGGAAAAATCATGTCCACTAGGATAGGATGTGGAGTCCTGTCTTGATGATGATGTGCAATGCCATGATATTATGCATGTGCATTAATGATATGTTATGTATATGTGTGGGTTCATGTGTGTCCACATGAACCATATGATGCTAATGTTTATGTGATGTATGTTGTTTTTCAGAAATCAGAATGCGAGGCTCGTGTCGATCTGCACGATTGACAGGAGCTCCACCTGAGAATGAGGGTATGGATGCCCTTTCCCCTGCTCTTCCAAGAGCACGGTCTAGTAGAACTAGCAGAGAAAAATCATCAAGGGACCCTAGAAGGTCTTTTGATGTAAACATGAGGAGAATAGATCCGGGTAGAATGTCTGCGGATGTGAGGGAAACAGTAAAAGATGATTAGGGAAGAGATGGAAGTTTGGGTGTGAGTATGTCAGAAGAGGGTATGGGAGAGTCACAAGGAGGCGCTCAGCCTCGGGTTTTGCTTACCCACCACAGTACCAACCCTACCCACAGGGATCAAGGTATCCGATGGGAGGCACATTAGATTTCTCTAGCTACAACCCATATCCCTCATTCATGCCCTATCCTCCCTACTACCCTCCATATCCACCCTACCCGATTTTTTCACCCCCACCTTTTTATCAAAATCCAACAACCAGGGAATGTTGCACCACCTCCTCCTCCCTCAATAGCACCAGTGGTTCCTGAAACAGTCTTGCGAAATAAATTGAGATTAATGTCATAAAATAGCTAAACTCAAACTCTATATAAATTTTAAGACCTAAACCTAAGTTTTCTAACATTCAGCTTTGCATAGTTTAATTATACTCTTAAATCTTGCATATATTCGGATCGTTAAGATTTAAGAGCATATTATGATTTAAGAGCCTATTCTTTATAGGTTACAAGTTAACTTGTCTATATATTTATTTAACTAAAATTATTTAATTCTAAACTTGTTAGTTTTAAACTAAAAACTTATTATACTTATAAATAAATTATACTTATAAATAAATTGAATTGTTCGTGAACTATTTGAAACTAAACTCGATAAAAACTCAACTCATTTAAACTCGTTTGTTAAACTAATCAAGTTTAAACTTATTAATACTCGGCTCGAGATCGAACTCAAAAAAATTTTAATGAACCAAACTTGAATAGTTCAAAACTTAGTTCGACTCGATTTTTTTACACCCCTAAATGAGTTTATGCATGTTGCATTTCAGCTTTCCATCACCAAAGACCAAGAAATTGGTCCCTCGATTATAAGAGAGTTTGTTATTAAGATTGACCGGCGATTGATGATGATGGAGGAGAAAGAAATTGGGACAGCCATTGAAATGATAAGGTTACTTTAGACTATGAAAGATGGCTTGACTATCAAAAAATTTTAGAAAGAAGTGACGGGAACATTTGTTAAAAAAAAAAAAAATTCTAACTTGTAAATAAAAAGGATTGAATTATATAAGTGGGGCAATAAATGATAAATTTCCATTTTAAATGCCATTGAAAAGTATAAATTTAAAGAATACAATAATAAACCATTCTGAAATGACGCGGAACCCTATGGATCAAGTCTAAGAACTCTATAACAAGATGGAATAGCTCCAAAGATCAATAATAAACTCCTCTCTATGGCACCCAACGCAAAGGACAATAAGAGCACTAATAATTAAGAATTAGAGAAATAAGATAAACGTCGCAATTGAATTGATAAGTTTATATTGATTCTTGATACAATTGGAAGAATGCAATCTCACACCCTCACAATAACAAAGGCACGCAAATAATATGAACAATTCTAAATTTTGATTAAAAGTCCTCTGCTACACAAAAGACGACTGGAGGTTATATAGAGAAAACTAAACATAACCCTAAAAGACTAAGGATAAACTAAATCCTAAAGTGTTAAACCAGGCTGGCTGAAACTAAAAGCCCACAATAAGGGGGCAGCACACTAAGACCCAAAAACTAGGTCCAAACAACTAAATTAGCAATACTAAATCAAATAAGATAGCATAAACTTAATCAAATAAATGGGCTTATAAAATATATCATTAAGGCCCAAATGACATGTATGACACGTCTCCCAAGGCTGCCCATGAGTTGTGCACATGCCTTGCACATACTCCTTAAGTTGCACATGCATTGCACATGTTTCTTCAAATCTGTTCACTTGGTTTGATGGACTTGTACACCTTCCAATTAGGCCTAATGGACTTAAATTTTCACAAAAACCTTCCTTTATCATCACTTTAGGCTTCCCTTTGTATATCTTTGGCCTATAGGCTTGATTATGCTCCTTAAACCCATAATTGCAAATGTTGTACCAAATCTGTACCATATGAATTGAAGAACACCCCAAATATATTTGGGTCAATATGAATATTGTTTTGAACTCCTTTTAGACCCATTTGAATGATATAAGATTGTTTCACACCATTGTTGCAAGTCTACCCTATTGAATTCGTATCATTCCCTCCTTCTTTAGAAAAAATTCGTCCTCAAATCTTGCTCATGTTCATGTCAGGAATAGAGATTTTAGAAACCAATGCATCTTCAAAAACCTCCTCTTAAATAGGTGGAACTAGCATAAAACTCTCTTCATAGATGTTCTCATCAACAACTTGCACATCAAGAATAAAAAAATAACCATAACAATGTTAGTCATAGAAAGATCATGTAGATGTGATCCATTCTCCTCTACAACTTTCAAAATAGCCCCATTCGCCTCTTTCACCTCATCAATCATGTCCTCCCCATGTCCACCATCAATAACAACCTCTTCTTTAATCTCAATGATGAAATTTTCAGCAACAACTTTGCTAAATTCAGGTATTACAACTTCCTCTTTAATTTTAATCTGTATGCAAGTTGCAATTGGAACTTTGTTCTCTTCTTTCTCATTTTTTTTCTCCATCCTCCCCTTTCTTATCTCTTCTCTTTTCTCAGTAACAAATTTCTTCAACTCCAACTTTGCTTTACGTAAGTTCTCGTCATAACTTTAAAACTCCTCAAATAATAATGTTGGACCTAAATATTCTAATCTTTATTTTGATGATTAATAAATAATTGGCGTGCTACTAATTATCTTCAAAAGTATTTGTGTTGAGCTTGTAGGTCCCTTATTAAAATGAATGAAATTGCTTCGGTCTCAAAAGTGAAAACGCCAATTTTGGAAGCATATCACAAGAAAGGGATCAGAAAGTATTTTTTGTTTATGCATTGTCATTTTATACATTGTGAATTTTAATTAATTAATTGTGATGGCTCAAAGTTTCTTTCACTTCTAAAAGTTTCACAAATATGGCCAAGTCTTAAGCAATTTACTTTGGGGGACCAAAATGAAATTTTCCAAAAGGAGTGATTTTAAAATTATTTTTTGTCAAAACAAAAGATCCAAAAATATAGGTTGCAAAAATTCAAACGGATTGAAAATTGGAGTTTTATAACCTAAGTTATGATTTTTCAAAGTTTTAAAGAATTATTTTTGTGCCCCCTAAAGTCAAACTTTCGGCTTTCGAAAGTTTAGGGCAGAGGCAAAAGTCCCACATATTCGGCAGCTGAACATTGACTTTAGGCCGCCGAAAGTCTGTTTTCAACTTGCCCCCTAAAGTGTAACCTTCGGCTTCCGAAAGTGAGGGACAGAGACGAAAGTCCCATATGTTTGGCCGCCGAACATTGACTTTAGTTTAATCTTAAGGAGAGACATGGTGGTGAGAAGCGTCTTCCATCCCCATAACTAATCTATTGAAACAACCAAAGAAACATAGTGTCAATGATCAATCCTAACAATTGAAGTGAATCTGATTCTTCAACTAGAGCTTTCTCATTATTAATTTCTTTTATTTTAATTATTTGCCTTATTCTACTGCTTTCAGTTTTAGATCTCTTGAATCAATATCAAAATCCCCCATTTTACTTTCAGTTTATTTGCTTGCAGTTTATCTCATTTTAGCTTACTTCTCTTTCAGTTTATTTTTGTTTCAGTTAATTCTCTTGGTCTTGATAAGGAAGGAAGATAGATAAGTTTTTAATTCTTTGTGGATTCGATCCTTTACCACTATCTGCATAGTAATATTATTGATAACCGGAAAGGTTATTTTTGACCGGTTTCTACAACCGTGAGTCACTACCGCAAAGGAAATTTGGGATGTTTTGGTTGTCACTCATGACGGAACCAATCAAGTCAAAGAAAACAAGATGGAATCCCTCATCTACCAATATGAATTGTTCAAAATGAAATCCGATGAAACTATTAACCAAATGTATGATAGGTTCATTGAGATCATTGGAGGGATGAAATCTCTTAGGAAGACATTCACAAATGAAGAATTGTTGAAGAAAATCCTTAGATGTCTACCTAAAGAATGGCTACCAAAAGTTACTTCTTTAAAGGATGCCAAAGATTTGAGCAAAGTGCAATTGGATGAACTTTTGGGGAATCTCATTGATTATGAGATGACTCTAAAGAGAGAGCAAGTTGAGGAACCTAGCAAAATGAAAAAGAACATTGCTCTAAGGGTAGCCTTCGAAGATACTAGTGAGGAAGAAGAAGAAATAAGTGAGGAAGAATTAGCCTTGGTGACTAGGAGAATAAGGAAGTTGCTTCTTCAAAATAAAAAGTTCATTCCAAGGAAGAATTTTGGAAAGGAAAAAGAGGAATCAAGCAAAAAGGAAGTAGTCATTTGCTATGAGTGCAATAAGCCGGGTCACTACAAAGTGGATTGTCCCAAGTTGAAGAAGCCTATTAAAAAGTTCAAGAAGAAGGCCTTCAAAGCAACATGGGATGAGTCAAGTGATACCGAAGAGGAGGACGTTGGTGATGAAATTGCCAACATGTGCTTCATGGCTCTAGAGGAAAGCTCCGATGAGGTAACTACTCTTGACGACACTACCTTATATGATGATGTTGTTAAATTTTCTTATGATGAACTTGTTGGTGCTTTAAAATTGATGACTGATGAACTTGAAAAGAGTCATAAGAAAAATAAAATTTTGAAGTGTGAGTTAGCTAGCTTAAAAAGGGAAAGTGAGAACTCACCTAAGGAACCTTTACCCTCAAATGATCTGATAGAGCATATTTTGTTTGTTAGAGGACGTTCCTGTAATACCCGGCTAGACTCCGGTATCGGAATTCCTACCGTCTGGTGAAATCTCGGGTGTCGGAGACCTCTAGAAGGGTAAAACCATGTTTGTATAAAATGTTTTAATGTGTTTTATGTTTTAATCAAGAAAGAAATGAGTTTTTACATGAAAATAATCTTGGAGGAAGACCCAGGTTCGGCCGCCGAACATGCATGCACTTTGGGAGTGCTTTAGGCCCCCGAAAGCATAAGTGAGGGAAGTCCAGGTTCGGCCGCCGAACCTTATGTTCGGCCGCCGAACATGGCATGCATGCGGAGGCACATTCGGCTCCCGAATGTGGCCTGGCCAGCCACCTATAAAGGGGTCCCTTAGCCGAAAACGGGCGAGCTTTTCTCCCATTTTCGGCCAAGGTGAGGTCTCCGCCGCCCCTCACCGATCTTGAGTTTCTTCCTTCAAATCTTTCACGATTTTCACTAGTTTTCACCTTGTTTTGAAGATTTTTGAGCAAAAGGACAAGTTTTGAGCTTGGAGACCCAAGGAGCTAAAATCTCTCCCAACTCCAAGTTAGATCGCCTCTACTCTCGATCTTCAAGAGGTAAGAGTCGATCTCTAGCTTATGTTGTGTTTTAAACAAGTTTTATACAAGTTTATGAAGTAGAAATGCATGTTTAGGTTGTTTTGAGTTTATGGGTTTAATGTGTGTTTATGAGCAATGTGGGTATGTTGATGTGTTATAGTTGGGGTTTAAGCTTGTTTGAGACCCCTATGAACTTGTATGCTTGATTATGAATGATTGGGAGTGTTGTAGAATAGGTTTGTGCATGTTTCAAAGGTTTGGGAGGCGTTTGTGCATGTGGGAGCTGAGTTTCTACCACTTTGGAGAAACTCAGGTTCGGCCGTCGAAGGAACTTTCGGCCGCCGAACCCGCTTGTGGAGGCAGCCTTCGGCTACCGAAGCCTGCCCCCGAAAGAGGACTTTCGTCTCTGGAGGGCAGTTTCGGCCGCCGAAAGTGCCGCCGAACATGCATGAGTTTCGTCTCTATCTGGGAGTTTCGACCGCCGATGTAACGACCCCAAAATGGACCGTCACCGGCGCTAGGATTCAGGTCGGCTTAAGGCCGCCAGAACCCGTAGCAAGCCTGCTATACTCTCTGTGTACCTGTAAACTCATACATGATCATACATTTCTGTGAAAATAAAAACTCTTTTCTGAACCAAGGCTTAACCTGTGCATGCACTATCTCTGTACTCTGTACTCTGTACTCTGTACCCCTGACTAGAGTTTGCTCTAGATGGGTTAACTCATACCTGTTAAGCCTGGTTTTTCACATACTGTAAAACAGATATACATATACAGATCATGTTATGAACAACATCACTAAGTCAAGCACATTTCTACCTTTATACATACTATTACATCTCTTTAATATTACATGTCCACTCTACGCTATTACAAATCTCTTTACTCTTTTTGTACTCTGTGGATCTCCTCTGTATACTGTACACTAAACCTGCAAAACTGGGGTTAAGGGAGTGGGATGAGCTCTATAGCCCAGTGAGTATAACAGTAAAACAGCTCATTAAAATATGATCTCATGGAATGCATCATATCACAAACAATCCACATCAAAGGTAAACCTGTCACCACATAGTCCCGATAACTCTGCCGTGCCAGGGCGTAGAATCGAGCACCTGGTCTTCCTGTCATATATGTATATGTGTATATAACACCTCTGTACTTACCATTGCCAGGGCGTAGTCAAAGGCTCCTGGACTTTACTATATACCTGCCAGGGCGTAGTCAAAGGCTCCTGGACTTCTCTATACCTGCCAGGGCGTAGTCAAAGGCTCCTGAACTTCTCTCAGAGACTATTGGATCATTCAGCATTTACCCACAATAACAATGAACTATGCAATGCAACATATTCGTGAATGCTAATGCAAACAACCTGCTGTATACGCATGATGCATGAACTATGCTGAAAGCAGTTTATGTCTCACTTAAAAGTATTAAGTTTAGTTCCACTCACCTCTGGCTAACTGGACTGACTCTGCAAGCTTTGAAAACTCTGGAGCAGTACTCACTGCTGCTCTCTCTGGTTCCTCTGGTCTGTACCTATACAGATGGACTCAAATGAGGGACCAAACTAGCTTATGAATAACTCTATAAAACTCCCCAAGAATCCCCTTAAACTTACTCTAACATCCATGCAAAGCATGCAAAGGAAAGCTGGACAGGACACTTTCGGTGGCAGGTTCGGCGGCCGAAAGTCCTCTCCAAAGACGAAACTCAAGCACCTTCGGTGGCCGAATCTCTACTTTCGGCAGCCGAACCCTTTCGGGGGCAAGTTTCGGAGGCTAAAAGGCACTCCAGAGACGAAAGTCTCTGACCTTTGGCGGCACCTTCGGCGGCCGAACTCCCCTCCAGAGCCGAAAGTCCAAAAGCTCGGGGGCAAGCTTGGGCAGCCGAAGCCACCTCCTCATGGGTTCGGCGGCCGAATGTACCTTTGGCGGCCGAACCTGAGTTCATCCGCAAGGCAGAAACTTGCTCTGCCTCTCGCCAAAAATACCAAAACCCTCTCAATCTCAACCACCTCAATTCCTCAACTTGCATATACCCAAGTATATGCTTAAAGGGGTCAAAAACTACCTTAACACCTCAAACACACAACACAAACAACACAAAAACAAGCTCTATGCACAAAATCATCAAAACCTCACAAAGAACCCTATTCATGCAACTCTCCCCCAAAACCACATAAAACCTTCAGAAAACATAAAAACAAGCTCAGGATCTTCACTTACCTCTTGAAACCAAGAAGATGAACGATCCTAACGTGGAGTTTTAGAGCAACTCTCCTTCAAACTCTCCAAACTTTACAACTTTGAGTTTTTAGCTTAAAACCTTCAAAATACCATCAAAACTAATCAAATCTTTGCAAGAGTGAATGAAAACATGAAAGAATACTCACAAAGGACAGGGTCTCACCTCAGAACGTGAAAGAAACGGTGATGTTTATCCTTTCAACCAACTGAGGGCCATTTATAGGTGGCTGGCCAGACCACCTTCGGCGGCCACACGTGAAACCGAAAGCCATGCATGTTCGGCGGCCGAACCTCAACTTCGGCGGCCGAACCTGGCTTTTCTGCCTTGGTTCATTTCACTCAAAAACTCATTTCCTTATATGTTAACACTATAAAACAGACCAAAACATGGTAGAAAAACATCACTCTCACCCTTCTAGAGCCTTCCGACATCCGAAACTCCATCGAAAAGTAGAATTCCGATGCCGGACTCTAGCCGGGTATTACTTTCTCCCCCCCTTAAGAACATTCATCCTCGAATGTCCTAAAACAAACAAGTAACACATAAAAAAGGAGGAAACTAACCTCAAAACAAATATGGATACTGCTGGAGCATAGACTCCCTCGTCTCCCAGGTGCACTCTTCTAGATTATGGTGGTTCCATAGAACTTTCACCATTGGGATCTCTTTGTTCCTTAGCTGTCTGATCTGTGTGTCCAGAATCTGCACTGGCTGCTCTATATAGGTGAGATCTGTACGAATCTCCACCTCAGGCTCACTCAGAACCTGATTCTGATCTGACACAAACTGCCGTAGCATAGAAACATGAAATACCGAGTGAATTCTCTCCATAGAAGCAGGTAAATCCAGCTTATACGATACATTTCCGATCCTCTACAAAATCTCAAAGGGTCCAATGTATCGTGGGGCTAACTTACCCTTCTTTCCAAAACGAACCACTCCTTTCATTGGAGACACTTTTAGCAATACCCAATTACCCTCCTGGAACTCTAACTGCTTTCTGCGAACGTCTGCATAACTTTTCTGTCTGCTCTGCGCTGTTCTAATTCTCTCTCTGATCATGGGCACCACTCTACTGGTAATCTCTACTAACTCTGGCCCTGCAAGAGCCTTCTCTCCTACCTCTTCCCAGCAAACAGGTGATCTGCACTTCCTCCCATACAAAGCTTCATAAGGAGCCATCCCTATGCTAGCATGATGGCTGTTATTGTAGGCAAACTCCACCAAAGGTAGATGCTGCCTCCAAGAACCGCCAAAGTCTAACACACACAGTCGAAGCATATCCTCTATGGTCTGGATGGTCCTCTCTGACTGTCCATCAGTCTGTGGGTGGAAAGCAGTGCTAAAATCCAATCTCGTACCCATCGCACTCTGCAGACTTCGCCAAAATCTGGAAGTAAACTGAGGTCCTCTGTCTGAGACTATAGACACTGGAACTCCATGTAATCTCACTATCTCATCCAGATATACCTGTGCCAACTTATCCACAGAATAGTTACTCCGAACTGGAAGAAAATGAGCAGATTTCGTGAGTCTGTCCATAATCACCCATATAGAGTCTATCCTGTTGGACGTTGCTGGTAAACCCACTACAAAATCCATAGCTATGTTCTCCCATTTCCATTCTAGAATCGGCAATGGGTTAAGCATTCCCGCTGGTTTCTGATGCTCTAGTTTCACCCTCTGGCAAACCTCACAGGCTGTCACAAACTGCGCCACTTCTTTCTTCATGGCTGGCCACCAATAAACTCTTTTCAGATCCTGGTACATCTTGGTGGCTCCTGGGTGAACACTATACCTCGCATTATGAGCTTCCCTCATAATGTCTTCCTTCACACTGCTCCTATCTGGTACACAAAGTCGACTCCCATAATGGAGGATCCCTTTGCTGTCAAATCTGAACTCTGCACTGTTGCCTGACTGAACAGTCCTGGCAATTTTCATCAACTCTGGGTCTTCGTGCTGTCTCTGAGCTATCTGCTCCAGAAACACAGGTGTCACTCTCATCTGTGCGATCAATGCACCTGTACCAGACAACTCTAGCTGTAACCCCTCTTCTAAGAGCTTGTAAAGCTCCATCACTATTGGTCTTCGCTCTGCTGCTATATGGGATAAACTGCCTAGTGACTTCCGGCTTAGGGCGTCTGCCACAACATTCACCTTACCCGGATGATACTAGATCTTACAATCATAATCACTGAGTAATTCTACCCATCTTCTCTGCCTCAAATTCAGTTCTCTCTGACTCAAGATGTACTGTAAACTCTTGTGATCAGTGAAGATCTCGCATTTAACCCCGTAGAGGTAATGCCGCCACATCTTAAGTGCAAAAATAACTGCTGCCATCTCTAGGTCATGGGTAGGGTAATTCAACTCGTGCTTCTTCAACTGTCTAGAAGCATAAGCTATCACCCTATCACTCTGCATTAAAACACAGCCCAATCCCACGCGAGATGCATCACAGAACACTGTGAAATCCTCATGACTAACAGGCAGAGCTAACACTGGTGCTGTTGTCAATTTCCTCTTGAGCTCCTCAAAGCTCTCTTCACACTAGTCTGACCAGATAAACTTCTGGTTCTTCTGAGTCAGTTTGGTCATAGGAGCTGCTATCTTTGAGAAGTTCTGAACGAACCTCCTGTAGTAACCTGCCAGTCCCAGAAAGCTTTTAATCTCAGTCACTGTAGTGGGTCTGGGCCAGTTAGCTACAGCCTCTATCTTCTTGGGATCTACCTCAATACCCTCTGCTGATACCACATGTCCCAAGAAGGAAATGCTCCTCAACCAAAACTCACACTTCGAGAACTTGGCATATAAACCATGCTCTCTCAGTGTCTGCAGAACTATCCGCAGATGCTGGGCATGCTCCTCTGCATCTCTGGAATAGACTAAAATATCATCGATGAAAATAATGACAAAGTGATCCAGAAACTCACTGAAAACTCTGTTCATGAGATCCATGAATGCTGCAGGGGCGTTAGTTAACCCGAACGGCATCACTAAGAACTCATAATGCCCATATCTGGTCCTGAAAGCTGTCTTTGGCACATCTGCCTCTCTGACTCTCAACTGATGATACCCGGATCTCAGATCTATTTTCGAGAAACAACCTGCTCCAGCTAGCTGGTCAAATAGATCATCAATCCTAGGTAGAGGATACCTATTCTTGGTAGTGACCTTGTTCAACTGTCTGTAGTCGATACAAAGTCTGAGGGATCCATCCTTCTTTCTAACAAAGAGCACTGGAGCACCCCAAGGTGAGGTACTAGGGCGGATGAAATCCTTATCTACCAAATCTTGCAACTGCTCTTTTAACTCTTTTAACTCTGCTGGCGCCATCCTGTAGGGAGGAATAGAGATAGGTCTGGTATCAGGCAGCAATTCTATTTCAAACTCTATCTCCCTACCAAGTGGTAGTCCTGGAAGTTCGTCTGGGAACACATCGAGAAACTCTCGGACTACTGGTACTGTGGCTGGTTCCCTAACCTGACTATCTAGCTCTCTCACATGAGCTAGAAACCCCTGACAACCCCTCCTAAGCAAACGACGAGCCTGAAGGGCTGAAATCAAACCTCTGGGTGTACCTCTCCTGTCTCCTCTGAAGACACACTCTGACCCATCCTGGTCTCTGAGACTAACTAGCTTCTCTCTACAGTCCAAAGTAGCACTATATGCAAATAGCCAATCCATCCCTAGAATGACATCAAAATTTGTCAAGTCTAGAACCACAAGGTCAGCTGGAAGGCATCTACCCTCTATGAACACTGGACTGAAACGACAGACTGACACTGCCACTGATGGGTCACACTTAGGTCCACTGACCCAGAGAGGATACTCTAACTCAGACCTGATCAAACCCAATCTCTTTATGGCTCTCGAAGCAATAAAGGAATGAGAAGCACCGGGGTCTATCAAAGCATACACATCTGAACACCCAATGATGAGATTACCTGACACCACTGTGTTCGACATGTTAGCCTCTTCCTGTGTCACAGTGAAAATCCGTGCTGGGGCTACCGGATTTCCACCTCGGGAATCTGCTGCTGAAGTAGAGGCTGCCCCTCTCCCTCTACCTCTACCACTAGTCTGAGGCATGACTGGAGCTACTGGTTGTACAACTGGCTGTACCACACTGCCTGCACTCATCTGCTGGGATGGTGCAAAAGTCACCTGAGGACAATCCCGAGCAATATGCCCTTCCTGTCCACATCTAAAACACGCTGTAGATCCCAACCGACAAGCTCCTCCATGTGGTCTTCCACATCTTCTGCATACTGGCGCTGTGCCAGAGCTTGAGCCACTACCTATTCCCAGACCTGACTTGACTTTATTCCAGAACTTACTCTTTGTTCCTTTTGCTCTATCCCATCTCTTGCTGCCTGAAGTGCCTGAACTGGGGGCCTTAGAACCCGAAGCTTGTGCCTTTGACTGTTTCTGAATATTGGCACTAGCTTCCATTTTCCTGGCTGCGTCCACTATAGTGTGGTAACTCTCCTTTTCTGCTGGAAGAATCAAGGAAGAATACCTGGGATGCAGTCTCATAGTATATCTCCTTGCCTTCTTCTGATCAGTATCATAGGCTTGACCCACATACTGAAGCAAATCCAGGAACTTATCTGTGAATTCATCAACACTCATCTCATCTGTTTGTCGCAACTGTTCGAACTCTATGACTTTCATCTCCCTAGAACTATCAGGAAAAGCCCACCCTGCAAACTCATTGGCGAACTCTCCCCAAGACATATTGATCATCCTGGATTCCACATAATTCTTGAACCATTCTCTGGCCTTCTTGCATTTAAGTGTAAACCCTGCCATCTCAGCTCCCAATTCACTAGTTATCATCCTAACTGATCTGAGGTATTCAAATGGATCATCTCCCGTGTTGTATTTAGGAGCATCCAATTTCAAGTACTCTGTCATTTGCACTTTCCCTCCAGATGAGCTAGGTTGATGTCTGTCAACAACAGGGGCTACTGGTTCTGGTGGTGGTGGTACTGGGTCATTTAGCTCTGGGTGTGCTGCACTTGGATGGGTAGGGGAGGATGGATACATCGGATATGGTGGGTAATAAGGAGGATAAGGCATATATGGCATGTAAGGCGGATATGGGACAAAACTAGAGTACTCCGACATACCTCCCATCGGATACTCAGGGTCCTGCGGAAAGGCTGGATAACCAAAACCTGAGGCCTGAGCGCCTCTCTGCGACTCTCCCATACCTTCCTCAAATCTGCCTATACCCATGCTGTCATCTCTAGACTGGTCAATCTCCATCGCCTCCCTCCTTTCCTCTGATCTTTCGCCTCTCGCTATACCTCTTCTGCTCTCGTCTACAGACCTTCTAGGGTCTATTGACGTACCTTCCCTGCTAGATCTCTGAGACCTTGCCTTTGGCAAAGCAGGAGGACGAGCAGTTGGTCTCTCACTATCTGGTGGGACTCCAGTCAATCGAGCTGATCGACGGGTTCCTCTCATCTTTACTTTCTGAAAAACAACACATAACATCGCACTTTAGCACATAAACATCACATATCAATAAGGCACATGCACAACTCATGGCATATCATAGCAGTAAACAGATAGGACTCAAGACCCTATCCTAGTGGACATGATTTCCTATTGTGCTTGACCACTTCTAACCTCTATGAGCCCGACACTGTCTCTATAGGTCCGATCATGTGAACCTAGGGCTCTGATACCAATCTGTAACGACCCCAAAATGGACCGTCACCGGCGCTACGATTCAGGTCGGCTTAAGGCCGCCAGAACCCGTAATAAGCCTGCTATACTCTCTGTGTACCTGTAAACTCATACATGATCATACATTTTCTGTGAAAATAAAAACTCTTTTCTGAACCAAGGCTTAACCTGTGCATGCACTATCTCTGTACTCTGTACTCTGTACTCTGTACTCTGTACCCCTGACTAGAGCTTGCTCTAGATGGGTTAACTCATACCTGTTAAGCCTGGTTTTTCACATACAGTAAAACAGATATACATATACAGATCATGTTATGAACAACATCACTAAGTCAAGCACATTTCTACCTTTATACACACTATTACATCTCTTTAATATTACATGTCCACTCTACGCTATTACAAATCTCTTTACTCTTTCTGTACTCTGTGGATCTCCTCTGTATACTGTACACTGAACCTGCAAAACTGGGGTTAAGGGAGTGGGATGAGCTCTATAGCCCAGTGAGTAGAACAGTAAAACAGCTCATTAAAATATGATCTCATGGAATGCATCATATCACAAACAATCCACATCAAAGGTAAACCTGTCACCACATAGTCCCGATAACTCTGCCGTGCCAGGGCGTAGAATCGAGCACCTGGTCTTCCTGTCATATATGTATATGTGTATATAACACCTCTGTACTTACCATTGCCAGGGCGTAGTCAAAGGCTCCTGGAATTTACTATATACCTGCCAGGGCGTAGTCAAAGGCTCCTGGACTTCTCTATACCTGCCAGGGCGTAGTCAAAGGCTCCTGAACTTCTCTCAGAGACTATTGGATCATTCAGCATTTACCCACAACAACAATGAACTATGCAATGCAACATATTCGTGAATGCTAATGCAAACAACCTGCTGTATACGCATGATGCATGAACTATGCTGAAAGCAGTTTATGTCTCACTTAAAAGTATTAAGTTTAGTTCCACTCACCTCTGGCTAACTGGACTGACTCTGCAGGCTCTGAAAACTCTGGAGCAGTACTCACTGCTGCTCTCTCTGGTTCCTCTGGTTTGTACCTATACATATGGACTCAAATGAGGGACCAAACTAGCTTATGAACAACTCTATAAAACTCCCCAAGAATCCCCTTAAACTTACTCTAACATCCATGCAAAGCATGCAAAGCAAAGCTGGACAGGGCACTTTCGGCGGCAGGTTCGGCGGCCGAAAGTCCTCTCCAGAGACGAAACTCAAGCACCTTCGGCGGTCGAATCTCTACTTTCGGCAGCTGAACCCTTTCGGGGGCAAGTTTCGGAGGCCAAAAGGCACTCCAGAGACGAAAGTCTCTGACCTTCGGCGGCACCTTCGGCGGTCGAACTCCCCTCCAGAGCCGAAAGTCCAAAAGCTCGGGGGCAAGCTTGGGCAGCCGAAGCCACCTCCTCATGGGTTCGGCGGCCGAATGTACCTTCGGCGGCCGAACCTGAGTTCATCCGCAAGGTAGAAACTTCCTCTGCCTCTCGCCAAAAACACCAAAACCCTCTCAATCTCAACCACCTCAATTCCTCAACTTGCATATACCTAAGTATATGCTCAAAGGGGTCAAAAACTACCTTAACACCCCAAACACACAACACAAACAACACAGAAACAAGCTCTATGCACAAAATCATCAAAACCTCACAAAGAACCCTATTCATGCAACTCCCCCCCAAAACCACATAAAACCTTCAGAAAACATAAAAATAAGCTCAGGATCTTCACTTACCTCTTGAAACCAAGAAGATGAACGATCCTAACGTGGAGTTTTGGAGCAACTCTCCTTCAAACTCTCCAAACTTTACAACTTTGAGTTTTTAGCTTAAAACCTTCAAAATACCATCAAAACTAATCAAATCTTTGCAAGAGTGAATGAAAACATGAAAGAATACTCACAAAGGACAGGGTCTCGCCTCAGAACGTGAAAGAAACGGTGATGTTTATCCTTTCAACCGACTGAGGGCCATTTATAGGTGGCTGGCCAGACCACCTTCGGCGGCCACACGTGAAACCGAAAGCCATGCATGTTCGGCGGCCGAACCTCAACTTCGGCGGCCGAACCTGGCCTTTCTGCCTTGGTTCATTTCACTCAAAAACTCATTTCCTTATACGTTAACACTATAAAACAGACCAAAACATGGTAGAAAAACATCACTCTCACCCTTCTAGAACCTTCCGACATCCGAAACTCCATCGGAAAGTAGAATTCCGACGCCGGACTCTAGCCGGGTATTACATTAGGTACCGCCGAACCTGCCTGACTTTCGGCTCTGGAGGGACTTTCGGCCGCCGAACCTGCCGCCGAAAGTGCCCTGTCCAGCCCTCCTTTGCATGTTTTTCTATGATTGTTTCATGGTGTTCTAGGGGGTTTTTGGGGAGTAGTTTAGAGTTATGTTCATGTATGTTTGGTCCCTCGTTTGAGTCCACCTGTGTAGGTTCGGACCCGAGGAACCGAGGACCCCAACAGTGAGTCAGCTGCTCCAGTGTCTGGTCAGAGCTAGCCAGAGGTGAGTGGAATAACCTTTTTATGTTTTAAAAGTAAATAATGAATATTTCAGCATGATTCACACATCATGGATACCATGTGATATATTAGGGTGCTTGCATTAGTATTCACGAATATGTTGCATTGCATTCTTATGTTGTTGTTGTGGATGAATGTTGAATGATCCATAGTCCTCGACCGATGACGTAATGATATGATATGTACGGTATGGAATGAAAGACCAGTGGGACCCATTCTACGTTCGCTGGCACTATGTAAGAGAAAGACCAGGACCCATTCTACGTTCTGGCACTAATGTATATGTAGAGGACTATTGGTGACAAGTTCATCCTTGATGTGATATGGTTGTGATGTGATGCATTCCATGAAAGCATGAAATGTTAATATAATGTTTTTATTATTCTGCTCACTGGGCTCTAGTAGCTCACCCCTCTCCCTAATCCCCCAGGTTTGCAGGTACGGGCTAGGCAGAGAAGTCGAGGTGAATGAAGTCATGTGTGTGTAATAGGTAGAATGTGGACATGATAAATTGTAAAATGATATATTGTTATGTCATGTAAATGTTGATTTTTAAATTTGAGGTTTAGAAGATGTGCTTGACCGAGTTTGTATAGAATTCCCTTTTGTAAACATGATCTATGTTTTATAATGTTATCTTCCACCAAGCTTGTGTATGATGAGATGCCCCATTAAAGCATTTGATGAGAGCTCCAGTGTGGGGTTTATGTTTATGTATATGTTTATGGGCATGCACAGGTTGAGCTTGGTAAAAGAAAAGTTCAAAATTTTATGTATGTTGTTGATCATGTATGGGATTAAACAGGTTCACAGGTTGTATGTCTGACTTGCTACGGGTCCCGGCGGCCTTAAGCCGACCTGGATCCTAGCGCCGGTAACGGTCTGATTTTCAGGTCGTTACAGTTCCCTAATCAGTTTGTTCATAAGGAAAGACATGGTGGTGAGAAGCATCTTCCACCCCCATAACCAACCTATTGAATCAATCAAGATAACCATATTTCAATGATCAACCCAAACAACCAAAGTGGATCCATATCTTCAACTAGACTTTTCTCATATTGATTTCTCTCTTATTTTAGATTACTTGCTGTTTTAATTGCTTTCAATAGTTGTTAATCAAAACATCTCAAAACCCCCCTTTTTACTTTTCTTGCACTTGTTTCTATTTCTCTTGATTACTTGCCTTCTCTTGTGTTTTCAATTGGTTCTATTGGTCTTGATTGTGATAAATAAATAGGTAATCAATTCTCTGTGGATACGATCCTTCACCACTGTCTACAGTTATAAATTGTAGGTAACCAAGAAGGTTATTTTTGACCGGCTTCGACAACCGCTCCTGTCAAAAATTGGCGCCGTTGTCGGGGAATTGATATCACTTGTTTATTTTCTTTCATGACCAGATCTGAATGCAGGGACACATTACCCTTTGATTCAGAAATCGAACGCACTCTCAGAAGACTTGGAAAGGGACACATTACCCTTTGACCAGATCTGAAGACCAAATTAAGTTGAGAGCCTTCCCCTTTTCATTGGATGACTTTGCTAAAGATTGGTTATTTTACTTGCCACCTGGATCTATTACTTCTTGGGATGATATGGTCAGAACCTTTTTGAACAAATACTTCCCAACTCATTAATCAATTGGCATAATAAGAGAAATTACAAGCATAAAGCAAAAACCATCTGAGGACCTATATGATTATTGGGAAAGGTTTGAAAGACTCTGCACAGAATGCCCTCAACATGACATGTCAGACAAAGCCCTTATACAATTCTTCTATGGAGGATTATCTCCCTCAGAAAGAAAATTCATTTATGTAACCTGTGGAGGCTCCATTGAAGACAAAACACCTAGACAAATGAGAGAATTAATCTCCACTCTTGCAACCTCATCTAGGCAATATGGAGAAGAGAGGCAACTACAAAGGGCCAATGAGGTAAATTTTTCTACTATGTCTGAACTAACATCTGTTATAAAAAATGCTGTAGTGGATGTGGTACAACAGATTCAAGCACTCCAGCCACCTAGGCCATGTGGGATTTGTTTATGTGTGGGACACCCAACTGATCAATGTCCCACACTCCAAGAAGATCATCATCAAGCCAACGCCATTGGGAGGTACAACAACCAGCCTAGATATGATCCATACTCCAACACCTATAATCCAGGCTGGAGAGACCATCCCAATTTCAGCTATGGAAAGGGCAACACTGATCAGAATCACCAAGGTTACCAAAGAAGCCAAGTCCAACCAGCACTTCCAATGGACAATAACACTATGAATGAGGTAGTGAAGACCTTGCAAATGATACAACAACAGATGGGATAAATGGCAACCTCCATAAATAGATTGGAAGCTCAAGGAAAGTTGCCATCCCAGACTGAGGCAAATCCCAAACAAAATGTAAGTGCCATTACTTTGAGAAGTGGGAAAGAGCTTCAAGATGCAAGATTTGAGGAGGAAAAGCAAGTTGAACCAAAGCATGCATCATCTGAGACACCCTCTGCACAACATCCAAGGCAATCTGAAGCCTCCTCATCGCATTTTGCACCACCTCCTGCGCAAAGAGCTGACCCGAAGGTAAGTTTTCACATCCTACCTCCTTTTCCAAAAAGATTTGAAAGAACTCAAAAAGAAAAAGAAGAAAAGGAAATCCTTGAGACCTTCAGAAAAGTGGAGATCAACATACCACTGCTAGATGCTGTCAAGCAGATTCCAAGGTACGCAAAATTTCTGAAAGAGTTGTGCACCAACAGAAGAAAGCTAGCTGAAAGAGAGAAAGTAAGTGTAGGTGAGGTAGTTACTGCTGTTATTAAAAGAGAACTCCCTACTAAATGCAAGGACAAAGGTATGTTTGCTATCTCTTGCAAAATTGGGAATGTTGGTATCAAGAAAGCCATGTGTGATCTTGGTGCATCTATCAATGTCATGCCTCTCTCCATCTATAAATCTCTCAATGCATGTGCACTAAAAGAAACAAGAGTTGTGATACAATTGGCTGATAGATCTATAGAATATCCCATAGGTGTTTTAGAAGATGTGTTAGTCCAAGTAGATGAACTTGTCTTTCCTGCTGATTTTTATGTGATTGATACTAAGGAAGAAAGTTGCAATACTAGTTCTGACATTCTTCTTGGACGTCCCTTCTTGAGTACTGCTAGAACTAAAATTAATGTGCATGATGGTACTCTTACTATGGAGTTTGAAGTGGAAGTAATCAAGTACAATGTTTATGATGCTACGAAATACCCACATGACATCACCCCTGTTTATGATCTTGATATTTTTGACTGTTTGAGCCAAGATGTGTTTAATGAGAATCAAGATTGTGTTTTAAATGATGATCTTTGCAGGATTGAAAGCCAGTGTAATACCCGGCTAGACTCCGGTATCGGAATTCCTACCGTCCGGTGGAATCTCGGATGTCGGAAGCCTCTAGTAGGGTAAAACCATGTTTTTATGAAATGTTTTAATGTGTTTTATGTTTTAAGCATGAAAGAAAATGAGTTTTTGCATGAAAATAGCATTGGAGGAAAACTCAGGTTCGGCCGCCGAACCTCAAGTTCGGCCGCCGAACCTCAAGTTCGGCCGCCGAACATGCATGCGTTGCGGGTGTGCTTTAGGCCCCCGAAAGCATAAGTGAGGGAAGTCCAGGTTCGGCCGCCGAACCCCAAGTTCGGCCGCCGAACATGGCATGCATGCGGAGGCACATTCGGCCCCTGAACGTGGTCTGGCCAGCCACTATAAAAGGGTCCCTTAGCCGAAAACGGGCGAGCTTTTTCCCCATTTTCGGCCAAGGTGAGCTCTTCGCCGTCCCTCACCCATCTTTGATGTTTTTCCTCTAAATCTTTCAAGATTTTCATTTGTTTTAACTTTGTTTTGAAGATTAAAGCTTTTGAGCAAAGTTTTGGAGCTTGGAGGTTCAAGAACCCAAATCTCCCCCAACTTCGAGTTTAGGTCGTCTCCCTCTCGATCTTCAAGAGGTAAGAGCCGATCTTAAGCTCATTGCATGTTTTAAGTAAGTTTTAAGTAGATCTATGGGTTAGAATGCATGTTTAGGTTATGGTTATGTTTTTGGAGTTTATGGGTATAAATGTATGTTCATGAACAATGTGAGTTTCTTGATGTGTTGTAGATGGGGTTTATGTTGGTTTGAGGCCCCTAGGAACATGTATGCTTGTGTTTGTGTGTTGTAGAATAGGTTTGATGCATGTTTGAAAAGTTTGGAGGCGAAATGTGCAAAGGGAGCCAAGTTTCTGCCCTTTGGCAGAAACCAGGTTCGGCAGCCGAAGGATTTTCGGCCGCCGAACATGGCTGGGGAGGCAGCCTTTCGGCTGCCGAAGCTTGCCCCCGAAAGGGAGACTTTCATCTCTGTCTGGCAGTTTCGGCCGCCGAAAGTGCCGCCAAACATGCATGAGTTTCGTCTCTGTCTGGGAGTTTCGGCCGCCGAAGGTGCCGCCGAACTTGCCTGACTTTCGGCTCTAGAGGGACTTTCGGCCGCCGAACCTGCCGCCGAAAGTGCCCTGTCCAGGCCTCCTTTGCATGTTTTTCTATGGTTGTTTCATGATGTTTTAGGGGGTTTTTGGGGAGTAGTTTAGAGATATGTTCTAGTATGTTTGGTCCCTCATTTGAGTCCACCTGTGTAGGTTCGAACCCGAGGAACCGAGGACCCCAGCAGTGAGTTCAGCTGCTTCGGTGTTGTCAGAGTCAGCCAGAGGTGAGTGGAACTAAACTTAATCTTTTAAATTAAATGTTTTACCATGTTTCATGCATCATGATTATGCAATAGGATGATTGCATTAGTTTTCACGAATATGTCGCATTGCATCGATTGTTGTTGATGTGGGTGAATATTGGATGACCCAATTAGTCCATGACAGGAAGACCAGGACCCCATTCTACGGCCTGGCACAATGTAAGGAAAGACCAGGACCCCATTCTACGGCCTGGCACGGTTATGGGACTCGAAGACCAGGAGCCCAGAGGAGGCCCTGGTGCAATGGTAAGTAATGTATGTTATGACAGGAAGACCAGGACCCCATGCTATGGCCTGGCACAATGTTAGCTTGGACTAATTGGTGACAAGTTCACCCAACCGTTATGTGAATTGTCTGTGTTATGATGCATTCCATAGAGCATAGTGTTAATATGTTTTATAGTTCTACTCACTGGGCTTTTAGCTCACCCCTCTCCCTTTTACCCCCAGGCTTGCAGGTACAGGATAGAAGAAAAGGTCGGTTAGAGTAAAGCTTGTTTGTGTAATAGTTAGAATATGGACATGACAAATCGTAGTATGATGTAATGTAATAGTACAGTATAGTTATGAGATGATGTATATGGATGCTAGAGGTGTGCTTGACCATAGATTGTTGTTATCCCTTTTAATACATGATCTTAGAGATTTTATGATGTTGATGCAAACCAACTCAACATATGTTATGTCACCCATTTGGGGGCACTGATGAGATCCCACAAAGGGATCAATGTTATGTTTATGTATATGCACAGGTTGAGTTTGGTTGATGTATATGGAAAGCAAAGTTTTAAATTTTATGTATGTTGTTGATCATGTATGGGATTATACAGGTTTACAGGTTATATGTCAGGCTTGCTACGGGTACCGGCGGCCTTAACCCGATCTGGATCCTAGCGCCGGTAGCGGTCTGATTTTCTGGTCGTTACAGAGTGGTATCAGAGCCCTAGGTTCATATGGTCGGACCTAGAGTGTCGGGCTCATAGATGTTATAGAAGGTCAAGCACAATAGGAAAGATCATGTCCACTAGGATAGGATGTGGAGTCCTGTCTTACATAATGATGTGAAATGCCATGATTATATGCATGTGCATTAATGATATGTGATGTATGTGATGCGGGTTCATGTGTGCCCACATGAACCATATGATGCTAATGTTTATGTGATGTGCACTGTTTTTCAGAAAACAGGATGAGAGAAACTCGTCCATCAGCAAGATTGACTGGAGTGCCACCTGAGGATGAGGGCACGAGCGCCCGTCCTCCAGCGTTGCCTAGGGCAATGTCTAGTAGGTCTAGTAAAGACAGAGCAGTAAGAGACCCTAGAAGGTCTCTGGATCTGGGTAGGAGCAGACCAGTTAGAGGAACAGTTCAGGGAGGAGCGTCTGAGGACATGGGGGACGATATGGATGTAGAGCAGAGGAGGGATGGCAGTCTGGGAGTTAGCATGTCAGAAGAGGGAATGGGAGAGTCCCAAGGAGGCACTCAGGCCTCGGGATTTGTTCAGCCACCCCATTACCCACACTTCTCACAACATCCCGGGTATTCGATGGGAGGTACATCGGATTACCCTAGTTTCACCCCTTATCCCACACAGATGCCATACCCACCATACTACCCACCATATTCACAATACCCAATGTATCCACCCCCACCATACTATCCAAATCCAGCAGACCCTACCTCAGAAAATGTTGCACCACCTCCACCACATACAGAACCAGCAGCCCCAGTTGCTCAGCCATCTAGACCTAGCTCAGCCAGCGGGAGCAAGGTTAAGATGACTGACTACATGAAATTGGGTGCTCCCCAGTATGAAAAAGGGGATGACCCATTTGTATATCTTGAAAGGGTTAAAGTGATCACAGAGGAGATTGGGGCTGATGACAGTAGAGCCATTCAGATGGCTGGGTTCACGCTTAAGTGCAAGAAGGCACGAGAGTGGTTCAAGAATTATGTGAACCCAAGAGTGGACAGCATGTCCTGGGAAGAGTTTGCAAACAAGTTTGCAGGTTGGGCTTTTCCCGATAGTTCAAGGGAGTTGAAGATGATAGAGTTTGAACAGTTGAGGCAGACAGAAGATATGAGTGTAGAGGAGTACACCGACAGATTCTTGGAGCTGTTGCCTTTTGCTGGGCAGAGTCTGGATACAAATTCGAAGAAGTCAAGGAGGTATGTCATGAAACTTCATTCCAGGTATTCCTCCTTGATTCAGTCCGTGGACAGGGAGAGCTTCAATGCCATAGTAGATATGGCTAGGAAAATGGAGGCCAGTGCCATCATTCAGGGGACAGTTAAGCAGACAGTGGCACAGCCTTCTGGTTCTAAAACTCCGGGTGGGGGAAGATTAGATCCTTCTACCCTGAGTGCAGCAGGTTCAGGCAGTAAGAGATGGGGTAAGCCCAAGGGTAAGAAGAATAAGTTCTGAAATAAAGTCAAGTCCAGTCTGGGATTTGGGAGTGGCTCAAGCTCTGGTGCGGATAATGCAGTTTGTGTGAAGTGTGGTAAGCCACACAGGGGAGTATGTCGGTTTGGGACGAACGCCTATTTTAGATGTGGTCAGGAGGGGCATATGGCTCGAGAATGTCCAAGAGCAATCTCGATGGCTCAGTCCCAGCAGACAGCCTTAGGCAGTGTAGCGCAGCCAGCAGCTCCAGCCATGACTCAGGCCAGTGGCAGAGGCAGAGGGAGAGGGGCAGCCTCTTCTTAAGCGGGTTTCAGAGGTGAAGGTCCATCAGCTCCAGCACGGATCTTCACAATGACACAGCAGGAGGCAGATGCATCTAACACCGTAGTGGCAGGTAACTTAATCATTGGTTGTTCAGATGTGTATGCCTTGATGGACCCTGGTGCATCTCATTCTTTTATTGCTCCGAGAGCCGTGGGGAGGTTAGGTCTGATGACTTCTGGGTTAGAGTGTCCTCTCTGGGTCAGTGGACCCAAGTGTGATCCATCAGTGGCAGAGTCAGTCTGCCAGTGTAGTCCTGTGTTTGTTGAGGGAAGATGCCTGTCCGCCGACCTGGTGGTTCTAGATTTGACAGATTTTGACGTCATTCTAGGGATGGACTGGTTATCTACCCATGGTGCCACCTTGGACTGCAGGGACAAGGTAGTCAGGTTCAGAGGTCAGGATGGGTCTGCGGTTGTCTTCAGAGGAGACAGGAGGGGTACACCTAGAGGTCTGATATCAGCTCTTCAGGCTCGTAGGTTGCACAGGAGGGGATGTCAGGGGTATTTGGCTCATGTGAGAGAGCTTAGCAGTCAGGATAGAGAACCCGCCTCGGTGCCAGTGGTTAGGGAGTTCTTAGATGTGTTCCCAGACGAGCTGCCAGGTTTACCACCTGCTAGGGAGATAGAGTTCGAAATAGAACTAATGCCTGGAACCCGACCGATCTCTATCCCTCCCTACAGGATGGCGCCAGCAGAATTGAAAGAGTTAAAGGAGCAGTTGCAGGAGCTGGTAGACAAGGGCTTCATCCGACCGAGTACCTCACCCTGGGGTGCTCCAGTTTTGTTCGTAAGAAAGAAGGATGGATCCCTTAGACTTTGTATCGACTACAGGCAGTTGAACAAAGTCACTACCAAGAACAAGTACCCTTTGCCAAGGATCGACGATCTATTCGACCAGCTAGCAGGAGCGGGTTGTTTCTCCAAAATAGATCTGAGATCTGGGTACCACCAGCTGAGGATCAGAGATTAGGATGTGCCGAAGACGGCTTTCAGGACCAGATATAGGCATTTTGAGTTCCTTGTAATGCCGTTCGGGCTAACCAACGCCCCTGCAGCATTCATGGATCTCATGAATAGAGTGTTTAGCCAGTACCTGGATCACTTCATTATTGTCTTCATAGATGATATCCTAGTGTATTCCAGGAATGCAGAGGAGCATGCCCATCATCTGAGGTTGGTTCTACAGACCTTGAGGGAACATGGCTTGTATGCCAAGTTCTCTAAGTGTTAGTTCAGGCTGAGGAGCATTTCATTCTTGGGGCATGTAGTGTCAGAGAATGGGATAGAGGTGGACCCCAAGAAGACGGAAACTGTGGCTAACTGGCCTAGACCCACTTCAGTGACGAAGATCAGGAGTTTCTTGGGTTTGGCAGGTTACTACAGGAGGTTCGTTCAGGACTTCTCGAAAATAGCAGCTCCTCTGACCAGACTAACCAGGAAGAATCAGAAATTTCTGTGGACCGACCAGTGCGAAGAGAGTTTTGAAGAGCTTAAGAAGAGGTTGACTTCAGCGCTAGTTTTAGCTCTGCCATCTAGTGATGAGGACTTTACAGTCTTTTGTGATGCGTCCCGTGTGGGACTGGGTTGTGTACTGATGCAAAATGAGAGGGTGATTGCTTATGCTTCGAGGCAGCTAAAGAAGCATGAGTTGAATTACCCCACACATGACCTTGAGATGGCAGCAGTAATCTTTGCACTCAAGATGTGGAGGCACTACCTCTATGAGGTAAAATGTGAAATCTTTACAGATCATAAGAGCCTGCAGTACATCCTGAGTCAAAGAGATTTGAACTTGAGATAGAGGAGATGGGTGGAGCTGCTGAGTGACTATGATTGCAAGATTCAGTATCATCCGGGTAAGGCGAATGTCGTGGCAGACGCCCTAAGCCGGAAGTCACTAGGCAGTCTATCCCACATCACGGCAGAGAGGAGACCAGTGGTGAAGGAGTTTTACAAGCTCATTGATGAAGGTCTACAGTTGGAGTTGTCTGGTACAGGTGCCTTGATTGCTCAGATGAAAGTGACACCCGTGTTTCTGGAGCAGGTGGCTCAGAAACAGCATGAGGACCCAGAGTTAGTGAAGATTGTCAGGACTGTTCAGTCAGGCAAGGACAGTGAGTTCAGATTCGACAATAAGGGGATCCTCCGCTATGGGAGTCATTTGTGTGTACCAGATGACATAGGGCTAAAGGGAGACATTATGAGAGAGGCTCATAATGCAAGATACAGCATTCACCCCGGGGCCACCAAGATGTATCAGGATCTGAAAAAGGTTTATTGGTGGCCAGCTATGAAGAGAGAAGTGGCACAGTTTGTGTCAGCCTGCGAGGTGTGTCAGAGGGTGAAGCTGGAACATCAGAAGCCGGCTGGAATGCTTAACCCGCTACCTATTCCAGAGTGGAAATGGGAGAATATAGCTATGGACTTCGTAGTGGGGTTACCGGCGACGTCCAACAGATTGGACTCCATATAGGTGATTGTGGACAGACTCACCAAATCTGCTCACTTCATCCCTGTCAGGAGTGGCTATTCTGTGGACAAGTTGGCGCAGGTGTACATTGAGGAGATCGTCAGACTGCATGGGGTTCCTGTTTCTATAGTGTCAGATAGAGGACCCCAGTTCACCTTCAGGTTTTGGCGAAGTCTGCAGGATGCTATGGGTACCAGGTTGGATTTTAGCACTGCCTTCCATCCACAGACAGACGGACAGTCAGAGAGGACCATCCAGACCATAGAAGATATGCTAAGAATGTGTGTGCTGGACTTTGGCGGTTCTTGGAGGCAGCATCTACCTTTGGTGGAGTTTGCCTACAATAACAGCCATCATGCTAGCATCGGGATGGCTCCATATGAAGCTTTATATGGAAGGAAGTGCAGGTCACCTGTTTGCTGGGAAGAAGTTGGAGAAAAGGAATTGGCAGGGCCTGAGCTAGTAGAGATCACCAGCAGGGTGGTACCCTTAATCAGAGAAAGAATCAAGACTGCTGCAAGCAGACAGAAGAGTTATGCTGACATCCGCAGAAGGCAAGTAGAGTTCCAGGAAGGGGATATGGTATTGCTCAAGGTGTCTCCAATGAAAGGAGTGGTTCGGTTCGGAAAGAAGGGTAAGTTGGCTCCGCGGTACATCGGACCCTTTGAAGTCCTGCAAAGGATTGGGAATGTATCGTACAAGCTGGATTTACCTGCTTCAATGGAGAGAATCCATCCGGTTTTCCATGTTTCTATGTTGAGAAAGTTCGTGTTAGATCCGGGCAAGGTTCTTAGTGAGCCTGATGTGGAGATCCAGGAGGATCTCACCTATGTTGAGCAGCCGGTACGGATTCTGGACACTCAAATCAGGAAGCTGAGAAACAAGGAAATCCCGATGGTGAAAGTCCTTTGGAACCACCACAATATGGAAGAATGCACCTGGGAGACACGGGAGTCCATGCTCCAGCAGTACCCTTATCTTTTCTAAGGTTGGTTTCTTATATGTTTCATGTGTTTTATGTGTATAATATGTTGTATACCTTGCATGTGCTAGTTGAGGAACATTCGGGGACGAATGTTCTTAAGGGGGGGAGAATATAATACCCGACTAGACTCCGGTATCGGAATTCCTACCGTCCGGTGGAATCTCGGATGTCGGAAGCCTCTAGTAGGGTAAAACCATGTTTTTATGAAATGTTTTAATGTGTTTTATGTTTTAAGCATGAAAGAAAATGAGTTTTTGCATGAAAATAGCATTGGAGGAAAACTCAGGTTCGGCCGCCGAACCTCAAGTTCGGCCGCCGAACATGCATGCGTTGCGGGTGTGCTTTAGGCCCCCGAAAGCATAAGTGAGGGAAGTCCAGGTTCGGCCGCCGAACATGGCATGCATGCGGAGGCACATTCGGCCCCCGAACGTGGTCTGGCCAGCCACTATAAAAGGGTCCCTTAGCCGAAAACGGGCGAGCTTTTTCCCCATTTTCGGCCAAGGTGAGCTCTTCGTCGTCCCTCACCCATCTTTGATGTTTTTCCTCTAAATCTTTCAAGATTTTCATTTGTTTTAACTTTGTTTTGAAGATTAAAGCTTTTGAGCAAAGTTTTGGAGCTTGGAGGTTCAAGAACCCAAATCTGCCCCAACTTCGAGTTTAGGTCGTCTCCCTCTCGATCTTCAAGAGGTAAGAGCCGATCTTAAGCTCATTGCATGTTTTAAGTAAGTTTTAAGTAGATCTATGGGTTAGAATGCATGTTTAGGTTATGGTTATGTTTTTGGAGTTTATGGGTATAAATGTATGTTCATGAACAATGTGAGTTTCTTGATGTGTTGTAGATGGGGTTTATGTTGGTTTGAGGCCCCTAGGAACATGTATGCTTGTGTTTGTGTGTTGTAGAATAGGTTTGATGCATGTTTGAAAAGTTTGGAGGCGAAATGTGCAAAGGGAGCCAAGTTTCTGCCCTTTGGCAGAAACCAGGTTCGGCAGCCGAAGGATTTTCGGCCGCCGAACATGGCTGGGGAGGCAGCCTTTCGGCTGCCGAAGCTTGCCCCCGAAAGGGAGACTTTCGTCTCTGTCTGGCAGTTTCGGCCGCCGAAAGTGCCGCCAAACATGCATGAGTTTCGTCTCTGTCTGGGAGTTTCGGCCGCCGAAGGTGCCGCCGAACCTGCCTGACTTTCGGCTCTAAAGGGACTTTCGGCCGCCGAACCTGCCGCCGAAAGTGCCCTGTCTAGGCCTCCTTTGCATGTTTTTCTATGGTTGTTTCATGATGTTTTAGGGGGTTTTTGGGGAGTAGTTTAGAGATATGTTCTAGTATGTTTGGTCTCTCATTTGAGTCCACCTGTGTAGGTTCGGACCCGAGGAACCGAGGACCCCAGCAGTGAGTTCAGCTGCTTCGGTGTTGTCAGAGTCAGCCAGAGGTGAGTGGAACTAAACTTAATCTTTTAAATTAAATGTTTTACCATGTTTCATGCATCATGATTATGCAATAGGATGATTGCATTAGTTTTCACGAATATGTCGCATTGCATCGATTGTTGTTGATGTGGGTGAATATTGGATGACCCAATTAGTCCATGACAGGAAGACCAGGACCCCATTCTACGGCCTGGCACAATGTAAGGAAAGACCAGGACCCCATTCTACGGCCTGGCACGGTTATGGGACTCGAAGACCAGGAGCCCAGAGGAGGCCCTGGGGCAATGGTAAGTAATGTATGTTATGACAGGAAGACCAGGACCCCATGCTACGGCCTGGCACAATGTTAGCTTGGACTAATTGGTGACAAGTTCACCCAACCGTTATGTGAATTGTCTGTGTTATGATGCATTCCATAGAGCATAGTGTTAATATGTTTTATAGTTCTACTCACTGGGCTTTTAGCTCATCCCTCTCCCTTTTACCCCCAGGCTTGCAGGTACAGGATAGAAGAGAAGGTCGGTTAGAGTAAAGCTTGTTTGTGTAATAGTTAGAATGTGGACATGACAAATCGTAGTATGATGTAATGTAATAGTACAGTATAGTTATGAGATGATGTATATGGATGCTAGAGGTGTGCTTGACCATAGATTGTTGTTATCCCTTTTAATACATGATCTTAGAGATTTTATGATGTTGATGCAAACCAACTCAACATATGTTATGTCACCCATTTGGGGGCAATGATGAGATCCCACAAAGGGATCAATGTTATGTTTATGTATATGCACAGGTTGAGTTTGGTTGATGTATATGGAAAGCAAAGTTTTAAATTTTATGTATGTTGTTGATCATGTATGGGATTATACAGGTTTACAGGTTATATGTCAGGCTTGCTACGGGTCCCGGCGGCCTTAAGCCGATCTGGATCCTAGCGCCGATAGCGGTCCGATTTTTGGGTCGTTACAGCCAGAAACTGAAAGAAACCATCTGCAGCATTCAGCAGATTGAGGTTGCGCAGACAGAAGACATTCGGCCGCCAAACATAGACACCTTTTGGCCGCTGAACCCTACTGCTCCTCAGACACCAGATTTTGTTGCGCCACTTTTGCAACACATTGCACAAAAAGAAGATATGCTTCGGCCGCCGAACATTTTTCGGCCGCTGAACCCCACTGACTTGCGGAAGCCGAATCCATCGCCACAGCTCATTCCGCAAACTGAAGAAATTCGGCCGCTGAACCTCTCCCAGCAGCCCCCATCGCAAGCAAGCTCTTCTAATCCATCTTTGCAACAACCTTCAGATCTGAAGCTTCTTCCAGACCATCTGAAATACATGTATTTAGGAGCTAACAAGACACTACCAGTAATAGTGTCCAACGAATTGAGCCAACAAGAAGAAGCAAATCTCTTGAAAGTACTGCAGAAACACAAAGAAGCCATAGGATGGACTATTGATGACATTAAAGGCATTTCTCCCTCCACCTGCATGCATAGAATTCACATGGAGGATGAGTGCAAGCCAGTCAGAGATGCTCGAAGAAGACTAAATCCACCTATGATGGAGGTAGTGAAAAAAGAGATAGTCAAGCTCCTTGATGCAGGCATCATATACCCAATCTCTGATAGCAAATGGGTGAGCCCTATACATGTAGTTCCAAAGAAAACTGAAATTATCATTGTTCCAAATGCTGAAGGGGAACTTGTACCCACTAGAGTTCAAAATGGATAAATGGATGGAGGGTATGCATGGACTATAGGAAGCTCAATGCTGTGACGAGAAAGGATCACTTCCCACTTCCTTTCATTGATCAGATGCTAGAGAGGCTTGCAGGTAAAACTCACTATTGTTGTCTTGATGGATATTCAGGTTTCTACCAGATTCCAGTTGCTCCAGAAGATCAAGAGAAGACTACCTTCACTTGCCCTTTTGGCACTTTCGCCTTTAGGAGAATGCCATTCGCACTATGCAATGCACCTGCCACTTTTCAGCGATGCATGATGAGCATATTTTCTGACTATGTGGGTAAGACAATTGAGGTATTTATGGATGACTTCACAGTTCATGGAAATTCTTTTGATGAATGCCTTACCAATTTAGAAAAAATCTTGCAAAGATGCATTGAGACTAACCTTGTGCTTAATTATGAAAAATGTCATTTTATGATTAATCAAGGTATGGTCTTAGGACATGTTGTTTCAGCTAAGGGCATTGAAGTGGACAAAGCTAAGGTGGATACCATCAAAAATCTGCCTTACCCCACAAACGTTAGAGACATATGCTCATTCCTTGGCCATGCAGGATTCTATAGAAGATTCATCAAAGACTTCTAAAAAATTACTTTGCCATTATGCAGATTGCTCCAACAAGATGTAACATTTGATTTTGATGCAGATTACAAAAAGGCATTTAATTTGATTAAAGAATTGCTTGTGACTGCCCCAATTATTCAAGGACCTGACTGGAACTTGCCATTTGAAATCATGTGTGATGCAAGCAATTATGCAGTAGGAGCAGTCTTGGGGCAACGTGTGGGAAACTCACCCCATGTCATTCACTATGCCTCTCGCACACTTGATGCTGCACAAAGCAACTACACAACAACTGAAAAAGAACTCTTGGCAGTTGTATTTGCTTTGGAGAAGTTCAGACCATATCTATTGGGAACCAAAGTCGTCGTCTATTCTGACCATGCAGCCTTGCGATACTTGATCAAGAAAAAAGAAGCAAAACCAAGGCTCATTAGGTGGATTCTACTCCTACAAGAATTTGATCTTGAGATACGAGACAAGAAGGGCAAAGAAAACCTTGTGGCAGACCACCTCAGCCGACTTCCCTCCAGCTCTGCACCATGCCCAGTCAAAGAAGAGTTCCCAGACGAACATCTGTTCGTCACTCATTCTGCCTAAAGTAAATTGCACGCCACACCCCAGGGAAGTACTCAGTTTCTTTTGTCCTCTCCTCTCTTCTCTTCTCCTCTTCTCTCTTCTTTTACATTGAGGACAATGCATAATTTAAGTGTGGAGGTGCATATCTCTCTTCTTCTTTCTTCTTCTTCTTCTCTTCTCCTCTTCTACAAAATCTTCATGCGATTTCTCATGCTTTCATATTGCAAAAATTTTTCTTTTTTCTTCCAGTTTTAAATTTCTTTCAAGTTAATTAGCCACAGTTGAATTTTAATTTGTTTATGCTTTCAATAAAACACACACAACCACAACCTTCTTCTTCCTTTTTGTTTTGCTCTACTCAAACTGATGAACTATGTTAGATGAGTTTTTCTTTCCATGACCCCATTGATGTGATAACTCTTTAAACTTATGTTGAATCAATTGCAGTAAGTTGTATTCATGTTTGAGAATTACCTTTTAAAATTGAATATTTGAGTTTGCCATGGTGAAAAATATATTGATAACCCTCAATTGATTGAGAATAAATTGAAATTGTGTGAATGAACCTAATGTGACTTGATTTAGCAATTGGTGTTGATTTGCCCAAATCATTGAGAGAAAGAAAATTCAGCAAAGGCAAAGCCCTCAAAAGCACAAAACAAGAAAATGTTCCAATAGTCAAAAAGACTATGAAAAGAGCTAGTAGCCACTTGGAAAGGTGATCAACTGAGTAACTAGGAGTGGGTATCACAAATATGTACCTTCACATCAAAAGGTTGGTGACCTTTTCAAGCAAAATCAAAGTGCGACTTACAAGAAGGATCACCCTAAGGACCAAATAATTGGTGATGCATCACAAGAGGTAACAACTAGATCATCTATTAGACATGTATGTAATAATACTGTATTCATATCTCATGTAGAACCTAAATCTATAGATGAGGCTATTAGTGATGAGAGTTGGGTTCTTGCTATGCAAGAAGAACTCAACCAATTTGAAAGGAATAAGGTTTGGACCTTAGTTACTAGACCTAAACATCACCCCACTATAGGCACCAAATGGGTGTTTAGAAATAAGCTTGATGAGGATAGCAACATTATTAGAAGCAAAGCTAGGTTGGTAGCTAAAGACTATAACCAAGAGGAGGGCATAGACTATGATGAAACATTTGCCCCCGTAGCTAGATTAGAAGCCATTAGAATCTTGCTTGCATATACATCCTATATGAATTTTAAACTCTTTCAAATGGATGTGAAAAGTGCCTTTTTAAATGGTTTTATTGAGGAGGAGATTTATGTTGAGCAACCTCTGGAGTTTGAAAATCATGACTTTCCAAATCATATTTTTAAATTATCAAAAGCTTTGTATGGTTTAAAACAAGCTCCAAGAGCTTGGTATGAAAGACTAAGTAATTTCCTTTTGCAAAATGGTTTTTCAAAAGGCAAAGTGGACACAACACTCTTTGTCAAAAATATGCTGATGATATCATATTTGGTGCTACTAATGTGTGTTTGTGTGAAGAGTTTTCAAAAGTTATGAAAAGCGAGTTTGAGATGAGCATGATGGGAGAACTCAAATTCTTCCTTGGGCTTCAAATCAAACAAGCTAAGGATGGCATCTTCATCAACCAAGCCAAATACACAAAGGAGCTAATCAAAAGGTTTGGAATGGAGAATAGCAAGCCTAGTAGAACTCCAATGAGCACAAACACCAAGCTTGACAAGGATGAAAAGGGTAAACCAATTGATGAAAAGCTCTATAGATATATGATCGGAAGCCTTTTATACCTCACCGCATCTAGACCGGATATTATATTTTCCGTATACTTATGTGCACATTTTCAATCATGTCCTAAAGAGTCTCATTTGCATGCCGTTAAACGCATTCTTAGATATTTAAATGGTTCATTGCATTTGGGGTTATGGTATCCTGGAAATACATACTTAAGTTTATGTTCCTACTCGGATGTCGACTTTGCCGGAAGCATTCTTAATAGGAAAAGTACCTCGGGTACTTGTCAACTTCTAGGATAATATCTTGTTTCTTGGTGTAGCAAGAAACAAAATTCGGTTTCACTTTCAACCGCCGAAGCCGAATATGTGGCGTCGAGTCTTTGTTGTAGTCAAATCCTTTGGATTAAGCAACAATTAAGAGACTTTGAAGTATCTCTTGATCACATTCCTATTGAATATGATAATACAAGTGCAATCAATCTAACCAAGAACCCCATTCAACATTCTAGAACTAAGCATATTGACATTAGACATCATTTCATTCGTGATCATGTGTTAAATGGTGATATTGTTCTTGAATTTGTGGATATAAACAACCAATTAGCTGATATTTTTACTGAACCTTTAAATGAAGAAAGATTTAACTTCATTAAAAGGGAATTGAAAATGTTAGATGGTGTTGCTTGTTGAGTGTATATTTTTTTATTTTATTTATTTATCTTTTTGAAAGTTTGTCAAATTGTTTGATATAGTTTTGGTTGTTTTAAAAAAAATAAAATAAAAAAAAGAAGCCCAAAAATTCCAGGTTCGGAGGCATATTCGACCCCCTAACCTTAAGTTTCAAGGGCAATATGAAAAGCGGGAAATTTTTTCTCTTTTTCTCTTCTTCTTTTCGGCCGCCTAACATTTTATTCAGCCGCCTAACATTATCCAAGTTCGGCCGCCGAAGTTGAAGTTCGGCCTCCTAAAATTGTCCAGTTTCGGCCGTCGAAACTGCGCGTTCTTTAAAAACTCCCCGCGACAGCTCATCGTCTTCTTCATCTTCCTCGCGCGTCTCTCTCTCTCCCCGAAGTGCTCTCTCTCTCCCCGAAGCTCTCTTCATCTACCTCTTCACAAATCGGCTGATCTAAGCTATTTCCCCCCCCCAAACCTCCATATTTCTTCTTTTTCTCCACTCAAACACTCAAAAACATTTTCTTTTCTTCTCAAGGAACCCATTTGGAGCGTTTTAAATTTGGGTATGTAAACTTTCTCTCTCTATTTTTTTATGCTTTTTACTTTATTTTCTTTTGATTTGATCTTGCTTTTAGCTCTCTAATCTGCCTAGGGTTGTGTTTTTGATAAAATTTTTTGATATGGACATATAAAATCTGCTGGGTATTTTTTGTTGCTCTCTCTATATATACATATTGTTAGTTGGGCTATTTTATCTGGTTTGTTTTGTTTTACATTTTTTTTTTGTTTTTGCAAATTATGAAGCAATCAAAATTTTTTTTGGGATTTTTTTTCTGGTTTTGAATATGGGTATGGTGCAATAATAGTTAATTGAGTTTTGTGGTATTATGTTGTTCATGCATTGAGTTTTGTTGTAATGTTGCTTATGGTTAGTTTTTCTGTTTTTTGTCCTTGTCTCTTTTATATCATATGCCTCTGTAGCTGTTGTCTGTCAAAAAAATGGGAAGAAAATAAACAACCCGTAGACACTCATACTTTAGAGGTCAATCTAGTAGGCAAGCCGAGCCTCCTAGGTCCCCCTCCCCAGACCCTCCTGCCTCTCCATCCTTTGAGTTTCCCATAGTTAGAGAGGAGGATCCTGCCTTTCAGCCTTTTTCTCTCAGGTTTGTTCATCCTGGGAGAACAGTTCATTCTAACAGTGTTCAGCTTTTTTGTTCTCATGGATTCCTACAGCCCTTTATTGTCCAGGGTTGGGAGCATCTTCTTATCACTCCCTCAGACACTCACCCTAGGATAGTTAGGGAGTTTTATGCTAACCTACACACGTTCACACGTCACACTCCCCCCCACCTGGTCAGTTTTGTTAATGGTCAGCGAGTTTACCTCACTCCTGACATCATTGCTCAACACCTGGGCATCCGTAACTCTGGGGCTGTCGTCTCCACTACTCATAAGTGGATCACTGGTGAGGTCTCTTCCCTTCACCAGACTAGGGTTATTACAGGAGACACCGAGCTTGAGCAGCCATCTAGGCTTATGACCTGTGACCTCACTACCCTACCTAAAGTCGTACATCACATTGTCACCTATGAGGTTCTCCCTCGAGCAGGTCATAGGACTGCTCTCTCCTACTCTAATATGTTTGTGTTGTCATGTCTGCAAGAGGGTCGTGCTCTTCACCTGCCACATATCATGGTTCATACCATAGCAGACTCTCTTAGGCTGAGTAGAGGTTGTCTCCCCTTTGATCGCCATCTTACTCTTCTTCTCCAAGCCCTAGGGGTTGACCCTAACACTGAGTTTGTCTTACCCTTATCTAGTGAGTACACCCCCTACACTGAGGCTACTCTCCTCCACATAGGTTTGACTAGGAGAGGCAGTGAATTTTATAATTCTATGAGAGATTTTGCAGCAAGCAGAGCAGCACGAGCATCAGCGCAGACACACGATGGTTCTGATGATGAGGAGTCAGATGATGGTTCTCCTGTTGATCCAGAGACAGAGCAGGCTCCTAGATGAGATGCTAGTACAGGGCGGTCTACCGGGCAGGGTACATCTTCCCGGACTACATCTAATCTTTATGATGCCATGGGTCGTCTGGAGCTGCAGGTTGCGCAGATGTCTGATCGCCAGACTCAGATATCTGACCACCAGACTCAGATGGAGCAGCAGTTAGTACGACTCACTGACCAACAGCAGACCCTCATAGAGCAACAGAGACAGATTCTGTACTTCCTTCAGTAGTCATCTGGAGTGCCACCTCCTCAGCCTCCTCAGTGATATTTTTTTTATATAGTTGCTCTTGTTATTCCCCTTTTGGTATTGTAGTACATTTGTTTTTGATGATGTCAAAAGGGGGAGATGGTATTATGGTATCATATATGTACATGTTAGATGTTTTTTTATGGATATTAGATGATGTGTTGATACCTTGACATTTATTTAACTCTTTTGGTTTTATGGATTTTTGGATTTATGGATATTAGATAATGTGTTGATACCTTGACATTTATTTGACTCTCTTAAATTATAAATATTGTGTATGATTATAACTCTTCTTGAGATGCATTTTTTTGTTCATTCATTCATATAGGATCCATTGCATCTCATTGCATTGAGTCAAAACCCCTCTTATGTGTCTTTTCAAATTTCAAATATGGCATAAAGTATTTTTAAAATGGGGAGCACATTAAGGGGGAGTAATTTTTAAAATGCACACACTACACTTGTGATTATTATCTTATTATTTACCAATTGTTTGTCATTATCAAAAATGGGGAGATTGTTGGACCTAAATATTATATTCCTTATTTTGATGATTAATAAATAATTAGTGTGCTACTAATTGTCTTCAAAAGTGTTTGTGCTGAGCTTGTAGGTCCCTTACTAAAATGAATGAAATTGCTTCGGTCTCAAAAGTGAAAACGCCAATTTTGGAAGCATACCACAAGAAAGGGATCAGAAAGTATTTTTTGTTTATGCATTGTCATTTTATGCATTGTGAATTTCAATTAATTAATTGTGATGGCTCAAGGTTTCTTTCACTTCTAAAAGTTTCGCAAATATGGCCAAGTCTTAAGCAATTGACTTTGAGGGACCAAAATGAAATTTTCCAAAAGGAGTGATTTCAAAATTGGTTTTTATCAAAACAAAAGATCCAAAAATATAGGTTGCAGAAATTTAAATGGATTGAAAATTGGAGTTTTATAACCTAAGTTATGATTTTTCAAAGTTTTAAAGAATTATTTTTGTGCCCCCTAAAGTCAAACTTTCAGCTTTCGAAAGTGAAGGGCAGAGGCAAAAGTCCCACATATTCGGCCGCTGAACATTGACTTTAGGCCGCCGAAAGTCTATTTTCAACTTGCCCCCTAAAGTGTAACCTTCGGCTTCCGAAAGTGAGGGACAGAGACGAAAGTCCCATATGTTCGGCCGCCGAACATTGACTTTAGGCCGCCGAAGGTGAGATGCCCCCTAAGCTAAATGTTTGGCTTTCGAAAGTGAGTTTTCAATATTTCCCCAAGTCAAAACTTCGGCTTCCAAAAGTGAGGGACAGAGACGAAAGTCCCATATGTTCGGCCGCCGAACATTGACTTTCGGCTGCCGAAAGTATTTTTATAAGGAGGATGTTCTTCACCTTAAATGGTTCGGCTGCCGAACTTTAAGCTTAGTGTAACGACCCGAAAATCGGACCGCTACCGGCGCTAGGATCTAGATCGGTATAAGGCCGCCGGGACCCGTAGCAAGCCTAACATACATCCTGTAAACCTGTTTAATCCCATACATGATCAACGACATACATAAAAATTTGAACTTTTCTTTTCTTTTTACCAAGCTCAACCTGTGCATGCACATAAGCATATACATAAACATAAACCTCACACTGGAGCTCTAACCAAATGCTCCAATGGGGTAACTCATCATACACAAGCTTGGTGGAACATAAACATCATATAACATAGATCATGTTTACAAAAGGGATTACTATACAAACTCGGTCAAGCACAAATTTCTAAACCTCAATCTCAAAATCAACATTACATGACATAACTATTCACAACATTACATCATTTTACAATTTATCATGTCCACATTCTATTTATTACATACACATGACTTCATCCATCTTGACTTCTCTGTCTAGCCCGTACCTGCAACCCTGGGGGATTAGGGAAAGGGGTGAGCTACTAGAGCCCAGTGAGCAGAATAATAAAAACATTTAAATCATATGCCATAATGGAATGCAACACATCACAGACCAATCACATCACGGATGGTATTGTCACCAATAGTCCTCTACATTCCAAAGTGCCGGGACGTAGAATGGGTCAACCGGTCTTTCTCTTAAACACATCATAACATAAAATTTCCAAGGTGTCGGGACGTAGAATGGGTCAACCGGTCTTTCTCTTACATAGTGATGGGACGTAGAATGGGTCAACCGGACTTCTATACCATGTCATACCGTACCATCTCACATCATATCATATGAGAACTAAATGATCATCCAATAACCAATCCACATCAACATCATAGAATGCAATGCAACATATTCGTGAATTCTAATGCAAACAACCTAAGATATCAGATGGCGTTCATGATGCATGAATATGCTCAAAACTTTATAATTTATTCGCTTTAAAACGTAAAGGTTTATTCTACTCACCTCAGCTAGCTCTGACAACGACTGAAGCAGCTGACTCACTGCTGGGGTCCTCGGTTCCTCGGGTCCGAACCTACACAGGTGGACTCAAATGAGGGACCAAACATACTAGAACATGACTCTAAAACATCCCCCAAAAATCCCCTTAAAACACCTCAAAACAATCATGCAAAACGTGCAAAGGAAGGCTGAACAGGGCACTTTCGGCGGCAGGTTCGGCGGCCGAAAGTCCCTCCAGAGCCGAAAGTCAGGCAGGTTCGGAGGCACCTTCGGCGGCTGAAAGTGCCCTCCAGAGACGAAAGTCCATTTTTGGGGGCATGCTTCGGCAGCCGAAAGGCTTGCCTCCCAGGCAGGTTCGGCGGCCGAAAGTGTAATATCCGGCTAGACTCCGGTATCGGAATTCCTACCGTCCGATGGAATCTCGGATGTCGGAAGCCTCTAGTAGGGTAGAAACATGTTTTCATAAAATGTTTTAATGTATTCCATGGTTTTAAGTAAAAAGGAAATGAGTTTTTGCATGAAAACAACCTTGGAGGAAAACCCAGGTTCGGCCGCCGAATCTCAAGTTCGGCCGCCATCATGTATGCATTTCGGGTGTGCCTTAGGCCTCCGAAGGCATAAGTGAGGGAAGTCCAGGTTCGGCCGCCGAACCTCAGGTTCGGCCGCCGAACCTCAAGTTCGGCCGCCGAACATGGCATGCATGCGGAGGCACGTTCGGCCCCCGAACGTGGCCTGGCCAGCCACTATAAAAGGGTCCCTTAGCCGAAATGGGCGAGCTTTTCTCCCCATTTTCGGCCAAGGTGAGCTCTCCACCGTCTCTCACCAATCTTTGAGTTCTTCCTTCAAATCTTTCACGATTTTCACAAGTTTTCATCTTGTTTTGAAGATTTTCAAGTTTTGAGCAAGTTTTGAGCTTGGAGACCCAAGGAAGTTGAAAAATCTCCCATCTCCAAGATTAGGTCGTCTCTCTCTCGATCTTCAAGAGGTAAGAGCCGATCTTAAGCTCATTGCATGTTTTAAGTAAGTTTTATGAAGATCTATGGGGTAGAATGCATGTTTAGCTTATGGTTAGGTTTATGAGGTTATGTTGTGTTTTTGAACAATGTGGCTTGCAAATGCATGTTTGATGTGTTGTAGATGGGGTTTTAGATAGTTTGAAGCCCCTAGGAGCTTGTATGCTTGTGTATGTGTGTTGTAGAATAGGTTTATGCATGTTTGGATGGAATGGGAGGCGTATATGCATAGAAGAGCTGAGTTTCTGCCACTAAGGGAGAAACCAGGTTCGGCAGCCGAAGGAACTTTCGGCCGCCGAACATGCTTGTGGAAGCAGCCTTCGGCTGCCGAAGCTTGCCCCCGAAAGGAGACTTTCGTCTCTGTCTGGGAGTTTCGGCCGCCGAAAGTGCCGCCGAACATGCATGAGTTTCGCCTCTGTCTGGGAGTTTCGGCCGCCGAAGGTGCCGCCGAACCTGCCTGACTTTCGGCTCTGGAGGGACTTTCGGCCGCCGAACCTGCCGCCGAAAGTGCCCTGTCCAGCCTTCCTTTGCATGTTTTTGCATGGATGTTTTGAGGAGTTTTAGAGGGTTTTTGGGGGATGTTTTTAGAGTTATGTTCTAGTTGTTTGGTCCCTCATTTGAGTCCACCTGTGTAGGTTCGGACCCGAGGAACCGAGGACCTCAGCAGTGAGTCAGCTGCTTCAGTCAGTGTCAGAGCTAGCCAGAGGTGAGTAGAATAACTCTTTATGTTTCAAGTAAATAAATCAGTTTTGAGCATGTTCATGCATCACGGATGCCATGTGATATTTTAGGTTGTTTGCATTAGAAATCACGAATATGTTGCATTGCATAATATGTTGTTGATGTGGATGAATATTGAATGATCCATTAGCCCTCATATGTTATGACTTGATGATATGGTATGGAAGTCCAGGTGTGGCCTGCACTACGCCCCTGGCACTATGTAAGAGAAAGACCGGATGTGGCCTGCACTACGCCCCCGGCACCATTGGTTATGTATGTTATGTTATGTATAAGAGAAAGACCAGGTGTGGCCTGCACTACGCCCCTGGCATGATTGGAATATGTAGAGGGCTAAATGGTGACAAGTTCATCCTTGATATGATTAGTTGTGATGTGATGCATTTCATGATGGCATGTGATTTAAATGCTTTCTTATTCTGCTCACTGGGCTCTAGTAGCTCACCCCTTTCCCAAATTCCCCAGGTTTGCAGGTACAGGGTAGACCAGGAGGTCAGCAAGAGTATTGAAGTCATTTTTATGTAATAGATAGAATGTGGACATGATAAAATGTAAAGTTATGAATAGTTATGTAATGTAATGATATTGAGGATTAGAGGTTGTGCTTGACCTATGTGTAAGGTATCCCTTTTAATGCATGATCCTAGATCTTTTATGATGTTTATGTAAACCAACTCAACATATGTTGTATTTGCCCATTGGGGCATTGATGAGATCCCACAGAGGGGTCGATGTTTATGATTATGTCTATGTTCAGTGCATGCACAGGTTGAGTTTGGTGTTTGAATGAAAGAAAAGTTTTAATTTTTTTATGTATGTTGTTGATCATGTATGGGATTAAACAGGTTTACAGGTTGCATGTCAGGCTTGCTACGGGTCCCGGCGGCCTTAAGCCGACCTGGATCCTAGCGCCGGTAGCGGTCCGATTTTCGGGTCGTTACAGAATGGTATCAGAGCCCTAGGTTCATATGGTCGGACCTAGAGTGTCGGGCTCATAGATGTTATAGAAGGTCAAGCACAATAGGAAAGGTCATGTCCACTAGGATAGGATGTGGAGTCCTGTCTTGTATGATGATGTGAAATGCCATGATAATATGCATGTGCATTAATGTTATGATTGTTATGTGATGTATGTGATGCGGGTTCATGTGTTGACACATGAACTATTTGATGCTGATGTTTATGTGTTTTGTGCTGTTTTTCAGAAAACAGGATGAGAGGAACTCGTCGATCTGCACGATTGACTGGAGTGCCACCTGAGGATGAGGGCATGAGCGCCCGTCCTCCTACATTGCCTAGGGCAATGTCTAGTAGGTCTAACAGAGAAAGAGCAGTAAGAGACCCTAGAAGGTCTCTGGATCTGGGTAGGAGCAGATCAGTGAGGGGAACAGTTCAGGGAGGAATGTCAGAGGACATGGGGGATGATATGGATGTAGAGCAGAGGAGGGATGGCAGTCTGGGAGTTAGCATGTCAGAAGAGGGAATGGGAGAGTCCCAAGGAGGCACTCAGGCCTCGGGATTTGTTCAGCCACCCCACTACCCACACTTCTCACAAAATCCCGGGTATTCGATGGGAGGTACATCGGATTACCCTAGCTTCACCCCTTATCCCACACAATGCCATACCCACCCTACTACCCACCATATTCACAATACCCAATGTATCCACCCCCACCTTACTATCCAAATCCAGCAAACCCTACCTCAGAAAATGTTGCACCTCCTCCACCATCAGCAGAACCCACAGTTCCAGCAACCCATATGCCTAAGCCTAGCTCATCTGGTGGGAGCAAGGTCAAGATGACCGACTACATGAAGCTGGGTGCTCCCCAGTTTGAAACCGGTGATGACCCGTTTGTGTACCTTGAGAGGGTCAAAACAATTACAGATGAGATAGGGGCGGATGACAGTAGAGCCATTCAGATGGCTGGGTTCACATTAAAATGCAAAAAGGCCCGTGAGTGGTTTAAGAACTATGTGAGCCCGAGGTTGGACAGCCTATCATGGGAGGAGTTTGCAAATGAATTTGCAGGATGGGCTTTTCCTGACAGTTCAAGAGAATTGAAGATGATTGAGTTTGAACAGTTAAGGCAGACAGAGGAAATGAGTGTAGAGGAGTACACCGACAAGTTCTTGGAGCTGTTGCCGTTTGCAGGGCAAACTCTTGACACAGACCAGAAGAAGTCAAGGAGGTATATCATGAAACTTCACTCCAGGTATTCCTCCTTGATCCAGTCCGCAGATAGGGAGAGCTTCCATGCCATAGTGGATATGGCTAGGAGGATGGAGGCTAGTGCTATCATCGAGGGGAAAGTCAAGCAGTCAGTGGCACAGCCTTCTGGTTCTAAGACCCCAGGCTCTTCTTCTATGAGTGCAGCAGCTTCAGGTAGTAAAAAGTGGGACAGAGGCCCTAGGAAGTCGAAGAAGAACAAGTTCTGGAACAAGGTTAAGTCCAGTCTGGGATTTGGAGGTGGCTCAAGCTCTGGTGCGGATAATGCAGTTTGTGCAAGGTGTGGTAAGCCACACAGGGGAGTATGTCGGTTTGGGACGACAGCCTGTTACAGATGTGGTCAGGAGGGGCATATGTCTCGAGAATGTCCAAGAGCAGCCCCGATGGCACAGTCCCAGCAGACAGCTTCAGGTAGTGTAGCGCAGCCAGCAGCTCCAGCCACGACTCAGGCCAGTGGCAGAGGTAGAGGGAGAGGGGCAGCCTCTTCTTCAGCGGGTTTCAGAGGTGAAGGTCCATCAGCTCCAGCACGGATCTTCACGATGACACAGCAGGAGGCAGATGCATCTAACACCGTGGTGGCAGGTAACTTAGTCATTGGTTGTTCAGATGTGTATGCCTTGATGGACCCTGGTGCATCTCATTCTTTTATTGCACCGAGAGCCGTTGAGAGGTTGGGGTTGATGATCTCTGGGTTAGAGTGTCCTCTCTGGGTCAGTGGACCCAAGTGTGATCCATCAGTGGCAGAGTCAGTCTGCCAGTGTAGTCCTGTGTTTGTTGAGGGAAGATGCTTGTCCGCCGACCTTGTGGTTCTAGATTTGACAGATTTTGACGTCATTCTAGGGATGGACTGGTTATCTACCCATGGTGCTACCTTGGACTGCAGGGACAAGGTAGTCAGGTTCAGAGGTCAGGATGGGTCAGAGGTAGTCTTCAGAGGAGACAGGAGGGGTACACCTAGAGGTCTGATATCAGCTCTTCAGGCTCGTAGGTTGCTTAGGAGGGGATGTCAGGGGTATTTGGCTCATGTGAGAGAGCTTAGCAGTCAGGTTAGAGAGCCCGCCTCGGTGCCGGTGGTCAGAGAGTTTTTGGATGTGTTCCCAGACGAACTGCCAGGTTTACCACCTGCTAGGGAGATAGAGTTCGAGATAGAACTGATGCCTGGAACCCGACCGATCTCTATCCCTCCTTACAGGATGGCACCAGCAGAGTTGAAGGAATTGAAAGAACAGTTGCAAGAGCTGGTAGACAAGGGCTTCATCCGACCGAGTACCTCACCCTGGGGTGCTCCAGTCTTGTTTGTCAGAAAGAAGGATGGATCCCTTAGACTTTGTATCGACTACAGGCAGTTGAACAAAGTCACTACCAAGAACAAGTACCCTTTGCCAAGGATCGACGATCTATTCGACCAGCTAGCAGGAGCGGGTTGTTTCTCCAAAATAGATCTGAGATCTGGGTACCATCAGCTGAGGATCAGAGATGAGGATGTGCCAAAGACGGCTTTCAGGACCAGATATGGGCATTTTGAGTTCCTTGTAATGCCGTTCGGGTTAACCAATGCCCCTGCAGCATTCATGGATCTCATGAACAGAGTGTTTAGCCAGTACCTGGATCACTTCGTTATTGTCTTCATAGATGATATCTTAGTGTATTCCAGGAATGCAGAGGAGCATGCCCATCATCTGAGGTTGGTTCTGCAGACCTTGAGGGAACATGGCTTGTATGCCAAGTTCTCTAAGTGTGAGTTCTGGCTGAGGAGCATTTCATTCTTGGGGCATGTAGTGTCAGAAAATGGGATAGAGGTGGACCCCAAGAAGACAGAAACTGTGGCTAACTGGCCTAGACCCACTTCAGTGACAGAGATTAGAAGTTTCTTGGGTTTGGCAGGTTACTACAGGAGGTTCGTTCAGGACTTCTCAAAGATTGCAGCTCCTCTGACCAGACTAACCAGGAAGAATCAGAAGTTTGTGTGGACCGACCAGTGCGAAGAGAGTTTTGAAGAGCTTAAGAAGAGGTTAACGTCAGCACCAGTGTTAGCTTTGCCAGCTAACAATGAGGATTTCACAGTTTTCTGTGATGCGTCCCGTGTGGGACTAGGTTGTGTGTTAATGCAGAATGAAAGGGTGATTGCTTATGCTTCTAGACAGCTGAAGAAGCATGAGTTGAATTACCCCACACATGACCTGGAGATGGCAGCAGTAATCTTTGCACTCAAGATGTGGAGGCACTACCTCTATGGGGTTAAATGTGAGATCTTCACGGATCATAAGAGCCTACAGTACATCCTGAGTCAAAGAGATTTGAATTTGAGACAGAGGAGATGGGTAGAGCTGCTGAGTGACTATGATTGCAAGATTCAGTACCATCCGGGTAAGGCGAATGTTGTAGCAGACGCCTTAAGCCGGAAATCACTCAGGCAGTTTATCCCACATATCAGCAGAGAGGAGGCCAGTGGTGAAGGAGTTTTACAAGCTCGTTGAGGAAGGTCTACAGTTGGAGTTGTCTGGTACAGGTGCTTTGGTAGCCCAGATGAGAGTGGCACCCGTGTTTCTGGAGCAGGTGGCTCAGAAACAGCATGAGGACCCAGAGTTAGTGAAGATTGCCAGGACTGTTCAGTCAGGCAAAGATAGTGAGTTCAGATTCGACAGCAAAGGGATCCTCCGCTACGGGAGCAGACTATGTGTACCAGATGACATAGGGCTAAAGGGAGACATTATGAGAGAGGCTCATAATGCAAGATACAGCGTTCACCCCGGAGCCACCAAGATGTATCAAGATCTGAAGAAGGTTTATTGGTGGCCAGCTATGAAGAAAGAAGTGGCACAGTTTGTGTCAGCCTGCGAAGTGTGTCAGAGGGTGAAGCTGGAACATCAGAAGCCGGCTGGAATGCTTAACCCGCTACCTATTCCAGAGTGGAAATGGGAGAATATAGCTATGGACTTCGTAGTGGGGTTACCGGCGACGTCCAACAGATTGGACTCCATATGGGTGATTGTGGACAGACTCACCAAATCTGCTCACTTCATCCCTGTCAGGAGTGGCTATTCTGTGGACAAGTTGGCGCAGGTGTATGTTGATGAGATCGTCAGGCTGCATGGGGTTCCTGTTTCAATAGTGTCCGATAGAGGGCCCCAGTTCACCTCCAGATTTTGGCGGAGTCTGCAGAACGCCATGGGTACCAGGTTGGATTTTAGCACTGCTTTCCATCCACAGACGGACGGACAATCAGAAAGGACCATCCAGACCATAGAGGATATGCTTAGAATGTGTGTGCTGGACTTTGGCGGTTCTTGGAGGCAGCATCTACCCTTGGTGGAGTTTGCCTACAATAACAGCCATCATGCTAGCATCGGGATGGCTCCATATGAAGCTTTGTATGGGAGGAAGTGCAGATCACCTGTTTGCTGGGAAGAAGTTGGAGAAAAGGCCTTGGCAGGGCCTGAGCTAGTAGAGATTACCAGCAGGGTAGTACCCATAATCAGAGAAAGGATCAAGACTGCTGCAAGCAGACAGAAGAGTTATGCAGACATCCGCAGAAGACAGGTAGAGTTTCAGGAGGGGGATCTGGTATTGCTCAAGGTGTCCCCTATGAAAGGAGTGGTTCGCTTCGGGAAGAAAGGTAAACTAGCCCCACGATACATCGGACCCTTTGAAATCTTGCAAAAGATTGGGAATGTGTCGTACAAGCTGGATTTACCTGCTTCAATGGAAAGAATCCATCCGGTTTTCCATGTTTCCATGTTGAGAAAGTTCGTGTCAGATCCGAGCAAGGTTCTTAGTGAGCCTGATGTGGAGATCCAAGAAGATCTCACCTATGTTGAACAGCCAGTACGGATCATAGACACCCAGATCAGAAAGCTAAGAAACAAGGAAATCCCGATGGTGAAAGTCCTGTGGAACCACCACAATTTGGAAGAATGCACTTGGGAGACACGGGAGTCCATGCTCCAGCAATACCCTTATCTTTTCTAAGGTTAGTTTCTTATATGTTTCATGTGTTTTATGTGTATGATATGTTGTATGCCTTGCATGTGCTAGTTGAGGAACATTCGGGGACGAATGTTCTTAAGGGGGGAGAATGTAATACCCGGCTAGACTCCGGTATCGGAATTCCTACCGTCCGGTGGAATCTCGGATGTCGGAAGCCTCTAGTAGGGTAGAAACATGTTTTCATAAAATGTTTTAATGTATTCCATGGTTTTAAGTAAAAAGGAAATGAGTTTTTGCATGAAAACAACCTTGGAGGAAAACCCAGGTTCGGCCACCGAATCTCAAGTTCGGCCGCCGAACATGCATGCATTTCGGGTGTGCCTTAGGCCCCCGAAGGCATAAGTGAGGGAAGTCCAGGTTCGGCCGCCGAACCTCAAGTTCGGCCGCCGAACATGGCATGCATGCGGAGGCACGTTCGGCCCCCGAACGTGGCCTGGCCAGCCACTATAAAAGGGTCCCTTAGCCGAAATGGGCGAGCTTTTCTCCCCATTTTCGGCCAAGGTGAGCTCTCCGCCGTCTCTCACCAATCTTTGAGTTTTTCCTTCAAATCTTTCACGATTTTCACAAGTTTTCATCTTGTTTTGAAGATTTTCAAGTTTTGAGCAAGTTTTGAGCTTGGAGACCCAAGGAAGTTGAAAATCTCCCATCTCCAAGATTAGGTCGTCTCTCTCTCGATCTTCAAGAGGTAAGAGCCGATCTTAAGCTCATTGCATGTTTTAAGTAAGTTTTATGAAGATCTATGGGGTAGAATGCATGTTTAGCTTATGGTTAGGTTTATGAGGTTATGTTGTGTTTTTGAACAATGTGGCTTGCAAATGCATGTTTGATGTGTTGTAGATGGGGTTTTAGATAGTTTGAAGCCCCTAGAAGCTTGTATGCTTGTGTATGTGTGTTGTAGAATAGGTTTATGCATGTTTGGATGGAATGGGAGGCGTATATGCATAGAAGAGCTGAGTTTCTGCCACTAAGGGAGAAACCAGGTTCGGCAGCCGAAGGAACTTTCGGCCGCCGAACATGCTTGTGGAAGCAGCCTTCGGCTGCCGAAGCTTGCCCCCGAAAGGAGACTTTCGTCTCTGTCTGGGAGTTTCGGCCGCCGAAAGTGCCGCCGAACATGCATGAGTTTCGCCTCTGTCTGGGAGTTTCGGCCGCCGAAGGTGCCGCCGAACCTGCCTGACTTTCGGCTCTGGAGGGACTTTCGGCCACCGAACCTGCCGCCGAAAGTGCCCTGTCCAGCCTTCCTTTGCATGTTTTTGCATGGATGTTTTGAGGAGTTTTAGAGGGTTTTTGGGGGATGTTTTTAGAGTTATGTTCTAGTTGTTTGGTCCCTCATTTGAGTCCACCTGTGTAGGTTCGGACCCGAGGAACCGAGGACCTCAGCAGTGAGTCAGCTGCTTCAGTCAGTGTCAGAGCTAGCCAGAGGTGAGTAGAATAACTCTTTATGTTTCAAGTAAATAAATCAGTTTTGAGCATGTTCATGCATCACGGATGCCATGTGATATTTTAGGTTGTTTGCATTAGAAATCACGAATATGTTGCATTGCATAATATGTTGTTGATGTGGATGAATATTGAAAGATCCATTAGCCCTCATATGTTATGACTTGATCATATGGTATGGAAGTCCAGGTGTGGCCTGCACTACGCCCCTGGCACTATGTAAGAGAAAGACCGGATGTGGCCTGCACTACGCCTCCGGCACCATTGGTTATGTATGTTATGTTATGTATAAGAGAAAGACCAGGTGTGGCCTGCACTACGCCCCTGGCATGATTGGAATATGTAGAGGGCTAAATGGTGACAAGTTCATCCTTGATATGATTAGTTGTGATGTGATGCATTTCATGATGGCATGTGATTTAAATGCTTTCTTATTCTGCTCACTGGGCTCTAGTAGCTCACCCCTTTCCCAAATTCCCCAGGTTTGCAGGTACAGGGTAGACCAGGAGGTCAGCAAGAGTATTGAAGTCATTTTTATGTAATAGATAGAATGCGGACATGATAAAATGTAAAGTTATGAATAGTTATGTAATGTAATGATATTGAGGATTAGAGGTTGTGCTTGACCTATGTGTAAGGTATCCCTTTTAATGCATGATCCTAGATCTTTTTATGATGTTTATGTAAACCAACTCAACTCATGTTGTATTTTCCCATTGGGGCATTGATGAGATCCCACAGAGGGGTCGATGTTTATGATTATGTCTATGTTCAGTGCATGCACAGGTTGAGTTTGGTGTTTGAATGAAAGAAAAGTTTTAATTTTTTTATGTATGTTGTTGATCATGTATGGGATTAAACAGGTTTACAGGTTGCATGTCAGGCTTGCTATGGGTCCCGGCGGCCTTAAGCCGACCTGGATCCTAGCGTCGGTAGCGGTCCGATTTTCGGGTCGTTACAGAAAGTCCTTCGGCTGCCGAACCTGGTTTCTGCCAAAAGGGCAGAAACTCGGCTCCTCATGCACATATGCCTCCCAAAACCTTCAAAATAAAGTGAAACTTGTGAAAATCATGAAAGATCTTAAGGAAGGAACTCAAAATCGGCGAGGGATGGCGGAGAGCTCACCTTGGCCGACAATGGAGAGAAAAGCTCGCCCATTTCGGCTAAGGGACCCCTTTATAGGTGGCTGGCCAGGCCACATTCGGGGCTGAACGTTCCTCCGCATGCATGCCATATTCGGCGGCCGAACCTGGACTTCCCTCACTTATGCTTTCGGGGGCCTAAAGCGCTCCTGAAGTGCGTGCAGGTTCGGCGGCCGAACCTGAATTTTCCTCTAAGGCTATTTTCATGCAAAAACTCATTTTCCTTCTAGCTTAAAAACATAAAGTACATTAAAACATTTTATAAAAACATGATTTTACCCTTCTAGAGGTCTCCGACACTCGAGATTCCACCGGACGGTAGGAATTTCGATACCGGAGTCTAGCCAGGTATTACATTCTCCCCCCCTTAAGAACATTCGTCCCCGAATGTTCACCAAACAACACATAGCATGGCATACACATAACGTACATACAAAGCACATAAAACTTACTTTAGAAAAGATGGGAATATTGCTGGAGCATGGACTCCCGTGTCTCCCAGGTACACTCCTCAATATTGTGGTGATTCCAAAGGACTTTCACCATCGGGATTTCCTTGTTCCTTAGCTTTCTGATCTGGGTGTCTAGGATCCGTACTGGCTACTCAACATAGGTGAGATCTTCTTGGATCTCCACATCAGGCTCACTAAGAACCTTGCCCGGATCTGACACAAATTTCCTCAATATAGAAACATGGAAAACTGGATGGATTCTCTCCATTGAAGCAGGCAAGTCCAGCTTGTACGATACATTCCCAATCTTTTGCAAGACTTCAAAGGGTCCGATGTACCGTGGAGCCAGCTTACCTTTCTTCCCGAACCGAATCACCCATTTCATTGGAGACACCTTGAGCAAAACCAGATCCCCCTCCTGAAACTCACCTGCCTTCTGCGGATGTCTGCATAACTCTTTTGTCTGCTTGCAGCAGTCTTGATCCTTTCTCTGATTATGGGTACCACCCTGCTGGTGATCTCTACTAGCTCAGGCCCTGCCAAGGCCTTTTCTCCAACCTTTTCCCAGCAAACAGGTGATCTGCACTTCCTCCCATACAAAGCTTCATATGGAGCCATCCCGATGCTAGCATGATGGCTGTTATTGTAGGCAAACTCCACCAAAGGTAGATGCTGCCTCCAAGAACCGCCAAAGTCCAGCACACACATTCTGAGTATATCTTCTATTGTCTGGATGGTCCTTTCTGATTGTCCGTGCGTCTGTGGATGGAAAGCAGTGCTAAAGTCCAACCTGGTACCCATGGCATTCTGCAGACTCCGCCAAAACCTGGAGGTGAACTGGGGTCCTCTATCGGACACTATTGAAACAGGAACCCCATGCAGCCTGACGATCTCATCAACATACACCTGCGCCAACTTGTCCACAGAATAGACACTCCTGACAGGGATGAAGTGAGCAGATTTGGTGAGTCTGTCCACAATCACCCATATGGAGTCCAATCTATTGGACGTTGCCGGTAATCCCACTATGAAGTCCATAGCTATATTCTCCCATTTCCACTCTGGAATAGGTAGCGGGTTAAGCATTCCAGCCGGCTTCTGATGTTCCAGCTTCACCTTCTGACACACTTCGCAGGCTGACACAAACTGTGCCACTTCTCTCTTCATAGCTGGCCACCAATAAACTTTCTTCAGATCTTGATACATCTTGGTGGCTCCGGGGTGAACGCTGTATCTTGCATTATGAGCCTCTCTCATAATGTCTCCTTTTAGCCCTATGTCGTCTGGTACACACAATCGGCTCCCATAGCGGAGGATCCCCTTGTTGTCGAATTTGAACTCACTATCCTTGCCTGACTGAACAGTCCTGGCAATCTTCACTAACTCTGGGTCCTCATGCTGTTTCTGAGCCACCTGCTCCAGAAACACGGGTGCCACTCTCATCTGGGCAACTAAAGCACCTGTACCAGACAACTCCAACTGTAGACCTTCATCAATGAGCTTGTAAAAATCCTTCACCACCGGTCTCCGCTCAGCCGTGATGTGGGATAGACTGCCTAGTGACTTCCGGCTTAGGGCGTCTGCCACAACATTCGCCTTACCCAGATGGTACTGAATCTTGTAATCATAGTCACTCAGCAGTTCTACCCATCTTCTCTGTCTCAAGTTCAGATCTCTTTGACTCAGGATGTACTGCAGGCTCTTATGATCTGTGAAGATCTCACATTTAACCCCATAGAGGTAGTGCCTCCACATCTTGAGTGCAAAGATTACTGCTGCCATCTCCAGGTCATGTGTGGGGTAATTCAACTCATGCTTCTTCAGCTATCTAGAAGCATAAGCAATCACCCTTTCATTCTGCATTAACACACAACCCAATCCCACTCGGGATGCATCATAGAAAACTATGAAATCCTCATTGCTAGCTGGCAAAGCTAACACTGGTGCTGACGTTAACCTCTTCTTAAGCTCTTCAAAACTCTCTTCGCACTGGTCAGTCCACACAAACTTCTGATTCTTCCTGGTTAGTCTGGTCAGAGGAGCTGCAATTTTTGAGAAGTCCTGAACGAACCTCCTGTAGTAACCTGCCAAACCCAAGAAACTTTTAATCTCTGTCACTGAAGTGGGTCTAGGCCAGTTAGCCACAGCTTCTATCTTCTTTGGGTCCACCTCTATCCCATTTTCTGACACAACATGCCCCAAGAATCAGATGCTCCTTAGCCAGAACTCACACTTGGAGAACTTGGCATACAAGCCATGTTCCCTCAAGGTCTGCAGAACCAACCTCAGATGATGGGCATGCTCCTCTGCATTCCTGGAATACACTAAGATATCATCTATGAAGACAATAACGAAGTGATCGAGATACTGGCTAAACACTCTGTTCATGAGATCCATGAATGCTGCAGGGGCGTTGGTTAACCCGAACGGCATTACAAGGAACTCAAAATGCCCATATCTGGTCCTGAAAGCCGTCTTTGGCACATCTTCTTCCCTAATCCTCAGCTGATGATACCCGGACCTCAGATCTATTTTGGAGAAACAACCCGCTCCTGCTAGCTGGTCGAATAGATCATCGATCCTAGGCAAAGGGTATTTATTCTTGGTAGTGACTTTGTTCAACTGTCTGTAGTCGATACAAAGTCTAAGGGATCCATCCTTCTTTCTTACAAACAAAACTAGAGCACCCCAAGGTGAGGTACTCGGTCGGATGAAGCCCTTGTCTACCAGCTCTTGCAACTGCTCTTTCAATTCTTTCAACTCAGCTAGAGCCATCCTGTAGGGAGGGATAGAGATCGGTCTGGTTCCAGGCATCAATTCTATCTCGAACTCTATCTCCCTAGCAGGTGGTAAACCTGGCAGCTCGTCTGGGAACACATCTAAAAACTCTCTGACCACTGGCACCGAGGCGGGCTCTCTAACCTGACTGCTAAGCTCTCTCACATGAGCCAAATACCCCTGACATCCCTTCCTAAGCAACCTACGAGCCTGAAGAGCTGATATCAGACCTCTAGGTGTACCCCTCCTGTCTCCCCTGAAGACAACCTCTGACCCATCCTGACCTCTGAACCTGACTACCTTGTCCCTGCAGTCCAAGGTAGCACCATGGGTAGATAACCAGTCCATCCCTAGAATGACGTCAAAATCTATCAAGTCTAGAACCACAAGGTCAGCGGAAAGGCATCTCCCCTCAACAAAAACTGGACTACACTGGCAGACTGACTTTGCCACTGATGGATCACACTTGGGTCCACTGACCCAGAGAGGACACTCTAACCCAGAGATCATCAGACCCAACCTCTCGACGGCTCTCGGAGCAATAAAAGAATGAGATGCACCAGGGTCCATCAAGGCATATACATCTGAACAACCAATGACGAGATTATCTGCCACCACGGTGTTAGATGCATCTGCCTCCTGCTGAGTCATCGTGAAGATCCGCGCTGGAGCTGAAGGACCTTCACCTCTGAAACCCGCTAAAGAAGAGGCTGACCCTCTCCCTCTGCCTCTACCACCGGCCTGAGTCGTGGCTGGAGCTGCTGGCTGCGCTACACTACCTGAAGCTGTCTGCTGGGACTGAGCCATAGGTACTGTCCTAGGACACTCCCGAGCCATGTGTCCCTCTTGCCCGCATCTGAAGCAGGCTGCTGTCCCAGCCCAGCAAACTCCCTTGTGTGGCTTACCACACCTTGCACAAACTGCATTATCCGCACTAGAGCTTGAGTCACTCCCTAGTCCCAGACTGGACTTGATCTTGTTCCAGAACTTGTTCTTCTTGGGCTTCCTAGTGGTGTTACCCCACTTTCTGCTGCCCGAAGTTGCTGCACTCGAGGATGAGGGATCTAGCCTTCCCCCACCCGGGGTCTTGGAACTAGAAGACTGTGCCACTGACTGTTTAACTGTCCCCTGAATGATGGCACTGGCCTCCATTTTCCGGGCCATATCCACTATGGCATGGAAGCTCTCCCTATCTGCTGACTGGATCAAGGAGGAATATCTGGAGTGGAGTTTCATGATATACCTCCTTGACCTCTTCTGGTCTGAGTCAAGATTTTGCCCTGCAAATGGCAACAGCTCCAAGAATCTGTCTGTGAACTCATCTACACTCATCTTCTCTGTCTGCCTTAACTACTCAAATTCGATCATCTTCAGCTCCCTTGAACTATCGGGGAAAGCCCATCCTACAAACTCGTTTGCAAACTCTTCCCAAGACATGCTGTCCACCCTCGGGTTCACATAATTCTTAAACCACTCTCGTGCCTTTTTGCACTTAAGCGTGAACCCAGCCATCTGAATGGCTCTACTGTCATCAGCCCCAATCTCATCTGTGATCACCTTGACCCTTTCAAGATACACAAACGGGTCGTCCCCTTTTTCATACTGAGGAGCACCCAGCTTCATATAGTCGGTCATCTTGACCTTGCTCCCACCAGATGAGCTAGGCTTAGGTATTGGGGTTTCTGGAACTGTGGGTTCTGCTGGTGGAGGAGGAAGAGCAGCATCCCCTGGGATAGGGTTTGCTGGATTTGGGTAGTAGGGCGGGGGTGGATACATTGGGTACTGTGGATATGGTGGGTAGTAAGATGGGTATGGCATATGAGAAGGGTAAGGATTAAAGCTGGGGTAATCCGATGTACCTTCCATCGAATACCCGGGGTTTTGTGAAAAGGGTGGGTAGTGAGGTGGCTGAACAAATCCCGAGGCCTGGGTGCCTCTTTGGGACTCTCCCATTCCCTCTTCCGACATGCTCACTCCTAAACTGCCATCCCTCCTTTGATCCACATCCATCTCATCCCCCATATCAACTGACATTCCTCCCTGAACTGTTCCCCTTACTGATTTGCTTCTACCCAGATCCAAAGACCTTCTAGGGTCTCTTACTGCTCTTTCTCTGCTGGACCTACTTGACATTGCCCTAGGCAATGCAGGAGGACGGGCGCTCGTGCCCTCATCCTCAGGTGGTACTCCAGTCAATCGTGCAGATCGACGAGTTCCTCTCATCCTGTTTCTGAAAAACAGTACACATCACAAAAATATTAGCATCATATGGTTCATGTGAGCACACATGAACCCGCATCACATACATCACATATAAAACATATCATTAATGCACATGCACATTATCATGGCATTTCACATCATCATACAAGACAGGACTCCACATCCTATCCTAGTGGACATGATCTTTCCTATTGTGCTTGACGTCCTATAACATCTATGAGCCCGACACTCTAGGTCCGACCATATGAACCTAGGGCTCTGATACCATTCTGTAACGACCCGAAAATCGGACCGCTACCGGCGCTAGGATCCAGATCGGCATAAGGCCGCCGGGACCCGTAGCAAGCCTAACATACATCCTGTAAACCTGTTTAATCCCATACATGATCAACAACATACATAAAAATTTGAACTTTTCTTTTCTTTTTACCAAGCTCAACCTGTGCATGCACATAAGCATATACATAAACATAAACATAAACCTCACACTGGAGCTCTAACCAAATGCTCCAATTGGGTAACTCATCATACACAAGCTTGGTGGAACATAAACATCATATAACATATATCATGTTTACAAAAGGGATTACTATACAAACTCGGTCAAGCACAAATTTCTAAACCTCAATCTCAAAATCAACATTACATGACATAACTATTCGCAACATTACATCATTTTACAATTTATCATGTCCACATTCTATTTATTACATACACATGACTTCATCCATCTTGACTTCTCTGTCTAGCCCGTACCTGCAACCCTGGGGGATTAGGGAAAGGGGTGAGCTACTAGAGCCCAGTGAGCAGAATAATAAAAACATTTAAATCATATGCCATAATGGAATGCAACACATCACAGACCAATCACATCACGGATGGTATTGTCACCAATAGTCCTCTACATTCCAAAGTGTCGGGACGTAGAATGGGTCAACCGGTCTTTCTCTTAAACACATCATAACATAACATTTCCAAGGTGCCGGGACGTAGAATGGGTCAACCGGTCTTTCTCTTACATAGTGCCGGGACGTAGAATGGGTCAACCGGACTTCTATACCATGTCATACCGTACCATCTCACACCATATCATATGAGGACTAAAGGATCATCCAATAACCAATCCACATCAACATCATAGAATGCAATGCAACATATTCGTGAATTCTAATGCAAACAACCTAAGATATCACAAGGCGTTCATGATGCATGAATATGCTCAAAACTTTATAATTTATTTGCTTTAAAACGTAAAGTTTTATTCTACTCACCTCAGCTAGCTCTGACAACGACTGAAGCAGCTGACTCACTGCTGGGGTCCTCAGTTCCTCGGGTCCGAACCTACACAGGTGGACTCAAATGAGGGACCAAACATACTAGAACATGACTCTAAAACATCCCTCAAAAACCCCCTTAAAACACCTCAAAACAATCATGCAAAACGTGCAAAGGAAGGCTAAACAGGGCACTTTCGGCGGCAGGTTCGGCGGCCGAAAGTCCCTCCAGAGCCGAAAGTCATGCAGGTTCGGCGGCCGAAAGTGCACTCCAGAGACGAAAGTCCATTTTCGGGGGCATGCTTCGGCAGCCCGAAAGGCTTGCCTCCCAGGCAGGTTCGGCGGCCGAAAGTCCTTCGGCTGCCGAACCTGGTTTCTGCCAAAAGGGCAGAAACTTGGCTCCTCATGCACATATGCCTCCCAAAACCTTCAAAATAAAGTGAAACTTGTGAAAATCGTGAAAGATCTGAAGGAAGGAACTCAAAATCAGCGAGGGATGGCGGAGAGCTCACCTTGGCCGACAATGGGGAGAAAAGCTCGCCCATTTCAGATAAGGGACCCCTTTATAGGTGGCTGGCCAGGCCACATTCGGGGGCCGAACGTGCCTCCGCATGCATGCCATGTTCGGCGGCCGAACATGAGGTTCAGCGGCCGAACCTGGACTTCCCTCACTTATGCTTTCGGGGGCCTAAAGCGCTCCCGAAGTGCATGCATGTTCGGCGGCCGAACTTGAGGTTCGGTGGCCAAACCTGAGTTTTCCTCCAAGGCTATTTTCATGCAAAAACTCATTTTCCTTCTAGCTTAAAAACATAAAGTACATTAAAACATTTTATAAAAACATGATTTTATCCTTCTAGAGGTCTCCGACACCCGAGATTCCACCGGACGGTAGGAATTCCGATATCGGAGTCTAGCCGAGTATTACAATTACGCCGCCGAACCTGAGTTTTTCTGAGCACGATATAACGGTTATTTCTGTACACAAACGGCTCTATTTGCATTTAATGCATCCCCAACGGCCATATTTATGACTGAACTATAAATATAATGTTTTTTTGATATTAAAAGGTTACAACAACCATCTAAGCAAATACTTATTGAGATTAAAGCATTTATCACTCTCTCTCTCTTAAAACCTTGAGCCAAAGTATTAATTTCTTGAAAGTCTGTCTTGAGTTGTAATTGGTTGGTCTTTTTAAGAGTGAGTGAAGGTTGTGATTGTTTCTATTGTAGTGGGTGTGGTATTGAGCAAAGGATTGCTCTTGAGTGAAAAAGAGAATTGTTAAAAGCAAAGGTTTGCTCTAAGATTGTAAGGGATTTTAATCTTCACCCAAAGAAGATTTGATAGTGGAGTTGAACTCTCAAGGAGAGCCTTGAGGAGAGGACGTAGGCTTGAGATAGCTGAACCTCTATAAATCCTTGTGTTGATTATCTTCTTTCTTATTGCCTTCTAATTTATCTTTTTGCCTTAAATTTTTTATAAACCCAATTCACCCCCCTCTTGGGTTGCTTCAAGGGACAACAAACAACATAGCTTCTCTAATGTTATATGTAACTTTCTTATCCATCTGTTTTCTACAATGTTGAATAGAAGCTTGAAAGCTATTTATTGCAAAATAAAGCATGAGATAGGAAACATTCTCCTTAATCTCCATCTCAAGTTTCTCCATATCATCTCCATGCTAATCCAAACTCATGGTTAAGAACAACAACAGAAATCACAAGAAAAAGTCAAAATAGAATTAGTAGTAAAGCACTCTCTTACGTGTTTGCACTCTTTTACCTCTTTTTGTAATTCCTCCAATTGAACTTCAGAATTTAGGCCAACCCAACAATTCAAAAGAATGCTTAGAAATAAAGATTAAAACCTTAACAAAGAAAAGTAAACTCAAACACACTAGAAAGAAGACACAAGATAAAATGGATAGTAGCACAAAGACAAGATTATGTACTACTTGATTATATCAATTTATAGTGTAATCACAATCAAATAACACTCTAACAGTATAAAGGAAACAAAGGTGGCAAGACTCAAAAAAATTAGCAAACAAAAAATGAGAAATAGACAATTTAAATCAAAATATAAGAATTTGAATTACTACAAAGAAAATCAAATATGGAATTTAAAATATTTCTACCCAACAAAGTAAGAAATCAATAATACTTAAACTAATTCAGAATTCTCATGTATAATTAATTTTTTTAGAGCCAAATTAATGATTTTGTGCCAAAGAAATTTGTTTGAAGCTCTAAATATGCACAAGTATGTGAGTGATTAAATATTGTATCAAATTGATTAAAATAAGAGAAAGTCAATCCAAATAACCCCTAAATAATAAAAATCTAAAAATTATGGCAAATTAAGCAATTCTTTAGGCACAAAAAACCTCAAGTCCTAATTCAACTAGGACAATAAAATAAATTTAATAAGGAGAATGATTCCTCCAAGATCCGTCTAAAATTTTCTTTCTTCTTCTTCTTTTAATTTTTTGATTTTTTTTTTTACCGAATAGACCAAGAACAAAATTTAATTAATTTAACAACCAAAATTAAATCAACAAGCATCCAAACAAATTTAGACCCTAAACAAATTAAACTAGCATAAGACTGAAACTCCAAAAATAAGAAACGCAAGAAAACTCAAATTTAAAATCTTAAAATAAGAAAAATCATGATTTATCTTAATATTTAGCTCTGATATCAACTAATGCGAAACTCAGGATCAACTCGTGATCAAACACACACTTAAAAAAGAACGAGGCAAAGATATCTTTCATAAGGTTATTCTGTCACACTCCTAATCAACCAATGTGATTAGAAATGAAGATAATTAAGTGATTCCAGCTAGAGAACGCCACAAGAAATTTTTGATAAATTAACTAAGTATGACTGAAATTGGACCCACGAATTTTAAATAAATAATTTCATTTCTTTTTCTTCTCTTCCAAACGTGATATTTAGCATAAATAATTCGACTTCTCATTGATTTCTCATGATTTCTTACTTGTCTAGTTGAATACTCAAATAATATCACCACGTTCTTACACTTCAAGCTGTTAAAAATATTGCCCCCTTTATGTATGCAACAATTGATAGTTTCCTATTTATCTATGTTTCCTTATTTTATTTGTTTACTTTCAGTTTCATTATTTTTATTTTAACTATTTGATTCATTGTTCATTTTTTTCAATTTTTATCCTTTTTTTTAAATTATTTCAGTTGTGTGAGATTTAAAAAAAAAAAGAAAAAAAGAAAAAAAAAGTGAAAAAAAAGTATCGCATATAGAAGATCCAAGAAATTCCATCCAAGGACCAATCAGAGATCCATAAATCATTAAGTGAAAATTGTAATATCATAAAAGTGTAATCAAAGAATTATAAGAAAAAGCGAAAGTCTTAGAGAATCTTCTACTGTAATAGGCAAAACAATTTCAATTACCACCAGAACATATTGATAATGAAGAGGTTTTAATCATATTTGAGAAGAAATCTCTTGAGAAAGAAATCTTTTCAGAAATAAATCATAATTGAGATCCAACGTGTTGAAGATAATTATTCAGTTGAAGAAATCCATATAGTTTGTATAGAAGCTCCTTCAATAGATTAAAGGCATGACAATCAAGTTGCTTGTGAGATTGTTGTTGTGGAACATAACTTTGAAAATGAGTATGTGTACACCGATCCTTTTCTCACTATTTTTTCACTATTATACTTGTTGATCAATGACGAATCTTTCTGAGGAGGGAGGAGTTGATGCGTGCATAAGGGGGCAATACTTTTCAATAATTTGAAGTGTAAGAATACGGTGATATTCTTTGAATATTCAACTAGGCAAGTAAGAAATCACGAGGAATTAATGAGAAGTCGAATTGTTCATGCTGATTACTACATTTGGAAGGAAAAAAAAGGGTTTATTTATTTAAAATTCATGGGTCCAATTTGAGTCATTATAAATTAATTTTTGAAAACTCCTATATGAATTATTTTAATGTGTTTTAATATTTTATAATCATATATGAATTAAGAATCAAATATATGAATTATTTTAATGTGTTTTAATATTTTATAATCATATATGAATTAGGAATCAAATTAGTAGAATCAAATATAATTTTTCTTGTTTAAATAAAATTATCTTATATTTTTCTATTTCAATTAGAATTTATCTGATTCGCTTATTTCAATTATAATTTATTTTATTTTTCTATTTCAATTAAAATTAAGAGATATTTAGCTATAAATAGCATTTATGTTGTATATAGAAAAGAAAGTTAATAAGTCTTCAAGATTCAACTTTATAAAAATTCAACTTTACTATACTTATTAAAAATTTCTTGTGATATTCTCTAATCACATTGGTTAATTAGATATTATTTTATCTTAGAAAATATATATTTCCCTCGTTCTTTGTATTTTGTTAAGTGTTTACCCGTGTGTTTGGAGTTATTAGTCACGAGTTGATCTAAATTCCACATAATGAAATTCTAATAACGAACCAAACAATTTAAATGACCAAAAAAAAAAAAATAAAAACAACAAAAAAACCTTTAGGCGTAATGACTCGTTAAGCACAATCACTTCACCTCTTTTTCAAAATAACCTTCAAGTCATACTCTCCGTACGGGAAGCTACATGATGTTACATTCATGCACACCAACCAAATCAACTTGAAAATTTTACTTCATATTAGCTCAGCCACAGTACAAGAAGAAAAGCTCCATTTGACAGTCGGTCCATACATGTAAAAGAATAGTAAAAGTAATATTTATAATGAATGGACCAATCCCGAAAGATACAATGTTATGTGCCACATGTAGGGTAGAGATTATCATATTAGTAATGAAGTGGCTAAGATCCTTACTCTTCCACTAAGATGGTACATACTGATATTCGCCAAAACTGTGCATCAACCAGTAGCATGTAGGACACATCCATTAGTCTTCAGGTTACAGTTAATAGGGTAGGAATCAGCTGCAAGTTAACCCCTCCATTTAAGCATGAATATACATGGAGGGCTAAGATCAGACAATAGAAAAGCTCCGAGAATCTGATGACATCATCAAGAGCAGTTACAATTCGTAAAGTACACAACTTGGTCTTCTTCCAGAGATATATTAATGAAATCTCATGTTAGGCTAAAAACAAGCAGCATTCGGCTCAGAACTTGTGTTCACTCACGAAACTTCTTGAAGAGCTAGATTCAGCTCCTGTGTGGACTTTGCAACTGAGCCCCCTCTTCTATTGTACAAAAGAAAGTATAGGCAAAATGAATCTCTCGTAACAAATTAGAATATGTAACCAGTTAAATAGAAAGTTGAAGTATTCACCTCACGAGGTTAGGCAAACAACGCTTGACTTTCTCAAGTTCTACAAAGCAGAGGTTGCAACGTTCCAACCTATGGAACCGAAGCATTAGGACAATGTCATCTTAACAACAATCATTACCCAAACAGCCTTTGGTGCAAATGAAATGAACTGTGCATACCTTTGTTCTGCTTCAATATCTACACCAACAGATGTTGATGCTGAGATAGTTGAGTAGATCATTGAACCAAACGTTCTGACCAGCTTAAGCAGCATGTCCAGAGAGACACTCAAATGCCTAAATACAGAAGGTAGTTGAAATAGCACTCTCCCAATCCATAAAGAATTATAATTAAAATGAAGCTACACGTCATCAAATAACAAGAATGGTTGAAAACAGAAAAAAAAAAAAAAAGGATGGATTAGGAGGAAAAAGCCTGAAAATAATGCATCAAATTGCAAGTGGCATATGCCATTAGTTATCTAGTTCACTACGACCCCATTATATCATGATCTTGGACATGCATCCTGGATCACAGTACTTCAGCTATCCAGTTTGGAAAGGTACAAGATCCGGATTTTCAATTTTGCGATCCCACTTAAAGCTGCATTGAAACTTTTACAACCTAACATTTGTGCCTAAATTTCTTTTACTTCCCAACCAAGCCAATAGGGGAAAAAAATAAATCAAAACAAAAAGTTAAGATCTACAATATAAATCATTTATTGCTGAGCATAAAACAATTTGAATAGAGATTCATGCATGGTGTCAATTACAGGTAAAGATGGTCAAAATGAATTGATAGCCAAGCAGCTGCCATGACCATGTTGTGGAGCATGGGAGAAGCAGATCCTGTACGGTTGTACATGTTTGATACAGCAGCAAGGCATCTGCCTTTTGAAGCACAACAGAGAAAGATCAATATGGGGAATAAGAAAGAGCCAGTGAAACAAAATGGAGTCCAACAGACTACACAAACTCCAAGTAATTTTCATTGAAGGTCTTCACAAGTTATTCCCCATCCTTATGAAATAAGATGTCAAAATTGATATTTCTATATGAATTACTTTTTCAAAAGAAAATACTCTTCTTGACAAGATTTGTCATCAGTTGTAAAAATTATGTTGATGAGCATTTACTGTTACTGGCTGTAAATAGTACATTGATCAATAATGATGAGTTGGAGTACCATAACAATTATCAACTAATTCATTAAAATAATAAGATATTTTAAGTCTATCTGTGCCCTACATACAAAAAGTCATGCAACGTGTCAGCTACTTCTACAACAAAAGAAACCAAGCTAATTAATTGAGTAGCATTGTGAGAAACTAGTAACATGTTTAGGACTTCAAAAAAAAATTAATAAAAAATCAAGTTTACAATTGGCTAATTAATGAAATACAAGCAAAATTCTTGTGAGAAAATGCCTAGAGACCAGTCATGAAAAGGAGAAATAGAGAGGGAATAGCAGAATAAATTGTATAAACAGAATAGCATTGTATGGGAGAAATTATCAATTCAATACAACAGATATCTCTCTCCAATTCTCTTCTTCTCTCTCGTCTTCTTTCTCTCTCTCCCTCTTTTCTTCTTTCTCAATCTTCTACTTCTTCCTGTTTCTCTATTCTGTTTGACCGTTTCTTCTCTCTGCTTCCTTCCTTTCTTCTCCAATTATGGTGTTTTGGGACCATTGAGAAATTTTCTACGTATCAGAGCTTGAAAGTGTCATCTCATCCCAAACCAGGTGAGTTGTTCCCAAATTCCAGAATTCTAATCAGTAGAGTATACATATGTGTGTGTTTTAGCCTTGTTCCTTCTCTCTCTAGTAGTCATTTCTTGTCCTTCTCTTCTTCAATTCTGCCTTTCTACTTCCCTAATTCTTTAATTCTTGATCCAAGACTCTAATTTAGGATTTCAGATCTTCCTTCTCTCTCAATCCAACTCTCTCTCTAATTTCTTCCTAGTACCTACATTCTTCTATTTCCCGGTAATTGCCATTAAGGTTCTCTTTTTCCATCCTTTCTTGAAATTCTTGTCCTCAACTTTCTTTCATTATCCCTGCAACAAATAATCATTTTCCTACCAATCTTTTTCCTTGCTAGGGTGTCACGCTCACAACCAGCAAATCTTTCATCTCTCTCTCCCTCTTTTCTTCTTTCTCGATGTTCTTCTGTTTCTCCTCTATGCTTCTCTTCCTTTCATTCTTCTTCTTCAGTCTTGGTTGGGACCAGAGAAAACCTTGTTGCTGATATGAGAATATCTGTTCATAAAACAGTGAGCTTTGGGAACTCAATAAGAAGAGGCATGCCATGTTTTGAAGATGAGAATGAGTGCAGGAAAAGTTGCAAGTCAGTTGACAGATCCAACTGAAGTTGTGAAGTAGTTAGGACAAGTCATTCTTTGCTTGAGTTTAGAAAAGACAATTATGAGCCTTTTAGTATAAGATGCTATGTGAGCTAAAATTGTAATTAAGATTCTCATTTGAAATGTGTTTCTTCTTCCTCACGAATTCTCCGTGTTTCTTCTTCCTGGTGAATTCTGTTTGTTTTCTGTCTGTGCTTCTTTCTTTTCTTCTATTTCCATAAAACTCCTCCTCGGTGAACCACACAATGGATCAAGGGAATGCGTACTGGAGGGCATGGAGAAATAATGTGATGATGCAGGAGCTAGAACTTCAGCAAGAAAAGTTGCAGAAGGAAGCAGAGCGATGACATCAGCAAGCTTTGGAAGAAATTATACCCATGCATGCTGATACAAGTTCTCAGAATATGGAGATTATGGCTCAAGGGGGGACTACAGGATCAACAGAAGATCCATTGGAGGATTTAATAAATTTGAAACAGGAATTTACTTCACATGATTATTGGAATTCTTTTAATTAGATGCATTTGAAAGTCAGAATTGAAGATCAAGCGTTTGAATCTTTTCTCAGTGGATTAGTAGATGGGTTGCAATGGCCTATAAGAATGTTTAAGCCATGGACATTCAGAGAGGCTTAGCCACTGGTTTGGTTGCAGGAAATAATTGTGGCAGCAATCAGAAATAAGGCCAAACCAGCTACCAAATCCACAATCTTTGTTAATGCTTCATCTCCTCCTATTCCATCCAATCCTCAATCTGATTTTTTGTAAGCTTGCGGTCACTAGAAACCAATATGGCAAGTTACCGACATCTATCATTCAGCTACCAAAACAACCAGTACCCTCAGGAAATTCAGAACCCCTTACTAGTAAGTTTGCCACCCAGAAAATTTTGAAATTGAGTAATCAAGGAACTGCAATTGATTGAGAATTCTTCTACTCATTATGATAATGGTATAATTTATGTTGCTAAATCAGTTACTATTTTTGACAATGGAGAATCTGTTCTTATTACTGGAAAAACTAAGCAGCAAAAAGAAAGAGTTGGTGCGAGAAGAAGATACAGGAAGAAATTTACAGAAGTTGAGTTTGAGAGATGGAGAAGACAGAAGAAGAAATTTCATGAGGGTGTTGATTCAAAGCTTATTGCTAAAACATTATTAAAAAAATCAAAGGGGAAAACCTTTCAAATTCTAGATCATATTGGTTCAGTCAATATGCCTTTTCAAGCAATTCATAGTAGAAAATTGTCAACAAAACAAAATAATGCTGTAACTCGGCTTATCATTTATTGGAGTTGATTTTTTCCAGCTGATGCTTCCTGAGAATATACAAATGAGTTAAGAGCTCAGATTTCTACATTCCTCTGAAAGGGGAGGTATTCGTACAAGAATCTTTTAATAAAAAGGTGTCCTTTGGGAAGGCATGCCCAGTTTTGTAGAAGAGGTGGAGAGAGGTCGTTAGTCAGATGACAGCTCCCACTAAAATTTCTAGGTTGTTAGTCAGATGATAGCTCCAACTGAAGTTTCTAGGTAGTTGTGACATTATAGTACAAGCTGGCTATATGAGCTACAGTTATAATTGATATTCATTCTTGATGATATGGTGTAATATGCTTTTCCTTCCTCATGAATTCTCATGTTTTGTCTCTGTGCATTCATATTCTCATCCTTGAATGATATGGTGAAATGTGTTTTTTCTTCCTCATGAATTCTGTGTTTTTCTCTCTGTGCTTCTGTCTTCTATTCTACTTCTGTAATTCCTTATCAACAATGTAAAGACCCAAATAAATCTAATACACACACCACAATCTGACTAGCGTACCAAACAAACTTGTCTGCTATAAGATATACAAAATAAGTGGCATATCTGACCACCATACTTGCACCACGACCAGGAAAGTAGCAAGTATAAATTAGCTATGATGCATACGAGAGAGCTGCTTTTTCTGTCAACACTTTGTTTACAAGAAACAACAATGACATGCCATTATCTACCATAAGCAACTAGCATAATGTAACTAATTGCTCTTGGTTTATCAAATAAACCTATAGAGTACCATAATGATGTAGAACCATAAGAATCACCAAATGGGAAAGAAATGAATCTCTCAAAATTTTGTTAATTCTAAATCTTAACTGTCAAAAACAATAATCTACCAAAATACATGGATTAAATAGTATCCCAAAATAAGAAAATATTAAACCACTATTAATAAGGAATACTAAATCAACACAAACTCCTAAATAAGTTGAATACTACTGCTAAGCTAAAATTCCTAAATTTCTTCCAAAAACATATAGACCTAAAATCTCTAGTAGAATATCTCATGTCACATACACCACACTTTGTGTTTACCAATACATGTGGACCTAACTCGGGCCACAAACTCAAAAGGCTTTTTACATTATCTCAAAGCTCATTGTCATTATTAGAACTATTGAGTTGCTCAGTACCAGTAGAAGCAATATCTAATGGACAATTTACAACAGGAAAGATGGGAAAAAAAAACTCTCCTGTATTCCATTCTTTGGAAGGCAACAAACATTGACCCTTATCCCAATGAAACTGTCTCAAACTCTCACCGTGTTGCAAAAGATCACAAGAAAATTGCAGTGAAAAATCAGTCACCAAACATGAAACTGAAACGGTAAACATTTTCATTTCTCATAGTGTCACACTTGTCAAAAAGAAACTAACTCTGTTTTCCTTGAGTGCGAAAATGAAAACCTGCAATGAAGGGGCTGACTAGCAGGAACCATAAACCAAAGCAAGAAGTACCACAGTTTTCTTACCTATCCATGTCGCTTTCAAGAAGGCCAGCAAGGATTGGCAGAAGACCAGTACAAAGATCCAATGTCACAATGTCAGTTTTCTCGGTCACAATACTGATTACATCTGCAAGAACCTGCAACTCACAGCACATGCAGATGAAATGAAATGCGTTAATGAATATCAAATACTGAAGAAAACATAGAGCCAAAATAAGTCTGACAGAAGAATTTTCCTATCCCCCACCCCCTTTGGGAGAAAAAGAATTAGAAGATGGAACAGTGTATGGGGATGGAGTTAAGGAGGTTGCTTACACCATGATCAGCCATCTTCTCCATTGCACCAATGGCCCCCTTAACATCATTTCTTTCCCAATATCTATATACAACCTACAACAACAAAACATGGTTCAGCAATCTTTTTTGGCACTTGCTTGTAGCAAAATATATAAAAATTCCAGAAAATATCAATCAATTCTATCACTATAGAGTTACTTATATATATGTAAATGGAGTGCATACAAAATGCTGACAACCCTATAATCCCTATTACAAATTTCAGGTTAATGTAATACAGTAATGGCATGAAAATAATATGCATTAAAAAAGGTCTAGTTCATAGAATACTTATGATGACCAGATGACCCTTTTGTTGTAATTAAAGCCCAATGAAAGCAATGAGCAATGGGAGTATGAGAAGTTATTGAAAAGTAACAGATTCATCGAGAAGCATATGCAATTTGATGGGCTGTCAGACAATGAATAAAGTATCTTAACCCTGGAATTGTCATACATGGAACAACTCAACAGTCAACAACCACTACTTGATTGGGCTCAAGGAGAATGGCACAGTTTTTAAGGCAATGAGAAACTCATGGAAAGCACTAAAGGTCAAAGATAGCATATCAAATATATAGACCATCAATGTCAAAAGCTCAAATTTTTTGCAGTGAAAGCACAAGGCAAACTCATATTCAAATTGACACTCCATAATTCTTGGCAGAGAGCTAGAGCTAAAGAAAACATTTATGTATATCCTCCAAACAATGAGTTCATGCTGATGTAGAGGCAGAATTGTGAACTTAGCTACAATCCACAAACCACATCCCCTAACAGTAAAATGGAAAGGAACTTTCTATTTCTGCAATTGCCATTTTCTTTTTACAACATTCGCATGCACACTCATAGTAGCTTAATCTTTATTTCAAATATCATCACCTGTAACTTTGCTAAGCGAGACTGCATGGAGCTAATAAACTGATCATGTTGTTCCATCACATCTGCGATAGCATCCTCATTATCAGCAGAAACTGTTTCATTTTCAGTAGATTGGGCAGGCCCTCTCTGTTTAATCTTCAAATATTTACATGGAAAATTTGCACATCTTAGCATCTTACAGTGATGGAAAAGAGGTGTTCAAAACACACAGAAAAGAAATAGCATAAAGAATAATCAAATCCATCAGGGAGAGAGAGAGAAAGAGAGAGGGAGGGAGGGAGTGAAGATAAGGAGAGGGGGAATGCAGTTGATTATCATTACATACATCAGTTACCAAGCAAAAGGTTAAAAGAAAATAAAAATTTAAAAAAAAAAAGATTAAATTAAATTGAGAGCCTTCGTAAAGTTCCACCCATAGCCAGTTAGCCACAAATCCATCATACTTGGCAGCATAAATAATTATCCCAAGGAACAGAAAAAGGAAGGAAAAAAAAGGAAAGCAAAATCAAATTAGAACCATAGAAGGCAAATATAAGCAATTATGCAGGTGCTCTTCACAGTAAAAGTTCATAGAAAGGTTTGCTCCAAGTTTCAACAAAAAGTTATATCCAATATTAACAATATGGCATAAAAATGAAAAAAATGCCGAAAGCTCTATTTGCAATTACCAAAAACTTAAATCCATCATAAGAGAATATAAACTACATAGGTAGGAGATAGGCATGTAGGCTTGATCTTAATCATTGCTGGCTTCCTGATCTGTCTCACTATCCAAAGTCCAAACCTAGTACTACTTGTTTTCATCCCAAAATTTTTCCATTATGGCAAGGGAAAGTCCCTTAAAAGAGTGAGGATAGTGTATTAGTGGGGAACATTTGCATATTTCAGAGAGTACAGAAATTGCACAAAGTTTTACCAGTACAGCACAACTGCTAAAACCAAAAAGAGAGACTTAAAACTAGAAAAGAGGAAGATCAAACAGCCTTAAATGAAAATGAAGGAACAGAGCCAGATGGTGAAGGCAGCAATAGCATAAATAAGTCATATGGTTAAAGTGCCTCATGTTCAATTTGCATTCAACAAATAAATATTGGAAAGAAAAATACTGGAGAATCATATGGCAGGATCAGAAGAAAATTTTTCTTCCCTAGATCTTTGTACATAAAATAAATATTAATAAAAATCAGAGAAATCTTCAAGCCGAGGATTCTGAATAGTTATCATATGTCTTAAGACATCTTGTATTTAATATCATCTGTATCAGAACAGTGTGAAGTGCAAATTTCCAATTCTATGGTATCACTCATATAAGCAGAGGATAATACGATAGTTCAGTGCTATACTGACGATAAAAGCCCTTAAAATTAAATAAATGGAAACGATTGAATTTCATTATTTTTAACATTTTACACACCACATGGCAGTTAATTAGCAAAATGCACAATATAATGATGCACACTAAAAATAGTAGAATACCTAGTTGTCCAAAGGCTAAAAGGTGGGAGGGAAAAGATACAACAGAATGCATAAATTTGAAACTTATTCCTACCGTATTGAAAGGAAGCATGTTGACTGCAGATGTCCCCGGAAAACACCCAAAAGTTGGTCCATCGTAATTAGGAGATCTCCCCCTTTTTTCCCAATTTACGACAAGTGAATGCATTCTTCCTACATATATCAATAAGTTAAGACTTGGGATTGTTCAAAAAACCGGCAACTAAAGTCAATCATACCTCCTTTCTGATTATCTGTCAAGGTCACATCTCGATTTCCTTTATGTCCATCTGAAATAAATATCAGATATTTCAATGCAAAAACCAAGATCTTAAATAATTAAAGACAGCAATTAGAAGTTAGCAGAAGAGGAATACAAAGAAAAAGTTTGAGATCCAACAATTAATGCACAGCTTGAAGATCACACACTATTACATAGCATCCAACCTCAGAAATGTCAATTAGAGTTCTCTTTTACATGAACTCCAAGGATTTAGTCTGCTTATTCAGTCTTACTTACTTTCCATTCTCCTTCAGTTTAGCCTATGTGCCCCCACATTTGATCTAAAAGACCAAATCACAGTTGCAAAGAACGTTTCCATTCTAGTATTCTGGTCTAAACCCTACTTCTCTTAACCGCTCATCTTTAGTCATACACAAAATTGCTAAAAGCAAATGAAGTTAAAGGAAGAATGTTCTGCTTAGAGCTTCAAAACCTCAAGGCATGTTCTGATTGGCAGTAGTGGTCAAACTAATGGAAACTGGTAGCTGGTACAGCATTTCAATTATAATTTGAAAATGCCAATTGCTAATAATTTGAAACACTGCACCAAATGAAAACTGTTCCCCCCCCCCAACCAAAAAAAAGGGTCCTTTGCCAAATTGACTTCGAACCACATGCCTTCACAAATAGAGTGAAACAAATATCCCCAAAAGTTAGACATCTAAAATAAAATTCACCTCAACGGTAGAAACAACGATCACACCCAGAAAATGCCTCCAATAAACTTTTCCATTTGAGCAAGTCTAAATACAACCAAATGAAACATTTTCCATTCCTTTCTAACTATAGCATATATTTATTGTTATCCTACGAAACATTAAACTTCAATTTGTTTGCAAGCCATGAATCATTAGTAAGTCACCATGCACATGCATTTGCAATTTACACAGCAATCAAACGTAGAACATGTAAACTTACAATTTTCCTCCTGGTATCTCACAGGCAGTTCTGTTGTCAAATTTGAATCCTGTTTTCCTGATCCAATAGGTCTATCATCTTTAATATTCCTCTCTACAGTTGACAATCCGTGAAGTGAGCCTTTAACTATAGGAATAGTATTCCTATCTGCAATAGTGCTCAATTCTGTAGACTTGGAACTTGGAGACTCAGAAGGGATAGAAATAGTTGATTGATCCACATCATCTCTGCCACTGGGAAATTTCCTGTAATCACTCGTCTTTGACTGCAAAGAAAATGGCATTGTTCTTCCAGCAATACCAATATCTTTTCTAGATTCAGCTACTGATTCAGGCCTCATATTAGTTCTAGGGACAATTACAGGTACAATATCTGCCTTGTTGAAGATTGGTGCATTAACTGCTAATTGGGCCTTTATAGGATTCCTTTTTGGAGCTGCTGCGTTACCTGTTATTGGACCAGCCATGGTATTCTTCACACCAGGGTTCAAGCTGACCCTTTGTGGCGTACCAGGTAGATTTCCTGTGGCTTCAAGCAGTATGTAACACCATCAATGAGAAGGATCACAATCTCACTTAATTCTCATCTAAAAGAAAAGCTTGTGTGCGCACATTTATAGAGAGTAAAAAAGAGAGCAAGAAGGGAAAAAAATATAGTAGAAATCAGAAAGTTTAATTAATCAAAAACCAAAGAATATACAAAAGCAACATACATGCCAAAACCTTTGACTCCTTTGTTGACTCCTTAACAGGATCAGAATTTTGAGAAACTGACAACCTTGCAAGAGATTTTGTTTCCTTTACTAAAGATTCTGAATTTTGCGAAACTGATAACCTTCCCAAACTGGTCTTTGCTGTGGATTCAGTCAATATTGCTTGATTCCCACTTGCACCTGACTTAGCTTCTGAATAACCATTGAATCGATTAACAATTCCAGGTGCATATGGTTCAATACGCTGTCCAAAAGATTTTAAAAAATAAAATAAAACAAGAAGGAAGAGACAATATCTCAAATACAAATTTAGACTAAACCATACAACACCAAGAAGCCATGCAACAAGTAGAATTGTAGAAGTAACTATTACCGAGATGTCCACAACCCATACTCCAACACAACTTTGATTATATGAGCAGCCAAGAAGCTTTCCTTCATGTACATTGAGATCAGACAATCTAGACCATCCCACATCCACAGCATCATGGCATCTTATTGGTTCCCAGGAGAAAACCTATGAAGGAGCATAAAAAAATGTATGAACTAGTAAGCTGGTAAAAATAGTAGCTCTCCTAACAGAGAAAATAAAGTAGTAAGGTAAGAGCTTACTTTCAGATTTTCATGCAATCCGCAAAGTAGAGTCCTCCCATCAGGATTGAAGGTTAAACAACGCACTCCAGTAGTCTGAAAAGAATAAAAACACAATGATACATTTCTCAGCAGAAGATTATCATAAGAGACCTAGTAACGTCAATTCTTTAACAACAATCATCCTTTAGAGCAGAAGATCACCTCAGGCCCAGCTGAACCAATTAGTTCAAAGGTCTCAAGGTCCCAAAATTTGACAGTCCTATCAGCAGAACCTTGTACAAGGACAAGCAAACACAACACACAAGGTGGAACATGAGATCTCCAGGACAGTGCAACATTTCATTAACAGATACACAGGTAGCAACTCAGCACTGTAAATAACTAATCATGACTATAGTTTTCTTGTGCTAAGTACAGATATCTAGTTATTGAAGGCCAAAAAAACAGAGTATATCACTTCTAAATTTATTTATTCATCAAAAAAAAATATACAGTTAATTAAATATTAAAGATGACTACCGGCCTAAATGCCCCAGTAGTACAAAAATGCATTATCATCTTGTCATAATTAGAAGAATTACTGCATGGTACGGCTAATTTATACAGGAAAAGCATGTAAATAAGGTTACAGCACAAGGTAAAGTGCAGAACAAAAAGAAAATCAATGTAATTATTTATTTCCGATAATTCAGAAAACTAACCTGTTGCCAGTAGAAACTCATGGGGATGAAAATCTATGCACTGAATCTGCCCTTCATGACACTTGAAATCATGCAATAACTTCCCAGCAGTCAAATCCCACAACTATTAGAAAATGTACAAATTATGAAGCTTATCGAATAAGGTTTCAAGATCAACAATAGAAATATATATGTTGTGTAGATGTTTGTTGCTATGAAACAAAAATTTACATCATATAGATTCAAACAATAAATTTGCTCTTGCAAATTTCATGAAAAGGGAAGCTTTTACAGAAGTTTTGTTAAACATATGACTGAATTACATCTGAATGCAAGTTCAGAGTATGTAACAATAACCAGGAATAACATTAGTGCTCAACTGGACACAGAATGCAGCCGACTAGGTACCAGCAGAACGAGGAAAAAAGAAACTAAAAGAAAAGATGATATCCCAATGCAATCAATATCCCTAGCTCCAGTGATAATTCATGAAAAACTCCAAATTTGGCTTTCAATGCAAATCAACAGGCATAAAATCCATTGCCGTGAACTTTTGAGTGAGCCAATAGAACTAGCGAAACAAGGATACACATATGCACATATAAAATGAGAAAGAACATGCAACAGGACTGCATATCAGGATGTGTACAATTACTCAATCCATCACAAAGGAGCCAATTGAAAACCTTCAGTCTTTTACTTCATATCAGAGAGACACCAAAATGTAACATATAGGCATGTGCATTATTTCTGAGTTTGCATTTAGCATTGAGAGAGAGTAGTAGTTATAACCTTCACAGTGTTGTCTTCTCCACCAGATACAACCCAACGGCCATCTGGGGTAAATCTGATTGCATTGACCCCTCGAGTGTGGCCCTTGTAAGTATGAATACAACCCTTTTTTCTGATATCCCATATCTTAAGATTTGTGTCCAATGAACCAGACGCAAAGAACTCCCCAAAAGGATGAAAGTCCACAGATATGCAGTTGGATCTATGACCAGTCAGCGTTCGAACAACTACAAGGAATCAGATTAAACATGTGAACTGAAGAAGCATAGAACATGATATAGGCAAGACCAACAAAAAAATTTAAATTAAAAATAAAAAGTTAGGTAGGTAAACTCCTCTCCCTATAAGGTTTCTGAAATGGTAAACATGAATTTATTGAAGCACTGAAAAGAAAATTGTAATGAATTGTTAAGCATACTCTTTGCCTCCTCTAAATCCCAAAGCTTGATTGTGCCACTTGCAGCTCCAGCAGCCACTAGGACTTCTGAAGAGTCAAAGCTTACTGAATCAATTCCACTAGTATGTCCAGATAAACTCTGCATATGGAGCTCAGAATGTAAGATCAAGAGAAATGGAGGGGGAAAGGTTGATAATATGTACAATTTGGCTGATAAATGACCCTCACCATTAGTAAATTAATCGACAGATAGCCAAGGAAAAAACAAGATTTGAAAAGCGTTGAATAAATGCAATTTGGGTACACAAGCCTAAATTATTTAAAGAAAGAAAAGGGGAAAAATGAAAAAAGAGGACTGACCAGTATAGCATTGGGCTTACCGATAGCCCAGAGATTGACCTTGTGATCTTCTCCTCCAGTAAGAAGAACTCTCGACGATTTTCTCCCAATTTTGAGGCAATTAACACTGGAAGAATGTGCCACAAATTCCTCTAATTCGAATTTCAAAAAATGCAGTTAAGGCTAACAACTAGAGTCAGTTAAGCAGTTGAAGCAACTATTTTCAGATATTTGAAGAGATAAATCAACAGATAAAAAGGAAAACCAAAACAACGAAAACCCAAAAGAGAATTCTCAAAAAAAAAAAAACTAAATTGAATGAATGGGGCGAAACTGCAGATCAAGACACCAGAAGAACCAAATTAAATGCCATCTGCATGTGCAGATTAAACCCTAGAAATAAAATAATTAAAAAAAGGATACGCAGCTTGTAGGCGCGTTTGGTAGTCATGGCACAAATTTGACAGCAGAGATAAACGAAAAGCTGAGAATATTTAAAAAATAGCGGCTTTTCTCTTGAGACATTCAAATCAAATCTGTTTCTATCTTCATGTTGTTGATCCCATGAAACAAAACAGATAAAGGGTTCAGATCTTGGCAAATCCAACTCATAATCCCCTCATTACTGCAAATTAAGAAGCAAACAGGCATTATCAGGCGCTTTCTAACTAACCCAGAAAAGGAAAAAGCGTGAAAGAGAATGAAATAAACCTAACTAGAGGGGACATGGTCAGAGCAGCTCAAGTGTTGATTTGAAGCCACTTCTTCCTCAGCACTAAGAAATGAAGAATGTAGAGTAGAAAACTAGCCAGTGGATGACCAAGAATTAGAAGAGAAGGAATTGTTTGAAGGATTACAATGGAAATCAGTGTCGGCTTTCTCTGCTTTTTCGTGGATAGAGAGATTTTGGGGACACAGAGAAATGAAATGAAATGAAACAGAGAAAGAAGGAGAGAGGGATTTCACGAATTGTGTCCCCTACTCATAATTATTTGCCGCCTAATAAATAAATAAAAAAAATTCCAATTCATAGATCAGAAATTGTTCCATTTTACCTTTTTAACTTTCAATTTCGAATCTCGTTGATGTAAATGAATATAATTTTCAAAATACAATTCTTAAAAAAGTTCAAAATTGACATATTTTATATTTTTATATTATAAATTAAGATAACATTTTTTTCTGAAATAGTAATTCTTTAGCCTGAATTCTATGTCGAAGTGGCGAAATTTCAAATATTTGCTAAAATTTTAAATTATGGATAATATTTGCCAAAATTTTCAGTTTCTCACGAGTTTTAACTAGATTTAAAAAATAACAATAAATTATAATATAATTTTTTAAAAAATATTATATAATATAGAAATTTTTTAATTTTAAAAAATATATTAAAATTTTTAAAAATTTTAAAAAATTTGTTAGTTAATCACCGATTAATTTTAACTAATAAAACTAAAAGAAAATATTAAAAATTTCACTATTATTTTAAGTATTCATTTAATAAAAATAAGTGTAATTTTAAAAAGAAAAATTATCATCTCCCATTTTAATATTAAATATCACGATATTAAGTTAAAAATCTAAGATTTTTTTAATTATAATTACTCTAACAGCTTTTCTACTTTTGAAATCTTTACAATTTTGCCATGTGTTTTGAAAATATGTTTTAAACATTTAAACAATTCTATCACACCTTTAAGAAAATTATTATGTCATTAATAGGGCCACCGTATATAATGGATGGCAATAATTCAAATCGGTAGATTATATTCATAACGTATCCCATTAACACATGATATGAACATAATTAGGATTGATACAAACACGACAAGGTTAATGATCCACGTCAAAAATTTAAACACGAATACGATCTTTTTAATTATATAAATACATGACACGATAGAGTTATTATTAAACGTATTATATTAACTCAACACTCCTCGATTCCTTTAACATGAATTAACACGAATCAATCTTAACATAAATGATTGATTTAACATATTTTAATATGTAACGCGTTTTGACACAATTGATCCATTTAACACTTTTTAACATGATTAGCCCATTTAACATACATGGACACGACTCAATATAATTTATAAGATATTTTAATACCTTCTACACTTTAATTCATTAAAAAAGCAAATAAAGATATCTTAATAATAAAAAAAAAGTAAATACAATACAATTAAAGTATAAGTTTTTAAAAAAATCCTATATAAATCTAATACAAGCTCTAAATTAACATATTTTTGTGTCATTGATTTTGAGTTCCATCACATCTTGAGTGAGCTTCTCCAAAGCTAATTTTGCGATTTCTATAAAAATAATAAGATATTATTATAATACTCACCAAGGCTTCTACCAAATCAGGTTTAAAAGTACTTCGATATTGATCAAGCACCCTTCCACCAACACTAAAAAGTACTTCCTAATGCAACAGTAAAAAAGGAAGGTATAAAACATCACGAGCCATTGCATCAACTTCAAGATATCTAAATTGATTTCCATTCTAAAATATTGGCACATCCAATTTAGTTTTTTTATCTACCTAATGTTACACAACAATTGTCCAAAGTAGGCAGTGAGCTATCACCATAAGACTGGACCACATGGCAAGAATCTAATGAATCAATTCGCGGTCCCACCCAGAGAAAAAAAAGACCTGGATACTTCAGGTCGGCCTCAGGTCGAACAGACTCGCCCTCTCAACTTCAAGGTGAGGCTCTATAAGAAAGTTACCACTAATAGTTACAATCTGACATATCTTTATGCCTGCGATCACGAGATTCCCAACCAATTAGCAGATAAAATTTTCTTACCAACAAGCCGGCCATATTATTGCTAGATTATTAGAAAATTCTATATTTATCCCCACCTTCTTATAGTATAAAAAGAGAGTGATCATAAAGGTAAAGGCATGTTGTTCTCTGACACAACTACTCTCAAGTTCTAAGCATTATAATACTCTCGCTCTTCTCTTCATCTTGCTAACTTGAGCATTAAAGTGGCTGTCATAGGTGTCAACCGCCTCACTCTCTTTTTCTTGTAGGATTGACCAATCGCAGCGCAGCCCTGTTGGACCAACCACAGCACAGCTCTACTCCGGCTATGTCATTAGCTTTATTTCAACATCACTACCCTTGGCTCATTCAAATACAACTCAAGTTGTGATTTTTTTAGGTGCACTTATGTTATAAATGAGTCAAATTCCTAAATAAATATTAGGTTTTCATTAGATATCATGAACAAAGAAAATATAAAGTGTAAAATTGAAAATGAATATAAATATAAACCCACATACTATCAGCTCATCTAAACTTTCTAAAGAAAATGAGTTTTTATTTACATGTACTATGTTTTGAGAGCCTTCGCTTTGAAGAATATTTCTTTCTGATGAAGTTGATGCTAGACATATTGAAACATTAGCTTATGTATTAAAATGTAAGAATAATGTTTCTTTTACACGCATAACTTCAGAAAAGCCCTTTATCTACATAAATTCCAGCATATAATCATTCCACAAATGAAATCAGTATCGAGGATCCAAAATAACTGCAGTGGCTAAAATGTCATAGAAATCAACCCAATATTTTTGAAATTTAGTGAATATTTAACTAGCTATTTTTTTCATGTATTCATTCTTAGTGTCCACTTTTTTCATTAAAGTGACATATTTAGTAAACGCTCCTAGAAAATATAAGTTTGCAGTTGAATATTGTTAGGAATGGAAGTAGGAAAATGTAGTCTGAATCGTGCATTGCACTATCCTTAAAGATTATTTGGTAACTCCCTAAGATTAAACAGACTCTTCTGAAGGGATTCAGGATCAGAACAACAAGTTATTTAATGTAATCCAGCACAGAGAGGTAGAACAGAAGAGCAGAGAGCAGAGAAAAAGCAATTGTATCTCTGAACTATGAAAATGAAGTCTATTTATAATCGTAGAAAAATAGACATTAAAACTGTTTAGAAAAACCAGCAGAGATGTTAAAGCTATTTAGAAAAATCAGTAGAGACATTTGAATAAAAATCTCACAACAGCTATAAACAGTTTTGACTTAGTAAAAGTAGTCGTTTGCAGATAAGGTTTAAAAAATTAAATAAATGAAAAATAAAAATTATGCAGCTCTATTTATTCGCATGCGCAAGGGGGCCGAATTGATGGATTTGAATTGAAATTGATTTTTTGGTCTAAGTTCATACGTGCGAGTCTTGCTCCTCTTGTCTTTTACAAGCCCAATAACAAAAAGCCATTTATAAATCAAAGGAAAAGTTTGTGTCTTTTCTTTGTGGGACAAAAACTTTTGAAATATAAAATTTTACAACAATTCCCCACATATTTCAAAAGATTTTTCTTGGCTGGGTTTAAGTTTTTAGTGAAAATACTTCAAATCTAGTGTCTTCTAGATTATAAACCAGTCCTAGACTGATAAGATATAATATACAGAATAATTGGTGAAGTTCTTGCTTTATATGAACCAAGTACTTTTTTTATAGGCTAAAATCTCATTAATCACATTATACTCTACAATTCTTGCTGTTAACGCTATTTTGCGCTAAATAGATTGTGCGCACGCCTGATAGTTCATAAATGCTCTAAAAATTATGCCACAATCTCATAGGAGCGGCCCCACTCCACACTTATATAGATAATATCATCAAGTATATACTGCAATTTATACACTACCCATAAGAGATATGAATATCATTAAAAATTATCATGTCATCCTCTCATTAATACAATCTAGCACTTCTCACACCATAGGAAGGGATAACGACAAATAGTGCTAGCAGAACTAACAAATGACTTATTATTAACCATATGAACCTTTTTCATGGGATCTCCAATCACAAAGGTTGGGTTCTTGTCAATATTAATTTCAAATTGGCTCAAGTTCCATTCTCCTTAATATTTCATCTATTAGTTTACTCCCTAAAGGTTTAGTCAGAGATTGCCAAATTCACTTTTGACTTCACATAATCAATGAAAATAATTACATCTTTCAGCAGCTGCTTAATAACATTATGTCTTAGACGAATGTGTCTATTCTTACCATTGAAAGTTTTATTCTTTGTAATGGCTACTGCCGCTTGGCAATCATAATGCATTGATACAGATGGTGTTGGTTTTATTCCTAATGAAATATTTACTAAGAAGTTTATTAGCCACTCAGCTTCAGTTCCAGCTAATTCCAGAGCAATAAACTCTAAGTTTATAGTGGATTTAGCAATGATAGTTTGCTTGGTTGATTTCCATATAATTGCACCACATTCTAGAGTGAATACATAACCACTAGTAAATTTTATCTCATCTGAATCTAAAATCCAGTTAGCATCATTGTATCATTCTAATACAACGAAAAATCCAATATGTAAGATATCATAGTTCATGGTACCTCTCAAATATTTTATTAGTCTAACTCATGCAGCCCAATGATAGTCATTGGGATTATGTATATATCTACTCAATCTACATACAACATAAGCTATATAGATGTCGTGAAAAAATTATTAAATGCAACAAACTTTCAATAATCTATGCATATTCAGATTGAGTAATAGAGTCACCTCTATTTTTCTTTAATTGAGAGTTAGGATCATAAGGAGTACTCACTAGTTTGACATCGAAATATCCAAACTTCCTTAGAAGTTTCTCAACGTAATTCTCTTATGATAATATTATACTATCATTCTCCCTTATGATTTTAACACTCAAAATCATATTTGCTTCTCTCATATCTTACATATCAAATTTAAAGGTAAGGAAAGCTCTTGTTTTACAAATCATATCATAACTCGTACAAAAAATAGGCATATCATCCACATATAAGCAAATAATCGCAGATTCACAATTTATACGTTTTGTATATACACACTTATCAACTTCAACAGAGAAAAAATCATCATTCAACAAAACTTGGTCAAATTTCTCATGTCACTGTTTGGGTATTTGTTTTAAACCACATAAAGATTTGAGAAATTCACAAACTTTATTTTCTTGACTAGAAACAATATAACCATCAGATTGTACCATATAAATTTTTTCTTCCAAGTCTCTATTTAAAAAACTATTTTAACATCCGTTTGATGAATAATAAATGTATATATAGAAGCTAAATAAATTAATACTCTAATAGAAGAAATTCTAGCTACAGGGGCAAAGGTATCAAAATAATCTATATCTTGTTTTTTAGAAGAACCTTTTACCACTAATCTTACTTTATACTTTTCAATTGTCCCATCTGGGTTATATTTCTTTTTGAAAATCCATTTACAACCAATAGGTTTAGCTCTTAGAGGTAAGTTTACTAAAGTCCAAGTACCATTTTGAGTAATACAATCAATTTTAGCTTTAATTGCTTCTTTCCAAAAAGGAGCTTCACATGATTTAATAACATCAGAAAAACTTACAAGTTCATTTTCAACAAGATAAGTGTAAAATTCATTTCTAAAAGAAATCTCTTTTATTTATTTTTTACTTCTTCTTAAATCTTCATTATTATTTCCAAAATCATTTTCATAAATTTCTTCATTAGGTGCATGAGAAATTTTCTCAACTTTTAAAGGAAAAATATGTTAAAAAAACTCAGTATTTTTTGTCTCAATTATATCAAACACATCACTTTTCAAAACAAGAAGTCTATATACAGCACTATGTTTAGCATAACTTAAAAACATACAATCAGAAATTTTTGAACATATTTTCCGTTTCTTAGGATTAGGAAGAATTACTTTAGTAAGAATTACTTTAGCAAGACACCCCACACTTTTAAATATTTTAAGCGCATAGGGTGTTTTATCAGTTTTCTTATAAAATATCATATTTTGTATATGACAAGTAGATAATAAAACTTCCCCCCAAAAGTTATTATGTAAAGAGGAATTTATTAATAAAACATTTATCATTTCTTTTAATGTTCTATTTTTTCTTTCCACTACTCCATTGGATTCAAGTGAATAAGGTGGAGTTAATTCATGAATTATTTCTTTTTTTTTACAAAAATCATTAAATAAGATATATTCTCCACCCTATCTGATCTAATCCTTTTTATTTTCCTATTTAATTGATTTTCTACTTCAGCTTTATATATTTGAAATATATCAAAGGTTTGATATTTGTTTCTAAGTAAATATACTTTAGTATATCTACAATAGTCATCAATAAAAGTTACATAATATTTTTTACCACCTCTAGTTATAATTTGTTTTAAGTCCCCTAAGTCTGTGTGTATTAAGCTAAGCAATTCAGATTCTCTATGTATAGTTGGACATAATTTTTTGGTTGACTTAGATTATGCACAAATCTCACATTTATTTAAACACGTTTTACTAATACTAGATATTCTACCAAGATATTGCATTTTTTTAAAATAAGAAACACTAACATGTTTTTAATTTAGCATGCCATAAATCGGAAGAATCAAGCAAATAAGCAGAAGAATATGCATTTTCATTCATTATCATAGAAATATTGAGAATAAAGAGTATCTGATTACAATAGCCTTTTCCAACAAAAATACCATTTTTCTAATTCAAACAAAAATATCATTTTTAGTCAGTACAATTTTATCTGACTCAAAAGACATCTTAATCCCAGTCTTTCCTAATAGAGCTACAGAAATTAAATTAGCTCTCATATTAGGTACATGAAGTACTTCATTAAGTGTTAAGTTCTTGCCAGATGTGAATTTGAGAAGAACTTTCCCTTTATCAAAGACACTTGCAGTCCTAGAATCACTTAAATATAAATGTTCTTCTCTTTCTCCCACAGTAGTGTAGAAGGTAAAAGCATTTCTGTTTGTATAGATATGCTTAGTAGCACTAGTGTCTACTACCTATTCTTGCACATTAGCCACAAGAAAAGTTTGAGAAATTACTGGAGCATTAATGTCATCTCCTTCAACTAAATTCACTTTTAGTTTAGGATGATTATTATTTATTAATCTTTTCCTACACTGAGGTGCATGATGATCCAGTTTACTACATACAAAACAATATCCTTTCCTTTTGAAAGGTGGATTATTAAACTTAGATTTGTAATCAAATTTTTTATTTTCGTACTTGTTATTTGATTTGTGCCATTTTCCTTGCACTAGATTTGCTCTTGTAGCTAGCTCTTTACCTTTTACAGCTTTGAGTTCCTTCTTATTTGTATCTGTAATGATGATGTGGATGATGATATCTGACAGTGTCAATTGCTTGTGCTTGTGTTTCAATTGTTGCTTGTAGTCACTCCAAGAATTTCGTAATTTTTCTATCAGCAGTCCAGCCACAAATTCATCTTGTAGAGTAATATTTTCAGCTCTAAGATCCTCCAAAAGTTTATAGTACTCATTGATTTGTATTTTGATGTCTCTTTCTTCAATCATTTCCTATTTATAAAAATTTCCAATTATAAATTTTTATTTTTCAGCATCCTTAGCACTACATTTCAAGTTTATTTAATCCCAAATTTCTTTGGCTTCCTTGTAAGAATAGTAGACATCAAAGAGATCATTAGAAAGTGTACTAATAATTGTATGCTTGCATACCTTATTAGAATAGGCTCAGATTTCATTCAAATTTGGATCAACAGTAGGTGCAAGTCTTGATTCTGTAAGTGCTGAAGCTACGCCATGCATGTCAAGTATTAAAAAAAAATCTTTCTTGCCATCTCTTGAAATTCTGACTCTAGAAGACTTCAATTTTTGAGATGTCAGGAAAAAGGTTTAGCATATGGAACAGCAGACAAAAGCTTCTCACCATTTGCAGCAATAGCAAGTGGAGCAGCAAGAAGGTTATTTAACACAGTAGAAGCAGAGACAATGACAATGTCATTGGAAGTAGGCAGTGTAGAAGCAGAGGCAGTGACAACGTTTGGTTTCATTTGTTTTAAGTTTTATATAATCATTAAGATTGTTAGTAATGGAAATAGGAAAACGTAGTCTGAGTCGTGCATTACACTGTCCTTAAGAATTATTTGGTAACCTCCTAAGATTAAACAGACTCTTTTGAAGGGATTCAAGATCAGAAAAACAAGTTATTTAATGTAACCCAGCACAGAAAGGTAGAATAGGAGAGTAAAGAGTAGAGAAAAAGTAATTGTATCTCTAAACTATGAAAATAAAGTATATTTATAATCGTAGAAAAATAGACGTTGGAGTTATTTAGAAAAATCAACAGAGACATTGGAATTATTTAGAAAAATCAACAGATACGTTTAAATAAAAACCTCACAACAACTATAGATAGTTTTGACTTACTAAAAGTAATCATTTGTAGATAAGGTTTAAAAAATTAAATAAATGAAAAATAAAAATTCTGCAGGTCTATTTATTCGCACGCGCAGGGGGGTGAATCGATAGATTTGAACTGAAATTGATTTTCAGTCTAAGTCTGTTTGCGCGAGCCTTTCTCCTCTTACTTGCCCTTTACAAGTCCAATAACAAAAAGCTATTTATAAACTAAAGGAAAAAGTTTGTGTCTTTTTTATGTGGAAAAAAAACTTTTGAAATACAAAATTTTACGACCGATATTTGGTCTCAAAAAGATACAAGTGATATCATAGAACATTGATAAGGACTTGTTTATCTTTTCTATATTATCCCATTCATTCATAGAAAAGTCATGCTTAAAATTTGAGCCATTCATTTCAAGATGCAAAAAGGCACAACAATAATATATGACATTATTAAGCATAATAGATGTTGCATTCTACCTTAGTGGAACATCTTGTCTCAAACCTCTTTTTGAATCAAGGGAGCAATGAGAAATACACTCTAAAAAATTTTGCTTTCTATTTTGTTATCCTTTAAAATATTTTATGCTTTCATAAATTTTTGAATTGCTCATTATATATCATTAAGCCCATTTTGAACCAACAAATTAAGGATATGAGTATAACATCGAAGGAGAAAAAGTTCACCATCACATAAAAGTCCCCCTCCAAAACTCATCTAACTTCTCAACAAATCAACTAAAACATCATTTTTGCAGAAGTATTATCCAAAATAATTAAAAAAAAAATCATCTTCTCAATACCCCATTCAATTAATAATGTGTAATTTTTCGGATAATAATATATCATTATAAGGAGGTGGCATAAAACTAAAATTTAAAATCCTCATTTGAATATGCCAATCTTTATTAATAAATAGGCAGTCAAGCATATATATCCATCTATGGTCAAGGAAGACCAACAATTTGAACTCAAACTAATCCTACTAAGTACACTCTCTAACATATCATGAATCCTTCTCTTCTTCCTCTTATATAATTTGAAACAATCAGCCTTGCAAGTATTTCTACTCACTAAATTCAAATATTCTCGAAGATAATGAAAAACTAATCTTATGTCTATCCATTCAACAAACTAAAAAGGAAGATCATGCATGATAATTGTTGCAGTCAATAACTCCCTAAACTTCTTGTTGAACTTAAATGTTCTAATCCTTATTTTGATGATTAATAAACAATTGGTGTGCTACTAATTACCTTCAAAATTGTTTATGTTGAGCTTGTAGGTCCCTTGCTAACAAGAATGAAATTGCTTCAATCTCAAAAGGGAAAAATGCATATTTTGGAAGCATACCACAAGAAAGGGATCATAAAGTAATTTCTTGTTTATGTTTTGTCAAGTTATTCATTGTGAATTTCAATTAATTAGTTGTGATGGCTCAAGGTTTCTTTCATTTCTAAAAAGTTTTTTAGATATGGCCAAATCTTTAAATACTTGACTTTTGGGGACTAAAATGAAATTTTCCAAAAGAAGTGATTTTGAAATTATTCTTTATCAAAATCAAAGATCTAAAAATATGGGTTACAAAAATTCAAACGGATTGAAAAATAGATTTTTATAGCATAAGTTATGATTTTTCAAAGAATTTAATGAAATATTTTTGTGCTCCTTAAAGCCAACTTTCGGCTTCCGAAAGTCAGGGACAGAGACTAAAATCCCATATGTTCGGCTGCCGAACATTGACTTTCAGCCGCCGAAAGTGTGTTTTCAACTTGCAGCCTAAAGAGCAACCTTCGGCCTCCGAAAGTAAGGGACAGAGACGAAAGTCCTGTATCTTCGGCCGCCGAACATTTGCTTTCGGCCGCCGAAGGTGTGAGGCTCCCTAAGCTAAATGTTTGGCTTTCGAAAGTGAAGGACAGAGGCAAAAGTCACCTATGTTCGGCCGCCGAAAGTGTGCTTGTAAGTCTGCCTCCGAATCCTAATGTTGGGCTTCTGAAAGAGAGGGACAGAGACGAAAGTCCCACAAGTTCGGCCGCCGAACTATGACTTTAGGCCGCCGAAAGTCCTTTTTTAAAGAGTGATGTTCTTTGCCTCAAATGGTTCGGCCGCCGAACTTTAGTTTAGGCCGCCGAACCTGAATTTTTCTAAGAAAGATATAACAGTTATTTCTAAACATAAACAGCTCTATTTGCATTTAATACACTCCCAACGGCCATATTTATGATTGAACTATAAATACAATGAGTTTTTGATATGAAAAGGTTACAACAACCATCTAAGCAAATATTTATTGAGATTACAATATTTTTCACACTCTCTCTCTCAAAACCTTGAGCCAAAGCATTAATTTCTTGAAAGCTTGTTTTGAGTTGTAATTGGTTGGGTATACATAGTGAGTAAAGGTTGTTGAGTGATTCTATTGTAGTGGGTGTGGTATTGAGCAAAGGATTGCTCTTAAGTGAAAAAGAGATTTGTAAAGAGCAAAGGCTTGCTCTAAGATTGTAAAAGTTTTAATCTTCACCCAAAGAAGATTTGATAGTGGAGTTGAACTCTCAAGGTGGACCTTGAGGAGAGGACGTAGGCTTGAGATAACTGAACCTCTATAATCCTTGTGTTGATTATCTTCTCCCTTATTGCCTTCTAATTTGTGTTTTTCCCTTTAAATTTTTTATAAACCCAATTCACCCCCCGCTCTTGGGTTACCTCAAGGGACAACAATTGGTATCAGAGCCTGGGCCTCATGAGTACGGTGTGCTGAGCGAGGACGCTCAGGCCTTATGGGGGGAAGGAACCCCATGTAGGTGGATTAAAAGTATCCCACATCGGAAAGAGGTTAAAAGGGAGAGGGCCTTATAAGCCTATGCCCAAGAGACCCCAATGGACGCGTTTTGGGAAGACAGGGTAGTAAATCCCTTGACCTAGAAACAAACCCGTGAGGGAAGACAGGGTTTAAATCCCTTGACCCAAAGCGGACAATATTCACTGGTGTGGGCCCAAAGGATGTTACACTTCTCATAATCAAATTTAGAAGTAGATAAAGATATTGAGCTACTATCTTGCGCTATGTGTAACTGACATATATCACGTGTATCTCTTCTCACACATGTGTCCCTTCTCACACATGTGCCCATATGTCGCTTCAAATTGCCAATTCCATATTTACTTTCAGCGAGATAAACTACCCCACATTTCTTGCACTTGCATCTTTTCCTTTTATCTTCACCAATAGGCAACATCTCAAAGAATCTCCATACTGGTGACTTGAGTTTTCTTTTATATTTACCTGTTGTCTTCTTAAATTCCACATTACTTATTAACTCAACTACAACATCCTTTATTGCTTTAGTTAGCACTTCAATGCTATTTCCAACTTCAACATCGATGGAATGCATATCATTGGTAATATTTTCATTTGCACAATGCATATATTCAGCATTAATCATAGAAGAAAATCATTTAATATCGCACTAAAAAAGCATTAATACTATTAAAAGTTAATTAAATTAATTAAAAGTTAATATGATTTATTCATAAGAAAAAATTAATATGCTTCAAAAGTTAATGTTTAAAAAAAATAAGTTATTTAAAAAGAAATTCTACAGTATTAAAATATATGAAAATTCTACAGTATGTTGTTCTTCAACAATTTATCATTCAATGATAAGAAATAAGCAACTTAAAACTAAATTTAAGTTCATATTGATGGCCATAAGTACCTTTAAATTAAGTTATTTTTGCTCTCTTTTTTTTTTACATTTAATCGTGCTTACACATTTATTTAGTTGCTGATGTGATTGTTGAATTATTAAATTGAGTTATTTGTGCTTTTTTTTTTTTTTCTATTGAAGAACTTGAGATAGACTCTCCTAAGAGTTTGGAAAATGGGTAGATAAATCAAAATTACTTTTACTATGACAAATAAATCAAAAAAAGAATTTACCAGCAGCTACCTCAACTCTATATTAGTAGTAGATCCATGCCCATTTATTCATCTATATCGCAACATTAGATTTTTTGTATTCAAAACCATTAGAAATTATAATAATAAGTTATAGTTCGCAAAGCATGTAATTTCTATTTTGGCTATTCAAAACTTGACTAATCCTTCTCTTGACAATAATGATTTTTAGATCAATAAAACCAAAGGTGAAAATGTAAAAATTATTTCAAATCACAAAGTCTGATTTAACTATCAAAAGAAAGACAAAAAAATAAAGCAAGAAAAAAAAACAAATCAAAGCAAGAAAAAAAAAAAACCCAATCAACTTGATTCTTGAAGACTTATTGTTGAAGATCAAATAACTAAAAGTAAATGGCATTTACTGTTGAAGATCAAAGACCCAAAAGTAAATGGTACTTGTTGTTGAAGATTGAAGACCTAAACGGCAATTGGTTGCATATTTGAAGAAAGTATAAGAAGGCGGAGCTGGAGCAGACTAAGCTACAGACAATGCAATAAAAACTTTTTAGGGCAAAATAACATTAGAATTTTATAAAAAGTTATATATTTATATATATCGATTAATGGATTTTAATGGGTCATAATAAGTTAAATAGGTTAACGGATTATTGGTTCACCCATGACATAAATTTTAAACTGTGTCATAAATGGGTTACAACAGATTAATAAGTCAGTCTGTGAAAATGACATGATTATTAATGTGTCATAAACAGGTTGACACGATTTTGACATAAACAAGATTAACCTAAATTCAAATCCTCAAATTTTTGTATCATATACGTATCGTGTTTATGGATCGTCTCTAAAATTACCACCCTATATATAACTATATCAATCAATTCCTACATTCATTTTCTAACTCCCATTCCCTAAAATAGTCATAAATCACTTCTATAAAATATTGAGTACTAAATGAGAAGTGAATTATGAATTATTTTAAGAAGTGAAAATTTAGGTAATTATTTTAGATTGAGTTGATATAATATTGTACTTTAACTAAAATTATATAATTTTCAAAATTTTCTCATTCTAACTCATATTATATAATTACAAATTAAGTCTTGAACTATTTAGCACTTATTAGTTTTAACCGGTATCTCATTGGTAATTATATAATTAGATTAAAATAATAAAAATTTGAAAAATATTTAATTTTAGCTAGGTAACTATATTTTATCATCTCAATTCTCAAATAATTTCATAAATTTTTACTCTATAAAATAATCAATAATTTACTTCTCATCCAATATTCAATATTATGTAGAATTAATTTAAATTTATTTTAGAGATTGGTAATTAGAAAATGAATTTAGGAGTTAATTAACGAGACTCATGTAGCATAATTATATAGTGTTGATATTAGTAATATAACAATTTTCATAAAGGTGGATAGAATTGATTAAATATTCAAAATAGTGAATTTAATTGGCATTCAAAATATATGGTAATTGTAATGATTTGAAAAGTATAAGATTTTTTTGACAATTATATTGTATTATGTGGCATACACATGTAAGAAGTGACGCGACTATACTATTAGCTTATTATTGGTTAAATAGAAGCTAGATGTAATTAGTTAAATATTTAAAATATAGGGTTTGATTGATTACTTTTAAAGTATAGGGTAAAATTATAAAAATTTATAAGATGTAGGGTTAAATTGGCAATTACTCTTTTTTGTAAAATGTTAAGGAGATTTTAATATATTTTTTAAAATCAAGAAATGTTTCATATCATAAAGATTAAATAGTAATGTGTTCTTATTTTTTATTTTAAATAGAATTAATTGTAAAGAAGAATAATTTTCTGAAGGGAAATCATTTGGAAAAACGTAAGACATTTATAGCTTTATTCCAGTGGGAATACCTTGGTGCTTATATAAACTGGCTGAGTTAGCAAACAACAAATGTAATATTTTGTCTGATCAAAAGTTTAACCTTTTATATTTTTTTTAGATTAATAAGGAGTTCTACATCAGTATTATTGAGTTTAAGATCTTAAAAAATAAGCATAATAGAATACTTAACATTAGGGAGCCCTACATCCCTACTAATATGCAAAATGTATTTGTTCTGGCTAAGTACATGCCTTCTGAGAACTTGGCAATTTCTAATCCTAAAAAAAAATAGCATAACCTAAATCCTTGATAGTGAAATGTTTATCAAGGAACTATTTAGTGGCTATTAAATTTGATTCAATAGCTCTAGTAACCAATCAATCATCCACATAATGAGAGCTTAAAAATTTAAACCATAACCTTTTATGAAAAGGACAGGATAAAGTTTTATCACTTTCTACCTCTTAGAATCAACTTTAGCATGCTTATAAAAGGGAGGTTCATGTATGGACGAGAGGTTAATTAAAAAGAGAGAATGTTAGGTGAAAATTGGACATTATAAATAAGGTAAAAAGTACTTAGACTATAGAGACTATTGTTGTATATTAAAGTAGCTAAATATTGGACAATGGTAACAAAATCATTCATCCAAATAGGTTTATTGGTATGTCTTATGGACCTTCTAACATTAATTAGAGTTGGTGATGTGTATTTGTGGGTGGTGGTTCAAGTGTGCTAGTAGAGGTATCTAGAATTAGTAAGGGAAAGGGACATTTAGGTGGTGATTGAGATTGTGACTCAAGGAATGTGAGAACATGTTCATAGAGTTGGACATCCCTAGATATAAGAACTGAGTGTGTTGATGTAATACCCGGCTAGACTTCGGTGTTGGAATTCCAACCTTCCGACGAAATCCCCATTGGAATCCGGAATCTCGGATACCAGAACCTTTTAGAAGGGTAAAATATGTTTTTACAAATGTTTTTCATGATTTTATTGTTTGGTTTTGAGTTAAAGTTTTAAAATGAAAGAAAAATGTTTTTGAGGGACAAGCCCAGGTTCGGCCATCGAACCTTATGTTCGGCCGCCGAACATGGTGCTGCCGCGGGAGCTCTCCTTTCGGCCCCCGAAGGTGGTCTGGCCAGCCACCTATAAGAGGCCTCTAGTCTGAAAATGGGGGAGTTTCTCTCTCCATTTTCGGGCAAAGGTGAGTTCTTGCCCTCCCTTTGATGATTTTATGCTTTTCCTTCAAATCTTTCAGATTTTCACGAGTTTCCTCTTGTTTTTGGAAGTTTTAAGCTTGAATCCAAAGTTTTAAAGTTTGGAGACCTCTGGAGACCGTTTTCCTCCTCATCTCCAAGTTTGGGTCACATCTACCTTCGATCTTCAAGGGGTAAGTGTAGATCCTTGCCTTTATTATGTTTTAAGTAAGTTTTTAAAAGAGGTTTAAGGGTTTATAATATATGAAATGGGTAGATCTAAAGTTTTAAGGGTTTATGTTAGTTTTTATGATAAATGCTTTCTTGATGAGTTTTTGTTGTTGTTTGCTGGGGATTAGGCTAGTTTTGGTGTCCCCTATGCTTGATGAGTGTGTATGCATGTTGCGGGAAGTTAGGTGTGAGGATTTGAGAGTTTTGGGGCTGAAATGCATAGGGCCAAATCGGGTTCTGCCATCCTGGAGAACCCAGGTTCGGCCGCTGAAGTAGGGTTTGGCCGCCGAACCTGCGTGGGAGGCAACCTTTTGACCTCCTAACCTGCCCTCGAAAGCATGCACTTTCAGATCTGTAAGGGAGTTTCGGCCGCCGAACCCGCCCTCAAAAGTCCCTGACTTTCGGATCTGTGGAGGACCTTCGGCCGCCGAACCTGCCCCTGAAGGACCCCGACTTTCGGATTTGTAGAGGACCTTCGGCCGCCGAACCTACCGCCGAAAGTCCTCTGCCCAGCCTTCCTTTGCTTGTTTTATATGCATATTTTGTGATGTTTTAGGGGGGTTTTGGGGAGTTGTTTAGAGTTATGTACTAGTTGTGTTGGTCCCTCATTTGAGTCCACCTGTGTAGGATTGGATCAGGGAGATCGTAGAGGCCCTCAGTGAGCCAGCTGCGTCTTTATCAGTCGAGCGTCAGCCAGAGGTGAGTAGAACTAAACTAATCTATTGTTTTTAAGTAATCAACTTTTGAGCATGTTCATGCATCACAAATGCCATGTTTATAGGATGTTTGCACTAGAATTCACGAATATGATGCATTGCATATTTACTGTTGTTGTGGATGGATGTTGGATGACCCACTAGCCCTCGAGCAGGTTATGATATGATACGGATACAGATATGGAAGACCAGGGCTGCCCATTCTACGCTCCCTGGCACTATGTAAGGGAAAGACCAGGGCTACCCATTCTACGCCCCTGGCACAGTTGGATATGTTATGTTATGTTCAAGAGGAAGTCCTGAAGAGCTCCGTCAAGGGCCGGGCATTATTTGGATATGTATAGGGTTACTGGTGATAAGTCCATCCTTGATGTGTATTGTTTGTGTTGTGATGCATTCCATGAGAGCATATTTTTATTAAACTGTTTTTACGTTCTGCTCACTAGGCTCTTGTAGCTTATCTCTTTCCCCTAACCCTATGTTTGCAGGATCAGAGATAGAGCGGGAAGTCGGCATAGTAGCTGGTATAGCTTATGTAATAGTATAGAGTGGACATGTAATTTCTTTTGTGGATTAGAAATGTGCTTGGCCTTAGCATATGTTTTGTAATCCCTGTTTATCATGATCTTTATGTAAAAATTTTAATAATAAGTTATATTGAACCAAGTTCAAGGCATGTGATGTTTACTGTAACGACCCGGAAACCGGACCGCTACCGGCGCTAGGATTCAGGTCGGCTTAAGGCCGCCAGAACCCGTAGCAAGCCAAACATACATCCTGTGAACCTGTTTAATCCCATACATGGTCAACAACATACATAAAAAAATTAAGAACTTTTCTTTCATTCAAACATTTCTTTACCAAGCCTAGCCTGTGCATGCACAAACATAACATAAACCTCTCATTGGAGTCCTCATCAAATACTCCAATGGGGTAACATAACATAACATAGGCTTGGATTACATAGGCATCATAAAAACATTATATCTCATACAAGACCATGTGTACAGGGAATACAACAGACTCTAGTCAAGCACATTAACAAACTTACATTACATTACATCTCATACTTTTACATTACCAACAAACCATGTCCACAGCTAAGCTATTACATAAACTTCTCTTACTCTGCTGACTTCTCTATCTACTCTGCACCTGCAAGACTGGGGTTAGGGGAGAGGGGGTGAGCTATAAAGCCCAATGAGCAGAAACTAAAAACATTTGCTTTAATTCCTCCATTTTTAGGTATATTATTATTCATTTTATTATTATCATTATTTATTTTATCATATTATTTAACTTTTTCTTATTCATGCTTTCATGAAATGCATCACATCACAGCTAATCACATAAAGGATGGTATTGTCACCATTAGTCCTCAACATCTCCAAATGCCAGGGGCGTAGAATGGGCCTCACTGGTCTTTCTCTTACATAACATAACATTCTAAAGTGCCAGGGGCGTAGAATGGGCCTCGCTGGTCTTTCTCTTACATAGTGCCAGGGGCGTAGAATGGCCTCGCTGGTCTTCCATAACATATCATCATAACATAACATCAGAGGACTATGGATCACCCAACAACCATCCACATCAACATCAATTTATGCAATGCAGCATATTCGTGAATTCTAATGCAAACATCCTGAAATATTGCATGGCATAATGATGCATGGGCAATGCTTTATGATTCATTCATTTATTCATTTACTTTACTTTAAAACTTAAGGGGTTGTTCCTCTCACCTGGTGACTGAAGCTTTAACAACGAACTCTGAACGACTATCTCACAACCGGGGGTCTCGGTTCCTCGGGTCCGAACCTACACAGGTGGACTCAAATGAGGCACCAAACAACAAGAACATAACTCTAAACATACCCCCAAAAACCTCCTAAAAACACCTCAAAACACTCCTAGGAAGCATGCAAGAAAAGGCTGGACAGGGCACTTTCGGCGGCACCTTCGGCGGCCGAAACTCCCAGACAGAGGCGAAACTCATGCATGTTCGGCGGCACCTTCGGCGGCCGAAAGTCTCGGACAGAGCCGAAACTCCAACTTTCGGGGGCAAGCTTTGGCAGCCTAAAGCTGCCTCTCAAGCCATGTTCGGCGGCCGAAACTCCCTTCGGCTGCCGAACCTGGTTTCTGCCAAAGGGCAGAAACTTGGCTCCCTTAAGCATTTTTGCCTTCAAACTCATCAATCATGCATAAACTTGTTCTAAAACATGCATAAACACCATACATCACACCTAGGGGTCTCAAACTATCAAATACCCCAACTACAACACTTCAACACACACAAACAACATACATTGTTCATCAAAACATCAAAACCCATAAACTCATCAACAAGCCTAAACATGCATCTCTACCCATAAAACAACTTAAAACTTACTTAAAACATATAAGGAGCTTAAGATCGGCTCTTACCTCTTGAAGATCGAGAGGGAGACGACCTAAACTTGGAGATCCACGAAAATGAGCTCCTGAGTTCCCAAAGCTCCAAAACTTGGTTTAAATGCTCAAAACTTGCAATGTGAGTTTAAAACTCAAGGAAAATGGAAGAGATTTGGAGGAAGAATACAAGATTTGCAAAGGGAAGGTCGGAAGCTTGCTGTGGCCGAAAATGGGAGAAAGCTCGCCCATTTCGGCTAAGTGCCCCTTTTATAGGTGGCTGGCCAGGCCACGTTCGGGGGCCGAATGTGCCTCCGCATCCATGCAATGTTCGGCGGCCGAACTTGACTTTCGGCGGCCGAACCTGGACTTCCCTAACTCATGCTTTCGGGGGCCTAACGTGCCTCCAAAACGCATGCATGTTCGGCGGCCGAACTTGACTTTCGGCGGCCGAACCTGGGTTTTCCTCCAAAGACTTCTCATGAAAAACTCATTTAATTTTTATACTTAAAATCATGAAATACCTTAAAACATTTTATGAAAACATGTTTCTACCCTACTAGAGGCTTCCGACATCTGAGATTCCACTGGACGGTAGGAATTCCGATACCGGAGTCTAGCCGGGTATTACATTTACCATACTAGAGCATTTGATGAGGGCTCTAGTGTGGGTTTTATGTGTATAGTTTATGATGCATGCACAGGTCGAGTTTGGTATATGAAAAATTTAAATTTTTATGAAAATGTATGATCATGTATGGGATTTTCATCAGGTACACAGAATGTTTAATAGGCTTGCTACGGGTTCCGGTGACCTTAAGTCGATCTGAACCCTAGCGCCGGTAGCGGTCCGGTTTTCAGGTCGTTACAGTTGAGATGTCATAAAGTTTGAATGCCTTATCGCCAATTATATGACCAGGTAAATGCATTTGGTAGCCTTGGGTAAAAGTTGAGTTTATATGGCCTAGTCTTTGTTACATAACAAAAGTAATAAAAAATTTCAAATTTTGGAGATTTAGTTTATATTGTGAAGAAGCTCAAAAGAAGATTACCGATGAAGAATAGAATAGGGAAGTTTATTAATAATATGGCTAGCATGAGGAAGAATTGCTTCACACCAGAATCTGGTAGGAAAATCAAATTGAAATAGTAATGCCCTAGCTACTTGAAGGAGGTGTTTATGCTTCCTCTTACCTTCCCTATTTTGTTAAGGAGTATATGCAGTGGACTTTTGGTGAATAATGACTGGGATAGAGTAGGTCCTGACAGTTTTGGTTTAAAAATTCAGATGCATGGTCAGTTGTTATAGTTTTAACATTGGATTCATATTGGGTTTGGATCATTTTTAGAAATATAGTTAAAGTTTGAGAGACTAGTTGTTCAACAAATAAAGGAGGGTCTAGGTGACCTGTTGTAATCATCAACAACTATTAAAAAGTATGATATACCACTTAATGACTTAACATAATAAGGTTCCCACAAATCAAGATGAATCAATTGAAAGCATGCAGTACTTGCAATATGACTTTTAAAAAAAGGTAAAACGGTGTTGCTTAGCCAAGTGAAAAAATATCATATATAAGTTTATTTGAGGTTTGTAGAATACCAAGAATGTGTATAATTTTGGAGTGAGATATATGTCCTAATATGGAATGCCAAAGTGATACATCAGGCATAGGGTGATTTTTTTTTTGGACATGGTTAGAAGTATTTAAATCTTCAAAAGACTTTGATGATAGCTTAGAGAATCCTTTTTCCAAATATCCAAGAACAACCTTTGAGTTAATCCATTGGTCCTATAAAATACAAGAGTTAACAAAAAAGGATATGAAATATAGTTTGTCCTCGGTTACCTGATTAATAGATAAGAGATTATGTTTGCAATCAGGAGCATATATAACATTTTTCATTGTGAGTAAAATATGTAATCTCATAGTGCCTATTTATTTACTAAGTAAAGCATTTCCATTTGACAGGTTTATATGACTAGGGTGAGACAAGCTTGCGAGGTTGAGAAAAAGATGCTTAAAAGAGCTTATATGTGCAGTTGCCACATTGTCTACTATCCAATTCAACTATGGCAGTTTTGAGTTTGTAACATTTGAGGCAAAGTGAGTATCTGCAAAGCTCGAGTACTCCACATGTCCTGCTTCATTGGATATCTTACCTTTTATTATCTTTATTACTTCCTGTAGAATTAAGTTTATATACCTTGTTTTACTGAGATTCTTTATTCTAATTCAAAGATTCATTACCATTAGATTCATCTTTTGTATGTTCATTTACATTGGCAGACTTCCTTCCCTTTTCTGCTTATACTAATCAGAAAAGCTATACAATTCAAAGTACATACCTATAGTGTGGCTTGTGTTCTAACAATAATTATAGAATCTATAATCTTTATGTCTAACATCTCTCTTCTTAAATGAGGATGTCTCCTAATTTGTTATTTTCTTTCTTACTGCCAAGGGGATAGCTCCTAATTTGTTATTTTCTTTCTTACTGCCAAGGTTTTAGCTAGTATTGCTAGAGTGTAACATCCTAGAGAGCAGTGGCGATAGAATAAGACTTTTGTTCTACACCGTATAAAAATGGAAATTGTGAAGCCATATATATAACATAGCTCAAAACTACTAAATAATTTAAGTTAACAATTTTAAGCCAAGAGAAAGCGATCTAAAAATTATTTATGCCATATTTAATTGAGCTGCTATAATTAGTATTAGAGCCACTCTGGATCAGAAAAATTATGCGAAGTTAGTAGGCTTGTAAAGGAAGGGCTACCTGTGAGACGAGGTGAAGTTGTTCGAGACACTAGTAAACCACAATATACAGAGGTCAATTCCTGACTTAACAATTTTATAGATATAGCATAATAGTATTACGGTAAGTACAGAGATAGTGCATGCACAGGTTGAGCTGTGGTTCAAAGCAGAGTTTTATGCTTTTACAGAAAATGTATGATCATGTATGGGATTTTACAGGTACACAGACACTATTACGGTAAGAAAAATAGGCCAATGAAGGCTGGACAAGGCACTTTCGGCGGCAGGTTTGGCGGCCGAAAGTTCCTTCCAGAGTCGAACCTCAAGCACTTTCGGCGGCACTTCGGCTGCCGAAAGTCCTCTCCAGATACGAAAGTCCCTAACCTTCGGCGGCACCTTCGGCGGCTGAAACCCCCCTCTAGAGCCGAAAGTCCAAACTTTTGGGGGCAAGCTCAGGCAGTCAAAACTACCTCCTTAGCATGTTCGGCGGCCGAACCCTCTTTCGGCGGCCGAAACTGGGTTCCCCAATAAGACAGAACCCTGCACAACTTCATGAAATCTTCCTCCAAACTTCTCAAACATGCAAACCTCAACTCTACAACACACATACACTCAAACATATGCGCAAAGGGGTCCAAAACTACCTCAAAACCCCAACAAACATCACAACTAAACACATAAGCATGCTTTGACCACAAATCAATCAAAAACTCAACTTACCCTAATCATGCATCTCTACCCATAAATCTCCATAAAACCTTCATAAAACATCAAAGAAGCTAAGGATCTACACTTACCTCTTGAAGATCTAGAGGATATGTGATCCTAATGTGGAGATGTGGAGAAATTCACTCTCAAACTCTCCAAACTTCAAAATCTTGGTTTTTAGCTCAAAACCTTCAAAACAACATACAAACTCATCAAAACTTTGATAGATTTGTAAAAATCATGAAGATCACCCAAGGAAGAGCATGGTCTCACCTCTGTCTGTGAAAATGGAAGAACCTTATCCATTTTACCGACCTAGGGCCTTTTATAGGTGGCTGGCCAGACCACCTTCGGCGGCCAAACGTGAAACCAAAAGCCATGCATGTTCGGCGGCCGAACTTGGCTTTTCTTCCTTGGTATTTTTCTTTCAAAAACTCATTTCAAAACCCAGTAAAACATGCTAAAACAATGTAGAAAACATATCTATTACCCTTCTAGAGTATTCCAACATCCGAGATTCCTCCGGTCGGCAGGAATTCCGATGCCGGACTCTAGCCGGGTATTACAATAAGGATGTCACAAAATTTAGCGGGGAGAATGTAACATGCCAAAAGCAATGACAGTGAGCTGGGATTCTCTTGTCTCACATTAGATGAAACTAGAAATTATAAAAGTTATTACATGATCTAGCTTAGAACTACTAAATAATTAGGATAAACCATTTTAAATAAAGTAAAAAGGAGTCCAAAAATTATATAAGTTAGTTTTAGTTGAATTATTATATAAAGAATTATCAATATTATCTATAGTAAGACCGGTAATAGTTATTTGCCTCTTAACTCTAAATATCATTAAGTAGGCTTTGTTCACACAAGAGATTGGATCCATTAAAATCAAATGATTCTTAACATGATCATAGGCTCTATTAAAGCCCATAAGAAATTGCATTAAAACTTCTCTTTATTCTCTCTGCTAGCTAGTTGCTTTGCGGCTCCACATTCACATACTAGATATGGGTCTAAACAAGCTATTTCATCCAACTTCTTCAGCTTTGTATAACAGGTCATTACAAGCATATTATTATGGCTTAATTAGCAATTTTCTCACTTATTTTGGAAAACTGAGGATCATTGCACTCATCAAATCTTTCAAATAAATTGTTCCTAAAAATCTTTTGCAGATGAGACTTACAATAAGGCTTCCAGAATTTTCTTAGAAATTGAATCCAATATTCAATAGGTAACTATACTGTCCACCTTTATCCATTTTTGGAAATCAAGTAATGTTTTAGCAGGTATTTGGTATTTGCTATTGATAAATCCCAATTTGTCTTTTATTTTAAGAACAACATATATACATCTGCTACATATTAGGTAATTGTCACCAAATAAAAGAGCACTTAATAACTTCATTCTTAGATTATATGAAGTTTGAAAAGCAAGCTACTCTTACTTATTGTTCCTTGATTGAGTTGATCCTTAACCATGATGATTGATTGAGAGAAAAGAAATCAAAGGGAACGTAATATTAAAGGCTCTGATACTGTGAACACAAAAGGAAAAAAATTTCAAAAAATAAATATGAGCAAGAGAAAGAAATTCTTATTGATAATCTGGTAGTTGTCAATTGTATGCTATTTTCGTCTTCATATAAATTTTACAATTTTTTAGTACACTCTACAAAATTATAGAAGTCTTTGCTAAATTGCTTCCCACTAATGCAACCATTTGTTGTTTTAACTACCATTTGATTTTCTTCCAACAACCTTAGTTCAATCCTTTCTTTAGTTCTTCGATAACTTAGCTTTGTAATAAGAACACAACACAGTGTATCGTTTTAGTTATCTTCAATATCAAGCTCATATTTTAGTTTTTTTTTAAAGTAAAACTACTAGTTGTATCAATAAAATTTCATCAAATAAAGAGGGATATCATTCCAAACAGAGAGACGATCATGCATAATAGATTCTCTAGCCAAAGTATGAGCAACTAGAGTGGCATGACGACGAACCCATCTAACAGAAATATTAGTTCTAGAGTCTAACAAAGATTTACAATCATTCAAAATTAAACCCAGTTCAGAAATGTCTAAATGTGGAGACTGAAGAGCTTGAACCACCTGCAAACAGTCCATAAGAATGCAGCCATTAAAAGGCAAAAATTCCATTGTAAAGAGCAAACAATGACGGAGAGCTAAGGCATCAACAATTACCAACGTACCATTACCTTCCGAGAAACCAGAAACACCACATTGAAATATACACTCAGAGTTTTTCACAATAAAATCGTAGCCAATAAAATCTTGAGCTTGAAACAAAGCCCCATCAACTTGACAAAGCTAACTGAAATTGTCCAAACTTGAAGATGACGTACGAATTTGGAAAGGAATGGCTTTAGGATCTCGAGCAGGGATGGAGGAATAAAACAAGTTATTGCCCTGATATAAAGTAGCAGTAGTATTTCCATGCAAAGCACCAGTACGTTGAGCAGCTTCCCAATCCAATATACGATGCATGACATCTTCCAGAAGGTGAGCTGCTGAATTTTGTACCTGATTCCATAATAATGAGTTCCTTGTTGACTATAATCTCCATGCACAGACCATTACAAATGTTTTTCGAACCTTGTCTTGGGACTTCAAAATCTGCTGTAAAAAATTTAAAAAATTATCATTAGGCTACAAATCTCCCACCCCCTAACCTCCAAACTTCCTTGAACACAGGACAATGCAACAAAATATGATTGACACTTTTATCTTCATGGCACCAAGGACATCTAGCATCCATATCCACACCCTTTTGTCTTAAGTTATCCTTTGTAGGCAATATATTTCTACAAGCTCTCCAGCAGAAATCCTTCACTTTTGGAGGGACCGAAACATTCTACAAACTAGTCCACAACTCACCCCCCACATTAAAAGATGATCTTCCTAGCAAGTTCATACACACAAAGTATGCAGACTTCACCGTATATACACCTCTTTTATCAAAGTGCCACAAGAAGGAATCTTCCTTATTGGTAATACTAATAGGAATACTAATAATAGCCCTGATATCTCTTAAGAAAAAAGCTCCATTAAAAGAGCAATGTTCCAAACCCTCCCATTACCTTCAAAAAGTTCACAAACGCGCAAATGTGGTTCAATAAAATTGGGGCCATCATCCGCAAAAAAAGGATTCTCCATAGGAATCCAGGGAGCTAAAGCCACTAAAATCTTCTCTCCATTACCCACCCTCCACCTTGTACTCCTTCGAATAAACTCCTTTGATGCCATCACACTTTTCCAAACAAAGCTAGCACCATTACTGTAACGACCCCAAAATGGACCGTCACCGGCGCTAGGATTCAGGTCGGCTTAAGGCCGCCAGAACCCGTAGCAAGCCTGCTATACTCTCTGTGCACCTGTAACCCTCATACATGATCATACATTTTCTGTGAAAATAAAACTCTTTTCTGAACCAAGGCTTAACCTGTGCATGCACTATCTCTGTACTCTGTACTCATGTACTCTGTACTCTGTATCCCTGACTAGAGCTTGCTCTAGATGGGTTCACTCATACCTGTTAAGCCTGGTTTTCACATACAGGAAAACATATATACATATACAGATCATGTACAAAACATACATCTCTAGGTCAAGCAACAACTATTACATCTCTTTAATATTACATGTCCACTCTAAGCTATTACAGATCTCTTTATTCTTCCTGTACTCTGCTGGACTGTCCCTGTACACTGTACACTGAACCTGCAAAACTGGGGTTAAGGGAGTGGGATGAGCTCTATAGCCCAGTGAGTAGAACAGTAAAACATCTCAGTAAAATATGATCTCATGGAATGCACCATATCACAGACAAGCCACATCAAGAGTAAACCTGTCACCACATAGTCCTAGTAACTCTGTGCCAGGGCGTAGAATCGAGCACCTGGTCTTCCTGTCATATATGTATATGTGTATATAACACCTCTGTATACTTACCATTGCCAGGGCGTAGTCAAAGGCTCCTGGACTTTGCTATACCTGCCAGGGCGTAGTCAAAGGCTCCTGGACTTTGCTATACCTGCCAGGGCGTAGTCAAAGGCTCCTGGACTTCCTGTCTGAGACTATTGGATCATTCAGCATTCACTCACATCACCAAATAATAATGCAATGCAACATATTCGTGAATACTAATGCAAGCAACCTATGGCATAAACATGATGCATGAGATATGCTAAAAGCAGTTTGTGGTTCACTTAAAAGTCATAAGTTTAGTTCCACTCACCTCTGGCTATCTGGACTGACTGACTCTGCAGGCTCTGAACCTCTGGAGCAGTACTCACTGCTGCTCTCTCTGGTTCCTCTGGTCTGTACCTATACAGATGGACTCAAATGAGGGACCAAACAAACGTAGAAATAACTCTCTTAAACTTCCCCAAGAATCCCCTTAAACTCACTCAACTATCCATACAAAGCATGCAAAAGAAAGCTGGACAGGACACTTTCGGCGGCAGGTTCGGCGGCCGAATGTCCTCTCCAGAGACGAAACTCAAGCACCTTCGGCGGCACCTTCGGCGGCCGAATCCCCCAAACAGAGCTGAACATGCAAAAACACTCGGGGGCAAACTATGGCAACCAAGCCACCATGCAGGAGGTTCGGCGGCCGAATGAACTTTCGGCTGCCGAACCTGAGTTCATCCAGAACTCAGCTTCCATGGCAAACCATCTTCTCCTTCCCCTTCAATCACTCAACACACATATACTCACGTATATGATCACAAGGGTCCAAAACTATCTACTAACCCCAAACAACAACACAAACATAACACATAAACATGTAGCCATGCATACCTCTGAAAAACGACCATTAAGACCCTAAGCATGCATCTCCTTCCTTTATCCCCCTAAACTCAGAAACATATACACATGTTCAAGTGCATCACTTACCTCCTATAACAAGAAGATGAACACTCAGAACAAGGGAAACGGACCAACACGGCTCAAACTCTCAACGTCTCAAACCCTTTAGCTTGTGTTTCAAACTTTCCTTCACTCACTCTCCAAAGCTCACTTTTGCTTCACAACGAGCAAACTCTTGCATGAGCTGCTCAAACCGAACAAATAAAGCATAGAAGACGTGGCCAAACCTCTGGCAACAAGTTGGACATAACACCTGTCCACAATGCTGACTCAGGATTGCTCAAACGCTGGCTGACCAACTCAGCTTCGGCTGCCGAATCGCATGCAAAACCATGCAACATTCGGGGGCCGAACCTGAACTTCGGAAGCCGAACATTGGGCACTTTCGGCGGCCGAACTTACCTTCGGCGGTCGAACTTAGCTCAACTGCCTTAGGTCAATTTCAACTTAAAACTATAAAACTGTAAACCATAAAACACCTCATAACACGTAGAAAACATAACTCCTACCCTTAAATAGAGTCCCAACACCCCGAATTCCACCAGACAATAGGAATTCCGGTGCCGGATTCTAGCCGGGTATTACAATTACTTACATTGGCGGAAAATAAATCACCATTTGGGAAGTACTTTGCTTTAAACACTCTATAATAAAGAGTATTAGGATTTGTTAAGAACCTCCACAGTTGTTTGCCAAGTAAAGACAAATTAAAACTTCTAAAGTCCCGAAACCCCATATCCCCCTCCTTTCTACTACACATCTTCTCCCACGCTAGCCAATTAATATCCCTCCGCCCTTCTCTTTTACCCTCCACCAAAAACCATTGACCATTCTATGCAATTCATTCAAAATAGTAATGGGAATTAAAAAAATATTCATGCAATATGCAGGTATAGCCTGCAACACAGATTTTATGAGAACCTGCCTGCTCTAGATAGGAATCTACTGCTCCATGAATTAATCCTCTTCCACATTCTTTCTTTCAGAAAACATCAAAAATTGCTTTTTTGTTCCTCCCAATAAGAGAAGGTAACCCTAGATAGGCACTATGACTCAATGGTGAATGAACATCCAGGATATTACTGATATTAGACCTTACAGAGGAGACCACATTCGGACTGAAGAAAATGCCAGATTTATTAAAGTTCACCACTTATCCAGAAGCAGTCGCATAGGAATTGATAATAGATTTAATATTATCTGTTTCCTCTAGTCTGGCATTAAAAAATAGCAGAGAATCATATGCAAAAAATAAATATGAGATCTTTGGGCATCTAGCACCTGCCTTACAGCTCTGTAATTAGCCCATAGTGTAATACCCGGCTAGACTCCGGTATCGGAATCCCTGCCGTCCGGTGGGACCTCGGATGTCGGAAACCTCTAGAAGGGTAAAACTATGATTTTATGAAATGTTTTCATGTATTTCATGTTTTTAAGTAAGAAATTAAATGAGTTTTTGCATGAAAAATCTTTGGAGGAAAAACCCAGGTTCGGCCGCCGAAAGACAAGTTCGGCCGCCGAACATGCATGTGATTAGGAGGCACGTTAGGCCCCGAAAGCATGAGTGAGGGAAGTGCAGGTTCGGCCGCCGAACCTTATGTTCGGCCGCCGAACATTGCATGGATGCGGAGGCACATTCGGCCCCCGAACGTGGCCTGGCCAGCCACTATAAAAGGGTCCTTTAGCCGAAAATGGGCGAGCTTTTTCTCCCCATTTCGGTCAAGGTGAGCATTCCGCCATCCTCCCTCGATCTTGAGTGTTTTCTTTAGATCTTGAGTGTTTTCTTTAGATCTTTCATGGTTTTCACGGGTTTTAACTTTGGTTTTGAAGATTTGTGAGTAAAGAGCAAGTTTGGAGCTTGGAAGTCTTGGAGCTAAATCCCTCCATTTTCCGAGCTAGGGTCGTTCTTCCTCTCGATCTTCAAGAGGTAAGCTTCGATCTATGCTTCTCTTATGTTTTATGAAAGTTTTATGCAAGTTGATGGGGTAGAATGCATGTTTAGGCTTGTTGTTAGGTTTATGGGTTTATGTTGTGATTTGAACAATGTATGTTGGAAATGTGTTGTTTGAAGTGTTGTAGTTGGGGTATATTATAGTTTGAGACCCCTAGGTGTGATGTATGATGTGTATGCATGTGTAGAAACAAGTTTATGCATGTTTTGAGGCGTTTTGGAGGCTGTGGACACAAGGGAGCCGACTTTCTGCCCTTCGGCAGAAACTCAGGTTCGGCCGCCGAAGTGACTTTCGGCCGCCGAACCCCCTTGTGGAGGCAGTTTCGGCTGCCGAAGCCTGCCCCCGAAACTCAAGTTTCGTCTCTGTCTGGGAGGTTCGGCCGCCGAAAGTGCCGCCGAACCTGCATGACTTTCGGCTGCAGAGGGACTTTCGGCCGCCGAACCTGCCGCCGAAAGTGCCCTGTTCAGCCATTTCTTGCATGTTTTCATGTGATGTTTTCAGGATGTTTTAGGGGGTTTTTGGGGAGTATTTTAGAGTCATATTCATGTATGTTTGGTCCCTCATTTGAGTCCACCTGTGTAGGTTCGGACCCGAGGAACCGAGACCCCCAGCAGTGAGCCAGCTGCTTCAGAGTCTCTTCAGAGCTAGCCAGAGGTGAGTGGAATAAACTTTAAGTTTAAAGCAAATTAATGAAATGTTTTAGCATGATTCACGCATCATGAATGCCATGAGATATATTAGGTTGTTTGCATTAGAATTCACGAATATGTTGCATTGCATACTTTGTTGTTGATGTGGATGAATGTTGAATGATCCATTAGCCCTTGTATGTCATGATAGCTTATGTGAGTCCAGGTGTGCCTGCTATGGCTCTACGCCCCTGGCACTATGACAGATTATGGAAGTCCGGGTGTGCCTGCTACGGCTCTACGCCTCCGGCATGTATAAGTAAGAAAGATAGGGGCTAAATGGTGACAAGTTCATCCTTGTTGTGAAATGTTTGTGTTATGGCGCATACATGAAAGCATGATTTAAATTGATGTTTTATTATTCTGCTCACTGGGCTCTAGTAGCTCACCCCACTCCCTTTATCCCCAGAGTTGCAGGTACAGGATAGATCAGGAAGTCGGCTAGAGTGAAGTTAAGTCATGTATGTTATAATAGATAGTAGTGGACATGAACATGATGTAATGAGTATTTATGACCATGTAATGTAATGAATGATTTGATGATGTATTGAGGATTATAGTAGTGCTTGACCTAGAGGTGTGTGAATCCCCATTATGTACAGAGTGTTTAATGAGTAATGATGTTAATGACCATGATTATCCAAGCTGATATGTATGATGATGATACCCCATTGGAGTATTTGATGAGGACTCCAGTGTGGGGTTTATGTATGATTTTGTGCATGCACAGGTTTTGCTTGGATAAGAGAAAAGAAAAATTTTTACAGATCATGTATATGTCGTTATGTATGGGATTCCACAGCTTTACAGGAGGTATGTAGGCTTGCTACGGGTCCCGGCGGCCTTAAGCCGATCTGGATCCTAGCGCTGGTAACGGGTCGGATTTCCGGGTCGTTACACATAGATTCAACATTTTTAAGTAGTAACGATAAGCCTTCCGCACACACCAAATAGAGATACGGAGAAATAGGATCCCCCTGTCGAAGACCTCTACTAGGCACAATAGGACCAATCCAATCACCATTAAAATTGATATTGTAAGAGACTTGCGAAAAAGCATATAGTCAACCACCTAATCCATTGAGTAGAAAAACCAAATCGTTCCAGCATGCTTTTTAGAAACTCCCACTCTACTATATCATAAGCCTTATAAATATCAATTTTAAATGCACAATTACCATCATTTCTGCCCTTATTAATTTTCATATTGTGTATCATTTCAAACGCAACCATAACATTATTGGTAATCAACCGATGAGGAATAAAGGCAGACTAATTCTCAGAGATAATCATAGGAAGGACCCTTTTAAATCTGTTCGCCAAAGCTTTAGCCACAATCTTATATAACACATTACATAATGTAATTGGACGAAAGTCTTTAACAGTTTCAGGGCTATCCACTTTAGGGATCAAAACAATCAATGTTTCAGTAAGAGAAGAAGGAAAAGTACCTTGTTGAAGCCATAGGCGACAACCATCGGAAACATCATTGCCAATAAAGTGCCAAAATCTCTGGTAAAATGTAGGATTTAACCCATCCAGCCTAGGTGCCTTGTCTAGATGCATCTGAAAAAGAGTAGCTCTAAATTCCTCATTCGAGAAGGGAGCATAAAGATCAGCATTATCGGCATCACTAATCAAGAGTGGCACCAACTCAAAAATCCGTTCACAATCCATAGAACCGCCATAAAAAATAGACTGGAAATAGTGCAGAACATGATTTTTAATTTTCTGCTCATCCTCAATTCAGGTACCCGACGACTCATTTAATTTAGTTATACGGTTCATTCTTTGTCTACCATTAATTTGTGCATGAAAAAAAATTTGTATTTTGGTCCCATTTTTAAGCCAAAAGCACTTTGCCCGATATTTAAGTCTAGCTTCTTCCTGCTTAAGGAGACGATTCCAATCTTCCTTTAAAGAGGCGTGAGAAACAATACTGGACACATTATCCAATAATCTCTATATAGTCTTCTTCTTTTGCCAAAACTCTCTATTTCTACTCCTACCCACAATGAAAGAGCAGAAACTAAATCATCATGTTTCATCAAAAGATTGCGTGGTATAGAATTAACCCAAGCTCTTTTAACAACCTCAGCCAGACCCTCATCACAAACCATGCATTATGAACAACCGAGTAGACAACATTAGTGAATTTACGAGCCCAGTCCTCAGTAGCAAGGGCTCCATCAAGCTTCTCTCTAACCAGATTATTGGACTCCCTGCCCTTCTCCCATGTGAAGAAAGAGCCAACAGTGGGTATTTGAACAAGATTATTATACTCAAGTGCCTGTCTAAACCCCTGCATAAGATAAATTTGGCAAAGTTGCTCCTCTTTCTTTCTCATCTCTCATCTCTTGAGCATAAATCATTAAAGTCTCCCGAACAAAGCCACGGAAGAGAGCTTCTACGAGATAAAGCTCGAATAAGATTCCAAGACTGACGTCGTCGTTGCAATTCCGGAAACCCATAATAACCAGTAAACCTCCATTGGATATTATCTTGCGAAACAACCGAATCAATAAAATTTGAAGAAAAGCCAATCACAGAAACAGACACATGATTCTTCCACATTAACGAAAGGCCTCCTCTCAATCCTTGTTTATTGACTAAGAAGCAACCCTCAAAATATAAAAAATTACGAAAAAATTCCATACGAGAACTAAGAGTTTTTGTTTTCATAAAAAATAAAATGTCCGGCTTGTAACTAGTAACCAAATCTTTCAATGCATTAACTGTCCGAGGATTACTGAGTCCTCGGCAGTTCCAGCACAGGACGATTATTGCTTTTGGCTATCCTGACTTTTGACGGGATGAGCCGCTTCGTTAGTCAATTGACACAGATCGTCTTCCATAGGGAAAGGAAAAAAAAGAAGTTAGGTTTAAGAAGAAATTAGGTTTAAGAGGAAGAAAAGGCGAGAATATCGAGCCACTCATCTTTTAGTTTTTCAATTGAAATTTTACGTTTTCATACTTGTAATGCTATTATAAGTATAATAAATTTTGATTTGTTATTTTAATGACCTGAAATGTTTACTTAATTGTAAATTTAATGAATTGAGTTATAATAAAATTATAAAAAAAATTAAAGTTAAATATTAAAAATGTGATTTAGACAAAGGGGAGCCGTTTGAGCTGAGCCAATGCAGCATGAGTCCACACAAAAATAATATATGAAATTTAAAAATTATTTTTAGTTGGAGCCACTATCTTGTTGGCTCCTCTTGATTCCGCCAAGACTTTCATATTACTCGCATCTTTTAATATAAAAGATGATAGAGAAATTCCATTAAAACAAGGATGAAAACAACAACATCAAATCCAGATTGTATACAACACTGAGTATAGTTATTTCTCCTTTAATTAAAATTTTTAAATTCGAACTCTGAATACGGAGTACATTTAAAAACTTGAGAGAGAGCGTTTTACTTTTTTTAATGGATCTATCCAGTATGAATATGAATTAGTTGGATCAATAAATATTCGAATACTGAATGATTTATGCCAAAAATATTGAGATTCTATATATTTAGATTCCAATATCATAGGATATGGGAGAGATTTTATAATGCAAATTGAACAAATTTGGTAATAGAATTTTATTGGACAAAATTTTCTTTGAATAAGGGTGTTTGGCTGAGTAAAAAATAGAAAATTTTGACTTGAAACAGCTTGGAGATAAAGATAAAGGAATTTCAATTTTTCTAAAACTATTTTTTTAACTATTTAAAAAAATAAAATGATATTTTATTCATTAAAACTTCATTAATGAATTTTTAACACCATTAATTAAAAAAAATAAATTTACTATTATTTAACTTTATTTAAAATATAAATTCATTATATTTATATTTTAAATGAACTTTTGACCTAAAAAACCAACTCAATTTTAAATTTAGACATCTTCAGAAGCTGATTACCTACCCCATCATTTTTAATTAAAATTCTTATTAATTTATAATTAAAATATTTAATATATTATATAAATTTAAATTTAAACCTAAGTATTTTAAATCAAAATTTATTAATAAAAAATTAAATAATTAATTGTTAACTAATAAATAATTTTAATAATTCGATTAAATAAATTGCTGAATTATACAACTTATCAAATCGGGAGAATCTCTAATACTCATAAATGATTAATGATTAGAAAATCTCAACATTCAATTGTTAACAACTAATTTTTTTTTTTTTAAAAAAAAAAAGATTTTAAGTATCATATTCATTTAACATTTTAAATCAGCACCTAATAATTTAAAGCTAAAAGACAAGTTTCCAACTCTTTACAATTAGTTTGGTGTTGTACCTTAGAACAACAGAAATTACTTTAAAAATACAAATTATTTAATTATAATTTGCTTTTTCTAACATTCCAAACTAAATCTCAAAATTTAGAGATAATTTTAATATGGTTAATTAAAATTTATTAGAGGATTTTAAAATTCATTATTTAAATATAAATACTCATTTTTATTATAATTCAAAGTTTTAATTTAAAGAATTCATTTTAAAGAAATATATTATTTATTAATAATGTTAAAGAAATTAAATTATTTATTTTAAGGTGGTTTTCGTGAATGAAAAGTACCCAGGATCTTCTCTTATTATTAGGACCAAACTAGTGTACCAAACAGCTATTATTATTAATTAATTATAAAAAAATAGAAATTAGAGTGTGTAGGATTCGGTTCAAATTAAAAAATTTAGCCGAATCAAATTAATTAAAAAATTTAGTTTTTTTTTTTGAAATGGGAGTTAGGGGAGTAGAACATGAGATCTCTCATATTTATTCAAATGCACTTACCATCGGTCTAAATCTATAAATTCAATTCAAAAATTTAGTTTTTTTTATTATTTTAGTTCGATTCGATTTTTAATTTTAAAAATTTTCGTTATTTTAATTTGATTTCATTTTGATAAAAAAATTAAAAAAATCAAATCGAACCTATTAGTGATAATAGTATTTTTTTAATAATATGAAGAGATTATATCATTATTAAGATTGAAATAGTTTAATTAAATTTTAGAATATTAAAAATAAGATGTAAAAAATAAAAAGACCATTAAAAAATTTAACCGATCAAATTAATTTGATTTAAATTAATTTAGTTTAATTTTTTCAAATACCAAAATTCAAACGTTCATCATCATAGAAACTCAATTTTTTTTTTTTAAAAAAAAAAAAACAAAAGGGAGAGGATTGAGTTAAAGGGCAAAGGCAAATCCCTCCTAAGAGAAATCAAAATCAAAGTTGATAGGAACTGCTCAACTTACCCCACCACGTAATCTTCCCATTAACTCTCCTTTTCTTCCTCATAATTGTCTCTCTTTTTTTTAAATAAAAATTAAGAAAAATGAAATAAAAAGAAGGTTGTGATATTCCTTGTGTTTTTTTTTTATATTATTTTCTTTTTCAATTTTTTTTATATTATTTTAATCTTAAAAATGAGAGCATCTTCCGAACTTACTAATCATTTGAATTGAATTGAATTCGAAATGTAAAATAATTTTATATTTTTAAGGTGATTGAAATTAAAAATTTAATATTTTGTATTTTATATAATAAATCCTTTCTTCAATTTGTTTGCATAGTAGCCAATCCTAAACATATTCAATCATATTATAACAAAAAATTTAAATTTTATACCTAACTTTTTCCCTTTATTACAATTATAGTCAAATTCTTAAAATATTTTTGACTAATTTAAATTTTAAATGCTTTTTATTTATCTTTTTTAATATTATTTAAATCCAAGTAAGAATATTAATTTAAAATTAATTAAAATTATTTTAAAGGTTTAAATATAATTACAACAACCATACATACAAAACGTAAAAAGTTTAGACTTTTATCATCTGTTATATTTATAATAAATTTTAAAAAATGAGTTTTATTAAATAAAATTAAAATATTTGGTTAATCATGAATTAATATAAATTTTTGAATTTTTATATCTAATTGGTCTATATAATTTCTTTACAAATAATTTTTTTTACCATATATGTGAACTCTTCTCAATAAATCATAAATTTAGATCTTGATATTTAAATAGTGATTTATCATAGTCATAATTTAATTAAATTAAATGTGAACATGCCAGATATATAATTGTACTAACAGTAACCACATTTAAATCAATTTATAAATTAAATAAAATAAGAGTAGGCTATTATTTTATTTTTATTAATAAAAAGAAATTTGGATAAATTACATTTTAATTTCTAAGTTTTAATATAATTAACAGATCGATCTCTATATTTTTAAAATTAAATACTTAAATCTCTATATAATCCTTCCATCCAAATTGGAGATTTTTTCATTTATAATTTTATTAATCAACTAGTGAAAAGAAAAATAAATAGTTTAAATACCTAAAATACTCTCATAAATATTTAAATTCTTTCTAATATTGATGAGAATTTTTATATTATGTAAACTATATTTTAATCCTTAAATTTTAGCGTAATTAACGGATCAATCTTTATAATTTTAAAACTAAATTCTTAAATCTTCCAATATTTAATTCATTTAAAATTATAATTTTTTCATCTATTATAAATATTATTTTAAAACAAGTGAATGGTCAAAATTTTTCTAAAACGTACAATTTTTTTCTAAAAGTACAATTTTTTTCTAAAATGCTATTTATAAAAGTTTACAACCTATTTAAAAGTTACTTGGTAACACTTAAAAATAATTGAAATTGTAAGTATTTTCTGAAAATTTTAAAGTTATAAGTCTTGAAATATTTTAATGAATGGAAATTAAAAAATAAAAAGTATTAAAAATTAGTTAAATGAGATATTATATATAAAAGTTAATGGAGATTTGAGTGTTTTTTCAAATAGAAAATGAATGATCAAAATATTCAGTTTTAAAAATAAGGAATCGATTTGTTAATTATATTAAAATTTAAGGATTAAAATATAATTTATTCAAAATTTTTTATAATTAAGTTAATCACAAAATAGTTTGATAACATGAAAACATTCATTATCAATAAACATAAAAAAAATATGAATAATATTGCATAATTTCATCAAAATAAAATGATTGCATTGAACTTAAAATAAAAAATAATATAGGTTTAAGATCTATCTTTTCCAAAGCTACTAATTTATATTAGAGATAGAAGCACACAAGAATAAAGAAAGATAATATTTAAACAAAAACCAATTAGTTAAAAAATGCTCAATATTTGTCTTTTTATATTTTAAATTAGATATTTAAATTTTGGATAAATTTATTCAATATTTATATTTGGTGTAATTTTAATCAATTTTTTAAAATTAAAATTTAAAAATTTAGATGCTATGTATTTTATTATTTTTTAAATGTAGACTAATTTTATATATAAAAACAATATTAATTCCTATTTAATTATAGTTAACTGACGTACTTAATTTTAAAGATAATGATAATCTAATCGTTAAATATTTAGTTTATAACTTTAACCATAGATGAATTTTATTTTGCAGCAATAATTAAAATTTTTTTATAATAGATATATTATTTTTAATTATTTTATATATGTTACTATTTTAAATTAAATAATATGTCTACTATAAAATATTTATAATTTTTACTAAAAAATAAAATTTATCTGTATTAAAAAGTGTGAATTGCATGTTTAACGATTAGATTACATATTTTTAATTTTAATTTTAAAAGTTGATCAAAATTATATTTAAATATAAATGTTAAATTAATTTATTCAAAATTTAAATATTTACATTAAAATGCAAAATGAGGTAAACATTGAGTTTTTTTCAATCATTTGGTCATAAAAAAATAAGAAAGCTGAAATATTGTTTTTTTTTTTTTTTTTGAAATGGGAAATATTGTGTTTATATGTTTCAAAGCTTCAAAATGCAAAAAATTATTCTTCGTGCTCTTCTATACATGGCGATTAGGGTTTTCTTCTGTTATACGATTGAATTCTCTTTTTAATTGTATTTTCTTCCTTGTTATCTGTAAAAAATTATATTTCATTCCTAATTATACTCCTCTAATTATTATGAGTTTTCACTTGGTTTGAAGATCTGTTATACGAGCTTTTCTCCCCGTTTTCGGCCAAGGTGAGTTCTCCGCCGTCCCTCATCGATTTTGAGCTTCTTCCTTCGAATTTTCATGATTTTCTTATGAGTTTTCACTTGGTTTGAAGATCTTTGAGCAAAAGAGCAAGTTTGGAAGCTTGGAGACCAAAGAGTGGATTTCTCCCTACCTCCAAACTAGGATCGTCTTTCCTCTCGATCTTCAAGAGGTAAGCTTAGATCCAACCTTTCTTGCATGTTTTAAACAAGTTTTATGAAGATCTATGGGGTAGAAATGCATGTTAGGTTATTGTTATGTTTATGGGTTTATGTATGAACAATGTGGGTTGTTTGATGTGTTGTAGTTGGGGTTAGGATAGTTTGAAGCCCCTAGGAGCTTGTATGCTTGAGTATGCATGTTGTAGAATAGGAAAATGCATGATTGAGTGAGTTGGGAGGTATTTGTGCATGTTGGAGCCGGGTTTCTGCCCTTTGGGAGAAACCAGGTTCGGCAGCCGAAGGGACTTTCGGCCGCCGAACCTGCCTGTGGAGGCAACTTTCGGCTGCCGAAGCCTGCTCCCGAAAGTAGACTTTCGTCTCTGGAGGGGACTTTCGGCCGCCGAAGGTGCCGCCGAACATGCATGAGTTTCGTCTCTGGAGGGAACCTTCGGCCGCCGAAAGTGCCGCCGAAGGTGAATGACTTTCGGCTCTTGAGGGACTTTCGGCCGCCGAACCTGCCGCCGAAAGTGCCCTGTTCAGCCCTCCTTTGCATGAATTCCTTGATTGTTTTAAGGTGTTTTAGGGGTTTTTTGGGGGATGTTTTTAGAGTTATGTTTATGTATGTTAGGTCCCTCATTTGAGTCCACCTGTGTAGGTTCGGACCCGAGGAACTGAGGACCCCAGCAGTGAGTTCAGCTGCTTCGGTGTTTGTCAGAGTCAGCCAGAGGTGAGTGGAACTAAACTTAATCTTTTAAATTGAGAAATTAAATGTTTTTATCATGCTTCATGCATCATGATTATGCAATAGGATGATTGCATTAGATTTCACGAATATGTTGCATCGCATTCTTTGTTGTTGATGTGGGTGAATGTTGAATGACCCAATTAATCCTTGAGGAAAGACCAGGACCCCATTCTACGCCCTGGCACGGATATGGGACTCGAAGACCAGGTGCTCAGAGGAGGCCCTGGGGCAATGGTAAGTAATGTATGATATGACAGGAAGACCAGGACCCCATGCTACGGCCTGGCACGAAATGATGCTGGGACTATTTGGTGACAAGTTCACCTAACCCTTGATATGAATTGTCTGAGTTATGATGCATTTCATGTGAGCATGTTTGTTAACATGTTTTTATGATTCTACTCACTAGGCTTGTTAGCTCACCCCTCTCCCTTAACCCCCAGGTTTGTAGGTACAAGATAGAGCAGGAGGTTGGATAGAGTAAAGTCTTAGTCATGTAATAGCTCGTAGTGGACATGATGGATATTGTAATGTAATGTTGAGTTATGTAATGTAATGATGATATTGAGGTTTAGAAGTGTGCTTGACCATAGTATGTTGTAAATCCCTTTTTAGATACATGATCTTAAATGTTTATGGATGATTATATTTAACCAAACTTAATGCATGATTATGTCACCCCATTGGAGCATTGATGAGGACTCCAAGGTGGGGTTAATGTTAATGACTATGTTAATGCATGCACAGGTTGAGTTTGGTTCATGAATGAAAAAGAAAAGTTCAATTTTTTTATGTATGTTGTTGATCATGTATGGGATTAAATAGGTATTCAGGATGTATGTTTGGCTTGCTACGGGTCCCGGCGGCCTTAAGCCGATCTGGATCCTAGTGCCGGTAGCGATCCAATTTTCAGGTCGTTACAGAGTGGTATCAGAGCACTAGGTTCATATGGTCGGACCTAGAGTGTCGGGCTCATAGAGGTTATAGAAGGTCAAGCACAATAGAAAGATCATGTCCACTAGGATAGGATAAAGAGTCCTGTCTTGAATGATGATGTGAAATGCCATGATTATATGCATGTGCATTAATGTTATACTATGATATGTGATGTATGTGATGCGGGTTCATGTGTTTGCACATGAACCATTTGATGCTAATGTTCTATGTGATGTGTACTGTTTTTCAGAAAACAGGATGAGAGGAACTCATCGATCTGCACGCTTGACTGGAGTACCACCCCAGGATGAGGGCACTGATACCTGTCCTCCTGCATTGCCTAGGGCAATGTCAAGTAGGTCCAGCAGAGAAAGAGCAGTAAGAGACCGTAGAAGGTATTTGGATCTGGGTAGAAGCAAATCAGTGAGGGGAACAGTGCAAGGGGATATGTTAGAGGATGTGGGAGATCAGATGGATGTGGATCAGAGGAGGGATGGCAGTCTTGGAGTAAGTATGTCGGAAGAGGGAATGGGAGAGTCCCAAGGAGGCACTCAGGCCTCGGGATTTGTTCAGCCACCGTACTACCCACCATTTTCACATAATCCCAGGTATTCGATGGGAGGTACATAGGATTACCCCAGTTTTAACCCTTATCACTCTCAGATGCCATACCCACCTTTCTACCCACCGTACCCACAGTACCCTATGTACCCACCCCACCCTACCATCCAGGTACAGCAAACCCTACCCCAAGGGATGCTGCACCTCCACCACCAGCAGCACCTACTGTCCCAAAAACCCAAATGCCTAAACCTAGCTCATCTGGGGGGAGCAAGGTCAAGATGACCGATTATATGAAGCTGGGTGCTCCCCAGTTTGAAACCGGTGATGACCCGTTTGTGTACCTCGAGAGGGTCAAGACAATTACAGATGAGATAGGAGCTGATGACAGCAGAGCCATTCAGATGGCTGGGTTCACATTAAAATGCAAGAAGGCCCGAGAGTGGTTTAAGAACTATGTGAACCCGAGGTTGGACAGCCTATCATGGGAGGAATTTGCAAATGAGTTTGCAGGATGGGCTTTCCCTGACAGTTCAAGAGAATTGAAGATGATTGAGTTCAAGCAGTTGAGGCAAACGGATGAGATGAGTGTGGATGAGTTTATAGACAGATTCTTGGAGCTGTTGCCTTTTGCTGGGCAGAATCTAGATACAGATCAGAAAAAGTCAAGGAGGTATATCATGAAGCTTCATTCCAGGTATTCCTCCTTGATTCAGTCAACAGAGAGGGAGAGTTTCCATGCCATAGTGGATATGGCTCGGAGGATGGAGGCTAGTGCTATCATCGAAGGAAAAGTCAAACAGTCAGTGGCACAGTCTTCTGGTTCTAAAACCCCAGGTGGGGGAAGGTTAGATCTCTCTACCTTGAGTGCAGCAGCTTTAGGCAGTAAGAGATGGAGTAAAGCCAAGTCTAAGAAGAACAAGTTCTGGAGCAAGATCAAGTCAGGTCTGGGATTAGGGAGTGGCTCAAGCTCTGGTGCAGATAATGCAGTATGCAAGAAATGTGGGAAGCCGCACAAGGGGATATGTCTGGTTGGGACGTCAGCCTGCTTTAGATGTGGGCAGGAGGGACACATAGCACGGGAGTGTCCTAGGCCAGCTTTTGGGGTACAGTCTCAGCAAACAGCTTCAAACAGTGTGGCTCAGCTAGTAGCTCCAGCCGCAACTCAGGCTAGTGGCAGAGGTAGAGGGAGAGGGGCAGCCTCTTCTTCAGCGGGTTATAGGGGTGAAGGTCCATCAGCTCTAGCACGGATCTTCACTATGACTCAGCAGGAGGCAAACACATCCAACACCGTGGTGTCAGGTAATCTCAGCATTGGCTGTTCAGATGTGTATGCATTAATGGACCCTGGTGCATCTCATTCTTTCATTGCTCCAAGGGCCGTCGAGAGGTTGGGATTGATGGTCTCTGGGTTAGAGTGTCCCCTATGGGTCAGTGGAACCAAGTGTGACCCGTCAGTGGTAGAGTCAGCCTGCCAGTGTAGTCCAGTTTTTGTGGAGGGAAGATGCCTTTCCGCCAACCTTGTGGTTCTAGATTTTATAGATTTTGACGTCATTCTAGGGATGGATTGGTTATCTACCCATGGTGCTACCTTGGACTGCAGGGACAAGATAGTCAAGTTCAAATGTCAGGATGGGTCAGAGGTTATCTTCAGAGGAGACAGGGGGAGTACACCTAGAGGTTTGATATCAGCCCTATAGGCTCGTAGGCTACTCAGGAGGGGTTGTCAGGGTTTTCTAGCTCATGTGAGAGAGCTGGATAGTTATGTTAGAGTGCCCGCCTCAGTGCCCGTGGTCAGTGAGTTCTTAGATGTGTTCCCAGACGAGCTGCCAGGTTTATCACCTGCTAGGGAGATAGAGTTCGAAATTGAGTTGATGCCTGGAACCAGACCGATCTCTATCCCTCCCTACAGGATGGCACCAGCAGAATTGAAGGAGCTTAAGGAGCAGTTGCAAGAGTTGGTAGATAGAGGATTCATCCGATCGAGTACCTCACCTTGGGGTGCTCCAGTGTTATTTGTGAAAAAGAAGGATGGATCTCTCAGACTTTGTATCGACTACAGGCAGTTGAACAAGGTCACTACCAAGAATAAGTACCCGTTGACAAGAATCGACGATCTATTTGACCAGCTAGCCGGAGCAGGTTGTTTCTCCAAAATAGATCTGAGATCGGGGTACCATCAGCTAAGGATAAGAGAAGAGGATGTACCGAAGACAACATTCAGGACCAGATATGGGCATTATGAGTTCCTTGTGATACCGTTCGGGTTAACCAATGCCCCTACAGCATTCATGGATCTCATGAACAAAGTGTTTAGCCAGTACCTGGATCACTTTGTTATTGTCTTCATAGATGATATCTTAGTGTATTCCAGGAATGCAGAGGATGTAATACCCGGCTAGACTCCGGTATCGGAATTCCTACCGTCCGGTGGAATCTCGGATGTCGGAGACCTCTAGAAGGGTAGAACCATGCTTTCATAAAATGTTTTCATGTTTTTAATGGTTTTAAAGTATGAAACTAAATGAGTTTTTGCATGAAAATAGCATTGGAGGAAAACCCAGGTTCGGCAGCCGAAAGTCAAGTTCGGCCGCCGAACATGCATGCGTTTTGGAGGCACGTTAGGCCCCCGAAAGCATGAGTTAGGGAAGTACAGGTTCGGCCGCCGAAAGTCAAGTTCGGCTGCCGAACATTTGCATGGATGCGGAGGCACATTCGGCCCCCGAACGTGGCCTGGCCAGCCACCTATAAATGGGGCACTTAGCCGAAATGGGCGAGCTTTCTCCCATTTTCGGCCACAGCAAGCTTCCGACCTTCCCTTTGCAACTCTTGTGTTCTTCCTCCAAATCTCTTCCATTTTTCTTGAGTTTTAAACTCACATTGCAAGTTTTGAACATTTAAACCAAGTTTTGGAGCTTTGGGAACTCAGGAGCTCATTTTCGTGAATCTCCAAGTTTAGGTCGTCTCCCTCTCGATCTTCAAGAGGTAAGGGCCGATCTTAAGCTCCTTATATGTTTTAAGTAAGTTTTATGCTAGATCTATGAGTAGAAATGCATGTTAGGTTATATTTTGAGTTATGGGTTAATATTGATGTTTTGGTCAATGTGTGTTGATTGTGGGTGTTTGAAGTGTTGTAGTTGGGGTATTTGATGTTTTGAGGCCCCTAGGGACTTGTATGCATGATTTGGTTGAGATATATGCATGATTGGTGAGTTTGGAGGCGAAAATGCACAAAGGAGCCAAGTTTCTGCCCTTTGGCAGAAACCAGGTTCGGCAGCCGAAGGCACTTTCGGCCGCCGAACATGGCTGGGGAGGCAGGCCTTTCGGCTGCCGAAGTTGCCCCCGAAAAGAGACTTTCGTCTCTGTCTGGCACTTTCGGCCGCCGAAGGTGCCGCCGAACCTACCTGAGTTTCGTCTCTGTCCAGGACTTTCGGCCGCCGAAGGTGCCGCCGAAAGTGCCCTGTTCAGCCACTCCATGCATATCTCTATGTGATATTTTCAGGATGTTTTAGGGGGTTTTTGGGGAATATATTAGAGTTATGTTTATGTATGTTGGTCCCTCATTGGAGTCCACCTGTGTAGGTTCGGACCCGAGGAACCAAGGACCCCAGCAGTGAGCCAGCTGCTACAGAGTTTGTCAGAGTCAGCCAGAGGTGAGTGGAACTAAACTTAACCTTTTAAATTAAGAAATGAAATGCTTTTATCATGCTTCATGCATCATGATCATATTATAGGTTGTTTGCATTAGAATTCACGACTATGCCGCATTGTATTATTGTGATAGATGACAGTGGATGGACATTAGGATGATTCATTAGCCTTCTGAATACGAAGTCCTGTGGTGCCCATAATAGGGCCGGGCAATACGAAGTCCTGTGGTGCCCATAATAGGGCCGGGCAATAACTCCGAGTACGAAGTCCTGTGGTGCCCATAATAGGGCCGGGCAATACGAAGTCCTGTGGTGCCCATAATAGGGCCGGGCATGGAGCTGAGGGATTTTTGAATCAGTCCATCCGTGGTGTGATTTGTTTGTGCAGTGACGCATTTCATGATAGCATGTTTTAAATATTCTTTTTATAGTTCTACTCACTGGGCATCTAGCTCACCCCTCTCCCCTAACCCCCAGGTTTGCAGGTACGGGATAGATAGAGAAGGCAAGAAGAGAAAAAGTCATATGTATGTAATAGTTAGTTTGTGGACATGACAATTGTATTATGATGAAATGTAAAAATATTCAGGATGTTATGTAATGAGGTTATTGAGGATAGAGTTGTACTTGACCATAATATATTGTTAATCCCTTTTGTATATACATGATCTTATGTTATGATGTTTATGTAAACTAACTCAACACAGGTTGTTTTGCCTTTAAGGCTTGATGAGATCCCACAGAGGGACTATGTTATGTATATGTTCAAAGTATGCACAGGTTGAGTTAGTTGATGACAGTATGTATGAAGAAAAGTTTTAATCTTTATGCATGTTGTTGATCATGTATGGGATTATACAGGTTTACAGGTTATATGTCAGGCTTGCTACGGGTCCCGGCGGCCTTAAGTCGACCCGGATCCTAGCGCCGGTAGCGGTCCGGATTTCCGGGGCGTTACAGAATGGTATCAGAGCCCTAGGTTCATATGGTCGGACCTAGAGTGTCGGGCTCATAGATGTTCTAGAAGGTCAAGCACAATAGGAAGGTCATGTCCACTAGGATAGGATGTTGAGTCCTGTCTTGTATGATGATGTGAAATGCCATGATTTTGTACATGTGCATGGATGATATGCTATGCTATGTGATGTATGTGATGAGGGTTCATGTGTGCCCACATGAACCATATGATGCTAATGTTTGCTTGTTATGAGCTGTTTTTCAGAGAATAGGATGAGAGGAACTCGTCGATCTGCGCGATTGACTGGAGTGCCACCTGAGGATGAGGGCACGAGCGCCCGTCCTCCTACATTGCCTAGGGCAATGTCTTGTAGAGCCAACAGAGAGAGAGTGTCAAGGGACCCTAGAAGGTCTTTTGATGCTAGCAGAAGGGGGACAAATAGAGGAGGAAGTTCTTCAGATGTGAGGGAGGTTATGGAAGAGGATCAGAGGAGGGATGGGAACCTGGATGTGAGCATGCAGGAAGAAGGGACAAGGGAGTCTCAGGGAGGCGTTCAGGCCTCGGGGTATGGTTTTCCACCCCATTATCCACCCTTCCCACAGGGTTCAGGGTATCCGATGGGAGGCACATCGGATTACTCCAGCTTTAACCCCTACCCTACCTACATGCCTTATCCACCTTTCTATCCACCCTACACACAGTACCCAGCTTATCCACCCTCACCCTTCTATCCAAACCCGGCAAACCCCACCTCGGGGAATGCTGCACCTCCACCTCCACCACCTACAGAACCAGCAGCCCCAGTTACTCAACCTCCTAGACCTAGCTCAGTCGATGGGAGCAAGGTAAAGATGACAGATTACCTCAAGCTAGATGCTCCCAAATACAAGTCAGGGGATGACCCCTTTGAGTATCTGAGAGTAGTGAAGACAATAACTGATGAGCTAGGGGCAAGTGACAGCAGGGCCATTCAGATGGCAGGGTTCACTTGAAAGTGCAAGAAGGCACGGGAATGGTTCAAGTGTTATGTGGACCCGAGACTAGACGGTATGACATGGGAAGAATTTGCGAATGAGTTCGCTGGATGGGCTTTTCCAGACAGTTCTAGAGAACTGAAAATGATTGAGTTTGAGCAACTGAGGCAGTCAGAGCACATGAGTGTAGAGGAGTTCACGGATAAATTCTTGGAGCTATTGCCTTTTTCAGGGCAAGCTCTAGATTCAGATACAAAGAAAGCCAAGAAATATGTTATGAAGCTGCATTCCAGGTACTCTTCGTTGGTTCAGTCAGCTGAGAGAGAAAGTTTCCACACTGTGGTGGATATGGCTCGAAGAATGGAGGCAAGTGCTATAGTTGAGGGGTCAGTGAAGCAGTCAGTGACCCAGTCTTCAGGGGTTAAGACCCCAAGCAGAGGAGGACCAGGTTTCTCTTCTCAGAGCTCAGGTAAGAAGAGGTGGGATAGCACCACCAAGAAGCCGAAGAAGAATAAGTTTTGGAACAAGTTGAAATCCGGTCTGGGATTCGGCGGTGGCTCGAGCTCAGGCTCAGATGGTACAGAATGCCAGAGATGTGGAAGACCGCACAGGGGAGTGTGTCGAGCTGGAACTAATGCATGTTTCAGATGTGGACAGGAGGGACACATAGCTCGGGAGTGTCCTAGAGCGCCTTTTATGGGCCAGCCCCAGCAGACAGCTTCTGGTAGTGCGGCACAGCCAGCAGTTCCAGCCACAACTCAGGGCAGTGGCAGAGGTAGAGGGAGAGGGGCAGCCTCTTCTTCTGGTTCCCGAGGTGAAGGTCCATCAGCTCCAGCCAGGATCTTCACCATGACTCAGCAGGAGGCTAACACATCCAACACCGTGGTGTTAGGTAATCTCGTCATTGGGTGTTCTGATGTGTATGCATTAATGGACCCGGGTGCATCTCATTCATTTATTGCTCCGAGAGCCGTTGAGAGGTTAGGTCTGATAGTCTCTGGGTTAGAGTGTCCCCTATGGGTCAGTGGATCCAAGTGTGACCCGTCAGTGGCAGTGTCAGTCTGCCAGTACAGTCCAGTTTTTATTGAGGGAAGATGCCTCTCCGCCGACCTTGTGGTTCTAGATTTGACAGACTTTGACGTCATTCTAGGGATGGATTGGCTATCTACCCATGGTGCTACCTTGGACTGCAGGGACAAGGTAGTCAGGTTCAGAGATCAGAACGGGTCAGAGGTCGTCTTCAGAGGAGACAAGAGGGGCACACCTAGAGGTCTGATATCAGCTCTTCAGGCTCGTAGGTTGCTTAGGAAGGGATGTCAGGGGTACTTAGCTCATGTGAGAGAGCTAGACAGTCAGGTCAGGGAGCCGGCCTCGGTGCCAGTTGTCAGAGAGTTTCAGGATGTCTTTCCTGATGAGCTTCCAGGTTTACCACTGTAACGACCCGGAAACCGATACCCCTCTGTAACGGCCCGAACCGCCACCGGCGCTAGGATCCAGATCGGCTTAAGGCCGCCGGGACCCGTAGCAAGCCAAACATACCTCCTATCACCTGGTCAAATGCCATACATGATCAAAACTTTAACATAAAAACTGGAACATCTGATGTAATTACCGAGCTCGACCTGTATACAACATAACTGAAACATAAAAGGACCCCCTACTAGAGCCCTCATCAAAACTCTAGCTGGGTCAACATAACATACATCAAGCTGGGATTACATCCAAAGAACTAGAACCTAACCTATGCATGCCTCAAACCACAAACATAAGACCTCCTCTAGGGTCCTTATCCATTACCATAGCGTGGTAAACAACACATGCCACAAGATTAGTTCAAACATAACTCAACAATAAACCAAAACATACATCATGTATTAAACAGGGACCAACTAAGTCTCAGGGCCAAGCACAGTACTAATCCATAAATATAACTCTAATTAACCTTACATTTCAATAACTCAGTTACATTACATCATCTTATATTACATGTCCACTTCTAAACTACTAAACTGTAACGTAAACATAAACTACCACATTACAAACACACGTCACTTAATCTTTACCCTGCTGACTTCTGAGCTCTGACTCAAACCTGCAACACTGGGGTTAGGGGAGAGGGGTGAACTAAAAAGCCCAGTGAGTAGAAACATAGAAAACAGTTCATTAATTACATGCTTTCATGAAATGCGTCATATCACAGAGAAATCACATAACTGGGTCCGTCTCGGGGTTCATGCAAATAAATATTCCCCACGGACTGTTTTTTTGAGAGTTTCTTTCTTTGCTAGCATCCTTTACTCTCAAGGATCAGACATGACCTCAAAAATCCCTCTGTCGGTGCCCGGCTCCCCCAAAGGAGCTCACACAGGACTTTCACATACATGACAGGGTGCCTAGTCCACAGAGAGCTCACAAGGACTTTCCTATATGTACTTGTCCGGCTCTCAAAAGACTCACCCAAGACTCAATGACAGATATGGGCTATTGAAGTCGCCTTGGTCCGAACCTCCTGAATCAACATCAAATAATGCAATGCGTCACATTCGTGAAACTAGTGCAATCATCCTATTACATATATAAACATGATGCATGAACATGCTTTAGGCATTTGATTTTATAAAATAAAAGATTAAGTTAGTTCTACTCACCTCCTGGCAGACGCTGACTGACTCTGCAACTGCTAGCACTACTGGCCTCCTCGGTCCTTCGGGTCCGATCCTACACAGGTGGACTCGAATGAGGTGCCAAACATACTCTAAACAACTCATAAACATACCCCCCAAAAACCCCTCTAAACATCACCAAAACATGCATAGAAAACACCCAAGAAACGGCTGGACAGGGCACTTTCGGCGGCACCTTCGGTGGCCGAAAGTCCCTTCCAGAGACGAAACTCGGGCACCTTCGGCGGCACCTTCGGCGGCCGAAAGTCCCTGGACAGAAACGAAAGTCCCTCCTTCGGGGGCACGTTCGGCAGCCGAAAGACTGCCTCCCATGCAGGTTCGGCGGCCGAAACTCCTTTCGGCGGCCGAACCTGGTCCCCTCTGGACGACAGGTCCGATTCTGCCAATCCAAAAACCAAGCTCAATACACCCAAATCCTTACATACTCTCTCCCAAACATGCATACTCACTCCCACATGCATAAAGGGGCATAAACTAACTTAAAACCCCAACAATACATTCATATAAACATACATTGGCATACATTGGGCATAAAACCCACATAAATCCTAACATGCATATCCACCCATTTCTACCATTAAAACCTTCATAAAACTTCATAAAAACACTAGGGAAGTAAGGATCTACATTTACCTCTTGGAGATCGAGGGTGGTGTGATCCCTAACTCGGAGGTGTGGAGAATCCAAGCTCCAAAAGCCTCCAAAACTCCCAAAACTCCTTTTTAAGCTTTAAAGCTCTTCAAAACCAACATAAACTCATAAAAACGTGAAGGATTGAAGAAAAAGCATGAAAACGACTTAAGGAGGACATGAACACACCTGAGCACGAGAATGGGGAGAAAACTCTCCCATTTTCGGTCTGAGGGCCTCTTATAGGTGGCCTGGTCGAAGACCTTCGGCGGCCTAACGTGCCCCTTAAACTCATGCAAGTTCGGCGGCCGAACTTGACTTTCGGCGGCCGAACCTTGGCTCGTTCAAACAAGACTTTCGGAGGCCAAAGGCGCTCCCGAAGCCTTTCCATGTTCGGCGGCCGAACTTCACTTTCGGCGGCCGAACCTGGCAATTACCTCCTTGGTCTTTTCTCTTCAAAACTCAATTCATTTTCATTTAAAACCATGAAATCATGTGAAAACATTTTTTTTTTTTTTTTACCCCTCTAGAAGCCTCTGGCATCTTCAGAATTCTAGATTCCAACGGAGATTCCGCCGGAAGGTAGGGATTCCGATGCCGGAATCTAGCCGGGTATTACATTCTTCCCCCCTTCAAGAACATTCGTCCCCGAATGTTCCACAAACAAACAGGCATCTCAAATCATAACATCAATCATACTTAAACATGCAAGCAAACCAGCAAGCAAAACCTAAAACTCTCTCTCCTAAAAGAGAGACACAGGCACTGCTGGAGTAAAACTCTAGGGTCTCCAAAAGAAACACCTTAGCAGTACCCAACCTACTCCTGAACTCCACTGGCTTCCGCTGCGCTACTCTGATCCTTATTCTTCTCTTCTCTTCTCATCTAACCTAACTGGCTTCTTCTCACTGCTAACCCAATCTAAGTCTAACTCTCACAGGTGGTGCCCGGATTTCCGACCTATCTTGGAAAACAAACAGCTCCTACTAGCTGTCCCCATAGATCATCCCTCCTGCATGGGAATACCTGCTCTTGGTAGTGCCCTTGGTCAACTACTTACAGTTGTTACAAGGTCTCAAGGATTCATCCTTCGTTTCCCACAACAACACTGGAACACTCCAGGGCAAGGTACTAGGTCGGATAAAACCCTTATCTACCAAGCCTCACCTCTATTCTGACAACTCTCAGCTACAGATGCCATCCTATAGGGAAGGACAGAAATGGTTCTGCGTCCAGACACCATTCCTATACCCAACTCCATTTCCCTAACAGATGGTGAACCTGACAACTAGCCGAGGAAAACATCTAAGAACTCTCTCTAACAACTAACACTGAGGCTGGTTCCCTGACCCGACTGCTAAACTCTCACACAAGAGCTAGAACCCTCTGACAATTCCTCCTACGTACCCTACGAACCTGATAGGCTGACATCAAACCTCTAGGCATCCCTACACTGTGTCCTCTCAGAAGACTACCTCTGACCCATCCTGTCCTCTGAGCTGGACTACCTTGTCTCTGCAGACTCGGTAGCACCACAAGTAGAAAACCAATCCAACCCTAAACTGACGTCCAGACAGTCAAGTCTAAGACCTCAAAGTCGGGTGGAAGGCATCTACCCTCAACTGTTACAGAACTGGACCGGCAGACCGACTCTGCCACAGATGAACCACACTCGGGTCCACTAACCCAAAGAGAACACTCTAGCCCAGAAGCTATCAACTCAACCTCTCGATAGAGCAACTAAAGAAAGAGAAAAACACTAGGGTTCACAAAAACATACCCATCAGAACATTCAAAAGTGAGCGTACCTGACACCACCATGTTCGATGTGTCTGCCTCTTGCTGAGCTTGGGTGAAGATCCGAGCTGGAGCTGACGGACCTTCTCCACGGAAACCTTCAGAAGAAAAGGCTGACCCTCTTCCTCTGCCTCGACCGCTAACCTGAACCACGGCTGGAGCTGCTGGCTGAGACTGTACTAACCGGGGCACAGTAGGACACTCACGTGCTATGTGTCCTTCCTGTCCACACCTAAAACAAGCTGTCGTTCCAACCCGACAGACTCCTTTGTGCGGCCTTCCGCACCTCAAGCCCCTTGAACTGCCTGAGCCAGAGCTTGAGCCACCAAAACCCAAACTAGCCTTCAAATCCTGCCAAAACTTCTTCTTCTTACCCCTAAGGGTTCTGCCCCACTTCTTGCTTTTCGTGGAGGCTGTACTCAAAGTGGAGGGATCACTCCCTCCTGAACCTGAGATTCTGGAATCCCGAGTCTGAGCATCCTCCTGAAAAACTCCCATACCTTCTTCTGGCACTCTGATTCCCAAGCTAACATCTCTTCTCTGCACATCCAACTCTACTTCCCTCACACTAGCTGACATCCTTCTTGGAGCCATTCCTTCTCTGCTTGCATCAAAAGACCTTCCAGGGTCCCTTGATGTTCCCCATCTGCTGACTCCCCACGACTGCGCTCTTGGCAGAGCAGGGGGAAAGGTGTCCATACCTTCCCTCTCAGATGGAACTCCAGTCGATTCCACAGATCGACGAGCACCTCGCATTCTGGCTCCTCTGAAGAACAACACACAAGCAATCAAACAATCACTAGCATCATACGGTTCATATGAAAACACATGAACCTGCAACATACATAGCATACATAGCATATCATACATAACAGTAATGCTCATGCATAAAATCATGGCATTCCACGTCAGCATACAAGACAGGACTCTACATCCTATCCTAGTGGACATGATTTCTCCTATTGTGCTTGCCCTTCTATGACCTCTAAGCTAACCTCTTTCCGATGTGCAACACACCGTACTCTCGAGGCCCAAAGCTCTGATACCATATCTGTAACGACCCGGAAACCGATACCCCTCTGTAACGGCCCGAACCGCCACCGGCGCTAGGATCCAGATCGGCTTAAGGCCGCCGGGACCCGTAGCAAGCCAAACATACCTCCTATCACCTGGTCAAATCCCATACATGATCAAAACTTTAACATAAAAATTGGAACATCTGATGTAATTACCGAGCTCGACCTGTATACAACATAACTGAAACATAAAAGGACCCCCTACTAGAGCCCTCATCAAAACTCTAGCTGGGTCAACATAACATACATCAAGCTGGGATTACATCCAAAGAACTAGAACCTAACCTGTGCATGCCTCAAACCACAAACATAAGACCTCCTCTAGGGTCCTTATCCATTACCATAGCGTGGTAAACAACACATGCCACAAGATTAGTTCAAACATAACTCAACAATAAACCAAAACATACATCATGTATTAAACAGGGACCAACCAAGTCTCAGGGCCAAGCACAGTACTAATCCATAAATATAACTCTAATTAACCTTACATTTCAATAACTCAGTTACATTACATCATCTTATATTACATGTCCACTTCTAAACTACTAAACTGTAACGTAAACATAAACTACCACATTACAAACACACGTCACTTAATCTTTACCCTGCTGACTTCTGAGCTCTGACTCAAACCTGCAACACTGGGGTTAGGGGAGAGGGGTGAACTAAAAAGCCCAGTGAGTAGAAACATAGAAAACAGTTCATTAATTACATGCTTTCATGAAATGCGTCATATCACAGAGAAATCACATAACTGGGTCCGTCTCGGGGTTCATGCAAATAAATATTCCCCACGGACTGTTTTTTTGAGAGTTTCTTTCTTTGCTAGCATCCTTTACTCTCAAGGATCAGACATGACCTCAAAAATCCCTCTGTCGGTGCCCGGCTCCCCCAAAGGAGCTCACACAGGACTTTCACATACATGACAGGGTGCCTAGTCCACAGAGAGCTCACAAGGACTTTCCTATATGTACTTGTCCGGCTCTCAAAAGACTCACCCAAGACTCAATGACAGATATGGGCTATTGAAGTCGCCTTGGTCCGAACCTCCTGAATCAACATCAAATAATGCAATGCGTCACATTCGTGAAACTAGTGCAATCATCCTATTACATATATAAACATGATGCATGAACATGCTTTAGGCATTTGATTTTATAAAATAAAAGATTAAGTTAGTTCTACTCACCTCCTGGCAGACGCTGACTGACTCTGCAACTGCTAGCACTACTGGCCTCCTCGGTCCTTCGGGTCCGATCCTACACAGGTGGACTCGAATGAGGTGCCAAACATACTCTAAACAACTCATAAACATACCCCCAAAAATCCCTCTAAACATCACCAAAACATGCATAGAAAACACCCAAGAAACGGCTGGACAGGGCACTTTCGGCGGCACCTTCGGTGGCCGAAAGTCCCTTCCAGAGACGAAACTCGGGCACCTTCGGCGGCACCTTCGGCGGCCGAAAGTCCCTCCTTCGGGGGTACGTTCGGCAGCCGAAAGACTGCCTCCCATGCAGGTTCGGCGGCCGAAACTCCTTTCGGCGGCCGAACCTGGTCCCCTCTGGACGACAGGTCCGATTCTGCCAAGCCAAAAACCAAGCTCAATACACCCAAATCCTTACATACTCTCTCCCAAACATGCATACTCACTCCCACATGCATAAAGGGGCATAAACTAACTTAAAACCCCAACAATACATTCATATAAACATACATTGGCATACATTGGGCATAAAACCCACATAAATCCTAACATGCATATCCACCCATTTCTACCATTAAAACCTTCATAAAACTTCATAAAAACACTAGGGAAGTAAGGATCTACATTTACCTCTTGGAGATCGAGGGTGGTGTGATCCCTAACTCGGAGGTGTGGAGAATCCAAGCTCCAAAAGCCTCCAAAACTCCCAAAACTCCTTTTTAAGCTTTAAAGCTCTTCAAAACCAACATAAACTCATAAAAACGTGAAGGATTGAAGAAAAAGCATGAAAACGACTTAAGGAGGACATGAACACACCTGAGCACGAGAATGGGGAGAAAACTCTCCCATTTTCGGTCTGAGGGCCTCTTATAGGTGGCCTGGTCGAAGACCTTCGGCGGCCTAACGTGCCCCCTAAACTCATGCAAGTTCGGCGGCCGAACTTGACTTTCGGCGGCCGAACCTTGGCTCGTTCAAACAAGACTTTCGGAGGCCAAAGGCGCTCCCGAAGCCTTTCCATGTTCGGCGGCCGAACTTCACTTTCGGCGGCCGAACCTGGCAATTACCTCCTTGGTCTTTTCTCTTCAAAAATCAATTCATTTTCATTTAAAACCATGAAATCATGTGAAAACATTTTTTTTTTTTTTTTACCCCTCTAGAAGCCTCTGGCATCTTCAGAATTCTAGATTCCAACGGAGATTCCGCCGGAAGGTAGGGATTCCGATGCCGGAATCTAGCCGGGTATTACAACCACCTGCTAGGGAGATAGAGTTCGAGATAGAGTTGGTGCCTGGAACTAGACCGATCTCTATCCCTCCCTACAGGATGGCTCCAGCCGAGTTAAAGGAGTTGAAAGAGCAATTGCAAGAGCTGGTAGAAAAGGGTTTCATCCGACAGAGTACCTCACCTTGGGGTGCTCCGGTCTTGTTTGTGAGGAAGAAGGATGGATCCCTTAGACTTTGTATCGACTACAGGCAGTTGAACAAAGTCACTACCAAGAATAGGTACCCATTGCCTAGGATCGATGATCTATTCGACCAGCTAGCTGGAGCGGGTTGTTTCTCCAAAATAGATCTAAGATCGGGGTACCATCAGCTAAGGATAAGGGATGAGGATGTGCCAAAGACGGCTTTCAGGACCAGATATGGGCATTTTGAGTTCCTTGTGATGCCGTTCGGGTTAACTAACGCCCCTGCAGCATTCATGGATCTCATGAACAGAGTGTTTAGCCAGTACCTGGATCACTTCGTTATTGTCTTCATAGATGATATCTTGGTGTATTCCAGGAATGCAGAGGAGCATGCCCATCATCTGCGGTTGGTCTTGCAGACTTTGAGGGAACATGGCTTGTATGCCAAGTTCTCTAAATGTGAGTTCTGGCTGAGGAGCATTTCGTTCTTGGGGCATATAGTGTCAGAGAATGGTATTGAGGTAGATCCCAAGAAGACAGAAACTGTGGCTAACTGGCCTAGACCCACTTCAGTGATAGAGATTAGAAGTTTCTTGGGTTTGGCAGGTTACTACAGGAGGTTCGTTCAGGACTTCTCAAAGATAGCAGCTCCTCTGACCAGACTAACCAGGAAGAATCAGAAGTTTCTGTGGACCGACCAGTGCGAGGAGAGTTTCGAAGAGCTTAAGAAGAGGTTGACTTCAGCACCAGTATTAGCTCTGCCATCTAGTGATGAGGACTTTACAGTCTTTTGTGATGTGTCCCGTGTGGGACTGGGTTGTGTACTGATGCAGAATGAGAGGGTGATCGCTTATGCTTCTAGGCAGCTGAAGAAGCATGAGTTGAATTACCCCACACATGACCTTGAGATGGCAGCAGTAATCTTTGCACTCAAGATGTGGAGGCATTACCTCTATGGGGTGAAATGTGAGATCTTTACAGATCATAAGAGCCTGCAGTACATCTTGAGTCAGAGGGATCTGAATCTGAGGCAGAGGAGGTGGGTGGAGCTGCTGAGTGACTATGATTGCAAGATTCAGTATCATCCGGGTAAGGCGAATGTCGTGGCAGACGCCCTAAGCCGGAAGTCACTAGGCAGTCTATCCCACATCGCGGCAGAGAGGAGACCAGTGGTGAAGGAGTTCTACAAGCTTATTGAGGAAGGTCTACAGTTGGAGTTGTCTGGTACAGGTGCCTTAGTGGCCCAGATGAGAGTAGCACCCGTGTTTCTGGAGCAGGTGGTTCAGAAACAGCATGAGGACCCGGGGTTAGTGAAGGTTGCCAGGACTGTTCAGTCAGGCAATGATAGCGAGTACAGATTCGACAGTAAGGGGATCCTCCGCTATGGGAGCAGACTATGTGTACCAGATGACATTGGGCTAAAAGGAGACATTATGAGAGAGGCTCATAATGCAAGATACAGCATTCACCCCGGAGCCACCAAGATGTATCAAGATTTGAAGAAAGTTTATTGGTGGCCAGCGATGAAGAAAGAAGTGGCACAGTTTGTGTCCGCCTGCGAAGTATGTCAGAGGGTGAAGCTGGAACATCAGAAGCCGGCTGGAATGCTTAACCCGCTACCTATTCCAGAGTGGAAATGGGAGAATATAGCTATGGACTTCGTAGTGGGGTTACCGGCGGCGTCCAACAGAGTGGACTCCATATGGGTGATTGTGGACAGACTCACCAAATCTGCTCACTTCATTCCTGTCAGGAGTGGCTACTCTGTGGACAAGTTGGCGCAGGTATATGTGGATGAGGTCGTCAGGCTGCATGGGGTTCCTGTTTCGATAGTGTCAGATAGAGGGCCCCAGTTCACCTCCAGATTTTGGCGGAGTCTGCAGAATGCCATGGGTACTAGGTTGGATTTCAGTACTGCCTTCCACCCCCAGACTGATGGACAGTCAGAAAGGACCATCCAGACTATCGAGGATATGCTCAGAATGTGTGTGCTAGACTTTGGCGGTTCTTGGAGGCAGCATCTACCTTTGGTGGAGTTTGCCTACAACAACAGCCATCATGCTAGCATCGGGATGGCTCCATATGAAGCTTTGTATGGAAGGAAGTGCAGATCACCTGTTTGCTGGGAGGAAGTTGGAGAAAAGGCCTTGGCAGGGCCTGAGTTAGTAGAGATCACCAGCAGGGTGGTACCCATAATCAGAGAAAGAATCAAGACTGCTGCAAGCAGACAGAAGAGCTATGCAGACGTCCGCAGAAGACAGTTAGAGTTTCAGGAGGGGGATCTGGTATTGCTCAAGGTGTCTCCAATGAAGGGAGTGGTTCGCTTCAGGAAGAAAGGTAAACTAGCCCCACGATACATCGGACCCTTTGAAATCTTGCAAAAGATTGGGAATGTGTCGTACAAGCTGGATTTACCTGCTTCGATGGAAAGAATCCATCCGGTTTTCCATGTTTCAATGTTGAGGAAGTTTGTGTCAGATCCGAGCAAGGTTCTTAGTGAGCCTGATGTGGAGGTCCAAGAGGATCTCACCTATGTTGAACAGCCAGTGCGGATCATAGACACCCAGATCAGAAAGTTAAGAAACAAGGAAATCCCGATGGTGAAAGTCCTGTGGAACCACCACAACTTGGAAGAATGCACTTGGGAGACACGGGAGTCTATGCTCCAGCAGTACCCTCATCTCTTTTAAGGTTAGATCCCTATGTGTTTATGTGCCTTGTATGTGTGTTATGTTCTTTGCCATGCTATGTGTGCTAGTGAGGAACATTCGGGGACGAATGTTCTTAAGGGGGGGAGAATGTAATACCCGGCTAGACTCCGGTATCGGAATTCCTACCGTCCGGTGGAATCTCGGATGTCGGAGACCTCTAGAAGGGTAGAACCATGCTTTCATAAAATGTTTTCATGTTTTTAATGGTTTTAAAGTATGAAACTAAATGAGTTTTTGCATGAAAATAGCATTGGAGGAAAACCCAGGTTCGGCCGCCGAAAGTCAAGTTCGGCCGCCGAACATGCATGCGTTTTGGAGGCACGTTAGGCCCCCGAAAGCATGAGTTAGGGAAGTACAGGTTCGGCCGCCGAAAGTCAAGTTCGGCCGCCGAACATTGTATGGATGCGGAGGCACATTCGGCCCCCGAACGTGGCCTGGCCAGCCACCTATAAATGGGGCACTTAGCCGAAATGGGCGAGCTTTCTCCCATTTTCGGCCACAGCAAGCTTCCGACCTTCCCTTTGCAACTCTTGTGTTCTTCCTCCAAATCTCTTCCATTTTTCTTGAGTTTTAAACTCACATTGCAAGTTTTGAACATTTAAACCAAGTTTTGGAGCTTTGGGAACTCAGGAGCTCATTTTCGTGAATCTCCAAGTTTAGGTCGTCTCCCTCTCGATCTTCAAGAGGTAAGGGCCGATCTTAAGCTCCTTATATGTTTTAAGTAAGTTTTATGCTAGATCTATGAGTAGAAATGCATGTTAGGTTATATTTTGAGTTATGGGTTAATATTGATGTTTTGGTCAATGTGTGTTGATTGTGGGTGTTTGAAGTGTTGTAGTTGGGGTATTTGATGTTTTGAGGCCCCTAGGAACTTGTATGCATGATTTGGTTGAGATATATGCATGATTGGTGAGTTTGGAGGCGAAAATGCACAAAGGAGCCAAGTTTCTGCCCTTTGGCAGAAACCAGGCTCGGCAGCCGAAGGCACTTTCGGCCGCCGAACATGGCTGGGGAGGCAGGCCTTTCGGCTGCCGAAGTTGCCCCCGAAAAGAGACTTTCGTCTCTGTCTGGCACTTTCGGCCGCCGAAGGTGCCGCCGAACCTACCTGAGTTTCGTCTCTGTCCAGGACTTTCGGCCGCCGAAGGTGCCGCCGAAAGTGCCCTGTTCAGCCACTCCATGCATATCTCTATGTGATATTTTCAGGATGTTTTAGGGGGTTTTTGGGGAATATATTAGAGTTATGTTTATGTATGTTGGTCCCTCATTGGAGTCCACCTGTGTAGGTTCGGACCCGAGGAACCAAGGACCCCAGCAGTGAGCCAGCTGCTACAGAGTTTGTCAGAGTCAGCCAGAGGTGAGTGGAACTAAACTTAACCTTTTAAATTAAGAAATGAAATGCTTTTATCATGCTTCATGCATCATGATCATATTATAGGTTGTTTGCATTAGAATTCACGACTATGCCGCATTGTATTGTTGTGATAGATGACAGTGGATGGACATTAGGATGATTCATTAGCCTTCTGAATACGAAGTCCTGTGGTGCCCATAATAGGGCCGGGCAATACGAAGTCTTGTGATGCCCATAATAGGGTCGGGCAATAACTCCGAGTACAAAGTCCTGTGGTGCCCATAATAGGGCCGGGCAATACGAAGTCCTATGGTGCCCATAATAGGGCCGGGCATGGAGCTGAGGGATTTTTGAATCAGTCCATCCGTGGTGTGATTTGTTTGTGCAGTGACGCATTTCATGATAGCATGTTTTAAATATTCTTTTTATAGTTCTACTCACTGGGCATCTAGCTCACCCCTCTCCCCTAACCCCCAGGTTTGCAGGTACGGGATAGATAGAGAAGGCAAGAAGAGAAAAAGTCATATGTATGTAATAGTTAGTTTGTGGACATGACAATTGTATTATGATGAAATGTAAAAATATTCAGGATGTTATGTAATGAGGTTATTGAGGATAGAGTTGTGCTTGACCATAATATATTGTTAATCCCTTTTGTATATACATGATCTTATGTTATGATGTTTATGTAAACTAACTCAACACAGGTTGTTTTGCCTTTAAGGCTTGATGAGATCCCACAGAGGGACTATGTTATGTATATGTTCAGAGTATGCACAGGTTGAGTTAGTTGATGACAGTATGTATGAAGAAAAGTTTTAATCTTTATGCATGTTGTTGATCATGTATGGGATTATACAGGTTTACAGGTTATATGTCAGGCTTGCTACGGGTCCCGGCGGCCTTAAGTCGACCCGAATCCTAGCGCCGGTAGCGGTCCGGATTTCCGGGGCGTTACAGAGGAGCATGCCCATCATCTGAGGTTGGTTTTGCAGACCTTGAGGGAACATGGCTTGTATGCCAAGTTCTCCAAGTGTGAGTTCTGGCTGAGGACCATTTCCTTCTTGGGGCACGTGGTGTCAGAAAATGGAATCGAGGTAGACCCTAAGAAAGTGGAAGCTGTAGCTAACTGGCCTAGACCCACTACAGTGACAGAGATCAAGAGCTTCTTGGGTTTGGCAGGTTACTACAGGAGGTTCGTCCAGGACTTCTCTAAAATTGCAACTCCCATTGTAATACCCGGCTAGACTCCGGTATCGGAATTCCTATCGTCCGGTGGAATCTCGGATGTCGGAGACCTCTAGAAGGGTAGAATCATGTTTTATAAAAATGTTTTCATGTTTTAATGGTTTTAAGTATGAAATTAAATGAGTTTTTGCATGAAAAGTCCTTGGAGGAAAACCCAGGTTCGGCCGCCGAAAATCAAGTTCGGCCGCCGAACGTGCATGCGTTTTGGAGGCACGTTAGGCCCCCGAAAGCATGAGTGAGGACAGTCCAGGTTCGGCCGCCGAAAGTCAAGTTCGGCCGCCGAACATTTTGCATGGATGCGGAGGCACATTCGGCCCCCGAACGTGGCCTGGCCAGCCACTATAAAAGGGTCTCTTTGGTCCGCACGGGCGAGCTTTTTCTTCCCCATTGTCGGCCAAGGTGAGTCTCCACCGCTCCTCCCTCAATCTTGAGTGTTTTCTTTAGATCTTTCATGGTTTTCATGGGTTTTAACTTCTATTTTGAAGATTTTCAAAGTTTTGAGCAAGTTTTGAGCTTGGAGACCCAAGGAGCTAAATCTCTCCCAACTCCAAGTTAAATCGCCCCTACTCTCGATCTTCAAGAGGTAAGAGTCGATTTCTGAGTTACATTATGTTTTAAACAAGTTTTATGCAAGATTTATGGGTAGAAATGCATGTTAGGGTATATGTTGAACTTATGGGTCTTTGATGCTTTGATGAACAATGTATGTTGGTTTTTGTGTGTTTGTAGTGTTGTAGTTGGGGTATATGATAGTTTGAGACCCCTAGGTGTGATGTATGATGAGTATGCATGTTTTGGTTGAGTCATAGGCATGATTTATGGTTTTGGGAGGCAGGAGGTTCATTTGAACCAAGTTTCTGCCCGTTTGGCAGAAACCAGGTTCGGCAGCCGAAGGAAGTTTCGGCCGCCGAACCCCTCTTGTGGAGGCAGCATTCGGCTGCCGAAGGTGCCCCCGAAAAGAGACTTTCGTCTCTGTCTAGCACTTTCGGCCGCCGAAGGTGCCGCCGAACCTGCCTGACTTTCGTCTCTGGAGGGACTTTCGGCCGCCGAACCTGCCGCCGAAAGTGCCCTGTCCAGCCATTTCATGCATGATTTCCTATGAGCTTTTCATGATGTTTTAGGGGGTTTTTGGGGAGTATATTAGAGTCTTGTTTAAGTATGTTTGGTCCCTCATTTGAGTCCGCCTGTGTAGGTTCGGACCCGAGGAACCGAGGACCCCAGCAGTGATAGCTGCTTCAGAGTATTGTCAGAGCTAGCCAGAGGTGAGTGGAATAACCTTAAGTTTTAAAATAAATGAATATGAATTTTGAGCATGATCCATGCATCATAAATGCCATGAGATATAGTAGGTTGTTTGCATTAGTATTCACGAATATGTTGCATTGCATTTATGATCATGATGTTGATGTGGATTGGTTATTGGATGACCCTTTAGTCCTCATATGATATGATGATGTTATGGCATGATATGGTATGGAAGTCCAGGTTGTACCCATTCTACGTCCCTGGCACGATGTAAGAGAAAGTCCAGGTTGTACCCATTCTACGTCCCTGGCACAGTTGGTCCATATGATATGTTATGATAAGGGAAAGACCGGTTGACCCATTCTACGTCCCGGCACAGTTGGACCTATGTAGAGGACTATAGGTGACAATACCATCCGAGATGTGATTTGTTGTGATGTGTTGCATTCCATGAGAGCATGAAAATTTAATATATTGTTTTCTACTATTCTGCTCACTGGGCTTTGTAGCTCACCCCTCTCCCCTAACCCCAGATGTGCAGGTACAGGGTAGACCAGGAGGTTAGCCAGAGTTTGAAGTATGTCTTATGTTGTAATAGTTAGTTTGTGGACATGACAGTTGTATTATGATGTAATGTAAGAGTTTTCAGTACATTATAGTTATGTTATGTGTAATGATATTGAGGATTAGATATTGTGCTTGACATTATGTATTGAGGTATCCCTTTTATTACATGATCAAAATGTTTTATAATGTTATGGAAGCCAACTCATCTCATGATGTATTTGCCCATTGAGGCATTGTTGAGGTCCCACAGAGGGATCATAATTATGATTATGACTATGTACAGTATATGTTCAGGTTGAGTTGGATGTCTGAAAGAAAGGTTTTTAAATTTTTATGTATTTTCTTGATCATGTATGGGATTAAACAGGTTTCCAGGATGTATGTTTGGCTTGCTACGGGTCCCGGCGGCCTTAAGTCGACCCGGATCCTAGCGCCGGTAGCGGTCCGATTTTCGGGTCGTTACAGAATGGTATCAAAGCCCTAGGTTCATAGGATCGGACCTAGAGTGTCGGGCTCATAGATGTTATAGAAGGTCAAGCACAATAGGAAGGTCATGTCCACTAGGATAGGATGTTGAGTCCTGTCTTGTATGATGATGTGAAATGCCATGACTTTATGCATGTGCAGTAATGATATGCTATGATATGAATGATATGTATATGTGATGAGGGTTCATGTGTGCCCACATGAACCATATGATGCTAATGTTTGTATACGGTTTTTCAGAAAACAGGATGAGAGGAACTCGTCGATCTGCACGATTGACTGGAGTGCCACCTGAGGATGAGGGCACGAGCGCCCGTCCTCCTACATTGCCTAGGGCAATGTCTTGTAGAGCCAACAGAGAAAGGGTGTCAAGGGACCCTAGAAGGTCTTTTGATGCTAGCAGAAGGGGGACAGATAGAGGAGGAAGTTCTTCCGATGTGAGGGAGGTTACAGGAGAGGATCAGAGGAGGGATGGGAACCTGGATGTGAGCATGGAGGAAGAAGGGACAGGGGAGTCTCAGGGAGGCGTTCAGGCCTCGGGGTATGGTTTTCCACCCCATTATCCACCTTTCCCCCAGGGTTCAGGGTATCCGATGGGAGGTACGTCGGATTACTCCAGTTTTAACCCCTACCCTACCTACATGCCCTATCCACCTTTCTACCCACCTTACACGCAGTACCCAGCTTATCCACCCTCACCTTTCTATCCAAACCCGGCAAACCCCACCTCGGGGAATGCTGCACCTCCACCTCCACCACCTACAGAACCAGTAGCCCCGGTTACTCAACCTCCTAGACCTAGCTCAACTGATGGGAGCAAGGTAAAGATGACAGATTACCTCAAGCTAGATGCTCCCAAATACAAGTCAGGGGATGACCCCTTTGAGTATCTGAGAGTAGTGAAGACTATAACTGATGAGCTAGGGGCAAGTGACAGCAGGGCCATTCAGATGGCAGGGTTCACTTTAAAGTGCAAGAAGGCACGGGAATGGTTCAAGTGTTATGTGGACCCGAGACTAGACGGTATGACATGGGAGGAATTTGCGAATGAGTTCGCTGGATGGGCTTTTCCAGACAGTTCTAGAGAACTGAAAATGATTGAGTTTGAGCAACTGAGGCAGTCAGAGCACATGAGTGTAGAGGAGTTCACGGATAAATTCTTGGAGCTATTGCCTTTTTCAGGGCAAGCTCTAGATTCAGATACGAAGAAAGCCAAGAAATATGTTATGAAGCTGCATTCCAGGTACTCCTCGTTGGTTCAGTCAGCTGAGAGAGAAAGTTTCCACACTGTGGTGGATATGGCTCGAAGAATGGAAGCAAGTGCTATAGTTGAGGGGTCAGTGAAGCAGTCAGTGACCCAGTCTTCAGGGGTTAAGACCCCAGGCAGAGGAGGACCAGGTTTCTCTTCTCAGAGCTCAGGAAAGAAGAGGTGGGATAACACCACCAGGAAGTCGAAGAAGAATAAGTTTTGGAACAAGTTGAAATCCGGTCTGGGATTTGGCGGTGGCTCGAGCTCAGGCTTAGATGGTACAGAATGCCAGAGATGTGGAAGACCGCACAGGGGAGTGTGTCGAGCTGGGACTAATACATGTTTCAGATGTGGACAGGAGGGACACATGGCTCGGGATTGTCCTAGAGCGCCTTTTATGGGCCAGCCCCAGCAGACAGCTTCTGGTAGTGTGGCACAGCTAGCAGTTCCAGCCACAACTCAGGGCAGTGGCAGAGGTAGAGGGAGAGGGGCAGCCTCTTCTTCTGGTTCCCGAGGTGAAGGTCCATCAGCTCCAGCCAGGATCTTCACCATGACTCAGCAGGAGGCTAACACATCCAACACCGTGGTGTCAGGTAATCTCGTCATTGGGTGTTCTGATGTGTATGCATTAATGGACCCGGGTGCATCTCATTCATTTATTGCTCCGAGAGCCGTTGAGAGGTTGGGTCTGATAGTCTCTGGGTTAGAGTGTCCCCTATGGGTCAGTGGACCCAAGTGTGACCCGTCAGTGGCAGTGTCAGTCTGCCAGTACAGTCCAGTTTTTATTGAGGGAAGATGCCTCTCCGCCGACCTTGTGGTTCTAGATTTGACAGACTTTGACGTCATTCTAGGGATGGATTGGCTATCTACCCATGGTGCTACCTTGGACTGCAGGGACAAGGTAGTCAGGTTCAGAGATCAGAACGGGTCAGAGGTCGTCTTCAGAGGAGACATGAGGGGCACACCTAGAGGTCTGATATCAGCTCTTCAGGCTCGTAGGTTGCTTAGGAAGGGATGTCAGGGGTACTTAGCTCATGTGAGAGAGCTAGACAGTCAGGTCAGGGAGCCGGCCTCGGTGCCTGTTGTCAGAGAGTTTCAGGATGTCTTTCCTGATGAGCTTCCAGGTTTACCACCTGCTAGGGAGATAGAGTTCGAGATCGAATTGGTGCCTGGAACTAGACCGATCTCTATCCCTCCCTACAGGATGGCCCCAGCAGAGTTAAAGGAGTTGAAAGAACAGTTGCAAGAGCTGGTAGAAAAGGGTTTCATCCGACAGAGTACCTCACCTTGGGGTGCTCCGGTCTTGTTTGTGAGGAAGAAGGATGGATCCCTTAGACTTTGTATCGACTACAGGCAGTTGAACAAAGTCACTACCAAGAATAGGTACCCATTACCTAGGATCGATGATCTATTCGACCAGCTAGCCGGAGCGGGTTGTTTCTCCAAAATAGATCTAAGATCGGGATACCATCAGCTAAGGATAAGGGATGAGGATGTGCCGAAGACAGCCTTCAGGACCAGATATGGGCATTTTGAGTTCCTTGTAATGCCGTTCGGGTTAACCAACGCCCCTGCCGCATTCATGGATCTCATGAACAGAGTGTTTAGTCAGTACCTGGATCACTTCGTTATTGTCTTCATAGACGATATCTTAGTGTATTCCAGGAATGCAGAGGAGCATGCCCATCATCTGCGGTTGGTCTTGCAGACTTTGAGGGAACATGGCTTGTATGCCAAGTTCTCTAAATGTGAATTCTGGCTGAGGAGCATTTCGTTCTTGGGGCATGTAGTGTCAGAGAATGGTATAGAGGTAGACCCCAAGAAGACAGAAACTGTGGCTAACTGGCCTAGACCCACTTCAGTGACGGAGATCAGGAGTTTCTTGGGTTTGGCAGGTTACTACAGGAGGTTTGTTCAGGACTTCTCAAAGATAACAGCTCCTCTAACCAGGTTAACCAGGAAGAATCAGAAATTTCTGTGGACCGACCAGTGCGAGGAGAGTTTTGAAGAGCTTAAGAAGAGGTTGACTTCAGCACCAGTTTTAGCTCTGCCATCTAGTGATGAAGACTTTACAATCTTTTGTGATGCGTCCCGTGTGGGACTGGGTTGTGTACTAATGCAGAATGAGAGGGTGATCGCTTATGCTTCTAGGCAGCTGTAGAAGCATGAGTTGAATTACCCCACGCATGACCTAGAGATGGCAGCAGTAATCTTTGCACTCAAGATGTGGAGGCACTACCTCTATGGGGTGAAATGTGAGATCTTTACAGATCATAAGAGCCTGCAGTACATCTTGAGTCAGAGGGATCTGAATTTGAGGCAGAGGAGATGGGTGGAGCTGCTGAGTGACTATGATTGCAAGATTCAGTATCATCCGGGTAAGGCGAATGTCGTGGCAGACGCCCTAAGCCGGAAGTCACTAGGCAGTTTATCCCACATATCGGCAGAGAGGAGGCCAGTGGTGAAGGAGTTCTACAAGCTTATTGAGGAAGGTCTACAGATGGAGTTGTCTGGTACAGGTGCCTTGGTGGCCCAGATGAGAGTGGCACCCGTGTTTCTGGAGCAGGTGGCTCAGAAACAGCATGAGGACCCGGAGTTAGTGAAGATTGCCAGGACTGTTCAGTCAGGCAATGATAGTGAGTTCAGATTCGACAGTAAGGGGATCCTCCGCTATGGGAGCAAACTATGTGTACCAGATGACATAGGGCTAAAAGGAGACATTATGAGAGAGGCTCATAATGCGAGATACAGCATTCACCCCGGAGCCACCAAGATGTATCAAGATCTAAAGAAGGTTTATTGGTGGCCAGCTATGAAGAAAGAAGTGGCACAATTTGTGTCAGCCTGCGAAGTGTGTCAGAGGGTGAAGCTGGAACATCAGAAGCCGGCTGGAATGCTTAACCCGCTACCTATTCCAGAATGGAAATGGGAAAATATAGCTATGGACTTCATAGTGGGGTTACCGGCGGCGTCCAACAGAGTGGACTCCATATGGGTGATTGTGGACAGACTCACCAAATCTGCTCACTTCATTCCTGTCAGGAGTGGCTACTCTGTGGACAAGTTGGCGCAGGTATATGTGGATGAGATCGTCAGGCTGCATGGGGTTCCTGTTTCGATAGTGTCAGATAGAGGGCCCCAGTTCACCTCCACATTTTGGCGGAGTCTGCAGAATGCCATGGGTACTAGGTTGGATTTCAGTACTGCCTTCCACCCCCAGACTGATGGACAGTCAGAAAGGACCATCCAGACTATCGAGGATATGCTCAGAATGTGTGTGCTGGACTTTGGCGGTTCTTAGAGGCAGCATCTACCTTTGGTGGAGTTTGCCTACAACAACAGCCATCATGCTAGTATCGGGATGGCTCCATATGAAGCTTTGTACGGAAGGAAGTGCAGATCACCTGTTTGCTGGGAGGAAGTTGGAGAAAGGGCCTTGGCAGGGCCTGAACTAGTAGAGATCACCAGCAGGGTGGTACCCATAATCAGAGAGAGAATCAAGACTGCTGCCAGCAGACAGAAGAGCTATGCAGACGTCCGCAGGAGACAGTTAGAGTTTCAGGAGGGGGATCTGGTATTGCTCAAGGTGTCTCCAATGAAAGGAGTGGTTCGCTTCGGGAAGAAAGGTAAACTAGCCCCACGATACATCGGACCCTTTGAAATCTTGCAAAAGATTGGGAATGTGTCGTACAAGCTGGATTTGCCTGCTTCGATGGAAAGAATCCATCCGGTTTTCCATGTTTCAATGTTGAGGAAGTTTGTGTCAGATCCGAGCAAGGTTCTTAGTGAGCCTGATGTGGAGGTCCAAGAGGATCTCACCTATGTTGAACAGCCAGTACGGATCATAGACACCCAGATCAGAAAGTTAAGAAACAAGGAAATCCCGATGGTGAAAGTCCTGTGGAACCACCACAACTTGGAAGAATGCACCTGGGAGACACGGGAGTCTATGCTCCAGCAGTACCCTCATCTCTTTTAAGGTTAGATCCCTACGTGTTTATGTGCCTTGTATGTATGTTATGTTTTATGCCATGCTTTGTGTGCTAGTTGAGGTACATTCGGGGACGAATGTTCTTAAGGGGGGGAGAATGTAATACCCGGCTAGACTCCGGTATCGGAATTCCTATCGTCCGGTGGAATCTCGGATGTCGGAGACCTCTAGAAGGGTAGAATCATGTTTTATAAAAATGTTTTCATGTTTTAATGGTTTTAAGTATGAAATTAAATGAGTTTTTGCATGAAAAGTCCTTGGAGGAAAACCCAGGTTCGGCCGCCGAAAATCAAGTTCAGCCGCCGAACGTGCATGCGTTTTGGAGGCACGTTAGGCCCCCGAAAGCATGAGTGAGGACAGTCCAGGTTCGGCCGCCGAAAGTCAAGTTCGGCCGCCGAACATTTTGCATGGATGCGGAGGCACATTCGGCCCCCGAACGTGGCCTGGCCAGCCACTATAAAAGGGTCTCTTTGGTCCGCACGGGCGAGCTTTTTCTTCCCCATTGTCGGCCAAGGTGAGTCTCCACCGCTCCTCCCTCAATCTTAAGTGTTTTCTTTAGATCTTTCATGGTTTTCACGGGTTTTAACTTCTATTTTGAAGATTTTCAAAGTTTTGAGTAAGTTTTGAGCTTGGAGACCCAAGGAGCTAAATCTCTCCCAACTCCAAGTTAAATCGCCCCTACTCTCGATCTTCAAGAGGTAAGAGTCGATTTCTGAGTTACATTATGTTTTAAACAAGTTTTATGCAAGATTTATGGGTAGAAATGCATGTTAGGGTATATGTTGAACTTATGGGTCTTTGATGCTTTGATGAACAATGTATGTTGGTTTTTGTGTGTTTGTAGTGTTGTAGTTGGGGTATATGATAGTTTGAGACCCCTAGGTGTGATGTATGATGAGTATGCATGTTTTGGTTGAGTCATAGGCATGATTTATGGTTTTGGGAGGCAGGAGGTTCATTTGAACCAAGTTTCTGCCCGTTTGGCAGAAACCAGGTTTGGCAGCCGAAGGAAGTTTCGGCCGCCGAACCCCTCTTGTGGAGGCAGCATTCGGCTGCCGAAGGTGCCCCCGAAAAGAGACTTTCGTCTCTGTCTAGCACTTTCGGCCGCCGAAGGTGCCGCCGAACCTGCCTGACTTTCGTCTCTGGAGGGACTTTCGGCCGCCGAACCTGCCGCCGAAAGTGCCCTGTCCAGCCATTTCATGCATGATTTCCTATGAGCTTTTCATGATGTTTTAGGGGGTTTTTGGGGAGTATATTAGAGTCTTGTTTAAGTATGTTTGGTCCCTCATTTGAGTCCGCCTGTGTAGGTTCGGACCCGAGGAACCGAGGACCCCAGCAGTGATAGCTGCTTCAGAGTATTGTCAGAGCTAGCCAGAGGTGAGTGGAATAACCTTAAGTTTTAAAATAAATGAATATGAATTTTGAGCATGATCCATGCATCATAAATGCCATGAGATATAGTAGGTTGTTTGCATTAGTATTCACGAATATGTTGCATTGCATTTATGATCATGATGTTGATGTGGATTGGTTATTGGATGACCCTTTAGTCCTCATATGATATGATGATGTTATGGCATGATATGGTATGGAAGTCCAGGTTGTACCCATTCTACGTCCCTGGCACGATGTAAGAGAAAGTCCAGGTTATACCCATTCTACGTCCCTGGCACAGTTGGTCCATATGATATGTTATGATAAGGGAAAGACCGGTTGACCCATTCTACGTCCCGGCACAGTTGGACCTATGTAGAGGACTATAGGTGACAATACCATCCGAGATGTGATTTGTTGTGATGTGTTGCATTCCATGAGAGCATGAAAATTTAATATATTGTTTTCTACTATTCTGCTCACTGGGCTTTGTAGCTCACCCCTCTCCCCTAACCCCAGATGTACAGGTACAGGGTAGACCAGGAGGTTAGCCAGAGTTTGAAGTATGTCTTATGTTGTAATAGTTAGTTTGTGGACATGACAGTTGTATTATGATGTAATGTAAGAGTTTTCAGTACATTATAGTTATGTTATGTGTAATGATATTGAGGATTAGATATTGTGCTTGACATTATGTATTGAGGTATCCCTTTTATTACATGATCAAAATGTTTTATAATGTTATGGAAGCCAACTCATCTCATGATGTATTTGCCCATTGAGGCATTGTTGAGGTCCCACAGAGGGATCATAATTATGATTATGACTATGTACAGTATATGTTCAGGTTGAGTTGGATGTCTGAAAGAAAGGTTTTTAAATTTTTATGTATTTTCTTGATCATGTATGGGATTAAACAGGTTTCCAGGATGTATGTTTGGCTTGCTACGGGTCCCGGCGGCCTTAAGTCGACCCGGATCCTAGCGCCGGTAGCGGTCCGATTTTCGGGTCGTTACACCCATGACCAGACTGACTAAGAAGAACTAAAGGTTTGTGTGGACCGACCAGTGCGAAGAAAGCTTTGAGGAGCTCAAGAAGAGGTTGACTTCAGCACCAGTGTTAGCTCTGCCATCTAGTAATGAAGACTTCTCAGTCTATTGTGATGCGTCCCGTATGGGACTGGGTTGTGTGCTAATGCAGAATGAAAGGTCACGGGCTGTGAGCGGTAACAGGGCCGGTCGAAAGGGGCCGGGCTGTTACAACTGTTCAGTCAGGCAAGGATAGTGAGTTCAGATTCGACAGCAAGGGGATCCTCCGCTATGGAAACAGATTATGTGTACCAGATGACGTAGGGCTGAAGGGAGACATTATGAGGGAAGCTCATAATGCCAGGTACAGTGTTCACCCTGGAGCCACCAAAATGTATCAAGATCTGAAGAGAGTGTATTGGTGGCCAGCTATGAAGAGAAAGTGGCACAGTTTGTGTCAGCCTGCGAGGTATGTCAAAGGGTGAAGCTGGAACATCAGAAGCCGGCTGGAATGCTCAACCCGCTACCTATTCCAGAGTGGAAATGGGAGAACATAGCTATGGACTTCGTGGTGGGGCTACCGGCGACGTCCAACAGATTGGACTCCATATGGGTGATTGTGGACAGACTCACCAAATCTGCTCACTTCATCCCTGTCAGGAGTGGCTATTCTGTGGACAAGTTGGCGCAGGTGTATGTTGATGAGATCATCAGGCTGCATGGGGTTCCTGTTTCAATAGTATCTGATCGAGGGCCCCAGTTCATCTCCAGGTTTTGGCAGAGTCTGCAGAACGCTATGGGTACCAGGTTGGATTTTAGCACTGCTTTCCATCCACAGACGGACGGACAATCAGAGAGGACCATCCAGACAATAGAGGATATGCTCAGAATGTGTGTGCTGGATTTTGGCGGTTCTTGGAGGCAGCATCTACCTTTAGTGGAGTTTGCCTACAACAATAGCCATCATGCCAGCATAGGGATGGCCCCATATAAAGCTTTGTATGGAAGGAAGTGCAGGTCGCCTGTCTGTTGGGAAGAAGTTGGAGAAAAGGCCTTGGCAGGGCCTAAGCTAGTAGAGATCACCAGCAGAGTGGTGCCCATCATCAGAGAAAGAATCAAGATTGCTGCAAGTAGGCAAAAGAGTTATGCAGACATCCGCAAAAGGCAAGTAGAGTTTCAGGAGGGGGATTTGGTGTTGCTCAAGGTGTCTCCAATGAAAGGGGTGATTCGGTTCGGGAAGAAGGGTAAGCTAGCTCCACGGTACATCGGACCCTTTGAAGTCTTGCAAAAGGTTGGGAATGTATCGTACAAGCTGGACTTACCTGCTTCAATGGAAAGAATCCATCCGGTTTTCCATGTTTCTATGTTGAGAAAATTCGTGTCAGATCCGTGCAAGGTTCTTAGTGAGCCTGATGTGGAGATCCAAGAGGATCTCACCTATGTTGAACAGCCAGTATGGATCCTAGACACCCAGATCAGAAAGCTAAGGAACAAGGAAATTCCGATGGTGAAAGTCCTTTGGAATCACCACAACATCGAAGAGTGTACCTGGGAGACACGGGAGTCCATGCTCCGGCAATATCCTCATCTCTTCTAAGGTAAGTTTTATGTGCTTTGTAGGTATGTTCATGTTTGTTGCTTTGCTTATGTGTTTGGTGAACATTCAGGGACAAATGTTCTTAAGGGGGGGAGAATGTAATACCCGGCTAGACTCCGGTATCGAAATTCCTACCGTCCGGTGGAATCTCGGATGTCGGAAACCTCTAGAAGGGTAAAATCATGTTTTTATAAAATGTTTTGATGTATTTTATGATTTTAAGTAAAAACGAAGTTGAGTTTTTAAATGAAAATAGCCTTGGAGGAAGACCCAGGTTCGGCCGTCGAATCCCAAGTTCGGCCGCCGAACGTGCATGCGTTTCGGGAGTGCTTTAGGCCCCCAAAAGCATAAGTGAGGGAAGTCCAGGTTCGGCCGCCGAACCTTATGTTCGGCCGCCAAACATGGCATGCATGCGGAGGCACGTTAGGCCCCCGAAAGTGGCCTGGCCAGCCACCTATAAAAGGGTCTCCTTGTTCGAATGGGCGAGCTTTTCTCCCCGTTTTCGGCCAAGGTGAGTTCTCCGCCGTCCCTCATCGATTTTGAGCTTCTTCCTTCGAATTTTCATGATTTTCTTATGAGTTTTCACTTGGTTTGAAGATCTTTGAACAAAAGAGCAAGTTTGGAAGCTTGGAGACCAAAGAGTGGATTTCTCCCTACCTCCAAGCTAGGATCGTCTTTCCTCTCGATCTTCAAGAGGTAAGCTTAGATCCAACCTTTCTTGCATGTTTTAAACAAGTTTTATGAAGATCTATGGGGTAGAAATGCATGTTAGGTTATTGTTATGTTTATGGGTTTATGTATGAACAATGTGGGTTGTTTGATGTGTTGTAGTTGGGGTTAGGATAGTTTGAAGCCCCTAGGAGCTTGTATGCTTGAGTATGCATGTTGTAGAATAGGAAAATGCATGATTGAGTGAGTTGGAAGGCATTTGTGCATGTTGGAGCCGGGTTTTTGCCCTTTGGGAGAAACCAGGTTCGGCAGCCGAAGGGACTTTCGGCCGCCGAAGGTACTTTCAGCCGCCGAACCTGCCTGTGGAGGCAACTTTCGGCTGCCGAAGCCTGCCCCCGAAAGTAGACTTTCGTCTCTGGAGGGGACTTTCGGCCGCCGAAGGTGCCGCCGAACATGTATGAGTTTCGTCTCTGGAGGGAACCTTCGGCCACCGAAAGTGCCGCCGAAGGTGCATGACTTTCGGCTCTTGAGAGACTTTCGGCCGCCGAACATGCCGTCGAAAGTGCCCTGTTCAGCCCTCCTTTGCATGAATTCCTTGATTGTTTTAAGGTATTTTAGGGGTTTTTTGGGGGATATTTTTAGAGTTATGTTTATGTATGTTAGGTTCCTCATTTGAGTCCACCTGTGTAGGTTCGGACCCGAGGAACCGAGGACCCCAGCAGTGAGTTCAGCTGCTTCGGTGTTTGTCAGAGTCAGCCAGAGGTGAGTGGAACTAAACTTAATCTTTTAAATTGAGAAATTAAATGTTTTTATCATGCTTCATGCATCATGATTATGCAATAGGATGATTGCATTAGATTTCACGAATATGTTGCATCGCATTCTTTGTTGTTGATGTGGGTGAATGTTGAATGACCCAATTAGTCCCTGAGGAAAGACTAGGACCCCATTCTACGGCCTGGCACGGAAATGAAAGACCAGGACCCCATTCTACGGCCTGGCACGGATATGGGACTCGAAGACCAGGTGCCTAGAGGAGGCCCTGGGGCAATGGTAAGTAATGTATGATATGACAGGAAGACCAGGACCCCATGCTACGGCCTGGCACGAAATGATGCTGGGACTATTTGGTGACAAGTTCACCCAACCCTTGATGTGAATTGTCTGAGTTATGATGCATTTCATGTGAGCATGTTTGTTAACATGTTTTTATGGTTCTACTCACTGGGCTTGTTAGCTCACCCCTCTCCCTTAACCCCCAGGTTTGCAGGTACAGGATAGAGCAGGAGGTCGGATAGAGTAAAGTCTTAGTCATGTAATAGCTCGTAGTGGACATGATGGATATTGTAATGTAATGTTGAGTTATGTAATGTAATGATGATATTGAGGTTTAGAAGTGTGCTTGACCATAGTATGTTGTAAATCCCTTTTTAGATACATGATCTTAAATGTTTATGGATGATTATGTTTAACCAAACTTAATGCATGATTATGTCACCCCATTGGAGCATTGATGAGGACTCCAAGGTGGGGTTAATATTAATGACTATGTTAATGCATGCACAGGTTGAGTTTGGTTCATGAATGAAAAAGAAAAGTTCAATTTTTTTATGTATGTTGTTGATCATGTATAGGATTAAACAGGTATTCAGAATGTATGTTTGGCTTGCTACGGGTCCCGGCGGCCTTAAGCCGATCTGGATCCTAGCGGCGGTAGCGGTCTGATTTTCGGGTCGTTACAAGAAGTATCGACTGTCACATGGACATATGCCCATATTTAACCCTTAACCCAATTCATTCTTTCATTATGATACTACAAATAAAAACAAGCCTTCAACCAGAAATATCTCAAGACCATTGAAAAGATAGATTAATTCTATTCACGATCCTCAATCTATCATCACATACAAAACTTGATATTATCCTCAATATCAATGAAAGAAAAAAAGTAAGCAAACACACACACAAAAAAGAATGAAACAGATAATGAAAATATAAACATAAACTAGAATGTAAACATACAAGAGCACAAAAAGGAAAAGTTATAGAACTCTTTTAGATGATGTTGAAAATGCTCTCCCAAAATATCATCTATAATTTTATGCAATCATTGAAGATTATATGCATTTTCCATCTCTATTTAGTTAACCTTGGCATCCATTCTACCCAATTATGCTTGTTGTTTCTTACTCTTTATCCTTGAAGAAACAATCGAGAAGATGAAGAGGCATTGCTAATCTTAAAAGGTAGACAAAAAGATTAGAGTGATGTAAAGACTTGATGCCAAATTCTCAGATCTCTAATGGAATCTCCTTTGAAATTTAGAATTTTAGGCTGCAAATACTAGATAAAAGTAAAAAAGTATTTCTTTAAGCTGCCTTTTATTTTAAGGGTTTTGACAAATAATTTTAATTTTCAAAGTCTTCAATTTAGGACTTTCAATTACCTATGATGCCATTTTCGACTGCTAAAATTTCCCTTAATAGTAAGAATATTTTATTGCACTCTTACAAAATGGAAAGTAAACACTCCATTTTCTATTCTCAAGCTGAGAAATCCTATCTTTTTACAATCGTTTAAAGTTCTATCTCAAATTAGCAAATTTTCATGTGGTTTTGATCATGGTATCATAAGATTTAAACTTTGAAGAAGTTTGATACCAAGGCATTGCTGGACAATGGCGCAAATCAAAACTTGGTGTCCAGTGATGTGGCTGCCTAAATGTAGCTGAAACTTTTCAAGGAAATAGGATGGATGAGAGCTGTGGATCAGCCAGCTAAATCATTGCTAGGTGTGGCACATGGTGTTCCCATAGAGATTGGCTCTTGGCATGGGAGTATTAATCTGAATGTGGTTGAACTGAAAGACTATCACATGGTGATTGGACTAGATTTCATGGAGAAGGTACTACCTCTGTCCTTCACTGAAGATGGGTGTATTCAATTCAAAAGTGGTGGCATGGACTATAAAGTTGTTGTTGAACGAATCCCTGTTGGTGCAAGAATCCTTTCGGCAATGCAAGTTTCAAAAGGAGTGAAGAGAGGGGAGGAGACATATCTTGTGGCTTACAAGGACGAATGTATGATTTCCAACTCACTTTCTGTCCCTAATGAAATTGTGTCAATTCTGGATGAGTTTATGAATGTGATGCCACCCGAGCTGCCCAAGAAATTACCACCAAGGAGAGGAATGGATCATGCCATTGAATTGGAGCCTGGTGCTAGGCCTCCTGCCAAGGCCTCCTGCCATGGTCCCTTATCGAATGGCATCCCCAGAACTTGAAGAATTGAAGAAATAGCTTAAGGAGCTGCTGGATGCAGGGTAAATTCAGCCATCAAAGGCGCCCTATGGTGCCCCGGTGCTATTTTAAAAGAAATATGATGGGAGCTTAAGGATGTGCATTGACTACCGGGCCCTAAACAAAGTAACAATAAAAAACAAGTATCCCATACCATTAGTGGATGATCTGTTTGATAAATTGGGCAAAGCTCAGTGGTTCTCTAAACTGGATTTACGGTATGGGTATTAGCAAGTGCGGATTGCCAAAGGAGATGAGGAAAAGACCACTTGTGTTACAAGGTACGGTTCCTATGAATTTCTTGTGATGCTATTTGGCTTAACAAACGCACCTGCTACTTTCTGCACATTGATGAACATAATTTTTCACCCATATATGGACAAGTTTGTGATAGTCTACTTGGATGACATTGTTGTCTAGAGTATCTTTACAAGATTACATTCAACATCTTAAACTTGTGTTCCAAATTCTACGTGAAAATGAGCAGTATGTAAAGCCAGAAAAATGCTCATTTGTCCAACCAGAAGTTATGTTTCTGGGACACAAGATTGCTAGTGGCCAACTCAGCATGGACTCAGCCAAGGAGAAGGCAATTATGGAGTGGGAACCACCTATGATTGTGTTGCGATTGCGGTCATTCCTTAGGTTGGTGAACTACTATAGAAGATTCATCCAAGGGTATTCCAAGAGGACAACCCTCTTGACTGATTTGCTGAAGAAAAACATCACAAGGGAGTGGGATGAGTGACTGTGCGGTTGTCGAAGCTGGTAAAAAAATAACCTTTTTGGTTATCAACAATTTTACAACTGCAAATAGTGGCAAAATGATCGAATCCACAAGGAATTGATACTTACCTAATTTCCTTATCAAGACCAAGTAAATAAAATGAAGTAAAATAAAAGGGGGGTTTTGAGATTGATTGAATTAAACTAATACTGAAAGAAATAAAGTAAAGCAAATAATTAAAGTAAAGAAATTCAATAATGAGAAAAGCTCTAGTTGAAGAATTGGATCCACTTCAGTTGTTAGGATTGATCACTGATACTTAGGTTCCTTTATTTGATTCAATAAATTAGTTATGGAGGTGGAAGACGCTTCTTACCACCATATCCCTCCTTAAACATAAATCCATTAGGGAACGTCCTCTAATTAATTACTAATCAATAAGTTGCCAAGGAACGTCCTTGGGCCTTTGGCATCTAACAACTGTCAATTGCATTAAGAAATAGAGAGACCTAATTCTAGCTACCCCAATGTATGGTGATTTTGCTAGATCATGCAATTTCCTTAGTTTTCACACCAAGAGTTACTTGTGTTTGAATAATCCAAGCAATTACGGACTTAAAACTATCCAAACTAACAGATTATTACTTTGCAATCAAGAATCAATGGGTCCTATTGATCTAAACAACAAAGCAACAATGGAATTAAGCATGAAATTCCATAAATATTGATAAACAAAAGATAAACGATGTATGTTCAGATCTCCCGGTGCCTTTTCTTATCACAAAAAAGGTGGGGAATGTGTTTTATCAAGTTGAGTTGCCACCATAATTGAAGATTCATCCAGTTTTTCATGTAAGATTTCTTAAACCTTACCATGAACACCATGAGGATCCAAGCAGGGGTCAATCTCATAGGGCACCACCAACGATGGTAACCTCATTTGATCGTGAAGTGGAGGAAATGTTGGCAGATCGGATAATTAGGCAACGGGAGATCTCGAATTACATCGAATTTTTTATTAAAAGGAAAGGACTGCTAGACACCGAAATGAGTTGGGAGAAGGAGGCTGAATTGAAGCAGTTCAAGCAGTAAATTGATGCCTACAAAGCAAAGGAAACTGGACGAGGGTGTCAAGAGCTTTGGTGGGGGAGATTGTCAACCTCCAAATTTTGCCCCACAAAAATTCTACAAGGAGGAAGACTGAAACAACCATAGGTGAGTGGCAGGCCGCTGGAAGCTGGCAGGCCGCTAGATGTTGGCAGGCTGCTAGGAGCTGGTAGGCAGCTGGAGGTTGGCAGGCCATTGGGAATGATAGGCCACTGGGAGAAAGCACCGCAGGATGGGCTGTGCGCGCAAGGAACATGCTGGTAGACTCCTGGGAGCTAGTAGGCCGCGGGAGGCTGGCAGGCTACTGGGAATGATAGGCCGCTGGGAGAAAGCACCGCAGGATGGGCTGTGCGCTCAAGGAACTGGGTATGCTGATTGGGCTGCCAAGCACAGGCACTGGCCATCCATGGGCTGGATACGAGGAAGTCCACTCAAGGGCTACTGGGCCGTTCTCTGTGGTAGACCTACGAATCCAGCAAGACTGCCAGGCTGGGGAAGATTCTAAAATTGGGGCAAGCTTGACCAACAGACCAAGACTGCTAGGCTGGGGAAGATTCTAGAATTGGGGAAGTTTAACCAGCAGACCATTAGGGGTGTAATCGAATCGATTCGAGCCGAGTTTTGTAAAACTCGAGCTCGTTTATTAAAAAATTTTATAAGCTCAAGCTCGAGCTCGAGCTCGAGCTCGACTCGAGCTCTAATATTGAGTTCGAGCTCGACTCAAAAATTAAATACTATAATCGAGTTCGATTCGAGTTCGACTCGTGAAAAGCTCGTTTAAACTAATAGCAAGCCTAATTGAAAGTCGAGCTCAAAAACTCGATTAAAAAGCTCGTTTAAACTAATAACGAGTCTAATTCAAGGTCGAGCTCGAAAGCTCGATTAAAAAACTTGTTAACAAAACTTAATTAATTTAAATTTTAAATATTAAAATTTTAAACTAAAAAATCAAAAGAAACTTTAATAAAATTAAATATAATTTAATTAAAGTCTAAATTTTAATAAAATTAAATATAATTTAATTAAAGTCTACTATAACTAAATCCTTAATTTAAAATACAATAAAAAGTAAAATTTTTATTTAGAGAGGAGATTTATCTCTCCATCTCTATAAGTTTCTGATATGGAATAGGGGATATTGTTTCAGTAACTTTCAATACTTCATATGTAAAATAACGAGGAAAATAACGGGAGTGATTTTACGAAAGTGTATTTGTGATACAGTGAAAGATAGTTTTTCAAAAGTTTTGGATTATGTTGCCAGTCACAATAAATGATTAAATTTTTTTATTATTTAAATTTTAATATTTAAATCTTTTATTTTTTTTATTATTTAGGTTTTAATATTTGAATATTTATTTATAATATCAAATAATATTTATTATTCAAATATTAATTATAAACTTTTAATTAATTATATAAAATATATTTAATATAAGATTAACTATATAATACTAAATTTAATAATTATTTATTTAAATATTTATATTACATGAAAAATTAATTAAAAATATATAATAAATATATAAATCCATATATAAACGGTCTATTCAGATGAGAGAGAAGTGTTTTTTTTTTAAATTATATAGTTCTTTTTAAATTATATAGTTTTAATTAAATATATATAATTTTATTGTTAGTATCAATAGATATTTTTATATAAAATCTATTGATATATTATAATTGATTATTCATATATTATCATTTTATTTTTCATATATCATTATTTATTTTTATTTAAATATATAATTTATATTAAATTATTTCATTGTATAAAAAATACTCTACATATAATATAAATATAAAATATTACATAAAATAAATATATTAATATAAGTATAATCAATTTAAATTATATAATTATATATATACATTATATTCAAATTTTATCAATAGAATTATAGTGATTTATATTTAAATTATATAAAAATTTTAATTTATAAAATTAAGCGAATAATATTAATTAGAAAAATAATCATACAAATATATATATAAACATATGAAAGTAATAATAACAATAATTTATTAAGAGATTTAATCGTTTAAAAAGAGTGTCTACACATATAGTGAAAAATAAATATATAAATTAATAATATAATTATATAATTAAGAGATAGAAATATAAAAAATAACAATATATATGGTGAATAGATTAAGTGGCTTAGAGGTGTAATCGAATCGACCTGAGTTTCTTAACGAGCCTGCTCGACGAGCATCTTAACGAGTCTGTTCACGAGTCCCTTAATGAGTCTGTTCACGAGTCCCTTAACGAGCCTGTTCACGAGTCTCTTAACAAGTCAACTCTCGAATCATAACGAGCCAAATACTACGGAGCTCAAGTTTGGCTCGTTTAATAAACGAGCCTAAAAATTAAGCTCGAGTTTGGCTCATTTAGAAATCGAATTGAGCAGGATTGAGCTTTTATCGAGCTGAGTCTCGAATAGCTCACGAATAGCTTGGTTCGTTTACAGCCCTACAAACCATCTAGCTTCTCAAGAACATAGCTGGCAGGGAATTTCTCCAAGAAGCCTTAAATAATGGGGGGTCTTAGCTTATAAATAGGGAGTCCCATGAATTTGTAAATAACAAGTAGAATATTATAGATTACTTGCATTAAGAAAGCTCTTGTAATCTGTACAGCCATTCTATTGAAATATACTTCCTCTTTGTGCACTTCTCTTTTCCTTTGCAAGTGTGTGATTGTCCCTATTTGTTCCATGTATTGTTGTTTGGTTGGATAGGCTTACTTGTGTTGGTTTTGGAGAGAACAAGCTCACAAGTGCCGCACATTAGCAAGCTAAAAAGTCTTGAGTACTGTGCCTATGTGGCATTTGAACAGACCCCAATGAGGTTATAGCCTGCCAAGTTCAGCCTATCGAAGAGTCTTGCCACGCTTACTGGTTTCGCCCTGCCTTGGGCTCATCAGGGGAGCGGCTCCAACCCTAGACCAGTGTATGCAGGAATGATGATCCCACACACAACGACCCTTCTAAGCAACTTTCCACCCAATCTTCACGGCAACATCTTTGCAACCCATCCAGAAAGTACAACAACTTCACATCATCGGGCAGCTGTGGGGCTTCCAGCATGAAGGAGGAGTACTCCCGAATATATTCCTTAATCGACCCCATTTGCTTTAGATTTCGAAGCTTCTTCATAGCCAATTCCTTAGCATTTATGGCGTAGAATTACCTTTTAAACTCTCCCTTGAATGCCTCCCACATTTCTAAGGCAGCTTGTCCCCTTTTTGTTTCAACACAACGACACCTCCACCAAAGTGCAGCATCGTGCTCAAGATAAAGGGTGCAAGTGTTAATCTTTGCAACATCATCATTTAGATTGATAGCACTGAAATACTTCTCCATGTGCCAAATAAAATTGTAAATTCTTTAGCATCACTCTTACTTCCATATTTTGGTGGTTCAGGGACTTTGATCTTAGGGGCAGTAGCAACAGTTGGGACAATAGCACCCCTTGCTACTTCCTTCGATTTCCCCCTCTTCTGAGGCTGAGTTCGAGTCTCCTCATGCCCTCTCTCTTCAATCACGTCAGTGAGATTGCTAGCTTTTGCATCCTTGCTAGACATGGTTACACTTCTACCAACCGAATGCAACCAGACTCTAATACCACGTGTCAGAGGCACTTGACTGTGCGGTTGTCGAAGCTGGTCAAAAATAACCTTTTTGGTTATTAACAATTTTACAACTGCAGATAGTGGCAAAAGGATCGAATCCACAGGGAATTGATACTTACCTATTTTCCTTATCAACTAAAAGTAAATAAACTAAAAGTAAATAAACTAAAAGTAAAATAAAAAGGGGGGTTTTGAGATTGATTGAATTAAACTAATACTGAAAGCAATAAAATAAAGCAAATAATTAAAGTAAAGGAATTCAAATATGAGAAAAGCTCTAGTTGAAGAATTGGATCCACTTCAGTTGCTGGGATTGATCATTGATACTTAGGTTCCTTTGTTTGATTTAATAAATTAGTTATGAAGATGGAAAAACGCTTCTCACCACCATATCTCTCCTTAAGCATAAATTAATTAGGGAACGTCCTCTAACCAATCACTAATCAACAAGTTGCCAACGAACGTCCTTGGGCCTTTGGCATCTAACAACTGTCAATTGCATTAAGAAATAGAGAGACCTAATTCTAGCTACCCAAACGCATGGTGATATCGCTAGATCATGCAATTTCCTTAGTTTTTACACCAAGAGTTACTTGTGTTTGAATAATCCAAGCAATTACGGACTTAAAACTATCCAAACTAACAAATTATTACCTTGCAATCAAGATTCAATTGGCCTTATTGATCTAAATAACAAAGCAACAATGGAATTAAGCATGAAATTGCATAAATATGGAAAAACAAAAGATAAACAATGTATATTCAGATCTCCCAATCCATAAGACAACTAAAGTTTCAACCAATCTTCAACTAGAAATAAAGGTTTCAGCCACTCATGGCTGAAACAAAACCAAAAAAAGAAAGGAAAGAAGAAGAGAAGAAGTGGCCGAATGGCCTTGGAGTGCAAAGGGAGGTGCGGCGGCTTGCAAGAGTGAAGATGGGTGAGAGCTCTCTTGGACGGCTCCTTATGATGATCTTTTGTAGTGTTTATGTGCTGCCCTAGCTCTTCCTTACTGCCCAAGTATGCTGCCCAAGTCCAACTTGCTACCCAAGTTTGCATTGATGAGGTGGAGCCTTCTTTTAAATTTTGAATTTTGAATGTGTATCTCCTTGAGATTTGGCTTCTTGAATAAGCTGATTTTTGAATTTTGAATGCTCTTGAAGATTTGAAATTTGAATTTCAAATTACTTTCCTTATTTATCTCCTCTTCAGTTGCAACTTGGCATCCTTGTTCTCCTTTGTTCCATTTTAGGCAGTTTTAAGAGCATTTTCTCCAAATTACCTCTTTACACCATTTTCTGCAAAATAAGATCAGACTCACAAAATTAGGCAGAAAAAATATAAATTAACATTAATAATATCATGATAAAATGGTCTAAATTTGGACTGATCAGCGCTCTTGAGCACTGCACCTATGCGGCACTTGGACAGGCCCCAACAAGGTTATAGCTTGCCAAGTTTAGCCTATCGAAAAGTCTTGCCATGCTGACTGATTTTGCCCTGCCTTGGGCTTATGGGAGGAGCGACTCTAGCCCACGACCAGTGTATGCAGGAATGGTGATCCCACACACAATGGCCCTTCTGAACAACTCCCCACCCAATCTTCACGGCAACATTTTCCCCAGCATGGTGTTGCACATCCCCTAAATTTATGAACTGCAGCACTTGGACAGGCCCCAACGAGGTTATAGCCTACCAAGTTCAGCCTATCAAGGAGTCTTGCCACACTGACTGGTTTCACCCTGCCTTGGGCTCATCAAGGGAGTGGCTCCAGCCCACAACCAGTGTATGCAGGAATGGTGATCCCACACACAATGGCCCTTTTGAGCAACTCCCCACTCAATCTTCACGGCAACATCTTCCCCAGCATGGTATTGCACATTCCCAGAATTTATGGACTGCGGCACTTGGATAGGCCCTAACAAGGTTATAGCTTGCCAAGTTCATCCTATCGAGGAGTCTTGCCACATTGACTGGTTTCGTCCTGCCTTGGGCTCATCAGGGGAGTAGTTCTAGCCCCCGACCAGTGTATGTAGGAATGGTGATCGCACACACAATGGCCCTTTTGAGCAACTCCCCACCCAATCTTCACGGCAACATCTTCCCTAGCATGGTGTTGCATATCCCCATAATTTATGGACGTGACAACTCTCCTCCACTCAAACCATGCTTGCCCTCGAGCATGTCTGCAATTAAGCACTTTGATCCTAGCATCGTTTCTCCGAAGTGACACTCCTCCACTCAAGCTACGAGCGCAACGAGCCAAAGGAGATGTCCCAGTCCCGTCAGAATGCAGGCTTCATCTGCCTTGCCCCACCCGTTGAGGCACCCGAGGAACCCGATCCTCACTCATACATTTGCCCCGCAACTTGCTCTGGACACCACCTTCACTTAGTTTTTCTAATATAACACCTTGGTGCGCGCAGTTTCAATCCTTGCTCCCCTCCACTAAGGAAGCTCAACTCAACTACGCACATAGCCATTCTACTAGGTCCCCACACCAGGAAAGACAACTTCTCCCTTCCTCGGTCAGGTGGGATGGTAGTGCGTGCCATGCGGAAGCCCACCTTTGCTTTGATACAACGTGTCATAGGCGCTCTTGAGCACTACGCCTATGCGGCACTTGAACAGGCCCCAATGAGGTTATAGCCTGCCAAGTTTAGCCTATCGAGGAGTCTTGCCATGCTGACTGGTTTTGCCCTGCCTTGGGCTCATAAGGAAAGCGACTCCAACCCCCGACCAGTGTATACAGGAATGGTGATCCCACACACAACGGCCCTTCTGAGCAACTCTCCCCCCAATCTTCACGACAATATCTTCCCTAGCATGTATTGCACATCCCTAGAATTTATGGACGTGATAACTCTCCTCCACTCGATCTTCACGACAACATCTTCTCTAGCATGGTGTTGCACATCCCTAGAATTTATAGACGTGACAACTCTCCTCCACTCAAACCATGCTCGCCCTCGAGCATGTCTGCAATTAAGCACTTTGATCCCAGCATCATTTCTCCGAAGTGACGCTCCTCCACTCAAGCTACAAGCGCAACCAGCCAAAGGGGACGTTCCAATCCCGTCGGAATGCAGGCTTCATCTGCCTTGCCCCACTCGTTGAGGCACTCGAGGAACCCGATCCTCAATCATACATTTGCCTCACAACTTGCTCTGGACACCACCTTCACTTAGTGAGTTCGATATAACACCTCGGTGCGCGCAGCTTCAATCCTTGCTCCCCTCCACCAAGGAAGCTCAACTTAACTACGCACATAGCCACTCTACTGGGTCTCCACACTAGGAAAGACAACTCCTCTCCTCTTCTATTCTTTCAGGATCGTCAGGCGGGATGGCAGTGCGTGCCATGCGGAAGCCTACCTTCAACCTCTCCCCTCTCTTTATTGATAAGTTCAATCCCTCTTTTAAATTTTAAGATGTTTAAGTTTAAGGGTTTTGGAAATGAAGTTTGCATATGGATTTTTTGATAAGTTGAATGAATTGTATAGGTAGGGTAGTTTTGAGTTTTAATGAGATTTTCAATCTACTAATTCTTTGTTTGAATGATGCTTAGGGTTGGGATGGACTTTAACTATTAGTGAACTAATGGATGAACTTTGAATCTCAATTCATGAAGATTCTAAATTTGAATGCTGAAAGTTCGACTAAAATGAACAATAGGGATGATAGGTCCCAATCAGAATCATGCAAGTTATTGAGAGGAGTTTGTATTCTATTTTGGGTGAGAATGTACCACAACAAGGTTTTTGGATTAAGCTTGAGTTTTTATTGATAACGTGCAGAATTTAAATACAAGAAGAATTCAGAAATATTGCAACCACTACTCCTAGTTTTGCGAGCATGAATTAAAGAAATAAAAAAACTGAATTTCTAAACAGCAAGTTGTATGACATGATCTCAATGGCCCACTAATATCACGTTGCATGGATCAGTAGTCCACTTACGCTACTTTGCATGGGTGTTGCATGGATAGTCACTGCGCCCACGAAATCCATTACATTTCTATGCAAAATATTTTTGGTTCTTCTTGGGTATTTGCGAGGACCGACATGGTGCATCAAGGGGCTTTATTCTCAATATATATAGCTTTTTTTTATTGTTATGAGTTACTTGTGTATTGTTGAGGATTAGTGATGAGGTTTTTGAGCCTATCAAAAAGTTATTTGGGTTCTTAGAAATTTCTACAAAATAAAGTTTAGTTTTATATTAAAATATAGTTTTGATTAGAGCTATCTATGATTTCTTAGAGGTTCCGAACCGAACCGATAGAACTATACTAAATCGAATCGAAATAGAAAAAGAACTGATGGTTTAGGAACCGAACCAATTTTATTTAATTATTTGATTTTGATTTTAATTTTTTTATTAAGAAGCGTATCAAAACCGTATCGAAAAATCAATTTATATACCTATATTTTTAAATTATTTATAGTAATATTATAATTTTAATATATAGTTTTAATAATATATTTTATATATCATATAATTTTAATAAAATTAAATACATATAATTGCAATATTATTTAATTATTAAATATTTTTATCATTTTATTCAAGTCAATTTAATTAATTGATTATAGTTTATTTTATTTAAATAGATATATAATAATAGAATTACACTACCGGAATATAAATTACTAAAATAATTATATATAGATTTGTGAATATATATTTATTATTAATTGTTATTAGTATATATATATAGTTATTATATGTTTTAATCATTAATTAATTATTAAAAATCTGATATAATTCAACTAATTTAATTAGTAAATTATACTTCATTTTATTTAAATAGATTATAAATTATATTATACATTATCTCTCATTTATACTAATCAAATATAAATTATTTAAATTAATTACATATATATATGTATATGTACTTATAATTATTATTATTATTACTTTTTATATATATAATTTTTAATTAGATAATATATTAATAAAATATAATTTAATAAAATTTAAAATAAATTAAATTAAAATAATTGTGACTATTTAAAAAAATTATTCAGCTAAACTAGATACTACATAATTTTATCTAAAATTAATTAGTTTTTTTTATAAAAAACAAATGAAACTAAATAAATTTACAACATATCAAAGGAATGATAAAATTTGTTTAGTTAGAATTTATTTCTTATGGAAACATTGCAACAAAGTTTTTAGAAACTCTATTGAGAGTTTTTTTCTTCTACTTCTTTTAAGAGTATGAAAATTATAATAGGAAGACTATATTATATTTAGTTATTTAGTGTCTCTATATATTTTATATGAAAATATTATATGATATTGTAGATATTTGATATTATTTTGAAGTTGAAATGTGAGATTTGTTAATTTGATATAAATAATATTAGTACTATATT